>NC_135327.1:17358784-18608784 GCF_023851605.1 Tamandua tetradactyla | reverse complement strand
GGAATGAACATGTGCACACACTCATACACACACATCGGTAAGATTCCTGGGGCATACAAAACCAACTGCACTTACCTATGACTTTTCATGCCCTTTTTTCCAGAACTTAGTGAGATTTAATCACACTGCTACATATGTAAACCCCCAACTCTTAGGGACAAACAAAACAAGCAGCCATTATAAAATCTCTCCTTATGCAACTTTAAACTGCCCCAATGGAACCATGCCCAGGAGACAATAATCAGAAATTATGAATCCATAGAATTTTAGAATAGAGCCTTTCATTCATTAAACAAATCCTTATCGAGTTTCTACTCTTGCCTCATATTCAGTACTTAGTCATGGAGCCCTTTTCCCTCATTTTACAAATGAGAAAGCTAAGGCCTGGATGGGCTCAGGGTCACAAGTCACTTAAATGGCAGGTGCAGCACAGTGATTTGACATCCCTTTCTGGATTCTTTCTATCCATCATGCTGAAGAAAAGCTCCTCATAAGTGTTAAGCAATAACTTAAAGCACATGATGAGTTTAAGAGGAAGAATTATTATCAGTAATATCACAGGGCTTGAGGAGATGCTTTAGGTTCCTCCCCCTACACAGCCAAGATGGGAACTGCCTGAGAAATCTCTGTATTGCCACTTTCTGTTTTACATATTGGCATTCTTCAAGTCAGGGTTTATTTGAAGAAAGAGTTTCCCTGCTGAATGTATGCAAACCTGATCCAGGCCCTCCTCCTCATTTTATCAAGAAGGAGATTGGAGCTCAGGAAAAAAGAATGGATTTTCCCAAAGTCATGCATTTTACTGATGATTGAACCAAGGAAAGAATCCAGAGGTCCTGTTTCCCAGCTCCCAGCCCATTGCTCATTTCAATGGCTCACTACCAGGCTTTGAGAAAGAAAACTGGTGGCCAGTCAATGACAGACAAATGCCCAAAAGACAAAAGGATCTGAAGAAATCAGAACTGGCTTCAGAGCTGAGAGGAACAGAGGATGGGCTTCAAAAGAAAGACTCTCCCCCAACTTCAGGAAGCTTTGAATGAGGGTGAGGGACTGGCTATTTGAGTTCCCTCCTCCTAGAATATACAGCTGACATGCAGAACATTTTGTCCTCACCCAAGTTGAGGGCTGGGAGGAACAGACTAGACATGGGCCAAACCACTGTAAGTGGAGCCCAGGGATGGGCAGGGCCAACATCAACAGACTGCTTTTTTCCTTTTCTCTCCTGCAGTGCCATATGGCTAGGGTAGGGGCAGGGAACCTTAGACAAGCAGCTTCAGTCTTTTTCCCAGACCAGAGAGAACATGGACGTGGTAGGTCAGGGGTAGTTGTCTTGCACTCAGAAAAGATGAAGATGTACTTACAGCTGGGAACCATGATGGAGCCAAACCCAGGCATTCAAGGGAAGAAATCCATTCAAGGGTCTATATGCTTCCAGCAAAATCCAGTTGATAAATAGATAGAAAAATGAGTAAATCCAGTTAACCCATGCTAGCAGGTCTATTTACCCTCCTAACACGAACCATACCTGCTATCCATTCCCTCTGGACATGGGAATATAGTGTATAAGATGACTTGTTGGGATTGTCTGAAGGATCCATCCATCTCCCATCTTTCTCACTGTCTTACTATTAGCCTTGTTGTGTACACCATGATAACCCCTGCCACTCTGAGGTCCCTCTAAAGCCACTATTAGAGGACCTTTCACCATTTCTGTCCATGTCTAGGGTCTCCTGGGCCACTGACTTTTAAATAACCAAAATCACTATCTTCCCTTCGGACAGCGGTGACCAGTGTAGTGCCTTCCTTTTCTCTTTTCTTCAGTCTTCCTCCCTTCCTTGTCTTTCTCTTTTCCTCTTCTCATTTCTCCTTTCCTCTCTTCTTCCCTTTCTTGTCCTCTAACTCCATGGACACTTGTTGAACGGGGTCAGAGGACTAGCTCAAGGAAACCCAAAGAAAGCAGGAGAGCACCTCCTCCAGCCACTACCCTCAGCCACCCACCTGACTGCCTTCCCTGTTCCACTCAGGCCTCCTAGAATGGATGTCACCCGCGTGCTCCTGGCCATCCTGTTGGTCTGCCTGTGCTTCCTTGCTACCTACAGCCACCTGGCACCCGAGGAGAAACCCAAAGATGATGAAAGCCTGAGGAGCAACTCCTCCATGAACCTACTGGATTTCCCTTATGTCTCTGTCGTGGGTAAGAAGGCTGATCTGGGGCCCAGCTCCTGGGCTTTGGCCCATGAAAGGAAAAGGGGCTGCAGGATGTCAAGCCTACTCCCCATTCTGATACCAGGCCCCACTGCCAAGGGGTCAGGGCTTCCTCTTGCTCATTCTGTGAAATAATCTTGAGGGAATCAAGTATTCCTTGACTTTTTGGTTTGGGGAAGCCCTGCATACCAAGCCACCCATCTAATATTCAGTTTAGTAAAAGGCTCTGAGAAAGTCTGTAGTTAAGGCACTTCGTGAACTTGGTGCAACTTAGCATTTCTGAAACTTATTGAATCACAGTACCCCTATCAACAGTAATATATTTTAAGAAATACTGCAGAGGGGGGTACGAAGGTAGTTCAGTGGTAGAATTCGCACCTGCCATATGGGAGACCCAAGTTCCATTTCCAGTCCATGCATTTCCCAAAAAAATAAACAAACAAGCAAAACAAACAACAAACAAAAATTCAACGAATGGTGCTACAATAACGGGATACTCAGATGCAATAATAATGAACTGTGACCCTACCATTCAGCATTAAAAAATAAAGAAATACTGCAGAATATAACCAAATCAGGGATGAACCAGTCCTCTCATGCCAGGGTTGGTAATAACTACTCAAGGGAAATTATTAGTGGCATTAGACCCTGGCATTGGAGATCTTCTGGTTTAACTTCACTTGATAATAGTAATAACATACATACTGTGTGCTATACTCTGTGCTTATTTATCCCATTCATTCTTCATTTAATCTTCAAACAATCCTGTGAGGTGAGTACTATTTTTAATTCATATTTCACAGGGTTTAGGAAATAGAGACTTACATAACTAACATACATAAAATCACAATCAGGTGGCAGAGCTGGAATTCAAACTCAGGTGTTTAACTCCAGAACCTAAACTCAAAACTAATATTCCTTTCTGCCTTGCCTCTCACTAGGAAAAGAGGATATTCTGAACATATCAGAGAAGGGGGGATTCAAGCTTTATTGACCACCTTTGTGTGACAGTCTTTTCACTTTATAATATTCAATTGCAAAGATCGCAGATGAGAAAACTGAGTCTTAAGGTTGTTATGTCAGATTCTAATCAGGTCTGCCTGCCTCCAAAGCACTTGAAAGGGAAAGTAGGAATACAGGAAACTCAGGTCCATTCACATATGTTGGATTTCAGAAGAATTCTAAGAGCAAAAGGAACTCTTAATGCAGAGCTCCGTCAGTCCCTCCTGAGTGTCCTGGGCAGGTCCAAGGACCCAGATATGCACCAATTGCCATACTAGCTGGTATTGTATCCTCCAGACAGCACTGCTGCTAGCACCCTTCCCTGCCAGCGTCTCACCCTGCCTGATGCACGCACCTGCACATCAAAGGAGAATACCTCAGCAATCTACCATACCCTAAACCAACAAACCCCCATCCAATCAAGGGAGAGCACACCACCTAGTGGGCACCCTCCCCTCCTGGTATCACTTTTTTAAGATTCAACTCCCAGAACAAAGAGCCAGAGCCATTTCCCTAACTTCCGCAGACCTTTGTGTCGGTAGCTCTTTTCTGCTTCTTCCTGCCTTCTCTTCCTCAATAAATCTGTTAAGCTTTGACTCTCTGTCTCGTGCAGAATCCTTAACAACTCCGTGCCTACCAATGCACTTAACACTGAGTCCATTTTCAGAGCATCATAATTCTCTTTCCCCTGCCAGCCTGGAGTCTAGAGAACGGGCTCCTGAGGTGGCTGTGAGTGACCCAGGACCAATGACCTCAAGAGACCAGGCCCCCCATAGATGTCACAGGGGCCTTGTGCCCATTTGCATTCTCTCAGGTGCCACTTTGCTGTCAGTCCCTGGCTCCCGGTCAACAGACAGGCTGACAAGAACCTGCTGTCCTGAGTCCCAAGATGTGATTCAACCAGCCATCTCCACCCCCTCACCACCTTGGATTTCCCAGAGCCCCCTCCCTGCTGCCCATTTGCCTCACCTCAGGTCTCCTAAAAACATAAGACTTTGCTCCTTCTGTCTCTCTTTGAAGCGCTGAACAAGAAACCCAAAAACATCAGCAGGAAAGACGCTGAAAAGAAGAAGATCTCGTCCAAGGTAGGCTAGAAGTTTTCTTTGTGGGGGTTAGATAGGCCTTAAAAGGGGAGGGCTGGGCGGGCAACAGGGGCTCAGTGGCAGAGTTCTCAGCTGCTGAGCCGGAGACCTAGGTTTGATTCCCTGTGCCTGCCCGTGAGAAAAAAAAGGGGGTGGGGTGGAGGCGGCTCCCAAGCTTTCACTGGCAATTAAATGAAAGATTTTCCAGGCCTATCTTAACAACAATAACAAAAAAGCAGACTTCTTGTTCTACAGTCCTGAGTCAGATCTTCCAAAGAAAGCCCATGGGACTGAGGCTTACTGAACAAAATAGCTTAGCTGCTAAAAAATATCTTCCTATATTAAATAACCTCCTGCCTGAAATTTCCCCATTCCTCATTCTTTTAGATTAATGCAATATTTCTCAAACCTCAGTCATTTCAGAACCAATTTCACTACTTTTGCCAAATCTGAGTTTCACCTATTTAATATTTTTATTTAAAATTAAAACTTTAAAAAATTGTATC
This sequence comes from Tamandua tetradactyla, assembly GCF_023851605.1. Lineage (NCBI taxonomy): Eukaryota > Metazoa > Chordata > Mammalia > Pilosa > Myrmecophagidae > Tamandua > Tamandua tetradactyla. The sequence goes on along the minus strand of NC_135327.1, from coordinate 18,603,989 downwards.
ACTATGATAAACAGAAAACTAGTATTACTGCTATAAATAGAAGGTAGTCCAAAAATTAAGTAAAATTAAACTAGAACAGTGTTAGTGAATTCTAGCTGGGCCATGTTGCCTACCGAAGGCTCTAAATCTGAAATCTTTTCTCTCTGTGTGTTAAAAGGCAGATTGGCAAGTGTTGGAGAGGCATTAGCAAGGTATTAGCACCAAATTCAGCCTTTCAAAGAGAAAGAAATTGAAAAAAGAATGCTCTCTCATTGTGTCACTCAGGTCATTCAGTATTTACGTACTACCTAAAATCAAACCCTCATGGCACATAGTCCCATAATTTGATAAATACTGGGATTAAGACATTGTTGAAATGTACACATTGTTTCTGTCTTAGTGTGCCTCCGTTTACCAGATCATCTGTAACCAGAGCAAGAAGCACTGAACCAGACATTGGGAGATAGGACCTGGCAACTGTGAGCCCTTGACAAAAGTCACAGTCTCTGCTCCCCTCTGGGCCTGTTGCTCTAGCTGTGCAGTGAACAGGCAGCTCAGATGATTGGAAAGTATATATTTACATGCTAGGTACTGGGAATATAGTAGAGGGATATATCCATACTCTTGTGGAATTTACATCTTTCTGGGAAAAACAGGTGAGCAATTAAACCAATAAATATATAAGATAAATTCAGGTGATGATAAACACTGTGAAGGGATTAAAGCATGGTGAGGAGACAGCGAGCACAGGAAGGTCAGGGAAGGGCCTCTCTAAGAAAGCAGCACGTCGGACTGTAAAACTCAGAATCTAAAGCAGCCATGTCCAACCGAAATACAATGTGAACCACATACGTAATTTAATATTTTTCTCAAAAATATTTTCACTTCAACACAGAATCAATATACAAATGTATTCATGAGATAGTTTACATTTTCTGGTATTAAGTCTTTGAACTCTGGTGGGTATTTTACTCTAACAGAGCATCAATTCTGACACTAAATTTTCAACAAAGTATAAGTTCGTCCTATCCAAACAATTAAGTTGCCTTTAACAGAAAACATATATATATATACACTCTACACTGCTTCAGACTAAGTTTTTCAATTAAAACTGAAATTTGAAAATTCAGTTCCCCAGTTGCACCAGACAGATTTTAAGTTCTCAGTGGTCTCATACGGTTAGGGACTACCTGCTTTGAACAGAGCAAAGAACGTCCCCAGAAAGGGGAGTCGGAAGTTCAAAGGCCCTGCAGCAGGAACTCATTTGCTGTGTTCAGTGCACAGAAAGGCCAGTGGGCCAGTGTGGTAACGTAGACAGTTGGGAGAGATAGGCAGGAGCCAAGTAGTTTGTTTCTTTCGTAGGGCCAAGAGAAGCCGCTGGAGTTCGGGGGTTAAGGGGGCAGGGGAAGCAGGGCTTTGAGCAGGAGTGGGTGTGATCACAGGTCTTCTAGTGGTCCCTTTGATCCGTTAGAGAACAGACTATAGGGGCAGAGCTGCAGACGGGAGGTGGTGGCCTGGCCTAGGGTAGTGGGACTGGAGAAATAGGTGGGCTCCGGATCTATTGTGAAGGCAGAGCCGACAGGAATTGCGGATAGAGTAGTTAACGGCTGTAGACTTGAATGGGGACTCCTGGGGTAAAAAGAAGGCGGAGCCTGGTAAGTTTTGATGGGGAGGGAAGCGGGGAGGTGGGGGGGGACATGATTTGAGGGAGCCGGCAAGGACCTGCTGGGGTGCCCTGTGGGCATGAGTCGAGAGGGCGGTGGCAGCCGGGTGGGGGTGTCCGGCCCGGGGTCTCCACACAGACCAAGGGGCTCCCAGGCAGCGGCGGGGACGGGTGGAACCCGAAGTGGTCGGCTCGGGCAGCCCCGGCGTTTCCCCCGCAGATACAGACTTCGGCGAAGAAGGTGGCGCAGCCCCGGTCCCCACGGCCAGCCCCCTGCGTGGCCACTCGTTACAGCTGCAAGCCGCCAGCACCCGCCTGCTGCGACCCGTGCGCCTCCTGCCTGTGCCGCCTATTCCGCAGCGTCTGCTCCTGCCGCGTGCTCAACCGCGAATGCTGAGGACGCCCGGCCTCTCCGCATCCGCGGAAAGAGGTGGATCGGCGGGGAGGGGCGGGGCCTCCAGGAGGCGGGGCTCACGGGGGCGGGGCTCCCAGGGGCGGGGCGCGGCGGGGGTAGGTGTGGCTTCGAGAGCCGAGCTTGGGCGTGCCGGTGGGGTTGGGGCGGAGCTTTGAAGAGGAGGGGCTTCAAGGGGAGCGCTTGGGCTAAAATCTAAATACATGCAGGCTGCTCGAAGGTGTGTGATTGTTTCTTTAAAGGCTTCCTTTACCTCCGCGGAGCCGTCGTCACCGCGTGAAGCCCCGCGGACTGTGGCTGCGCGCAGGGGTAATCGCCTCTCCGCATTCAGCCACCCGGGTCACTGCCACCTCCTGTTTTTAAGTCTGGGAACACCCGAGGTTGCCTCCAAAACCAGAGAATGCAGACCAGCCGGGCAGAAGGCAACCGTGAAGGAACCTTTCAGTCTTTCACTTTTATCCTCCTAAGATGCCCCGCCCCCGGTAAAAAAAAAAAAAAAAAAAAAGAAATCCTCCTGCGCCCCCCTTCCCGCCCCCATACAATCTCACTGAACTGTCAGTTCCAGAGGGTCTACACTATGGGCATGAAGACTGAGGTGGCAGGTTAGAAGGGGCATTGCCTGGGTTCCTACAACCTTAAAAGTCTGGGCTGAGGAGCCTAGGGCCTCAGTTCTCTCCCAAACAAAGGTGCCGCTTTTGTCCACTCCTTTCTCCCCCGGAGGTTCTCAGGGCTGCTGAGGCCTGAGAGGAATTTCTCCCACTCCAGGCTAAATGAACACTGGTCGCTGGTCCCCAGGCTTTTTTTAAAAGCTCTGCAAGTCGAAAGTTGGGGCCCTCAAATAGGAAGCAAGGATTCAGGAGTGCTTCCTCCCCCAGCCCAGCTATGTCAGTTAGTAAGGAGGGGGGCCTGGGCTTGGGTGAGCGGGCACCAGCCTTTGTACCTGATCATGACGAAGCTGTCACCAAAAATGTTCCAAACTATTGCCTGACATTCCATCATTAGGGAGGCTCTGAATCTGTGAGAAGCTATGAGGCAGCAGCATATTTGGGAGGCGGAGCACCTAAGATACTGCTTTGGGAGGGGAGAGGAAAGAGCCAGGAGCGAAGTGTGTGAAGAAGGGCCAGTCAGGCTAGGAGGTCACAAGGAAACACCCAGTGCTTCAGGGGAAGGGCTCCATACCACCTCATCTATTTCCATTAGTTGGCCTGGGGCATCCCTGCTGGTAGGGAGAAAAGCTAAGATGCCACCTATCAGTGCACTCGAGCAGCTCTTCCCTGAGGAATGTCCAGCCAAGAGGGAGGAAACTGCAAACAAAGGTGGTACCAGAAGAGATTCTAGAGAGAGACAATGAGACCGAAAAATGGGAAGCAGTCACTCAGCCCTGGTAACCACCATGTATCTGTTCCTTGGGGTAAGGACAGTGGGGCTAACCCACTTGCTCACTAGGCAAACTTCCCTCTTTCAAATCCCTTTGAACTTCCCCCTTTCCAAGCACATTTTCCCAGCTTAGACCCTGTAGTATGGAACAGCCAGTATGGAATCAATGAAGCAAGCACCAGACCCCAGACTGGATAGTTTCCCAGAGAGAGCTGTAACCACCAAGTCAGAGTACAAGAAGAGAAGATGGCTAGGCTGTCAACACAGTTCTCCCCACTAGGCAAGTTTCTTTCTGGGCTTCCATTTACTTGTCTATAAAATGAGAAATAATCATTCCTGCTATTCTGGTTATAAATTCAAGATATTGTCGATTCTCTGTGCCTCGGCGCAAGAAAAACACGTGCACTCTGGGCATGAAGACTGAGGAAGAGAAAAACCTCCAGCTGCTTGTTTTGTTTTCTGTCATTTAGGCTGCAGACCCACAGGGCAAGAACCTTTTGTTCTTTGTACCACAGCTGCTGCCAAGTAAATGTCATCAGTAAAGAGAATAGTGGGAACATACTGCAGCCACTACTCCTGTGTTTTCCAGATATTGTTCAGCAAACAAGCACTATTTGGCTCCTAGGAGTGAGGCCAAGGGTGCAAAACCAATGACTCAGTCTATTAGTGACAAAGCTACTTGGTTGCTAGGTCCGGACAATCACATGGAAGACCAACCCATTCATTCATTCATTCAGCAGATGTGTGCTAGGCACCTACTGTGTGCCAGGCATTGTGCTGGAAGCTGTGAAGGCTGCAGAGAACAAGCCCAATACGGCTTTCCTGACACAGTTTATGGTTCAGAGGGACTTGTCAGAGGCTAGAACCATTGTTATCATCTGTTGTCTACTCTCTTAGATCCTGAAATTCCTCCCCAAACCCCAGGATGCTTAGAGCATGGCTCTGTGCCTCTGCAAAATTCTGCCTGGGTGACCAGAATCGAAACTCACATTTGTGGCTCAAAGTTGCAGTTCCAGCATTATGAAAAACTGGAAACCCCACAAACACACCTCTACCACCTTTATTCATTCTCTGTCTCTCTCTCTTTTTGCCATACAGGCAAAGGAGTGAACACTGTCCTAGAAAAATTTGATCTACCTTTTTACACCACAACCAATATACTTTTCCATACGTGAAATAAGAAATAAGCCAGCAAGTCTCCCTCCCTCCCACTGTGGCTATTGATTCAGGATCATTTCTTTCTGTAGGTATGGCCTTAAACCTGTGCCCTGTTCAGTCCGAGTTTTTTCTTTGTGTGCAAAAGAAACAACTCTGGCTAGCCTAAGGGGGAGAACAAAAAAGTGTGTGTGTGTGTGTGTGGGAGAGAAGTCCTACTAGAGGTCTGGAGACCTCACAGAATTAAAGGAATGGTAACACAAGAGGCATGAAAAAGGACAGGACCCTGAGGGACACTAGAGTGAGGTCACAGAAGCCAATGGACAGTCACTACAGGGTGAGGCCGTGGGACTAAATCAGCTCCAAACACCTCAGTTCCTGCATTAAGCAATTCACATTTCAAATTCCCAAATAATTTGAATGACCTGACTTGATATCCAGGAAATGTCCATCTTGGTTGGCATTCCCACAAACGTCTGTTGGTAATTTGGAGGGGTGATTCTCCAAGGGAAAATCAAAGAGCTGTTACCAGAAAAAGCTTCTGCAACATAATCTGAGTCACTGGTTTTTAGACTTTTTCCTCAGTTGAAATTTTAAGGGGCAACCTCATTATATACTACATGTTGAAGCAGTTTTAAATTAGTATAATTTTATAATGACACACACAACAATTTTAAATCAGGGATTAGAGATTAAGAAGTTGCCCTCATATTGTAAAAGGGAATTTTACAAAGCTTAACAGTAGCTAATTTTTCCTGCTTAATTTAGCTATTTACATATATTTTAGCTTCTGAAATATCCAGCAAAAGCATTTGTGTCATTTTATATTCACGGCTATGCATTTGGTGTGAGTTAAGAATTATAAAGAAAAGAATTATGGGCCCCATCAGGCTGAAGATAAACAATCCTGGCGCCAAGGTTACTTGTTGTAAAACTGTTAAGAAATGCTTATTGTAAAACTGTTCTTATCTGCTTTTTTGCAAAACAGCACCTGTGACCCATGCTCAACCCCCACCCCCCTCATCTTACCCTTTAAAAAGCTTTTGCAAACTTAAGTTCGGGGCTCTCTGTTCCTGCGTGTTCAGGGAGCCCTACACATGTGTGGAAAATAAACCCCTTGCATGTTGCATGAGAGAACGTCTCTTGGAGTCCTCCTTTGCGTGGCAAAACTCTCGGATTCTCAAATTCTTACATTTGGAGGTTCCACCAAGATCGGCTCTTCGTAAGGGGAGGCTCCAACAGCTCTTTCTCTCGGGGTAAGTGAGGCCTTTTTGTCTGAAGTGCGATCGCTTAGTCTGTCAGACTGGCAGTGACTGTCGGAGAGTCGCGTGAGCACTCCCCGACCGCAACCGACAGACGTGTCCGGGGTTGCAGGTCACTCTCCCGAGGGACGCCTCGGGATTGGGGGACCTCCGGGGACGCCTGGAGGCTTCCTACAGGGCCGACTCTGATTCTGTTTCCCTTCTGATGGGGGAAACTTGATCACAGTCATCAGGCCAGTCTGAGCTGTGTCTCTGAAACTGTGTAAACGTGGTGTGCCGGTTCTGTGTGTGTCTGTCTGTATTTGTGTGTTGGGAATTGTTTTTGTTTTACCGAAGATGGGTCAGAGAATGTCGACTCCACTTTCTCTGACCTTAAGACACTGGTCTGAGGTCAGGAAAAGAGGTCAGAATCTATCTCTTATTATATATATATTAAAAAAAAAGGCAAATGGCAGACGTTCTGCTCGGCCGGGTGGCCCTCTTTTAACGTGGAATGGCCTTGTGAAGGAGCTTTTCATCTACCCTTGATTCAGGCCGTCAAGTCAGTCATCTTCCGCCCTGACCCGTATGGCCACCCGGACCAGCAGCCCTACATCATGGTGTGGCAGGACCTGTGTGAAAACCCACCTCCGTGGATAAAGCCGTTTCTTACTCCTCTTGGTCAACATGACTCTCCCTCTGTACTTCCAATCAAGGAGCCGGGTCCTTCTCAAGCTCCGAAACTCTATCCTTCTTTGCCTCCTGCAGTCCTACCGGAATCCCAATCGGATCTACTCCTCTTCGAAGCAGGTCCTTCTTCCCCTCCTCCCTACCCTTCAGCTCCGGTACAGGACCCCCCTTCTCTCAGCTCACCTTCTCCCTCCTCTAGTTCTCTCTCCCCGCTCTCTTCCATTTCCTCTTCACAGGTTCACCAAGAGACAATCCCAGATGAACCAGGACCGGCACATAGTACACAAAGCAGACGAGCACTAAGCCCATCTGATGTGGCGGTCACTCTCCCCCTCAGACCGTACGAGCCTCCAGTGGATGATGGACATGGAGGAGAAATGCCCGCTCTACAATACTGGCCCTTTTCCTCCTCTGACTTATATAACTGAAAAAATAATAACCCTCCTTTTTCCGAGGCTCCCACTAGGCTGACTGGATTGGTGGAGTCCCTTATGTTCTCTCACCAGCCCACTTGAGATGATTGTCAACAACTCCTGGGGACTCTCTTCACCACAGAGGAGCGAGACCGAATCCTACCGGAAGCCAGGAAGCAAGTTCCTGGACAAGACGGGAGACCCACCCAACTCCAGCATGTCATCGATGATCGGTTCCCGCTGCGCCACCCTAAGTGGGACCCGAACACCCCTGAAGGTAGGGAGCATCTGTCCATCTATCGCCAGACTCTAGTAGCGGGTCTCCGAGCAGCCGCACGCCGCCCACCAATTTGGCCAAGGTAAGAGGGGTTATTCAGGGAGCGGACGAATCGCCCTCAGTCTTTTTAGAAAAACTAATGGAAGCATACCGTAGGTATACTCCCTTTAACCCTCAATCAGAGGATCAAAGAGCCTCAGTGGCCATGGCCTTTATCGGCCAATCAGCTCCAGACATTAGACGCAAGCTGCAGCGCTTAGACGGGTTGCAGGACCTAGCCTTGCGAGATGTAATCAAAGAAGCTGAAAAAATGTTTTATAAGAGAGAGGAAAAAGAGTTGGTAACAGAGAAAAGGAGAACGAAAAAAAATTATCAAAGATCCTGGCCACAGTAGTTGAAAGAAACACTGAAGGTAGAGGACGAGCTGGAGAAAATCCCTCGGGCCGGCGTTATCATACCCCTCTTAATCCAGACCAATGCGCCTACTGCAAAGAAACTGGGCACTGGGCCAAAAACTGTCCAAAAAAAACGGAGGGGTACTAGGCCCCCAAATTGGCAACAGCCGGCCACGTTGGCTCTAGAAAGTGAAGACTAGGGGAGTCAGGGCTTGGCACCCCTCCCCGAGCTCAGGGTAAAATTTAATGTGGAAGGGGTACCAATTAATTTTGGAGTCGACATGGGAGCAGTAATATCGGCCCTCCAAGAACCTATAGGCCCGCTCTCTACAAAAAAGTCCTTGGTGCGGGGAGCAAATGGCAGTCGCTACTGCACCTGGACTACCAAAAGAACCATGGACCTGGGGAAGGGGAAGCTTCAACACTCCTTCCTAGTTATCCCTGAGTGCCCTGCCCCGCTTATGGGAAGAGACTTGTTAACTAAACTAAGGGCGAGAATCACCTTCAATCCTAAGGGGCCAAAGGTGAAATTTTTAAACCCGCTAGTAAGCCAACCTGTAATAACTGCCCTCACCTTGCCAGTCGAAGAAGAATATCAGCTGTATATAAAACCAGAACAGCTCCGCAGTTTTATTCCTCAGGCCTGGCTTGAAGAATTCCCTAATTCCTGGGCAGAAGTTGCCGGGTTAGGGTTGGCAGTCAATCAGCCCCCAGTAGTAGTGACCCTAAAGCCCACCGCCTCTCCAATTCGGGTAAAGCAATACTACTTAAGCAAGGAAGCCCGGGAAGGAATCAAGCCCCATATAGAGAAATTCCTTGGCTTGGGTGTACTTAAGCCCTGTCAATCAGCCTGGAACACTCCCTTATTGCCGGTCAAAAAGCCAGAGACTAGAGACTATAGACCGGTGCAAGATTTACAGGAAATAAATAGCAGAGTGCAGGATATACATCCTACGGTGCCAAATCCCTATAACCTGCTCAGCACTCTCCTTCCTGAAAAGACTTGGTATACTGTGCTTAATCTAAAAGATGCTTTCTTCTGCCTGCCCTTGCATAAGGACAGCCAACCCTTATTCGCTTTCAAGTGGATCGATCCAGAGACGGGATCCTCGAACCAACTGACTTGGACACGCTTGCCCCAGGGGTTCAAAAACTCCCCCACCATTTTTGATGAAGCTCTTCATAAAGACTTAAGCTCCTTCAGAATTCAGCATCCCAGAGTCACCTTGCTACAATATGTGGATGACTTACTGTTGGCAGCAGACACTAAGGAGGACTGTGAGTATGAAACCCGAAAATTGTTAAATAAGCTAGCCGCACTGGGGTACCGAGCCTTGGCCAAAAAGGCCCATATCTGTAAAAGGGAAATAATCTTCCTGGGATATACTCTTAAGAATGGAAAGCGATGGCTCACCGAGGCTAGAAGGAAAACTGTAACACAAATACCCCCGCCCACGACCCGAAAGCAGCTACGAGAGTTCTTAGGGACAGCGGGATTCTGCCGGTTGTGAATCCCAGAGTTTGCAGCCCTTGCTGCCCCATTATACCCCTTGCTGCCCCATTATACCCCTTGCTCAAAGGGAGCGCTGATTTCCAGTGGGGAATAGCACAGCAGGAAGCCTTCGACAGCATTAAGAAAGCGCTCCTGTCAGCTCCAGCTTTAACCCTCCCAGACGTGAATAAACCTTTCACGCTCTACATAGAAGAAAGGAAAGGCGTGGCTAGACGGGTCCTAACACAGGCTTTAGGCCCCTGGAAAAGACCGGTGGCCTATCTGTCCAAGCGATTAAATTCAGTTGCCAGCGGATGGCCACGCTGTCTCAAGGCCATCGCGGCAGCTGCCCTCCTGGCAAAAGACGCAGACAAACTCACTCTAGGACAGAAGCTGACCATAATAGCCCCTCACGCCCTGGAAAGCATAATCCACCAGCCTCCAGATAGATGGATGTCAAATGCCAGAATTACCCACTATCAGAGCATCCTCCTAGACAAGGACAGGGTGACTTTTGGGGCCCCGTCAGCTTTAAACCCCGCTACCCTGCTCCCGGACGAGACCGCAGGACCTGTGCAGCACACTTGCCAAGAGATATTAGCTGAAGAGACCGGAATCCGCAGAGACTTAAAAGACCAATCATTGCCTAACTCGGAGGTAACCTGGTTTTCGGATGGAAGCAGCTTTCTCCAACACGGTAAGAGACGAGCGTGAGCGGTGGTAGTCAGTGGGACAAAAGTTATTTGATCATCTAGCCTCCCGGAGGGAACATCTGCCCAAAAGGCTGAACTAATTGCCCTCACAAAAGCTCTAAAATTAGCAAAAGAAAAGCGAGCAACTATCTATACAGATAGCCGTTCTGCCTTTGCTACTGCCCACGTACATGGGGCAATTTACCAACAAAGAGGGCTATTAACCTCAGCTGGTAAAAAAAATCAAACACAAAGAGGTTCTGACCCAATAACCCTGGGTAATAAGCAAGCAGATGAAGAAGCAAAAGCGGCAGCATTAAGGGACCTTATAAACTTGGTCCTAGTAACCAAAGAAAACCAGCAACCCCCTGAAACACTATCTGAAGTTGCACCCCTAGGAGAATCGGAAGCCCTAGCTTACATACAGCAGGTCCACCAGCTCACTCACCTGGGGACAGGGAAACTACAGCAGCTCCTGCAAGACCAGAGGGAATTGTACCCTCTGGCAGCCTCAAAAAGGAAAAAGCTGGCAGATCGCGTAGCTAGAAAATGTCAGGTGTGTCAAATTGTGAACGCCTACCCCACCAAAGCTCCTAACGGAAAAAGACTAAGAGGAACTCGACCTACGCAGTTCTGGGAAGTCGACTTTACTGAAATTAAACCTGCAAAATATGGACTTAAATACTTACTAGTTTTTATAGACACCTTTTCAGGATGGGTTGAAGCCTACCCAACTAAGAGAAAAACAGCCCAGGTTGTAGTCAAGAAGATTATAGAAGAAAATTTTCCCCGGTTCGGTCTACCAAAGGTAATAGGGTCAGATAACGAACCCGCATTTGTAGCCCAGGTAAGTCAGGGTGTGGCCAGGATATTGGGGATTGATTGGAAATTGCATTGCGCATACAGACCCCAAAGTTCAGGACAGGTAAAAAAATGAACAGGACAATTAAAGAGACCCTAACCAAATTAGCTTTAGAGACTGGCTTGAAAATTGGACCATGCTCCTGCCTTATGCCCTGTTCAGAGCCAGAAATACCCCCTCTGCTCTCTTGTGTAATCTAACCCCTTATAAAATCTTATATGGAGCGCCAACTCCAGTCAAGGACATGTCTTCCATTCTAGAGATTAATAGTTCCCTTCATACCCCCTTGCTTGACAGGCTGCGAGCCTTAGAAAAAGCCCAGCGGTTCCTGTGGCGGCAGCTCTCCACCTCCTACCAGCCAGGAGACAACAGAACTCTGCATCAATATCAGGTGGGAGACTTCATCTACGTCCGCTGCCACCAGGTACAGACTCTTAAACCTCGCTGGAAAGGACCGTATCAGGTACTCTTGACCACCCCCACCGCAGTCAAGGTCGATGGCATCGCATCCTGGATCCATGCGTCTCATCTCAAACTTGCGCCTTCGCCCTCTGAGTCCCAATGAAAACTGGAAAGGACTGACAATCCTCTCAAGCTGCGGGTTCGTAGGGTTACTACTCCTTCTCCTTCTTCCCCCACGGGAACCCAATTCCAACCCACATAAGCCTTGGAAATGGACAATATCCAGATGGGAAAATGGGAAGACTATAAAAACTTGGGAGGGAGCAGGGGAGCCTTCGTTCCTGGTACCCCCTTGTAATCTTACCACTCTGGGGGTAACTGTCGCTGCCGGTATAGGCAAAGGGACTGCTGCCATTGTACGTAGCAATCAACAAACCAGTCAATTACAAGCCGCGATAAATCAAAACTTAAAAAAAATAGAAAAATCTGTCTCAGCCCTTCAGAACTCTCTAACCTCCCTTTCAGAAGTAATTCTGCAGAATAAGCGGGAACTTGGCTTACTTTTCCTTAAAGAGGGGAAACTATGTGCAGCTTTAAAAGAACAGTGTTGTTTCTATGTGGATCACTCTGGTATTGTTAAAAAGTCCATGACAAAACTCAGAGAGCGCCTTCGTGAAAGACCAAAAAAAAAAAAAAAAAAAAAAGAGGCGCAACAGGGATGGTTTAAATCTTGGTTTACTAAGTCCCCCTGGTTAACGACGCTATTATTTGCTCGACGCTATTATTTGCTCTCGTTGGGCCTTTAATTGTGTTACTTTTAATAATAACTATAGGACCATGTATTCTAAATAAAATTATACAGTTTTTACAGGGGCAGATTGAAAATGTCAAATTAATGCTCATCAAACAACAGTTCTCAGTGTTAAATAATCCAGAAAATCTCTAAGATTAGAGATATATACGAAAAGGAGTGGGGAATGTAAAAGGGAATTTTACAAAGCTTAACAGTAGCTAATTTTTCCTGCTTAATTTAGCTATTTACATATATTTTAGCTTCTGAAATATCCAGCAAAAGCATTTGTGTCATTTTATATTCACGGCTATGCATTTGGTGTGAGTTAAGAATTATAAAGAAAAGAATTATGGGCCCCATCAGGCTGAAGATAAACAATCCTGGCGCCAAGGTTACTTGTTGTAAAACTGTTAAGAAATGCTTATTGTAAAACTGTTCTTATCTGCTTTTTTGCAAAACAGCACCTGTGACCCATGCTCAACCCCCACCCCCCTCATCTTACCCTTTAAAAAGCTTTTGCAAACTTAAGTTCGGGGCTCTCTGTTCCTGCGTGTTCAGGGAGCCCTACACATGTGTGGAAAATAAACCCCTTGCATGTTGCATGAGAGAACGTCTCTTGGAGTCCTCCTTTGCGTGGCAAAACTCTCGGATTCTCAAATTCTTACAATATATCAGTCTCAGCAACCAGTTTATTTTTGTCTTTTGCTTTGGTTTCACAGTACAGAGAAAGACCTAATTCACACGAAAAATTTGTTCCAGAAAGGTTTAATAGCTTGCCCTGTGACCTCAAAACAGTTTTCTACTAAACAGAAACAGCAAGATCAAAATCTGGTCCAGATGGTGTCCGATGTGTTAAAGTTTGGTGCATAGCACATTTAAATGTTCATATTTTTATTGCATCTTTAAAGAGGCTTCAATGCTTTTAAAAGAAATTGAGGTTTATGTTTCCACAGGAGGGAATATACTTCAAAACCACTACACTAAAGGGTAGCAGGGTCTCAGAGCCTCAAACAGGGCTGGGGAAGCGGAGACAGAGGTGAGGTGCTAGGTCCTGTTTTCCCCACTCATAACCCTATGAGGCTGGTATATTACTTCTGCTTGTATTATGAACCATAAATCAACCTAACTGGCTTTCATTAGAACCTTATTCTAATTGTACTATCTGTTTGAACAACCAGACTTAATGTCACCACTCTCTGTCCAAAAATTAACCCCAGGCATATAATATGAGCTTTTGAAAATAATTTATTTCCAAAGACTAATTCCCATGTGTGAAGGGGACAGTAAAGGTGAAGAAAAGAATCTGAAAGAATTGAATTAGCCAAACTATCTGTATTAAATTTCATATTAGTCTAGAGTAGACTTGTTGCCTTCTTGCTGAACCCACTGGAGGGCCTTGAGACACACCCCTGAGGATGTCTCTGAGGTTATTTCCTATCCATTGTCAGGGTCCCTGGAGCTGCTGCTCAAAGCCTGAATCCTGTGTGATCTGTGATTACCGTAATACCATACTAACTGACTATCTATTGAGCAGCTACTTCATGCCAGGCACCATACCTGGGCCACCTCATTTGCTTCTCACAGCAAACCCTTGAGGTAGTTATTATTGTAAATAAGGAGCTGGGGTTCAAAGAGGCTAAGTAATGGGCCTTAGAGCTCACATCTCAGTGCTAGGATTCAGGCCCAGCACTCCTCATTCCAAAGCCTAAGCCGTTAAGCAAGGACTTAATGAAGGGCCTTGCAAGAGCCATGGCCCAAGAGGTGCCTGCAACAGAGAATTCCCATTTGACTCCAGGGCCCACTACTGGAAGACCTTGTCAATGTCAATGCTACCCCCAGGAAGTGACCTCTCCAGCAAAGCTTCTGGAGGGCAGGGGCTGCACCTTCTTCTCTTTGGTCAGTACTTATTTAAGAGGCCACCAGGAGCATGGGGGAGGACATGGACTGAGGTCAAGGGGTTTAAATTCCCAGCCCAATTCTGCTCGTGACATGCTGTGACTTTGAGCATGTCCCTCCCATCTGAACAATAAAGGGACTGGATTAGCCTAAGACTGTACCCTGTATTCAAGGTTCATTTCCATTTCCTTTTCTTTTTCCTACAACCTTGTGCCTTCTCTGTCTTCACTACCACAGCAGGACTCTTGAAATTGCCAGAGACAACAATCCAGTTGAAACTGGCTTAAGCGAAAAAGGAATTTTGTTGTTGTTTATGGCATTAAAAAGTCCAAAGGACAATATCAAGCATGGTTGGATTCAGGTGCTCTAATGTCGTCTGGAATGTGTCACTCTATGTCACTTTCTGTCTCTCAATTGTGGCTTTATTCTCAGACAGGCTTCCCCTCGTGGGGATAAGAAGGCTACTTAAGGCTCGCATTCCTGTCAGGTTGATAACTCCATTAAAGACAGTATCTTTTCTTCATTTTCAGGACAGGTGGGTTTCTTTTACAGATAGTACCTGCTGTGCAATAAAACGGGTGAATTCTTCAATACTTGGTATGGCCTATCAGTGTTAGCATGACCTGGGAATCTGTTAGAAATACAAGTTATCAGGCCTACCCCAGACCTATTGAATCAGAAACTTTGGGGATGGGGGCCAGCAATCTGGTTTAAAAAGCCATCCAGGTATAGGTCAAGGAGACTGTAGTGGGGATACATAGAAGCCAGCAGTTATTAGGAAGTGCAGCACAGGTCCTCATAGAGACATGGGGAAGCAGTGTTCTGTTGGACACATCCTGAGTGTATGTTCCAGGGAAGACACCCCACCCCTCTGTTTCTCTCCCTAGTAATTGGGAAAGTATAAGAAAGTTAGTGGGGATTTTCATACTATTAGGGTGCCAGGCAGTATGAATTTAGGTGCCATTTATGGGAGTTGTCAGGAAGAGCTCACCGTCCAGCATTTAGGGAACTTTTGAACCCTTGTGTGATTGTAACCTCCATGGCCGGGGAGAGCAAGTTACTAGGAGGAATCCTAGTCCAAGTGCAACACTCACTTGGTCCAAGTAGTCCAGAGTAGGCTCCTGGGGTCACTCTCGGATAATTCTCTATATATGTACCATACCAGACTTCTAGTAAAAGTCCTGGGATTGAGCCTGGGGCCACCTTGAGCCATAGGCCTTACTCTTGAGCCAATCTGCAGAGTGGGGATGGTAGAGGAAATGGGTGGATGGAATAAGTTGATTGGTGAGGCCTGGACCACATGAGCACTCTGGCATGACCCTATTGCTTCAAGCAGGTTTCCTAGACTTGTCTGCTGAGGCAGTCTTGAAGGATTCTCAAGGATGAGAAGCTGTGCTCCTGAGGTTTCCTACAAGCCTCACACCCTCACAGCTGAGGTGGCCCTACTTGCTGCCTCCTACAATTCTATGTAGACCCCCATGACTCACTCCTGAATTTGTCTGTGATGCCTCCAAATTCTCCAAGGCCCCATTAGTTCTCCTATGACAGGACATGGACAGGGATTCCAGGGTCTCTAGCCTAGCATGACTGTCTCACCACAGCTTGCCCCATGGAGGTGGTTAGGCATGGGGGTTTAGTATGCGGTAAAGTCCTGACCTCGAAGAAGAGGATACCTCAATTTGCCACTGATTTGCAGCTGTCTGTTACTCCATTTCTTCATATGCAAATGTTGAATTCTGCTCCACAGATATTCTAACTCAAACTCCTAACTAGCTCTAAGATCCTGTGGTTTTATAAGTTATATAAGTTCTCTGCTCACAAAATATGTCCCTTCCATTTTGACTTAGCACTTAAAACTGATATAAAACTCTTCATATATATCACCTGAGCTTCAAAAAAACCATCTGAACTTAGCAGCTTCCTGTCCCTATTCCAAATCACATGGTAAGTTAACAGCAAACTCAGCTCTCTCCCTTTCAAAGTCCATTCACTGCCCCAAAACTCCCCCCGGACTTATCCTCTCTTTTTTCTGCAGAGTCAGCAGGACCAGGCCAGATATTGCAGGTCTTTCAACCAATTCCTTCTTTATGAAGCTTTGATGGGGGGAGGGGGGCATGGGGGTGTGGGGAGAGAGGAACCCAGACATCAGCAATGGAAAGGAGCAGAAGACTCATTTTTCATTGTGGGCATCTGGTCAGCATCATGTCATAGATAAGCAAATCTGAGATCAGAGGTAAGCCTGATACCAGATGTGAAAGGAGGATTTTTCAAAAGAAAAGGTTCTGAAAACTGACAGGACATTTCCAAAGAGTAAAGACTGGACTAACAGAAATCAGAATCCCTGGGGGCCTGGGGGTGAGGGCATGGAATCTCACATAAGGGAACATCTGGAAAGGTATTTCCTGGGTCTGGAAGAAGAAACATTTGAGGGGAAGGGAAACACACTTACACAGGAGTAGGGATCCCCTTGAATGGAGTGGCATGGCTGCTGTGCAACATGATATTTAGCCTCTGTGGTTCCCCTTTCTATTGGGATGTCATTGTCCCAAGGCCACCATGGTGGCAGAGCCAAGTAGGTGTTGTGGGCAACCCTGTCTAGTAGCAGCCTTGCCCTGAAGTTACAGGTCCAGATCTGTTGATCCAAGTGTTGAGGACCAGGCTCCCACCCCTCCTAAACCTGGGTCTGTGGGTATGGTAAGTGCTAAATTTGTCCAACAATCTTACTTAGTACAAAAGCCAGCTCACTCATGCCCCTCAAACCTGTTTCCTCATCTGTAATATGGGAATTCAAGTCTCTACAAGACTATCATAAGGAATAAATAACATCACGTCTATAAAGTGCTTTCTTAGCACAATGCCTGGCACACAGTAAGTGTGCAAGAAATGGCTGTGGGTACAATACTGGGTCTTGGTCTGTTTTGACCCATTGGTGTGCACTGTTCCCATGTTATTCACTAATAACAGTTCAAGTATAAAAATTTGTAAAATGTATGCATGTAACTTACGCAACTTCAACAATATGCACTCAAAAAAAAAAAAAGGTGAGAACTGTCCAAGGGCAGAAAACCCCAATGAACATTTAAGCCTGAATGAACAAGTGAAGATTTGTTGATCCTCCTATTTTTAAGCCTCTCATGTCTTTCTCAGACCATATGCCACTGAGTGATTCAAAAATGTTGCTAACATGGTCTTTAGACCTTAGATCCTCCACTCAGTGTACTTAAAAAAAAAGCAAAGCAAGGCCTTCCCTATGTCACACGTATGATTTTATACTCAAATAGAAGAGCTGGAGAGACAGCCAAGCACAAGGCTGTGGATATGGGACTAAGGCTGGGAAATCTGATCACTGAGGAAGGGTCTGCCTCAGTCTCCTGCATGTCATGTTCACTTGTTTACTCAATTCACAAAAAAATAGAAGAAACGAATAGAAGGCACATGAAAGGGAGGCCCTAGCCACAGTCAAAATATGCCTTAAGTGAAGCAGTCTTCACTTAAACCTTCTCCATGTCTCAAATGATAGCGTGGTCTTGGACTCAGACCAGCCTGAGTTGGAATCCAAATGTCACTACTTATTGTGTGACCTTGGGTCAGGCCAGTCAGCCCCTCTGAGCCTGTTATCTTATTAACTTGGGAGCATTACTACCGTCTCACAGTCAGAGGCAGAAAATACAAAAATGAACAAGCACAGTTGTAGAATGTACTGTCAAGTGGGGACATTCCAGGAGCTTGTGCTGATCAAGAAATAAACTCAGAAGGTCTCATCCTGAGACCATCTTGGTTCAAGGCCTCTTCTTCCATTCCCCAGGCCACCTTTCCAACCCTCCATCTCATGACTCCACTAAACTACAGCTAAAACAACTCTTCCCCTCCCTAGCCCTCTCACTCCAACTCTTGCTTAAGCTGTCCCTTGCCTAGAGTGTCCTTGCCTTCACTTTGCTCTGTAAAAACCGTCAGTTCTTTCAAAATTCCATTCACGTGCCACCTTTTCCTTGATGCCTTTCTCCCACTGCTGCCAGACACTGAACTCTGAAGCTAGAAAGAAAATGGGAAATCCCAAGATATGGGAAAGATGTGTTTTTCCTCAGGTCTCAGACATTCCAGCCTCCCCACCAGGCCTTCCACTCAGTGGGTGGTCTTTAGAATAGTCTCCAATTTCTCTTCCCAGATGGGTTATTGATTTTGATTCCCAAAACCTGAACAGGAGTTCAGTAAATAACCATTTGGGCAAATGGGCAGGAGCTCCAAATCTTATCCACCTCTCTGTGATTCAAATGACGGTGGGGCCTCTTCTAAAACTGTAACTTTAGGAAAATCACTTAACCTCTGAGTCACCATCCTCAACTATAAAATCAGGATACTTTTACTAAGATTGCTTTAAGAATTGATTGAAGTCAATCAATCAAAGAGTCCTAATGTTCGTAGGTAGGCACTCAACAGACCCCCTGCACTGAGGAACACTGTTAATCCAAAGAAAAAATGGAGAGGAAAAAAAATATGAATAGCACAAAAAATAAGGTAGAGGGTGCACAGGTGATTCAGTGGTAGAATTCTCGTTTTCCATGCCGGAGACCTGGGTTTGAGTCCCAGACCATGCACCACCCCCACCACCCCCAAAAATAAAAAAGTAAAAAGGTAGAGGAAATAAATACAAACAACGGTTACAATAAATATAAATGGGTTAAATTCACTTACAAAATGATAGGCTCAGACTGGATTTAAAAAAAAGCTATTTACTAAAGGTAGAACTAAAGTAGAGTTCCTTTTTCACTTCACCCATCCTTTCAAACCCTAAGGGTTATCTGCAGCCCTTACCATATACACACTGCTGACAACCTCTTCTGGACCAGTCTTCTCACTGTACATCAGCACCCAACTATAACTCCTTGCTCATACCACTGATGGCAATGAATTATCTATATAATAAAGGCTCAAAATTCTTTTAGGCACCAAATGTTTTATTTATCCACCGTTCTGCTCTTTTATAATACATTATAAACCAAATTAATTTCTTTTTGGCCCAGGGTTGTGATAGGAACCATCATTTATAAAGTGGTGGCAGTTCTATACCTGCTTTTACATTTTTCTGGCCCCTCTCAACCTCTGGCTGTCACTTCTCTTGTCCCCTTAACAGTCTATTCTTATCCCTGTAAAATGGGGACTCAAAGGCCAACTTCATTATTTTCAGGCTTAATGCCTAGCACTAAGCTGGGTTCTTAGAACCATTCAAATGCTAACAGTCCCTCTCTGCCCTTCAAGTCTGCTCTTCTTCTGTCATTGGCTGAAGAACCAGTGAACTTGTAAACAAACACATGAGTACAAAATCCATAAGGCTAAATGAAGACCTGGATGGTAAAAAGTACATTGGCTTTAAACCACTGCTGCTAACTTCCAGCCTAAGGACTGACTGAGCGGTTTCAAGACCCCTGAGCTTACGGTTCCCTGTGGTGTCTCCCTTGCACCTCTATTGTGACCAGGGTTTGAGGGTTTCTCAAGGTCCCTTGCCACATTTTCAAACAGAGGGATGCAGAAGAAGTCAAAATCTGAGTGATCAGCCCCAAGGAGTCAAAGGAGGGTACACTGACAAATCAATTTCAAAGGTGGTGCCATTTGTTCTTGGGAGGAGGGGTGGGGCCTGGGCAGGGATGCCAGCTGGAAGGCAAAGGGAAAAGGCCAGGCACTCAGTAGCGATAGTGATCAGGCTTGAAGGGGCCATCGCGGGACATGCCCAGGTACTGGGCCTGCTTCTCAGTCAACTTGGTCAGCTTCACATTCAGCTTGCCCAGATGGGCTTCAGCCACCGCCTCATCCAGCTAGGGAGAAACACAGAAGACTTAAGGTCAGCGCTATGCTTTGGGACCCCTTACCCACCTCCTGCCACCGAAAGAGGCAGAAACTGTTCTGTTGGTGTATGGAACATGTACATTACTGATAACACATTTTATCCTCTCAGCCAGCCTGGAGTGGATGTATTATTTTTGGCTGTCCAGCTCCCCCTTCCTGAGGTAACCAAGTCATATCCTCCTTTCCAAGTGGTCCTGGTGGGGCCATCAATTATTTACTTTCCCCAGCCTCCCAACTGACCTAAGTGGCTAACCAAAATGGTTCTTCAGAGTTTATCTATGGACAGAACATATTTCCCATGACAAGTAAAGAAAGAGACTCCAATTCCTAAACAGAGAGGGTATCAATCTCAGATCACCATTGATAAGTCTATCTGACAAGTGAAGTGAATGAAGAGAAAACAGAGAAAGAGCTCTGATGATACTGAGTCTCTGGATCCAGGGCCTGAATCTTAAATGTCTCCATTATTGAGCCAAGAGTACTTTTTTGATTAAACTAGTTATGGTTGTTTTAAACTATGTCCATAAATTCTCCTTCCTTCAAGAGGTGGACCCTAATTCCCCTCCCCTTGAGTGACTCACTTCTACTGAACAGAATAAAGCAAAAATTGATAGTGTGTGACAGTGCAGATTAGGTCATAAAAGGCACCACAACTTTGTCTTTTCCCTTGGATCATTTACCCTGGGGAAAGCCATGTCATGAGGACACTTAAGCAGCCCTTTAGAGGGGCCCAAGTGACAAGCAACTGAGACCTCTTGCCAACAGTGATATCTCCAGCATATGAAGTGGATTCTCCAGCATATGAAGGACTCTCCTTCACATGACTGCAGCTCTGGGAGAAAGTTCAACTCCTACCTCATGAGAAACCCTGAGTTAGAACCACTCAGCTAAGCTGCTCAAATTCTTTCCCACAGAAACTGAAATAAAAAACTTTTATTGTTTTAAGCTACTAAGTTTTGGGGTTAAACTGATATATATCAGTAGATAACTAACATACTATTCTGAATACAGTTTCTCCACTTACCAAAAGGATCCTAACTAAAAAATACATGTGATTTTTCTGTAAACCTCTATCTGCTCTAATAAAAAATAAAAGTTATTACCACCTCTTCTTACAAATAAGAAAATCAAGCCTCAGAAAGGTGGACTGACTTGTCAAAAGTCACACAGTGAAAGAGTGGGATATGAACACAGATCCATCTGGCTCCAAAGTCCCAGAACTTGTTCTAATCACCCCAACCTATGGCCTCCAGGGCAACTTTGAAGAATAGAGGCTGGGATCAGATAAGGCAAATCTCTAACTCTGACAGGTGCTGAAATGCATGAAAAGAAGGGCAAGTGGTTGTAGTTAGAGAAGGGTCAGCCCTGAGTGTGGCTCTTGCTTTCTGAGCTTCCAGCTCTAAGTGGAGTTTCATCCTGCCTCTCAGTCCCAGGTCCCATTCCACAATGGGATGGTAGCCTTGGATCACAACCCAGCCCAGAGAATTTTGATATTCCCATGTGGTTTCACATCAAATGTCTCATGAGAGCCTCTCAAACACTCCTAAGAGGTAGGTAGGGCAGAGTTTATTCTTTTTTAACATGGGCAGGCACCGGGAATCGAACCTGGGTCCTCTGGCATGGCAGGCAAGCATCCTTGTGCTGAGCCACCGTGGCCCGCCCAGGGTTTATTCTTATATTTAACAGTTAAAGAAACTGGAAACCAGGGAAGATAGCATGTGCTCAAATGACAGCAAAGGCAAGACCAGAGCCCAGCCCTGAGACTATGTCAGTTCTGGTGGCCAAATGAAACCCTCTAAGTCCCTTCTGAATCACCCCTTTGCCTGGCCCAGCCTAGCCCAGCCCATAACCTTCCTTCTCTCTGCACCCCATCCCTAGGAGGCAGTGTGTCATAGTGCTTAAGAACAATGGACAGACAGAGCTGGGTTCTACTTCTGTCTTAATACTTGACAGCTAAGAGAGCAAATCAATCTCTGAACCTTAGTTTCCTCATTTGTAGGACAGTTATAACAACCATTCTTCTCTTATGGCTGTTACAAATCAGTGATATGCAAGGTGCTTGGTTTAAGTAGGTACTTAATAAATACAGCTGCTTTTTCTGTCAGTTCTTTTAACCAAGACATCTAATCCTTTGCCCACACATGGCCTGTGAGGCATAAAACAGAGGGTGTCCTGTCCCCACCTCATGCCTTGGTAGTAACAGAGAAAGGAACTAAGGATAGCACCAGGTCTAGGACTCCTGGCCTCACTTTCAATGCCAACCTTGCCTAACATCACCAGTTTCATAGCCATATTTCCCCTAATTGGAATTAAATGGGGGTCAAAGGGGAATTTTTCTTACTCCATGACAAGGCTGGGGTCCCTGTAAGCTGCACAGAACAAGATAGCCCTTTAGGACCTTATGGGCAAAGCATTTAGTCCAGCAAGACAGGATCCTAGGGAGACTGGGGGGATAGGAGTTAGCTGGCCCAAGAGGCAGATGCCCCAGGCCTTGAATGGACACCTCAGGTCTCTTGTTACTTCTACCTCAATTGGCAGAACCAGCTTGTCAAGGTATAGAAGGGGTGGTATGGAGACTCCATCACAAACTCTCCAGCAACCATTTAACTGATAGGGAAACTGAGGCCCCAGAAAGGCAAGTGGCAGAGTCAAGTTCACCAGTGAACTAGCAAAAAGAATCAAGACTGAAATGTAACAATTCTGACCCCATGAGTGGGCAGGCTGCATGGGATGATAAGATGAGCACTAGATTTGATGTCAAAGGACCTATTTGTTATGGTTCCCCCAACCACACACCCAGATGTCATGTACATGGTTTAATGTTACCTACACCATCTCATTCCAAGGCCACAAATCTGCAGTCTGTGGTCTGCATTCAGCCCAGAGACCTGTTTAGTTTGATTCTTTAGATGATTCTTAAAAATGAATGAATTGCCTATATTTAAAAACTGAATATTTCACACAAAGATCTTCATATCTCTTGAAAGGTGAAAACCTCTGGCACAGTGAGGGGCATTCCAGAGTAATGACAACTGAATGGCAGCCACCCCTTTTAGATGGAAATATCCTTTTCAATTTATCACTTCCCACCCAACTCACTTTTCTCATTTACCTGCCCAATCCCCATAAGCAGGCAGGTTTGTGATCTATGATCTTAGGAAATCTTCAACCCTTATGGGAGGTACTTATTACCTTCATTTTACAGATGAGGAAATGGAGGCACAGAGAAGTTAAGAACTTGCCCCTGATTACCCAGCCTCTAAGTGGTGAAGCTGAGGTTCAAATCCTACTCCAAAATCCCATGTTCTTCCCACCACCTTCTCTGAGTATGCTCCAGAGAAGTAATTTCCCACTCTGGGTCTGGGTTTCCTCTGTTAAATGGGAAAAAGAATGATTTTTGCCCCGAAGGATGCCGTGAAGATATCTAAGAGTAGAGACAAACAAGCACTCTGTAAATTCTGATTAGGCCTGCGTGGGATGCTCAGGGTTGAATACATGGCCCTTGGTGGTGGGGGGGGGGGGGCAGGTGGGAACTCACCTTCTTGGGCAGGAAGTGGACCCCGACGGGGTACTTGTCTGGGTGGGTCCACAGCTCAATCTGTGCCAGCACCTGGTTGGTGAAGGAGTTACTCATCACAAAGCTAGGGTGGCCCATGGCACAGCCCAGGTTGACCAGCCGGCCCTCAGCCAGCAGGATGACGCGGCGACCATTCTTCAGCCAGTAGCGGTCCACCTGCAAATGGGCAGATCAGTGAGGGCTGGCAGGGAACAGCTCCCATTGTCCACACCTTACCAACCTGACAAGCAGGCCTCCCTGACCCCAGCAGTGCCCATGAGGGGCCTGGACTACCCCGAACAATCTCCAGCATAAGGCCAGGCACGCAAATTAATAGCTAATATTTATCGAGCAATCGAACTGCAGGTCTGCTGTGAGAATTTGGCGAGCTGATGTACATAAAGCACTTGGCATATACTAAGTGCTCAGTAAGTGTTATTTATTGTCAGTATTGTTACTATTATTGGCATGTGCTCTGTGCTAAGCACTTTATATATAATATATTTAATATTAACAGCAATCCTATGATTTAAGGACTACTATCATCCCCATTTCACAGATAAAGAAACTGACATTTAAAGGGTTAATTCTGGGTGGGCCACAGTGGCTCAGCAGGCAGAGTTCTTGCCTGCCATTCCGGAGACCCGGGTTTGATTCCCGGTGCCTGCCCATGAAAAATAAATAAATAAAGGGTTAATTCATTTGTCCAGAGCCACATACTAAATGGCTGCAATTTGAGCCTAGATAGTTTGATGACAGGCCCCATATTTCAACCACTGTGGCTCTCAACCTTGGCTGCACATTGGAATCACCTTGGGGGTTTTAAAAAATGGGGATGCCCTGGGCTGCCTCCCGGAGATTCTACTTCAATTGGTCTAGGATGCTTCTGCCAAAATTGAGAACCCCTAGTTTAGTGGGTGAACAAGATGTGAGTTGTAGGCATTCCCCTTTGCTGGAAAAGCTGGCTAGGAAGGGGGTCCCTTGAGCTGGGACTTAGAAGATGAGTAGGAGTTCAATGCGTAAGGAATTGGGCATTGGCTCCATTCTGAATAAAAAGAGCCATCTAGATAAACAGAAGCAGAAATTACGGTGGTGTGTTCAGGGAGTGGTTCATGGTGGCCTGAGTGTACAGGTCCTTGAGAGAATACACAGGAGACAAAGTTGGGAATAAGATTGGAAAGACTGTCAAGATCTTAAGGGTGATGACGATGTCCGGTTTTGAAGGATAGCTTGAAGTGGGAAGGGTGGGGCGGGCGGCATTACCAATGAAGCCCTGTGTGGCTGGCCCTCAGGGCCATGGCTGCCAGGGAAGTGTGCCCTACCTGCCCTGATATTGGTGTGGTGAGAGTGCCACGCCTCCTTGGCAGTGAAATGGAGGTGCTCTCTCCTCACCAAGAGCTGATACTCCTAGGCTAGTGCAGGACACATCTGTGGGAACTCCCACACTGGGGCAGAGGGTCCAAGGTAAGTGGGGTAAACCCGGAGGGGTTTGTATGTGTGTGCAGAGGAGTGTTTGCCTGTCTCTCTACGCTCCTGCTGGGCTCCTGGGGTGTGGCTCTGATCAGGTGCTGGTCATGGCTTTAGCCAGGTCTGTGTCTATCTGTATCTCAGGATAGCCATGGGCACTAGCCCAAGGCACTCCCATTTATTGTGAATTTTCCCTCCTTAAAAGATGTTCAATGTTTAGTACATAAAATTAGAAAGTACAACTTAAAAAATACCCTACTGGGATAGAATCTGAGGTTGTTTCCACTATTCCCCATTTTATGCCTCTCAGAAACACATTACTTTTATAATCAGAAAAAAAAGAAACACAGTAACCATAGCCTAAATAAAATTTCACAAATCTCAAAGGAACTCATTTGTCAATGCCACAGAGCAAAACCATTCTTTCTCCAATCCCACATCTTCCCAGCTCAGTAAATGGTCCCTCTTTTCATCTAGCTGCCCAAGCCAGAAACTTAGCAGCCGTACCCTACCTGGACCCCACATCCAGCCCACCCTCCACCCACTTTGATCCATTCCCTACCACTCTTCTGCTGAAGCTGCCATCACCCGCTGCTAACATGATTAAAAGAGCATCCTCTAAAAGCCTCCTTGCCTCTTCCTCCCCCTGCATTGTTTTCATTCTCCACATAGTACCAAGAGTGATCTTTCTATAAACAGCAACCTAATCATGTGCATCCCACCTGCCTAAGATCTTCAGGGATTTCTGCTGCCCTCAGTATAATGCCTGACACCTCAAACCTGGCTCTGAAACCAGGCCCTCCTTCTCCCCATCCCACTGCCTGGGTTGTAAAAGCCTCTTCATCTGCCCTCCTTGGTATCCAGCCCAAGAGCCCACTTCTTCTTGGCCCTCTATCTGCCCACCCTGCCAGAACTTCTCACCTGCGGCTTGATATTCACTTTCTCCACAGCATTCTCATTGAGCCACTTGACATCAATCTCCACGTCAAAGTGTCCAATGTTACACACGATGGCATCATCCTTCATCTGCTCAAAGTGCCTGTGGGGGAGACCAAGCCCATGGGCAAGGATCAGGGACCAAGAGCAGCCCCACGCTTGTCCCATCCCTTGCTCCCCAGGACTCCCATCTGACACCTACCGGCCAAGGATGATGTCAATACAGCCTGTGGTGGTGACAAAGATATTGCCCTCCTTACAGGCCTCATCCATGGTGGTCACCTCATAGCCTGTGCAGAGACGGTGGCCGTGGGTTACCAAAGGAGGCCTTGCCCCTCCTCTGGCCCCATGGCTGGCAGTCAACCCTCACCCTATTGTACCCTCCATGGCAGCCTGCAGTGCGTTGATGGGATCAATCTCAGTGATGATGACACGGGCCCCGAAACCCCTGAGGGCCTGGGCACAGCCCTTGCCCACGTCGCCGTAGCCCGCCACCACCGCCACCTTGCCCGCAATCATCACGTCTGTGGCCCGCTTGATGCCATCTATGAGAGATTCCCGGCAGCCATAGAGGTTGTCAAACTTGCTCTGAAAGGAGAGGTTCAAGGGGGCAATAAGGGCAGGCAAGACCCTGGGGCCAGGCCCAGTAGAGCCTCAGAGTCTCCCATAGGGCCCAGGGGCTGTGAACTCACTCTTGGAACCTCAGCCTAGTGGGCCTGGAGCTGATCCCCACTGTCCTTCTGCTCCCCGCCCCCTGCCAACAGCAAATCCCCCTTCATGCTCTTACCCTGCTCGGCCACAAGACCTACCCTCTAACCTCTCTGCTGGGCCACAGGCCTTCCTGAGCAACCTAGTTCTGAGGTCACTCTATAGTTCTTTCCTTCTTTAGTATATTCATTGTCCTCAGGCCACACCCCTCTCCCCCCCTCAAATTAGGGCTTCCTATCCCAGCCTGCACCCTTCCCAAGGGCCCTTATTCAGGGGCCCCTGAGCTGTGCGGGGCTCACCTTGGTGACGGAGTCGTTGACGTTGATGGCAGGCACCTTGAGGATTCCATTGGCCATCATCTTGTAGAGGTTGTGGACCCCGGTCGTGGTCTCCTCGGAGATGCCTCGGATGCCTGAGCAAGAGGAGAGGGGATGAAGCTCAGGCTCAGGCCTCATCCTTACTCGGGCTAGGAAGGGAAGGCCCATGGATATGGAGGCCCTGAGTGCCTCAAAGAGAAGAGATCTGGACTCATGGAAATTCCTTTTCTTTGCCGCTGAACACTACTCCTCTTCCCGGATCCCCAATCCAAGTCCACCCATCACCCAGACAGCATGAGGGAGGAGTCATCCCTGACGCCCCACTACCATAGCAAATTAATCACCAGACCTAATGATTCTACCACCCATTCCTACCACCACTGTGCTACTTGCTGCTTCTATCATCTCCCACCTGGTCTTCCTGCTGCAATTCATCTTCCACAGCAGCCATTTTTAACGGATATTTTTCAGTGAATTCTTTTAACTCCCCCCCCAATTACTTCCCTTTGCTCTTAGGATCAAGCCAAACTCTTCTCCTGGTCTAATAAGTCCTCTCACAATCTGGCCCTTGCTAAAGCTCCAGCCATATCCTATAATACTCCCTGGCTCTCTTCATTCACAGCTGCCATGCTGGCTTCCTTTGTTTCCTGAAGGCAATCCTTTCCTACTGGTCTGCTCTTTCTCCCCACCACCTCTGCATTTTAGAAAGCTGGCTCCTTCCCAGCTCTTCTGGGCCCTGTTCCTATCCTTGCCTTTGGGCTGACATCTCAGCCAGGCCTGCCCCAGCTGTTCTAGCCTCACGCCATTTGAAGCCAGGAAGCCAGGCCTCAGCACACTCGCAGGCACCTCTCATTCTCCCCTCTGCCACGAAATCTGCTGCTCAAGGCATTGGGAGTGCTGCCAGGTCTGCTGCCTTCATGTGGGCGAGCAGGTCCAGGCCGGCTGCCAGGCCCCAGCCAGGCTGCCCACCCACTCGCCCTGCTCACCTGACAGAAGCTGCGGGTACTTGGTGTGGATGAGGTTAGTGAGGTCACCGCCATCATCCAGAATCATGTTGAGGGGCCCGTCCTTGAAGTACAGTGTCTGCTCGATGCACCATAGGTACTCCTCGTCTGTTTCACCCTTCCAGGCGTACACTGGAGGGCAAGGGGCACGTCAGGGCCAGGGCCTCCCCACCAGCTCCTGCTCCAGGGAGCCACCAGGCAGAGCCAATACTATCTCCTCCCTAATTCCCATCCGTGGCATCTCCAGTTCCTTTGAGGATTCAGCAGTGGCAAGAACAAAACTTGAAGCCAGAGAGATCTGAATTTAGATTCTGGCTCTGTCACTCGTGTCAGCTGTGTGACCTTGGGCAAATCACTTCACTCAGCCTCAGTTTCCTCACCTGTAAATGGGGCCACAATACTACAGATTAAGTGAGATGAAAGCAAAGTACAGAGTACCCCAGATAAAGGTATCTGGAAAAGATCATTTCCTTTTTGTCCCTTTTTGCCAGGGCCCAGAGACTGGATCATCAGCCACAGTGACCAGGGCTCCCACCCAGTATGCCTGATGCTGGGACCAGGTGCTGCTGGGGCACAGGCCACACTCAGCACAACCCGCACGAGGTAAGTATCCAGGGTTCACTCTGCACTGAAAGAACTTGAAGGCCCAGCAGCCTCTGTGGTGGGTGGTCCCAGGCAAAACCTGGCCAAAAAAATTGCTATAGCTATTATGTATGGAGCACTTTCCCTGTGCCAGATATTAACAGCTTCATGCCTCAACTCATTTCTCCTCACAGAAACCTGTGAGGCAGGCATTATTGTCATCATCATTTACAGAAGCCCAGAGAGGAGCTAAGTACTGCCTGGGGCATTCAGCATGGCATTCTGGAGCGGATACCAGAACCCAGGGCTGCTGGCCTCCAGCCCAGGCTCCTCCCGTCACATCAAAGGACTGGGACACAGGGCCGGGGCTCCCATGAGTCTCCAATGGTGAGGGATACCAGCCAAGCAGGGCCAGCTGCCACTCCCCCCAGCTGGGGCAGACAGTGGTCCCGAGAACAAGGCTTTCCCAAAAGTGCCATGGAGCCCACCGAGGCTGGGAGAGATCCTGTCCAGGCCTGATCAGGCTCTGGAGAAGTCCTCCCCTACCTCTCTCTCTCCACTCTCCCAACCTGTGGTGGTTAGCACACATCTGGAATCTCATGTTTCTAGCCATTCCCCTTCCCAAACCCAGGCAGACGTGTCCATTTCTCCAGCAGCTTGGGGGGATATCCCTCTTTACTATCTTCCCAAACTCCTTGGGCACCAGACCCTAGGCAATGGATCTAGTGTTTCTCCCAGACTCTTCTAGAAACAGAATTATATCCTTCCTTTAATGAATTCCCTCTCCTCCACATCATGTGGTTCCCAATCATAAGATCCCACTCTTCTGGTCATATGACTTGAACTGGGTCAATAGGCACCTTCCATAGGACTTTAGATGACAGTGAAGCAAAGCAATTCTTCCTTTTGGGTCACTAGACTGGTATTATGTGGCCATGACTCCTCTTCTCACCTAAGAAGCAGAACCCCTTCATGCATTCCCATGTCCCCGACATGGCACTCACCTGGAATCCCGGCCTTGGCAATGGCCGCTGCTGCATGGTCTTGGGTGGAGAAGATGTTACAGCTGGACCACTGTACCTGGAAAAGCCAGCAAGATGGGGCTGCTGGGCAGAGATGAAGAAAGCCCTGGTGCTAGAGGTGACATTTGAGAACTAGGCCCATAGGATGGTGACCTGGGTGAGTGGATGAGACTCAGAGCAGTGATGAGTTCTGACTTATGTTTTAAAATATCACTCTGGTGCTGTGTGGAACATAAACTGCAAAAGGTGGAACAGAAGACAATAAAGCTATCCCAAAGGTTCAGATGAGAAATGTGGTGGTAGCAGTGGAGAGGATCAGAAACCACCAAATTCTGGGTATAGTTTGAAGGTGGAGCTGACAGGTTTTGCTGAGAGATTAGTTGTAGGGGAAGAGAGAAAGAGGAGTCAAGGATGACTTCCAGGTTCTTGAAATGATGTTGGAATTTCCACTTACTGATGTGGGGAAGACCATGGGAAAAGGAGAGGGCAGGAAATCATGAATTTGTTTGGACATGTTCATTTGAGATGTCTATTAGACTTCCAAGTGGAGATGATATATTGATAGCCAGATATACATGCTAAGAGTTCTGGAGAGAGTTCTAGGCTAGTACAGCTGGTGCATATATTTGGGAGTCCATTACCACATAGACAGTATTTGAAGCACAAAAAAAGGAGAGTGCATGTCAAAAAGAAAGAAGTCCAAGGACTGAGCTCAGAGTACCCTTTTGTTTCTGGCTACTTTGCACTACACCTCCTCCCTCCCCACCCCCACCTCTGCCCTTGGGGAACATCCTTGATTCTGAGGTCTCAGAAAAACTGTCAATCATTGGTACACATGACCCACAATGATCCAATCACAGCGCCCCATTCTCTAGCACCTGTGATCTGTCTAGAGGCCATGAGAATCGGTCCTTAGATGGCTAATGGGGTGGGTTTTTCCTGCTAGGGCTCCTAGGTCAGGAGGATGTGAACTGGCACCAGTCAGAAGACCCATCTCTTCTGTTAGGGAGAAAACCTGTCTGCAGAGGAGCAGTCAGCGCCAAAACTGGCGATACTGAGAGGTGGTGGAGAGAAAACCCAAGAGACAAGGCTGGAGCCCCTGTATCCAGTTGGGCCTGCGGTCAGCACCACACATGGACTTCTCTCCAGCCCCCCACCCCCACCCCCCATGGTCTTCTCCCTGGATGAACCCAGAGAGGACAAGAGACTTATATGGAGTAAATCGCACTGCAGTGGGCCTCACCTCAGCACCCAGGGCGACGAGGGTCTCAATGAGCACAGCTGTCTCCACAGTCATGTGCAGGCAGCCAGCAATGCGGGCGCCCTTCAGTGGCTTGGAGGCTGAGTACATCTCCCGCATGTGCATCAGGCCCGGCATCTCGTTCTCCGCGATGTCCAGGGCCTTGCGTCCCCAAGAGGCCAGGCTGATGTCGGCTGCAGGGGCAGGTAGATAGGAGCTCTGTGAGCGGCCTCATCCCACCAACCAAGAAGCACTGTCACCATGAAGACCCTGATCCTCTGTGGACTCAAAACGGGCTGAGTAACCTCTGCATTCTCTCCCTCACTCCACAAGTATTTATGGAGCCAGAGCCCTGGTTCCTATCTAATGCAGTTCACAGCACGTGGGGGGACGTATTTAATCAAATAATCACACAGGTACATGAACATTCCAACCCAGACAAGTGTTCCTTTGAAAGAGAGCTCTTAGATTGTGCCTCCTACGACTCCTTTTTGCCAACACTTATTAACCGCCAGTCTCCCCTCCTTTTCTCTAAAGGTTTTAGCTCTTCCTCCAAGTCATCATTGTTGGGGATGTCAACACTCAGGAAATGATAGCACACTCTGTACCTGACCCAGTTCCTTGAAGATGTGAAAATGCTTCTTCCCCACTCCTGATGTTTCTTTCCACAGAGGAGCTCTCACTGTAACACTTCGGGCTCTCTGCCCCAGGGGAGGTGGAGTGACCTGTCCAATTAGTAATCTAGGGAAGACCACGCTCAGCTCAACTCCTCCCTTCTTCGTGAGCAAGCGCCCGACTGCCTGCAGGAAGTGGGGGGGTGTTCTCTGCTCTTCCACAGACACCTGCCCGGGCTAGCACTTGCCTGTAACTGGTGGGTAACAACTGAATTTGGGCATTCAGTTAGCAGGCTCTTTTGACTTTCACACTAATCTACATCCTCTGGCTTAAAAGTTATGAGTAATAAAGGTTATATATGGGCCTCTATCTGCCACTCCAAATGTCTCAAACTTGTGCGATTCTCAGGCAGGAAAGCAGGATACTGGGATGGGCTCTCTCACTATTTCCACTCTTCCCTCCAATGATCTTGCCCTCCTCCTTCCCCACCACGGCAGCCCACTCCCAAAGTCATCCCCTAGGTCAGTCTCCAGTTCAGGGTTTGCAGACTTCTCTGAGGATAAGAGTCACCTGTTATGCTTGGAAATCTCTCCTTGGAAAGTCTGATTCAGTCAGTCTGGGATGGGGCCTGGACATCCTGGTTAAGTTTATATCTTGCTACAGTACAGGTGCATGGGTGATTCAGTGGTAGAATGCTTGCCTGCCATGCAGGAGACCTGGGTTTGATTCCTGACCCATGCACCAAAGAAAAAAATAAGTTTATATCTTGTCAATCACGCAAGGGGGTGGAGTGGGAGAGGAGAATGGTCTCTAGAGTATTTTAAAAGGATATTAAAATTGATTAAGTCCATCTGAGTCCTACTACTACCATGCATCTAAACTCCTTCCTGCATGGCAGGGAGTACTCCACTCCTACTGCAATGATGAAGATTTGCCATTGGAAATCTTGATTTCAAGTACTCCGCTCTGGCCATGTCCCATCCTTCCAATTCTCTCCTTCTGCAGCCCCACCTACAATGTTGCAGCCTCTAATCCACTAATCCTACCAGCATCCACTATCCCTCCCCCCACCCCATATTCTCACTTCTTTCTTCCACAGGTTAGAAATCCACTGGTCTACTAAAATCAAGCCTTCACAAACCACTCTGCCCTCTTTCCCTCTAAGAACTCAGTTGCCAAAATTCCCTCCCTGGTTGAATCTAACCATAAGCGCCCTAAAGCCACTGAACCCAAAGGGGGGAAATTACAACCACACCAACGGGTCTCACTTTCAATTTAAGACTACAAATCTCAAGGGACACATAACACACCCCAGCAATCCTACTGCAACTTCCTAGTAAATTTTCTCTCCTATCTTCCAACACCTGTCTCCACTGCCTGATAACCTCAATTCACAATTCAGTGAGAATTGAGAATTATGCCATTTTTCTTCCACAGAAACCATTAGTCCTCATCTATAGCTACAACAGATGAGCTTTCCTGTTAATCCTCTGTTGGGGCCTAATCCCATATCTTCTAACTTTCTCGAGGACTGCACTACTCCACTGAAATGGCTCTTCTCAAGGTCTCCAAAGAACAGTCTGAGGGTTAAAGGTAATGATCAGTTATATAGGTCCACATTTCCCACAGCAGTGCTGACCCCACTAATTACATCCTCTTTGAAACCCTTTCTTTATTTGGCTTCTACAATTCCTGTGGTTTTCCCCCTATCTCCTGGGCTCCTCTTCCTCTAACAGATTTTAATGTTTGAGCACCAAGGCCTATTCCTGCCCCCCGCCCCCTCTTTTTCTTCCCTAACTCTTACCAGATGAGCTCATCCTGTCTCACAGTTTAAACACCTTCTCTCTGGTCACAACTCCCACGTATTTATTTCCAGCCCAAACTTCTCCCCTAAACTTGAGAGTCATATAATCCAACTGCCTACACAACATCTCTGCTTGGAAATCCAACTGGCATCTATTACAGTTGGGTCAAGCTTGAGCCCTTGCGATTCCCTGCCATGCCCCACGCTTCCCCCCAAAACTGTTACTCCCCTAGATGTTCCCATTTTAGGAAATGAAACCACTATTCAGCTGTTCTGGCCAAAAACTTGATTTAAGATATCTTGATTCATCTTTTCCTTTCACCCCCTTCCAATTTATTACCACATTGCTGGTTTCACAACCCAAATTATACTGTATAAGCAATCCAACCACCTCTCACCACCTTCTTCCAAACCAACATTTCTTAACTGGACCATAAAGCAGCTTCCTCTCTGGTCTCCCTGTTTCCACATACCATTCCCCCCAGAACAGCAGGCGAAGGAAGCTTTTTAAAATTTATGTCATATTATCTCCACTCCATTAAAAATCTGTCCAATAGCTTCCCCTCCCCATGATTAAAATCCTAACTCCTCAGAGACCTGGATTTGATTCCTGGTGCCTGCCCACACGGAAAAAAAAAAAAAAAACAAACCTAACTCCTCACATGGCCTTCAGGGCCTTACATGATTTGCCCAATACTCCCGCCTCTCCAACCACCTACTTAGCTGCTCAGACACACAGATCTCATGACAGTTCATCAGGTAAGCCAAGCTCATTCTCACCTCAGGGCTTTTACCCAACCAGTTCCCTTAGCCTTTATTCAAGGCCAGTACCTAGCATGCAGTAAGTGCTCAACAATAACCTGGAAACAGGAAAGAACTTGGTTTACTCCTTCTGCAAGACGAGAAAGTGGACCGTTAGAGGGAGTAGGAAATTGAGCCAGGATTTTATTTCCAAAGAGGTGGGAAGTATCCTGACCAGATTCATCTTTTGAAAAGAGACCTTTGGCTATTAAATGGCTCCATGGAGATGGAGAGAAGTGGGCCAAACTCCTCATTTATAAAAGGGAGACAATGATGCTACACTGTTGGCAGGTGTGTCTGTCCCACCCCATCCTTGGATCCCTTTGGTATCTCCAGAGGCCAGCCAGGGCCTGTCACAAGGAGGGGTCAGCAAATGTCTACCATCCATGTCTGTTGTTAGGACCAAATGAGAGAACACACATGGAAGGGACTGGTATGAAACAGAGATGACAAAAAATAAGTCATATCTGAACCTAGTCCAACCCCCAGCGTTTACCAATGAGGAAATGACCCAGAGAGGGGTTTGCTCCACATCCCCATACCTGGTCAATGGGACTGGCCGCCAGGTGGGGCCTTCCTGTCCACTGTCCAGTCTGGTCCTGCTAAGCTCCACCCCCTCCACCAGCACCTGGCCGTCCAGCTAAAAATAACTCCTTCATTGCCCTCATGGCAGTTGCGCCAGCCTCAGAGCTTTCTGTGGAGGTCGCAAGAACACCTATCCCAGGATAAGCCAAAGGAACAGCAAGACCCTCTGTGAGCCTACGTTTTTTTCTCTGTAAAGCAGGGATAATCACCCCTACCTTGCTATGTGCTGGGGATTAAAGAAAATGCCATATGGAAAAAGGTCTGGCTCCTGTACCAGGGCTTCCTTCTTTCAACCCTACCCAGCCAAGCTGCCCCAATTGCAACCACAGCCTTCTCTTCTAGCTCCAGAGGGACCATCTCCCACACAACCCAAGGCCCCCAACCCTGACCCACTTATCTCTCCAAAGTACAAGCCCCCATTCCAGCTCTGCCACTGCTCCCTAATGCCATTGTATACCAAATCCCCTCACAACTGACCTTGACCAAACTTTTCTGGACCTATTTCATCATCCACAGACCGGGAACAACCGTCTATTCTGGTGGCTACTTGATGAGTTACATTTCTACAGAATCTTAGTATCATCTTGGGCAAGTCACTTCCACTCAGAGCCTTAGTGTCTTCCTTTGTGACATGTGGTAATAACGCTCACCTCTAAGGATTATTCTGTAAACATATGCCAATCACCAAACACATCAAGTGCTTCATAAATGTTGGTGCCCTTCTCTAAGTTTAATGCTGTTTTCAAGTTACTTAAAAAACTGCGAGCCAAACCAACTCTCAAATGTTCTGAAAATAGCCAAACAGCAATAAAGCAGTGGTTGCAAAGATTAAAAACTGGGTGTTGTGAATGGAGGGGCAGGGGGACGGTATGTCAGACTTCTTTGTACGGGGTATTATTTTTGAAACTGCCCTCTAAGTTTGAAATTATTTCAAAATTAAAATCAAAACAAAAAAAAACTGCTAACCAGCCATAACAGCTTTCTGCTGAAACGTTATTAGGATTATTACAAGAGTGTACACTTCTATACAGTGGTGAAAAGGGTGAGCTAGATGGCCTGGGTTCACATTCTACTCCACCTCCTAGCTGTAAGATCGTGGGCAAGTTATCTCTATTAAGTACATTCATCTATAAAATGATATAAATAAATCCCTACCCTAAAAGAGCCGTGAGACTAAAATGATTTAATTTAGAATAAAGCTAGAAGGCAGTGTCAATTCCACAGTAAACATTCAATAAACGTTAACTATGAGTATATCAGCCTTTAATCCACGGGACAGCGGTGGTCACGTGGGTGACCCCAGGGGTTGAGTAACTAGCCCAAAGTCCCCAGCAAGTGGACCAGGGAGGGTCTAGGGCTCGTTCTCAAAAGGCCCCTCTTTAGGCGCCCTTAGGGGCTCCGGTACCCTCGCCTTCTCAGCCCGAGGCCCGGAGAGGGGTGGATACTGGTCTGGGACTGCCCAAATGGCCAGAGTTCGAGGCCAGGCTCAGGAGGCCTCCCACAACACGGCCCAGCAGGTGCCAGGCGTCCAAGGCCGCAGCCAGGTGAGCTCTCCACGCCCGCTGGCTCCCGCCAGCAACGTGGGAACACGCCGCGCGTCCGCAGCTCCGCAGCCCGCGTGGCGACACCAGACTTCGCGGGGCACGCCGGGACACGTAGTTCGCGCCGCCTCTGGCCAACGGCTCGCGGCGGCGACAGGACTCCAACACCCAGGCGGCCTCGCGCGGCCAGGATCGCGCAGACACAGCGATTCAGGGGGTCCTGCGCGCCCCGGGCTAGCCCCACGGCCGCCGCCCCAGACAGGCTCAAGGCAGTAGCTGACTGGCCGCGGCCGGTGGCATTTCCTGGACTCACCGACTTTGTAGGGCAGTTTCTCCGACATGCTGCCGGCGCTTCCGCACGGAGTGATGGGTACCGACGGAGGGAGCCTTGCCTCTTACTGGGGAAAGAACGGGGCGGGTGGCGCTGGGTAGGGATCGGCGCGGGGTGGCGGCGCCTTTAAATATCGTGCTCTTACTTACATATTCATGAATCCCGCCGGAGCTGAGCCGCACGGGGCGGGGCCAACGTACGGGGCGGGGCCGGAACGGACTTCATCCTGGTTAAGAACCTGAGTCCAGATTTTACACTGTGCAGTCAGTCTATCAACCCCGGGCATTAGGTCCTGGAAGGCTTGTGGTGAGGGGCCTAGAAACCGGGCTCGGGGCCAGTCTTTCATTCATTCTGCCAGTGCACGTGATGCCGAAAGCGAGCTGGTGGAATTCCAGCCCGTGCACTTCTCCAAGCTTCAATTTTCTCATGTGCAAAAGGAGCTAAACGACACCTACCACACAGAGTATAATAAAGTTGCAATATGTCAGGTACCTAACACGTTTCAGACCTTCTCCTTTCCCCCACGTAACTACAGTCCTGAGTTTAGGCAAACATGCATGCCTATTTTACTACCTATGTATAAATCGCTAAACAATTCATGTTATTCTTTTTGTGTCTGAAACCTTTATATAAAAGGTATCGTCCTGTACTTATCCTCCAGCAACTTGCTGTTTTCTGTCAACATATTTGTAAGAGTCATGCAAATAGCTTGAGTGTATTCATTTTTGCTTCTGAATACTATTCCATTATATAAATACTGAGGTTTTTTTCTCTGTCCTCCTGTTGGTTTTATACTGCCTGTCGCTGTAACATACATGGGACGATGAATATTCCTGTACTTGTCTTTTGGTGCCCATGAGTGGGTTTCTCTGGGACATAAATATACCTGGGGGTGGAGTTTCTGGGCTGAAGGCACACCTTTAATTTTCCTAGATATTGCCAAATTGTTCTTCAAGGTCCTTTTATTTATCCCTTACACTCCTATCAGCAGTATATGACAGGCTGCTGTCCCACATCCCCATTGCCATTTGGCATTGTCACACTTAAATTTTTGCTGAATTTGGGTGTGAAAATGTATCTCCTTGTGGTTTTAATTGGGCACTTGTTAATAAATTTAATTGGGACCCTTTAACCTCTCTTAAGGGTGTCCATCCCCTCACTGCCATCCGTGACTTTCCTCCCCTTCTTAAACTTTTTCAGAATGTTCTCCATTCTGAGTCTGCACTTCATCCCCTCACACTCAGTCTCCAGCTGAGGGGCCTCCACCCCCAGGTCGCCACTGAAACTGCTCCAGCCAAGATCATCAGGGCACTTGGCTGAATCCAGTGGATGTGCCTCAGCCTCTGTCTCATCCTCCTCACTGCTGACCCCATAGTCTTGAAAATGCCCTTGCCCTCTACTTTCCTGACTCTTCCCCACTGTTCACATGTTTCTTTGTCTGGCCTTGGCAACATCTCCTCCAGTGCTTTCAAGAGGTGATCCTCCATCCCAGAGTATGTTGGGCAGATAATTAAAAAGTATTGGCAAGAAACAGGCATGTGAAAAGATGCTCAACTTCCCTGGCTATTAGAGAAATGCAAAGCAAAACCACGAGATATCATCTCACACCCACCAGAATGGCCATTATCAATACAACAGAAAATGACAAGTGCTGGAGAGGATGTGGAGAAAGAGGCACACTTATTCACTGTTGGTGGGAATGTCAAATGGTACAACCACTGTGGAAGGCAGTTTGGCGGTTCCTCAAAAAGCTGAATACAAAATTGCCACATGACCTGGCAATACCATTGTTAGGTATCTATTCAGAGGACGTGAGGGCAAGGACACAAACGGACATTTGCACACCAATGTTTATAGCAGCATTATTCACAATTGCGAAGAGATGGAAACAGCCAAAATGCCCATCAACAGACAAGTGGCTAAGCAAGCAGTTGTATGTACATATGATGAAATATTATGCAGCTTTAAGACAGGATAAAGTTATGAAGTATGTAACAACATGGATGGACCTTAAGGACATTATGCTGAGTGTGATTAGCCAGAACAAAAGGACAAATACTGTATGGTCTCACTGATATGAACTGACATTAGTGAATAAACTTGGAGAATCTCATTGGTAACAGAGAACATCAAGAGTTAGAAATAGGGTAAGATATTGGGTAATTGGAGCTGAAAGGATACAGACTGTGCAACAGGACTGATTTTAAAAACTCAGAAATGGATAAGACAATACTACCTAACTGTAATACAATTATGTTAAAACAATGAATGAAGCTAAATGTGAGAATGATAGAGGGAGGAGGTCTGGGGGCACAAATCAGAAAGAAAGATAGACCATAAAGACCAAGATGGTATAATCTAGGAATGCCTAGAGTATATAATGATAGTGACTACCTGTACAAATTTTAAAAATGTTTTTGCATGAGGAAGAGCAAAGGAATGTCATAACTGCAGGGTGTTGAAAATAAATGGTAATTAATATTTTAAAATTTTACCTTATGTGTGAGACTAAAACAAAAAATATTCATTTGGTACAAAATTTATATTTTTACTAGTGCATGTCCTAATATGACTTATGTCAGCAGCTTACTTGAACACCATAAGTACATGGAACCTTGAGTAGGGCATGAGATTTTGTTGATTTGTGCAGAGTGATGCCCCGATAAATCTCAGAGTGATTTGAACAGTGAATAAAAAAGTATTTACAAAGTCCCCTTCGGGGGATGGTGAGAACGGGGGAAAATTCAATTCCCCAAATTGAATTCTTGATATTCTCACAAGCAGTGCGGACAACCAAAGCTTTAGACTGAGCCCCCAGTCTTGGGGTTTGTTCATATGAAACTTAACCCCACAAAGGAGAGGTCAAGCCTACTTAAATTAGGCCTAAGAGTCACCCTCAAGAGAACCTCTTTTGTTGCTCAAATGTGGCCTCTCTCTCTCTCTCTCTCTCTCCAGTCAACACAACAAGCAAACTCACTGCCCTCCCCCTGTCTACGTGGGACATGACTCCCAGGGGTGTGGACCTTCCTGGCAACGTGGGACAGAAATCCTAGAATGATCTGAGACTCAGCATCAAGGGATTGAGAAAACCCCTAGAATGAGCTGGGACTCAGCCTCAAGGGATTGAGAAAACCTCTACTAAAAGGGAGAAGAGTGAAATGAGACAAAGTGTCAATGGCTGAGAGATTCCAAAGTCAAGAGGTTATCCTGGCGGTTACTCTTATGCATTAAATAGATATCACCTTGTTAGTCAAGATGTAATGGAG
Source organism: Tamandua tetradactyla (assembly GCF_023851605.1). Taxonomy (NCBI): domain Eukaryota; kingdom Metazoa; phylum Chordata; class Mammalia; order Pilosa; family Myrmecophagidae; genus Tamandua; species Tamandua tetradactyla. The sequence goes on along the minus strand of NC_135327.1, from coordinate 18,564,634 downwards.
ACGCTGGAGGGAATTGCCCGAAAATACAGATTGTGTTCCAGTAGCCATGTTTCTTAAAGATGATTGTATAATGATATACAATTACAATGTGATCGTGTGATTGTGAAAACCTTGTGTCTGATGTTCCTTTTATCTACCTTATCAACAGACGAGTAAAACATATGGAATAAAAATAAATAATAGGGGGAACAAATGTTAAAATAAGTTTAGATTGAAATTCTAGTGATCAATGAAAGGGAGGGGTAAGGGGTATGGTATGTATGAATTTTTTTCTTTTGTCTTTTTATTTGTTTTTCTGAGTTGATGCAAATATTCTAAGAAATGATCATGATGATGAACATGCAACTATGTGATGATATTGTGAATTACTGATTATGTGTATATAGAAGAACGATCAAAAGTTAAGAATGTTTGTGTTTGTTTGTTGGTCATTTTTTAATTTAAAAATTAATTAAAAAGTCATTAAAAATATATTGGCAAGAGATGGAAACAGCCAAAATGTCCATCAACAGACAAGTGGCTAAGCAAGCTGTTGTATGTATATACGATGGAATATTATGCAGCTGTAAGACAGAATAAACTCATGAAGCATGTAACAACATGATGGACCTTAAGGACATTATGCTGATTGTGATTAGCCAGAAACAAAAGGACAAATACTGTATGGTCTCACTGATAAGAACTGACATTAATGAATGAACTTGGAGAATTTCAGTAGGTAACAGAAACCATCAGGAGATAGAAATAGGGTAGATATTGGGTAATTGGGCCTGAAGGGATACAGATTGTGCAACAGGACTGATTGCAAAAATTCAGAAATGGATAGCACAATACTACCTAACTGTAATACAATAATGCTAGTACACTGAATGACGCTGCATGTGAGAATGATAGAGGGAGAAGGCCTGGGGGCACAAATGAAATCAGAAGGAAAGATAGACCATAAAGACTGAGATGGTATAATCTAGGAATGCCTAGAGTTTATAATGATAGTGACTAAATGTGCAAATTTAAAAATATTTCTGCATGAGGAAGAACAAAGGAATGTCAATAATGCAGGGTGTTGAAAATAGATGGTAATTAATATTTAAAAACTTTAATGTATGTGTGAGACAAGCAAAAAAATGTTTATTTGGTACAAAATTTGTATTTTGACTAGTGCATTTCCTAACATAATTTATGTGGACAGCTTAATCGAACACCATAGTACTTGGAACCTTGTGTTGGGCATGAGATTTTGTAGGTTTGTCCAGAGTGATGCCCCGATAAATCCCAGAGAGATTTGAACTGTGAATAGGGAAGTATCTGCAGAGTCCCGTAGGGGGAATGGTGAGAAAGGGGTTGAAAATTCAACTTCCCCAAATGGAGAATTCTTGATATTCTCACAGGCAGTGGGGACAACCAAAGCAATAGACCGAACCTTCGATCTTGGGGTTTGTTCATATGAAACTTAATCCCACAAAGGATAGGCTGAGCCTACTTAAAATTAGGTCTAAGAATCACCCCCAAGAGAACCTCTTCTGTCGCTCAGATGTGGCCTCTCTCTCTCATCTGACACAGCAAGCAAACTCACTGCCCTCCCCTTCTGTGTGTGGGACATGACTCCCAGGGGTGTGGACCTTCCTGGCAACGTGGAACAGAAATCTTAGAATGAGCTGGAACTCAGCATCAAGGAATTGAGAAAATCTTCTCCACCAAAAGGGGGAAGAGCGAAACGAGACAAAATAAAGTGTCAGTGGCTGAGAGATTCCAAATGGAGTAGAGTCAAGAGGTTATCCTGGAGGTTTTTGTTATGCATTAAATAGATATCACCTGTTTAGTTAAGATGTAGTGGAGAGGTTAGAGGGAACTGCCTGATAATGTGGAGCTGTGCTCTGATGGCCATGTTTCTAGAAGATAATTGTATGATGATATGGGTGTCGCAGTGTGACTGTGTTGTTATGAGAGGCTTGTGTCTGATGCACCTTTTGTCTACTTTATCGATGGACAAGTAAAACATAGCGATTAAAAATAAATAAATAATAGGGGGAACAAATGATAAAATAAATTTAGTAGACTGAAATGCTGGTGATCAGTGAAGGGGAGCGGTAAGGAATATGGTATATATGAATTTTTTTCTGTTATCTTTTTATTGCTTTTTCTGAATTGATGCAGATGTTCTAAGAAATGATCATGATGAATATACAGCTATGTGATGATAGTGTGAGTTATTGGTTATTTAACAAGAATGGAATGATCATACGATAAGAATGTTTGTGCTTGTATGTGGTTATATATCATAAATAAAAAATAAATTTAAAAAGAAAAAAGTATTGGCAGAGTCTCTTGAGGCATGGGAGAGAAAATATGAAATTATTAAACTTTACCAATGGAAACCCCTGATACTGTCTCAAACATTAGGGACTCCCAAGTCAATAGGCCAAGAAGCTCATTTCTATAGTGGAGAAATTAAGCCTACCTATAGTTATGCCTAAGAGTTACTTCCAGAAAACCTCTTTTGTGGTAACTCTGGAAGTGGGGAGATGACATCCAGGGGTGAAAATCTCCCTGGCAACATTGAACATGATGCCCAGAGATGAGCCTGGCCCTGGCACCGTGGAATTGACAATGCCAGAAGAAATGTAACAGAATGAGGTATTAGTGGCTAAGAGAGTTCAAATAGAGACTATTCAGGAGGATACTTGTGGTAGTTAGATTCAGTTGTCAACTTGACCAGGTGAGCGTACCTAGTTCTGTTGCTGCAGACATGAGCTAATGGTACGTGAACCTCATCTGTTGCTGATTACATCTGCAGTCGGCTAGGAGGCGTGCCTACTGCAATGAAGGATGTTTGACTTAATTGGCTGGTGCTTAAATGAGAGACCGCAAGGTAGCATAGCCCAAGCAGCTCAGCGTACCTCATCTCGACACTCGCAGCTCAGCCCAGGCCTTTGGAGATGCAGAAAGAAGTCACCCCGGGGAAAGTTGTTGGAACCCAGGGGCCTGGAGAGAAGGCCAGCAGAGACCATCCTGTGCCTTCCACGTAAGAAAGAACCTCAGTGGAAAGTTAGCTGCCTTTCCTCTGAAGAACTAACAAAATAAATCCCCTTTTATTAAAAGCCAATCCATCTCTGCTGTGTTGCATTCCGGCAGCTAGCAAACTAGAACAATACTCTTATGCAAGCTTTAGACCACAGTTTGCCAACCCCCAATCAAAACCATTCCTATTAACCCTAAAGAACACCTAGGGCTCTATCTGAGATTCTACAAAAGTTTCACATCCTAAGATTACTTTCCAGAAACCTGCAACCTCCAGATGGGTTCCTAGGCCAGATACATCCTGAAACCCAGAGGGGCCAGCCTCTCCAAGAACATCAACTAGTTCCATTCTCCTATTCCATATTATTGGCACTCCTTTCCAACATGAAAAATTTGAAGGGGTATAGCCCAAATAATCCTAAAGATTGGGAGAAGGATCAAAGGAAAAGAAGGAGTTACAACCAAGAAAATATGTTTTAGCAAATGAGTATGACTGCTGAATCAATACAATGATCAATACTTTCGGTCTCCAGTGTCTTGGAGCAGCTAGAGGGAAAAACCTAAAATTGTGGAACTGTAACCCTTACCAAACTCTGAAATCTGTTCTATAACTACTTGTTACAATGTACTTTGAAATGTTTTGCTTTTTTTTGGTATATGTTATATATATATGGTAACACCCCCAGAGTTACCACTATAACAAATCTTGTCTTGGTCATTCTTTTGCTTTTCTTAGTAGGCTTTACTACCTATTTGAGTATCCCTACACGACACACTGCTTAGTTTTTTACCTTTATATATATGTAAATGAAATCATACTGTATGTATTCTTCTGCAACTTGCTTTTCTCTTTCAATCTTGTTTTTGGGATTCATCCATGTAGATCTGTGTGTAGCTATGGTTCATTTACCTTCATTCCTGTTCACAATATGAAGATAACACAGTTTAGTTATTCATTTTATTGTTGATGGGGATTGGGTTGTTCCAGTGTTTTTCTGGGTCGTATGGTAATTCTATCTTTAACATTCTGAGGAACCTTCAAACTGTTTTCTGTAGAGGCTTCACCAATTTACTTTCCCATCAGCAATGCTCAAGTTTCCCATTTCTCCACATCCTCGCCAACATTTGTTATTTCATGGATTTTTGCTTTGTTTTGTTTTTAGATAATCACTATCTTAGTGGGTTGAAGTGGTGGCTGTGAGCACCACTCAGGTGCATCCCAGCAGTGCCTGCTGCCCACACTTTTTGGTCCCCTCTGAAGACTTCTTGCTCAGTGAAGCCTCATGCACCTTCGGGAAGCTCAAGGGAGTTAATGCCTCGTGGGGAGAACCTTGAACCACCTGTGGGTGTCGGAAGCTGATGGATAAACACTTCCCCCTTTCTTCCCTCAGGAGAACAGTATGGACAGGGCCATCTTCATGGACATGCCACCTGTGCACACAAAGAGCATTAGTGATGCCCCAGGAGCATGCAAGTCCAGTTGACTTACAATGGATGGGAGTTCAGCAAGACCCAAAGCAAGTGCAAGATAAGTTTGTTCCATCAACAACTGGATAACTGGGAGTTCTCACAGCCCCAGGAGGCCAAGCTTCCCATTCAAACCAGAACTCAATCCAGCAGTGGGGTCTGAGAAATGCTAACCACCAAGGAACCCTACTGTGTCCTTTCTTACTTGTGTTACTTTTCTGGATTAGCCAAAAACACACTGAAAGTTATTACACAGAAAGAAAGGAAGAGGTAGGCAATCCAGGTTCCTTTTCCTTTCAGTATTTCCTTTTTCATCAGTAAGCTGTTGAAAGAGAGTGTTGATAAAACATGCACATACAAGAAAGGGAAATAAAGTTGGTTTTGTGCAGCATTTCTCCTTTGTGGCCAGAACAAAAAAATAAATGCATATGTATGTACAAGCTACAAAATACAAATTGTGTAATTTCGGTGATCCCATATAGGAATTAAATGCTCTTATATTTTCATTTAAAACTGGTATCTGTGCTATGTAAAGATGAATGGTAAATTTATGCTAATAATTTAAAATTCTTCTTTTTCTTACTTACAATGACACTCACGAACGAAAAACACCATAACAAGTGGAGAGAAAGATGGTGGAAGAAAAAGACAAAGCTTTCTATATTAGTACCTATAATGGCACATTTTTTCCTGCATTTTGAAGAGGGGACCCACATTTTTATTTCATATTGTGTCCCAAAAACTACGTAGCTGGCCTCGGGTACAGAGATACATTTCATACAATTTTTCAGGTGATCCCACCATGGGACTGAGCAACCCATAGGGGTGGCCAGCCCCCCACGAGACACCTTTAGACTGGCTCCCCTGCCTTTCCGCCCCTCCTTCAGTCTGACTCACTGGATCACACAGCCTCAAGGACTTACACCTAAACCTTTGTCCCAGGCTCTGTTTTCTGTGAACCTCGGGCTAAAATATGTATATATTTTTCTTATCTCTATTTTCCCACTGTTCTATAGCATAATGAAAAATGTTTGGTTTAATAACTCATAAAGCTAAAATGTAATTATATTCCTTCCTTCAATCCATCAATAATTCAACAAATTAAGCATCTCCCTATGTGCCAGGATGATTTCCCTAAGAACCCAGCGTCCAAAATAACCTTGCTGAAAATGGAAACAGAGCATCTCGGGTTAGAAGGGACCTGAGAGGACAGAGGGGGCATCCCTTTCCCCACTGGGTTATAGAAAAATAAAAATAATAAGGAAAGTTACAACTTTGTACTTCTGTACCCACTCTAGGAAAAGAGGTAGATAGCCATGCAAAGAGTCAGGGAAAGAGCTTTTGAGGTGAAGAGAACAGCATGTACAGAGGCCCTTAGTGCAGGACAAACATAGCTACTAAAATTACAGAAAGAACTGTCCCCACTATTCATCGTTATCAGAAATCACTTGTTCATGTATTTATTTTCCACTCCCTCTCCACTAGAATACAGACTCCACAAGGCCAGGGCATGTGTCTAGTTTGTTCACCGCAGCATTCTCAGAAGCTAGGGTAATGCCCGGCAGATAGTAGAACTCAATCAATGCTTGCTGAATGAATAAATGAATAACTTCAACTTCTGATTTTATTAATACTTTTTTTTTTTTTAATTAATCAGGGCCTATGGTGGAACCTGGGGCTGCTGGGAGAAATAGAGCATAGATTCTCCCTCTAGGTAGGAAAGGGGGCTCACGGGTTTTGGAGGAGAAAGATGCCTCCAAAAGACAGTTTAAAGCAATGTGGAGAGTACAGTGATGGAGCCACACATGGGAGTTTATGGGAATACAGATCAGGTACCAAATCTGGCCTTGAGGGTCAAGGGGGCTCCTTAAAGGATGAAAGTGAGGAGGTGGCAGCATTCCAGATAGAGCGAGGAGAGAGCATCAAGGCTGGAAAGAGTCTAGTACACATGGGAGAACTTTGTGGAAGATCTGAGTTGCTGTCATGTTAACTGTACTACTATGGGGGCAGAGGGACAAGGCAAGGTGGGTAAGCAAGAATCCCAAAGGGGAGGGCCTTGGAGGCCAGACTAAGGCTCTTGGACCCACTCCTGAGGCCCACAGTCTCCAAATGCTTTTGTCATGTGTGTTTAATGTATGTACACTAGCAAATATGTCACCAGCTGATCTCTCCGAACACAATATACACCTCAGATGAGATTCGTCATTCATAATATAGGCCGTGTCAATTCATATTTCAAAGTGTCACTTTCTTCTCAAAGTTGATTACATTCCTCACACCATGGCTGACAAGAGTTCATAGGAGGAGGAAGAGAGCAGTCAGCTTAATCTTTGCTGTTTGCTGTGCTTGTAATCTTAGCATCATCTGAAACCTGTTATACTTTGAAGTTACTTGTCTGTTGTGTAGGGTTAATACAAAAAAACTGGGAACATGATCCTTACATTCATTTAGCCTGACAAAAGTAAACTATGAATTTCATAGAGTCAGATGGTAGTTCACAGGTTACCAGGGGTGAGAGTGGAAGGAGAAGGGGGAGTCATTGCTTAATTGGTAAGGAGTTTCTGTTTGGGGTGATGAAGAAGTTTTGGTAATGGATGGTGTGGATGGAAGCACAACGTTGGAAATGTAATTAATACTATTCAGTTGTATACTTAAAGATAGTTAAAATGGCAAATTTAATGTTATATGCATGTATGTGTGTGTATACATATATATATGTGTTACCATAATTTTAAAAGTTTTATTGAGATATATTCATGTCCCATACAATCCATTCAAAGTGTACAATCATTGGTTCACAGTATCTTCATACAGTTGTACATCCATCACCACAGTCCATTTTAGAGCATTTTCATTACTCAAAATAACAACAACCACAAACCTACCACATCCTTTATCCCCTACCACACCCCCATTATTGACCCTTAGCATTGCAGTGGTACTGTTGATGAAAGAATATTAAAATAATATATTTTAAGAATATTAAAATAATACAGTTAACTAAAGCCCATAGTTTGCAGTAAGTGCTTTTTTTCCCCATATGCCATACAATTATTAATAACTTGTAATAGTGACATACATTTGTTCCAGTTCATGAAATAACAATTTTATGTTTGTCCTTTTAATCACATCATTGTCCACCACAGGTTTCACTGCTATACAGATCCCACGTTTTCACCTCTGGCTTTTGTTCTAGTGACATACATGGCTCTTAACTTCTGCTTTCCACCACAATCACATACATAATTCAGTGTACACTCACCATAATATGCTACCATCCCCTCTATCCATTTTCAAACATTTAAATTCTCGTAATTAGAAGAACTTGTTTCAGTTACAAGAAAACAAAAACCTGCCAGACTGTTTTCAAGAGTGCTTGTACCGTTTTGCATCCCCACCAACACTGTATGCGTCATCCGGTTTCTCCGCATCCTCGCCAGTATTGGGTGTTGTCATTATTTTATATTTTAACCATTCTCATAGGTATCTCATTGTAGTTTTAATTTGCATTTCCTTAATGTCAAGCGATGTTGAACGTGTTTTCAGGTGCTTATTTGTCGTTTATATATATGCTTTGGTGAGGTGTCTCTTACCCATTTTCCAATTGAATTGTTTGTTTTTACCACTGAGCTTGGAAAGTTCTTTATATATTCTAGATACCAGTCCTGTAAAAGATATGTAATTTACAAATATTTACTCTTGGTCTGTAGATTTTTATTCTTTTTTTTTTTTTACATGGTGTTCTAGTTTGCTAGCTGCCGGAATGCAACACACCAGAGATGGACTGGCTTTTAATAAAAGGGGATTTATTTTGTTGGTTCTTCAGAGGAAAGGCAGCTAACTTTCCACTGAGGTTCTTTCTTACGTGGAAGGCACAGGATGGTCTCTGCTGGTCTTCTCTCCAGGCCCCTGGGTTCCAACAACTTTCCCCCGGGTGACTTCTTTCTGCATCTCCAAAGGCCTGGGCTGAGCTGCAAGTGCTGAGATGAGGAATGCGGAGCTGCTTGGCTGTGCTACATTGCGATCTCTCATTTAAGCACCAGTCAATTAAGTCAAACGTCACTCATTGCAGCAGACACGCCTCCTAGCTGACTGCAGATGTAATTAGCAACAGATGAGGTTCACGTACCATTGGCTTATGTCCGCAGCAACAAGACTAGGTATGCTCACCTGGCCAAGTTGACAACTGAATCTAACTAACACATGTCCACCCCTTGTCAACTTGGCAACTTCAAGCATCACCTTAAACCGATGCAAATTCTCTTCTTGCTGTGGACCTGTGAATCTCAAAACAAGTTGTCTAGTGCCAAGATGCAAAGGAGGATATTCACAGGATATAGATTGTCATTTCCATAGGGAGAAATTGGAAGAAACACAGATGTAAAACCTGCAGGGCAAGCGCTGCAGGATCTCAAAGTCTGAAAGTCATTTATCCTTCGGCTTTAGAAAGTGGCAGTCCCACCCCTTCCAAGGGCCTATACAGTGGCCCGCCTCTTTCCAAATCAACCTCGGGGAACATCGAGGAGACCACCTCTGGGCTCCACTCTCTCCAGGCATCAGGGCCACCCCTGGGCTCTCTGCCATTTCTGGGGCACACGCTCAACCCCTCCACATTGTGGCAGCCAAGCTCTCCCAGTCCCCCAAGGAGCGTGCTACGCCTTTTCCAAGGCCCGAGGCTGCACAACTCTTCCACTGCAATGAGAGGGGAGACTCATCCTCACCCTTCAGGGTAAACTCACCCTCTCCATGTATATGGGTGGGTCCACTCTCCTGGCCGAGGTTTCTTGGCTTCAGACCTGAGCTTCCATGGTTCTTACTCTGCAAACTCCAATTTTTCCCTTTTGTGTCCTCCTTTGCCAATGTTGGCAGTGGTTCCATTTACACCAACAGTCTCTTCAAGCCCTCCAGGACTTCTCCATCATTCTCTTCACGGTTCCTCCAAAATCTTCCCTTTAGCCATCCAAAAACTGTTCCAACATATCTGGTATTTGCAAACCACAGCAGCACCCCACTTCTGGTACCAAGATGTATTAGTTAGGGTTCTCTAGAGAAACGGAATCAACAGGGAACACTTGCAAATATAAAATTTATAAAAGTGTCTCACGTGACCATAGGAACGCAGAGTCCAAAATCCACAGGGCAGGCTGCGAAGCCGATGACTCCGATGGATGGCCTGGATGAACTCCACAGGAGAGGCTCACCAGCCAAAGCAGGAATGCCACCTGTCTCCTCTGAGTCCTTCCCATGATTGCATTTAGCATCACTAATTGCAGAAGACACTCCCCCTTGGCTGATTACAAATGGAATCAGCTGTGGATGTAGCTGATGTGATCATGACCTAATCCTATGAAATGTCCTCATTGCAACAGACAGGCCAGCGCTTGCCCAATCAGATGAACAGGTACCACAACTTGGCCAAGTTGACACCTGTCCCTAACCATGACACATGGGCAGGCGCCGGTAATTGAACCCGGATCCTCTGGCATCGCAGGCAAGCATTCCTGCCTGCTGAGCCACCATGGCCCACCCGATTTTTATTCTTAACATGGTCTTTCATAGAGCAAAAGTTTCAAACTTTGATTCTATTGAAATTATCAATTTTTCCTTTTATGAATCATTCTTTTGCTGAAGAGTCTAAGAAGTCTTTGCTTGTCCTAGATCCCAAAGATTATCTCTTCTGGTTTTTCCTTAAAATTTTATAATTTTAGGTTTTACATTTAAATCCAGAAATAGACCCAAATAAATATGCCCAATTGATTTTTTTTTTTTTTTTGGACATAGGCAGGCTCCGGGAATCAAACCTCTCCAGCATGGCAGGTGAGAACTCTGCCACTGAACCTTAATTGAACCTAATTAAGATTGAACCCATCTTGGGGACTTCCTGGAAGATGGCGGCTTAGTAAGACGCGCGGATCTTAGTTTCTTCTCCAGGACACCTACTAGGGGAGTAGAAACGATACAGAAAGCGCCCAAAGCCACAACAGAGATAAAAAAGACAGCGTACCCCATCCTGGAACGGCTGGCTGGCTGAGAGAAGCAGCTCGGGTGAGATCGCCGAGGCGCGTGGGCCTTACCGGGCGGGGTGGCAAGCGGCCGGAGTTACTCCCTTCCCCCTTCCCGGGCCGGCTGGGAGAATTGGAGAGGCGGTCCCCTGAAACAAAGACGGCTGGCGCCCACACCACGCGCAGCCCCCGGACCAAATGAGAGAATTGGATCGGAAACCCCCAGGCCGCGGAGAACGGTGACGGGTGGGGGAGGCCCCTTCCAAACCCGTGACTCCCGGGGAACGTGCACTCTCTCGGGCGGGCCGCTGCCGCTGGCGCCCTCCCGCCACGCTTGTTGCCCAGGGCCGACTAGGAAATTCTGACGGGCTCTTTCCCTGGCTGCGGCGACCAGCAACCCTCCCTGCGTTCGGACCCCGGGCCGGCTCAAGCCGTTTCAGCTAGCGAACCCCCAGGACGGCGAGAGATTTCCAAAGTTTAAGGTCCCACAGCACCTTTTACTGGTGGGACCCGCAGACAAACGGGTGCCACGAGCGCCACCTACTGGGCAGGATAAGAAAAACAGAACCCAGAGATTTCACAGAAAAATATTACAACCTTGCTGGGTCCAACACCAAGAGAAATCTGAATAAATGCCCAGACGCCAGCAGCAGAAGATAACTGTCCACACTCAAAAGATTGAGAATATGGCTCAGTCAAAGGAACAAACCAATAGCTCAAATGAGACACAAGAGCTGAGACAACTAATGCTGAATATACGAACAGAAATGGAAAACCTCTTCAAAAATGAAATCGATAAATTGAGGGAGGACATGAAGAGGACATGGGCTGAACATAAAGAAGAAATAGAAAAACTGAAAAAACAAATCGCAGAACTTATGGAAGTGAAGGATAAAGTAGCAAACATAGAAAAAATAATGGATAGCTACAATGATAGATTTAAAGAGACAGAAGATAGAATTAGTGATTTGGAGGATGGAACATCTGAATTCCAAAAAGAAACAGAAACTATAGGGAAAAGAATGGAAAAATTTGAACAGGGTATCAGGGAACTCAAGGACAATATGAACCGCACAAATATACGTGTTGTGGGTGTCCCAGAAGGAGAAGAGAAGGGAAAAGAAGGAGAAAAACTAATGGAAGAAATTATCACTGAAAATTTCCCAACTCTTATGAAAGACCTAAAATTACAGATCCAAGAAGTGCAGCGCACCCCAAAGAGATTAGACCCAAATAGGCGTTCTCCAAGACACTTACTAGTTAGAATGTCAGAGGTCAAAGAGAAAGAGAAGATCTTGAAAGCAGCAAGAGAAAAACAATCTGTCACATACAAGGGAAACCCAATAAGATTTTGTGTAGATTTCTCAGCAGAAACCATGGAAGCTAGAAGACAGTGGGATGATATATTTAAATTACTAAAAGAGAAAAACTGCCAACCAAGACTCTTATATCCAGCAAAATTATCCTTCAAAAATGAGGGAGAAATTAAAACATTCTCAGACAAAAAGTCACTGAAAGAATTTGTGACCAAGAGACCAGCTCTGCAAGAAATACTAAAGGGAGCACTAGAGTCAGATACAAAAAGACAGAAGAGAGAGATATGGAAAAGAGTGTAGAAAGAAGGAAAATCAGATATGATATATATAATACAAAAGGCAAAATGTTAGAGGAAAATATTATCCAAACAGTAATAACACTAAATGTCAATGGACTGAATTCCCCAATCAAAAGGCATAGATTGGCAGAATGGATTAAAAAACAGGATCCTTCTATATGCTGTCTACAGGAAACACATCTTAGACCCAAAGATAAACATAGGTTGAAAGTGAAAGGTTGGGAAAAGATATTTCATGCAAATAACAACCAGAAAAGAGCAGGAGTGGCTATACTAATATCCAACAAATTAGACTTCAAATGTAAAACAGTTAAAAGAGACAAAGAAGGACACTATATACTAATAAAAGGAACAATTAAACAAGAAGACATAACAATCATAAATATTTACGCACCGAATCAGAATGCCCCAAAATACGTGAGGAATATACTGCAAACATTGAAAAGGGAAATAGACTCATATACCATAATAGTTGGAGACTTCAACTCACCACTCTCATCAAGGGACAGAACATCTAGACAGAGGATCAACAAAGAAATAGAGAATCTGAATATTACTATAAATGAACTAGACTTAATAGACATTTATAGGACATTACATCCCACAACAGCAGGATACACCTTTTTCTCAAGTGCTCATGGATCATTCTCAAAGATAGACCATATGCTGGGTCACAAAGCAAGTCTTAACAAATTTAAAAAGATTGAAATCTTACACAACACTTTCTCGGACCATAAAGGAATGATGTTGGAAATCAATAATAGGCAGAGTGCCAGAAAATTCACAAATACGTGGAGGCTCAACAACACACTCCTAAACAACGACTGGGTCAAAGAAGAAATTGCAAGGGAAATTAGCAAATACGTCGAGGCGAATGAAAATGAAAACACAACATATCAAAACTTATGGGATGCAGCAAAGGCAGTGCTAAGAGGGAAATTTATTGCTCTAAATGCCTATATCAGAAAAGAAGAAAAGGCAAAAATTCAGGAATTAACTATCCATTTGGAAGAACTGGAGAAAGAACAGCAAGCTAACCCCAAAGCAAGCAAAAGGAAAGAAATAACAAAGATTAGAGCACAAATAAATGAAATTGAAAACATGAAAACAATAGAGAATATCAATAAGGCCAGAAGTTGGTTCTATGAGAAAATCAATAAGATTGATGGGCCCTTAGCAAGATTGACAAAAAGAAGAAGAGAGAGGATGCAAATAAATAAGATCAGAAATGGAAGAGGAGACATAACTACTGACCTCACAGAAATAAAGGAGGTAATAACAGGATACTATGAACAACTTTACGCTAATAAATACAACAATTTAGAGGAAATGGACGGGTTCCTGGAAAGACATGAACAACCAACTTTGACTCAAGAAGACATAGATGACCTCAACAAACCAATCACAAGTAAAGAAATTGAATTAGTCATTCAAAAGCTTCCTAAAAAGAAAAGTCCAGGACCAGATGGCTTCACATGTGAATTCTACCAAACGTTCCAGAAAGAATTAGTACCAATTCTCTTCAAACTCTTCAAAAAAATCGAAGTGGAGGGAAAACTACCTAATTCATTCTATGAAGCCAACATCACCCTCATACCAAAACCAGGCAAAGATATTACAAAAAAAGAAAACTACAGACCAATCTCTCTAATGAATACAGATGCAAAAATCCTCAATAAAATTCTAGCAAATCGTATCCAACAGCACATTAAAAGAATTATACATCATGACCAAGTAGGATTCATCCCAGGTATGCAAGGATGGTTCAACATAAGAAAATCAATTAATGTAATACACCATATCAACAAATCAAAGCAGAAAAATCACATGATCATCTCAATTGATGCAGAGAAGGCATTCGACAAGATTCAACATCCTTTCCTGTTGAAAACACTTCAAAAGATAGGAATACAAGGGAACTTCCTTAAAATGATAGAGGGAATATATGAAAAACCCACAGCTAATATCATCCTCAATGGGGAAAAATTGAAAACTTTCCCCCTAAGATCAGGAACAAGACAAGGATGTCCACTATCACCACTATTATTCAACATTGTGTTGGAGGTTCTAGCCAGAGCAATTAGACAAGAAAAAGAAATACAAGGCATCAAAATTGGAAAGGAAGAAGTAAAACTATCACTGTTTGCAGACGATATGATACTATACGTCGAAAACCCGGAAAAATCCACAACAAAACTACTAGAGCTAATAAATGAGTACAGCAAAGTAGCAGGTTACAAGATCAACATTCAAAAATCTGTAGCATTTCTATACACTAGTAATGAACAAGCTGAGGGAGAAATCAAGAAACGAATCCCATTTACAATTGCAACTAAAAGAATAAAATACCTAGGAATAAATTTAACTAAAGAGACAAAAAACCTATATAAAGAAAACTACAAAAAACTGCTAAAAGAAATCACAGAAGACCTAAATAGATGGAAGGGCATACCGTGTTCATGGATTGGAAGACTAAATATAGTTAAGATGTCAATCCTACCTAAATTGATTTACAGAGTCAATGCAATACCAATCAAAATCCCAACAACTTATTTTTCAGAAATAGAAAAACCAATAAGCAAATTTATCTGGAAGGGCAGGGTGCCCCGAATTGCTAAAAACATCTTGAGGAAAAAAAACGAAGCTGGAGGTCTCGCGCTGCCTGACTTTAAGGCATATTATGAAGCCACAGTGGTCAAAACAGCATGGTATTGGCATAAAGATAGATATATCGACCAATGGAATCGAATAGAGTGCTCAGATATAGACCCTCTCATCTATGGACATTTGATCTTTGATAAAGCAGTCAAGCCAACTCACCTGGGACAGAGCAGTCTCTTCAATAAATGGTGCCTAGAGAACTGGATATCCATATGCAAAAGAATGAAAGAAGACCCATCTCTCACACCCTATACAAAAGTTAACTCAAAATGGATCAAAGATCTAAACATTAGGTCTAAGACCATAAAACAGTTAGAGGAAAATGTTGGGAGATATCTTATGGATCTTACAACTGGAGGCGGTTTTATGGACCTTAAACCTAAAGCAAGAGCACTGAAGAAGGAAATAAATAAATGGGAACTCCTCAAAATTAAACACTTTTGTGCATCAAAGAACTTCATCAAGAAAGTAGAAAGACAGCCTTCACAATGGGAGACAATATTTGGAAATGATATATCAGATAAAGGTCTAGTATCCAGAATTTATAAAGAGATTGTTCATCTCAACAACAAAAAGACAGCCAACCCAATTACAAAATGGGAAAAAGACTTGAACAGACACCTCTCAGAAGAGGAAATACGGATGGCCAAGAGGCACATGAAGAGATGCTCAATGTCCCTGGCCATTAGAGAAATGCAAATCAAAACCACAATGAGATATCATCTCACACCCACCAGAATGGCCATTATCAACAAAACAGAAAATGACAAATGCTGGAGAGGATGCGGAGAAAGAGGCACACTTATCCACTGTTGGTGGGAATGTCAAAGGGTGCAACCACTGTGGAAGGCAGTTTGGCGGTTCCTCAAAAAGCTGAATATAGAACTGCCATACGACCCAGCAATACCATTGCTAGGTATCTATTCAAAGGACTTAAGGGCAAAGACACAAACGGACATTTGCACACCAATGTTTATAGCAGCATTATTTACAATTGCAAAGAGATGGAAACAGCCAAAATCTCCATCAACAGAAGAGTGGCTAAACAAACTGTGGTATATACATACGATGGAATATTATGCAGCTTTAAGACAAGATAAACTTATGAACCATGTAATAACATGGATGGACCTAGAGAATATTATGCTGAGTGAATCCAGCCAAAAACTAAAGGACAAATACTGTATGGTCCCACTGATGTGAACGGACATTCGAGAATAAACTTGAAATATGTCATTGGTAACAGAGTTCAGCAGGAGTTAGAAACAGGGTAAGACAATGGGTAATTGAAGCTGAAGGGATACAGACTGTGCAACAGGACTAGATACAAAAACTCAAAAATGGACAGCACAATAATACCTAATTGTAAAGTAATCATGTTAAAACACTGAATGAAGCTGCATCTGAGCTATAGGCTTTTGTTTTGTTTTGTGTTGTTTTGTTTTGATTTCACTATTATTACTTTTATTTTTTTCTCTATATTAACATTCTATATCTTTTTCGGTTATGTTGCTAGTTCTTCTAAACCAATGCAAATGTACTAAGAAATGATGATCATGCATCTATGTGATGATGTTAAGAATTAATGATTGCATGTGTAGAATGGTATGATCTCTAAATGTTGGGTTAATTTCTTTTTTTCCGTTAATTAAAAAAAAAAAAAAAAGAGAAGGGATAATTGGAGATGAAGGGATACAGACTGTACAACGGGACTGGATATAAAAACTCAGAAATGGACAGCACAATACTACCCAATTGTAATGCAATTATGTTAAAACACTGAATGAAGCTGCATGTGAGGTATAGGTTTTTTGTTTTTGTTTTTTTTGTTTTTTTTCTTTCTATTATTGTTTTAATTCTTATTCTGTTGTCTTTTTATTTCTTTTTCTAAATCGATGCAAATGTACTAAGAAATGATGAATATGCAACTATGTGATGTTATTAAGAATTACTGATTGTACATGTAGATTGGAATGATTTCTAATTGTTTTGTTAATTCTTTTTTTAATTAATAAAAAAAAAAAGAAATTTAACATGTAAATAAAGCTCATAGTCTGCACGCCAAAAAAAAAAAAAAAAAAGATTGAACCCATCTTAATGTTTGTATAAAATGTACAGTTTAGTTTGAGGTTCACATTCTTGCTCATGAATATTCGATTGCTTCAGTACTATTTCTTGAAAGCTTTGCTTTCCTCCATTGAATTGCTTTTGCACCGTTCTCAAATCAGCTGGGCAGGGTGGTGCAACAGTGGTTCAGTGGCAGAGTTCTCACCTGCCATGCTGGAGACCTGGGTTTGATTCCCGGAGCCTGCCTATGTCCAAAAAAAAAAAAAAAAAAAATCAATTGGGCATATTTATTTGGGTCTATTTCTGGGTTCTCTGTTCCGAACAACTGATGTAAATGTCTGTCCATCCACCAATACTAATTATTGTATCTATATAATGAGATTTGAAATCACGTAGACTGAATCCTCTCACTTTATTCTTCTTTTTCAAAATTATTTTAGCTATTCAAGTTCTTTTGCATTTCCATGTAAATTTTAAAATAGTCATGCCTATATTTACAAAAAGGCTTCCTGGGGTTTTAATAGGGATTTTGTTAAACAATAAATCAATTTGAGGAGAACATCTCTACTATGTTGACTCTTTCAATCCGTGAGCACGCCAGTTATTTAGATCTCCTTTATTTCTCTCTTCAGTGTTTCATAGTTTTCAGCATACGAGTCCAGTGCATGTGTTGTTAGATTTACACCTAAGCATTTTTTTCTTTTCTTTTCTTTTTCCTTCCTTCCTTCTTTTTTTTTTAGCGATTACAAATGCATTTTAATTTTGGTGCATACATGTTCATTGCTAGTATATAGAAATACCATTGGTTTTTGTGTATTTCTCTTATATCCTGCTGATATATGATTATCATTGTTTAATTTTAATTTTAGTTCTAGAAATTTTCTTTTTGTAGATTCCTTGGGATTTTCTATGTAGCTATTATGTCACCTAAAAATAGGGACAGTTTCATTTCTTTCCCTTTCTGAGCTGTATGCCATTTATTTATTTTTCTTGCCTTATTGTGATAACTAGAACTTCCAGTATCATGTTGGAAAAAAATGGTTAGTGCAGACATCCTTGCCTCATTTCTGATTCTTGGAAGGGAATTCAGTATTTCACCATTGTTTGTTAACAGTGGGTTTTTTGTAGATGCACTTTGTCAGTTTGAGGAAACTCCTCTCTGTTACTATTTTTCTGAGAAATGTTTTTTGTTTTTGTTGTTCTAAGATCATGAAAGAATGTTGAATTTTGTCATGTACTTTTTCTGAATCAGTTTATATGATCGTGTGATTTTTCTTCTTTAGCCTGTTAATATGGTAGATTACATTGATTTTAGTATATTAAACCAGCCTTGCATCTTTTGTAGTAAGTCCCAATTGGTGATGTTCTACAATTTTTAAAATTATTTTTGAATCCTATTTACTAATATTTTATTAAAGATTTTTGCATTTATATTCATGAGGGAATTTGTCTATAGTTTTGTGTTTTTTTTTGTAATGTCTTTGTCAGGCTTTGTCATCAGGTTAATACTAGCTAGCTTCATAAAATACATTGGAAAGTCTTCCCTCTTTTTCTATTTTCTGGAAGAAATTATGTAGAAATGGTGTTACTTCTCCTCTAAATGTCTGTAGAATTCTCCAGTGGAGACCTGTAATATCTGGACCTGTAATTTTCCTTTTTGAAAGTTCTAAAATTATGAATTAAATTTCCTTAATACTATAGGGCTATTCAAATTATGTATTTCACACTGAGTTGTGGTAATTTATGTTTTTCAAGGAAGTGGTCCATTTTGTCAAAGTCATCCAATTTATGTGTATAGAAATGTCCATAGTTTCCTTATTATGCAGTCTTTAGTGACAGCCCCTGTTTATTCCTAATATTGGTAATTTGTGTCTTCTCTCTCTCTCTCTATTATTATTTTTTTTTGGTCTGTCTTGCTGGAAATTTGTCAGTTTTATTGATCTTTGCAAAGAATTTGCTCTTTGTTAGTGAATTTCTCTATTGTTTTTATGTTTTCAACTTCATTGATTTTCTGCTCTTGTCTTTACTTCCGTCCTTCTGCTTGTTTTGCTCTGCTTTTTCCAGATTCTTGAGATGGGGCTTAGATTATTGAATTGAAACTTTCCTCTTTCTCAATGTGATAAATTTCCCTCTCAGCCCTGCTTTGTGTCCCATAAATTTTAATATGTTGTATCTTCATTTTCATTCAGTTCAAAGTTGTGTTTTTGTGTGTGTGTGTGTGTGTGTGTGTGTGTGTGTGTGTGTTTGTGCATGGGCAGGCACCGGGAATTGAACCTGGGTCTCCAGCATGGCAGGTGAGAACTCTACCTGCTGAGCCACCATGACCCGCTCAGTTCAACGTATTTTTATAATTTCCTTTGAGACTTCACAATTTTTTAGGTATAGAGTATTTTGAAGTATGTTATTTTCCAAGAATTTGGATAGTCTCCTGTTATCTTTCTTTTATTAATTTCTAGTTTGATTACATAGTGGTCAGAGAACCTACTTTGTATGATTTCAATTCTTTTAAATTTGTTGGGACTTGTTTTTTTTGACTCAGGTATATCTTCTATCTTGGTATATGTTCTGTAGGCATTTGAAAATAATGTGTATTTTGCTGTTGTTGGGTGGAATGTCCTATAAAAGTCAATTAGATCCTCTTGATTTGTGTGGTGGTGAGTTCTTCAAATATCTTGCTGATTTTCCAACTAGTTGTACTATCAATTGTTGAGAGGATTGTTGAAGTTTCAACAAACTTCATTGTGGATTGTTTATTTGGATATTTGTCTACTGTAGATCTGTCTGTTTATCTTTTCAGTTCTACCAGCTTTTGCTTCACATATTTTGCAGCTCTGTTGTATGGGGCCTACACATCTAGAACTGCTAGTCTTTTTAGATGATTGGCCTGTTTATCGTTATATGATGTCCCTCTCTGTCTCTGATGAAATTCTTTTTTCTGAAGTCTATTTGATCTGATATTAATATAACCATCTTTCTTTCTTTTGATTAATGTTTGTATGATATATCTTTTTCCATTCTTTTACTTTCAACCTACCTATATCATTATGTTTAAAGTGACTTTCTTGTTTAAAGACAGAATACACTTTGGTCATGTTTTTAATCTATTCTGTCAATCTCTTTTTAATTGGTGTTATTAGTCCATTTATATTTAATATCACTATTGATACATAAAGCTTATGACTACCATTTTATTTTTTGATTTGTTTGTTCTCTGCTTTTTGTTTGTTTCTCTTTTTCTAGCCATTCTGTGGTTACCTTAAACAAATATTAGAATTCCATATTGATTCCTCTATAGTATTTCTTAGTGTTTCTTTGTGTAGCTTTTTTAGTGGTTTTTCTAGGTATTTTATATATATATATATATATATAATTTATTACAATCTACTGGTGTCTACTGACGTGTAGAAACCTTGCCTCTCTTTATGACCATTTACCCTCCTCTTTTTATAATAGAATTACCTAATATTTCCTCTACAAACATTTATAACCACATCAGACTGTTACAATTTTTCTTAACTATTAAACATAATTTTTAAAAACTAAAAAGGAGAAGGAAAGTCTATTGTATTTACCTGTATCTTGCTTACCATGTTCTTCCTTCCTGATGTAGGAAGTTCCCTTCTACAATTGTTTCCTTTCTTTGTTTAGAGAACTTCCTTTAGCTGTTCTTTTAGGATAGGTCTGCTGCTCATGAATATTCTGTTTTCATTCATACGAGACTTTTTTGATTTTTCCATTATTCTTGAAAGATATTTTCCACTGAGTATTTTCACTGGATTCTGGATTGACAGGTCTTTTCTTTCAGCACTTGAAAATGTTGTGCCACTCCTTCTGGCCCTCATGGTTTCTGAGGAGAAATCCACTGATATTCGATTTGTTCTCCCCTTATAGGTAAGGTGTCAATTCTCTCTCATTGCCTTCAGTACTTTCCCTTCGTCTTTAGTTCCTAGAAGTTTGCTTATGATTGTGTCTTGGTTTGGATTTCTTTGAGTTTATCCTGTTCGTGGCCTCTCAACTTCTTGAATGTGTAGGTTTATGTCTTTTGCCAAACTTGAGAAGTTTTCAGCTAGTACTTCATTTCTTTTTCAGCCCCACTCTCTTTTCAGGCTCCTTCTGGGACTCTGATGACACAAATATTTGATTTTTTGTCATAGTTCCACGGGCCTCTGAAGCTCTGTTCTTTTTTTTTTGTTTTTTTTCCAGTCTGTTTTCTCCTTGTGGTTCAGATTGGGCAATTTTTATTCTATCAGTGTTTCCTCTGTCTCCCCATTCTGGTTTTGAGTCCATCCACTTAGCTTTTTATTTTGGATATTGATTTTTCAGTTTTAAAATTTCCATTTGGTTCTTCTTTATATCTCCCATTTCTTTGCTGAGGGCTTTCTATTTTACTCATTCATTTCAAAAGTGTAATTTCTCACTGAAGAATTTCTATGATGGCTGCTTTAAATTCTTTGTCAGATAATTTTAAACATCTTTATCTTGGTGTTGGCATCTACTGATTGTCTTTTTTCATTCATTTTGAGATCTTCCTGGTCCTTGATATGATGCATGATTTTTTATTGAAACCTGGACAATTTGGGGCATTATGTAGGAGATTCTCAATCTTATTTAAACTTTCTGTTTTAGCTGGCTTTCTCTGACACTGCTCCTGGGCATCTGTCCAGTAGGAACACCTTACTGCTTATGGTGGTAGAAGCCCACACTCTTCCCTAGACTTCCGCTGACATCACCCCATGGGGAAGGGAAGAGGTGCTGCACTCCTTAGTGCCAGGTGGAGTGGGAAGCCCAGGTTTCCCAGAGGTCTACAGAAGAGGGGATGGATAATCAATTTTCTTTTTCGATTTACTGTCAGACTGACAAAAAAAAAAAAAGTAGGAGAAAATGTGTTGCGAGTCTGTGGGGTAACAGGCCCTATCATACCTTGCTGTTAGAACTGTACTTTGGTGCAGTCTCCATGGGCAACAATCTGGCAATGGCTAACAGGATTACAAATGCACATACCCTTGACCAAACAGTTCCACACGAGTCCTAAAGATGTACACACACTTCAGTGAAATGACGTTAGGAGGAAAATGTTGTCAACGGTCTAAATATCCCTCTGTAGTCACCGTTAAATAAATAATGGTACATCCACACCAGGGAATACCGAGGCAGTATTTTTAAGGAGATATTTGGTGCCATGGAACGATTTTTAAGACATAACGTTAAGTGAGAAAAAATATTTAGAACAACGTGTAGAACACTATGCCTAACCCATTGTTGGTGTAAAAGACAAGAAAAAGAAAACACAAAAACAGGTGTTTGCTAAATAAGCATAAAGCGTCTCAGGCTGGATAACACAAGGATCTGTTAACAGCACTTTTCTAGGGTTCCCACCCACTCCGCTGAAAGCCGCAGTGGACAAATGAACTTCAGACGCCCCTTTTCCAAGGCCAGGCTCCAGCTGCGAGCCGGGGGAGGCGGCGGGGCGCCCGAAGCCACAGGTAGAGCCGGGTCCCGCCCTAGCCCCACGGTCCAGCCTCCCGCCCTTTGAACCTGCGCTGCCCCAGTTTGCTTTTGCCGACCAGCACGTGTCCCGGCGCGGAGGTGGGACCGGGGCGGACAGGGAAGGAGCACCGCCATTGGCCGTAGGTTGAGGTTCAGCCCCCGGGGCCCTCTAGATTGACGTTGACCTCAGCATCCCCGTTTGCCTCCAAGAGGTCCGGAGATTTCTCTCCGGGTTAATTAGAAGGAACTGCGAGACTAGGGAGAGGGTCCGATCGCTGAGGAGGAGACCCCCTTATTCCCTTACTGCTGTACCCACCTCCGGTGTCTCCCCCCACCCCAGCCCTGTCCACCCATTCTCCTTCCTAGAATTTTGTGACACCCACCCCCACCCCACCCGGGGTCGCCTCGATGTCAGGATTTAGAGAGGTTGGAACAGGGCCCCCCACCTCCCCTCAGTCAGTCCCATCCCCAGGCTGCTCAGCTCTGGGTGATGAGGTGGCTGACGGGTGCCCCGGGCGTGCCCGCCCCCACCGATCGGCTTCTCCCTTTGAAGGAGCCTCCAGATTCAAGGTTTAGAGAACGTTCCTCATTAGCCGTGTGCTTCTCTGAACGTCGATCTTTCCACCTGTAAACTGTGTGTGTGTGTGTGTGGTAATATCTCATTACATCGAAATTCTCTGATTGTCTGACAATTTCTGGGAGAGTCAGGACCTTGTCTGCTCTAGCCCTAGTGCACAGCCTGGTACAGAGAAAGCACACAATAAATAAATATTTGTGGAATGAATTAGTGCTTCCAGATGTCTGCCCTGGAATCCATGTTAGGTGCCTCTTGGCTTCAGCCCATAGTCTTGGCTGTTCTTGGGGTGGGGGTGGGGGGTCAGAGGCTCCCCAAATCTGGGCCTCTAATGTTCTCCGCTGAGGCTGGAGCCTTCCTCCAAGGAGTTGTGGTCACTTTCCACCATTCATGATCCTTTTAAGTAACATCTGCTATGAGCCTAGTCCAGGGACCCTCAGACTATCTATTGGCTTTTGTAGCCCACAGCCTGGTGGAAAAGACAGACACTGCCCAAATAATCCCACAGAGTAATACAAAATGACCTAAGGGGCTTGGGATGTTCAGGAATTTGTAACAGGGGAGCCTCCACAGTTTGGTCTGGGGTCCAGACAGGGCTCCCAAGAGCGAGATCTGAGGGAAGAAGAGGAGCTCAGACAAAGAAGAAGGAGGCAGCTCCCTGCAGGGAGCTGTAAGATTCTCCTTCCCGGGCCCCCTGCCCCTGCCTGGCTCCCTTCGTTGACAGTCCTGATAATCCAGTGTTCTGCGATCAGCCTCTGGGAAACTGCCCTTTACCCCATTCTGCCAGAAGGGGGCACTCTGCTCCCAGCTTTGGCTTCAGCTGCTGTGGTCCAAACTGTTCCCTCCTGAAATGAGATTTTTGCAATTGTGAGCTCATAAAAATCCCAGCTGCCCTGGGAGACCAGCATAAGGCAATGTGTTACTCTCTCTTCTAAAAGAAACCAAGCCCTGAGAAGTTTAGTGGATATAGCTAGTGAATGGATACAGTTTAATAGTAGTTATTATTTGAATGTTTCCTGTGCACCCCAGCCAATTTTAAGTTCTTTAATCACCCTCTGAGGGAGATGCTGTTTTCATATTCATCTCACAGATTAAAGAACTGAGGCAAACAGTTGTTGATTTGCTTAAAGAGGCAGTGCCAATGCTACCGGACTCTCCAACCTTCTTTGCTACTGTGTTTTGCCCTCATGTCCTTCTGCTCCTACAGCACACACACATTCATTTTACTGTCATTCAACTGATAGTTTTGAGTGCTTAATGCTGTTCTAGATGTCGAGGATACAAGAAGGAACAAGACAGACAAAGACTCTGCTCCCCTGGTGCTCCATTTTAGTAAATGTGTGCATTTACACTCACTTACATACAAATGCACTTATACAAACCTTACACTCACACTCACGTACACATATATATACCAATCCCCCAACATAGAACACACTCTCACACATTTACATGTACACATATGAAAACAATCACACATGCACACACTCATACACATTCACACACTCACATATGTATGCTTACACACACACATGTTTAGACACATAATCACACACACACTGTTAGGTCTTAGACAAGGATCGGCTCTTGACCTGTATTTTAACTGCCAATAATCTAGGATCTGAGGTTCAGCCAGTGAGCCATGAGCTGCTTATGACGCCCTCCCCTCCTCTTTCCTTCCATTCATTCCACAGACACTGGCAGCTGCCCACTTGCCCACTCGGGGGCAGGCAACTGGGTTCACAGGTGACTCACACCTGGCTCCTGCCCTCAAGAAACTTCCGAGCCAGCAGGGGAGACAGACGCACCAAGAATTACCACACGGGCAGTGCACTGTCAGGGCAGGTCTGAGCAGGGTGTCCAGAGCAGAGGGAGGGAGTGACTCACCAGGCCTGAGGGCTGCGGGGGCCTCTGGAAGAGGCTCCCACCCAGGTCTTGAGAAGGAGTCAGGCAGGGAAGCAGAGGGAGAACTGTCCAGGTACAGAGACTCCTTTTGCAAAGTCATGACAGAGTAAAAAAAAGTGGGAAAAGAGCTAATATCGTGACCTGTTTCAAACCCTCTATGTAAATTATCTTGTGTAACCTCAACAGCCTTATGGGATAAAAATCATCATCGCCTGCATTTTATAGCTAAGGAAACTGAGGGGCAGGACCTGAACCTGCTCTGCTCCGCTCCAGGGAGTAGGCTCAGAGCCCCCGACCCGACCCGTGCTCAGCCGCTCACCTGGGCTCACTCCTGCTTCTCACACACATACGCCCTCCCTCTCCCCCTCCCTGTGATCCTGAAGGGTAGGCTCACAGGTGCACCAATGCACTGTCACCCTCCCTGCACCCTCCTAACTCATCTATATACCCTGTGCCTACTTTACCCAGTGTCACCAGGGAAAGGGCTCTTCTGCCAAAGAAAAGCTTCCAGGTAAGTAAGGCTTACCTTTAGAAACCTTTAGAGACCACACAGTTTTGTTGTGTTTGGGGCAGACAGCTTTGCCAAATGTGTTATATGTGTCCCTAAATTCTTTAGAGGACTGAAAGCTCAAAAGGCTATGACTTTCTTTGGAGCAGGGACCAAACCTCGGGCACCTCTGTAACCCAGCCTTCAACTCAAGGCTTGGTGCAGACCAGACACCTGGACAAAGTCTCCCCAGGCTTTAAAATAGATGTTGCATGGGTTTGAGCAGAGGTCATACCATGGCAGCCCTCAGGATGCTTGCCCCAGAGCTGACGTTTGCCAATGTCTTGAGTTAGTTGCCCACTTTTAAAAATTGGGAGAATTCACATAAAAACCCAGATTTCCAACTTTTCTTGAAAAAAGTATCAGAAAACCTGGCAACTGGCCCACACTGTCATATAGCAGTGGTGGGTGAGCTGATTGAGAGCTGCCCTCTTTAGATGGGGCATAAGCTCACTAGGGCAACATATGTCCTACTCCTAACCCACTTCAGTTGTTTTGCTAGTCTCATCACCGACTTATAGTTTTCTTGATGACTCAGAGTCATCACAATGAACATTGTTGTCATTCTCATTTCCATAGCACCGACTATGTCATTTGTCCTTAGCCTAAATGTCCCCACATTACAGGGCTTCCTTAAATATCATATTGATTATATGTCTTCCCCTCTTTTGCCAGCTGTCATCTCTTGCTGCTGTCAATGAGGCTACTTTTGGCATCCGGTTTTCTCCCAGTGGAGTTCAAAGCAGGGATGGGGCATTCAGGGAGGACCATCTCCAGGCCCTGTTGATAGTCTGTTTCCAGGGATTGGGATGGCTTCTTAGACCTTATTCCAGAAATACAGACCAAAATGGAAAGATGGGGTGGGGGGGAGTGGGGGAGGGAGGAAAAGGAGGAGGTAGGCAGGACCCTGATGACTAAGGGAATAAAATCCAGGAAAGCCAAGGTGCTGGGGCAGCAGCAAGAGTTTTTCAGCACCCCCTTCCCCCCCACCAAGGACTTCAAAGTCTCCCAGATCCTGAAAGAATGAGACATTTTGAAGAGCTTGGGTTTGTGGCCCTTCTAATACCCAAATGCTTTTTTGTTTTAAGTCTGAATAAAGAAATATCTTAAAGGAACCACTCTTAGGAAGGTGGGGTAGGCCTCTAGAAAGGCAAATTGGCCAGTCCTGGCATCCCAAGTGTCAGGGATTCACAGCGGGTATCCCTCCTTGGCAGAAACTTCCAGACAGGGTATATGGGCAGAGGGGCCACCCAGAAGAGGACGAGGAAATGGGGCAGAGAACTGCAGCAGCAGGAAGAAGGAGGAGAGCGTGGGCTGTGGCTTCTCAGACAAAAGTGATGAAAGTAGGGTAGGCCATGGTGGCTCAGCAGGCAGAGTTCTCTCTTGCCATGCCAGAGACCCAGGTTTGATTCCTGGTGCCTGCCCATGCAAAAAAAATAATAAAGTGGTAAAAGAAGGTCGGATCTTTCATCTAAGTCTGCCAGTTTTCATTTTCTCCCTTGTTACATCCTTTTGTATTCACGGGCATTTATTAGGTGCCAGGACTGTGTAAATGATATTCCAGTTTCCCCATCTAAAATATAGAAAGCTGGACTGGATGATCCCAGAAGACCTTTCTAGGACATTGTGTTATTCTAGTTGTCAATCTGGATTCTAAAATGCAAGTTATTATGACTCCTGAAACTCAAGCTTCTCAAGAGTCCTCAGCTGGGACCATTACATACATTTTTGCAAAGGAGGAAACTGAGGGATGAGTATTGATTGGCCTAAAGTTCCACAGTCAGCAGCAGACGAGAGCTTGGAGCCCAGCGTCCCCTGGCTAGGGCCTGGGGCTTGAAGGCCTCATACCCATATGAGCAGATTGATATGTTGCCGGGAGTAGTATTTGGTGTGAAGGATCAGAAGAGGGACAAAAAGCCTGGCATCACCTCCTCATGGTGACCTGAAAATGATTGCGGGGAATTCTCTGCTCTGACCTTCCGAATTATTCATTGCTGCATAACAAACTGCCCCATACTTGGTGGTGTAAAACAACAACAGTCATTATGTTTTTCTCGTGGTGTGAGGGGTGGATGTGGCTCAGGCAAGCAGTTCTTGCTCCAGGTCTCTGGTGGTTGCATTCAGCTGATGGCTGGGCCGGAGTCATCTCAAAGACTTCCTCACTAGCGTATCTGCCAGTTGATGCTGGCTTGAGCTCAAACCTCAGCTGGGCCGGTGACCAGAAGCCTACCCGGGCCTCTCCGTATGGCCTGGGCTTCCTCACAGCATAGTGGCTGGGTTCCCAGGAACAGCAGCCCTGTGGAAGCTGAATCACCTTTTATGATCTAGCCTTAGGGGTCCTATGGTGACACTGCCACCATGACAATCCACTATATGGAGGCAGTCACAGAGACCTGCCCAAATTCAGAAGAATGGGACCTCTTCATAGGGAAGCGGCTCAGTTTTAGAAGAGCAGGTGAAATGGGAGATATGGTGTGGTCTTTTTTTTTTTTTTTTTTTTTGACTTTTTATTTTGAATAATTTCAAACTTTTAAAACAGTTGCAAAAAATAATAAAACCCTATTCAGAGTCTTTCAACAACCCCTGCCCCAGATACCCAGATCCACCAATTTTAACATTTTGCTCCCTTTGCTGTACCATTGTATCATCTACCTACCTATCTATCTATCTATCTATCAATTTTCTGAACATTTGAGAGCAGGGTGCATATATCATACTCCTTGAACACATAATACGTCTGGGTACATTTTCTCTGAATAGGGATATTCACTTATGTTATCAAGTTCAAGAAATTTAACATTGATATAAAGCTTACATTCTGTATTCCAATTTTTCTTCTGTCCCAATAATGTCCTTTTGAGCCTTTTCTCCATTCTTAAATCCCATCCAGTATAATATATTGCATTTAATTGTCATTTATTTCCTTCCTTCCTTCTTCCCTTCCTTCCTTCCTTTCAATTGAGGAAACATATACAATATAAATCTTCTCATCACAACCCCTCCTAAGCATCCCATCCAGTAGGACTACTCTCCTTCACAGTGTTGCAGTGCCCTCGCCACCACCCACTACTATAATTGTCCCTTTGCCCCAAGCAGAAACCCTACACTCAGTTTGCATTAACACCTTATCCCCCCTGCCCCACACCCCAGTATTGTGGTCATTAAAAACACACACACTCTGCCACCCCAGATACAGTGAGCTCTGGAGTCAGATGCCCACGTTTGATTCCTATCTCCACCCCTGAATGTCTTTGAATCTCAATTTCCTCATCTATAAAATGGGGCTAATAATAGCATCTACCTCACAGAATTGCGTGAGGACTGAAGGGGTGGAGGACCCTATGTGCCGGGTACCTGGCATGTGGCTGGTGCTCAGCAGCTATAACTGTTAGGCAACAGGTCACTGCCTGTTTGTATGTGTGTAATGAGCCTTGGAGGTGTGTTCAAAGATATACGTGCAAGTGAATCCACGGGCAAATGCCCACAGGAGCTGGGCTTGAGAAATGAGTGTGTGTGTGTGTGTGTGTCTGTATATGGGAACTTGGGCAGGGGTTTGGGCTCATGAGTGGAGGTGTACCTGTATACATGAAGATACACACAGGGCTGTGGATGTGCACAAAGGTGTGGGACAGGGGAGTGAGAACATCTGAGACCAAGTGTGAGTATATGTGCATACATATGTACCAGCTGGAAAGATGAGGCAAGCCGGTGGAGGGGCATGGAAAAAAAGCTTTTCTGACATTCATAATCACACTGGCGCTGGGAGCTAGGGGCCCTTTTAGGGACAACTGCGTCCCATGCACAGCTGTCTCTTTAGTTTGGGTGGCAGCTTTGCATCTGAGCATTCCTCCTCCTTGTCCCCATTGATTTAGTAGTTAATTTGTTCATTCATTTATTTCATTCAGATATTTACTGAGTACCTACTATGTTCCAGGCACTGTTTCAGAGGTTGGGATATAGCATTGAGCAAGGCCTGTCTTTGAGGAACTGATGTGCCAGTGGAGGGAGATACTGAGTGGTGAATGCTATGACATCTTTTTGGGGCCACAATTCAACCCACTACAGATCCTAAGGTGAGGATGCCTGGTACGTTCAAGCAAGAAGGCCAGTGAGGCTGCAGTGGAATGATCTGGGGAAAAGGGTAGGAAACGAGGTCATATAGCTGCCAGGGGATGCAGGGCTTGAGCTTGCGCACTAACCTTTACTACCTTTATTTAACCAGGGTCTGTGGCAGGGCTAGGTGGGCCTCTCTGGGTTTCAGTTTCTACCTTTGTACAAGAGACAATAGCACAGACTCCTAGGATTGACAAGAGAGAGATAAAATCATGAAGGTAAATGCTCTTTATATAAGGGCCCAGCCCATAATAGGAGCTCAATATTTTGAGTTATTACTTGGGTGGGAGTGTCTCCGTGAAATCCATTATTCAACCAGGTTTCTTGAGCTCCTGTTGATCATAGAACTGCTTCCTTCTTGACTCATGAGAGTCAAGAAGGAAGGAGCAGGCCTGATATCTGACTCTCTTCCTGAGGCTCCTCTAGTTGGCAAAGGTCACTGGCCACGTCACTTGCAATCAAGGAAACAGAAATAAAAACTACAGTGAGAAATAATTTCATAGCCATCAGGCTGGCAAACATTAACTTTTCATTTAAAAGACTGGGAGAAGTTTTTTTTTTTTTTAACTTTTTTTATTGTATAGTAAAACATATATAAAAAGCAAAGAAATAAAAAAGCAATAGTTTTCAAAGCACTCTCTAACAAGTGGTTACAGGACAGATCCCAGAGTTTGTCATGGGCTACCATATAATCCTCTCATATTTTTCCTTCTAGCTGCTCCAGAATATAGGAGGCTAGAGGGCTTAAACACTTTTTTATCATCATAATTGACTTTGTTTTTCCTTTTTCTTTTTTTTTTGTGAACAATAACATATATACAAAAAAGCTATAAATTTCCAAGCACAGCACCACAATTAGTTCTAGAACATATTTCAAACTTATACATGGGTTACAATTTCATAATTTGAGGTTTTTACTTCTAGCTGCTCTAAAATACTGGAGACTAAAAGAGATACAAATTTAATGATTCAGCTTCCATATTCATTTGTTAAGTCCTCTCTTCAATGTATAATTCTATCATCACCTTTGATCTATCCATACCTCTCATTGGGGTTGTTTGGGCTATGGAAATTCTAAATTTTTGATATTGGAAGGATCTGTCACTAATATGGGGTAGGGAGATGGAACTATCTGATGTTCTGGAAAGGCTGGTCAAGGTTTCAGGACTTACCTGGACCAGGGACCCATCTGGAGGTTATAGGTTTCTGGCAAATTACTCTAGTGCCTGGGAGAAGATATTTGCAATACATATATCTGACCAAGGTCTCATATCCAGAATACACAAATAGCTCCCACAAGTCAATAAGAAAAATACAAATCCAGTTAAAAGAATAAAGAATAAAGAAAAAAAGAATTCTTAGAAGACTTGAACAGATGCTCTTCAAAATAGATAGCTGGGTGGTCAATAAGCATGTAAAAAATGCTCAACTCAGAAAGGCTGATAATGCCAAGTGTAGGCAAGGATGTGCAACAATAGGAACTCTTATACATTGCTGGGGGAGTGAATAAGGTATGACCACTTTGGAGAATTGTTTGACAGAATTTACTAAAGCTGAGCCCATGTACCCACTATAACCCAGCAGTTCCACTTTTGGATATTATACCCTAGAGAAGACTTATTCCACAAATAAACAAGAATACAAGACTATTTTCCATTCACCAAAAAAAAAAGGAATGCTCAATATTGCTTTATTCCTAATAGCCCAAACTGAAAACAATCCAACATCAACTAAAGAATGGATAAACTGGTGTGTCATACAATAGGCAATGCAAACAGAAGATACACCACCTCCTGGATGAGTCTCAGATACTATGTTGAGTGAAAGGAGCTAAACAAACAAACAAACAAAAAACACATACTGTATGAGTCCCTTTATATGAAATTCATTAACAGGAAAACGAGAATTTAAAATTATAGAAATTAGAGTTGTAGTTACCTTGGGGTTGGGGAGGGTCTCAACTGGGAAGGGGCATGAGGGAACTTCTAAGGGGCTAGAAATGTCCTATATCTTAACCTGGGTGCTGGTTATGAGGATTTAATACCTGTAAAAATACATGAGGCTGGACTCTTAGGATAAATGAACTCTATGTACTTAACTGCTTATATTTTATATCTCAGTCAAAACATTAACAAGTCTATCAATACCAATTGTGATAAGGATGAAGAGCCTTTTCTGGTAAGGATGTGGTAAATAAGTGCAAACCCTCTGCAAAGCCATTTGACAGTAACTGGCAAATTCCACTCCCAAGTCTATACCTGAGAAATTCTCACATAAGTGCATAAAGGACACACACTGCACTGTTTGCTGCAGCATTGTTTGTCTATAAAAGATATTAGAAACAATCAGAATATCCATCAACAGGATAAATGAAATATGGTGTGTTCTAGTTTGCTAGCTGCCGGAATGCAATACACCAGAGATGGACTGGCTTTTAATAAAATGGGATTTATTTTGTTAGTTCTTCAGAGGAAAGGCAGCTAACTTTCCACTGAGGTTCTTTCTTATGTGGAAGGCACAGGATAGTTTCTGCTGGTCTTCTCTCCAGGCCCCTGGGTTCCAACAACTTTCCCGGGGTGACTTCTTTCTGCATCTCCAAAGGCCTGGGCTGAGCTGCGAGTGCCGAGATGAGGAATGCCGAGCTGCTTAGGCTGTGCTACATTGCGTTCTCTCATTTAAGCACCAGCCAATGAAGTCAAACGTCACTCATTGCAGCAGACACACCTCCTAGCCGACTGCAGATGTAATTAGCAACAAATGAGGTTCACCTACCGTTGGCTTATGTCCACAGCAACAAGACTAGGTATGCTCACCTGGCCAAGTTGACAACTGAATCTAACTAACACATGGTGTTTTCATACAATGCACTCATACATACCAGGTATGTTAGAGAGAACATAGGGGTTCTCCATCTTAATGTGCGTAAAGGTGTCAAAGATACATATACACGTGTGAAAAATGCATCAAGCTGTATACATAAATTTTCTGCACTTTTATGCATGTTTATTAAACCTTAATTTAAAGAAAAAATAAAGAGTGAAGTAGACGTCTGTCACTGGGGCTGTCTGGCATCTACTCCCCCATTCTGTTAGACCCTCAATCTTCCGGATGGGAACCCTTCATCATGTGTTAGTGCTAGAACTTTGTCTTGGAGAGTGAAAGTGCCAGGTCCTCCCTCTGCCCACTCTGGTACAGACAGGGGCAGGGCATGGGAATTAAACTCATCCAATCAGATGCTCTCTCCTGAAACTTTAAATCTTGAGAGGGTGACATAAGGTCTTGGGGACAGTTGGAGATCAGATTCATCATGGCAGCCTGCAATGTAAGGACCACATTGTAGCTATGGCAGGATCTTTTTCTCTGCCGTAGTAGAGGATAAAACTCTGTTTTGTTCATGCCCAAACTCTCAAGTCTAGTCCTCCAAACTCTTCTAAATTTTCTAAGTCTAAGAGACTTATATTCTTCTTGTGTTGAAGGCAACTAAAGCACCCTTATTGATATAGTGTCCCACCCACATCATTCACTAGGAGTAATTCCCCCTCCTGCCTGGTAGGGGCCAAGTCTTCTCCGGTGGTTTCTCTGCACATAGTAGATGTTTAATTATTTGGAGAAGAGAGAGACACTACCAAATATGGGCTGGGTGGGTGAGCCAAGGCACAGTGCCATGATGAAATCTCTCAGTGGATACATGCAACCTGTCTGCTCATTTCTCCAGTTCATTGATAATATGGAGATTGGCATTGGTATAGCATTTGGCCACAGTTTCTCCTTTTTCTCTAGACATCCCTGAAAGGCAGGGGTCAGGAAGGGAGCTAACATGGCCTGAGGGGTTACTACGTGCTGGGGGTGTTCACATTTAATATTGCCTAATTAAATCAGAGCTATTTATTGGGTATGATTTATTGATGTTTATTAAGTACTCTTTTCATTCCAGGCATTCCCTGTAATCCTCATGATTTCCTGCAAGGTCAAGATTATTATCCTTATTTAATAGAGGAGGAAACTGAGCCTCCATAAAGGAGAACTGACCTGTCCAAAGGATAATGTTGCAAGGGCAGCACACAAATCCACGTTTACTGACTCCAGATCCTGTGCTTCCTAGGAGATCTCCTCTTGGTGGGAATGTAAATCAGAAAGGCCTTTGGTGAGAGAGGTTTGGCAATGTTATTATTAAAAATGTAATGGCATGTGACTCAACAAGTCCACCATCACAATCCACCCTAGGGATCACTTCCATGTGGACATAAAGAGGCATGTACAAGGATGTTCACTTCCACATTGTTTGTAAAGGGTAAACTTGGAAGCTATCTAGTCACACACCAATAGGAGAATGAATTAAACTGTTCTATTTTGAGAGGCATTTAGAAGTATAGTAGTTAAGGGTATGGGCTTTCAGTTCAAACGCCATGACATTTACTCAGTTAAAATACTTAATTTCTCCAGGCCTCACTTTCTTCATAATAAAAATGGAAAAAGCAGTAATGATCACAGGCTGTGGGGTTGAAATGAGATTTGCATGTGAAGCACATAGGACAAGCATAAGGCCTGGTACCTCATAAGCCCTTGGTCATGTTTTCATGACATCCACTCTATGGAATACTATACAAGAGTTAAAAAGAACCAGTAGCTAGGTTTTAAATGTATGCCACAGAAAAGAAATCTCTAACCCATGGAGTTAAGTAAGAAGAGCTAGTTGCAGTACAAGATGACCCTCTTGGGAAGCAAGTCCTCTATTTCTACATCTGTGTGCGACAAAATGCATAAAAACAAGATGTGGAGGATATGCACTCTATTTATGGCCATGTTATATCTGGAGCAAGGATTGGAAAAGAGAGGCAAAGGGAGAATTTTGCTTTTTATCCTGTGCTTTGCCACTTCCTAGCTGTGTCTTCTTGGGCAAGTGATATAGCCGTGCTGTGCTTCAGTTTCCACATCTGTAAAATGGGGGTGGTAGCTGGTTCTAAGGATTAAATAAGTCAACACACATAGAGCACTTAGAGTAGTACCTCTTACAGAGTGGAAGGAAACTGCTAGCTGTTATTCATGGAATTAAAAATTTTAATTCTTCTTTGCCCTTTCACTATAATAACCCTTCTGTCTTGCTCGGAAGTGGAAGGCAGCCTTCATCTCACAATTCCTTCTGGGTCTTACGCAGAATGTAGAGGAAAACCTTTAGAATTTTGTAGGATTGTATGGAGACATTGTGGTAAAACAGTGACTCCAGAGAAGGGCAAGACTATGGATGACGGAAAAGAGCACTTAGCGGGGAGAGGGGCCTCCATGAACATCATTTCATGTTTCATCAAATCCAAGATCCTGTCATTGTAATAGGCACCACTATTTTATGTAACACCACATAATTTTTTTTAAATGGTGTAATTTATGACTTATCAACTGTTAGGTACATATCAATTTCAAAGATGTTAAAATGCAAACAAATGTTCATTCTTGAATCATTAACACATAGGTCTCTAAGCACTGAAAAGGTTATAGTGCCCACAC
Organism: Tamandua tetradactyla; assembly: GCF_023851605.1. NCBI lineage: Eukaryota > Metazoa > Chordata > Mammalia > Pilosa > Myrmecophagidae > Tamandua > Tamandua tetradactyla. Next base: position 18,529,676 of record NC_135327.1, on the reverse strand, counting down.
CATAATTTTTAAAAATCCCAATAAACTATCAAAGGAATTTTTCCCCATAATGATTACTTTGCAATTTTGGTATCTTTTTTTTTTTTGGCGGGGGAAGGGGTGGTGGTGGTGGAATATTAAATGTCAAATTCTTTCCGCAAATCATTTCTCATCTCCTTTGTTCCCCTGCATGGGCTAAGTCAGCCTGTTGAGTAACCCAGGCCTGCCCTGGGGGTGGGGGAGAGGCCACACAACTGAGTCCTTTGAACCTCCCCCTGCCCTAAAAGCAGCAGCAGCTGGAAAGGGGCCCAGCTTTATGGGGGAACAATAGTGCCAGCCAGCTACTGGTGAAACTGGACCAAACAGCCAGGCCTGGTTTGGCCTAGGCCAGAAGAGGGACCCTTTTACTGAAGGGTTTGAACGAGCCAGAGGAAATGGAGAGTGATCCCCCTCAGTATTCCTGGTGAACAATTCTGTACACAGAGTCCCAGAATCTCCCAGCCGGAGAACCCTAGAGTCCATGGACTCCAACTGCCCCAATGTACAAATAGAAAACAAAGGCCCTGAAAAGGGCTGGGACTTGTCCAAGTTTCCACAGTTAGTCAGTTGACAAACTAGAGATAGAACCTAAGTTTCCTTTAACTTAACAAGTCCACCGTCAAGAGATTTCTTGTGCAATCTTTCATAAACATGCTCAGGTTATGTTGCTTTGATAAAGTGTGACACATCATATAAGGTTTCTGACCTACCTGATAAGTGGAATACCAGGACCTCAAGTATGAATACCTCCAGGACAGGAGAAGCCTACGGGCACCAGCCTGCCCCCATTCCTTCAAGCCAGTGTTCACTGTGGCATAGTGACTGCCTGGGTTCAAAACATGCCTCTAACATTTCCCAGCTGTGTAGACTTTGTCACTGTGTGAGTCAGTCTCCAAGATGACCCTTAATGATTCTCACCTCCTGGTATTCATACTTTTGTAGACTCCCCACCTGCAATGAATAGGGCTGACCCGTGTAATCACTGGGATATTGCAGAAATGATGGTGTGACTTCTGAGGCTAGGTCATAAAAGGCATGGCATCTTCCATCTTGCTTTCTTGGATCATCTGCTTTGAAGGAAGTCAGCTGCCACAATGTAAGAACACTCAAACAGCCTATGGAGACATCCACATAGCAAGTAACTGAGATCCTTTGCCAACAGCTGTTTGCCAGCCACATGCATGAGCCACTTGGAATGAAATCCTCCAATCCCAGTCAAGATTTGAGGTGACTGCAGCCCTAATTGGCATATTGATTATATCCTCTTGAGATGCCTCAGGCCAGAACCAGCCAGTTAATCTGCTCCTGAATTCCTGACCCACCAAAAATGTGTGAGGTAATAAATGTTTGTTGTTTTAAGCTGCCAAGTTTTGGGGTAATTTATTACATAGCACTAGAGAACTAGTACAGTCACACTTCACCTCTCTTTCCTCATTTTAAAGCTTCCTAGTGTCATAGTGAGTATTCAATTAGATGATGTATGGAAAGGGTCTGGGCACATAGAAAATACTCAGTAGATGGGAGCCAATATTGCTTATTATTATATGATCGTTAGTAGAGAAGCAAGGTTGAGTGTTGTGTAAGAGTCAGAAGGGAAGATGTGTAGCAACACCTAATCTCTTCATTTTCCTGACAATTCAGCTCTGACCCCAAGAAAGAAGTCCTACAGGGAATCTAGATCTCCTTAGAAGACAGTGAGAGACCGTATCACTCTTCAAGTGTTCCCCTTAGGGACCTCAAACCATCCATCCCTGGAGTTTATCAAGGAACGAATTACTCCTGCTAGGAGGCCCAATAAAAAGAGTTTGCTTTATCTCAGCACTTTTTCAGGGATGGTCCCTGACCTTGGTAGCTTTCCAGCTAAAGATTGCTATTGCTCCTTAATCCATCTCTGAGAACCAGGTTTAAATTTTAACTCTGCTGCTGATTTGCCTTTTGTCCAGTCACTCAACCTCTTGGAGCCCTGTTTAGTCATCTTCCAAACAGATATAGTAAATTTTGCCTCAGGATTGATGGGGAAAGAAAATGAAGTAAGACAGTGAGTTATGAATGCTTTGTTGAGTGGAAATAATAAATGCCCCCAGACTGTCAGGTGCTGCTCTGCCCCCTGCCTTGGTGCACTTCTTCCCACAGCTGGAGCCTCTTAACTCTGACATGCAGGTTCCACCCTGCTCAGGCTTGAGACCAATTCTGTGTTTTATTCAGGGGACATTAAAGAGATTCAATCTCTTTCTTCAGGAGCTCAACTGCAAGTTGAGACTGTGCCCTGGTATCTTCTTAAAATGACCAAGCTCAGTTTAAATAAATTAGTTTCAAGTTGCTAAAATAATAAAATCATATCATAGAAACTCGTTCTTATTTGGGTGCATGCTGGAATCAGCCTGAGGTATTTAAAATAAATGTTGATGCCTGAGCCCCGCCTCTGGAGATTTGAATTTAATTGTCTGGGATGTGGCCTGGACACTGAGGTTTGTAAGAGATTTCCTGATTTTATTCCCCTGCAGTTAAAGGAACTGGATTTACCCTCTTATGTGAAACAAAAAAACAAACAAACAAAAACAGAAAATACATACGAAACAATAATTTTCAAGACATTGGCTATTAGGCAACAAAGGACAATGACCCCCAAAAGATTGAAAACAGATGAGGTGAGAAACAAACATAGGTGCAACTATGAGTCAGAGCTGAGAATCTGAGTAGACCAAGGAGGCTAGAGTTCTCAGGACAGAATACCATAAAGGAGAGAAACGGTGAAGTTCTGCAGAGGATTCCCCTCATGTATTCAGCTATGTACTCTCCGGTGTATGCATGTGAAGAAACCACTCAAGACTGGGGCAAGAGCCATCCAAAAGGATTAGGAGTAACAGTGCCCAGTGCTTACAGAGCCAAGAATATTGCCTATTTCCAGCCAGACTGGAAAACCTCATAATTCATGGGGCTTGGGATAGAGTCTACAGTGCAGAAAAATTATCCCTACACTAAACACACCTAATCTTTTTTTTTAATTTTTATTTTTTTGTGTGGTTTTTTAAAAATTTTTTTAATTTTATTTTTTTAAATACCAAACAAATGCAAACATTCCTGTTTTGATCATTCCGTTCTACATATATAATCAATAATTCACAATATCATCACATAGTTGCATATTCATCATCATGATCATTTCTTGGAACATTTGCATCTATTCAGAAAAAGAAATAAAACGAAAACAGAAAAAAATTTATACACACCATACCCCTTACCCCTCCCTTTCATTGATCACTAGCATTTCAAACTAAATTTATTTTAACATTTGTTCCCCCATTATTTATTTTTATTCCATATGTTCTGCTCATCTGTTAACAAGGTAGATAAAAGGAGCATCAAACACAAGGTTTTTGCAATCACACAGTCACCTTGTGAAAGCTATATCATTATACGATCATGTTCAAGAAACATGGCTACTGGAACACAGCTCTACATTTTCAGGCAGTTCCCTCCAGCCTCTCCATTACATCTTGAATAACAAGGTGATATCTCCTTAATGCGTAAGAATAACCTCCAGGATAACCTCTTGACTCTGTTTGGAATCTCTCAGCCATTGACACTTTGTCTCATTTCACTCTTCCCCTTTTGATCCAGAAGGTTTTCTCAATCCGTTGATGCTGAGCCTCAGCTCATTCTAGGATTTCTGTCCCATGTTGCCAGGAAGGTCCACACCCTTGGGAGTCATGTCCCATGTAGACAGGGGGAGGGTGGTGAGTTTGCTTGTTGTGTTGACTGGAGAGAGAGGCCACATCTGAGCAGCAAAAGAGGTTCTCATGGGGGTGACTCTTAGGCCTAATTTTAAGTAGACTTGACCTATCCTTTGTGGGGTTAAGTTTCATATGAACAAACCCCAAGACTGGGGGCTCAGCCTATAGCTTTGGTTGTTCACACTGCTTATGAGAATATCAAGAATTCACCTTGGGGAAGTTGAATTTTCCCCCATTCTCACTATTCACCAAAGGGGACTTTGCAAGTACTTTTTTATTCACTGTTCAAATCACTCTGGGATTCATTGAGGCATCACTCTGGACCAACCAACAAAATCTGATGTCCTGCTCAAGTTTCCATGTACTTACGGTGTTCAATTAAACTGTCTACATAAGTTATATTAGGAAATACACTAGTCAAAATATAAATTTTGTACCAAATAAACATTTTTTGCTTTAGTCTCACACATAAGGTGAAATTTTAAAATATTAATTACCATCTATTTTCAGCACCCTGCAGTAATGACATTCCTTTGTTCTTCCTCATGTAAAAACATTTTTAAAATTTGTACATTTAGTCACTATCATTTTACACTCTAGACATTCCTAGATTATACCATCTCAATCTTTATTGTCTATCTTTCTTTCTGATTTCATTTGAAACACACCTAATCTTAAAAGCAAGACACAAAAGGATCAAACTGATTCCAAGTAATTAAATGCAGCCCAGAACAAAGCTCAAGGATACTTATAGGAATACAAAAGTATCTGGCACTCAGCAGGTGAAATTCATGATGCCTGGCATCCAATAAAAATAATTACCAGTCATGCAAAGCAGGAAATAATGGGGAGAAAAAAAATTAATTGAAACCAACTCAGAACTGATACAGATATTAGAATTAGCAGATGAAGACATTAAAGCAATTATCATAACTCTATTACTTAGGCACAAGAAACATCGAAAATATAAAAAAGAAACACATTGAACTTCTGGAGATGTGTGAGATGAAAAAACATGCCATATGAGAATAACTACAGATTAGATGTTATGAGGAAAAAATTAATGAACTTGAAGATAGCAGGAGAAACCGTCTAAAATGAAACACAAAGAGAAAAGGGAATGAAACTATAATTGGCCTAACAAATGTAGTTGGAGTTTCTGAAGAAGAGGAAGGCAGGAGAGAAAAATTATTTTGAACTGATAATGGCTGAAAAACGTCCAGATTTGTGGAAAATTATAAACCCACAAGTCCTAGAAACTTAACAAACTCCAAGCACAAGAGGCACGAAGAAAACTACACCAAGTAACATCATAATCAAATTGCTGATGATGGTTTGAAGCTGTATGCAACCCAGAAAGTTAACTTCTTAAAGTTAATCTATTCCTGTGACTGTATACCTATTGTAAGTAGGATCTTTTGCTTACTAGGATCTTAAGTTAAGATGTCACCCATCTCATTCAGGTCTTAATCTTATTTCTGCAGTCTTTTATAAAAGAAAGCCATGGAAGCAAGAAGCTAAAAGTAACAAAACCCAAAGAGAAGGGAGAGACCAGCAGATGCTGCCATGTGCCTTGCCATATGACAGAGGGATCCAGGATTGCTGGCATCTGGTCTTTAGGAAGAAGGTATCATCTTAATGGTGCCTTGATTTGGACATTTTCATGACCTCAGAATTGTGAGCTTATAAACTAATAAATTCCCATCACTAAAAGCCAATCCACTTTACCGTATCTGCTTTTGGCAGCCTAGCAAACTAGAACATTGCTCAAAACCAATGATAAATAGAAAATCTTAAAAGGAACCAAATAGAAAGGACAAATTAAGTACAGAGGAACAGAGATAAGGATGACAGAGAACTTTTTCATTGAAACAATGCAAGCAAGAAGATAGTGGAATGATAAATTTACTGGGAAGAAAATTCTATACTCCGTGAAAATATCTCTGAAAACAATAACCTTAAAAACATTGTGCTAATTTGAAAAGCCAGATGCAAAAACTACATATTATATGACTCCAATTTATGAAATATCCAGAAAAGACAAATCTATATGTGCAGAAAGTAGGTTAATGGGGGCCTGGGGTTGAGATTGGTAATGGGAAGTGACTGCAAATGAGCCTAGGGAATCTTTTTGGAGTGATGGAAATATTCTAAAATTGGGTTGTGGTAATGGTAGTACAAACGTAAATTTACTAAAAAGCATTAAAGTTTTCACTTAAAGCCAGGGAAATTTAGGGGATATAAATTTGAATTACCTTACACAATTGTATGGTCTTGCTTGGCATGTCCAAAAATCTGTAGCGCAGGATCGAAACTCCCAGACATGAGCTGATGTTGCAGTTCACAGGTGGAATTTTTTCTTAGGAGAACTCAGTTCAGCTCTTAAGACCTTTCAACTGATTGGATCAGTCCCACCCAGATTATTAAGGACAACTCCCTTACTTGAAGCAATTGATTTAAGTTAATCAAAGGAATTGGTTTATTAATCACATCTATAAATTACTTTTACAGCAACACCTAGATTAGTGTTTGCTTGAAAACTGTACATTATACCCTAGTCAAATTAATACCTAAAACTGGCCATGACATGCAGAAAGGAAAGAAAAAGAAATAAACTCATCCATATTGAAAGGGAAGAAGTAAATCATTTTTAATAACAGATGGGTTGATGGTCTATGTAGAAAGCACAGTGAAATCTATAAAAAAGCTACTAGAACTAATAAATGAGTTTGTAGGATTCAAGATCAATGTACAAAAATAAATTGTATTTCTGTATAGTAGTAATGCATAATTAGAAATTGAAATCAAACTACAAGTTACAATAGCATTGCAAATTGCTGCAATCTTCTGATAAAACCTGAATGGCCTTGGAGTTCCTTTTCATGTGTGAAGAAATAAAGTGATTTCTTGAAAATGGAATCAACTCTTACTGAAGATGCTGTGAACATTGTTAAAATGACAATAAAGGATTTAGAAGATTACATAAACTTAGTTGATAAAGCAGCAGCAGGGTTAAAGAGGATTGACTCCATTCTTTAAAGAAGTTCTACTGTGGCTATAAAATGCTATTAAACTGCATCATATGCTGCAGAGAAATCTTTCATGAAAGGGAGAGTCAATCAATGCAGCAAACCTCATTGTTGTCTTATTTTAAGAAATTGCCACACACACTCCAGCATTCAGCAACCGCTATCCCGATCAATCAGCAGCCATCAAAATGGAGGCAAGACCCTCCACTGTAACAAAGATTACAGCTTACTGATGATTACCATTTTTAGCAATGCTATTTTAATTAAGATAAAAAAAACAATAGCATTGAAAACTATGAAATATTTAGGGATAAATTGGATAAAGGGTATGAAAGCTCTGTACACTGAAAACTATAGAACATTGCAGAGAGAACTTAAAAAGGACCTAAATAAATAGAGAGATACACTGTTCATGGGTCAGTAGATTCAGTAGTGTTTGTATGTCAATTTTTCCCCAATTTATCTATAAATTCAAAGCAATCCTATGAAAACTTCCAGCAGATTTTTTTTAGCAATTGACATTTTAGAAAATGGTTCTAAATGCATATGGAAATGAAAAGGACCTAGAAAAGCCAAAACCTGATTTCAAGACTTAATGTAAAGCTATAGAAGCATGACAGCATGCTCTTGGCATAAAGAGAGAGAAATGGATTGATGGAATTGAACAAAGTCTGGGAATAGATCCACACATATAGAGACAACTGATTTTTGACAAAAGTTCAAAAGCAGTTGAGTAAAGAAAGGATGGTCTTTTCTACAACTGGCACTGGAACAATTGGTTATCCCTATGTTATATATACATATTTTCAATGCATCTCTTGTACCATATACAGAATTAACTCAAACGTACTATAGACCTAAGTGTAAAACCTAGAACTATAAACTTCTCAAAGAAAGTACAGGAGAAAAACTTTGTGATGTTGGGTTAAACAAAGATCTGTTACATAATATTTGAAAGCACAATTCATAAAATAATTGTTAAATTGAACTTTATCAAAATTTAAAACTTCTGCTTTTCCAAAGACATTGTTAGAAGAATGAAAAGTCAAGTCACAGGGTGGAAAAACATTTGGTATTCATAAATATGATAAAGGACCAGAATATATAACTAACTCTCAGGACTTGTTAAGAAAACAAACAGCGTCCAAGAAAAATAATGAGCAAACGATTTGAAGAGGTACTTACCAAAATAGTAATATAGATGAGAAGAAAGCACATGAAAAGATGCTCAACATAATTAGCTTTTAGCGAAATGCAAGTTAAAACCACAATGAGATACCACTACATACCTATAGCTAGCATTTAAAAGACTGACCATACCAAATTTTGATAAGGATATGGAAGAACTGGAACTCTTAAACACTGCTGGTGGGAATATAAAATGGTACAACCAATTAGAAACTACTGGGCAGTTTCTTAAAAAGGTAAAAGTACACTTGCCATATGTGTACATATGCCTACTCCTAGGTATGTGCCCAAGAGAAATAAAAGCATATGTCCATACAAAGATTTGTACACAAATGCCTATAGAAGTTTTATTTCAATTAATATGTATCCCAAAAACTGCAAACAACCCAATGGTCCATTAACTAGTGAATGGATAAACAAATGATGGCATATCCATACAGTAGTATACTACTCAGCTATATAAACAAATGTATTATTGATACATGCTACAACATGAATGATTCTCAAAGTAATTATACTGAATGAAAGAAGACAGATACAAAAGAGGGCATACTATATTGTTATATATATAATTCTAAAAAATGAAACTAATCTAAAGTGACAAAAAAAGATCATTGATTCCCTGGGGACAATAGGAAGATATCCCGTAAAGAACATAGAGCATCATGTTAAAAAAAATCATTCTATTGTCCTTACTCATTTTAAGCCATGGGAACAAATGGCATCTAGAGGGTGAAGAGAATAGGCTTCCAAGGACCTAGCATTTAGTTTTTCAGTAAAACATTTAAGCAGGAGGGAAATCATAAATTTGAGGTATCACAGGAACTCAGAGAGGGACATTTTTCATTACAAATGGAAGGTCTACAATTGTATTGATAGTTGCTGAGAGCTTAAACATGATATGGACAGATACTACTTGTTCTAGTGTGCTAGCTGCCGGAATGTAATATACCAGAAACGGAATGGCTTTTAAAAGGGGAATTTAATAAGTTGCTAGTTTACAGTTCTAAGGCTGAGAAAACGTCCCAATTAAAACAAGTCTATATAAATGTCCAATCAAAGGCATCCAGGGAAAGATACCTTGGTTCAAGAAGGCTGTTGAAGTTCACGGTTTCTCTCTCAAGTGGAAGGGCACATGGTACATACAGTCAGAGTTTCTCTCTCATCTGGAAAGGCACATGGTGAACATGGTCAGGGTTCCTCTCTCATCTGGAAGGGCACATGGCAAACACACAACATCATCTGCTAGCTTCTTCTCCTGGCTTCCTGTTTCATGAAGCTCCCCAGGAGGCATTTTCCTTCTTTATCTCCAAAGGTCGCTGGCTGGTGGACTCTGCTTCTCGTGGCTATGTCATTCTGCTCTGCTCTCTCTGAATCTCCCATTTTCCAAAATGTTTCCTCTTTTATAGGACTCCAATAAACCAATCAATACCCACCCAAATGGGTGGCGTGTCTTCACCTAATCCAGCTTAACGACCGCTCTTGACTAAATCACATCATCCAGGGAGATGACCTGATTACAGTTTCAAACATACAATATTAAATAGGGATTATTCTACCTTTATGAAATGGGATTTTGATTAAAAAATGGCTTTTCTAGGGGGCATACTTCCTTTCAAACCAGCATACCACTAATAACAAAATCAAATTTACTGGCCAATTTTCTATGTTCTAGGCGTTGTGTTTAGTGCTTTATACACATTTACCCATCATAGTAGGCCTATGAGGTAGGCATTATAATTATGCCCATAAGGAGCTGAGCTACAGAGCAATTAAATAACTTGCCCAAGACCACACAGCAAGCAAATGGGGGAACTGGGTTTCATTCCCAGGCAGCTTGCCTCTAGGGTAAGTTCTTGATAATGGATGTCCATTGCATTTGGAAACAGGGCAGTTGCTAGTGACCTTGATAAGAACAGTTTCATTGGAAAGGGGGTACAGAAGCCAGAATGGTGTATGAAGAAGAGTGTATTTGGGGAGAGAAAGTAGAGACACTGGGTTGAATCAGTTCCTTGAAGAAGTTTGGGTGTGAAAGGAAGTAGAGGATGGATACACAGATGTGGGAGATATAAGGTCACAGGAGCTTTGGTTGTTCATTATTGTATGGTAGGTTCAAAACATGTTCATTTTCTGATTGTTTGCAGATATAATAAGCCAATAGAGAGGGAGAAACTAGTGATGCAGCAGAGAAAGGGGAGAATTCAGAAGATGTAAAGGATAGAACTCCAAACCGAGAGCATCAATGAGGCGATGGCTTTAGATAGGGTGAGAGATACTTCTTCAGTGTAGTTGGTAAAGGGAAGGAGTTTTTCAACTCCTATATTCTCAAAAAGACTGAAACAACATGGCCACTGAATGTGGGAGAGGTCTGTGAATGAGTTTTGAAGAATAGGAGAGCATATGAAACAATTCTCTGGTGGAGTAAGCCAAGGAGAAACACAGTAAGCTATCCCTAAGACTGAGAGTCTACAATAAGCTATCCCTGTAAAGTTGAGAGTCCACAGGGGTTTATGAATTTGACTGTAAAATTTTAAAAGCTAACACGTATTGTTTCATCTTGCTGTGTTCAACAAGTCTTCCAGAAAAGGAAGACAGATGATGGGACTTATCCTGAGTTGAGGATTACCCAGGAGAGGATGTAGCAAGGAATTGGTTACAATGATGGAGCAAGGAATCCAGTTGAACCAGGAGACACGTGGCTGTGGGAGGGGGTGGGTGGACAGTGTATCAGGACCAGTGGATTTGTGGTCTTGGTGAGGTCAAAGATGGAAAAGGAGAAGGTGGTCAAAGGAAATTGAGGATTCAGACTTGGTGTTCTGGTATGATCCTGGGAAATAAAGGCCATTGGAGGTGAGGAGACCAAGAAAAGCTCTGAGAAGCCAGAATGTTGAAACATTCATCCTACAAAAATGACAGGAACAGTGGTGGGAGCAAAACAATCAATCCTTTTAGAGACGAGGAAATGAAGGTCAGAAAGTTTGTAAGTGGTGGGGCCAGGATTCCAGGCCAAGTCTGCCTAACTCCACAGTGTGGGTCATAACCACCACCCTACTGCTGAGTCAGTGAGTTGAGTCTTTGGGGCTGGGGCTCCAACTTGGGTTTGCCTCCTTTCCTGCAGGGCTGACCTGCTGCCAGGCCCCCTCATGCTGATTGCTGATCTGCGTTAACAAGCCACCTGTCCCCATTCTCTCTGAATCCTGCATCTTGCCCATCAGAATGGATATCTCCTCACCTTTAGCTGTCTTTGTCCCCAGCACCTGTCCCTCCTTGGTGGTTGAGTCTTTAGTGCCAGATCCCCCCGTTTACGGCATAGCTTGTCCTATGGCTGGGCCTTCTCCTAACAAAGGAGATAAGAGAAATGATAAAGATAATAAAAATGATTACCGTCTATTACCATTTATCAAGTACCAGGCTTGGAATATACCTTCTTTCGTTTGATCCCCATGACATCTCATTATCATCTCTGTTTTGCTGACGAGGACACCAAGGCTCAGAGAGATAAAGTCACTTGTCCAAGACCTCACAGCTGGGAAATCGCAGAGCTGGATTCAATTCTGAATATTTTTGGCCCTTTGCACATTGTGACAATTAAATAAGATAATGGATGTGATAGCATTTGTGCCAATAAACACATTTTCATTAAAATGACTTTTTGAAACAATTCCTTGTTTCCCTGATTCTTACACCCACCTGCCAATAATGGTTGATATTCCCAAGTCTCCTCCAAGAATTTCTTGGGATCTTTAGAAGTATCTTATCTGTGTTCCAGGACAAGCCCTGTCAGCTGTTACCATTGCCCTCGCCACTGCCAGCCCTATTTGAGCAGATACCATGCACCTGGCATCTGGCTCAGCACTTCACAAGCAGGATTTCATATACATATCCACACATCCCTAAAAGTATGCACATTACTGTTTCTATTTCACAGTATTTCTATTTCTTTCTATTAAGAAAGCAGAGGACAGAGCAGTAAGAGTGGTGAGAGCGGCTGTTGGTAGCATCCAGAGCTCAGGGTTGGCGGAGTGAGCTGAGGTCACCAGGTCCTGCAGTAGTGACCCTGGGGTCTCCCCTGGCCCTTTCCCCCAGAGTGATTTGGGAAGTGATTCCTTACTGTACACAATCCTACCCAGCCTGGCTCTCTGGTCCTCACGGAGATGCTATTTGTAAACAACATCCTTTAATACATTTCTTACCTGCGCAAACTAGACAGAATGGGTTTCTTTCATTTGCAAGTAAGAATCCTGATTGATGCACCCTATAACAACTCTACTGGGTATGTATATCATTTATATTATTTTAAAATTATTTTTTAGTTATTTAATTAATTTTTAAAGAATGATATAATAACGTGAATCTACCCTCCCAAAATGAAATACAGAATGTTGACAAAAATCTGCTTCTAACCTTATGGCTCACCCCACCCAACTTCTTCCCCCACCAAGGAAGACATTCTCCTGTCCTGTGTTTGTCATTCCTTTCCTTTCCTTTCTTATTATTTTTAAAATTTCTATTGATTCATATACAGTAAAATGCACAAAGCTTAAGTGTACAATTGAAATAACATATGAATGTATATAGATTTTATATAAGCACCATCCAGATCAAAATGCAGATTTCCAATCCTCCAGGAGGCTCCTTTATGATCCCTCCCAGCCCATTCCTGCCTCTAACACTCCAGAGTCTCAAGTATTCTGACCTCTGTCACTTTAGATTTGTCTTCCCTGTCCTTAAACAGCAAATAAATGTATTCTTGTTACAGCAGTAGTCTTTATTTCTCAAACTTCTTTTACTCACCATTAGGTTTGTGTGATTCATGTCTCCTTGTGGCAATATTTGTTCTTATTATTGCTATATGTATTCCATTGTATAAATATACCATCATTTATCTTATTCATTCTCCTGTTGTTGACATTTGGATTTCTGCCTTACATTCCTTAGTATATTACTTTATTTCATCTATGTATTTTTATAAAAAGTATCATTTCCATGCTCACAACTGAGAAAGCTGAGGCTCAGAGAAGTTAGGTGATTTGTCTGAGGTCACACAGCATATAAGCAGCAGAATCAGGGATCTGGCACCACGTCCTGCGCTTGTACCTCAAATGCAAAGGAGTGGGAGAAAGGCCCTTCTTCCTCCTACTTCTGGGGGCTGAAGAGACCTTCTCGGTGTCTCAGGGACCCAGGGAGCCTGAACATCCCTGGTGGCAGCAGGATTCTGATGCAGCCTGGTGACTGGGAGGTCTGTGCTTGTGATATGAACCCACTGTGACCCTCCCAGGTAGCAGTCACAGTAACCCAAAAGTTCCCTCCATAACCACTCTGCTGGGCAGTGTCTGAGAGGCTCGAGATCTAGAGTCCCAGCCTCTGTTTCTCTCTGACCCTGGGCCAGGTAGAGTGGTGTATGGAGCCACCAGGTAGGCAGGAACAGGCCGGCCACTGTGATAGATATTCTAGGCTCATCCCCTCCTCCCTGGGCTGTCTCCCAAGCCAGGAGGCAGAAGAGATGAGTGCCACATGTTGTAAACCCCATTTGTCCATATCCTACATCAGTGATTTGGCCTTTTCTGCTTACTCTCTGTGATGTGACTTCCTTAATATTTTTCTTTAAATCAAGTCACGCTTTAAAAAAACTTTTAAAAAATTATTTTTAAAAATTGTATTTTCAAATAAGTAACATAGGCATTTATTATCAAAAATGTATTACAAAGTATAGAAGGAAAATGTTTTCATGCTTATTCTCTAACCATCCTTTATGAGACCTCCAATCTTATTAATTTCTTTTGTGTCCATCTATAGATTTTCTGTGCATCTACAAGCAAATAGATATATAGTCTTTATTTTTTACAAATGTTTTACACTTTGCTTTTTTTCCTAAATAAAATAAGTTGGAGATTTTCATATCAGTACTTAAACTGCCTCATTTTTTTTTATGGCTGCACAGTTAGTCAATTTATTGATGTACTGTAATTTAGTCAAATGGACATTGACCTTGTTTCCCATCTTTCCCTGTTACAAACAAGGCTATGATGAATAATCATGTTTATCTGTCAGTCTGCTCATTGTATATTTATCTGTAGGATAATTCCGTCTGAGTTGAAACAACTGGCATATGTAATTTTTCCTTTTTTTAAAATTTTTAAATTAATTTTAAATTAAAAATATGACAACAAAGAAACACAAACATTCTTAATATATAATCTTTCCGTTCTACATATATAATAGTAATTCACAATATCATCACATAGTTGCATATTCATCATCATGATCATTTCTTAGAACATTTGCATTAATTCAGAAAAAGAAATAAAAGGTAACATAAAAAGAAATAAAATGAAAACAGAAAAAAATTATACATACCATACCTTTACCCCTCCCTTTCATTGATCAATAGCATTTCAAACTAAATTTATTTTAGCATTTGTTCCCCCTATTATTTAATTTTATTCCATATGTTCTACTCATCTGTTGACAAGGTAGATAAAAGGAGCATCAGACAGAAGGTTTTCACAATCACACAGTCACATTGTGAAAGCTATATCATTATACAATCATCATCAAGAAACATGGCTACTGGAACACAGCTCTACATTTTCAGGCAGTTCCCTCCAGCCTCTCCATTACGTCTTGAATAACAAGGTGATATCTACTTAATGGATAAGAATAACCTCCAGGATAGCCTCTTGACTCTGTTTGGAATCTCTCAGTCATTGACACTTTGTCTCATTTCACTCTTCCCCCTTTGGTGGAGAAGGTTTTCTCAATCCCTTGATGCTGAGTCTCAGCTCATGCCAGGGTTTTTCTCAATCCCTTCATGCTGAGTCTCTGCTCATTCTAGGGTTTCTGTCCCACATTGCCAGGAAGGTCCACACCCCTGGGAGTCATGTCCCATGCAGAGAGGGGGAGGGTGGTGAGTTTGCTTGCTGTGTTAGCTGGAGAGAGAGGCCAAATCTGAGCAACAAAAGGGACTCTCTTGGAGGAGACTCTTAGGCCTAATTTTAAGTAGGCTTGACCTATCCTTTGTGGGGTTAAGTTTCATATGAACAAATCCTGATACTGGGGGCTCAGCCTATAGCTTTGGTTGTCCCCACTGCTTGTGAGAATACCAAGAATTCAACTGGGGGGGGGGGTTGAATTTTCCCCCATTCTCACCATTCTCCAAAGGGGACTTTACAAATACTTTTCCACTCACTGATCAAATCACTCTGGGATTTATTGGGGCATCACTCTGGACAAACCAACAAAATCTCATGTCCTACTCAAGATTCCATGTACTTACGTTGTTCAACCAACTGTCTACATAAGTTATATTAGGACTTGCACTAGTGAAAATATAAATTTCCATTGTTTTTTTCATTTCCTCTACTGTGCCTTTCATTCCCATAAATTCTGTGATTTTTTTTCAGACTTTTGATTTCTTCTTTTTGTTTATTCCTTTCCTTCTTTATATCCTCCCTCAATTCATTGATTTGGTTTTTGATGAGGTTTTCCATATCTGTTCGTATATTCTGAATTAATTGCTTCAGCTCCTGTAGCTCATTTGAATTGTTGGTTTGTTCCTTTGACTGGGCCATATCTTCAATTTTCCTAGTGTGATTTGTTAGCTTTTGCTGGCGTCTAGGCATTTAATTACCTTAATTAGTTTATTCAGGAGATTGCTTTCACTTCTTTTACCTAGAGTTTTCTTGCTGGATGAGTTTGTTGTCTGTCTGCTCTTTGACCTTCAGTTCAGCTTTTTCTGAACCTCTAGCTTAGGTTTTGTTTAACAGAGGAGAATTTTCCAGTTCTTGTTTTCTTGTTTCTTGCCCTGCTTGTATGGTGCCTTTCCCCCACCACCCTTAGGAGGGTCTGCTTAGGTAATATAGACTGCAGCCAGATTTTCCCAGGCCAAACTGGCCTCCTATCAGGAGGAAAGAGTCACCTAAGTCCGTTTTCCCTGAGGGTGAGAACCAGCAGGTTGAAAGACTTTCCTGTGAAGTCTCTGGGCTCTGTTTTTCTTATCCTGCCCAGTATGTGGAGCTTGTCTGCCTGCAGGTCCCACCAGCATAAGATGATGCGGTACCTTTAACTTTGGCAGACTCTTCCTGCTCGGGGCGTGGTGGAGACAGAGGAGAGGTTGTAGGCTGGTTTTAATGGCTTCAAATTACCAAGCCCTGGTGTCTGAATTCCTTGATGGAGGGATTCCACCCTAGTTGGGCTTCACCCCTCCCCTGGTGTTCTAGTTTGCTAGCTGCCGGAATGCAACACACCAGAGATGGATTGGCTTTTAATAAAAGGGGATTTATTTTGTTGGTTCTTCAGAGGAAAGGCAGCTAACTTTCCACTGAGGTTCTTTCTTACGTGGAAGGCACAGGGTGGTCTCTGCTGGTCTTCTCTCCAGGCCCCTGGGTTCCAACAACTTTCCCCGGGGTGATTTCTTTCTCCATCTCCAAAGGCCTGGGCTGAGCTGCAAGTGCTGAGATGAGGAATGCTGAGCTGCTTAGGCTGTGCTACCTTGCATTCTCTCATTTAAGCACCAGCCAATTAAGTCAAACTTCACTCATTGCAGCAGACACGCCTCCTAGCTGACTGCAGATGTAATTAGCAACAGATAAGGTTCACGTACCATTGGCTTATGGCCACAGCAACAAGACTAGGTATGCTCACCTGGCCAAGTTGACAACTGAATCTAACTAACACACCTGGGGAAGGCAAAGACTCCAGACAAGCTCTCAAATAACCTTGTTTCTGCCTATGTCTGAGGCAGTTGCAGCCTGAGAAGTCCTGCTGCTGAATGAAGGGCAGCCACGCCTTTGTAGAAACACAGCCACAAAAATCTCTGTTTCCTTTTTTTTTTTTCTTTTTCTGTCAACCCTGCCCCCTCGGCTCTGGAGCAAACATCAGCGACCTCCACTTTGACCAGGTTCACCTGAGCTGGGGGCCTATTTTTAGTACTCAGAACTTGTTAGTTAATTCCACAATTGGCGTTTAGTTGGGCTCAGCCCCTGCTGCTGGTAAAGTCCCTTTCCTTTCCCCTCTGGGAAGCAGCCTGTGGGGAGGGGCACCGGCCACCACAGCTTGGGGAGCTCATAGTTCTGGGGGGCTCACAGCTGGTCTGGCTGGTCCAGACTGGGGTACGCTGTGTGTCCGGTCACTGACATGGCTCAGGAGCTGTTCTGTACTCTTTCTGGTTATTTAGTAGTTTTTCTGGAGGACGAACTGAAATGTGCACATTGTTAAGCTGCCATCTTGGCCCCAGATCCTGGCATATGTAATTTTTTGAGTGTGTGTCATTCAGGATGTATTTTAACTGAAGTGGTAATTTCTCTTATACTGTACAAATACTTTGTCATTAAAGCTCTATTTGGCTAATTAAGAATTTCTTTTCATTATATGAGAAAAGGCAAGATATATGATTCTTGGAATTGTTTAGTGATTATATTGTATAAATTAGATGTATAAAATTTAAACATTAATCTCTAATATCTTTAAAATATCTTTCTATAATATCGTGGTTTTTTTACATTTTTTATTGTTAAATACAACATATATACAATGCAAATGAAGCAATGACTTTCAAAGTAGACTTCAATGAGTACATACAGAACAGTACTCAGAGTTTGTTATGGGTCACCATTCCACCATTTCAGATTTTTCCTTCTAGCTGCTCCAAAACACTGGAGGCTAGAAGAAATTTTTTTTTCTTTTTTGTGAAAAATAACATATATACTAAAAAGCAATACATTTCAAAGCACAGCACAACAATTAGTTGTAGAACAGATTTCAGAATTTGGTATCAGTTACAATTCTACCATTTTAGGTTTTTGCTTCTAAAACTTCCTCAGATGATGTAATTATAGGTGATCTAATGATTAAGCATGCACAGGTTGATCACATGCTTAGTCACAGAATGTATGTAAAAAAATAGTGGAATGAGTTAGGTGACTTGTAGGTTAAAGTCTAAGCTACTGTGCATGTCAGGCGGGCCCATTTTTGTAAGGCTCAGTCTTGGTTATCAAGATAACTTTGGACTTGGGGTGTGTTAGTTCTGGGCTCATCCAAAACCCTTCATTAAGTTATCATTTCAATAGGAGAACATAAATTGAAAGGAGGGCTGGCAGAGCTATCACTTCAGTACTAAAGGTGTAAACCAAAAGGAAGGAAGTAGTTAATGACCAACTTCATTAGCATGAGGGCCTTTGCTCTACAACAGAATGACCAGATGAAGGATGTAACAGCTCTTAGAGTCACAAAGGCACAGAATAAGGGCTTTTATATTCATTTCAGATAGGTTAGGGCTTTCAGGCATTCCCTGTCTACTCCAGTATCCCAGAAAGCAAAAAGGAATGATTCAGTAATCAAAATCACCCCTTAAATCCTAATTTCTTGGTTACAATTCCTTCCTCTCACTTGATAACTATCTCTCAGTCTTGGGAGAAATCTTCAAGGCTGAAAGGGGGTGTTGTTATTAAGGGGCAAAGGGATGAATGATGAAACTAGTTATTCTTGGAGAGTTCAGCATCTTTGAGTTTTAGAGTTTCTCTGGCATTGGAACAATATGGAGGTTTCAAGTCTCTGAAAAACAATCTTAAGTAAAATTTTATAGAGCACTGGATATCTTTTAGGATTTCCAGGAACACTGTTGGTTGGGGTTTGCTGTATGTAGCAATTTGTAATATCTGGCTGAAGCTTACATAATAGTAACCTAAAGGTTGACCTCTCAACTTGATATGAAATCTCTTAGGCCTTGACACTGTATTTCTTTTCTCCCTTTTGGTCAGTTCATCCATGTTGTCAGGGCCAGGCTCATCCTTTGCTCACAGTGCCAGGGCCAGTCATGTCCCACGATGCCAGGGCCAGTCATGTCCCATGGTACCAGAGGCAGTTATGTTTCACACTGCCAGTGCTAGGCTTACACCCCTGGAAATTATGTCCCATGTTGGGGGGAAGCTTAGAGTTTGGCTTAGAGAGAGATCACATTTGAGCAAAAGCAGAGATTTTCTGGAGATGGCTCTTAGGCACTAATCCTAAGTAGGTTTAGTTCATTATTACAGAAACAAGCTTCATAAGGGCAAGCCTCAAAATTGAGGCCTTGGCTTATTAAATTGGGAGCTTCTCTTTCTTAAGAAAAACACCAGGAATTCTCCAGGTGGGGAAGCTTAATACTTCTAGCTCAAAGAACTTTGCACTTTTTCATTTTCTGCCCAAAATACTCTGAAATGTATCACTGCATAACATTAACTTGTATAGAACACTTATTCCATGTTCCATATCAAATAGAGCTGAATTAGGTTATGTAACTGACCAGACAGATTAGATAGTGCAAATTTTAGACAAAATAAACTTTTTTTCTCTCACATAAAAGTTAAAGCTTCAAAAGACAGAAATATTCTCTTTACTTTTTATATTGATTTACCTTAGTTTTAACCAGATCAGTTTTATCACATCATTAATTAGAGTTTGACCTCTTTCAGTTTTTTTTAACCATTGCTGTGTGGATCCATGCTAATTTTCAGAGCTGGAGAACCAAATCTGAGTTTCAAGTGTCATGCAGATACTTAAAGTTCCAGGGAACTAACTACTGGGCTATACAAAGAGTAAAGTACATCAGAATTTAATGATAACAGTTAATGCTTACAATCTGAGCTTTAATCTTTATAAGCATTTTTAACTGAATGCTTCTTTCAGAAATAAAAACATTAGACAGCTGTTTTATGTTAAGAAACCACAGCAAAAGTTTTGTTCTGTTTCACTTTTATACATTTATCAGAGTTATGTTATTTAGCAGCTAAATATAACATATATATTTGTTCAACCTTTCCTTTAAATTTGAGCACAGTTTATCCTAGATCCAGCCAGTCTGAACCTCAGCACATCTTCCTTGACAGGGCAGATGTGTGTGTGGCTGATTGAGCAGAAGACTTTCCTAGTCCCAGCAGCCACACACCATGCACTTAGGAACACCCATTTTTTTAGGACCATATCTAATGCATCCTTGTAACATCTCTGTATTATTTCAATAAATACCCTTCTTAGTTAAAAAAATAAAATTGAGCAAGCAAAGCAGTGCAACTGACAATTTGGCTGTTTCTATGATCTGTAGCCTTTTCAGAATAATTAAAACCATGATTAACAATGCCATACCATTGCTTAACATCATATAGATTAGTATCAGGATATAACATGGACAGTGAGAACATTATCAAAGTTTTAAGAATTTATGCACTCTCTAAATATATGAGTAATATTTTACCCATAAAAATTTAACCATAAACAGGATAGAAAAGCCCTTGAAACCACTGTAATACTTCCCAAACATCTCCTATGCAATAGGTTAAACTATTTTAGCACCTTATTTATACAAGGTGAAAGAACAAATTATTTGTAACAGTTTTTCTCTTATTGTGAGAAGACTTATATTTTGAAATAAAGGATAATACCTACATAAACATTAACAAGGATATTATTCTGATGTCCACATTATTTTAGCAGAGGGAAAACTAAACTTTAGTTTTGTATACATACTCAATTTGCAAAAGCTTCCTTTTAAAAAAAAATATATGAAACACAGAGTTTTTGAACCTGCATAGTTCCTTCCAATAGCAATATTCATGAAGGGGAAAGAGACAGAGATACTCCAAAATAATGGAAGAAGGAAGAAATTTATGTTTTGGTTTGAAATAAAGCCAGGCATCTACATATTTTATACTCAGAACACACAAATGATTTCTTTATATTATACCTAAAATCTCGGTCAAATTCAGCACTACTTTCAGAAGTCAGAAACGCCCCAAGTTTGAAATATAATCAGTTTTTTATATGTAAGGGATTTATATCCAGAAAAACAACAACAAACTTTCTCAACATTATTCCCAACTGCTAAATAATGTCAAGAATGTGTTGGTTACCAAAATTAAGTTATGGTTTTTAAAAGCTAATTCAGAGTTCTATTTATTTAAATGCTACTCTCTTATTTAAAGGTCTTACACATGTCATTTTTCCTGTGAGGACATCTTAGGTGATTCTTTATCTGCTTTTTAAATTCTTCCAGCATTTTTATCCTTTTGTTAACACTGTCTTATACTATGCCTTAATAAATGTATATTCTAACTAGAATATAAACCTTTAGAAAACTTATGTCTTTTTTTAAGCCTTTTTTATTGTATAGTGTAACAAATATACAAAGCAAAGAAATAAAAAAGTAGTAATTTTCAAAGCACTCTTCAACAAGTAGTTATAGGACATATCCCAGAGTTTGTCATGGGCTACCATGCGATCCGCTCATATTTTTCCTTCTAGCTGCTCCAGAATATAGGAGGCTAGAGGACTTGAATATTTTTTTATCATCACAATTGACTTTTCTTCTTCTTTTTTGTGAAAAATAACATGTATACAAAAAAGCAATAAATTTCAAAGCACAGCACCACAGTTAGTTATAGAACATATTTCAGACTTTGACATGGGTTACAATTCCACAATTTTAGGTTTTTACTTCTAGCTGCTCTAAGATACTAGAGACTAAAAGAGATATCGATTTAATGATTCAGCATTCATATTCATTTGTTAAATCCTATCTTCTCTGTATAACTCCATCACCAATTTTGATCTTTCCATATCTTGCTTTAGGGTTCTTTGGTCTATGGCAATTCTAAATTTTTGATATTGGAAGGGTCTGTCACTAATATGGGATAGGGAGATAGAACTGTCTGATGTTCTGGAGAGGCTGGGCCCTCTAGGTTTCAGCACTTAAGTGGACCAGGGACACATCTGGAGGTTGTAGGTTTCTGGAATGTTACTCTAGTGCCTGGAACCCTTGTGGAATCTTATATATTGCCCTAGGTGTGCTTTAAGATTGGCTGGAATGATCCTGGTTGGGGGTTATGATAGGTAGCAAGGTCTACCTGAAGCTTCCATAAGAGCAACTAGCCTCTCAACTCTATTTGAACTGTCCCTGCCACTGATACTTTATTAATTGCACTTCTTTTCCCCATTTTGGTCAGGATGGAATTGTTGATCCCACAGTGCCAGGTCTGGATTCATCCCTGGGAGTCATCTCCCATGTCACCAGGGAGACTTTCAACCCTGGATGTCATGTCCCACATAGGGGGGAGGGCAATGATTTCATTTGCAAAGTTGGGCTTAGAGAGACTAAGGTCACATCTGAGCAACAAAAGAGGTCTTCCACAGAGGAGTAAAACATATGGATTAAAAATGAATAAATAATAGGGGGAACAAATGTCAGAATAAATTTAGTAGATTGAAATGCTAGTGATCAATGAATGGGAGGGGTAAGGGGTATGGTATATATGAAATTTTTTTCTGTTTTCTTTTTATTTCTTTTTCTGAATTAATGCAAATGTTCTAAGAAATTATCATAATGATGAATATACAACTATGTGATAAAAAAGAATGTTCATATTGTATATGGATTGGTTTTATTAATTAAAAAATATAAAATAAGGCATCAGTGGCCAAGAGAAATCAAATGGAGTCAAGAGGCTGTTCTTTGACTTGCTGTCTCCTGTGGAATCCTTAACTAGTCCATGCCTAGCAATAGCCTATTCTGTAACATTTTTATGCTTAGCATTTCTGATCTCCAGGCCTAAAAAAGGAATTCTAAACTACACCTTGTTATATCTTTCTGTACCTAGCCCTCACCTGTAACTGGTTTAGGTGGTTGGGCCTCAGGGCAGGGATAGGTTGCACAGACAGAAAGATATCAGGCTTGCTGGGTTTGAAAGTTTTAGGTGAGGGCCAAGATATTTTGAGAGTTCCTATGCTCTTCTTTTAACTATTTCCAATTACTAGATTTATTTTACTAAAAGCCGTGACCAGGGCCATTGGAAAAGGTCTTTGCTTTTTTCCAGAGGTAGCCCGTTGGCAGTTTTCTGCTGCCTTAAGGAAATCCCAGGGATGATTTCTTTCTAATGTCTCCATTTGTTTACAGAGAGTTTTTTTTTTCTTACATCAGAAATACCAATTTATATATTTATATCAGGGACCTATTTACTTCTAAGCAGTTCAAATAAAGCCCTTTAAGAATTTTCTTATTAATTTGCTGTTTTCAACAGGAGGTATAAGAATATACATTGAAAATGCATACAGACACAAATAGAAAATTAATTGCTCAAAAACAGAAACAAATACTTTTGAGAGGGATAAATAAAGGATTGAATATATTATCTCATCCCATTTCTACTTTTTTGCAGAACACTTTTAACTGTAATATCTTTAACTTGAACTATGATGTTCATATTTTCATTTTTAATCATATTGAGGCAGGTCAGTTTACAGAAATAAATCTTTTTTATAAATTCACACAAAAATCTTTTCAATTTTCAAGAAAAAGGAAACCTTTTAAAAAGAGCTTCTGTAATCAGTATCCAGTTATGAATATTTGACCAATACAAATGCAGGAACACACCAATTAATAACTAAACCGAACACACCAACGAACTAACAGGCATTAACCACCTAACACACTGATTAATAATTAAACAAACATAACTTTTATTATACCCAGGTAACACACTGGCTAGCATTTAAACAGATTTACTTAACTTCATTAAATAGCAATTAGTTGTTGGATTACTTATTGTTTTAGGTGTATAGTCAACAAACAAATTTAGGCCATGGCCTCAAACCCTGTACAGTACACACATCAAACACACCAATTAACAATTAAACAGACATAAAAAACTTATCACACCAATTTAACAATTAACCAATACCTAGGTAACACACCAGTTAACACTGTTAATTTAATTTCATTAAACAGGCCTACTTAATTTCATTAACCACCAGTTAATTGTTGGATTAGGTCAGGGCTTCAAACCCTGTACAGGAGAATACCCAAAATCAGAAGGTGTAGAGGTCAGAGCAAAGAGGAATGTTCTGGAAGTGTGACCCTCCCCTAGGTCAAGGGGACTCAAACCTCCTATTTACTACCCAATCCACTTTTCTTTTTAATTCTTTGAAACATAAACAAACACAAACATTCTTACCATATGATCATTCCATTTACATATATAATCAGTAATTCACAATATCATCAGATAGTTGTATATTCATCATCATGTTCATTTCTTAGAACATCTGCATCAGTTCAGGAAAAGAAATAAAAAGAAAGCAGAAAAAAAAATCCTACATACCATACCCCTAACCCCTCCCTTTTATTGATCACTAGCATTTCAATCTACTAAATTTATTTTAACATTTGTTCCCCCATTATCTATTTTTAATGCATATGTTTTACTCATCTGTCCATAAGGTACATAAAAGAAGCATCAGACACAAGGTTTTCACAATCACACAGTTACATTGCGAAAGCTATATCATTATACAATCATCTTAAGAAAGATGGCTACTGGAACACAGCTCCACATTTTCAGGCACTTCCCTCCAGCCTCTCTGTTATGCCTTAACTAAAAAGGTGATATCTATTTATGTGTAAAAATAACTTCCAGAATAACCTCTTGACTGTGTTTGGAATCTCTCAGGCATTAACACTTTATTTTGTCTCTTTTCTCTCTTCCCCCTTTCAGTCAAGAAGGTTTTCTCAACCCCTTGGTGCTGAGTCCCAGCTCATTCTAGGATTTCTGTCCCACATTACCAGGAAGGTCCACACCCCTGGGAGTCATGTCCCATGTAGAGAGGGGAGGGTAGTGAGTTTGCTTGCTGTGTTGTCTGAGAGAGAGAGAAGCCACATCTGAGCAACAAAAGAGATTCTCTTGGGGGTGACTCTTAAGTCTAATTTTAAGTAGACTTGACCTATCCCTTGTGGGGTTAAGTTTTATATGAACAAACCCCAAGATTGAGGGCTCAGCCTATTGCTTTGATTGTCCCCACTGCTTGTGAGAATATCAGGAATCCTCCACTTAGGGAAGTTGAATTTTCCCCCCGTTTTCACCATTCCCCCAAGGGGACTTTGCAAATACATTTTAATTCACTGTTCAGATCACTCTGGTATTTACTGGGGCATCACTCTGGACAAATTACAAAATCTCATGCTCTACTCAAGGTTCCATGTACTTATGGTGTTCAATTAAGCTATCCACATAAGTTATATTAGGAACTGCAGTAGTTAAAATATAAATTTTGTACCAAATAAACATTTTTTTTGCTTTAGTCTCACACATAAGTTAAAATTTTAAAACATTAATTACCATCTGTTTCCAATGTCCTGCAGTAATGACACCCCTTTGTTCTTCCCCATGCAAAACATTTTTAAATTTCCACATTTAGTCACTATCATTATACCCTCTAGGCATTCCTAGATTAAACCATCTCAGTCTTTATTGTATATCTTTCCTTCTGATTTCCTTTGTGCCTCCAGGCCTCCTCCCTCTATCATTCTCACATTCAGATTCATTCAGTGTTCTAACATTATTGTATTACAGTTAGATAGTATTGTGCTACCCATTTCTGAATTTTTACAATCAGTCCTGTTGCACAATATGTATCCCTTCAGATCCAATTACCCAATATCTACCCTATTTCTATCTCCTGTTTGTCTCTGTTTTTAACTGAAAATTTCCAAGTTCATTCATAAATGTTAGTTCATATCAGTGAGACCATACAGTATTTGTCTTTTTGTTTCTGGCTAATCTCACTGAACATAATGTCTGAAGGTTCATCCATGTTGTTACATACTTCATAACTTTATTCTCTTACACTGCATAATATTCCAATGTATGTATATACCACGGCTTTTTTAGCCACTCATCTGTTGATGGACATTTGGGCTGCTTGGATCTCTTGACAGTTGTAAATAATGCTGCTATAAACATTGGTGTGCAAATGTCCATTTGTGTCCTTGCCCTCATATCCTCTGAGCAGATACCTAGCAATGGTAATGCCAGGTCATATGGCAATTCTATACCTAGCTTCCTAAGGAGCCGCTAAATTGCCTTCCTCAGCGGTTGTACCATTTAACATTCCCACCAGCAGTGGATAAGTGTGACTCTTTCTCCACATCCTCTCCAGTACTTGTCGTTTTCTGTTTTATTGATAATGGTCATTCTGGTGGGGGTGAAATGATATCTCATTGTGGTTTTGATTTGCATTTTCCTAATAGCCAGGGAAGTTGAGCATCTTTTCATGTGCCTTTTGGCCATTTGTATTTCCTCTTCTGACAGTGGCCGTTCAAGTTTTTAACCCATTTTGTAATTGGGTTGTCTGTCTTTTTGTAGTTGAGTTGAACAATCTCTCTATATATTCTGGATACTAGACTTTCATCTGATATATCGTTTCCAAATATTGTCTCCCATTCTGTAGGCTGTCTTTTTACTTTCTTGAAAAAATTATTTTATGCACAAAAGTGTTCAATTTTGAGGACTTCCCATTTCTTTCTTTCTTTCTTTCTTCAATGCTCATGCTTTGGGTGTAAGGTCTAGGAAACACCTCCTATTATAAGATTTAGATTTCCCTACATTTTCTTCTAGCAGTTTTATGGTCTTAGATCTAATGTTTAGGTCTTTGACCCATTTTGAGTCAATTTTTGTATATGGTATGCGATATGGGTCCTCTTTCATTCTTTTGCATGTGGATATCTAGTTCTCTAGGCACCATTTATTGAAGAGACTGTTCTGTCCCAGGTGAGTTGGCTTATCAAAGATCAATTGTCCATAGATGAAAAGGTCTATATCTGAACACTATTCCATTGGTCAGTATATATATCTTTATGCCAATACCATACTGTTTTGACCACTGTAGCTTTGTAATATGCCTTAAAGTCAGGTAGTGTGAGACCTCTGACTTCATTTTTCTCTATCAGGATATTTTTACTCAGACACCCTGCACTTCCAGATAAATTTGATTATGGTTTTTCTATTTCTGAAAAGTAAGTTATTGGGATTTTGATTGGTATTGCATTGAATCTGTAAGTCAATTTAGGTAGAATTGACATCATAACTGTATTTAGTCTTCCAATCCATGAACACAGTATGCCCTTCCATTTATTTAGGTCTTCTGTGATTTCTTTTAACAATTCCTTTTTTTTCTTTTTTTCTTTTTAACATGGGCAGGCACCAGGAATCGAACCCGGGTCCTCTGGCATGGTAGGCAAGCATTCTTGCCTGCTGAGCCACCATGGCCCACCCTTTTAACAATTTCTTATAGTATCTTTGTACAGGTCTTTTGTCTCTTTAGTTAAATTTATTCATAAATATTTTATTCATTTGGTTGCAATGGTAAATGGAATTTTTTCTTGATTTCCCCCTCAGATTGTTCATTACTAGTGTATAGAAACACTACAGATTTTTGACTGTCAATCTTGTAACCTGACACTTTGCTGTACTCATTTATTATCTCTAGGAGTTTTGCTGTGGATCTTTTGGGGTTTTCAATGTATAGTATCATATCATCTGCAAACAGGAGAGTTTTACTTCTTCCTTTCCAATTTTGATGCCTTGTACTTCTTTTTCTTGTCTAATTGCTCTGGCTAGAACTTTCAACACAATGTTGAATACAATGATGATAGTGGGCATACTTGTCTTGTTCCTGATCTTAGGGGAAAAGTTTTCAGTGTTCCCCTGTTGAGGATGATATTGCCTGTGGGTTTTGCATATATTTCCTTTATCATATTGAGGAAGTTCCCTTCTATTCCTATCCTTTGAAGGTTTTCAACAGGAAAGGATGTTGACTTTTGACAAATGCCTTTTCTGCATCAATTGAGATGAGCATGTGGATTTCCTGCTTTGATTTGTTGATATGGTGTATTACAATAATCGATTTTCTTACATTGAACCATCCTTGCATATCTGGGATGAATCCTACTTGGTCATGATGTATAATTCTTTTAATGTGCTGCTTGATTTGATTTGCTAGAATTTTGGTGAAGATTTTTGCATCTATATTCATTAGAGAGATTGGTCTGTAGTTTTTTTTTGTAATATCTTTGTCTGGCTTTGGCATGAGGGTGATATTGGCTTCATAGAATGAATTAGGTAGCTTTCCCTCCTCTTTTTTTTTGAAGAGTTTGAGCAGGATTGACATGAATTCTTTCTTGAATATTTGGTAGCATTCACATGTGAAGCCATCTGGTCCTGGAATTTTGTTTTTGAGGAGCTACTTAATAACTTATTCAATTTCTTTACTTGTGATTGGTTTGTTGAGGTCATTTATTTCTTCTCAAGTTAATGTTGGTTGTTCATGCCTTTCTAGGAAGTTGTCCATTTCATCTACATTGTCGAGTTTATTAACATAAAGTTGTTCATAGTATCCTCTCATTACTTCCTTTATTTCTGTGGGGTCAGTGGTTATGTTTCCTCTTCCATTTCTGATTATATTTATTTGCATCCTCTCTTTTCTTCTTTTTGTCAATCTTGCTAAGGATCCATCAATCTTATTGATTTTCTCAAAGAACCAACTTCTGGTTTTGTTGATTTTCTTGATTGTTTTCATGTTCTCAATTTCATTTATTTCTGCTCTAATCTTCATTATTTCTTTCCTTTTGCTTGCTTTGGAGTTAGTTTGCTGTTCTTTCTCTAGTTCTTCCAAGTGGACAATTAATTCCTCAATTTTTGCTCTTTCTTCTTTTTTGATATAGGCATATAGGGCAATAAATTTCCCTCTTAGCACTGCCTTTGCTGCATCCCATAAATTTTGATATGTTGTGTTTTCATTTTCATTTGCCTCAAGATATTTACTGATTACTCTTGTAATTTCTTCCTTGACCCACTGGTTGTTTAAGAGTGTGTTGTTGAGCCACCATATATTTGTGAATCTTCTGGCACTCTGCCAGAAGTTAATTTCCAACTTCATACCTTTATGATCTGAGAAAGTGTTCTGTATAATTTCAATCTTTTAAAATTTATTGAGACTTGCTTTGTGACCCACATATGGTCTATCCTTGAGAGTGATCCATGAGCACCTGAGAAAAAGGTGTATCCTGCTGTTGTGGGGTGCAATATTCTATAAATGGCTGTTAAGTCTAAGTCATTTATTGTATTATTCAAATTCTCTGTTTCTTTATTGATCCTCTGTCTAGATGTTCTGTCCATTGATGAGCGTGGGGACTTGAAGTCTCCAACTATTATGGTAGATGTGTCTATTTCTCTTTTCAGTATTTTCAGTGTTTGCCTCAGGTATTTTGGAGCATTCTGGCTCGGTGCATAAAAATTTATGATTGTTATGTCTTCTTGTTGAATTGTTCCTTTTATTAATAAATAGTGTCCTTCTTTGTCTCTTTTAATTTGAAGTCTAATTTGTTGGATATTAATAAAGCTACTCTTGCTCTTTTCTGATTTTCATTTGCACGAAATATCTTTTCCCAACCTTTCACTTTGATCCTATGTTTATCCTTGGGTCTAAGATGTGTTTCCTCTACACAGCATGTAGATGGGTCCTGCTTTTAATCCATTCTGTGAGTCTATGTCTTTTAATTGGGGAATTTAATCCATTAACATTTAATGTTATATCTGTATGGGCAGTGCTTTCTTCTACCATTTTGCCTTTTGGATTTTACATGTCACATCTAATTTTTCTTCTTTTTACCTTTACTGATAGTCTTTATTTATACACTCTTCTCCACACCTCTCACTCCTGTCTTTTCATATCTGTCTCTAGTGTCCCTTTAGTATTTCTTGCAGAGCTGGTCTCTTTGTCACAAATTCTCTCAGTGATGTTTTGTCTGAAAATGTTTTAATATCTCCCTCATTTTTGAAGGACAGTTTTGCTGGATATAGAATACCTCATTGGCAGTTTTGTCTTTTAGTAATTTAAATATATCATCCCACTGTCTTCTTGCTGCCATGGTTT
Source organism: Tamandua tetradactyla (assembly GCF_023851605.1). Lineage (NCBI taxonomy): Eukaryota > Metazoa > Chordata > Mammalia > Pilosa > Myrmecophagidae > Tamandua > Tamandua tetradactyla. The sequence continues at coordinate 18,499,972 of NC_135327.1, read as the reverse complement.
CTGCTGAGAAATCTATGTATTGTCTTATTGGGCTTCCCTTGCATGTGATGGATTGCTTTTCTCTTGCTGCTTTCAAGATTCTCTCTTTCTCTTTGACCTCTGACATTCTGATTAGTAAATGTCTTGGAATACATCTATTTGGATCTATTCTGTTTGGGGTACATTGCGCTTTTTAGATCTATAATTTTAAGTCTTTCATAAGAGTTGGGAAATTTTCAGTGATAATTTCCTCCATTAGTTCTTCTCCTCCTTTTACCTTCTCTTCTCCTTCTGGTACACCGAAAACATGTATATTCATGCGCTTCATGTTGTCATTCAATTTCCTGTGTCCCTGCTCATACTTTTCCATTCTTTTCCCTATATTTTCTTTTGCTTGTCAGATTTCAGATGTTCTATCCCCCAGTTCACTAATCCTATCTTCTGCCTCTTGAAACCTGACATTGTAGGATTGTAGGTTTCCATTCTTTTTTCATCTCTTCTACTGTTCCTTTCATTCCCATAAGCTCTGTGATTTATTTTTTCAGACTTTCAATTTCTTCTTTTTGTTCATTTCTTGCCTTCTTCATATCCTCCCTCAAGTCATGGATTTGATTTTTGATGAGATTTTCCATGTCAGTTCGAACAATCTGAACTAATTGTTTCAACTCCTGTTTCCCATTTGAATTGTTGGTTTGTTCCTTGACTGGGCCATATCTTCAATTTTCCTAGTATGATTCATCATTTTTTGCTGTTGTCTAGGCATTTAATTACCTAATTAGTTTATTCTGGAGATTGCTTTCACTTCTTTTACCTAGGGTTTTCTTGCTGGATGACTTTGTTGTCTGTCTGTTCTTTGACATCAGTTCAGCTTATTCTGGACCTCTAGCTTAGGTTTTGTTTAACAGATCAGAATGTTTCGGTTTTTGTTTTCTTGTTTCTTGTCCTGTCTGTATGGTGCCTTTTCCCCCCTTAGGAGGATCTATTTAGGTATTATAGACCCCAGCCAGATTTCCCAGACCGCACTGGCCTCCTTTCAGGAGGAAAGAGTCACCTGCGTCAGTTTTCCCTGAGGGTGAGGCCCAGCAGTTTGAAAGACCTTCCTATTAAGCCTCTGGACTCTGTGTTTTTCCTATCCTGCCCAGTATGTGGTGCTTTTCTCCCTGTGGGTCCCACCAGCATAAGGTAATGCAATACCTTTAACTTCAGCAGACTCTCCCTGCTGGGGGCATGGTTGAGATAGAGGAGAGGTTGTAGGCTGGCTTTAATTGCTTCACTTTTCCAGACCCTGGGTTCTGACTTCCTTGAGGGACAGATTCCACCTGAGCTAGGCCCCAGCCCTCTCCTGGGGAAGGTAGAGGCTCCAGAGAAACACTGAAACAAGCTCACTTCTGCCTATGCCTGGGGCAGTTGGAGCCTGCGAAGCCTTGCGGCTGTATCCAAAGAGCAGTCAAGCTGTAGAAACACAGCCACAAAAAAGAAAGAGAAAAATCCTTCTCCAAGCAGTACCCCTGTTCCTCATGTTTGCCAATCAAGAGCTTAGGTTGATACATTGCTCTGTGTATCTCCAGGTCCTACGTGCCTCCTCTTTTCTTTCAGGGCTAGACCCTTTCAAGTACTATGTGCTATCCAATCCAAAAAACCTCTGTTTCTTTTCTTTTTTTTTTTTTTTTCTTTTTTCTGTTTCTGTCATCCCTGCCCCCTCTGTGCTGGGGTAAAAAACAGCGATATCTGCTTTTACTAGAGGTTCAGCTGAGCTGGGGGCTTATTTTTAGTAGTCAGAATTTTTAAATTAATTTCACAATTGGAGCTTGGCTGTGCTCAGCCCCTGATGCTGGTAATGTCCCTTTCCTTTCTCCTCTGGGAAGCACTGGCTGCCACGGCTTGGGGAACTCATGGTTCTGGGTGGGCTCGCGCCTGGTCCAGACTGGGGTTCGCTGTGTGTCTGGTTACTGATGTGGCCCCAGAAGTTGTGCTGTTTCTTGCTATTTATTAGCTGCTCTGGAGGACGAACTAAATCTCACACCTCGCTAAGTCACCATCTTGGCCCCCTGAGAATCCCCAATCTGCTTTTACCCTGTTGACCTACTCACCCAGTCAGACACCAATTTGTGGTTAAAGTACATGGCTTTAAATGCTGTATAGTACGGTATCCCAAATCAGAACGTGTAGAGGTCAGAGCAAAGGGATCATTGTGGAAGCATGACTGTGGTCTAGGTCAAAGGGACTTGAACCACCTTTTTATTCCCTGATCCACTTTTGCCCTGATGACCCACTCACCCAGTCAAAGGACCGGACCTGGAACTGGAAACTGTTTCTCTCTTTGAAGCTTTGTTAAGGTCCCAAAATTCTCTGGAGTGCCGGCAGAGCAGAAATCCTGGTTGCCAAGCCTCTAGACTAAATTCAGTCCAGTGGCCGCAAAAGGTTCGGTTACCTGGCTCACCTGCTCTGCTGGGGCTCCAGAGATCCGGACATTCATCCCTTCATGGTCACCAAATTGTTACTGTAGATTCTTCTTCCTGACGAGCTGAATAACTAATCTCTGAGACACTGGGATATCAAGCAGAGAAAGAGTTTGTTACTGCACATGTAGCAGGAGAGCACACAGCCTACCAGCCCAAAATCTGTCTCTCTGAGTTTAGGGGGTTCAGGGTTTTTAAGGATTTTAGCAAGGAGAGATGAGGTCATTTCGGATAGTAAGTTCAAAGCAGAAAAGGAGAAAAGTATTATCATTGTCATTTCAATAGAAGAATGTAAACTGAAAGGAGAGGAGGCAGAGCTATCACTTCAGTACTAAAGGTGTAAACCAAAAGGAAGTAGTTAATAGCCAACTTCATTAGCACTAGGGCTTTTGCCCTACAAGAGAATGATCAGATAAATGGTGTAACAGCTCTTAGAGTCACAAAGGCACAGGTTAAGGGCTTTTACACAATTCAGATATCAGGGCAGCTGAGTTATAGATTAGGGCTTTCAGGCATTCCCTGTCTACTCCAATATCCCAGATAGCCAAAAAGAATGATTCAGTAATCAAAATCATCTCTTAAATCCTATGGGCCATTTTATAGTTATGACTTATTAACTGCTTACTATGTGCTTGCCTGGCATTGTTCTAAGAGCTTTATATGTATCAGCTCATTTATTTCTCACAACAACCCTAAGAGGAAGGATGACTTCTAATTCTCACAACAACCCAAACAGATAGGATGACTTCTATTTCCATTTTATAGACAAGTAAACTGAACACAGTATTTGGTTGCTATAAGAGTATGGAATAAGAGTGAATATAAACCACTTAGGACACTACTTGGTAATTATAGCATAGAAAGTAAGCACTAGCTGTTATTTTTTATTTTACCTGGTTGTTCCTTAGAGGTATTTAAATTTCCTACCCCTGATAGAGAATGTAAGGCCTGGCCCTGTAGCCTCTGGCTAGAAGGCCCCCACCTGAACTAAAACCCGTGAACATCTGGGCATACAGCTGTTCAAACTCAGCCAATCAGGACCTGCCCTGACAAACAAAGGACCCCCACTGCACACGGCCCCTAGCTATGCCCACTGCACACGACTTCTAGCTATGCCCCCCCGGCCACGGCCCGTAGCTATGCACCCAGCCCTAAAGCATGTGAAAATCCTAACCTACCACAGGAGGCCCCGTAGGCATCATTAGCACCCCCCCATTAGCTAGCCTATATCTAACCCTGCCACTCCTAGGGCAGTGCAACCACTCCTAGGGGGGTGCAACTTCCCCAGCCCGCATCCTGAGCACCTGGAATCCGAGAACCTCGCCCCGGGACAATAAAATTTTAAACTCGGACTCAGTTTCTCTAATTTCTCAGTCGGCTACCATCTAAAACCTGACAGAGAAAGTGTATAAAGCCTTGGAAGTAGGGTGGCTGTGTTAGTTAGATTCAGTTGTCAACTTGGCCAGGTGAAAGCACCTAGTTCTGTTGCTGTGGACATGAGCCAATGGTAGGTGAATCTCATCTGTTGCTAATTACATCCGCAGTCGGCTAGGAGGCGTGTCTGCTGCAATGAGTGACGTTTAACTTAATTGGCTTGTGCTTAAATGAGAGAACGCAATGTAGCACAGTCTAGCAGCTTGGCATTCCTCACCTCAGCGCTTGCAGCTCAGCCCGGGCCTTTGGCGATGCAGAAGGAAGTCACCCCAGGGAAAGTTGTTGGAACCCAGGGGCCTGGAGAGAAGACCAGCAGAGACCATCTTGTGCCTTCTACGTAAGAAAGAACCTAAGTGGAAAGTTAGCTGCCTTTCCTCTGAAGAATCAACAAAATAAATCCCCTTTTATTAAAGCCAATCCGTCTCTGGTGTGTTGCATTCCGGCAGCTAGCAAACTAGAACAGTGGCCCAGATAAATTTCGATTTCTGATAAACAATGAAAACATTTTTAGTATAAGCCTATCCCATTCAATATGTCCCATGCATACTAAAACAGTATTCATTTGTTTATCTGATACTCAAATTTAGCCAGGCATCCTCTATTTTTATTTGCTAAATCTGGTAACACTATCTGGGAGGGAATGACTGAGGTGGCTAGGAACAGAGATTATGTACTTCATTTTGCAGATGAGGAAACAGTCTCAAAGAGGGGAAATGATGGAGCCACAACCTCAGGTCTGAAGTGATCTCTCTGGGTCCAGATCTCAGACTTCTAGAAGCCCTATTCAGCGACTGCTCACCATCAACACACAGTTTCTCCACTTTTCAATCCTTCCCTTGCCTTTGGCAATGAAAAGCAGAGGGGTTTCAGGGGGTCTGCTCAGATCAAGATGGTAGAGTGAGTTAGTTCAGGGCTCTGTCCCTCCACAGAAGCTTTGAACAACAAGCAAAACTGGCGGAAACATCTTCCTCAAAGTTCAAGAAAACAGTTAAAGGACTGCAGTTGTAGTTTCAGATCAAGAAAACGTCTACTTAGAAGTGTTAGCATCTCCTGGCACTCTGGGTGGCTCCTTCCCCACCACTCCCTGGCTCAGCTGGCAGTGGCCCCAGAGCAAATCCCTGGTCCCTTTGAGAGGAAGCAAAGTAACCCTCACGCACATACATACTAGGAGCATGTATGTCTGCTCCAATCGTCTGGTGTTGGCCAGAGGGTCTGGCCATCATAGAAATTGTCCTTTGAGTGGGAGAGCAGTCAAGCAGACACCTGAGGCAAGGAGATTGCTGGCTGAAGGTCTCAGTGCCTGAGACCAGGAGAAAACTATTTCCTAGGGGAGAGGGGACATTGGGAATTTTGTAAATGAGAGCATTCTTAGGCCACACATGCATACCCAAGACAAGACAGGCAGGATCAGCATGCATAGAAAAGATCAGGGTGACCCCTATACCTTGGTCTGGAGATATTCTCTGAACTCTTTGAATGGATAAGGCCTGAAGGAGAGCACTTGCACAGTTAAAGTTAACACATGATCCTGGATGGGGTGTAGCAGTGGAGGAGAGGAGACCCAAAAGGATATTTGTTGGGACATATGAAAAAATAGGGATATAGACTGTGAGATTTATATCAGTGTTAAATTTCTTGAGCTTGATAACTGCACTTAGGGTGAATACTAAGTGAATATCTCTGTCCTTAAGAAATGTACATGACAGTATTGAGTGTTTAAGGAGCATGATATATATACAACCTACACTGAAGTGTTCAGAAAATGGATTGATCAACAGACAGACAAATGGATAGATAGATGAATTGATAGACTGATTGATAGTTAGAATAATACGGCCAATGTGACAGCATGTTAAAATTGGTGGATCTGGGTATCTGGGTGGGGAGGGTATGTTGGAATTCTTTGTATGGAGTTTGTATTATTTTTGTAACTGTCTTGTAAGTTTGAAATTATTTCAAAATGAAAAGTTAAAAAAAATAAGAATAAAAAAAGCAGAGCTGCTCCAGGGAATAGAAGGACAGCAGCATGAGTAAGTGTTCTGTAGGGAAAGCCACTAAGTGACAGGTGGTATGTGGGCTGCTGGGGTTTCTGTCCCCACTCCTTCTGGCTCTGTATCCCTGGTACTTTCCCTTCCCATTGCCTGAGAAGACTGGAAAGCTCCTTGCCTACATGTTGGCATGCTTCTACAAGCCTACCCCTGTGCTGGCGTGTCGGGGCTCTGTCCTTTGCTGGCAGGGTGTCCAAGGCAGAAAGAGGGAAAAGTTACCTGGAGGCTTTATCAGCCACTAGCCCTATATTCTGACCAGGACAAAACTGAGCTGTTTTTTTTCTTTATCTCAGAACCTGGAAGCTAAAGATACATTGCATGGGAGATGAGGCATTTAGGCTGGGATCCTTGTCTTCACCAACTCAGCTCCTCCTTAGAGAGCTACCAACTCCTTACCCTTGATCTCATAGAATCTTCACAACATCCTAGCAGGTAGGATCTATTCTTATTTTAGAAATCTGGACACTGGGGTTCAGGTGACTTAACTAAAAGCCCACAGCAAGTTGTTGACACAGGCAGCACTAGATTCTTGATCCATGTGACTCCAAAGCCCAAATTTTTAACTCTTGCTGGTTTAGGTACTACCTACCAGGTCATAACTAATTTGTCCTGTTGGGGTTAGCAAGGTTAGTACAGCATAGTCTAGTATGGCTCTCAAAGTGTGATCCTGGGTATCAGTATGACCTGAGAACTTGTTAGAAAGGTGAATTCTCTGGGCTGGCCCCAGACTTCCTGACTCAGAAATTCTGGGGTGACACACCCTGCATTCTGAGTTTTAACATTCCCTTCAGGTGATTCTAATGCACCCTAAAGTTTGAGGTTCTTTGGCATGTAGTCGAAAGAGATATATTTTTAGAATAATATGAGTGTAAATATCAAACATATATTTGTTTTTAGTAAACTTATATTGACATATAATATAAATGCAAAAAAATGCACAAATTGTAAGTATCCTCTAAAATGAATTTTCACAAAGCTGACACACCTGAGAACCAGCACTCAGACACAGAACATTATTATCGATACTAGAAGCCCCTTTGTGCCTCTATCCAGGTGAGGCAGGACAGAATAGGGCATTGAGGCTGTGGTCCCTAGTTTTGTACCCAGTGCCAAAGGAGTTAATGCACAACTGCAAACTCCCTAGAACAAGAATTTCCTCCAAAGCTCAGAAATCCCCCAAAACCATAAAGCTTATTAAATCACAGGTCCAAAATGGACTCTTAGTTAATAACAGAAAGTCTGAGGTCATAAAGATTGTTAAACAGTGTGCTCAAAATGAACTTTTAGTAGGAGGTCACAAGCACCAATAGTTATCTCCTCCTGAAACATGGAAGACAACTGGCACTCAAAGGTCAAAATGGAAAATTGCTGCTAGCAAAACCTCCCTATGAAACCATGCCACCCGGAGCATGCCTCTTCCTTGAGCACATCTGCACAAATTTCTCTAGCGTGTACTAACTTTTCAGTAAATTTCAATGCTTACTGTTACTTGCTTTCTCATCCTTGAATTATTTCTCTCATCCTTGAATTCTTTCTTGGGGCAAGACACCGAGCCTGGAATGGAGCTCAGCTCTGGTGTTGGCAAAGCTCTGGTTACACAGGTGCTACCTCCCCTCAAAGGGCAACCACTATTCTGACTTCTAATGCCATATATTAGTTTTTTGTTGGGTTTTTTTTTGGCTTTTTTAAAGGGGAATTTAGTAAGTTGCAAGTTTACAGTCCTAAGGCTGTGAAAAAGTCTAAATTAAAGCAAGTCTATAAAAATGTCCAAATGAAGGTATCAACAAGAGGTTACCGTCACTCAACAAAGGCTGATGAATTTCAGGGTCAAATGGAAAGGCACATGGCGAACATGGCGACATCTGCTAACTTTCTCTTCAGGCTTCTTGTTTGATAAAACTCCCTCAGTTTTCCTTCTTCATCCTCCAAAGGTCTCTGGCTGCCTGGGCTCTCTTGGTTCTTGTGCTCTCCTATGGCTTGCTAGCTCTCTCCAAAATGCTTCCTCTTTTAAAGGATTCCAGTAAACTATCATATATTAGTTTTGCCTAACATTTATAAAATTTTTAAAAATTGTAGAAAACAAAATCTGGAGCTAGAGGACTTGGTTGGATCCCTAGTTTCTGGCTGAGTGATTTTGGATTATCATTTAATTTCCTTGGGACTCTGTTTCCTTCTCTGAAGAATGACCATACAAGTAACTCATATCTTAAAGAGTCACTATATTTCTCAAACTTGTTTGGTGACAAGTATCATCTGGGGCACTAGTCAGGAAATGTGGCTTCCCCTAGAGTATACAAAAATTGTTTGGAAAAAGGAGAGGACAGGGGAAAAAAAATCTTACTTTTTAATGTATAGAGCACAGGTCCACAAACAGTAATAAACATATATGGTATATCTGTGGTATTAAAATTTCAGGGGAGCCAGTAGGCAAAAAAGTTTAAAAAGGCTCCTTAGGGGGATGGTAACGAAAAAAGGTTGAGAACACTGCCTTAGTGCAGTGGTTCTCAAAGTATGGGTCCTGGTTAAAAATACAGATTCTCCGGTCCCACTTCAGACCAACTGAATCAGAAACTTTGAGAGTGGGGCCCAGCCTTCTATATTTTAGCAAATCCTCCAGTGATTCCCATGCACAGCAAACTTTTGAGAATCAGTATCGTAGAGAATGTGACTGAATTAGGCGGCCAGGAAGTAATATTTTTCTCTAGCTCTGCTGAAACTATTGTGAGAAACTCTGACACGGTGGATTTGAAGTTCTCTGAAAAATGTTTAAGTGGCTTTTTCGATGGTTAAATATTATTTTCATTAGGTGCAAACAGGCTAAACAATAGTAGCAAAAGTCACTAATTACTGACCATTTAGTCCCTACTTCCCAGGTCTTACTGGCACAGCTTGTGTCAACGACAACCCCTGAAGGAAGGCTAAGAGGATGGGCTCCGAAGTCAGATCGCCTAAATTCTTATCTCGCTTGTGACCTGGTTTATGCAGCCGTAAAATGGAGACAGTAACAATTCTTCCCTCATAGGTTTGTATTGAGGATTAAAGGAGTTTAGTGATGAGTACTCTAGAATACCTGTGGCCATTTAACTGTAAGCTACTATCATCATCCCTTAGATCATCCTGTTAAGAGGTGGAGAAAGGGGGATTTTAACCCAATCAGTATAACTCCACAGCAAAGGACTAAGTTGCAGTCCAACGATTCTCAAAGTGTGATCTCCTACCTACTGGTAGCATCACCGGAGAACTTGCTCGAAATGCAAATTATCAGACCCCACTCTAGACCTACTGAATCAGAAACTCTAGGGATGGAGCCCAGCAATCTATGGTTTAACAAACCCTTCAGGTGATTATGATGCACAAATAGAGTTTGGGAACCAGAGCCCTCCCACCTGCGGGGACGGAACTCGGCTTTAGGGCGCATACTAGCCCCCGCCCGCACTTCAGGGCCGGAGGCGGACGAGTGAGCAAGGCCTGCTGGGGCTTGTAGTCCGGACAGCTCCCGAGCTGAGGCGCCTGCGCGTTGGCTGCCAACTCGTTCTAGTCGCTGTAGTTGGGGCTCGGGACCGGCTGCCATCTTAGTCGAGCGACTGAGGAGTCGCCGCCGCCCCGAGTCCCGGTAAACACCCGCGGGCGGACCGGGGGCGGTTCCAGGGAGAGGGGAGAACCGGGTGAGAGTGTCCGGGAAGATCGAGAGGTAGAGGGGTGCGGCGCGCGAGCCGTGACCCCAGAGTCGCGGCTGCTCCTTCTTCCCTTAGAGTCAGTGCCCGTGGGGGGCGCGGGGAACTCGGGTTAGTGACCCGAGGCTGGGGGTGGGGTGGAGGGGGCGGTCGACTGGTCGGGCCGGGCGGCCAGTGCGAGGCTAAGGCACCTGGAGCCCCTCTCCTCGCGGGCGCCAAGTTGTGAGGGAGCTGGGCAGCAGTGGGTTCGGGCAGGGTCCGGCACCGCGCTCCTCTGCCCCGCCCGGGGGCCACTCGCGGGTGACCCGGCCTACACGCGGACCCGGGCGGCTGTGAGCGACGTGGCCTCTGTGAGGGGCGGTTTCTGGACCCACCTACTCCCTGGCTGGCTTGCCCAAGACTTTTTGTAGCCCCCAGTCGCGAGGGGGCCCAGCACAGCGGCTCTCTTCCCTCCCTTCCTGTATTCTCCTCCTCCTTCCATTGTCCCCCCGCGTGGTGGTCCTGGCCCGGGCGCCCTCGCCCGCACCCGCCACCGCTGGGACCCCGGCCCGCGCCTTTCTGCGCCAAGTTTGCAGACGTGAAGCTGTCACCGTTCTCCCTCCGTAGTGTGCCCTTTTCTGTAGCAGAGTAAAGAAAAAAGTAGCCGTGAACGATGTCTAAGTGTTTGAAACATGTTGACATGAATTTAAATGGGGGATTCAAGTTTTCAGACTTAGTTTGGCCCGCGACGTGGAGACACACAGGGTCTGTGTACCGATGTAGACTTTGGGCCTAAAGTTAGTCATCTCTCTGACCAGGTGAACTTGCAAACTCCCCGGAATTCACTGTTCTCCAGTGACAGTTTATCTTGTTCTCTTGGTTATATTCGTTTCTTAATCTTGTTACATTTTCTGTCGTTATTCTACAGCTGCAGTATAGTTTTTGGGGGAGGGGTTGGGGAAGGAATGGTAGGATTTTTCTTTGAAAATTTGTGAAGCACTATAGTTGCACTAAATCTATCTCTAATATAATTCCATCTTAATAAAGTATATAAAGGCAAATTTATTTCCACTCTCAAAATTGGCCAGGGACTTGTTTCACAGCTGAAATAAAGTTCTCATGGCAGATGTAGTGAGAACCTGCACTGTGTAATCACACGTTTTCTCAAGGTACAGTTATTTCATTTTTGAGATCTAGAAATGAAGGTGGAAATTCAGCCTTCTTGAATAGCGAATGCAAACTTTTTGAGTTTCACCTTCACTATATAAAGGAAATCAACCAGAATATAGTATGAAATAAAAAGCAAGTGTAGAATACTTTTTCAGCATGTTCTAGAATGAGTCATTTTTCTACATTCTTTTTCAAAACACATCTTTACACCTTTTGGAAGATTTCAGAAGAAGCCAGTGGTCTCTAAATTTAACCATTAGAATAACTAGGGTTGCTTTTTAAATATAGAAATTCCAGGGTCTTACCTCCTGAAATTAATTTAGTAGGTCTCTGTTGGTCCCCAAGGCATGTTTTTAAAACATGGCTTTGTAATTCTGATGGTCTTGGGAATCACTAATATAAACAATACCATGGACACATAGCCCAAAAAGTTCTGAGAAAGGTCAAGAGGAAGTGGCCAGTTACACCTGGGGGTTGGTCAGAGAAGGAGCAGTACCTGTCCCTGGACCTGAAGTTGGGTCTAAAGTGTTAAATAGGAATGTGACAAATGGGGAAAGAGAAAAAAACATTAATCCTATCTGTAAATGCAGAGGCCAGAAAGGTGAAACAAGGCAAGTATATGAAAAGTTCTAAGCATAATGCTAAAAATTTGAATTTTTAATAGATACAGATTTTTAGGCAGGGAAGTGATATGAATATGTGTGTTTTAGAAAGGTTCTGGTGATAAGAGTGAAAGAATGAAGAGGGGCTATTGGAGAAGTTCAGATGAGAGGTGACAAAGCCTGACCTTGGAGAGAGGCTTTGGGGATGATTGAGGGATTGAATTTGGTTCTTCACTGGTACAGTAGTATTTCTACTTTAATTGTGGATTGGGACTTTTTAGGGTCAGTTTGGGTAAAGGACTCTTTTCTGTCAAGAGTCCATTAGTAAATCAGAGTAATATTGTTGGCTTGTGTATGTTAATGGTATCAGAGTGAGTTGTTCATTAGCATCTTTGAGAATTAGAAAAGGTCAGGTGTAATTTGGAGGAGGATTTGGACTGAAATTTATGAGTATTAACACTATTGATCGAAGCTTCATTGAATGTAATTGTTTTTCTTCCATTCTACAGAAACTTGGTGTTGGAATTTTAGAGTTGGGAGAGATTACAGAGATCATCTAGTCCACATTTGCAAATATATTTTGGTTTATGGGTCAACCCTCACTGGAAGTAGCTGCAGAAGGACTGTTGCAGTTCTGGTCATGAGTGTTCTGGGAAAGTGTGTTATGATTGGACGCACTTACCTAGTAGATAGGTTTTTTGCCTATTGTAGCCTCTTAGTTTTTGCTTTGCTTAAAAAAAAAAGGAAGAAGAAGACTAAAGAGGTTAAATAATTTTCCTAAAACTAGTTAAGAGTCAGCTAGACCTAGAACCCAAGTTTTGTAACCCTAGTTGGTAGTCTTAAAATATACCAAGATGAATGTATACTACTAAGGAGCTTTTGGTATTAGAGAAAAACAAAAACAAAAGTATTTCTGGCCTGTTCCTCTTGACTGTTTAGGCAAAATTTTTACAAGGAACTTTGGCTTAAAAGTGAGTTTTGCTTGTATTCATTCTGGCCCAAGAGATTTGTGTTTGGCTGAAGGAATAAATTACCTGTTTTCTTCCCTTCCTTTCTTTTTCCTCTCAATTTTGAATTTTGGGGATTGATTTCTTTTATGTGAATTAAGGCAAAAGTATATAAAGTTATTTTTCACTACAGTTTGTAGCATCTAGCCAGATTCCAGGTTTCAGTAAAGGCATATTGATTTTTGTGGCTGTTACCGATAATCGGCTTTAAGTTCACGGAATTGAGTTGATGCATTCTCCCAGTTGGAAGGTAGGCCCTCAGCCAGAAATATTGGGTTGGAAACTAGCTTTATAACTACAGCCAGTTAACTAGAAGCTGTTCTTGCTTTTATAGTACTCTACTCGGGCAGAATGCTGATGCTGGAAAACTGCTACTAGCTCAGCTGTTTTGCTTCACTTTAGAACTGACTATACCTAGATCCTTGGAATATGTTTTCGTTTCCTATTTCCAGGAGTCTCCCAAGTTACAGGGGTTTTTGATGACCCCAGTAGGCAAAGTGGATGTTTATATGGTCATTCTTATTTTACCGTGTGGCCATGATACTCTGGTGGACATCACTTTATACTATGAGTCATTTCTCCCTAACTTACCCCTTCTCCTGCCCACCCATCAAAAATTATCTAAAAAATTATCTCATGATTTTTAAAGATCTTGTGTTGTTACCTTCCCAAACTGATTGCTGATCTCAAACGTTTAACCATAAAAGTAATATGTTAATGGACCCTCCTTCCCCTCTCAGGTAACATGCATTTAACTGTGGCCTTCTGGAGAAAACGCCTTAACCCAAAGAAGTGACTCCAACGGTGAGAATTTCAGGTATGCTGGCCTGCCTGTGAAAGAGATTTGGGGGAAGGAGTGGTGCAGAACGCAAGCCCTGATCACATAACTGCTGTGAGGAGGTGTGGTGAGAGAGCAGTGTTGATGCTGACTACTGTTAGTTGAAGAAGTAGGCAATTCTTATTTGGATCTGAAACCAAAGTCTCCTCTGCAAGGATTAGCTTGTGAGCCACACTGTGCCTTAATTTAGGTCCCCTGACTTTTCTGTTTTTTCAGCTCCCTTAGACATACATTTTTTTCTTCCTGTTGTTTTATAAACAACAGGAATCTCCATATATGCATGTGCATGTATATGGGTAGATAGAAGAATTAAAAAGAAGGTTACATGGTGCAGTGAAAAAAAAAAAATAGAGAACTTGGAGAGAAAAGACCTGAGCTCTGATTTGATTTTGCCACTGACAAGCTGTGTGACTTTTGACAAGTAATTTAACATCACTGGGGCTCAGTTTATATGCCTGTACAATATATGCTGATTCCTATTGCTGCCTTGGCATTGTTGTGAGGAGCAAGTGAAATAATACATATTAAATCTTTGAAAAAGAAAATGAATTAATAACGTAAGACATAATCTAGATCCAAAATGTGGAAGAAGTTGGCAATAATAATAAAAAGGAAAACATGACAGGACAAATTCACTTTAAAAGGGCAGGGGAGAGAAAAGAAAAACTATTGGATAAGGAAAAGAGTAGCACATAGAAGTCAAGCAGTCAGGGAGTATAGGGAGTGAGCGAAGTAGAGCAGGTAATTTGGGAGGTGAGAAAGCTGATTAGAAAGAGAGGTCCCTGTCACTTTGCTTAACTATAACCTTGAGACTTTTAGTTGTCATTTTCATTATGACATCCCTTCACATAAAGGTCCCACCCATACGTAGGTTCTTGTCTCCACCGTAAACATCAATGTTAATTATTAATTCATTTTTGTGATACTTTGTTAGTTTATATTTCTGTTGACTGATTGCTTTATGAACGCTTAGAGATTAGGGCTGTTACTTGCTCATTGTGGTGTCCCGTGCCAGTGCTATAATCAATTGTGGGCTTCATCTGTTCTTTTTGATTGCTGTGAAGAGAAAAGAAGGTAATGGTGGGGTGTTTTGTAAGAGATATGAGGAAAGGAAGTAGTAAGAGACAAAGAAGTTAAACAAGAGATGGTTAGAGGAAGAGGTCTTAGATGATAATGAGAGACATGAAAATGAAAACTTTGGAGAGCATAAAATGAAGGGGATTTGGATATAGTGGTGATGATTGCACAATATTGTGTATATAATTAATGCCACTGAATTGTACACTTAAATAGTTGGAATGGCAAATTTTATGTTATGTATTTTACCATAATTAAAATAAAAGGGGCATGGGGAAGAGATCTTATCATCTGCAGTAAAGGAACAAGGCAACTTTCATTTCTTTAATGGCGATGTAATATCTCACAAAAAGTTATGTGCCAGGAAAGATTATTCTCAGTACCAAATATTTTAAAAATATTTCTCAACGTACCTGTTTCATCCTGAGCTCACAGAGTAGTTCTTTGTGAAAAGATAACTGGGCCAAAGTTCAGGAGACCTGATTCTAACCCTGGTGTTGTTCATCACTTAAATAACACTTAAAAATCTCTAAGTTTCACTTTCCTTACTTGTCTATTGACTATATTGAATATGATGATCTCTGAGGTTCCTGCTAGCTTACTCATGGTACTTCATGTGCTAGATTCACCAAATTTTAGACTTTGTTGACATCAAGGTAGGAGATATCTTATAGTAAGATATATAATATCCAGTTCTTTCTAAATGTGAAGCCATCTTTTTTTTTTAACCCTTTTCATTGTATAACGTAACATATTGTTCTAGTTTGCCAGCTGCCGGAATGCAATATACCAGAAACAATGGCTTTTAAAAAGGGAAATTTAATGAGTTGCTAGTTTACAGTTCTGAGGCCGAGAAAATGTCCCAATTAAAGCAAGTCTATAGAAATGTCCAATCAGGGGCATCCAAGGAAAGATACCTTGGTTCAAGAAGGCTGGTGAAGTTCGGGGTTTCTTATCTGAGAAGGTACATGGTGAACACAGTCATGATTTCTCCCTCATCTAGAAAGGCATATGGTGAACACGGTCAGGGTTCCTCTCTCATCTGGAAGGGCACATGGTGAACACAGCATCATCTGCTAGCTTCTTCTCTTGGCTTCCTGTTTTATGAAGCTCCCCGGGAGGCATTTTCCTTCTTCATCTCCAAAGGTCGCTGGCCGAACCCTGCTTCTAGTGCCTATGTTCTGCTCTGCTCTGTCTGAATCTCCTTCATTCTCCAAAATGTTCCCTCTTTTATAGGACTCCAGAAACTAATCAAGACCCACCCAAATGGCTGAAGACATGTTATCATCTAATCCATTTTAACAACCACTCTTGATTAAATCACATCTCCAGGGAGATGATCTGATTACAGTTTCAAACATTCAGTATTGAATAAGGATTAGAAGAAATGGCTGCCTTTACAAAATGGGATTAGAATTAAAACATGGCTTTTCTAGGGGACATACATCCTTTCAAACCAGCACACATACAAAACTATGAAAGAAAAAAAAACCAATAGTTATTAAAGCACTCTTCACGTAGTTCCAGGACCCAGAGTTTACATTGGGCTACCATACCATCCTCTGAGATTTTTCCTTCTAGCTGCTCCAGAACATTGGAGGAAGACATGTTATTTTAAGTTCTACTTTAAACAGGAGAGAGAGAGAGAGTGAATTGTAGGAAGCTAAATTTAGCAATGTTAAGTTTTTAATATTCAGTAATAACTTAATGAACCCCTATTGTGCTAGGTCTAGAGGGGTACTCAAATATAAAACCCCTACCTCAAAGTTTTATGTTTTTTGATGGGGAAACAGACTTGCTCACCAGTAATTATAAAAAACAAGGTGATAGGGCAGCCCATGGTGGCTCAACAGGCAGAGTTCTTGCCTGCCATGCTGGAAACCTGGGTTTGATTCCTGGTACCTGCCCAGGTTAAAAAAAAAAAAAAAAAAAAGGCAAAATGATAAATGCTATAATAAGAGTTGCAGTACATTACAATGTAAGATATTAACTTCTGATTTCTTGGTTCTTTTAATATAAATACATGCTAAATGGCTTTTCTGTGGAAGGCTTTGCTAGGCATTTCAGGGACTCAACAAAAAAGCAACCTCTACCCTCAAGAAGTTTGTAATTTTTTTTTTCACCTTTGGAGACTGCCTACTATAACATACTTATGTGTATATATATATATATATATATATATCTTTCTGTCCAGAAAACAGAAAATATTTTTATTCTATCATTACTTAATAGCTTTAAACTGAATTCTTGTGCATATTGAACATTAACTATTAAAAAGATTTTTTTTTAAGGCAAAGAAACCCTCCAGGAGTACCATCTGCATTTAAGCAAATTTTGTTTGCTTCTTAGTCATCTGTACAGAGAGAGACTGTGTTTTAAAATTTAGTTTTTTGATTCTTGGTTCCAGAGATTTAATTAAGTTGGTCACAGAGGAAATAATGCTAGTCTAAGGAATCAAGCTGTAGGGGTAGGAATGTATATCGGAGTATATACTGGAATCAGACTGTCTTGATTTCTTAAAATTTTGGCTCTTGTATATACTGGCAGAATGAGCTTGACCAAGTTGCTTCATTTCTTTGTGCCTCAGTTGTACTGATCTATAACTTGGGAATAATAAAAAACCTGTATCCATAGAGATTGAGTGAGAGAATGCATTTTTGTTTAGAACAATACCAGGCTCACAATAAGCATTATTGTGCTTATTATTAATTGTGTATAAAATGTTAATTGCTATTGTTGTCATTATCATTATTACCACCAACCTTGTCTTTCTTAAAATTGACATCTCAATTCATTAATTTATTCAGTAAGCTTATTTAGATTGAGCATTGTAAATTTCAAATGCTTATGGATTCTATGTGAGCATTTTATTTTTATTATTATTTTTAAAGCTTTTTATTGCAATATCTTCACACACATACATTCCATACATGGTGTACAATCAGTTGCTCACAATATCATCACATAATTGTGTATTCATGACTCTGATCATTTTTAGAACATTTGTATCACTCCAGAAAAGAGGTAAAAAGAAAAAAAAATTCATACATCCCATACACCTTCCCTTCCCTCTCATTGACCTACTAGTATTTCTGTCTACCCAATTTGTTTTAATCTCTGTCCCCCCATTATTTATTTATTTATTTATTTAAAAAATTAATTAAAAAATATATAACAGCAAACAAAAAAATTCTTAACATATCATTCCGTTCTACATATATAATCAGTAATTCACGATATCATCATATAGTTGCATATTCATCATCATGATCATTTCTTAGAACATTTGCATCAATTCAGAAAAAGAAATAAAAGGACAAGAGAAAAAAATTCATACATACCATACCCTTACCCCTCCCTGTCATTGATCACTAGCATTTCAATCTACTAAATTTATTTTAACTGTTGTTCCCCCTATTATTTATTTTTATTCCATATGTTTTACTCATTTCTTGATAAGATAGATGAAAGACGCATCAGACACAAGGTTTTCACAATCACACAATCACATTGTAAAGGCTATATAGTTTTACAATTGTCTAATAGAATCAAGGCCACTGGAACACAGCTCAACAGTTTCAGGTACCTCCCTCTAGCCACTCAAATGTACCCTAAACTAAAAAGAGATATCTGTATAATGTGTAAGAATAACCTCCAGGATAACCTCTCAACTCTGAAATCTCTCAGCCACTGAAACTTTATTTTGTCTCATTTCTCTCTTCCCGCTTTTGGTCAAGAAGGTTTTTTTTCAGTTCCTTGAATCTGGGTCCCAGCTCATCCAGGCTTTCTGTCCCATGTTGCCAGGGAGATTTATCCCCCTGGAAATCATATCCCACATAGGTTGGGGAGGGCAGTGAGTTCACTTGCTACGTTGGCTTAGAGAGAGAGGCCACATTGAGGAACAAATGAAGTTCTTTGGGAGTGACTTGTAGGCCTGATTTTAAGTAAGCTTACCCTATCCTTTGCAGGAATAAGTTTCATAGGGGTGACCTGAAAGTCGAGGTCTTAGGCCTATTGATTTTGTTGTCTCCACTGCTTGTGAGAATGTCAGAAATTCTCCAAATGGGGAAGTTGAATATTTCCTCCTTTCTCCCCAGTGTCCCAAGGGGACCTTGCAAATACTTTTTTATTCACTGTGCAAATTACACTGGGGTATATCGGAGCATCATACTAACCTGGACAAACCAACAGTCTCATGCCTTATTCAAGATTGCACACACTTAGGGTGTTCAGCTAAATTCACCATACAAGTTAAACTAGGAAATGCGCTACTCAAAATATAAATTTTGGCACCAAATAAACATATCTCACTTTTGCCTCATAAGAATTTAAGTTTTATGTGAGTGTTTTAAATCACTAATGAGAAATCAGTTTGAAACTTAGGTGAACTGGGAAGTTCATGTCTCTCTAAAAGGGCAGCTGTTAAGTAGGTTTTGTTCACTTTTTTTTTATTTTTTTTAACATTTTTTTTTATTAATTAAAAAAAGAATTAACAAAACAATTAGAAATCATTCCAATCTACATGTACAATCAGTAATTCTTAATAACATCACATAGTTGCATATTCATAATTTCTTAGTACATTTGCATCGATTTAGAAAAAGAAATAAAAAGACAACAGAATAAGAATTAAAGCAATAATAGAAAGAAAAAAAAACGAAAAAAAACAAAAACAAAAAACCTATACCTCACATGCAGATTCATTCAGTGTTTTAACATAATTGCATTACAATTGGGTAGTATTGTGCTGTCCATTTCTGAGTTTTTATATCCAGTCCCGTTGTACAGTCTGTATCCCTTCAGCTCCAATTATCCCTTCTCTTTTTTTTTTTTTTAATTAACGGAAAAAAAGAAATTAACCCAACATTTAGAGATCATACCATTCTACATATGCAATCATTAATTCTTAACATCATCACATAGATGCATGATCATCATTTCTTAGTACATTTGCATTGGTTTAGAAGAACTAGCAACATAACCGAAAAAGATATAGAATGTTAATATAGAGAAAAAAAATAAAAGTAATAATAGTAAAATCAAAACAAAACAACACAAAACAAAACAAAAACCTATAGCTCAGATGCAGCTTCATTCAGTGTTTTAACATGATTACTTTACAATTAGGTATTATTGTGCTGTCCATTTTTGAGTTTTTGTATCTAGTCCTGTTGCACAGTCTGTATCCCTTCAGCTTCAATTACCCATTGTCTTACCCTGTTTCTAACTCCTGCTGAACTCTGTTACCAATGACATATTTCAAGTTTATTCTCGAATGTCCGTTCACATCAGTGGGACCATACAGTATTTGTCCTTTAGTTTTTGGCTGGATTCACTCAGCATAATATTCTCTAGGTCCATCCATGTTATTACATGGTTCATAAGTTTATCTTGTCTTAAAGCTGCATAATATTCCATCGTATGTATATACCACAGTTTGTTTAGCCACTCTTCTGTTGATGGAGATTTTGGCTGTTTCCATCTCTTTGCAATTGTAAATAATGCTGCTATAAACATTGGTGTGCAAATGTCCGTTTTTGTCTTTGCCCTTAAGTCCTTTGAGTAGATACCTAGCAATGGTATTGCTGGATCGTATGGCAATTCTATATTCAGCTTTTTGAGGAACCGCCAAACTGCCTTCCACAGTGGTTGCACCCTTTGACATTCCCACCAACAGTGGATAAGTGTGCCTCTTTCTCCGCATCCTCTCCAGCACTTGTCATTTTCTGTTTTGTTGATAATGGCCATTCTGGTGGGTGTGAGATGATATCTCATTGTGGTTTTGATTTTCATTTCTCTAATGGCCAGGGACATTGAGCATCTCTTCATGTGCCTCTTGGCCATCCGTATTTCCTCTTCTGAGAGGTGTCTGTTCAAGTCTTTTTCCCATTTTGTAATTGGGTTGGCTGTCTTTTTGTTGTTGAGATGAACAATCTCTTTATAAATTCTGGATACTAGACCTTTATCTGATATATCATTTCCAAATATTGTCTCCCATTGTGAAGGCGGTCTTTCTACTTTCTTGATGAAGTTCTTTGATGCACAAAAGTGTTTAATTTTGAGGAGTTCCCATTTATTTATTTCCTTCTTCAGTGCTCTTGCTTTAGGTTTAAGGTCCATAAAACCGCCTCCAGTTGTAAGATCCATAAGATATCTCCCAACATTTTCCTGTAACTGTTTTATGGTCTTAGACCTAATGTTTAGATCTTTGATCCATTTTGAGTTAACTTTTGTATAGGGTGTGAGAGATGGGTCTTCTTTCATTCTTTTGCATATGGATATCCAGTTCTCTAGGCACCATTTATTGAAGAGACTGCTCTGTCCCAGGTGAGTTGGCTTGACTGCCTTATCAAAGATCAAATGTCCATAGATGAGAGGGTCTATATCTGAGCACTCTATTCGATTCCATTGGTCGATATATCTATCTTTATGCCAATACCATGCTGTTTTGACCACTGTGGCTTCATAATATGCCTTAAAGTCAGGCAGCGCGAGACCTCCAGCTTCGTTTTTTTTCCTCAAGATGTTTTTAGCAATTCGGGGCACCCTGCCCTTCCAGATAAATTTGCTTATTGGTTTTTCTATTTCTGAAAAATAAGTTGTTGGGATTTTGATTGGTATTGCATTGAATCTGTAAATCAATTTAGGTAGGATTGACATCTTAACTATATTTAGTCTTCCAATCCATGAACACGGTATGCCCTTCCATCTATTTAGGTCTTCTGTGATTTCTTTTAGCAGTTTTTTGTAGTTTTCTTTATATAGGTTTTTTGTCTCTTTAGTTAAATTTATTCCTAGGTATTTTATTCTTTTAGTTGCAATTGTAAATGGGATTCGTTTCTTGATTTCCCCCTCAGCTTGTTCATTGCTAGTGTATAGAAATGCTACAGATTTTTGAATGTTGATCTTGTAACCTGCTACTTTGCTGTACTCATTTATTAGCTCTAGTAGTTTTGTTGTGGATTTTTCCGGGTTTTCGACGTATAGTATCATATCGTCTGCAAACAGTCATAGTTTTACTTCTTCCTTTCCAATTTTGATGCCTTGTATTTCTTTTTCTTGTCTAATTGCTCTGGCTAGAACCTCCAACACAATGTTGAATAATAGTGGTGATAGTGGACATCCTTGTCTTGCTCCTGATCTTAGGGGGAAAGTTTTCAATTTTTCCCCATTGAGGATGATATTAGCTGTGGGTTTTTCATATATTCCCTCTATCATTTTAAGGAAGTTCCCTTGTATTCCTATCTTTTGAAGTGTTTTCAACAGGAAAGGATGTTGAATCTTGTCGAATGCCTTCTCTGCATCAATTGAGATGATCATGTGATTTTTCTGCTTTGATTTGTTGATATGGTGTATTACATTAATTGATTTTCTTATGTTGAACCATCCTTGAATACCTGGGATGAATCCTACTTGGTCATGATGTATAATTCTTTTAATGTGTTGTTGGCACTTTTTTTTTTAATTGAGATAAAATTCACCATTTTAAAATCTACAATTTAATCTGGGTTAAAATGTTGCTTGAACATCTTAACTTTTTTATAAAAAGATAAAAAAGCTGTGAGGTAGGAGAGGAAGAGGTGGCCAGTTACACCTGGATGTTGGTTGGAGAAAGAACAATACCTAACCCTGGACCTGAAATTGGGTATTAGATGATGAGTAGCTGTGTGACAGGGGTGGGGAAATGGAATAGCAGTACAGGCAGAGGAAACTACTTAATCTTGTATGTAAATACAAAGGAAGAAAAAGGGTGCAGGAAGCAGGGAGGGGAATAGGGAAGGAAAATATTGAGGGTCAGGGGAAAGGTAAAATCAGGTAGTAAAAAGTTGTAAAATTTCTAAAAAGTGCTAAAAATTTGAATTTTATGTTAGCAATATATATTTACTTTTTAAATGTTGGCAAGTTATGAATTCTTTTAAAAATATTGTGGGCCAAACAGATTACCACTGTGGGCAAAATTTGTCTCATGGGCTGATGTTTTGCAGCCTCTGATCTAGGGCTTCTGTAGTATAACCCATATTCTCTGCCCTCTGGGAAGAAAGTCCTTTTCCACATAAAAATTTGGAACAGTTAAGCATTACCTCAAAGCAGTCTTATGCTGAGTGAGGGGTATGAAGAATAATTATTAAGGTAGAGAGAAGAAGGGAAGTTATTTAAGATTAGGATTCAGGATGGATAGAAGTGTGGAGGCAGGAATGGACTTGAGGATGTGGTAATGAATAGATTAGTTGGGGGTTACTTCAGGAGGTTTGTGTAGGCCTACTAACAGGTAAGAGTTTGAAAAAGGTAAGTGGGGCTAGACCTATTACTGTGGAATAATCTTGACTCCTGTTGGACAACAAGGTGAAAATTGCATTTTGTGAAGATTTATGTGGCAATATAGACCAGACCAGGGAACTTTTGTATTTAGTAAGGTTTGTAAACACTGATAATGGTTTGCTTCAAGAAAAGATGTAGAATTTTGCTTTTCAGACTTGATCCAATAATGAATGCCTGATTCAGAATGTGTGAAAAAACTGATGTTACAGAAAGGTAGAATGTGTTTATTTTGTATAACCTAAGATTTAGAATTTGAGGATTTTTAGGATTTTATTTTTACCAGAGCTTTTGTTCTGTTTTTACTTTCTCATGAAAACTTTCTTGACAAATAGTGAAGTTATTCTTTATTCTTGTCTAAAATGTAAAGTGTATTTGTTTTAAATAGCATTTTTAGCAGGTAAGTGCAGTAGTGCATTAGATATTCTTAATACTCAGACCTGTGTCTGAGATATAGCAACTTTTCCCTTACTCTGGTACATGAAAGTACTAAATAGAGTATAAAAAGTATATAAAATTGCCACTGTCAATAGTGATGCAGCATTAGGGGCAAATCGAACTAAATCTAAATCTCCTCTAATGGAGAAATAATTTGTTTTGTTTTATTTTTGAAGCATGGACTAACCTAGTTTTTGGAGTTCATTTGTTCTGAAAGTTGAAAGTGATTTTCAGGTAGTTCATTTAATTATAGCTCTGCTTTGGAAATGGGAAGGAAAGAACACAGGAGAAGGATTTAGCTGCATTGGCTTCTGAGGTCAAAGGGAAATCCCAGGTGATCTTTTTCTATTCTTGAATTTTTTGAAGGAAAGATACTTACTGTATGTGTTAATTAAAAACTGTTTTCTGAATATATTGAAATGGACAGAACCAAGCTTCGGGGTTCTTTGCCCTGCTTGTTTTATCTGCTGTCATCTTTCCTTTTGTCTTTGCCCTTAAGAGTTTATACTTGTTTTTTCCTTTATTTCATTTTGCTGGGGTTTTGGGAGGAAATGGAGATGAAGTGAGTATATTGAGTCTGCCATGCTAATTGATTTTTTTTTTTATTAATTAAAAAAAGAAATTAACACAACATTTAGAAATCATTCCATTCTACATATGCAATCAGTAATTCTTAATATCATCACATAGATGTAAGATCATCATTTCTTAGTACATTTGCATCGATTTAGGAAAACAACTAGCAAAACAGCAGAAAAAGATATAGAATGATAATATAGAGAAAAAATAAAAATAATAATAATAAAAAATAAAAAATATATAAAAAAAGGAAAAAGAAAAAAAAACGAAAGACACAAACAAACCAAAAAAAAAAAAAAAACTATAGCTCAGATACAGCTTCATTCAGTGTTTTAACATAATTACATTATAATTAGGTAGTATTGTGCTGTCCATTTTTGAGTTTTTGTATCTAGTCCTGTTGCACAGTCTGTATCCCTACAGCTCCAATTACCCATTATCTTACCCTGTTTCTAACTCCTGCTGGTCTCTGTTACCAATGACATATTCCAAGTTTATTCTCGAATGTCGGTTCACATCAGTGGGACCATACAGTATTTGTCCTTTAGTTTTTGGCTAGACTCACTCAATATAATGTTCTCTAGGTCCATCCATGTTATTACATGCTTCATAAGTTTATCCTGTGTTAAAGCTGCATAATATTCCATCGTAGGTATACACCACAGTTTGTTTAGCCACTCGTCTGTTGATGGACATTTTGGCTGTTTCCATCTCTTTGCAATTGTAAATAATGCTGCTATAAACATTGGTGTGCAAATGTCCGTTTGTGTCTTTGCCCTTAAGTCCTTTGAGTAGATACCTAGCAATGGTATTGCTGGGTCTTATGGCAATTCTATATTCAGTTTTTTGAGAAACCGCCAAACTGCCTTCCACAGTGGTTGTACCCTTTGACATTCCCACCAACAGTGGATAAGTGTGCCTCTTTCTCCGCATCCTCTCCAGCACTTGTCATTTTCTGTTTTGTTGATAATGGCCATTCTGGTGGGTGTGAGATGATATCTCATTGTGGTTTTGATTTGCATTTCTCTAATGGCCAGGGACATTGAGCATTTCTTCATGTGCCTTTTGGCCATTTGTATTTCCTCTTCTGAGAGGTGTCTGTTCAAGTTTTTTTCCCATTTTGTAATTGGGTTGGCTGTCTTTTTGTTGTTGAGTTGAACAATCTCTTTATAAATTCTGGATACTAGACCTTTATCTGATATGTCGTTTCCAAATATTGTCTCCCATTGTGTAGGCTGTCTTTTACTTTCTTGATGAAGTTCTTTGATGCACAAAAGTGTTTAATTTTGAGGAGCTCCCATTTCTTTCTTTCTTTCTTCAGTGCTCTTGTTTAGGTTTAAGGTCCATAAAACCGCCTCCAATTGTAAGTTTCATAAGATATCGCCCTACATTTTCCTCTAATTGTTTTACGGTCTTAGATCTAATGTTTAGATCTTTGATCCATTTTGAGTTGACTTTTGTATACGGTGTGAAATACGGGTCCTCTTTCATTCTTTTGCATATGGATATCCAGTTCTCTAGGCACCATTTATTGAAGAGACTGTTCTGTCCCAGGTGAGTTGGCTTGACTGCCTTATCAAAAATCGAATGTCCAGAAAATCCAATAGGGGGGACTTCTGGAGAAGATGGTGGCTTAGTAAGACGCGCGGGTCTTAGTTCCTCCTCCAGAATAGCTACTAGGGAAGTAGAAACGGTACAGAACTGCTCCCGGAGCCATGACAGAGACCAAGAAGACAGCGTACCCCATTCTGGAACGGCTGACTCGCTGGGAGAACCCACTGCGGTGAGATTACCGAGGGGCACGCGCTTCCCCGGGCCAGGACGGCAGGCGGCCGGAGTCCCTCCCTCCCTCCTTCCTGGGCCGGCTGGGGGAATTGGACAGGCGATCCCCTCAAACCGCGGCGGCTGGCGCCCCCCTCACTCGCAGCCCCCCGGACCAGCTGGGAGAATTGGATTGGAGATCCCCCAAGCTGCGGAGACCGGCGACCGGGGTCCTTTCCAAACACCTGGCTTACCGGTCCGGCTGGGAACGGTGGATAGGCACTCCCACAAGCCACGGCGGCCGGCGTCCCCCCGCCACGCTTGGGACACCAGGCCGACTGGGAAATTTGGACAGGTGCTCCCCCAAGCCGCGGAGGCCAGCGACCCTCCCCACACGCGGATTCCCGGGCTGGTGGAAGATTCGGATTGGCACTCCCCCAAGCTGCTTCGGCTGGCGACCCTCCCCTACAGTGAGAGTTTTTCAAACTTAAAGGAGCCACAGCATCTTTTACTGGTGGGACCCACAGGCAGACGAGCGCCACGAGCACCACATACTGGGCAGGATAAGAAAAACAGAGCCCAGAGATTTCACAGAAAAATCTTTCAACCTGCTGGGTCCCACACCCAGGGAAATCTGATTAAATGCCTAGGCGCCAACAGAAGATAACGGATCACGCTCGGAAAATTGAAGATATGGCCCAGTCAAAGGAACAAACCAATGGTTCAAATGAGATACAGGAGCTGAGACAACTAATGCTGAATATACGAACAGAAATGGAAAACCTCTTCAAAAACCAAATCAATAAATTGAGGGAGGACATGAAGAAGACATGGGCTGAACAAAAAGAAGAAATAGAAAATCTGAAAAAACAAATCACAGAACTTATGGGAGTGAAAGACAAAGTAGAAAAGCTGGAAAAAACAATGGATACCTACAATGGTAGATTTAAAGAGACAGAAGCTACAATTAGTGAACTGGAGGATGGAACATCTGAACTCCAAAAAAGAAACAGAAACTATATGGAAAAGAATGGAAAAATTTGAGCAGGGGATCAGGGAACTGAATGATAATATAAAGCGCACACATAGACATGTTGTGGGTGTCCCAGAAGGAGAAGAGAAGGGAAAAGGAGGAGAAAAACTAATGGAAGAAATTATCACTGAAAATTTCCCAACTCTTTGAAAGACCTAAAATTACAGATCCAAGAAGTGCAGCGCACCCCAAAGAGATTACACCCAAATAGGTGTTCCCCAAGACACTTACTAGTTAGAATGTCAGAGGTCAAAGAGAAAGAGAGGATCTTGAAAGCATCAAGAGAAAAACAATCCATCACATACAAGGGAAACCCAATAAGACTATGTGTAGATTTCTCAGCAGAAACCATGGAAGCTAGAAGACAGTGGGATGATATATTTAAATTACTAAAAGAGAAAAACTGCTAACCAAGACTTCTATATCCAGCAAAATTGTCCTTTTAAAAATGAAGGAGAAATTAAAACATTTATAGACAAAAAGTCACTGAGAGAATTTGTGACCAAGAGACCAGGTCTGCAAGAAATACTAAAGGGAGCACTAGAGTGAGATACGAAAAGACAAAAGAGAGAGGTATGGAGTATAGTGTAGAAAGAAGGAAAATCAGATATGATATATATAATACAAAAGGCAAAATGGTAGAGGAAAATATTATCCAAACTGTAATAAGACTAAAAGGTAATGGACTGAATTCCCCAATCAAAAGACATAGACTGGCAGAATGGATTATGACCCAGCAATACCACTGCTAGGTATCTACTCAAAGGACTTAAGGGCAAAGACACAGACGGCCATTTGCACACCAGTGTTTATAGCAGCATTATTTACAATTGCAAAGAGATGGAAACAGCCAAAATGTCCATCAACAGACAAGTGGCTAAACAAACTGTGGTGTATACCTACGATGGAATATTATGCAGCTTTAAGACAGGCTAAACTTATGAAGCATGTAATAACATGGATGGACGTAGAGAACATTATGTTGAGTGAGTCTAGCCAAAAACTAAAGGACAAATACTGTATGGTCCCACGGATGTGAACCGACATTCGAGAATCAGCTTGGAATATATCATTGGTAACAGAGACCAGCAGGAGTTAGAAACAGGGTAAGATGATGGGTAATTGGAGCTGAAGGGATACAGACTGTGCAACAGGACTAGATACAAAAACTCAAAAATGGACAGCACAATAATACCTAATTGTAATGTAACTATGTTAAAACACTGAATGAAGCTGCACCTGAACTATAGTTTTTTGTTTGTTTGTTTGTATCTTTTGTTTTTGTTTTTTCTTTTTCCTTTTTATATATATATATTTTATTATTATCATTTTAATTTTCTTCTCTATATTAACATTCTATATCTTCTTCTGCTGTTTTGCTAGTTGTTTTCCTAAATCGATGCAAATGTACTAAGAAATGATGATCATACATCTATGTGATGATACTAAGAATTACTGAGTGTATATGTAGAATGGAAAAAAAAAAAGGAACAATTAAACAAGGAGACATAACAATCATAAATATTTATGCACCGAACCAGAATGCCCCAAAATACATGAGGAATACACTGCAATCACTGAAAAGGGAAATAGACACATATACCATAATAGTTGGAGACTTCAATTCACCACTCTCATCAATGGACAGAACATCTAGACAGAGGATCAATAAAGAAATAGAGAATTTGAATATTACAATAAATGAGCTAGACTTAACAGACATTTATAGGACATTACATCCCACAACAGCAGGATACACCTTTTTTCTCAAGTGCTCATGGATCATTCTCAAAGATAGACCATATGCTGGGTCACAAAGCAAGTCGCAACAAATTTAAAAAGATTGAAATCATACACAACAGTTTCTCGGATCATAAAGGAATGAAGTTGGAAATCAATAATAGGCGGAGTGCTAGAAAATTCACAAATACGTGGAGGCTCAACAACACACTCTTAAACAACAAGTGGGTCAAGGAAGAAATAGCAAGAGAAATTAGTAAATATCTTGAGGCGAATGAAAATAAAAACATAATATATCAAAACCTATGGGACGCAGCAAAGGCAGTGCTAAGAGGGAAATTTATTGCCCTAAATGCCTATATCAGAAAAGAAGAAAAGGCAAAAATGCAGCAATTTACTGTCCACTTGGAAGAACTGGAGAAAGAACAGCAAACTAACCTCAAAGCAAGCAAAACGAAAGAAATAACAAAGATTAGAGCAGAAATAAATGAAATTGAAAACATGAAAACAATAGAGAAAATCAATAAGACCAGAAGTTGGTTCTATGAGAAAATCAATAAGATTGATGGGCCCTTAGCAAGATTGACAAAAAGAAGAAGAGAGAGGATGCAAATAAATAAGATCAGAAATGGAAGAGGAGACATAATCACAGACCTCACAGAAATAAAGGAGATAATAACAGGATACTATGAACAATTTTACGCTAATAAATGCAACAATTTAGATGAAATGGACAGGTTCCTGGAAAGACATGAACAACCAGCTTTGACTCAAGAAGAAATAGATGACCCCAACAAATCAATCACAAGTAAAGAAATTGAATTAGTCATTCAAAAGCTTCCTAAAAAGAAAAGTCCAGGACCAGACGGCTTCACATGTGAATTCTACCAAACATTCCAGGAAGAATTAGTACCAACTCTCCTCAAACTCTTCAAAAAAATCGAAGTGGAGGGAAAGCTACCTAATTCATTCTATGAAGCCAACATCACCCTCATACCAAAACCAGGCAAAGATATTACAAAAAAAGAAAACTACAGACCAATCTCTCTAATGAATATAGATGCAAAAGTCCTCAATGAAATTCTAGCAAATCGAATCCAACAACACATTAAAAGAATTATACATCATGACCAAGTAGGATTCATCCCAGGTATGCAAGGATGGTTCAACATAAGAAAATCAATTAATGTAACACACCATATCAACAAATCAAAGCAGAAAAATCACATGATCATCTCAATTGATGCAGAGAAGGCATCTGACAAGATTCAACATCCTTTCCTGTTGAAAACACTTCAAAAGATAGGAATACAAGGGAACTTCCTTAAAATGATAGAGGAAATATATGAAAAACCCACAGCTAATATCATCCTCAATGGGGAAAAATTGAAAACTTTCCCCCTAAGATCAGGAACAAGACAAGGATGTCCACTATCACCACTATTATTCAACATCGTGTTGGAGGTTCTAGCCAGAGCAATTAGACAAGAAAAAGAAATACAAGGCATCAAAATTGGAAAGGAAGAAGTAAAACTATCACTGTTTGTGGATGATATGATAGTATACGTTGAAAGCCCAGAAAAGGAGGGACTCTGGCCGCCAACCGCCCCGGCCTGGGGAAGCGCGTGCACCTCGGTGATCTCACCGCAGCGGATTCTCCCAGCCGGTCACCCATTCCAGAATGGGGTACGCTGTCTTTTTGGTCTCTGTCGTGGCTCCGGTGGCTGTTCTGTACCGTTTCTATTTCTTTAGTAGCTGTTCTGGAGGAGGAACCAAGACTCGCGCGTCTTACTAAGCCGCCATCTTCTCCGGAATTCGCTAATTGATTTTATAGTCTTAAATTATAGGAGTTTATCTAGACACACATATTGTTTTCAAACTGTAAGTTTTGTTTCTAAGAGATAAAAAATTATGAAAGTATCTGCCCTAATAATTTATTTTATAGGCTGCTGCCCACTGTCTTTTCTGCTTCTTGTTATTATAATTGTCCTCTTTCTCCATTCCTGTTGTTAACACAGCAGCTAGACCCATTATCTCCAATTTATAGCCCCTCAATAAATGTTTGATGATAAAAAGTTAAAAGTACTGCTTTCTGGAAAGGTACAGGACTTCTATTACATTCTTCTTTAGTTTTGAATTTTTCTATTCTTCCCTTTTAGTTATTTACCCAGTGAGATAAATATTATAAAGGATTATACTTTTAGGCAAAGAAACCCCTGTCATGTAAATTTCATTTTCGAGGAGGAAAATGTAGGATATTATTAAAATAAATATTAAATATTAAAATTTTAAATATTAAAATAAAAGAATTCTTTGTAAATTCTGTATATAGGTCCTTATCAGATACGCATTTTGCAAATATTTTTTAGTCTGTGCTAGTCTTTTCTATTTCTTAGTGGTGTCTCATTTTTTTATTTTTAAAATTTATTTATTAGTTAAAAAATTTAACAAACGTAATAGATAATCAGTAACTCACAATATCATCACTTAGTTGCATATTCATCATTTCTTAGAACATTTGCATCCATTCAGAAAAAGAAATAAGAAGACAATAGAAAAAGAAAACGAAAACAGGAAAGAAAAAAAAAAGATTATACCTACCATACCCCTTACCCCTCGCTTTCACTGATCACTAGCATTTCAAACTAAGTTTATTTTAACATTTGTTCCCCTTAGTATTTATTCATTTTTAATCTATATGTTTTACTCGTTTGTTGACAAGGTAGATAAAAGGAGCATCAGACACAAGGTTTTCACAATCACACAGTCACATTGTGAAAGCTATGTCATTATTCAGTCATCCTCAAGAAACATGGCTACTGGAACACAGCTCTACATTTTCAGGCAGTTCACTCCAGCCTCTCCATTACATCTTGAATAACAAGGTGATCTTAGTGGTGTCTTTTTGAAGAGAAGTTCTTAATTTTATAAGGCTCAATTTATCATTTTTTCTTTTATGGACTGTGTTTTTGATGTCATATCTGTGAACTCTTTGCCTAATTGGTCAATCTATTTAACTTTCTGGATTTATGTTTGTTTACCTGTAAGAACAAGTAAAATGTGTGTGGTATTTTGCCTTTTTGAAATATGCTATTTGTATTCTGTTTCTTCTTGGATTCAAAGTAGAAGAGTTCATTTTGGAATAATAAGGTGAAAATCTGCAGGCCCAAATTGTAGTGTTGAGTTGGCTCTACTTACATAATCCTATTTGTTTCTTAATGGATAAGTGATAATTTTTCTTCTGAGTAGGGGCCTGGGCTATAGACGATTTTCTCTTTCTGACATTTTCTTCTTGGTTTTAGTAGAAGCTGAAGTAAAGGCATTTTATAGACTTCTTTAAAGAAAAATGCATGCATTTTGTTTATAAATTATACATACCTGTTACTTGGTAACTCCTCAGTGTTGACTTCTGGTTTACTTGCTAAATTTTAAATAGTGTTTAGAAATGGTCTATGAAAGGTTTGCTAGAATGTTGGGGATGGTAGATATCTGGATCTTATATTTTAGAATTCACAAGTATTAGGAGATGGTCAGAAACAGGAATTTCTTGGGAGCCAAGAAATCCAACTTTATATATAATTAGGTTGTATAATTTCACACAAGCATTGTTTGTAAAAGAGCAGTATGTGTATTTGCAAAATAGTAGTTATATTTATTGTGGCATATTAGATATTTTAAATTCTCTCAGTAAATAGTCAGTCAAACCCAAACTTGAATAAGAAGCACTTTATAATAAGTAGTTAATAAAATGTTTGTTGGAATGCTACTGTGGTCCTAGGGAACAGGATCTAGTTTTCAGCCCAGCTGGATAGTATGGCTACAGGTTGCCCAGATAAAAATTGGCTTCTGGAGACTTCCTGGAAGATGGCGGCTTAGTAAGACGCGCGGATCTTAGTTTCTTCTCCAGGACACCTACTAGGGGAGTAGAAACGATACAGAAAGCGCCCAAAGCCACAATAGAGATAAAAAAGACAGCGTACCCCATCCTGGAACGGCTGGCTGGCTGAGAGAAGCAGCTCGGGTGAGATCGCCGAGGCGCGCGGGCCTTACCGGGCGGGGTGGCAAGCGGCCGGAGTTATTCCCTTCCCCCTTCCCGGGCCGGCTGGGAGAATTGGAGAGGCAGTCCCCTGAGACCAAGGCAGCTGGCGCCCACACCACGCGCAGCCCCTGGACCAACTGAGAGAATTGAATCGGAAACCCCCAGGCCGTGGAGAACGGTGACGGGTGGGGGAGGCCCCTTCCAAACCCGTGACTCCCGGGGAACAAGCACTCTGCCAGGCGGGCCGCTGCCGCTGGCACCCTCCCGCCACGCTTGTTGCCCAGGGCCGACTAGGAAATTCGGACGGGCTCTTTCCCTGGCTGCGGCGACCAGCAACCCTCCCTGCGTTCGGACCCCGGGCCGGCTCAGGCCGCTTCGGCTAGCGAACCCCCAGGACGGCGAGAGTTTTCCAAAGTTTAAGGTCCCACAGCACCTTTTACTGGTGGGACCCGCAGACAAACGTGTGCCACGAGCGCCACCTACTGGGCAGGATAAGAAAAACATAACCCAGAGATTTCACAGAAAAATCTTCCAAACTTTTGGATCCAATACCCAGGGAAATCTGTCTAAATGTGCAGACGCCAACAGAAGATAACGGATCACGCTCAAATAATTGAAAATATGGCCCAGTCAAAGGAACAAACCAATAGTTCAAATGAGATACAGGAGCTGAGACAACTAATGCTAAATATACGAACAGAAATGGAAAACCTCTTCAAAAACGAAATCGATAAATTGAGGGAGGACATGAAGAAGACATGGGCTGAACATAAAGAAGAAATAGAAAAACTGAAAAAGCAAATCACAGAACTTATGGAAGTGAAGGACAAAGTAGAAAAGATAGAAAAAACAATGGATACCTACAATGATAGACTCAAAGAGACAGAAGATAGAATTAGTGATTTGGAGGATGGAACATCTGAATTCCAAAAAGAAACAGAAACTATCGGGAAAAGAATGGAAAAATTTGAACACGGTATCAGGGAACTCAAGGACAATATGAACCGCACAAATATACGTGTTGTGGGTGTCCCAGAAGGAGAAGAGAAGGGAAAAGGAGGAGAAAAACTAATGGAAGAAATTTTCACTGAAAATTTCCCAACTCTTATGAAAGACCTAAAATTACAGATCCAAGAAGTGCACCGCACCCCAAAGAGATTTGACCCAAATAGGCGTTCTCCAAGACACTTACTAGTTAGAATGTCAGAGGTCAAAGAGAAAGAGAGGATCTTGAAAGCAGCAAGAGAAAAACAATCCATCACATACAAGGGAAACCCAATAAGACTATGTGTAGATTTCTCAGCAGAAACCATGGAGGCTAGAAGACAGTGAGATGATATATTTAAATTACTAAAAGAGAAAAACTGCCAACCAAGACTCCTATATCCAGCAAAATTGTCCTTCAAAAATGAGGGAGAAATTAAAACATTCTCAGACAAAAAGTCACTGAGAGAATTTGTGACCAAGAGACCAGCTCTGCAAGAAATACTAAAGGGAGCACTAGAGTCAGAACCAAAAAGACAGTAGAGAGAGGTATGGAGAAGAGTGTAGAAAGAAGGAAAGTCAGATATGATATATATATAATACAAAAGGCAAAATGGCAGAGGAAAATATTATCCAAAGAGTAATAACACTAAATGTTAATGGACTGAATTCCCCAATGAAAAGACATAGATTGGCAGAATGGATTAAAAAACAGGATCCTTCTATATGCTGTCTACAGGAAACACATCTTAGACCCCAAGGTAAACATAGGTTGAAAGTGAAAGGTTGGGAAAAGATATTTCATGCAAATAACAGCCAGAAAAGAGCAGGAGTGGGCATACTAATATCCAACAAGTTAGACTTCAAATGTAAAACAGTTAAAAGAGACAAAGAAGGACACTATCTACTAATAAAAGGAACAATTAAAGAAGAAGACATAAGAATCATAAATATTTATGCACCGAACCAGAATGCCCCAAAATACGTGAGGAATACACTGCAAACACTGAAAAGGGAAATAGACACAAATACCATAATAGTTGGAGACTTCAATTCACCACTCTCATCAATGGACAGAACATCTAGACAGAGGATCAATAAAGAAATAGAGAATCTGAATATTACTATAAAGGAGCTAGACTTAACAGACATTTATAGGACATTACATCCCACAACAGCAGGATACACCTTTTTCTCAAGTGCTCATGGATCATTCTCAAAGATAGACCATATGCTGGGTCACAAAGCAAGTCTTAACAAATTTAAAAAGATTGAAATCATACACAACACTTTCTCGGATCATAAAGGAATGAAGTTGGAAATCAATAATAGGCAGAGTGCCAGAAAATTCACAAATATGTGGAGGCTCAACAACACACTCTTAAACAACGAGTGGGTTAAAGAAGAAATTGCAAGAGAAATTAGTAAATACCTCGAGGGGAATGAAAATGAAAACACAACATATCAAAACTTATGGGATGCAGCAAAGGCAGTGCTAAGAGGGAAATTTATTGCCCTAAATGCCTATATCAGAAAAGAAGAAAAGGCAAAAATGCAGGAATTAACTGTTCAATTGGAAGAACGGGAGAAAGAACAGCAAACTAATCCCAAAGCAAGCAAAAGGAAAGAAATAACAAAGATCAGAGCAGAAATAAATGAAATTGAAAATATGAAAACAGTAGAGAAAATCAATAAGACCAGAAGTTGGTTCTATGAGAAAATCAATAAGATTGATGGGCCCCTATCAAGATTGACAAAAGAAGAAGAGAGAGGATGCAAATAAATAAGATCAGAAATGGAAGAGGAGACATAACTACTGACCTCACAGAAATAAAGGAGGTAATAACAGGATACTATGAACAACTTTACGCTAATAAATACAACAATTTAGAGGAAATGGACGGGTTCCTGGAAAGACATGAACAACCAACTTTGACTCAAGAAGGCATAGATGACCTCAACAAACCAATCACAAGTAAAGAAATTGAATTAGTCATTCAAAAGCTTCCTAAAAAGAAAAGTCCAGGACCAGATGGCTTCACATGTGAATTCTACCAAACGTTCCAGAAAGAATTAGTACCAATTCTCTTCAAACTCTTCAAAAAAATCGAAGTGGAGGGAAAACTACCTAATTCATTCTATGAAGCCAACATCACCCTCATACCAAAACCAGGCAAAGATATTACAAAAAAAGAAAACTACAGACCAATCTCTCTAATGAATACAGATGCAAAAATCCTCAATAAAATTCTAGCAAATCGTATCCAACAACACATTAAAAGAATTATACATCATGACCAAGTAGGATTCATCCCAGGTATGCAAGGATGGTTCAACATAAGAAAATCAATTAATGTAACACACCATATCAACAAATCAAAGCAGAAAAATCACATGATCATCTCAATTGATGCAGAGAAGGCATCTGACAAGATTCAACATCCTTTCCTGTTGAAACACTTCAAAAGATAGGAATACAAGGGAACTTCCTTAAAATGATAGAGGGAATATATGAAAAACCCACAGCTAATATCATCCTCAATGGGGAAAATTGAAAACTTTCCCCCTAAGATCAGGAACAAGACAAGGATGTCCACTATCACCACTATTATTCAACATTGTGTTGGAGGTTCTAGCCAGAGCAATTAGACAAGAAAAAGAAATACAAGGCATCAAAATTGGAAAGGAAGAAGTAAAACTATCACTGTTTGCAGACGATACGATACTATACGTCGAAAACCCGGAAAAATCCACAACAAAACTACTAGAGCTAATAAATGAGTACAGCAAAGTAGCAGGTTACAAGATCAACATTCAAAAATCTGTAGCATTTCTATACACTAGTAATGAACAAGCTGAGGGGGAAATCAAGAAACGAATCCCATTTACAATTGCAACTAAAAGAATAAAATACCTAGGAATAAATTTTAACTAAAGAGACAAAAAACCTATATAAAGAAAACTACAAAAAACTGCTAAAAGAAATCACAGAAGACCTAAATAGATGGAAGGGCATACCGTGTTCATGGATTGGAAGACTAAATATAGTTAAGATGTCAATCCTACCTAAATTGATTTACAGATTCAATGCAATACCAATCAAAATCCCAACAACTTATTTTTCAGAAATAGAAAAACCAATAAGCAAATTTATCTGGAAGGGCATGGTGCCCCGAATTGCTAAAAACATCTTGAGGAAAAAAAACGAAGCTGGAGGTCTCGCGCTGCCTGACTTTAAGGCATATTATGAAGCCACAGTGGTCAAAACAGCATGGTATTGGCATAAAGATAGATATATCGACCAATGGAATCGAATAGAGTGCTCAGATATAGACCCTCTCATCTATGGACATTTGATCTTTGATAAGGCAGTCAAGCCAACTCACCTGGGACAGAGCAGTCTCTTCAATAAATGGTGCCTAGAGAACTGGATATCCATATGCAAAAGAATGAAAGAAGACCCATCTCTCACACCCTATACAAAAGTTAACTCAAAATGGATCAAAGATCTAAACATTAGGTCTAAGACCATAAAACAGTTAGAGGAAAATGTTGGGAGATATCTTATGGATCTTACAACTGGAGGCGGTTTTATGGACCTTAAACCTAAAGCAAGAGCACTGAAGAAGGAAATAAATAAATGGGAACTCCTCAAAATTAAACACTTTTGTGCATCAAAGAACTTCATCAAGAAAGTAGAAAGACCGCCTTCACAATGGGAGACAATATTTGGAAATGATATATCAGATAAAGGTCTAGTATCCAGAATTTATAAAGAGATTGTTCATCTCAACAACAAAAAGACAGCCAACCCAATTACAAAATGGGAAAAAGACTTGAACAGACATCTCTCAGAAGAGGAAATACGGATGGCCAAGAGGCACATGAAGAGATGCTCAATGTCCCTGGCCATTAGAGAAATGCAAATCAAAACCACAATGAGATATCATCTCACACCCACCAGAATGGCCATTATCAACAAAACAGAAAATGACAAGTGCTGGAGAGGATGCGGAGAAAGAGGCACACTTATCCACTGTTGGTGGGAATGTCAAAGGGTGCAACCACTGTGGAAGGCAGTTTGGCGGTTCCTCAAAAAGCTGAATATAGAATTGCCATACGACCCAGCAATACCATTGCTAGGTATCTACTCAAAGGACTTAAGGGCAAAGACACAAACGGACATTTGCACACCAATGTTTATAGCAGCATTATTTACAATTGCAAAGAGTTGGAATAAGCCAAAATCTCCATCAACAGAAGAGTGGCTAAACAAACTGTGGTATATACATACGATGGAATATTATGCAGCTTTAAGACAAGATAAACTTATGAACCATGCAATAACATGGATGAACCTAGAGAATATTATGCTGAGTGAATCCAGCCAAAAACTAAAGGACAAATACTGTATGGTCCCACTGATGTGAACGGACATTCGAGAATAAACTTGAAATATGTCATTGGTAACAGAGTTCAGCAGGAGTTAGAAACAGGGTAAGACAATGGGTAATTGAAGCTGAAGGGATACAGACTGTGCGACAGGATTAGATACAAAAACTCAAAAATGGACAGCACAATAATACCTAATTGTAAAGTAATCATGTTAAAACACTGAATGAAGCTGCATCTGAGCTATAGGTTTTTGTTTTGTTATGTTTTGTTTTGTTTTGATTTTACTATTATT
This sequence comes from Tamandua tetradactyla, assembly GCF_023851605.1. Lineage (NCBI taxonomy): Eukaryota > Metazoa > Chordata > Mammalia > Pilosa > Myrmecophagidae > Tamandua > Tamandua tetradactyla. Next base: position 18,462,128 of record NC_135327.1, on the reverse strand, counting down.
ACTTTTATTTTTTTCTCTATATTAACATTCTATATCTTTTTCGGTTATGTTACTAGTTCTTCTAAACCAATGCAAATGTACTAAGAAATGATGATCATGCATCTATGTGATGATGTTAAGAATTAATGATTGCGTATGTAGAATGGTATGATCTCTAAATGTTGGGTTAATTTCTTTTTTTCCGTTAATTAAAAAAAAAAAAAAAAGAGAAGGGATAATTGGAGCTGAAGGGATACAGACTGTACAACGGGACTGGATGTAAAAACTCAGAAATGGACAGCACAATACTACCCAATTGTAATGCAATTATGTTAAAACACTGAATGAATCTGCATGTGAGGTATAGGTTTTTTGTTTTTGTTTTTTTTTGTTTTTTTTCTTTCTATTATTGTTTTAATTCTTATTCTGTTGTCTTTTTATTTCTTTTTCTAAATCGATGCAAATGTACTAAGAAATGATGAATATGCAACTATGTGATGTTATTAAGAATTACTGATTGTACATGTAGATTGGAATGATTTCTAATTGTTTTGTTAATTCTTTTTTTAATTAATAAAAAAAAAAAATTGGCTTCTGGAATACTAGGTTCAGAGGTCAATCCAGCAAATAAATGCTAAAAATTAGGTCCTAGTGCCAATTTGCTTAAACTGTTGTTTTCATACTATTGAACCCTGAAAATTATAGCCCTATTTTTCTCTTTGAATAAGATAATTTCCTTTCTTTTTGGGGGTGGGGGCGGGGGCAGTACATGGTCTGAGAATCAAATCTGGGTCTCCTACATGGAAGGCGAGCGTTCTACCACTGAACCACCTGTTCACCCCAGATAATTTCCTTTTATGCATATACTTTAGAATTCATTTTGATAGTACATGTTTATATATTGGTTGAAAAATGGAAAAGGAACTTTTTTTCAGAAGATGTTTCCTTTTTTTTTTAATAATTTTTTTATCATCACATAGTTGTATATTCATCATCATGATCATTTCTTAGAACATTTGCATCAATTCAGAAAAAGAAATTAAAAAACAAAAAAATTCATACATACCGTACCCCTTACCCATCCCTTTCATTGATCACTGGCATTTCAATCTACTAAGTTTATTTTAACATTTGTTCCCCTCATTATTTATTTATTTTTAATCTATATGTTTTACTCATCTGTTGATAAGGTAGATAAAAGGAGCATCAGACAGAGTTTTCACATCCACACAGTCACATTGTGAAAGCTATATCATTATTCAGTCATCTTCATGACTACTGGAGCACAGCTGTACATTTTCAGGCAGTTCCCTCCAGCCTCTGTGTTACAGCTTAACTAAAAAGGTGGTATGTATTTAATTCGTAAGAATAAGCTCCAGGATAACCTCTCAACTCTGTTTGAAATCTCTCATTCATTGACTGTTTATTTTTTCGCATTTCTCTCTTCCCCCTTTCTGTTAAGAAAGTTTTCTCAACCTTTGGTACTGAGTCCTAGCTCAGTCTAGGATTTCTATCCTACATGCCAGGAAGGTCCACACCCCTGGAAGTCATGTCCCATGGAGAGATGGGGAGGGCAGTGATTTTGCTTGTCATGTTGGCTGAGAGAGAGAGGCCACATCTGAGCAACAAAAGAGGTTCTCTTGAGGGTTATGCTTAGGCCTAATTTTAAGTAGGCTTAGCCTGTCTTTTGCAGAGTTAAGGGAAAAGGAACTTTTAATAATCAATGTTCTGAGATCATTATGTGGTATTCAGAGCCAAGGTGTTGTTTTTGTGAGGGGAGGGAATGGTTCATGGTCCACCTTTCTCCAGTAAATAGGAAAGCAACCCTTCCCATCTTGAGTGAGTTTGACTTCATTCCCTCTTCTGTTGCTGAGAAAAATTGTTATGGAAATGAACATTTATTGTCAAAGAATTCTTATCCCTCAGCTCATATCCCCAGTAGCAACCTATACACCAAGGTCAGTTCCCTTCATTAGTGGGATCTAAAGATTATTTTCTAGTTCATCTCTGCTACTTTGGTCCTAGGGAACGGATCTAGTTTTCAACCCAGCTGGATAGTACGGCTTCGGGTTGCCCAGACAAGAATTGTTACCACCTCCATGGTTCCAGTTACAGTGAATTGAGGCTGGTAAATAAAAATGTTTCAAAGCAGAATTCTTTGATACATAGCTCTTTGGGATTTGGATGAGTGGCCCTATCCAAGGGAGGCTACTCCGTCTTTCCAATTACCACGTATGATGTTTTATTTTAGTAAGAGAGTCTAACTTTATTAGGTTTCTTTTCTTCACAGAATACCACTGTGTCCTTTAGCTCTTTGAACTCTGCACTTTGTTTCAAACAGCATTTTTTCTCTTATCTTTGTGGGGTTTTTTGTAAAGTCATTTTGCTGCCTTCTTTTAAGAAAATACAGACCTGCATTGAGTTATATTAAGGTTTTCTAAGTAAAATAAATATGGCCTATAAAAATAATTGCTAATGTTGGGTATGTTATTTTTGAAAATAAACAAATTTCATAATATCCTGAATGTTTAATAATTTGTCTAATAAGATACACATTTAAAAAATAGCGTTTAGAAATGTAGTTTACCTCTTTGTACTTAGGGGACAAGATGTTAGCAAAATCATCTTGTGAAGTGTCTGTACCTTTTTACATTTTTCTTTCCACTGCCTTTCAGGAAGATGTTAAAGTTAGTTTTTGCCTCTGGCTATGTTTAGCATCTTTTTTCTACTTAGACATTCTATCTGTCACATTTTCCTGGTGTGATAGTAAGCGTTACTCAAAATAAATCATGTCAAAGTGTTAAGCATTGACCCTATTTCAAGTCTTTGTAACTGACAGATTAGTAGGAATAGATTATTTTAATACTGTATGTCTTAGATTCAAACTAATATTTTCATTAGTTCAAGTCACAATGGTTTACTAGGTGAAGCTATAGAGTGCACACCTAGTCAAAGTGTGTTATTGGACTTGATTGTGGAGGCTTTTTAAAAATATTATATGTAAAATAAGTTGTTTTGGATAGGAAATTCATGCTGCAGAGGCATCCTTTTCCATCTTCATATATTAAGAATTTTAAAGCAACGAAATGGAGGCAGAGTTGAAATTGTCTCTAAGAGCTACGTATCGAGGAGGAGCTGGGGAAGTGGATGAAGAGATAGAGTGTAAAACAAAAGGGATGTTGGAAAAGATAGTGAGATATGGAGGTGGAAGGGAGGTACTAGAAAGGAAGAATGGGTCCTGGAGATATTTCCCCAAGATACATAGGAATTCTGAAGTCAGTTTATTTTTTAATTTTTTATTGTAGAAACTAGATTAACGGCATTTTGGGAATATTCTTTTTCTTACTTTTGGTAGTGAAATTTATTGAGGTATAAATTACCTATAGTAAAATTCACCCATTTTAGGTGGACAGTTCTTTGAATTATGACAAACACATAAAACCTTTACTTGTGCGCCTTTGTCTCCAGCTCATTGATGTGTTTTCTATCCCTATAGTTTCGTCTTTTCCAGAATGTCATATAAATAGAACCATACATATGCAGCCTTTTTTAATACTTTAAATATTACTTAAAAAATCATTATACGATAAAAATTGACTTTTTTTTGGTGTACAGTTACAAGAATTTTACATATGTATTCATTCATATGATTAAGACCATAATCAGAATGCAGAACAGTCTCATCACACCACACCAAAAACTGCTTTTTCCTGCCTTTTTATAGTCATACCTACCCTCCACAGGTATGGAAACTACCCCTGGCAGCCACTGATTTGTTCTCTATCTCTGTGTATTGTCTTTTTGAAACTGTCACTTAAATGGAATATGAAATTTATAACCTTTTCAGGTTGCATGATGCTTTTGAGATTCATCCAAGCTGTTGCCTATCAGTAAATCATTCCTTTTAATTACTGAATAGTATTCCTTTCTGTGAATTTATTATAGTTTATCCAATCATCTGTTAATGACATTTGGGTTGTTTCAAGTTTTTGACAATTGTGAATAGAGTCGCTATAAACACTCCTGTACAGATTTTATGTTGACATATGTTTCCAATTCTCTAAGGCAGCATTACGTAGTCTTGGCACAATCACACTTTAGACTGGATAATTCTTTGGTGTGTATTGTAGGATGTTTAGCAGCATCCTTGGCTAAACATTGTAAGATGTTTAGCAGCATCCTTGGCTAAACATTATAAGATGTTTAGCAGCATCCTCTGGATTCTTTTTTTTTTTTTTTTTATTAATTAAAAAAAATTAACACAACATTTAGAAATCATTCCATTCTACATATGCAATCAGTAATTCTTAATATCATCACATAGGTGTATGGTCATCATTTCTCAGTACATACACATCGATTTAGAGAAAGAAATAGCAAAACAACAGAAAAAGAGATAAAATGATAACACAGAGAGAAAACAAAAATAAAAGTAAAAAGTACAAAAATATATAAGAAAATATATTTATATATATTTATATATATAAATATATATATATTTAAATATATAAATATATAATATATAATATATATATTATAAAATATATAAAAGTACAAAAATATATAAGAAAGAAAAAAAAAAACTATAGCTCAGATGCAGCTTCATTCAGCGTCTCTGGATTCTTTTGACTTCTAGTTTGTAACTGCTCCCCATAGCTTTTCTCTCAGTTTGATTTTTACTCTGTTTATAAGGGATTCCGGTAATCTGTATTAAAGTCCAACTTGATATGATTGGGCCATACCTTAACTGAAGTTACATCTTGAAGAGATCTTATTTACAATGGGCCCACACCCACCAGAACACTGACTAAGAACATGTCCAAACTAGGGTATACAATTCAACTACCATAGTATGTATTATTATTTCTAAGAAAATTAACAGTAATTCCATAATATCAACTAATATTCATATTCAAATTTCCCCAGTTGTCCCAAAAGTTTTATAATTTCCATCCCCAGGTCTGAGATTCAATCACAGTTCACACATTATCTTTTGTGGTTATGTCTCTTTAGTCTTAACCTAGAACCATCTTCTTTTTTGCCTTTTTCATGATAATTTTTTTGAAGAATCCTGGCTAGTTGATTTGTAGATGCTGTGCGTTTTGCATATGATTATTTCCTCATTATTAGATTCAGGTTAAACTTTTTAAGGAAGAATACTATATAGGTGAGATTGTATACTTATTTATTTCATTATATTAGGAGGCATAAACAATGTCAGGTTGTCACACTAATGGTGTTAGTAAGTTTATTTGCTTAGTTATTGTGGTGACTGCCAGATCTCTCCATTATTAGGGTATACTTTTCCCTTTGTAATTAGTAAATAAAACATGGAGTAATATTTTGAGGCTATATGCTTTTTCCTAATAACCTTCCATGCAATGGTTTTAATGTCTATTTTATTTATTTATTTATTTTTTGGTGCATGGTCCGGTACCGGGAATCGAAACCGGGTCTCTGGCATGGCAGGCAAGAACTCTGCCTGCAGAGCCACCGTGTCCCACCCTGTTTTAGTTATCTTTTGCTACAAAATAAAATTACCCTGAAATTTAGCTTTAAGCAGCAAATATATTTTTTATCATATATAGTTTCTGTGGGTCAGGAATTAAGAAGTGGCTTAGCTGGAGGTTCTCACTCTGAGTCTCATGAGGTTGTAATCAACATGTTGATTGGGGGCTGCAGTCATTTGTAGGCTTGACTGGGCTGGAAGATCAGCCTCCAAGGTGGTTCACTCACATGGCTGACATGTCTGTGCTGTTTATTGACAAGAAGACTCGGTTTCTTGCCTTGTACACCTCTTTGTAAGATTGCTTGAGTCTCCTCATGCTATGGCATCCTGCTTCTCCAAGAGCAAGAGATCTAAGTCTTGAAAGTTATTGTTACTTCTGCCACATTCTATTTGTTAGAAAAGAGTCACTAAATCTGGCATACTTTCATGAGGAGGGATATTAAGTCCCCATCTTTCGAAGGAAAGAGCTACCACACCACTATCGGTGATTCTTGCCTGGCTCAGTTTATTACATTAGGAGTTGTAAAATGGTGATTCTGGCATTCCTTTTTTGTGAATTGAGCCAGCTAATTAAAAAATTTTTTTTTCCAAAAATTGTGTAAAATAATATATATCATAAAAGTTGCCATTTAAAAATATATAACACAGATATTTAGATACATTCACAATGTTGTGCAGCCATCATCATTTCCAATTTTTTTTCCATCACCCCAAACAGAAACTCTGTATCCATTAAGCGATAATTCCTCGTTCCCATCTCTTTCCAATCCCTGGTAAACTGTAATCTATTTTCTGTCTCTTTGATTTTGCCTGTTTTATTTGTGTAAATGGAATCATACAATATTTATGCTTTTGTGTCTGGCTTATTTTATTTAGCCTAGTGTTTAAGGCTTATTCTTGTAGCATGTGTCAGGACTTCATTCCTTTTTGTGTCTGAATAATATTCCATTGTGTGTGTATATATATATTTATATATACCATATTTTGTTTATCCATTCATCATTTGATGAATTCTTAGATTATTTGCACCTTTTAGCTATGAACATTATTGAACAACTACTTGTTTGAGTCCTTATTTTTAATTATTTTGGGCATGTAGTTGGGATTAGAGTTAATGCATTATATGGTAATTCTATGTTTAACTTTTTGAGGAACCACCAAACTGTTAGTCCAGCTAAATTTTTTTTTTAACTTTTTTTATGGTATAGTATAACATGTATACAAAGCAAAAAATATAAAACAGCAATAGTGTTCAAAGCACTCTTCAACAAGTAGTTACAGGACAGATCTCAAAGTTTGTCACGGCTACCATATGATCCTCTCAAATTTCCCTTCTACCTGCTCCAGAATAGAGGAGGCTAGAGGGCTTAAATGTTTTTTTTATCATCGCAATTGACTTTTTTTCCTGCTTTTTTTGTGAAAAATAACATATATTCAAAAAAAGCTATGAATTTCAAAGCATAGCACCACAATTAATTGTAGAACATATTTCAGAGTCTGACATGGGTTACAATTTCACAATTTTAGGTTTTTTACTTCTGCCTGCTCTAAAATACTGGAGACTGAAAGGGATATCAATTTAATGATTCAGCATTCATATTTATTTGTTAAATCCTGTCTTCTCTATATAACTCCACCATCACCTTTGATCTTTCCATCCCTCTCTTTAGGGGTGTTTGGACTGTGGCAATTCTAAATTTTTGATATTGAAAGTGTTGTCACTAATACGGGATAGGGAGATGGAACGCTGATGTTCTGGAGAGGCTGGGCTAGGTTTCAGGTCTTATCTGGACCAGGGACCCATCTGGAGGTTATAAGTTTCTGAAAAGTTACTCTAGTGCCTGGAACCCTTGTGGAATCTTACATTTTGCCCTAGGTGTGCTTTAGGATTGGCTGTAATGGTCCTGGTTGGGGGTTGGCAGATTATGATAGGTAGCAAGGTCTTACTGAAGCTTGTTAAGAGCAATCTTCAGAGTAGCCTCTCGACTGAATTTGAACTCTCTCTGCCACTGATACTTTATTAATTATACTTCTTTTCTTCCTTTTGGTCAGAATGGAATTGTTGATCCCACGGTGCCAGGTCTGGATTCGTTCTTGGGAGTCATCTCCCACGTCGCCAGGGAGACTTGCACCCCTGGATGTCATGTCCTGTGTAGAGGGAAGGGCAATGATTTCACTTGCAGAGTTGGGCTTAGAGAAACTGAGGTCACATCTGAGCAACCAAAGAGGTCCTCCAGGAGTAATTCTTTGGCATACCTATAGGTAGTCTAAGCTTCTCCACTACCTACATAAGCTTCACAAGAATATGCCTCATGATCGAGGGCATGGCCTATTGATTTGGATGTCCCTAAAGTTTGACACAGTATTAGGGGATTCTCTGATGGTAAGGTTGAGTTGTTCCCAATTCTTCCTCCTATCCCTCAAGGAACTTTGCCAATACTTTTTTATTATCTGCTTAATATACTCTAGGATGTATGCAGGCATTACAATAATCTATATAAGATTAAAGGACCTCTTTCTTATTTTGTGCTCTCTGTGTTTCAGTTGTTCAAATGAGCTATACAGATAGGTTGAATTAGATTATACACTACAGAAAATTTCGGTTCCAGACCAAATAAACCTTTCTTCCATTGGTCTCAAAGAGTATGTGTGGTTCTAGAATATAGACACTGTCTTACTTACCCCTATGTTCTGAATTACTTTAACCCCAACCTGTTAGGCTTTGTTCTTATCTCTAAATATCAAGTTATATATATAAAACAGCCTCTCACAATCCAGAAATAATAATTACCACTCCGGACTTAATGGGTCTGGAGCACTTACTATTAATATGTTTCAGGCACTGTATTAGGCTCTAGCTATATAGTTAATATCTCACCTCAAGAAAACAGTTTGATAGGTATGCTGGTTTGAAGATGCTATGTACCCCAGAAAAGCCATGCTCTTTTTCTAATCCACTCTTGTGGAAGCAAGCCTATTGGTGGAAACTTTGATTAGATTGTTTCCATGGATATGTGGCACATCTACTTTGGGGTGTGAACTTCTGATTAGATGGAGATGTGATCCTGCCTATTTATGGTGGATATTGATTGATTTACTGGAGTTCTTTAAAAGTGGAGCATGTTGGAGAAAGCTCAGATGCAGACATTTGGAGATACTTGGAGTGCCAATGAAGAAAGCTTAGACGCAAACATTAGGAAATGCAGAATCCCCAGGAGACACCAGGAGCTTGAGAGAGTTAACAGAAGCTAGATGGAAACCAGAGCCCAGCAGATGTCTCCATGTGCCTTTACATGAGATGCTAAGTTAAGAGATGAAACCCAGAATTTTGCCCTAGAGCAGCTAAGTCAGGAGGACCCAGTGACACTTAGAGAAGAAGCCACTGGAATCAGAAGCTGGAAGAAACTGAACCAGGAACAAAGACTAGCAGATTCCAGCCATGTGTCTTTCCATGTGACAGACATCAGTCTTTCTTGAGTCAAGGTATTTTTGTCTGGCTGCCTTAATTTGGACCTTTTATGGCTTTAGAACTGTAAATAAATAAATTCCATTATAAAGCCAACCCGTTTCTTGTATATTTCATTCTGGCAGCATTAGCAAACTAGAAAACAGATAATGCAAACAGATTTGCAAACAGATAATGAGACATCTGTTAAACACTTACTAGATTCAAGACTGTCTAGCACTTTACGGGTATTATCTCAGTCTTTATGAATGAAGAAAATGTAGTTCAGAGAGATTCAATAACTTGTTCAAATTCACATAATAAGTAGCAGTGTTGATATTTGAATCTGGATCTGTCTGACTATTGACAATTAATTACCATGTTATATCTCCTATATTACATTCTACAGGGTTGGTAAGAAGAAGGGATCTGTTATTTATCCTTTGGAGTTTAGGGAAGGATCTAGATAAGATACTTGAGCTGGGTGTTAAAGGACAAGGTAAATGAGATTTTGGAAAAGGAGAAGCAAATTTTGAACAGAAAGAATAGCATAAACAAACCACGGAAGTATCAAACGGATGGTATGATTGAGTATTATGAGTAATTCTGTGCAGTTTGGAGCATAGGTTATGTATGGGAGTGTGGTGGGTGAGATTAGAGAAGTAGGCAAGCCAGCTAGGATCATGGAGTATCATCCAAAGTATTGGACTTCATCCTAAAAATCCTTTTGGCAACATTTGTGATGGACAGGGTTAGGGTAAGGCAAGGATAATGTTGAAATAATTAAGATGGTCCAGGGGGTTGTCTAAGGGAGGTAAAGAAGAAAATGTACAAAGCTGAATTATAAGATTTTTGACCAATGTGACTGTTTCATTCAGGATCTCAGGGAATTTTGCTGATTTTGTATTTCCCGGTTTTTTTGCAGGGATGGTGAGAGCTCTCTGCCTGTTTTTGTATTATTAAAAAGTGGCAGTGGGGGTGGGCCACGGTGGCTCAGCAGGCAAGAATGCTTGCCTGCCATACCAGAGGACCCAGGTTTGATTCCCAGTGCCTGCCCATGTTAAAAAAAAAAAAAAAAAAAGGCACAGTCACCTCCCTCCGTCTTGGGTTTGGTGAGTTCTGCCCAGGAGCACAGAAATAAGCCCCCCCCCCCCTTTAAATTTCCTGGTGTACCTTTCTTCTTTCTCACCCTTTTGCCTCCTAAACCTTTCATCTGGTGATGTCCAGGCTTTTTTCCTTCTGCGCTCCTGCCCCTCCCTTTGTATCCTCCTCTCTCTCGCTCTACCCTCCCCTCCCTCCAGCGGTGCTCCAGTCGCCATCTTGCCTTTCCCTCCCCGCTTCTGCTTCGGCAACATCTCAGTCGCCATCTTCTCCTTCTCTTCCTCCTTCTGTTCCGGTGAAATATACTTTTAAAATTCTTCATAATTTTAAAATATAAAAAACAATGGAGGGAGTTAAATAATAAATCTTTTTGCCCATGAGAAAAAAAAAGTGACACCTGTTTATTTATATATTGTCTAGGGCTACTTTCATGCTTTAATGACAGATCCTATGATCCCCAAAGCTTAGAATATTTACTCCCTAGCCCTTTATAGAAAAAATTTGCGATCACCCTATTTCAAAGCATCAAATTGAAGGCATTCTGTTATCCAATAACTAGAGTGAATGTCATAGTGCTTAATTACTTAATATTAATAGCATTGTTAATAATGTGACATTAACCAAATCAGTTATTCTGAATCTACTCATAATGTATTTGGAAATTTTATTAAATGGGCTCTTCAAGTAGCAAAGTTTCTTAGGGGGTGGTGTTTAAATGTAAAGATACTTATAAAATAAAGAATGAGAAACTGATAGATTGTTGGAAAAGCAGGATGTTGAGGGCCCCTCTTTACAAGGGGTAGGCTACTTTACAAAAGTAGTTTAAAGCTGGAAGATTAATTAAGATTGCATCATAGCTCTGACAAGCAAATTATTTTGTCAGCTCTCCTGCAGTAAAATAAAACTTTCAGTTTTAAATTACCTAGAATTACAAATTGGTTTTGCTGGTCTCCATCGTTTAAGCTTTCCCTGTTGAGGAAAGTTTTGATGCCAGTTCCTCCCCCTTCCCCTGAATTTTCTTTCTTCTAAGGCATCGTCTTCTTGTTTGGTAAATACTGTCTCTTTTCATCTCTCTGAGGATATTAATTTTTTTTTAATTAAAAAAAATTTTTTTAAATACCAAAAAACAAATAAATGTAAACATTTCTATTTTGATCATTCCATTCTACATATATAATCAGTAATTCACACTGTCTTCACATAGTTGTATATCCATCATCATGATCATTTCTTGGAACATTTGCATCTATTCAGAAAAAGAAATAAAGTGAAAACAGAAAAAAAATTTTACATGCCATACCCCTTACCCCTCTCTTTCATTGATCACTAGCATTTCAAGCTAAATTTAACATTTGTTCCCCCTATTATTTAATTTTATTCCATATGTTCTCCTCATCTGTTGACAAGGTAGATAAAAGGAGCATCAGACACAAGGTTTTCACAATCACGCAGTCCCATTGTGAAAGCTGTATCATTATACAGTAATCTTCAATAAACATGGCCACTGGAACACAGCTGTACATTTTCAAGCAATTCTGTCCAGCCTCTCCATTACATCTTGAATAACAAGGTGATATCTCCTTAATGCATAAGAATAACCTCCAAGATAACCTCTTGACTCTGTTTGGAATCTCTCAGCCACTGACACTTTGTCTCATTTCACTCTTCCCCATTTGGGTCAAAAAGGTTTTCTCAATCCCTTGATGCTGAGTCTCAGCTCATTTTACGATTTCTGTCCCACGTTGCCAGGAAGGTCCAAACCTCTGGGAGTCATGTCCCACGTAGACAGGGGGAGGGTGGTGAGATTGCTTCTTGTGTTGGCTGGAGAGAGAGGCCACATCTGAGCAACCAAAGAGGTTCTCCTGAGGGTGACTCTTAGGCCTAATTTTAAGTAGGCTTGACCTATCCTTTGTGGGGTTAAGTTTCATATGAACAAACCCCAAGACTGGGGGCTCAGCCTATAGCTTTGGTTGTCCACACTGCTTGTGAGAATATCAAAAATTCAACTTGGGGAAGTTGAATTTTCCCCTGTTCTCATCATTGCAAGTACTTTTTTTATTCACTGTTCAAATCACTCTGGGATCTATCAGGGCTTCACTCTGGGATCTATCGGGGCATCACTCTGGACAAACCAACAAAATCTCATGTCCTACTCAAGTTTCCATGTACTTATGGTGTTCAATTAAGCTGTCTATTTAAGTTATATTAGGAAATGCACTAGTTAAATTATAAATTTTGTACCAAATAAACATTTTTTGCTTTAGTCTCACACATAAGTTGAAATTTTAAAATATTAATCACCATCTATTTTCAACACCCTGTCGTAATGACATTCCTTTGTTTTTCCTCATGCAAAAACATATTTAAATTTTATATTTTGTCACTACACATATATAATGTCTAGGCATTCCTAGATTATACAATCTCAGTCTTTATCATCTGTCTTCTTTCTGATTTCATTTGTGCCCCCAGCCCTCCTCCCTCTATCATTCTCACATTCAGCTTCATTCAGTGTTTTAACATAATTGTATTATAGTTAGGTAGTATTATTGTGCTGTCCATTTCTGAGTTTTTAATCTGTATCACTTCAACTCCAATTACCCAGTATCTTACCCTATTTTTAATCTCCTGATGGTCTCTGTTACCAACGAAACTCTCCAAGTTTATTCACTAATGTCAGTTCATATCAGTGAGACCATGCAGTATTTGTCCTTTTGTTTCTGGCTAATCTCACTCAACATTATTTCCTTAAGGTCCATCCATGTTGTTACATACTTCATAACTTTATTCTGTCTTACAGCTGCATAACATTCCATTGTATGTATAAACCACAGTTTGTTTAGCCACTCATCTGTTGATGAACATTTTGGCTGTTTCCATCTCTTCACAGTTGTAAATAATGCTGCTATAAACACTGGTGTGCAAATGTCCATTTGTGTCCTTGCCCTCATGTCCTCTGAGTAGATACCTAGCAGTGGTATTTCCGGGTCATATGGCAATTCTGTATTTAGCTTTTTGAGGAACCGCCAAATTGCCTTCCACAGCAGTTGTAACATTTCACATTCCCATCAACAGTGGATAAGTATGCCTCTTTCTCCACATCCTCTCTAGCACTTGTCATTTTCTGTTTTATTGATAATGGCCATTCTGGTGAGTGTGAGATGATATCTCATTGTGGTTTTGATTTGCATTTCTCTAATGGCCAGGGAAATTGAGCATCTGTTCATGTGCCTTTTGGTCATTTTTATTTCCTCCTCTGAGAGGTATCTGTTCAAGTCTTTTTCCCATTTTGTAATTGGGTTGGCTGTCTTTTTGTTGTTGAGGTGAACAGTCTCTTTATAAATTCTGAATGTTAGACCTTCATCTGATATATCGTTTCCAAATATTGTCTCCCATTGTATAGGCTGTCTTTTTACTTTCTTGACGAAGTTCCTTGATGCACAAAAATGTTTAATTTTGAGGAGTTCCCATTTCTTTCTTTCTTTCTTTAATGCTCTTGCTTTGGGTATAAGGTCTAGAAAACCACCTCCAAGTGTTATATTTATAAGATATTTCCCTACATTTTCTTCTAACTGTTTTATGGTCTTAGATCTAATGTTTAGGTCTTTGATCCACTTTGAGTTAACTTTTGTCTAGGGTGTGAGAATATGGGTCCTCTTTCATTCTTTTGCATATGGGTATTCAGTTCTCTAGGCACCATTTATTGAAGAGACTGTTCTGTCCCTGTGAGTTGGCTTGACTGCCTTATCAAAGATCAGTTGCCCATAGATGAGAGGGTCTATATCTGAACACTGTATTCTATTCCATTGGCCCGTATATCTCTCTTTATGCCAGTACCATGCTGTTTTGACCACTGTAGCTTCATAATGTGCCTTAAAGTCAGATAGTTTGAGCCCTCCGACTTCATTGTTTGTTCCTCAGGATACTTTTAGCTATTTGGGGCACCCTGCCCTTCCAGATAAATTTGGTTATTGGTTTTTCTATTTCTGAAAAGTAAGTTTTAGGGGTTTAATTGGTATTGCATTGAATCTGTAAATCAGTTTAGGTAGAATTGACATCTTAACTGTATTTAGTCTTCCAATCCATGAACATGGTATGCCCTTCCATCTATTTAGGTCTTCTGTGATTTCTTTTAACAATTTCTTGTAGTTTTCTTTGTATAGGTCTTTTGTCTCTTTAGTTAAATTTTTTCCTAAATATTTTATTCTTTTGGTTGCAATTGAAATGGAATTCTTTTTTTGATTTCCCCCTCAGGTTGTTCATTACTAGTGCATAGAAACGCTGCGGATTTTTGAGTGTTGATCTTGTAACCTGCCACTTTGCCGCACTCATTTATTTGCTCTAGTAGTTTTGCTGTGGATTTTTCGGGGTTTTTTACTTATAGTATCATATCATCTGCAAACAGTGAGAATTTTACTTCTTCCTTTCCAATTTTGATGCCTTGTATTTCTTTTTCTTGTCTAATTGCTCTGGCTAGAAGTTTCATTGCAGTGATGAATAACAGTGGTGATAGTGGACATCCTTGTCTTGTTCCTGATCTTAGGGTTAAAGTTTTCAGTTATTCCCCATTGAGGATGATGTTAGCTGTAGGTTTTTCATATATTCCCTTATCATTTTGAGGAAGTTCCCTTCTATTCCTATCCTTTGAAGTGTTTTCAGCAGGAAAAAATGTTGAATTTTGTCAAATGCCTTTTCTTCATCAATTGAGATGAGCATGTGGATTTTCTGCTTTGATTTGTTGATATGGTGTATTACATTAATTGATTTTCTTATGTTGAACCATCCTTGCATACCTGGGATGAATCCTACTTGGTCATGATGTATAATTCTTTTAATGTGTTGCTGGATTCGGTTGGCTAGAATTTTGTTGAGGATTTTTGCATCTATATTCATTAGAGAGATTGGTCTGTAGTTTTCTTTTTTTTGTAATATCTTTGTTTGGCTTTGGTATTTGGGTGATGTTGGCTTTGTAGAATGAGTTAGGTAGCTTTCCCTCCTCTTCAGTTTTTTTGAAGAGTTTGAGTAGGATTGGTATTAATTCTTTCTGGAATGTTTGGTAGAATTCACATATGAAGCCATCTGGTCCTGGACTTTTCTTTTTGAGAAGCTTCTTAATGACTGATTCAATTTCTTTACTTGCAATTGGTTTGTTGAACTCATCTATTTCTTCTCGAGTCAAAGTTGGTTGTTCATGCCTTTCTAGGAAGTTGTCCATTTCATCTACATTGTTGTATTTATTAGCAAAAGTTGTTCATAGTGTCCTCTGATTACTTCCTTTATTTCTGTGGGGTCAGTGGTTATGTCTCCTCTTCCATTTCTGATCTTATTTGTTTGCATCCTCTCTCTTCTTCTTTTTGTCAGTCTTGCTAAGGGCCCATCAATCTTACTGATTTTCTCATAGAACCAGCTTCTGGTTTTATTGATTTTCTCAATTATTTTCATGTTCTCAATTTCATTTATTTCTGCTCTAATCTTTGTTATTTCTTTCCTTTTGCTTGCTTTGGGGTTAGTTTGCTGTTCTTTCTCTAGTTCTTCCAAGTGGACAGTTAATTCCTGAATTTTTGCCCTTTCTTCTTTTTTGATATAGGCATTTAGGGCAATAAATTTCCCTGTTAGCACTGCCTTTGCTGCATCCCGTATGTTTTGATATGTTGTGTTTTCATTTTCATTTGCCTCGAGATATTTACTGATTTCTCTTGTAATTTCTTCCTTGACCCACTGGTTGTTTAAGAGTGTGTTGTTGCACCTCCACATATTTGTGAATTTTCAGGCATTCTGCCTATTATTGATTTCCAAATTCATTCCTTTATGATCTGAGAAAGTGTTTTGTATGATTTCAGTCTTTTTAAGTTTATTGAGACTTGTTTTGTGAGCCAGCATATGGTCTATCCTCGAGAATGATCCATGAGCGCTTGAGAAAAAGGTGTATCCTGCTGTTGTGGGGTGTAATGTTCTATAAATGTCTGTTAAGTCTAGCTTATTCATGATATTATTAAAATTCTGTTTCCTTATTGATGCTCTGTCTATATGTTCTGTCCATTGATGAGAGTGGTGAATTTAAGTCTTCAGTTATTGTGGTGGCTGTGTCTATTTCTCTTTTCAGTGTTTGCTGCATGTATTTTGGAGCATTCTGGCTCAGTGCATAAATATTTATAATTGTTTTATCTTCCTCCTGAATTGTTCCTTTTATTAATACATACTATCCTTCTTTGTGTCTTTTAACTGTTTTACATTTGAAGTCTAATTTGTTGGATATTAGTATAGCTACTCCTCCTCTTTTCTGATTGTTATTTGCATGAAATATCTTTTCCTAACCTTTCACTTTGATCCTGTGTTTATCCTTAGGTCTAGGATGTGTTTCCTGTAGGCAGCATGTTGATGGGTCCTGCTTTTAATCCATTCTGCCAGTCTGTGTCTTTTGATAGGGAAGTTTATTCCGTTAACATTTAGTGTTATTATTGTACGGGTTAGTACTTTCTTCTACCATTTTGCCTTTTGGAATTTATATGTCATATCTAATTTTCTTTTTTTTTTTTTTTTTTTTTTTTTTTTTTTTTACCTTTTCTCATAGTTTCTTTTCTACAGTCTTCTCCGCACCTCTATTTCCTGTCTTTTTATATCTGTCTCTAGTGCTCCCTTTAGTATTTCTTGCAGAGCTGGTCTCTTGGTCACAAATTCTCTCAGTGTTTTTTTGTCTGAAAATATTTTAATTTCTCCCTCATTTTTTTTTTTTTATTTATTTTTATTTTTATTTTTTTATTTTTATTAATTAAAAAAAGAATTAACAAAACAATTAGAAATCATTCCAATCTACATGTACAATCAGTAATTCTTAATAACATCACATAGTTGCATATTCATCATTTCTTAGTACATTTGCATCGATTTAGAAAAAGAAATAAAAAGACAACAGAATAAGAATTAAAACAATAATAGAAAGAAAAAAAAACAAAAAAAACAAAAACAAAAAACCTATACCTCACATGCAGCTTCATTCAGTGTTTTAACATAATTGCATTACAATTGGGTAGTATTGTGCTGTCCATTTCTGAGTTTTTATATCCAGTCCCGTTGTACAGTCTGTATCCCTTCATCTCCAATTATCCCTTCTCTTTTTTTTTTTTTAATTAACGGAAAAAAAGAAATTAACCCAACATTTAGAGATCATACCATTCTACACATGCAATCATTAATTCTTAACATCATCACATAGATGCATGATCATCATTTCTTACTACATTTGCATTGGTTTAGAAGAACTAGCAACATAACCGAAAAAGATATAGAATGTTAATATAGAGAAAAAAATAAAAGTAATAATAGTAAAATCAAAACAAAACAAAACAAAAACCTATAGCTCAGATGCAGCTTCATTCAGTGTTTTAACATGATTACTTTACAATTAGGTATTATTGTGCTGTCCGTTTTTGAGTTTTTGTATCTAGTCCTGTTGCACAGTCTGTATCCCTTCAGCTTCAATTACCCATTGTCTTACCCTGTTTCTAACTCCTGCTGAACTCTGTTACCAATGACATATTTCAAGTTTATTCTCGAATGTCCGTTCACATCAGTGGGACCATACAGTATTTGTCCTTTAGTTTTTGGCTGGATTCACTCAGCATAATATTCTCTAGGTCCATCCATGTTATTACATGGTTCATAAGTTTATCTTGTCTTAAAGCTGCATAATATTCCATCGTATGTATATACCACAGTTTGTTTAGCCACTCTTCTGTTGATGGAGATTTTGGCTGTTTCCATCTCTTTGCAATTGTAAATAATGCTGCTATAAACATTGGTGTGCAAATGTCCGTTTTTGTCTTTGCCCTTAAGTCCTTTGAGTAGATACCTAGCAATGGTATTGCTGGGTCGTATGGCAATTCTATATTCAGCTTTTTGAGGAACCGCCAAACTGCCTTCCACAGTGGTTGCACCCTTTGACATTCCCACCAACAGTGGATAAGTGTGCCTCTTTCTCCGCATCCTCTCCAGCACTTGTCATTTTCTGTTTTGTTGATAATGGCCATTCTGGTGGGTGTGAGATGATATCTCATTGTGGTTTTGATTTTCATTTCTCTAATGGCCAGGGACATTGAGCATCTCTTCATGTGCCTCTTGGCCATCCGTATTTCCTCTTCTGAGAGGTGTCTGTTCAAGTCTTTTTCCCATTTTGTAATTGGGTTGGCTGTCTTTTTGTTGTTGAGATGAACAATCTCTTTATAAATTCTGGATACTAGACCTTTATCTGATATATCATTTCCAAATATTGTCTCCCATTGTGAAGGCGGTCTTTCTACTTTCTTGATGAAGTTCTTTGATGCACAAAAGTGTTTAATTTTGAGGAGTTCCCATTTATTTATTTCCTTCTTCAGTGCTCTTGCTTTAGGTTTAAGGTCCATAAAACCGCCTCCAGTTGTAAGATCCATAAGATATCTCCCAACATTTTCCTGTAACTGTTTTATGGTCTTAGACCTAATGTTTAGATCTTTGATCCATTTTGAGTTAACTTTTGTATAGGGTGTGAGAGATGGGTCTTCTTTCATTCTTTTGCATATGGATATCCAGTTCTCTAGGCACCATTTATTGAAGAGACTGCTCTGTCCCAGGTGAGTTGGCTTGACTGCCTTATCAAAGATCAAATGTCCATAGATGAGAGGGTCTATATCTGAGCACTCTATTCGATTCCATTGGTCGATATATCTATCTTTATGCCAATACCATGCTGTTTTGACCACTGTGGCTTCATAATATGCCTTAAAGTCAGGCAGCGCGAGACCTCCAGCTTCGTTTTTTTTCCTCAAGATGTTTTTAGCAATTCGGGGCACCCTGCCCTTCCAGATAAATTTGCTTATTGGTTTTTCTATTTCTGAAAAATAAGTTGTTGGGATTTTGATTGGTATTGCATTGAATCTGTAAATCAATTTAGGTAGGATTGACATCTTAACTATATTTGGTCTTCCAATCCATGAACACGGTATGCCCTTCCATCTATTTAGGTCTTCTGTGATTTCTTTTAGCAGTTTTTTGTAGTTTTCTTTATATAGGTTTTTTGTCTCTTTAGTTAAATTTATTCCTAGGTATTTTATTCTTTTATTTGCAATTGTAAATGGGATTCGTTTCTTGATTTCCCCCTCAGCTTGTTCATTACTAGTGTATAGAAATGCTACAGATTTTTGAATGTTGATCTTGTAACCTGCTACTTTGCTGTACTCATTTATTAGCTCTAGTAGTTTTGTTGTGGATTTTTCCGGGTTTTCGACGTATAGTATCATATCGTCTGCAAACAGTGATAGTTTTACTTCTTCCTTTCCAATTTTGATGCCTTGTATTTCTTTTTATTGTCTAATTGCTCTGGCTAGAACCTCCAACACAATGTTGAATAATAGTGGTGATAGCGGACATCCTTGTCTTGTTCCTGATCTTAGGGGGAAAGTTTTCAATTTTTCCCCATTGAGGATGATATTAGCTGTGGGTTTTTCATATATTCCCTCTATCATTTTAAGGAAGTTCCCTTGTATTCCTATCTTTTGAAGTGTTTTCAACAGGAAAGGATGTTGAATCTTGTCGAATGCCTTCTCTGCATCAATTGAGATGATCATGTGATTTTTCTGCTTTGATTTGTTGATATGGTGTATTACATTAATTGATTTTCTTATGTTGAACCATCCTTGCATACCTGGGATGAATCCTACTTGGTCATGATGTATAATTCTTTTAATGTGTTGTTGGATACGATTTGCTAGAATTTTATTGAGGATTTTTGCATCTGTATTCATTAGAGAGATTGGTCTGTAGTTTTCTTTTTTTGTAATATCTTTGCCTGGTTTTGGTATGAGGGTGATGTTGGCTTCATAGAATGAATTAGGTAGTTTTCCCTCCACTTCGATTTTTTTGAAGAGTTTGAAGAGAATTGGTACTAATTCTTTCTGGAACGTTTGGTAGAATTCACATGTGAAGCCATCTGGTCCTGGACTTTTCTTTTTAGGAAGCTTTTGAATGACTAATTCAATTTCTTTACTTGTGATTGGTTTGTTGAGGTCATCTATGTCTTCTTGAGTCAAAGTTGGTTGTTCATGTCTTTCCAGGAACCCGTCCATTTCCTCTAAATTGTTGTATTTATTAGCGTAAAGTTGTTCATAGTATCCTGTTATTACCTCCTTTATTTCTGTGAGGTCAGTAGTTATGTCTCCTCTTCCATTTCTGATCTTATTTATTTGCATCCTCTCTCTTCTTCTTTTTGTCAATCTTGCTAAGGGCCCATCAATCTTATTGATTTTCTCATAGAACCAACTTCTGGCCTTATTGATTTTCTCTCTTGTTTTCATGTTTTCAATTTCATTTATTTGTGCTCTAATCTTTGTTATTTCTTTCCTTTTGCTTGCTTTGGGGTTAGCTTGCTGTTCTTTCTCCAGTTCTTCCAAATGGATAGTTAATTCCTGAATTTTTGCCTTTTCTTCTTTTCTGATATAGGCATTTAGAGCAATAAATTTCCCTCTTAGCACTGCCTTTGCTGCGTCCCATAAGTTTTGATATGTTGTGTTTTCATTTTCATTCGCCTCGAGGTATTTCCTAATTTCTCTTGCAATTTCTTCTTTGACCCAGTCGTTGTTTAAGAGTGTGTTGTTGAGCCTCCACGTATTTGTGAATTTTCTGGCACTCTGCCTATTATTGATTTCCAACATCATTCCTTTATGGTCCGAGAAAGTGTTGTGTAAGATTTCAATCTTTTTAAATTTGTTAAGACTTGCTTTGTGACCCAGCATATGGTCTATCTTTGAGAATGATCCTTGAGCACTTGAGAAAAAGGTGTATCCTGCTGTTGTGGGATGTAATGTCCTATAAATGTCTATTAAGTCTAGTTCATTTATAGTAATATTCAGATTCTCTATTTCTTTGTTGATCCTCTGTCTAGATGTTCTGTCCCTTGATGAGAGTGGTGAGTTGAAGTCTCCAACTATTATGGTATATGAGTCTATTTCCCTTTTCAGTGTTTGCAGTATATTCCTCACGTATTTTGGGGCATTCTGATTCGGTGCGTAAATATTTATGATTGTTATGTCTTCTTGTTTAATTGTTCCTTTTATTAGTATATAGTGTCCTTCTTTGTCTCTTTTAACTGTTTTACATTTGAAGTCTAATTTGTTGCGTATTAGTATAGCCACTCCTGCTCTTTTCTGGTTGTTATTTGCATGAAATATCTTTTCCCAACCTTTCACTTTCAACCTATGTTTATCTTTGGGTCTAAGATGTGTTTCCTGTAGACAGCATATAGAAGGATCCTGTTTTTTAATCCATTCTGCCAATCTATGTCTTTTGATTGGGGAATTCAGTCCATTGACATTCAGTGCTATTACTGTTTGGATAATATTTTCCTCTAACATTTTGCCTTTTGTATTATATACATCATCTCTGATTTTCCTTCTTTCTACACTCTTTTCCATATCTCTCTCTTCTGTCTTTTTGTATCTGACTCTAGTGCTCCCTTTAGTATTTCTTGCAGAGCTGGTCTCTTGGTCACAAATTCTTTCAGTGACTTTTTGTCTGAGAATATTTTAATTTCTCCCTCATTTTTGAAGGATAATTTTGCTGGATATAGGAGTCTTGGTTGGCAGTTTTTCTCTTTTAGTATTTTAAATATATCATCCCACTGTCTTCTAGCTTCCATGGTTTCTGCTGAGAAATCTACACAAAGTCTTATTGGGTTTCCCTTGTATGTAATGGATTATTTTTCTCTTGCTGCTTTCAAGATCTTCTCTTTCTCTTTGACCTCTGACATTCTAACTAGTAAGTGTCTTGGAGAACGCCTGTTTGGGTCTAATCTCTTTGGGGTGCGCTGCACTTCTTGGATCTGTAATTTTAGGTCCTTCATAAGAGTTGGGAAATTTTCAGTGATAATTTCTTCCATTAGTTTTTCTCCTCCTTTTCCCTTCTCTTCTCCTTCTGGGACACCCACAACACGTATATTTGTGCGGTTCATATTGTCCTTGAGTTCCCTGATACCCTGTTCAAATATTTCCATTCTTTTCCCTATAGTTTCTGTTTCTTTTTGGAATTCAGATGTTCCATCCTCCAAATCACTAATTCTATCTTCTGTCTCTTTAAATCTATCATTGTAGCTATCCATTATTTTTTCTATGTTTGCTACTTTATCCTTCACTTCCATAAGTTCTGCGATTTGTTTTTTCAGTTTTTCTATTTCTTCTTTATGTTCAGCCCATGTCCTCTTCATGTCCTCCCTCAATTTATCGATTTCATTTTTGAAGAGGTTTTCCATTTCTGTTCGTATATTCAGCATTAGTTGTCTCAGCTCTTGTGTCTCATTTGAGCTATTGGTTTGTTCCTTTGACTGAGCCATATTCTCAATCTTTTGAGCGTGGACAGTTATCTTCTGCTGCTGGCGTCTGGGCATTTATTCAGATTTCTCTTGGTGTTGGACCCAGCAAGGTTGTAATATTTTTCTGTGAAATCTCTGGGTTCTGTTTTTCTTATCCTGCCCAGTAGGTGGCGCTCGTGGCACACGTTTGTCTGCGGGTCCCACCAGTAAAAGGTGCTGTGGGACCTTAAACTTTGGAAAACTCTCACCGTCCTGGGGGTTCGCTAGCCGAAGCGGCTTGAGCCGGCCGGGGTCCGAACGCAGGGAGGGTTGCTGGTCGCCGCAGCCAGGGAAAGAGCCCGTCCGAATTTCCTAGTCGGCCCTGGGCAACAAGCGTGGCGGGAGGGCGCCAGCGGCAGCGGCCCGCCCGAGAGAGTGCACGTTCCCCGGGAGTCACGGGTTTGGAAGGGGCCTCCCCCACCCGTCACCGTTCTCCGCGGCCTGGGGGTTTCCGATCCAATTCTCTCAGTTGGTCCGGGGGCTGCGCATGGTGTGGGCACCAGCCGTCTTTGTTTCAGGGGACTGCCTCTCCAATTCTCCCAGCCGGCCCGGGAAGGGGGAAGGGAGTAACTCCGGCCGCTTGCCACCCCGCCCGGTAAGGCCCGCGCGCCTCGGCGATCTCACCCGAGCTGCTTCTCTCAGCCAGCCAGCCGTTCCAGGATGGGGTACGCTGTCTTTTTTTATCTCTGTTGTGGCTTTGGGTGCTTTCTGTATCGTTTCTACTCCCCTAGTAGGTGTCCTGGAGAAGAAACTAAGATCCGCGTGTCTTACTAAGCCGCCATCTTCCAGGAATTCCTTCTCCCTCATTGTTGAAGGACAATTTTGCTGACTATAAAATTCTTGGTTGGCGGTTTTTCTGTTTTAGTGATTTAAATATATCATCCCGCTGTCTTCTTGCCATCAGGATTTCTGCTGAGAAATCTATGCATAGTCTTATTGGGCTTCTCTTTTATTTGATGGATTGCTATCCTCTTGCTGCTTTCAAGATTCTCTCTTTCTCTTTGACCTCTGACATTGTGATTAGTAAGTGTCTTGGAGTTCGTGTGATTGGATCTATTCTCTTTCGGGTATGCTGTACTTCTTAGATCTGTAATTTTAAGTCTTTCATAAGAGTTAGGAAATTTTCAGTGATAATTTCCTCCATTCGTTTTTCTCCCTTTCCCTTCATCTTCTCCTTCTGGGCCACCAACAACACGTATATTCGCGTGCTTCCTATTGTCTTTCAATTTCTTGAGTCCCTGCTCATATTTTTCCCTATATTTTCTTTTGCTTGTTGGATTTCAGATGTTCCGTCCTCCAGTTTACTAATCCTATCTTCTGCCTCTCAAAATCTACCATTGTAGGTTTCCATTGTTTTTTTCATCTCTTCTACTGTACCTTTTATTCCAATAAGTTCTGCGATTTGTTTTTTCAGACTTTCGATTTCTTCTATTGGTTCATTTCCTTGCCTCCTTTATATCCTCCCTCAATTCATTGATTTGATTTTTGATGAGGTTTTCCATATCTGTTCGTATATTCTGAATTAATTGTTTCAACTCCTGTATCTCATTTGAATTGTTTGTTTATTCCTTTGACTGGGTCATATTTTCAGTTTTCCTAGAGTGATCTGTTAGTTTTTGCTGGTGTCTAGGCATTTAATTACCTTAATTAGTTTATTCTGGAGATTGTTTTCACTTCTTTTTCCTATGGTTTTCTTGCTGGATGAATTTGTTGTCTGTCTTTCTTTGACATTCAGTTCAGTTTTATCTGGACCTCTAGCTTAGGTTTTGTTTAACAGAGAATTTTTCAGTTCTTGTTTTCTTGTTTCTTGCCTTGCCTGTATGGTACCTCCCCCCCCCTCCCCCATGCTTTGGAGGGTCTACTTAGGTATTATAGACCCCAGCCAGATTTTCCCAGACCAAAGTGGCCTCCTGTCAGGAGGACGGAGTCACCTGTGTCAGTTTTCCCTGAGGGCGAGACCCAGTAGGTTGAAAGACTTTCCTGTGAAGTCTCTGGACTCTGTTTTTCTTATCCTGCCGAGTAAGTGGCGCTTGTCTGCCTGCAGGTCCCACCAGCATAAAATGATGTGGTACCTTTAACTTTGGCAGACTCTCCCTGCTGGGGGTTTGGTGGAGACAGAAGAGAGATTGTAGCCTGGTTTTAATGGCTTCAAATTACCAAACCCTGGTGTCTGAATTCCTTAAGGGAGGGATTTCACCTGGGTTGGGCTTCACCCCTCCCCTGGGTAAGGCACAGGCTTCAGTCAGGCCCTCAAACAAGCTTGTTTCTGCCTATGCCTGGGGCAGTTGCAGCCTGAGAAGGCCTGCTGCTGTATCCAAAGGCAGTCAAGCCTTTGTAAAACAGCCACAAAAACCTCTGTTTCTCCCTTCTTTCTCTTTCCGTCAGCCCTGCCTCCTTGGCACCGGGGCAAAAATGAGCAACCTCTGCTTTGAGCAGGTTTGCCTGAGCTGGGGCCCTATTTTTAGTTGTCAGAATTTGTTAAATAATTCCACAATTGGCATTTGGTTGTGCTCAGCCCCTGCTGCTGCTGGTAAAATCTCTTTCCTTTCCCCTCTGGGAATCAGCCTGTGGGGAAAGGACGCTGGCCGCCGTGGCTTGGGGAACTCATGGTTCTGGAACGGCTCACAGCCAGTCCAGCTGGTCCAGACTGTGGTACACTGTGTATTCGGTCACTGATGCAACCCCAGGTGCTGTTTTGTACTGTTCCTGGTTATTTAGTACCTATTCTGGAGGACGAACTAAATCGCGCACCTTACTAAGCCGCCATTTTGACACCTCCTAGGATATTAATTTTTTTTTTTTTTTTTTTTTTTAAAGAAAGAGGGAGGAAGGGAAGGAAAGACAGAGAGAAGGAAGGAAGGAAGAAAGGGAAACATCTTTAAACATTTTCTTGTTTTATTATATTTTGTTTGTTTGTTTGTTTTTTACATGGGCTGGGGCCGGGAATCGAACCGAGGTCCTCCGGCATGGCAGGCAAGCACTCTTGCCCGCTGAGCCACCGCGGCCCGCCCTAGGATATTAATTTTTAAAAGCAGTTTTCTTTGGCATTTCTTTTCTTATAGAAGCGTTCCACATTAACTTGCAATGCTTTGTCACATTTAAGTATAAGAGACTGAAAGTCAGATTAGGAACTCTTTGTATGTGTGTGTAAAGAGGAGAAGCTTGTTAAATGAGTACCTTACTATAGGGCTGTCCAGTTGGACTGTTTGGGGAACTCCCATGAGAAGATTTGTCTCATCTCCTGCCTGGTCAATTAAGTATTGGTTACAGTGTGCTTGGAGCAAAGTGGAGAAGAGGATAGAGAGCTTTATCATTTTGTTCTTTTCCTAATTGCCGGCTCAGTCATAACTTTTGTCTCCGATTCTAAAGATGCTCCGTTTTATGCTCTCCATAGGAAGACAATCTAAGTCATCTTCCAGTGTGGGGTAGAGGATCTAGGATAGAAGCGCTTCTTAAGAAGCTTTTAAGCAGTACTCCTTATATATGTACCTGTTTACTCCTCTTCAGGATGTTGCAATGTAAACCATTTTGGTTCTTGTCTGTGACGTAGGAGTCAGCTTTCTTGGATGTACTAAGTTAATTAGCCTTGTTACAGTCACTTTTCATCTCCCTGTAGTTTGTTGTTGCCTGTGCTTATGTTTTTCCTGATTTAAAAAAAAAAAATCACTTCACTAGAATTTAGTGAGAGTTTGGAAGGGAGCAAAATTGGATATGTTACATTTAATCTTTATCCCTAGGTCCTTTTCCCACATATTTTAGGTATTTTTCTTTTCTTATTGCCTTATAAGATAAATGTTTTTTTTTGTTTGGTTTTTACTGCTTACCTTTGAAATTTTATCTTACATATTTACAAAAGTTAATTGTATCTTTATCTCATCCTGAGCAATACAAGGACCTTAGGACAGTTAACTCTGGTCATCTCCATTTTTGACTTGAATGCTGTTATTTACTATTGCTGTTTTATTTTGATTTTGATATCTGCATCAGATATGTAATAGGCAAAATTTTTCTCCTCTTCTATGGGTTGTCTTTTTTTTTTTTTTATTAATTAACGGAAAAAAAGAAATTAACCCAACATTTAGAAATCATACCATTCTACATATGCAATCAGTAATTCTTAACATCATCACATAGATGCATGATCATCCTTTCTTAGTACATTTGCATCGGTTTAGAAGAACTAGCAATACAACCGAAAAAGATATAGAATGTTAATATAGAGAAAAAAAAATAAAAGTAATAATAGTAAGAACGAAACGAAACAAAACAAAACAAAACAAAAACCTATAGCTCGGCTGCAGCTTCATTCAGTGTTTTAACATGATTACTTTACAATTAGGTATTATTGTGCTGTCCATTTTTGAGTTTTTGTATCTAGTCCTGTTGCACAGTCTGTATCCCTTCAGCTCCAATTACCCATTATCTTACCCTGTTTCTAACTCCTGCTGAACTCTGTTACCAATGACATATTCCAAGTTTATTCTCGAATGTCGATTCACATCATTGGGACCATACAGTATTTGTCTTTTAGTTTTTGTCTAGACTCACTCAGCATAATGTTCT
The DNA here is from genome assembly GCF_023851605.1 of Tamandua tetradactyla. Classification (NCBI taxonomy): domain Eukaryota; kingdom Metazoa; phylum Chordata; class Mammalia; order Pilosa; family Myrmecophagidae; genus Tamandua; species Tamandua tetradactyla. The sequence goes on along the minus strand of NC_135327.1, from coordinate 18,435,158 downwards.
CTAGGTCCATCCATGTTATTACATGCTTCATAAGTTTATCCTGTCTTAAAGCTGCATAATATTCCATCGTATGTATATACCACAGTTTGTTTAGCCACTCGTCTGTTGATGGACATTTTGGTTGTTTCCACCTCTTTGCAATTGTAAATAACGCTGCTATAAACATTGGTGTGCAAATGTCCGTTTGAGTTTTTGCCCTTAATTCCTTTGAGTAGATTCCCAGCAATTGGGTTGTCTTTTTTTGATAAGTGTTCTTTCAAGCATAAAAGCTTTAAATTTTGATCATGTCTGTTTATCTGTTTTATCCTTTGTTTCTTGTGGTTATAATGTTATAACTAAGAAATTAGTACCTAATCTGAAGTCAAGAGTTTTTTCTTTTTTCTTTTAAGAGTTCTATAGTTTTAGCTCTTACATTTATATCTATGATCGATCATGTTAATTTTTGTATGTGATATGAGGTACAGATCTAAATTCATTCTTTTGTGTGAGGATATCCAGTTGTGCTGGCATCATTTGTTAAAAAGTCTATTCTTTCGGTTAGACATTAGGGCTTGCTAAACCCCAACCAGACCATTCCTTCGAATCCTAAAAACATCTAGGGTGTTACATAAGATTCTACAAAGGTTCCATGCACGAGGGTAACTAGAAATCTACAACCTCCAGATGGGTCCCTGGACCAGGTAAGTCCTGAAGTCCAGAGGGGTCAGCCTCTCCAGAGCATCAGCTGGTTCCATCCCCCCATCCCATATTATCAACAACCCTTTCCAACATGAAAAAGTTAGAATGGGCATAACCCAAATACCCCTAAAGAGTGGGAGAGAGATCATAGGTGATGGTGGAGTTGCAGAGAAGGTAGGTAGGGTTTAAGAAGTGAGTAATATTGCTGAACATTATATTGTTATTTCTTTTAGTCTCCAGTATCTTAGAGCAGCTAGAAGTTAAAACCTAAAATGATGGGATTATAGCCCATACCAAATTCTGAAATCTGTTCTACAGCTAATTGTTGCGATGTGCTTTGAAATTTGTTGCTTTTCTGTATACATGTTATTTTTCACACAAACAAAATGGGAGAATAGTAATAAATAAAAGTGAAAACACTGTCAAATTAAAAAAAAAAGACTATTTTTTCCTCATTTAATTGTCTTGGTACCTTTGTTGACAATCAGTTAACCATACGTATATGAGTTTATTTCTGAATTCACTTCTATTCCATTAGTCTTATGCATTTGTCCTTATGCCGGTACCACACATTTTACTAACTGTAGCTCTGTAATAAGTTTTGAAATTGGGAAGCGTGAGTCTTCTAACTTTGTTTTTCTTTTTCAAGGTGATTTTTTACTATTCTGAAACCTTTGCATTTCCATATGAATTTTAGGATCAAATTGTCAATTTCTGCAGGAAAAAGGCAGCTGGAATTTTAATAAGGATTGTGTTGAACCCATATACCCAGCTTGGGTATATTGCCATCTTAATAATAAATCCTCCACTCTATGAACATGGGATGCCTTTTCATTTATCTAGATCTTCTTAAATTTCTTTCAAGAGATTTATAGTGGTTTATAGTTTTCAGAGTATAAGTTTTGAAATTTATTCCTCAGTAATTTATTCTTTTTGATGCTATTATGATTGGATTTTTAAAATTTCCTTTTCTGATTGTTTATTGCTAGTTCATAGAAATACAACTGGTTTTTGTTGATTCTGTATTCTGAAATGTTGCTGTACTTATTTTTTTTGTTCTAAAAGTTTTTAGTGGATTACTTAGAATTTTCTATATATGAGATCATATCATCTGCAGAGATAGTTAAACTTCTTCCTCTCCAGTCTGGATGTTTTTAATTTTATTTTCTTGCTCAACTGTCTTGGCTAGAACCTCCAGTACAGTATTGAATAGAAGTGGCAAGAATGGGCAGTTTTGTTTTGTTCCTGATCTTAGGGGGAAAGCAATCAGTTTTTCCACAATAAGTCTGATGTTAGCTGTGGATTTTCTATAGCTGCCCTTTATCAGGTTAAGGAAATTCTCTTCTATTCCTAGTTCAGTGAGTGTTTTTATCATGAAAAGGTGTTGAATTTTGTCAGTTGCTTTTTCTGTTTCTATTGAGATGATCGTGTGGGTTTTGTCCTTTAGTCTATGAATGTGTATTACATTAATTGATTTTTGGATGTTTAACCAACTGCATTCTTGGGATAAATTTCACTTAGTCTTGGTATGTTATTGGATTCAGTTCAGTAATATTTTGCTGAGGATTTTTGAAGCTATATTCCTAAGAGATACTGGTCTGTAGTTTTCTTGTGCTGTCTTTGATTTTTTTTATCAGGGTAATACTGACCTCATAGAATGAATTGGGAAGTGTTCTCTCTTATTTATTTATTTATTTGAAGAGTTTGTGAGGAATTGAAACATATTCTTTCAGTATTTGTTAGAATTCACCAGTGAAGACATTTAGTCCTGGGCTTTTATTTATGGAGTTTTTTGATTACTAATTTAATCTCTTCATTTGTTATAAGTCTATTCAGATTTTCGTTTGGATGTTTCTAGGAATTTATTCATTTTATCTCGTTTATCTAATTTGTGATGTATGCACAGTTGTCCATAGTATTCCCTTATAATTCTCTATTGTTTTTGTAAGGTGAATAGCAAATTCCCCTCTTTCTTTTCTGATTTCAGTAAGTTGAATTTTCTCTCTTTTTTTCTTGTCAGTCTAGATAAAGATTTGTCAATTTTGTTGATTATTTTGAAGAACCAACCATCTGTTGGTTTCATTGATTTTTCTTATTTTCTATTCTTTATCTCATTAATTTCCCCTCATTTTTATTTCCTTTTTCAGCTTGCATTGTATTTAATTTGTTCTTTTTTGGGGGGGGGGCTTAGACAACAGGAGTTTATTGGCTCAGGGTTTGAAGTCTAGAGGTCCAAAGTCAAGGCATCAGCAAGGCATCTCCCCAAAGTCTGTAACATTCTGGTGCTGGCTGCTGGTGTTCCTTGGAGTTCCTGGAGTTGCATCTCTGCCTTGAATCATGTGGTAATGTCCTCTACTTTCTCTTCCAGGTTCTGTTGACTTCCAGTTTCTGTTTCCTCTCTGTGGCTTTCTTTGTTTGTGTCTGATTTCTTCTGCTTATAAAGGACTCCAGTAAACCAGATTAAGGCTCACACTCATTGATTTGGGCTACACCTTATCTAAGATAACATCTTCAAAAGATCCTGTTTGCAATGTATTCATACCCACAGGAATGCAGATTAAGATGAAGAACATATGTTTCTGGGGTACATAAGTCAACCTACCGCACTTACTTCTCTACTTGAGAAGTAAGAGTAGGAAGATAAAAAAGGGGAAAAAATTAATCCCACCTGCACTATGCAATCCTTCTGTCCTCAAAATTTGCAGCCCTCCAGGCCTCTCAACTGAGAGTGCAACTTCGGCCTTATCGGGTTCCCAAGATAATCCAGGCAAAACCTAGCAAGAGGCAGTAGATCAGCTCCAGCAGCAGGTGGGACCATAAACTGTATAAGTCATTGCTGTTGTTGATTCTACTGTTTCTTAAAGCTCAGTTCCAAGTTCACCTCCACCTCCACAGTTCCAGAAATACTGTCTGAACTAAGCCTTTAATATTGGACCACATAGGTTGCCTTGCCTCCTCTAGACTCTGGTTTTTGTCAGGTATCCTTGGTGTTTTTGACCTGCAGATGCATCACTCCAGTCTCTGCCTTTTCCAACTTCATCTGGCCTTCTCCCTGGTATCTGTCTAGTTTGTTCTTTTTCCAGTGTCTTAAGGTAGAAGGTCAGGTTGTTGATTTTAGAGCTTTCTTCTTTCTTCAGGTAGGCATTTACAGCTATAAATTTCCCTCAGAGTAGTGCTTTAGCTGCGTTCCATACATTTCGGTATTTCATTTCTTCATTTTCATTCATCTCCAAGTATTTTCTAATTTCTCATGTGATTTTTTTGACTCATTGGTTTTTCTAGGAGTGTGTTGTTTAATTTTCACATATTTGTGAATTCTCCAAAATTTTCAGTTATTAATTTTCAAATTTACACTATTATGATTTGGGAACATATTTTATAAGATTTCAATCCCTTTAAATTTATTGAGGCTTATTTTATAGCTTAGCTTGTGGTCTAACTGGAGACTGTTACTTGTGGGCATGAGAAGAATGTGTATTCTGCTGTTGCTGTGTGGAGTGTTGTGTAGATACCTCTTAGGTCTAGTTTGTAAATAGTATTGCTGAAGTCTTCTATTTCCTTTTTAATCTTCCACTTAGTTCTATTCAACATTGAAAGTGAGATATTGAACTCACGTACTGTTATTGAATTTTCTATTTCTTTGCATATGTGCATGTGTGTGTGTGTGTGTGTGTGTGTGTGTGTGTGTGTGCTCAAAACTTTAATGCACAGTGCAGGTTACATGCTCAAAGATGAGTAAGGGCCTTCTCCAAAGGAGAAGAAGCAGTCTGAGGTTAGGATCCTTGCCTTATAAGGATTTGGAGGGACTCTTCCCCCTCTAGCTCTGCTAATAAGGGACTGCTGAGCTGTACTTTTCATAGGTTCTTTTCAGGTGCTGACCGTAGGGCTAGGTGTGGGGTCTGGATAGGTGTGTAGGTGCCTAAAGGAACTTTTTGTTATGAATCTTAAGGTCACTTCCCCAACCTTCCTTCCCTATCTAATCTGCCTCATTCCCCTTTCAGAGAATTCCCTCCCTTAATCTTAAGGGTTGCTGAAGGAGAGCTTTTAGTCTTCTGAAACTGCTTCCTTCTGACAGAGGGGGTGTTTTCCCTGCCTATAATGGAAGTGAAATTCTCTGGCTGTCATATCTAATGATTCTTTGGGAAGGTTTTGGGAGTTTCTACATCTTTCTTGTTCTGGTTTGACCCCTTTGTTGTCTGTTGACGTCTTACAAGGGCATTCAACCTGTATGATGATTTGTGCTGTTACTGCTGAGGTGCATTGTTCTGAGAGACAGAGAGAGAGAGAGAGAGAGAGAGAGAGGGAGAGAGAGAGAGGTGAAAACCCACACAACCAAGGAGAGCTAGGGTGGCTAGTCCCATTAAACAGAAAAGAATGGAGTGAAGAATGACACCTTTGAACTCTGATTAACATAAAAACAATAATTCTCTTCCAGGAATTCCCATGTTCCTTCATGGGCTGCTATAAGGGTATTTAAGCTTACTCGGAGGACGATGCTTGCTATTGAATTTATTTGGGATTGGAGAAGGGTTAAGGTGGAGGGTGTTTGTTTGATGCCAGTGCACAGTTCAAGGGAGATATTATGGGGGACCCATTCTCTATGGGCTATTTCTGCCGCTCCAGTGGCTGCAGCTCCCCCAATCTTGAAGATAGTTAGGAGTGAGATTAGGAAATGAACCACTCTTTATTCTGGTTTGGGATGACAAGACGGGAAGCTGGGAGTGGGAAAAGACTCATTTTCACATTGCAGCTTGAGTGCTGGGGCCACATACACTAAAGTACCTGTCTTTGACCACTGGGGGGTAGGCTAAGGTAAGTTTTATGCCCAAAAAGAAGAATATGCTCTGATTGGGGTCTAGAGAGACAGCAAATGATAGGTTGCCTATTAATCCAGATGATGTGCTACTGGTTGCTTTTGTGGCCACCCTGGAGTTTGATTTAGTTGTGGGTGGTCTGCTCCACTGCATGCTGAAAGACAGCTTGGTGTTCCTTCATGGTCACCACGCTGCAGCTGGACAACCCAGCACTTCTCGGAGAATTTGAGACCTCAACCAAGGGCTCGTGCCCTAAGGGCTCTTAACTCAGTCTCAGGTAAAAATTCAAGGACTGGTTAGTGTTTTCAGCCAAATAGTTTAATAAGCTCAGTGCCTGAGAACCCTGGGAATTCTCAGCTGGTGCCTGAGAGCCCTGGGAATTCTAGTCTGGATGCTGTAGGGCTCCAGGAATTCTCTGCTGAATGCTGGAAAGCCCCAGGAATTCTCTGCTTGATAGTGGAGAGCCACGGCAATTTTTGGAGAAGTCTAGACCCCAACCAGGGACTGATGCTGTGAGGGTTCTTGACTCAGTGATAAGAAACTAAGCAGCAGGAAAGAAGTCAAGGGTTAATCAGTGTGTACAGCCAAACAATCCAAAGATGAACCAATGTGTACAGCTTAAAATTTTAATGTGCAGCGAAGGTACACACTCAAAGGTGAACACGGGCATTCCCCGAAGGAGGAGAAGCTGAATTGTCTATTTCTACCCTCAATTCTGTAAGCCTTTGCTTTATATCTTTGGAGGCTTTGTAGGTAGATTCATATATGTTAATAGTTGTTATAACTTTCTGATGAATTGACTCTTATCATTAGAAAATATCCCTCTTTACCTCTAGTAACAATTTTTCTTTTTAAAATCTGAATTTTATATCACCTTTCCAGTTTTGTTATAGTTGTGTTTGCTTCTCTACCTTTTTAGTTTCAGTTTATTTCTGTATCTTTGGATTTAAAGTGTCTCCTGTATATAGCATATAGTGGATCTTTTTTTTTTAACCCTGTCTGACAATCTGTAGCTTTGATTGAATTGTTTAATCCATGCACATTTAATGTTGTTTTATTTTTTTTTTTACTTTTTAACTTTTTTATTGTATAATATAATATATATATATAAATATATATAAAGAAAAGAAAGAAAAAAGCAATAGTTTTCAAAGCACTCTTCAACAAGTAGTTGTAGAAGTTTGTATATATCTCAGATTTTTCTTTCTAGCTGCTCCAGAACATTGGAGGGTAGAAGAAATATAAAAATTTTTTCATCATCATTTTTTTCTTTTTTTTTTGTGAAAAGTAACATATACACAAAAAAGCAATAAATTTCAATGCACAGCTTAACAATTAGTTGTAAAACAGATTTCACAGTTTAGTGTGGGTTACAATTCCGCAATTTTAGGCTTTCATTTCTGGCTGTTATAAGATGCTGAAGACTAAAAGAAATTACAGTGATTCTGCAATCACATTCATCCTTTAAACCCTACGTTCTCTGTATAACTCCACCATCACCCTTGATCTTTCTCTCACTCTTTAGAGGTATTTGGGCTATGCCCACTCTAACTTTTTCATGTTGGAAGGGCTGTCACAAATAAGGGGTAGGGTGATGGAACTAACCGATGTTCTGGAAAGGCTGGCCCCTCTAGGTTTCAGGACCTTTCTGGTCCAGGGACCCATCTGAAGGTTGTAGGTTTCTGGAAAGTTACCCTAGTGCCTAGGCCCCTCGTAGAATCTTATATATTGCCCTAGGTATTCTTCAGGATTGGCTGGAATGGTTTTGCTTGGGATTTGGCATATTTGATATTGTTTTTTAATTGAATTTATATTTGCCATTTTACTTTTTTTCTTTATATGTCCGAAGTCTTTTTTTTTGTTTCTCTGTTCCTCCTTTGTTGCTTTCTTTTGTGTTAAGTAGATATTTTCTGAAAATTTTAATGTTTTCAATATATTTTTTGTTCTTTTCTTAGTAATTATTCTAGGGCTTACCATATGTTTTGGTTTGCTAATGCTGCTGGAGTGCAGTATACCAGAAATGCATCAGCTTTTATAAAGGGAGTTTATTAAGTTACAAGTTTACAGTTCTAAGGCCTAAAAATATTCAAACTAAGGCATTCAGAGAAAGGTGCCTTGACTCCAAAGAAAGGCCAATGTCTGTTATATTGGAAGACACATGGCTGGTGTCTGCTAGTCCTTATTCCCGGTTCCATTGCTTCCAGCTTCTGATTCCAGTGGCTTCCTCTCTTAAGCATCTGTGGCTCCTCAGTTAGCTACTCTGGGCAAAACTCTGGGTGTCATCTCTTAGCACTATCTCCTGGGGCTGGAGATTTCTTCTCTCCTGGCTTCTGGGTTCTAACAGCTCTCTCAGCTCCTTCTGCATCTTTAGATGTCTGTGTTTATTGGATTGGCAAGTGCCTCCAAATATCTGTATCTGAGCTTTTTCCTTCTGTGAACTCTCTTAAAGACTCCAGTAAACTAATTAAGATCCACCTTAAATGGGTGGAATCACATCTCCATCTAATCAAAAGGTCCTACCCATAAAAGGGCAGGTCACATCTCCATGGAAGTAACCTAATCAAAATGGCACACCCACAATTGTGTGTGTCACATCTCCTTGGGAACAACCTAATCAAGATGTCCTGCTCTACAATATTGGATCCAGATTAAAAGAACATGGCTGCCTATACATTTCTGGAGTATGTAATAATTTCAGACCAGCACACCATATATCAGAATCTACTTCAGATTTATACTAACTTAATTCCAGTGAGATATATAGATGTTGTCTATAGGTTTATTCCCTCTTCCTCTTTTTGTGCTACTATTTTACATATTGCGTATGCAATACATATTAGTATATGTTACGAACATGTGTTTGTATATTACAATATCCATTGTTATACTTATTCCTTTGTGTAATTTTGTGTATATTAAAGGTGAGAAAGAAAAGAAGAGCAAGTGTATATTCATTCTTATTTACCATTCCAGATTCTCTTCTCATTCATTCAAGTTGTCATCATTTGTCATTTCCTTAAGTTGCCGTCATGTGTCATTTCCTAACTTCAGACCAGCTCTGCTCCTACCTTTGTCCTTTGCACCATTATTGTCCAATATATTTCTATGATATAGGCTCAACAATATACACATATTGTTTTACACAGGTGCTTTTTAAGTCATTTAAGAGAAGAAGAAAAATATGCATTTCTAGGTTCACTTGTAATTTCATAATTATCTTTACTGGTGCTCTTTGTTTTTCTTACGGATTTGAATTTCGATCTGGGTTTCCCTGCTTTCTGATTAAGAACTTCCTTTCCTATTTCTTTTAAGGTGGTTGAACTAACAACAAAGAGTCTCAGTTTTTGTTTTTCTGGGAGTGTCTTTCTCCTAGCTTTTGGAAGATCTTCTCCTTTGACATTCAGTTCTAGATTACATTGATCTTCGTTTCCTTCCTCTCCCATCTTGATATCATTTACTATTATGTCACCTTCACTGTTGCTGTTGAGAAGTCATTTGTTAGTCTAATTCTTGTTATTTGTAGAGAAGACTTTTAAGATCATTTTGTCTTTGCTTTTCTATAATTTGACTGCATGAATCTAGATTTGATTTACTTTTTTATTTATCTTGTTTGTGATGCATTGAGAATTCTGAGTCTGAAGTTTGTTGGCTATTTTCAAATATTGCTTTCCCCACTTGCTTATCTCCTTTGGAAATCTTACTAGACATAAGTTGGATCTTTTTGTCTATCTTTGTTTTTTAATCTCTCATAGCCTTCTCTCATATTCTGTTTAAATTCTTTATATTCTGTCCCACTGATTTTCTTCATTTGTGTCTAATTTGCCTTTAATCCATTGAGTGATTTTTCACTTTTGTTTGTCAGTTATAGGATATATACAGTTTTATATATAAACATGTATATGGTTTTTCATCTTAATGATTTTTCATTTATCATAGTTGTAGGATGAAATGTTTTGTTTATTTTGATGCTTTAATTCGAATTTGACAGTACAGAACTTTTGTTTTTAACCTCTTGTCTATTATGTCTATAACTCCTTATTTTATTTTATTTTTTGCATGGGCAGACACCAGGAATCGAACCTAGGTCTCTGGCATGGCAGATGGAAACTCTGCCTGCTGAGCCACCATGGCCCACCCAACTCCTTATTTTTTAACCTCATTGAGCCAAATTTTACATACCGTTTAATTTACCTGTTTCAAATGTATAATATACATTTACCAAATTTTGAAACTATTGCCATAAATCAGTTTTAGAACATTTTCACCACCCAAATAAGATCCTTGATGCCTATTTACTGTTAGTTCCTGTTCCCATATCCTGTTCCAGCAACTACTAACCTACTTTCTGTCAGTATAGATAATAGGTACATAGTGTTACCTTCCTTGGGTAGTTTTCATAAATGGAAATATACAGTATGTGTTCTTTTATGTCTGGTTTCTTTCACTTAGTATATTGTTTTTGTGGTTTCACCTCTGTCATAGCATGTATCAATAATTTGTTCCATTTTATTATAACTGAATTGTATTTTGTATGTATATAACATTTTTCATTTAACTAGTCATCAGTTGATAGACAGTTGGTCTGTTTCCACTTTTGGCTGTTGTGAAGAATGCATTCATGTATAAGTTTTGATGTGGACAAATGTTTTCATTTCTCTTGGGTATATACCTAGAAGTGTAATTACTGAGTCATATGGTAAATTTTCTTTTAAAAGCAGTTTTATTGAAATAAATTCACATACAGCAAATCCATCTAAAGTGTACATCTTCTAGTATATTCACAGTTGTGCATTCATCACCACAATCAATTCTAAAACATTTTCACCCTCAGGAGGGTTCACTTTGTTATTCAGTCCCATGTTTCATCTTCTGGCTCTCTTTAGTGACATATACAACCCTATTTTCCCCTTTCAATCAGAATTGCCCCCATCTATCATCACTGTTAATTACACTCACTATAATGTGCTAACATCACCTCCATCCATTTTCAAACATTTATCATCAGCCTTATTGCGTATTCTGCACAAATTAAGTGACTGCTCCCATTCTTTAGCCTCAGTCTACATCCTGGTAATCTATATTGTATATTTTGTGTCTGTGAGTTTAGATATAATTAGTTCATATCACTGAGATCATAAAATATTTGTCCTTTTGTGTCTGACTTAATTCATTAACATAATGCCTCCAAGGTTCAACTGTGTTATTACATGCTTCAGGAATTAATTCCTTACTACTGAATACTACTCTGTCATAGGCATATACCACGTTTTGTTTATCCATTCATCCCTTGAAGGACACTTGGGTTGTTCCCAGCTTTTGACAATTGTGAATAATGCTGCTATGAATATCGGTGCACAAATGTCTGTTCATTATCCTGCTTTTAGGTCTTCTGAGTATATCCCAAGTAGTGGGATTCCCAAGACATAAGGTAACTCTATACTTAGCTTCCTGAGGAATGGCAAAACTGTCCTCCACAGTGGCTGTACCATTTTACATTCCCACCAGCAGTGAATAAGTATTCCAATTGCTCTGTATCTCTCTAACACTTGTAGTTGCCTTTTTGTTTAATAGTTACCATTCTAGTAGGTGAGAGATGATATGTCATTCTGGTTTTGATTTGTATTTCCCTAATAGCTAGTGAAGCTTAGTGTCTTTTCATGTGTCTCTTAGCCATTTGTATTTCTTCTTTGGAGAAATGTCTGTCATGTCCTTTGACCAGTTTTTAATTGGGTTGTTTGTATTTTTATTGTTGGGTTGTAGGATTTCTTTATATATCCTTAGTCTATCCTGTACAGAGATAAGTTTCATATGAACAAACCCCAAGAGTGAGGGTTCAGCCTATTGATTTAGTTGTCCCCACTGCTTGCGAGAATATCAGGAATTCTCCAAATGGGGAAGTTGACTTTTTTTTTTTTTTTTAGACTTTTTCCCCTTTCTCACTGTTCCCCCAAGGGGACTTTGCAAATACTTTTTTGCTCACTATTCAGAGCAATCATCTATCTTTCCATCTGGTTTCATTTGTGCCCCCAGCCCTCCTCTCTCTATCATTCTCATATTCAGCTTCATTGAGTGAACTAACATTGTGTTGCGATTAGGTAGTATTGTGTTACCCATTTCTGAATTTGTATAATCAGTCTATTCACAATCTGTATTCCTTCAGCTCTAATTACCCAAAATCTGCCCTATTTCTATCTCTTGATGGCCTCTGTTCTTTTTTTTTTATTTATGGTTACATTCTCCCCAAATCTTTTTTTAAATTTATTTATTAATTAAAAAAATTAAGAACAAAGAAAAACATTAACATATAATTCCGTTGTATATATATATATTCAGTAATAACAATATCATCACATAGTTGCATATTCATCATTTCTTAGAACATTTGCATCGATCCAGAAAAAGAAATAAAACAATAATAGAAAAAAAAAGATTATACATATCATACCCCTCACCCCTCACCCCCATCTATCACTGGCATTTCAAACTAAATTTATTTTAACATTTGTTCCCCCTATTATTTATTTTTATTCCATATGTTCTACTCGTTTCTTGACAAGGTTCATAAAAGGAGCATCAGACACAAGGTTTTCACAATCACACAGTCACATTGTGACAGCTATATCATTATTCAATCATCCTCAAGAAACATGGATACTGGAACAGAGCTCTACATTTTCAGGCAGTTCCCTCCAGCCTCTCCATTACATCTTGAATAATAAGATGATATCTACTTAATGCATAAGAATAACCTCTAGGACAACCTCTTGACTCTGTTTGGAATCTCTCAGCCATTTACATTTTGTCTCATTTCACTCTTCCCCCTTTTGGTTGAGAAGGTTTTCTCAATCCTTTGATGCTAAATCTTAGCTCATTCTATGGTTTTTCTCAATCCCTTGATGGTGAGTCTCAGCTCATTTTACGATTTCTGTCCCACGTTGCCAGGAAGGAACCTCTGGGAGTCATGTCCCACGTAGACGGGGCGGGGGGCGGTGGTGAGATTGCTTGTGTTGACTGGAGAGAGAGGCCACATCTGAGCAACAAAAGTAGTTCTCTTGGGGGTGACTCTTAAGCCTAAATTTTAAGTAGGCTTGACCTATCCTTTGTAGGGTTAAGTTTCATATGAACAAACCCCAAGAGATGGCCTCTGTTCTTAACTGAAATTCTCCAAGTTCATTCATTAACGTTAGTTCATATCAGTGAGACCATACGGTATGTGTCCTTTTGTTTCTGGCTGATCTCACTTGGCATAATGTCCTCAAGCTCCATCCACATTATTGCATGCTTCATGACTTTATTCCATCTTATAGTTGTGTAATATTCCATTGTATGTATATACCACAGCTTGTTTAGCCTCTCGTCTGTTGATGGGCCTTTGAGCTGTTTCCATCTCATGGCAATTGTAATTAATATTGCTATAAACATTGGTGTGCAAATGTCCATTTGTGTCCTTGCCCACATGTCCTCTGAGTAGATACCTAGCATTAATATTGCCGGATCATATGGCAATTCTATACTTAGATTCCTGAATATCTTTAAAACTCTCTCTCATTTTTGCTGGATAGAGAATAGTCTCTTCAATAAATGGTGCCTAGAGAACGGGATATCCACATGCAAAAGAATGAAAGAGGATCCATATCACACACCCTACACAAAAATGAACTCAAAATGGATCAAAGACCTAAATATTAGATCTAAGACCATAAAACTTTCAGATGAAAATGTAGGGAAGTATATTATAAATCTTACAATAAGAGGCAGTTTCCTAGATCTTACACCCAAAGCACGAGCATTAAAGAAACAAAGAAAGAAATGGGAACTCCTCAAAATTAAACACTTTGGTACAACAGAGAACTTTGTCAAGAAAGTAAAGACAGCGTTCACAATGGGAAACAATATTTGGAAACAATATATCAGATAAAGGTCTAATATCCAGAGTATATAAAGAGATTGTTCAACTCAACAACAAAGACGCAAACAACCCAATTACAAAATGGGCAAAAGACTTGAACAGACACTTGTCAGAAGAGGAAATACAAATGGCTAAAAGGCACATGAAAAGATGCTCAACTTCCCTGGCCATTAGCGAATGTGCTCATTGCCTTAGGAATTCCCCCGTTAACCAGGTGGATAGAGAATTCTTGGCTGGCAGTTTTCTTTTCATTATCTTGAATATATCATCACTGCCTTCTCGCCTCCTTTTTTATGTTGAGAAATTGGCACCTAGTTCTTATTGTATATTCCCTGTGTGTAATGAATAGCTTTTCTCTTGCTGCCTTTAGAATTCTGTCTTTACCTTTGGCATTTGACATTCTGTTTAGTATATGTCTTGAAATAGGTCTATTTGGATATATTTGGTTTTGAGTATGTTCTGCTTCTTGGACTTAGATATTAGTGCCTTTCATAAGAGTCAGGACATTCTTGGCCATTATATGTTCACATATTCTTTTTGCCGCGTTTATCTTCTTTTCTTTTTTTGGGAAACCGATGACATGAATATTTGTGCCCACAATGTTGTCATTCAGTTCCATGAGACCTTGCTCAGTTTTTTCCATTCTTTTCTCTGTTTTTTTTTTTTGTCTGTTTGAATTTGGAATGTTCTGCCTTCTAGTTCACTGATCCTTTCTTCTATCTCATCAGTCTGTTGTGTGCCTCTAGTATATTTTTAATTTAATCTGTTTTGCCTTTCCCATAAGATTTGTCATTTTTCTTTGCATGCCTTTATGCTCCTCTAGTATCTTTTTTTTGTTTTCATCTGGCATTTATATCTTTATATCATTTTTCTCTTTAGCCATCTCCTTCAATTGATTTAGAAGATTTGTTTGATTATTTGTTCCAGATTCTCTCTATCTCCAGATTTTTTATTTGCTCCTTTGGGCCATACTTCTTTCTTTTAAAAATTTTTTTTTTTTATTAATTAACGGAAAAAAAAGAAATTAACTCAACATTTAGAAATCATACCATTCTACATATGCAGTCAGTAATTCTTAACATCATCACATAGATGCATGATCATTGTTTCTTAGTACATTTGCATCGGTTTAGAGGAACTAGCAACGCAACAAAAAAGATATAGAATGTTAATATAGAAAAAAGAAATAAAAGTAATAATAGTAAAAAAACAAAACAAAACAAAAAAAACCTATAGCTCAGATGCAGCTTCATTCAGTGTTTTAACATGATTACTTTACAATTAGGTATTATTGTGCTGTCCATTTTTGAGTTTTTGTATCTAGTCCTGTTGCACAGTCTGTATCCCTTCAGCTCCAATTACCCATTATCTTACCCTGTTTCTAACTCCTGCTGGACTCTGTTACTAATGACATATTCCAAGTTTATTCTCGAATGTCCGTTCACATCAGTGGGACCATATAGTATTTGTCCTTTAGTTTTTGGCTGGATTCACTCAGCATAATGTTCTCTAGGTCCATCCATGTTATTACATGCTTCATAAGTTTATCCTGTCTTAAAGCTGCATAATATTCCATCGTAGGTATACACCACAGTTTGTTTAGCCACTCTTCTGTTGATGGACATTTTGGCTGTTTCCATCTCTTTGCAATTGTAAATAACGCTGCTATAAACATTGGTGTGCAAATGTCCGTTTGTGTCTTTGCCCTTAAGTCCTTTGAGTAGATACCTAGCAATGAATGGTATTGCTGGGTCGTATGGCAATTCTATATTCAGCTTTTTGAGGAACCGCCAAACTGCCTTCCACAGTGGTTGCACCCTTTGACATTCCCACCAACAGTGGATAAGTGTGCCTCTTTCTCCGCATCCTCTCCAGCACTTGTCATTTTCTGTTTTGTTGATAATGGCCATTCTGGTGGGTGTGAGATGATATCTCATTGTGGTTTTGATTTTCATTTCTCTAATGGCCAGGGACATTGAGCATCTCTTCATGTGCCTCTTGGCCATCCGTATTTCCTCTTCTGGTAGGTGTCTGTTCAAGTCTTTTTCCCATTTTGTAATTGGGTTGGGTGTCTTTTTGTTGTTGAGTTGAACAATCTCTTTATAAATTCTGGATACTAGACCTTTATCTGATTTGTCATTTCCAAATATTATCTCCCATTGTGTAGGCTGTCTTTCTACTTTCTTGATGAAGTTCTTTGATGCACAAAAGTGTTTAATTTTGAGGAGTTCCCATTTATTTATTTCCTTCTTCAGTGCTCTTGCTTTAGGTTTAAGGTCCATAAAACCGCCTCCAATTGTAAGTTTCGTAAGATATCTCCCTACATTTTCCTCTAACTGTTTTATGGTCTTAGATCTAATGTTTAGATCTTTGATCCATTTTGAGTTAACTTTTGTATAGGGTGTGAGAGATGGGTCTTCTTTCATTCTTTTGCATATGGATATCCAGTTCTCTAGGCACCATTTATTGAAGAGACTGCTCTGTCCCAGGTGAGTTGGCTTGACTGCCTTATCAAAGATCAAATGTCCATAGATGAGAGGGTCTATATCTGAGCACTCTATTCGATTCCATTGGTCAATATATCTATCTTTATGCCAATACCATGCTGTTTTGACTACTGTGGCTTCATAATATGCCTTAAAGTCAGGCAGCGCGAGACCTCCAGCTTCGTTTTTTTTCCTCAAGATGTTTTTATCAATTCGGGGCACCCTGCCCTTCCAGATAAATTTGCTTATTGGTTTTTCTGTTTCTGAAAAATAAGTTGTTGGGATTTTGATTGGTATTGCATTGAATCTGTAGATCAATTTAGGTAGGATTGACATCTTAACTATATTTAGTCTTCCAATCCATGAACACGGTATGCCCTTCCATCTATTTAGGTCTTCTGTGATTTCTTTTAGCAGTTTTTTGTAGTTTTCTTTATATAGGTTTTTTGTCTCTTTGATTAAATTTGTTCCTAGGTATTTTATTCTTTTAGTTGCGATTGTAAATGGGATTCGCTTCTTGATTTCCCCCTCAGCTTGTTCATTACTAGTGTAGAGAAATGCTACAGATTTTTGAATGTTGATCTTGTAACCTGCTACTTTGCTGTACTCATTTATTAGCTCTAGTAGTTTTGTTGTGGATTTTTCCGGGTTTTCGACGTATAGTATCATATCGTCTGCAAACAGTGATAGTTTTACTTCTTCCTTTCCAATTTTGATGCCTTGTATTTCTTTTTCTTGTCTAATTGCTTTGGCTAGAACCTCCAACACAGTGTTGAATAATAGTGGTGATAGTGGACATCCTTGTCTTGTTCCTGATCTTAGGGGGAAAGTTTTCAATTTTTCCCCATTGAGGATGATATTAGCTGTGGGTTTTTCATATATTCCCTCTATCATTTTAAGGAAGTTCCCTTGTATTCCTATCTTTTGAAGTGTTTTCAACAGGAAAGGATGTTGAATCTTGTCAAATGCCTTCTCTGCATCAATTGAGATGATCATGTGATTTTTCTGCTTTGATTTGTTGATATGGTATATTACATTAATTGATTTTCTTATGTTGAACCATCCTTGCATACCTGGGATGAATCCTACTTGGTCATGATGTATAATTCTTTTAATGTGTTGTTGGATACGATTTGCTAGAATTTTATTGAGGATTTTTGCATCTGTATTCATTAGAGAGATTGGTCTGTAGTTTTCTTTTTTTGTAATATCTTTGCCTGGTTTTGGTATGAGGGTGATGTTGGCTTCATAGAATGAATGAGGTAGTTTTCCCTCCACTTCGATTTTTTTGAAGAGTTTGAGGAGAGTTGGTACTAATTCTTTCTGGAATGTTTGATAGAATTCACATGTGAAGCCGTCTGGTCCTGGACTTTTCTTTTTAGGGAGCTTTTGAATGACTAATTCAATTTCTTTACTTGTGATTGGCTTGTTGAGGTCATCTATGTCTTCTTGAGTCAAAGTTGGTTGTTCATGTCTTCCCAGGAACCCGTCCATTTCCTCTAAATTGTTGTATTTATTAGTGTAAAGTTGTTCATAGTATCCTGTTATTACCTCCTTTATTTCTGTGAGTTTAGTAGTTATGTCTCCTCTTCCATTTCTGATCTTATTTATTTGTATCCTCTCTCTTCTTCTTTTTGTCAATCTTGCTAAGGGCCCATCAATCTTATTGATTTTCTCATAGAACCAACTTCTGGTCTTACTGATTTTCTCTATTGTTTTCATGTTTTCAATTTCATTTATTTCTGCTCTAATCTTTGTTATTTCTTTTGTTTTGCTTGCTTTGGGGTTAGTTTGCTGTTCTTTCTCCGGTTCTTCCAAGTGGACAGTTAATTCCTGCATTTTTGCCTTTTCTTCTTTTCTGATATAGGCATTTAGGGCAATAAATTTCCCTCTTAGCACTGCCTTTGCTGCGTCCCATAAGTTTTGATATGTTGTGTTTTCATTTTCATTCCCCTCGAGGTATTTACTAATTTCTCTTGCAATTTCTTCTTTAACCCACTTGTTGTTTAAGAGTGTGTTGTTGAGCCTCCACATATTTGTGAATTTTCTGGCACTCTGCCTATTATTGATTTCCAACTTCATTCCTTTATGATCCGAGAAAGTGTTGTGTATGATTTCAATCTTTTTAAATTTGTTAAGACTTGCTTTGTGACCCAGCATATGGTCTATCTTTGAGAATGATCCATGAGCACTTGAGAAAAAGGTGTATCCTGCTGTTGTGGGATGTAATGTCCTATAAATGTCTGTTAAGTCTAGCTCCTTTATAGTAATATTCAGATTCTCTATTTCTTTATTGATCCTCTGTCTAGATGTTCTGTCCATTGATGAGAGTGGGGAATTGAAGTCTCCAACTATTATGGTATTTGTGTCTATTTCCCTTTTCAGTGTTTGCAGTGTATTCCTCACGTATTTTGGGGCATTCTGGTTCGGTGCGTAAATATTTATGATTGTTATGTCTTCAGGTTTAATTGTTCCTTTTATTAGTATATAGTGTCCTTCTTTGTCTCTTTTAACTGTTTTACATTTGAAGTCTAATTTGTTGGATATTAGTATAGCCACTCCTGCTCTTTTCTGGTTGTTATTTGCATGAAATATCTTTTCCCAACCTTTCACTTTCAACCTATGTTTATCTTTGGGTCTAAGATGTGTTTCCTGTAGACAGCATATAGAAGGATCCTGTTTTTTTAATCCATTCTGCCAGTCTATGTCTTTTGATTGGGGAATTCAGTCCATTAACATTTAGTGTTATTACTGTTTGGATAATATTTTCCTGTACCATTTTGCCTTTTGTATTGTATATATCATATCTGACTTTCCTTCTTTCTACACTCTTCTCCATACCTCTCTCTTCTGTCTTTTCATATCTGACTCTAGCGCTCCCTTTAGTATTTCTTGCAGAGCTGGTCTCTTGGTCACAATTTCTCTCAGTGACTTTTTGTCTGAGAATGTTTTAATTTCTGCCTCATTTTTGAAGGACAATTTTGGTGGATATAGGAGTCTTGGTTGGCAGTTTTTCTCTTTTAATAATTTAAATATATCATCCCACTGTCTTCTAGCTTCCATGGTTTCTGCTGAGAAATCTACACATAGTCTTGTTGGGTTTCCCTTGTATGTGATGGATTGTTTTTCTCTTGCTGCTTTCAAGATCCTCTCTTTCTCTTTTGACCTCTGACATTCTAACTAGTAAGTGTCTTGGAGAACGCCTGTTTGGGTCTAATCTCTTTGGGGTGCGGTGCACTTCTTGGATCTGTAATTTTAGGTCTTTCATAAGAGTTGGGAAATTTTCAGTGAAAATTTCTTCCATTAGTTTTTCTCCTCCTTTTCCCTTCTCTTCTCCTTCTGGGACACCCACAACACGTATATTTGTGCGGTTCATATTGTCCTTGAGTTCCCTGATACCCTGTTCAAATTTTTCTATTCTTTTCCCGATAGTTTCTGTTTGTTTTTGGAATTCAGATGTTCCATCCTCCAAATCACTAATTCTATCTTCTGTCTCTTTAAATCTATCATTGTAGGTATCCATTGTTTTTTCCATCTTTTCTACTTTATCCTTCACTTCCATAAGTTCTGTGATTTGTTTTTTCAGTTTTTCTATTTCCTCTTTTTGTTCAGCCCATGTCTTCTTCATGTCCTCCCTTAATTTATCGATTTCGTTTTTGAAGAGGTTTTCCATTTCTGTTCGTATATTCAGCATTAGTTGTTTCAGCTCCTGTATCTCATTTGAACTATTGGTTTATTCCTTTAACTGGGCCATATTTTCAATTTTCTGAGCATGATCTGTTATCTTCTGCTGGCGTCTGGGGATTTAGTCAGATTTCCCTGGGTGTTGGACCCAACAGGTTGAAAGATTTTTCTGTGAAATCTCTGGGCTCTGTTTTTCTTATCCTGCCCAGTAGGTGGCGCTTGTGGCACACGTTTATCTGCGGGTTCCACCAGTAAAAGGTGGTATGGGTCCTTTAACTTTGGAAAACTCTCGCCGTGGGGGAGGCTCACCAGCCGAAGCGGCTTGGAAGAGTACCAGCCGGCCCCGGCGTCCAAACGCAGGGAGGGTCGCCGGCCGCTGCAGCCCGGGAGAGCGCCTGACCGAATTTCGTAGTCGGCCTGGGGCAGCAAGCGTGGCAGGAGGGCGCCAGCTGTCGCAGCCCGGGAGAGTGCACCGTTCCCATCCGGACCGGGGAGTCACGTGTTTGGAAGGGACCCCCCCGGTCACCGTTCTCCATGGTCTGGGGATTTCCGACCCAACTCTCTCAGTTGGTCCGGGGGGCCTCGTGTGGTGGGGGCGCCAGCCGCCATGGCCCGAGGGGACCGCCTGCCCAATTCTGCCAGCTGGCCTGAGAAGGAGGAAGGGAGGGATTCTGGCCGCTTTCCGTCCCGCCCGGGAAAGCCCACGCCCCTCGGCGATCTCACCAGAGCTGGTTTTCCCAGACAGTCAGCCGTTCCAGGATGGGGTGCGCCGTCCCTTTGATCTCTGTCGTGGCTCCAGGAGCTGCTCTGTATTGTTTCCACTCCCCCAGTAGTTGTTCTGGAGAAGGAAAGGTGAGGGTGGCAAGGCTGTCGAGGACGGTGGCGGAGGAGCTGGTGAAGACGGAAGAGGGTACGGTGGTGGTTGGAGAGCCGCTGAAGCAGGAGGAGAAAGGGAAGGATAAGATGGCGAATGGAGCGCCGCCTGAGCAGAAGGGGAAAGAGAAGGGCAAGACAGCGGCGGGAGCGCCACCAGCGGAGAAGGGGGAAGAGGAGGGCTGGCTGGCCGGCGGCGGGAGCGCCGCCGGTGGAGAAAGAGGGAGAGGAGGGCTGGCTGGCTGGCGGCGGGAGCACCGCCAGTGGAGAAAGAGGGAGAGGAGAGGGAGAGGAGGGCTGGCTGGCTGGCGGCGGGAGCGCCGCCGACGGAGAAAGAGGGAGAGGAGGACTGGCTGGCTGGTGGCGGGAGCGCTGCCGGCGGAGCCCATACTTCTTTCTTGATATGGCTTGTTGTTTTTTGCTGATACCTGGACATTGGATCATCTCAGTGAATTTACTCTGAAAGTCATATTCTCTCTCTTATCAAAGCTTTCATTGCTGATTTGGTTTGTGTTAATGTTCTTCTTTGACACTTGTTTTGTCAGTATTACCCAACCAGACTGTGCCAGGGACACAAAAAGGGAATGCACACCATATCCCCAGGACTCTGGTTAGCAATTCAAGTAAAGACACCAAAAAGCCTTTAATTCTGCCCCAGTGGTTCACTCTTCTGGCTGGCCAAGAGCCTTGTAGATGTTATTCCCTTCGGTTGTCTACTTTTACCTGCTGTCTACAGACAGTTGTAAAGCTGGGCCTGTCTTAGCAATCCAAATTCACTGGTCAGAAGCAGGCACAGTGCCAAACCATGTCCTACTCTCTTGAGAGAGTGGACCTCTACTACCCTTTCAGTCTGGAGCTGCCTGGCTTCTATGGACCAGAGGCCCAGAAGTTTTCTGCTCCGAGAGTGCGGCATGTGTACTAGGAGCCTGGGCTGATGAAGGTTACTCATAATTTCTCACCTCACCTCTTCCTCCTGCACTTTCCTGGGTGTTACACAGACTCTTCCCCAATCTCCAGAGCTCCCAAACTATTGTTTCTGATAGTTTCTGTCTGTTCCCTAGTTGTTTTTCTGGTAGAAAAGTGAGCCCAACCTCTCCCTAATCAGAAATCTTGGATCCTCTTGAATGCGGTACTTTTGTTGACGTGGACACTGCCTGAATATCCTAGGACTGTGGGTATCTTTTCTGTGAGTCATGTGGGAATGAAGTGTTTGTCCCCACTGTAGAGGCAGCACTTCAGTTCTGGGAATGAACAGGGTGGCCCATATGGCAAAATTTTAAGTTTAATTTTTTAAGAAGTTACCAAACTTATTTCCAAAGTGACTGCCCCACCAACTATGTATAAGGGTTCCAATTTTTTTCCACATCTCCACCAACACTTGTAATTGTGTTTTTCTTATAGCCTTTCTAATGGGTATGAAATGGTATCTCATTATGGTTTTAATTTGCATTTCCCCAGTGAATAATGATATTAACCATCTATTTATGTGTCATTACATATCTTTTTTGGTGAGGTGTCTTTAAGTCTTTTTCTATTTTTTGATTGGGATGTGTCTTAGTATTGATTTGTAGTAAGTTTTTTTTATATTCTGGATACAAGTCTTTTTCAGATATGTTTTGAAGATATTTTCTTTCAGTCTCTGTTATTTTTTTTTTTACTGTGTCATTTGAAGTGGAAACGTTTTGAATTTTGATGAGATCCAATTTATCAGTTTTTTCTTTTGTGGTCTATGATTTTGGTGTCATAGCTAAGAATCTTTGTCAAACTCAAGGGCATGAAGATTTACCCATGTTTTCTTCTAGAAGTTTTACTGCTATAGCTCTTACATTTAGCTCTTTGACCCATTTTCAGTTAATTTTTGTATATGATGTGAAGTAGGGATTGAACTTCAATCTTTACCATGTGTATATCCAGTGGTCGTAGCATCATTTGTTTTCTAGAACAAATGATATTTTAGATACAACACAAAAAAGCACAGTCCACAAAAGAGAAATTGATAAATTCGACTTTATTAAAATCAGGGATGCTCTGCAAAAAGGCACTGAGAATTAAAAGACAAAACTCAGACTGGGAAAAATATTTGCAAACAAAAAGCTAATGAAGAACTTCTATACAAAGCATTCTTGAACTGCAACAGTAAGAAAAATTACTCAATTAAAAAGTGGGCAAGAGAAAGTCCCCTTGAGGGACTGGGCAGAAAGGAGGAAATATTAAACTTCTCAACCTGGGCAATTCCTTTAGTTTAATAGGCCGAGTCCCCCATCTTGGGGTTTGGCCCTATGAAACTTACTCCTGCAAAGGAGAAGCTAAACCTACTTATAATTATGCCTAAGAACCACCCCAAGGGATCCTCTTTTGTTGCTCAGATATGGCCTCTCTGGCTAAGCCAACTTGACAGGTGAGTTCACTGCCCTCCCTCCTTTGTGGAACATGACTCCCAGGGATGAGCTGGGACCCTGCATCATGAGATTAAGAAAGCCTTCTTGACCAAAAGAAGAGAGAAATGAAGCAAAAGAAAGTTTTAGTGGCTGAGAGATTTCAAATAGAGTTCAGAAGTTATTTTGGAGGTTATTCTTAGGCATTATATAGTTATCCCTTTTTAGTTTTTAAAGTATTAGAATAGCTGAAAGGAAATACCTGAAACTGATGATTCCAATAACCTTGATTCTTGGAGACAATTGTGTAAATATATAGCTTTTACAGCGTGACCTTGTGATTATGAAAACGTTGTGGCTGATGCTTCCTTTATCCAGGGTATGGACAGATGAGTAAAAAAAAAAGGACAAAAAATAAATAATAGAGAGGGATAAAGGATTAAAAAAATTGGGTAGATTGCAATACCTAGTGGTCAGTGAAAGGGAGGGGTAAGGGGTAGGTATAGGATGTATGTTTTTTTTCTTTTAATTTTTTTTCTGGAGTGATGCTGATATTCTAAAAATGATCATGGTGATGAATACAAAACTGTATGATGATGTTATGAGCCATTGATTTTATATTTTGGATGGACTGCATGAAGATATCTCAATAAAAATACATACATTTTTAAATGGGCAAAAGACCTGAAGAGATACAGCTGGCCAATAAGCACTTGGAAAGATGTTCAACATAATCTATCATAAGGTGGTTGTAAATTAAAATCACAATCAGATATCACTACATACCTATTAAAATGACTATACTCCCCAAACTTGACAATACTAAATGTTGATGGGGATGCTTAGCAATAGGAACTTCATTCATTACTGGTTAGAATGTAAATGATACAGCCACTTTACAACACAGTTTAGCAGTTTCTTACATAGGGAATCATAGTCTTACCATTTGGTCCAGGAATCACCTTCCTAGGCATTTACTCAATTGAGTTTAAATGTATATCTACACTATTATAACTTCCATACAAATGTTTACAGCAGCACTATTCCTAAATACCAAAAAGCTGGAAGCAAACAATAAATAGGTGAGTGGATAAAAAATATGTGGGTATATCCACAATAGGAATATTTTTGAGCAATAAAAGAAATGAGTTATCAAGCCATAAAAAAAAGACATTGAAGAACCTTAAATGCCTGTTGCTTAAGTGAAGGAGCCCAGTTTGAAAACACATTGTATGATTCCAGCTATCAAATATTCTGAAATAGGTAGAACTATAGAGACAGTACAAAGATGAGTACTTGTCAGGATTTTGAGGGAAAGGAGAAGGAATGGATAGATGAAGCCCAGAGGATTTTTAGGGTTGCAAAAATATTTTGTATGATTCTGTAATGGTGTATATGTGACATTATGCATTTGTCAGAACTCATAAAACTGTACAACACAGGGTGAACCTTAATGTAAATGATGTACTTTAATTAACTAAAAAAAAAAAAAGTAATGTATTCCAGGCACTCATTGGCAAGATAGACAAATTATCTGTTTTTATAGGTCTTAGAGACAGCAAGCAAATAAACCAGAAAATTGGTAAAAAGAAAAAGAAAGAATAATAACTGAATGCTTACTTTAGATTGGATAGTTAGGGAAGACCTCTCAGAAGAGGTGATACTTAATTTGAGGTTGGAGTACAAGACAGAGTTAACTATTTGAAGATGGAGGGAAGATCTCTCTATCCTGGCAGAAGGAGCAGTTAGTACAAATGATCTAAGGTTGAAATGACTTTAGTATGTTTGATAGAATGTCAGATTTCAATGGGTGAGTGTAGAATGATATGAGGTAGAGTCAGAGAGTCAGCCATGAGTGGAATTGAGTGGGGCTTTTGTAAATCAGAGTAAAGAATTTGGATTTTATTCTAAGTGTGATAGGAAGTTATTTGAATGTTTTAAGCAGAGTAGGGCTTAATCACCTTTCATTATAAAATTACTCTGGCTGCTATTGTGTAATGGATGATGGGAAGAAGAGGGAGCAAATTTGGAGGAAGGGATGACTTGCAGTACTTTGTTAGTAGAGAAGATGTGTGTTAGTAGGGAAGACTGAGATGGTAAAGAAGAAATGGGAAAAAGTAGGTGTATATTATGGGGTAGTCATAGTATATTTTGCAGGTAGAATTATTAGACTGCTGTTAATATTGGGGTGAAGGAGAGAAGAATCAATGATAATGCCAGTATTTTTGGCTTGAGCAAATGGTTTGATGGTGGTATTTGTCGCTATGGTAGGAGTATGAGTGCCAGGCATACAGAGTTCTGACTTAGTCATTCTAATCATACATGGCAGTTGTGAATAATGGTCAAAGAGTTTAGAGCTCAGAGAAGAAGATAGGGCTTGAAGTATGAATTTTTTTTCTTTCTTCTCTGTCTTGCCTGTTTTTTTAATTATATAAGTAATCAGTGATACATGTTTTGTTTTTTAAAATTCAAACAATACTTTCAAAACTAAAATTACCCATGGTCACCTTCTTTAGTAACCCTCCTCCACAAAGGTAACCCTGTTACCAATTTGAGATATAAACTTTTTCAGTGTTTTATTTATAAATCCATATGCCTATAGATGTGCATAGTTTGTTTTTGTTTGCAAAAATAACATCATACTGTATGTATTTTGCAACTTTAAAAAAATGGATCTTTCCATTTTAGGTACTGATAAATTATTTGTTTTAATGGCTGTGTGGTATACTGTTCTATGGTATGAATATGTGAATTGTTTAGCTGGTTGCAAACTAATATTTACATAGTTTCTAGCATTTTTCTTTCTTGTTACACAAATGGTGCTTTTTATTCTTTTGAAGGATTTAAAGTATTTAATGAATTTTAGTTAAGTAAGAATAATATATACGTTTTTGCAGAGTACTAATATTTCTGCCACAGTGGTTTTCTGTAGTTAGCTGGAGAGAATCATTGTTCATAAAAATATTCACAGTCTGTACTTTGATTAACCTTTACTGATGAAGTTAATGGAAGTTTTAAAAATTAACCTATGTCTGTAGAGACTTAAAATGTTTTGTTTTCTTTGGGACGTTGTAATTAATTTAAATTTAGGATAAATAATCTACACTATTAAAGATGGTATTTTTTTTCCAGTGATGTATTATTGGTATAGATCAGTGTCTAAAAAGTAGGACTTTCTCCTCCCTTTTGATGTCATAATTCTATTGCAGACAGGCTTTTGGTTTTGAGGGGCAGGTAATAGTTGTACAGAATTTGGTAATGATGTCTTTGAAGACCTTTTATAACAAGCACTTTGAGTTAGAATCTCTTGTGCACTGCAATGTTAAGACTTTTGTGTTACATTTCCTTATCTTTAGATTCTAGGTGACTGTCAATGATTTTATTTGTGATTTATGCGTGCCTATTTAAAATAAAAAGCCTTTTTTAGCGAATTTTAAGTTATTGGATTTTGTATAGTTTATAGAATTGGTGTTCCATTTCATTTTGCAGACTTGAGGAGACATCGGAATCATTTTATATTAAAAAAATTGGTAGAACCTAATTTTCTATAAAAGGTCAAGGCAGTGTTTACAGTTTGTGTTATTGTATTTGTATACTTCTAACATAATACCTGGCAAATAGTAAGCGCTAAGTGAATTTAGTTTGACTTTAATCTTTACATTTTCCCACCCAATTCTGCTTTCCCTGTGGCTGTTATCCTTGTATGAAATATTTCTAATCTTTTTATCCAATCCCCAAAAGCATAAGGACAGATTTTTATTTTAAGAACACATTTAATTTTATTCAAATGGTAAATAACAAACATTTGCAGAATATTGCTTCACCCGTGTAACCATTTGATCTTTATACCAGCCCTGCAAAGGTATAAGAGATGGTATTATCCTAATTTTCAGAGAAGGAAACTAGAATCTAGAGAAGTTACATAATCAAATAGTGTCATATAATAAGTGTTGAAGCTAGGAATCAAGGCCAAGTTTTCTTATTTTGTTAGAGAATCTTTGTTATTTAAGTCATGCTGTTTCTTTGGGATTGCCTCTCCTATGATTAGGGACTGAAGAAGACATATATTGGAGTTGTTTATTTATATAATTCAATAAACCATTTCTATATTCATTTCATTCAACAAGCAGATAAGTTTTTACTGTGTGCCATTGTTTTAGGCTCTTTATATTCATCAGTGAACAAAACAAAGATCCTTACTCGCATGGAGTTTATATTCTAGCCAAGGGAGACAAAAATAATAAACATAATTGCTAAGTAAATCATTTAGTATGTCAGCAAGTGATGTATTCTATAGGGAAAAAAATAGTATTCAGGATAGATGCTGCAGATTGCGTATTAGCCAATAGAACAAGTAGAACAGAGGCCTTAAAACTAGAACACACTGGCATATTTGAGGAATAATAAAGAGGATGGTGTGTCTGAGGAGGAGAAAAGGGTAGGAGGAATTGAAATCCTGAGGTTGGAAGCAGGAGGAACTTGTGTCATATAGGTCCTTTTAAGGATTTAGTCTTTTATTATGAATAAAATGGTGACTCTGATCAGATTGGTGGTTAGAAATGGTTGAAATATATTTTGAAGATAGAGACAGCAGTATTTGCTGACAAATTGGAGAGGAAATGTAAAAGAAAGAGGATTCAAGGATGACTCCAAGGTTTTTAACAGGAGCATCTAAAAGGATGGAGTTGCCATCACCTGAGATGGGAAGGCTTGCAGAGTAGAGAAGGTTTGTAGGATGATTGGGAGTTCAGTTTTCAATATATTAAGTTTGAGATTTTTTTTAGATGCTCAGGTGAAGTTGTTTGGAGTTGAGGAGTAAGGTCTGGGCAAGAGACATAAAATTGGGACTTGTTGTATAAGGATGCTATTTAAAGCTATTAGATGATAAATAAGAGAAGAAGAGGGGACCAAGAATTGAGCCCTGGCATACTCCAACGTTAAGAGAGTGGAGAGAGAAAGAATCTTCAGTGGAGAGACTGGGAAGGAACAATCAGTGAGATAGGACATAAACCTCGAGAATGTGACCTGGGAACCCAGTCATGGAGGAAGACATGATCAGCTGTGTCAGATTTTGCTGATAGGTCAGATAGGATGAACACAAGAGTAGACTATTGTATTTAGCAATGAGAAGGCCATTGATTATTATGGGGCCTTGAGCAGGACATGGGAATGGCCTGGTTAGTACTATTTACATACTTTTAAAATGGGATTTTTGAGGTTTACATTTTCTCCTTTGCCATGTTCAGGTTTGCTGATTATTGGTGGTATGTCTGACAGTGGATCACAGCTTGGTTCAATGGGTAGCCTGACCATGAAATCACAACTTCAGATCACTGGTAAGTCTTAGAAAAGATCCACTACTTTCATTTTTACCCCTAAGATTAAAAAAAAGAAAGAAGAAAACCCAAGAGAAGTAAATCTTCAGTACCTGTTGCATAGGTCCTGAATTAATTTTTATTTAATGAATGAATGAACAAAATGTTTAGGAATGTAAGAATAATACTTTTATTTCAGGATATTTCTGTATATTTTGCATAGGATTTTCCCCTAGTAAACATAGGTGCTTCAGCAGTTGCTGCTATTTTTTGGTCTGTTTTTGTTTTAACAGTTTTTTTGAGATATAATTCACATACCATACAATTTACCTATTTAAAATATCAGTGGTTTTTAGTATATTCACAGAATTGTGCATCCATTGCCACATTCAATTTTAAAAAAGAAACCTTGTAACTATTAGTAGTCATTCCCCGTTTTCCTCCATTGGTCCCCCTAGCTTTTCTTTTGTTTATTTATTTCTTTATTTTTATTGAGTGCATGGGCTAGAAAACTAACCAGGTCTCCTGTATGGCATTCTAACACGGAACAACCTGTGTACCCTACTCCCTAGCTCTTGACAACCACTAATCTACTTTCTATGTCTGTAAATTTGTTTATTCTGTTTATTTTCTATAAATGGAATCATATAATATGTAGCCTTTTGTGATTGGGTTATTTCACTTAGCATAATGTCTTCAGGGTTCATCTGTGATGTATCATTACTTTAGTCCTTTTTATTGCTGAATAATATTCCATTTATGTTGATAACACATTTTCTTTATCCCTTCATCAATTGACGGACATATAAGTTTCCTCTTTTTTAGCTATTATGGATAATGGTACTGGGAACATTTGTGTACAAATTTTTGTGAGAACGTATGTTTTCAGCTCCTTTGGTATTTACCTAGAAATAGAATTGATGGTTTACGTGGTAACCATGTTTAACATTTTGAGGAATTCCAAGCTGTTTTTCCAACCAGCAGCACCATTTTACATCTTCACCAGCAATGTATGAAGAGTTCTGATTTCTCCACATCCTTGTCAATACTTACTGTCTTTTTTATTATAGCCATTCTAGTGGGTGTGAAGTGGTATCTCATTATGGTATTGATTTGATTTCCCTGGTGGTTAATGATGTTAAGTTTCTTTTCATGTACTTAATGGCCATTGTATCTTTTTTGTGGAGAATTAGCTGTTTGGATCCTTTGCCTGCTAATATCTCTGTCTTTATTTGCTTCTTCCTGTATTGTGCTATGTTTCACTTCCAAATTAATGTTTCCAGTATGTCCTACCTGATTCATTGCTCAAAAACCTTTCATTGTTTCTCATTGCCTGTGGTATAGAATTTCTTTACATTGGTGTCAGATCTTTCATATCTGGCCCCATATGGTTTCTCAGAGGTCTTTATTTATGACTCATTTGTGCTAGCCAAGGTAAGTTACTGAATTTTGTTCACACATTCTTGAAACTTCATTGTCTTTATTATACAGTGAAACCCCAGTCTCTCTTCCTTGACTTCAAGTAGTGTTTATTGATAGACTAATCATTACCTCTGAGTTGTTTGCGTTTCTACTGTACTTAGCTTATGTCCTCAGCTAGATTATGAATTTATTAGGCCAGGGACCATATTTTCTAATTAGTATCCTCTTCAGAATCTAAAAATGAATGAATTATATAAAATTTATATGAAATTGATGCTTTCTTAAGATGATATCACAGTATTTACTTTTGAGGTTTCTTTCTCTGTTTCCCGAGGCTCCGTTATCAGATTAAAGGACAGAAAAAGGACATCTGTCACAAAATTTAGGTTATCCTCCAGGATAACCTCTCGACTCTGTTTGGAATCTCTCAGCCATTGACACTTTATTTTGTCTCATTTCACTCTTCCCCTTTTTGGTCTAGAAGGTTTTCTCAGTCCCTTGATGCTGAGTCCCAGCTCGTTATAGGATTTCTGTTCCACACTGCCTGGGAGGTCCACACCCCTGGGAGTCATGTCCCATGTAGAGAGGGAGAGGGCAGGGAGTTTGCTCGTCATGCTGGCTGAGAGAAAGAAGCCACATCTGAGCAACAGAAGAGGTTCTCTTGAGGGTGACTCTTAGGCCTATTTGAAGTAGGCTGTGACTCTTAGGCCTATTTGAAGTAGGCTTAGCCTATCCTTTGCGGGGTTAAGTTTCATATGAACAAACCCCAAGATTGAGGGCTCAGCCTATTGTTTTGGTAGTCCCAACTCTTTTGCTCATTTTAAAAATTGGGGTGTTTATGTTTTTACTGTTGAGTTGTAGGATTTCTTAATATATTCTGGATATGTGGTTTCCAAATATTTTTTTGCATTGCACAAAGTTCTTTGATGTGCAGAAGTTTTAAATTTTGAGGAGATCCCATTTATCTATTTTTTTTTTTTTTTGGCATTCCTTGTGCTTTGGGTATAAAGTCTAAGCAACCATTTCCTACCACAATATCTTTTTTTAAAATTTTTTTATTAATAAAAAAAATTACAGAAAGAAACACGAACATTCCCAATATGTGATCATTCCATTCTACATATATAATCAGTAATTCACAATATCATCACATAGCTGCAGATTCATCATCCTGATCATTTCTTACAACATTTGCATCAATTCAGAAAAAAGAAACAAAAAGACAACAGAAAAAATAAAACGAAAACAGAAAAAAAAAAACCATACACACCATACCCCTTACTCCTCCCTTTCATTGATCACTAGCATTTCAAACTAAATCTATTTTAACATTTGTTCCCCCTATTATTTATTTTTATTCCATATGTTGTATTCATCTGTTGACAAGGTAGATAAAAGGAGCATCAGACACAAGGTTTTCACAATCACACAGTCACACTGTGAAAGCTACACCATTATACAATCATCATCAAGAAACATGGCTACTGAAACACAGCTCTACATTTTCAGGAAGTTCCCTCCAGCCTCTCCATTTCCTCTTGGGTAATAAGGAGATATCTACTTAATGCATAAGAATAACCTCCAGGATAACCTCTTGACTCTGTTTGGGATATCTCAGCCATTGACACTTTGTCTCATTTCATTCTTCCCCCTTTTGGTCCAGAGGATTTTCTCAATCCCTTGATGCTGAGTCTCAGCTCATTCTAGGGTTTTTCTCAATCCCTTGATGCTGAGTCCGAGTTCATTCTCAGATTTCTGTCCCATGTTGCCAAGAAGGTCCACACCCCTGGGAGTCATGTCCCACGTAGACAGGGGAGGATGGTGAGTTTGCTTGTTGTGTTGGCTGGAGAGAGAGGCCACATCTGAGCAACAAAAGAGGTTCTCTTGGGGGTGACTCTTAGGCCTAATTTTAAGTAGACTTGACCTATCCTTTGTGGGGTTAAGTTTCATATGAACAAACCCCAAGACTGGGGGCTCAGCCTGTTGCTTTGGTTGTCCACACTGCTTGTGAGAATATCAAGAATTCAACTTGGGGAGGTTGGATTTTCCCCCGTTCTCACCATTTCCCAAAGGGGACTTCGCAAATACTTTTCTGCTCACTGATCAAATCACTCTGCTACCACAGTATCTTGAGGATGATGCTTCCCTACATTTTATTCTGAGTTCTGTAGTCTTGATTCTTATATTTAGGTGTTTGATCCATTTTGAGTAAATTTTTGCATATAGTTTTAAATAGGGGTGCTCTTTCGTTCATTTGCATATAGATATCCAATTCTTCCAGTACCATTTGTTGAAGACTATTCTTTCCCAGTTGAGTGGACTTGGCAGCTTTGTGAAAAATCAATTTACCATAGATGTGGAGGTCTATTTCTGAGTTCTCAAATTAATTTCATTGATCAGTGTATCTGTCTTCATGTCAGTAACCATGCGGTTTTGACCACTGTAGATTTGTAATATGCTCTAAAATTAAGAAATAAGAGTCCTCCAGCTTCATTCTTCTATTTCAAGATGTTTTTGGCTATTCAGCACACCTTACCCTTCCAGATAGATTTGATAATTTGTTTTTCCAGTTCTGCAAAATAGGCTGTTGAAATTTTGATTGGGTTTGCATTGCTTTTGTGAATCAATTTGGGTAGAATTGATATCTTAATGATATTTAGTCTTCCAATCCATGAACACAGAATGTCCTTTCATTTATTTAGGTCTCCTTTGATTTCCCTCCAGGAATCTGGTATTGCTTCTGATTCACTATTTTGCTAGATAGGTGCCATTCTAGTGGCTTCCACTTGGCCTTTCCTACCGTAATAGTCCTCATTCCACGAGTCAAGAGAACAAATGTGGGGATTCTGCCAATTTCTGAGTATGTTGATTCCAATTATGCATTCTGGAACTGAGAAATGATCACAGAACCCTTGACCCACTGTGAGACGGACCTGAGCTAAAATGCCATTGATCACCTGTCCTCCATAAGCCCCTACTCTGACTGATGGACTAAGAGTGATGTTTTAGGTCCAATGGAATTAGTGTCACTTCTGAGCCAGTGTCTAATAATCCCCCCAATGTCTGATCATTTCCTTTCCCCCAGTGCACAGTCACCCTGGTAAAAAGCCATAGGTCTCCTTAGGGAAGTCTGAAAGAAAGGTTAACAGTGTAAATTTGGGGCAGTATAAATGGGTCCTTCCCCAAGGGTACCCAGCCCTCCCCTCATTTGAGAGGCTCTGGGTCTGTAAACTGTCTCAAGTCTGGGAATTGATTAAAGGGCCATGACTGTCTGTTAAAAGTTAGACTTCTGTTCACTTGACCTAGAATTCTTCTGCTTATATAGCTCAAGCAAGAATTTAGTAGATTGCCCATCTGTTTTACTTCTAGGTACCCCGTGATCTACTTGTGAACACTGCAGGTCTCTGCGAGTCAGATTGTTTTGACTACTGCTTTGAGTCTGCTGTGCATTCCAGTGGCCATGCCCACCTTGTCTATGGTGATTAACTGTCACCACATGGCTTCTGCCAACTTGTGTTCCAATTATCCCTATTCTCTTTAAGGATTTCAGCTCAGTGACAGTCGTTCCCACAGTCATATCTGACCTACAGAGAAGGAAAACTACAGAGCTCTTTAGGGATGAGGGAGCTAGTCTTAAGAATTTATTTCTCAGGGTTCTGGTGAATGATGTGTCCATCCTCTGGACATTCCTGGGGTGTGTGAACAGATCTTCCATGATAAATCCACACTAACATTCCAGTCTCTCTAAGCCTCTGGATCCCCTCATCTACAATATACCAGGGCAGTTCTGGCCTTTCAACCTCAGGTAATGTACCTTTTTGATCCATGTTTCAGCCAGCCATCCTATCAGACTGTTAATACCTTTTCTAACCCTTGGAACTGTAACATTGAATGCAGCATCTCTGCTTGGTGGGCCCATATCAATAAATTCAGCTTGATCTAACTTTGTATTCCTTCCACCATTATCCCACATTCTTAATATCATTCCCACATATATTCCCCTGATTTCTGTCCATATAGATTGGAAAATGCATGCAGTTCTTTTGGAATATAGTGTACCTCCTTATCGATTACACTTTGTACCACACCTTTTCTGGCTTATTGGGACTTTTCTCTAGTTATAGCTCTTGAAGAAAAGAGAGGTGGGGATGGATGGGATGGGTCATAAAAAGAAATAGAAGTGTTTTGCAAGCCATTTACCTCAAGGCATTCCATTACAGTTTCATCTGGTGAAACAGGATTAGTTGCTCCAGACAGAGAAATGAGGATTGTCTCTCTAGGGGAGGTGGTTACAGGGTTAGCAAATTGAAGGGTTAATTTCCTTAGATAGAGGTTGAATGGCAGACTCCTCTGGGCAGGCTGGAGGTTGGGAAGCTCTTTCCTTAGGGCAGCCCATTACTAGGTCTATCTAGTAAAGGCTCACCAGATTTCAGAGATTCTATCTCCCTGTCACCATCATTATCGAACCATATACCCCCATCCCACATTTCAGATCCCACCTTTTTCCAGTCAGAGCCCTTACTTTAACATCAGACACCCTGCAAATTTGAGAGTTTATTTTATGTTGTAAATCTGCTACTTGTACAATGAGGCTTATGTCTGGTTTTCAGAGATCTCAAGTCTGAGACCACAGGAAATAAGGTTTTCTTTCAGGGCAGATGTGGAAACTTTTACATCATTCATACAGTGCTTGTTTCAAATTTGAAGTCTTCAACTCATCCCTTTCCCTCTTCGCTGTATCCAGTATATCTAACAACAACCAGCCAACAACATTATACCTCTTAATTCCACAAAACTCTGTAAAGGTGTCAAAAACACTCTCACCCAGAGCCTTGCCTTGTATATGCATATACTTATCAGAATCTAATGGTGATATTTTTCATATCTCTCTTGCCCACTCACCCCATGGACTGTCAGTGCCATCTCGATTATTGGAAACAGGGTCACTAGTGCCTCTGAGTCTAATCAGAGGAGAAAGTCAATTGTAAAAACACATTTTTAAAATTCTTTTTCTCAAAAACCACTCCTGATACCAAGCTGTATTAGTCAGAGATCTCTAGAGAAACAGAACCAAGAGGAGATATCTATAAATATGAGATTTATGAAGGTATCATATGCATTCGTGGGAATGAAAGATTCCAAAATCCATAGGGCAGGCTGTGAAACTGGCAGCTTCTATGAAGGGTCTGGATGAACTCCACAGGAGAGGTTCGCTGGCCGAAGAAGAGTGGAAAAGTCTCCCTCTCTTTAAAAAAAAATATATATATATATACATATATATATATCTTCAACTAATTGGATTATCTCGTTGGTGGGAAGTGTGCCTTAGTTGATTGTAGATGTGATATACCAGCCTTCCAGTTTATCAGACAGCCACAAAATATCCTTGCAGCAGCAGTCAGGTCAGTGCTTGCCTGACCAGATAACTGGGTATCATCACTTGACCACGTTGACACCAGAACCTAACCATCACACCTGTGTTCTCAAATTTAACTGTCAGAATTTGCACATTATAGTTAGTTCATATTACAGCTGTATAATATTCCATTGTGTATATATACCATAGAGTGTTTATCCACTCATCAGCTGATGGACATTTGGGCTATTTCCGTCTATTGGCAATTGTGAATAACACTGCTATAAGCATCAGTATGCAAATGTCTGTTGATATTGCTGCTTTTGGTTCTTATAAGTATATACCTAGTAATGGGATTGCTGGATCATATATAGCAATTCTACGTGTAGCTTCCTGAGGGACCGCCAAACTGCTTTCCAGAGTGGCTATGTCATTTGACATTTCTGCCAGTAGTGAATAAGTGTACATATTTCTTCACATCCTCTCCAGCACTTGTAGTTTTCTGTTTTTTAAATCATGGTTATTCCAGTAGGTGTGGGATGGTATCTGATTGTGGATTTGATTTGCATTTCCTTAATAGCTAGTGAATTTGAGCATCTTTCCATGTGCTTTTGTATTTGTATTTGTAACCATTTGTATTTCCTAGTGTTTATCCCTGTCTTTGACCCATTTTTCAATTGGACTGTTTGTCTTTTTGTAGTTGAGTTGTTGGTGTCTTTATATATTCTGGTTATTAAACCTTTATTGGATTTGTGGTGTTCCGAATATTGTTTCCCATTGAGTGGGCTCTTTTTTATTTTCTTGACAAAGTCTTTGACATGCAAAAATACTCAGTTTTGAGAAGATCCCATTTTATCTGTTTCTTCTTTCATTGCTTACACTTTGGGTGTAAGGTCTAGGAAATCACTTCCTACCACAAGACATTTCCCTACATTTTCTTTGAAGAGTTTTATGGTCTTAGCTCTAATGTTTAGGTCTTTGATCCATTTTGAGTCCACTTTCATTGTTTTGGATATGAAAGTCCAGTTCTCGAAGCACCATTTGTTGAAGAGGCTGTTCTGTTCCAGTTGATGGACTTGCCTGCCTTGTCAAAAATCAGTTGTCTGTAGGCGAGCATGTCTGTTTCTGAACTCTCAATTCTATTCCATTGGTTAATATATCTATTCTTATGCCACTACCATACTGGTTTTTTTTTTTTTTTTGCAGGGGTGGGGTGCATGGGCTGGGAATCGAACCTGGGTCTTCCTCATGGCAGGTGAGAGTTCTACCATTGAACTACCTGTGTACCATGCTGTTTTGACCATTGTAGCTTTGAAATATACCTTAAAGTCAGGTAGTGTGAGAATTCCAGCTTCATTTTTCTTTCTCAAGATGTTTTTAGCCATTTGGATCACCCTGTGCTTCCATATAAATTGATTGTTTTTTTCTGTTCTTCTAAGTAAATTGTTGAAACTTTTATTGGTACTGCATTGAATCTATTAATTATTTTGGGTAGAATTGACATCTTAACTATATTTAGTCTTCCGATCCATGAACATGGTATGTATTTAGTTAGGTCTTCCTTAATTATTTTTAGCAGTGTTTTGCAGTTTTCTGTGTACAAATCCTATGCATCCTTGGTTAAATTTATTCCAAGATATTTGGTTATTTTGTTATTGGTATTGTAAATAGAATTTTTTTCTTGATTTCCTTTTCAAATTGCTCATTACTAGTATAAAGAAACCCTAGTGATTTTTTTATTGTTTTTGCATGTTGATCTTGTATCCCACCTCTTTGCTGAACTTAGTTACTAGCTCTAGTGGCTTTATGGTAGATTTTTTAGGTCTTTCTATATGTAAGATCATGTCATCTGCAAATAGTGAAAGCTTTACTTTTTTCTTTCTGATTTAGATGCCTTTTCTTTTTCATGCATAACTGCTCTGGCTAGAACTTCTAGTACAATGTTGAATAATAGTGGCAACAGTGGGTCTCCTTGTATTGTTCCAGATCTTAGAAGGAAAAAAGCTTTCAGTCTTTAACTTTTGAATGTGATGTTAGCTGTAGGCTTTTCATGAATGCCCTTTATTATGTTGAGGAGGTTTCTTCCTATTACTATCTTTCCAAGTGTTTTTATGTAGAAAGGATGCTGGATTTTGTCAAATGCCTTTTCTATGTCAAAAGAGATGATCATGTGTTTTTCCCCCTTCTTATTGTTAATGTGGTGTATTAGTTAGGGTTCTCTAGAGAAACAGAACCAACAGGGAACACTTGCAAATATAAAATTTATGAAAGTGTCTCACGTGACCGTAGGAATGCAGAGTCCAAAATCCACAGGGCAGGCTGCGAAGCCGATGACTCCAATGGATGGCCTGGACGAACTCCACAGGAGAGGCTCACCAGCCAAAGCAGGAATGGAACCTGTCTCCTCTGAGTCCTCCTTAAAAGGCTTCCCATGATTGGATTTAGCATCACTAATTGCAGAAGACACTCCCCTTTGGCTGATTACAAATGGAATCAGCTGTGGATGTAGCTGACCTGATCATGACCTAATCCTATGAAATGTCCTCATTGCAACAGACAGGCCAGTGCTTGCCCAATCAGATGAACAGGTACCACAACTTGGCCAAGTTGACACCTGTCCCTAACCATGACATGTGGTATTTTACATTAATTGATTTTCTTGTGTTGAACCACCATTGCATAGCTGGGATAAGACCCACTTGATCATGGTGTATAATTCTCTTAATGTGCTTTTGGATTTGGTTTGCTAGTATTTTGTTAATGGTTTTTGCATCTATATTCATAAGAGAAATTGATCTGTAATTTTGTTTTCTTGTAGTGTCTTTATCTGGCTTTGGTATTAGGGTGATAATGGCCTCCAAACAAATTAGACAGTATTCCCTCTTCTTCAGTTTGAGCAGGATTGGTATTAATTAATTCTTGGGATGACTGGTAGAATTCATCTGTGAAGCCATCTGGTCCTGGGCTTTTCTATATTGGGACCCATTTTTTGATGACTAATTCAATTTTTTTTTTACTTGTAGTTTGTCTTGGGGTTTTCTTTCTCTTCTGTAGTCCATGTAGGTTGCTTGTGTTTTTCTAGGATTTTGTTCATTTCATGTAGGTTGTCTAATTTGTTGGCATGCAGTATTCATAGTATACTTTTGTGATTTTTTAATTTCTGTGGGGTTAGCAATAGGGTCCCCTCTCTCATTTTTTGTTTTATTTATTTGTATCTTCTTTCGTTTTTCTGTCAGTCTAGCTAAGGATTTGTCAATTTTATTGCTTTCCCCAAAGAATCATCTTTTGGTTTTGTTAATTCTCTCTTGCTTTTGTTTGTTTGTTTGTTTTATTCTCAATTTCATTTATTTCTGCTCTAATCTTTCTTTCTGCTTGCTTTGGGAATTTTTTCTAGTTCCTCCCGGTGTGTTCTTAGGTCTCACATTTTAGCCTTTTCCTCCTTTTTAATGTAGTGTTTAGTGCTATAAATTTCTGTCTCAGCACTGTCTTTGCTGTGTTGCATAAATTTTTATGTGGGTTGTATCTTGTTTTCATTCATCTCGAGATATTTACTGATATCTCTTAGTAGTTTCTTCTTTGACCCACTGATTGTTTAAAATTAGCTTGTTTAACTTCCATGCATTTGTGGATTTTCCAGGTCTCTACCTTCATTCCACTGTGGTCATAAAGTGCTTTGTATAATCGCAGCCATTTAAAATTTTTGTTTTGTAACCTAACGTGATCTATCCTGGAGAAATGATCGATGAGCAATTGAGAAGAATGTGAATCCTGCAGTTTTGTTAGGTTATTGCTACTTAGTATATGATGTAAAATGCCCTGGAAGAGTTTAAACTTAATTTTGTAGGCAATGGAGAATAATTGAAATGAAATGACATAATCGCATCTGTTTTTGAAAATAATTTCAGTGACTGGGGTTGGAGTGGGTAGTGAGAGTAAAACAGACAATTCTTAGAGGCCTTTTGTAGTAGGCCGGTTAGCAGATGATGCTGACATTTTTCTTAAGCCCTTTTTTCCAGTTTATAATTTCTTTTATTACTTTTAATTTTCTACAGGAATTTAAATTTTAGAAAGTAGTACATTGATTTATTTTATAACATTTATAATATTATTACTATAATAAAAGTTCGATGTAATCTAAATTTAGAGATTTGAACACTTTAAATAATTTCTCCTGTCTAGGCTTTGCATTTTGACTATTGGGTGCAATTTTTAATTCCACTGAGCTTGTCTTTTATGGCCTGGTCCCTACCTGAGTATTTTCTTTTCTGAAAAGCGTTCCAAATTTGTGTTTCCACTTAGATAATTTACATGTATCTCAGATTTTATACATTTAGTGTTGAACTCTTGGTTTTTCTGCCCATGCCATCCTCCTCAAGATTATTCTTTCCTGGATCTTTTCCATCTTTTTATGAGTTCAGGGGAGCCCGAAGCTGGCACCCCTCACTGCAGGCCTCCCGTCGGCCTGAGTATGTCCAGGCCTGGGTGCTTGGGTACCCATAGTTGCAGCAGGAATCATTGCCAGGACTTCAGGTTGCTCAAGTCTCCTTACAGTTAAGCACCAAAATGTGTCATGCTATTCCCAGGGGGAGCAACTGTGCCTTGACTGATAAAAATATTTACTGAGGGCCTCCAGGCACCAGCCCTTGAGAAACACTAGGCATGTATTTGCTCTTTTCATCTCCACATTTGCATGGCACCTGAGGTACCACTGTGGTGCTCTTTTGCAGATGAAGAAACTTCCATTCAGTTATTCATGCCAGAAATCTGAGAGTTATCCTTCTTCTTTCCCTCAACTTCTACATGCAGTGTAACCCTTTTGGTTCTTCTTCCAAACTATTCCTTTTCATAAACATCTTTACCACCATGGTCCAAATGACTATCATCCCTTGACCGGATGACCTCAGTAGTCTCTTGATGCCTCCCTTTGTCCCTCTTTGAGTTTATTCTTCCCATAGCAGTAGAATGATTTTCAAGTTCATATTTAAACAATGCTATATCCCCAGTGCCCAAAACTGGGGATATATGTCGGAGGCACCCAGTAAATTTGTTTGATATCAACCTTTGGCTTAACTCCCTTCAGGGGCTCTTTATTGTCAGTTTTTATCTCTTGCAACTCCTTTTTTCTTCTTTCTTTCTTTAACAAACTTTAAAAAAATAATGGCTTTCAAAAACTATTCAATGTTTTAATATCAAGTATATGTATTTCAACATAATGATGAAACTTTAACTTATGGAATACAGATACAATGTAAGAACAGTCTCCCTGCAGCTGGTTTAGATTTCTTTAGAAAAGGCACATTAGCCACTAAGGACAAGAATATTTGATTTATGTGAAATCAGAGATTCAGGACCACCACTTGGCACTGTCCCTGCAGGTTACCTAGCTTCACAGACTGTAATTTTGACTGTATATGCACTTCTTAGGTATCTGGAATACAAACTCGTCTAATAATTCCAAGGGCCCGTTAACCTTGATGGGCACTGACATTCTCTGTACTTTGCTGCTGAAGTAAATTTCCAGGTGGTAGAATACTTCCCTTGCTGTAATTACCTCATCTGTGGGGGAGCAGTGAGTTGCCCCTTTAGTAACCATAGCATGCTAGATT
Organism: Tamandua tetradactyla; assembly: GCF_023851605.1. Classification (NCBI taxonomy): domain Eukaryota; kingdom Metazoa; phylum Chordata; class Mammalia; order Pilosa; family Myrmecophagidae; genus Tamandua; species Tamandua tetradactyla. Next base: position 18,394,640 of record NC_135327.1, on the reverse strand, counting down.
CTGCTCACTTGTTGCATCCTCCAAGATGCTTGAGCAAGGCTATTTTAGGGCAAAGGTGACTGATTCAAGAGTGAAAGCTAAGAAGATGAGTATCTCAAGAGGCACAGTGTAGAAGCCCTTACTTAGATAATATTATTGATGAGATGTTAAAAAAAAAACTTAGTTGGTAAATCTTTTCCTCTAGTGGTTTTCTAACATATTCAGAATAAAACCAAATTCCTTATCTTTGCTTACAAACCTATATGTGATCTCACCTCATTTACCATTCTTCCCTGTGCTGGCTATGTGTTGTCTCAGAAGTGCCAAGTTCCTTTGCTTCTGTTCCCCAACACCCAATCTTTACATGTCAGGACACTTTTATTTGGATAGTCACTTAAAAGTCATTTCCTCAGAGACCGAGTCTTATTCTGTCACATTATCATGTTGTTTTCTTTCACAAGGAGTTTCCCCTAACTATAATAGAATCTCTGTGAGAGCTCGGGCCTTTTCTATATGTAAATTGCTTTATACACACAGAGTTTAGAGCAGTATCTGGCACGTGGTCACTGCTGGGCTTTCAAATATTTGTTCACCAAGTTTGTTGATGTGCTTTTTAATAGACCTTGGAGATCTAGGACTAATGATACTGACAGTGGGGGGGGGGGGGTCTCTTGATGGGAATGTGGATGGATGGTGTGGGGAAGTCATATTTACTATCACGGAAGGAAAATACAAGAGTCTTGAGTAAATAAAATTAGTAAATATTTTAGAGCAAAACAGTTTCTCTGAGCAGAGAAATAATATTCTGTTGAACCTTGATGAAATTTAATTTAAGAGATGAACTAACATGTCAAGTATTGAAATGTCTTTCTTTTTCTTTTGAATAGTCATCTCAGCAAAACTTAAAGAAAATAAAAAGAATTGGTTTGGACCAAGTCCTTATGTGGAAGTCACAGTAGATGGACAGTCAAAGAAGACAGAAAAATGCAACAATACAAACAGTCCCAAATGGAAGCAACCCCTTACAGTGTAAGTTTGAAAGTATTTTTCTACAGTATATTTTGTTTAGTAGGTGACTAGAAATGCATCTTTTAAAAAGTTTCTCAATTGTTCTCTTAGGTCCCCTTTCTCTCTCTCTCACTTATCTTTCTTTCCCTCCTCTTCCCCTTCCTGTTTCCATTCCCTTCCCCTATTCCTAGCCCTGTTTCCCTTAGATCCCTTCTTTGTCTTTAGATATTTCCATGTCTGTTTTTCCAGTCTCTCCTTACTTTCTGCAGTTTAGAAGGTGATGCTTATTACTCTTGCCGTTGATTCCCAGCTCAGGGAGAGCATATGACCCTGGACCTAGAATGATTCTTAGCAGCCCTTTTCTTGACTTGGGCTTGAGTTTGGGGGCTATGAGTAGCATACTTTATTTTTCAACATAATTTTTAAAAAAGTTATTTGTTTTTTTTAAGTTACAGTGCCCACACAAACTAAATTAGGATTTGCTTCTGCATTTTATTCCACAACTTTGTTTTCATACTTAACATTTGCATCATAAGCATCTTTCTGAGTACATGTAGAACTAACATCCCATATCTAGCTATGTAATATTTCTTAATATGATTGAATTATAATTTATTTTAATAGTCCCCTATTGATTGATTACTTGGTTTCCAGTGTTTTGCTATTAGGTAGTGTGGCGGTATACATTCATGTGCATATATCTTTGTATTTATGTTGATGTTTTTATCAGTAGGGTGACTCAATAGAAGTAGAATATAGCTCAGTTTCAAAACTTTTTGACGTAGCCACATGTGTTGGTATTATAATGTAAGATATTGAATACTCATTGAAGAAAATTATAGGTTAATTTGTATTTTTGTTTTTACTAAAATGAAAGAAAAAAAAGCATGATTTATCAACAAATGGATTTTTAAAAAAGACTGCATGTTTGGTTTGGGGCCAAATGTGTATTAAAATTTAATGTGGGGGCGGGCCGCGGTGGCTCAGCGGGCAAGAGTGCTTGCCTGCCGTGCCGGAGGACCCCGGTTCGATTCCCGGCCCCAGCCCATGTAAAAAAACAAACAAACAAACGAAATATAATAAAACAAGAAAATGTTTAAAAATGTTTCCCTTTCTTCCTCCCTTCCTTCCTTCCATCCTTCCTTCCTTCTCTGTCTTTCCTTCCCTTCCTCCCTCTCTCTTAAAAAAAAAAAAAAAAAAAAAAAAATTTAATGTGGTAACTGGTTGTTACCACATTAAATATAAACTGCTTCTGTTATCAGAAATTTGCAATTCTTCCATATTTTCCCTTGCAGAAATAAAATAGTTGACCAAAAAAAAAAGTTTTGTTTCTAACAGGTAGAAGTAAAAGTTTGAAACTATATACTCTTCACATAATATATTGTTGATGTGGATAATATTTATTATGTGAATGTGTATCAACATGGATTTTTGAAATTCAGGGGGCATTTAGAGGTGCTTTATGGTGATTTTAGCAGCAAGTGAATGAAATTTAAGAATTCACTGATGATCATCTTGCCATTTACAAAATTATCTTTCTGATGATCCTTATTTCTTCAGCTTTCTGTTTTTAGTTAGTGGTCCATTAGAGTTTAAGGCTCTAAATTAACCAATGTCTGAGTAAACATTTTAAAAAGACAGTGGAATTTATTAATGTCACAGCGCCATAATGGTCAGAGATGTTCAACTGAATAATAGACCAACTACTCACCTAATTTCCAATGACTGCTATTTGTGCTCACTAAATATGTACTTTGAGGCTCTTAATGTGTTGATGATGTGGATCCCTTATTGGTTTTCACAATCACATAGTGATGACATACTTTAAATACCCTCTCCCATATTGAAAGAAAAAGTAAAATCAACTCTGTTTCATTCCCATGATCTTCCAGTTGACAAATAGAGAAATGCTTTCTTAATATATACCATATACTCTTCTCAGAATAACTTCTGAGGATCTTGAAAAGGAGACCTTATACCAAAGAAACGACAGTGTAAGTTGAAAATGGGTTGAAATTTATATTAAATTATCTGTGACTGTTTAAAATGATGATGATCATAGTTACACTTTTAAGGAGAAAAATGTTTCTTTTCCCCTCAAAATTATGGAGGGAATATTTTAGATTGAGATGAGAAATTCAAACATTTCTAGAGGCTGTCTTTATAGGCATCGGTCCGTGGAGCTATGGTAGATGAGGTGTAGTGCCCCTGTTTTTCTATTTGGTGACTCTGAAACAGTTTATATGTTTATTACACATTCAGATTTTCCAAGTTGGTTTTGAAAATAGCCTTTATAGAGTACATTCTTTATTGGCATTTAGCCATTATGAGCGAATCTGTATTTGTTTGATAAATTGTCCTGAGCACTGTTTTTAGCAAAGTGAAACTCAGCATACCTAATGTAATTCATGAGTCATTATGTAGCTGACCAAGGAATGTCTTAGTATAAATTTTAATGATAGGCCTTTGTTCAAATTACTGTTCTGCCCCTTATTGGCTGTGTGAAATTAGGCAATTTGCTTAACCTTTCTGAATGTCTGTTTCGTTATCTGAGATAGGGTATTAATCCCCATTTTATAGGATTGCTTTGAAGATTTAATGAAATAACTTCAAGCTTAGCATAGTAAGCATTTAATTTGTAAATATGGTCTTTTATACTGCTAAATTTAAACTAATTTTCCAGCATAACAAGCAGTTTTACTTTTTTTGAAGAGATGTGCTAAAAATTGTCTATAGTTCAACCATAAGTGAAAATTACCAAGCAAGCACATGAAATTAGACAGTTTTCCTAAGATTACACAATTTAGGTCAGTATTTGCTATACAGTAAACTGTAAGGTATACAGTGAGAACACTTAGAATCCTGTTGTAGTTTTTACTGAAAATAACATTTTTCTTTTCCCTTTTTTCATTTTTAGTATTGTTACTCCTGTGAGTAAATTATATTTTCGTGTGTGGAGTCACCAGACGCTGAAATCTGATGTTTTGTTGGGAAGTGCTGCATTAGATATTTATGAAACGTTAAAGTCAAACAATATGAAACGTATGTATGTAAAAAGTAATAGAAATTATGCTTAGTTATTTGTTTCCTTGGAAGAAATTCCTATACCAAACCCAAAGATGAATCATGTTCACTATTTTTTTCTTTTCTTTATTAGAGAAGTTGTGCATTTATAGAACAAACATGTATAAAATACAGGATTCCCATATACCACCCTATCATTAACACCTTGCATTGGTGTGGATCATTTGCAGTTATTGCTAACACATTTTAATAATTGTACTGTGGTTTAACTTGCGGTTCACTATGCATTGTAACTCTGTGAATTTTTTTGTTTTTTAAATTTTTTGTTATCATATATGCAATCTAACATTTCCCCTTTAATCATATTCAGATATATATTTCGTTACAAAACATTCACAATGTTATGCTACCATCCCCACCATCCATTACCAAGACATTTCTATCATTCCAGATAGGAACCTTGTACATTTTAAGCCTTAACTTCCTATTCTTTAGTCCTACCCCATCTCCTGGTAACCTGTATCACTATTTGTTTTTGTTTTTCAGCTTGTTTGATTATAGAATTAACAGGGAGAAACTCTTAAGCTATTTAAGCATCTTGAGTAACCTTGGTTTGTCCATTTATTTTGGATCTCATATTTCAGAAAAATATTTTTTTGTTTATTTACTAAATAGATTTTTTAAAAACTAATACATACTCAATTATGGGAGAACTTAAGAACATATCAAAGATGAAGAAAAAATGTAATCCCACCTCTGAGAGATAAATGTGGTTAAGGTTTTGACAGATTTCCTTGTTTCAAATTCTTATTTTTAAAACTTCTTCTTTTTTGATGGTTGTGATTTTATTTATATTTATCCAACATATATATAAAATTTTGAAACTTACTTTATTTAAAATGTCATAATTTAAAAATATAAATACATTTTCTGCCTCTTGACTACCTAAAACATTTTTCCAGGAATTTTCTCCCTCTGTTAAAACTTAATGAAATCTAATCCGTTCTTATAAGCTAAATGTATTCACTCAATATAAATTATTTGGGCATATATTACTGAATAATTTTGGTTGTCATGCTGGTTCATTCTTACATTGTAGTCTTAGAAGAATAGAAAGTATAATATAAATGAGATGATTGAGATACTCAATATTTTACATTTTGGATATTAAACAGTAAATTTTGTTCTGTTTTTAAAATGCAATGTTGTGGTGTCAGTAGCCCTCAAACCTTAAGTGAAGTATATAAAAAAATTGTATATACATATGTACATAACATCTTTGTGACATTTGATTTTTAGCAAATAAGATAACTTAAAGAATAAAAAATACTGACTTTTACAAATTTTATTCTCTTTCAGTTGAGGAAGTAGTTGTGACTTTGCAGCTTGTAGGTGACAAAGAACCAGCTGAGACAATAGGAGACTTGTCAGTTTGTCTTGATGGGCTTCAGTTAGAGTCTGAAGTAGTTACTAATGGTGAAGCTACATGTTCAGAAAGTAAGTAATCACTTGTTGTATAAGGTCTTTAATGATACTTCTTACATAAAATGGGCACTGTAGTATGCTGTATGTCAATTACTGCTATTCTATTTTAAATGAATGATTTTGTTTTTTAAAAACAGGCATTGATTACTTTAAATGTTTTTCTTTCAGTGCATTGTTTCTATGAATAAAACAGTGTTTTAGTTTTGTTTTAACATTTTTAATTGTGAAATATAACTTATATACAAAAAAAAAAAGAAAAAGTAATAATCTTCAAAGTACATTCCATCAAGTAGCTACAGTTTAGTATGGGTTACCATTCCTTAGTTTCAAGTTTTTCCTTCTAGGTGCTCCAGAACACTGGTGACTAAAAGAAATATCAATATAGTGATTCGGTAGTCTTACTTATTTGTTAAATCCTATCTTCTCTGTTATAACTCCTTCTCCTTTGATCCTTCTTCCACTCATAAGGATCTTAGGACTATGTGCTTTCTAACTTTTTCACATTGAAAAGGGGTGTCAACAATATGAGATAGGGGGGTGGAATTGGCTAATATTATTGGGGAGGCTGGCCCCTCTGGGTTTCAGAATTTATCTAGCCTGGGAACCATCTGGAGGTCATAGGTTTTAGGAAAGTAAACTTAGTACATGAAATTTTTATAGTCTCAGAACCATAGGTGTTCTTTTGGGTTAATGGGCATGATATTGGTTGGGGTTTGGCAAACTGTGGCAATTGGCAATTTCTAGGTGAAGCTTGCTTAAGGGTAGCCTCCAGAATAGCCTCTCAACTTTATTTGAACTCTCTTAGCCACTGATATCTTGTTCCTGTTACCTTTCTTTTCCCCATTTTGGTCTGGAAGGCATTATTGATCCTATGATGTCTGGGCCAGTCTTATTCCTGGGAGTCAGGTCCCACAATGTCAGGGAGACTTTCACCCCTGAATATCGTGTCCCACGTTGGGGGAGGGGTAATGATTTTTCTTGGAGAGTTGGGTTTAGAGAGGGAGAAAGAAAGGCCATGTCTGAGCAAGTAAAGATATCTCTTGGAAGCAGCTCTTAAGCATGATTATAGGTAGTCTTAGCTTTTCCACTACAGAAATAAGTTTCATGAGGGCAAGCCTTAAAATCAAGGGCTTGGCCTATTCTCTTGGGAGTCCCTAATGTTTGAGAGAGCACCAGGGGTTTCCCAGGTGGAAAAGTTTAATAGTTCCATATTTTTTGTCCTGTTCCTCAAGAGGCTTTTTTTTTTTTAAACATATCATTCCATTCTACATATATAATCAGTAATTCTTAATATCATCACATAGTTGCATATTCATCATTTCTTAGAACATTTGCATCAATTTAGAAAAAGAAATAAAACGATAACAGAAGAAAAAAAAAGATTATACATACCATACCCCTTACCCCTCACTTTCATTTATCACTTTTTAGTTATCTGTCCACCATAGTTTGGGATGTCTCTGGGTACTACATAAATCTGTAGTTGAAGCCTGATCTCTTTTTTTAACTGTTAACTGTATGAGGCAATGCTGACTTTGAGAGCTGCTCAACTCCAGCTCTGAATCTTCAGTTTACAGAGGTACTCAACATTTCAGAGAAATAACAGCTAATACACATGCAGCTCAATGTCTCAGATACACTTACAATTTTGGATTAAGTATGGCTGCTGTAAGAGTGGGCTCCTCAGTTAGTTCTGAAAGAGACTATAGCATTTTTTTTCCTTTTGTTTCAGGCATATTTTGCACAACATTGTCTTTAAGGTTCATTCAGTTGGGTATATGCCGCACAATGTCATTCCTTTTATAGCCTCACGGTTTATATACAGTGTGTGTATATACATGTATATATATATCACAGTTTGCCTTTTGGAAAACTGCCCATTTCATAATGGCTTGTTTGTTCTTTTGTTGCTGAATTGTGTAATTTCTTTATGTACACAGAATATCAAACCTTTGTCCGATAGATGATTTCCAAATATTTTCTCCCACTGAGTTGGCTTTTTGCCTCTTTACCATTTTGATAAAGTTCTTTGAGGCTCAGAAACTTTTGATTTTTAAGGAGTTCACATTTATCAGTTTTTCCTTTCATTGGTTTAAAGTTTAAGAAACTACCTCCTATTACTAGGTCTTCGAGATGTTTCGCTGTATTTTCTTTAAATAATTTTATGGTACTGTCTCTTATATTTAGGTTTTTGATCCATTTTGAATTAATTAGTGTTTTAGTTTACAAGCAACGGAATGTGATATACCAGGACTGGAATGACATTTAAAAAGGAGAATTTAATAAGTTACAAGTTTACTGTTCTAAGCCTATGGAAATCTCCAAACTAAGGCTTCCAAGAAAAAGTATGTTAATTCAAGAAACACCTCTCGAATTTCTGCTGGGAAGGCACGCTGCTCCCTTGCTTCAGGGCTCTTTTGCTTTCAGCCTCTGTTCTTGTGGGGGTCCCTCACTTTGCTTCTCCAGGGCTGGCTTTCATCTCTTGGCTTCCCTTGGCTCTCTCCAGATTCTGGCATTCTTAACATCTCATGATGCCATCTCCTGGGCTCCAAGCATCTCCAAACATCTGTGTCTCTGTTCTCCAAGTGTTGGCATCTGTGTCAATTCTCTGTCTGTCAGCTCTGTCATTTCTGACTCTGTCCAAAGTGTTTCCTCTTTTAATTCCAGTAAATCAATCAAGACCCACCTGGAGTAGGTGTTTCCATCAAGTCAAAAGGCCACACCCACATTTTTGGTATGCCGCATCTCTGTAGCGATAATCTAATCAAAGGCTACCAACCTATAGTGTTTTATAGGATTAAAAGAAACAGCTGCCCTCACAAAATTGGGTCAGGATTAAAACCTGGATTTTCTGGGGTACATAATAGATTCAAACCAACACAGGTAGGGGGTCCTCTTTCATTCTTTTTCCTATTGATATCCAGTTCTCCCATGTCCATTTATTGGAAAGACTATTCGTTCCCAGTTCGTTGGATATGGGGGCCTTATCGAAGATCAGTTGCCTGTAGATTTGGTGGTCTGTCTTCATACACTGCATTTGATTCCATTGGTCAATACTTCTTTGTGCCAGTAACATACTGTTTTGACCAGTGCAGCTTTATAGAAAGCTTTAAAGTCAGAAAGTGTTAGTCTTCCCTTTTTTGCTCTTCTTTTTTAGAATATCTTTAGCTATTCTAGGTCTGTTTCCATTCCAAATAAATTTTGTAACTAGCTTTTCCAAGTCTCCAAAGTAGGTTGTTGGAATTTTGATTGGTAGTGCATTGAAACTATAGATCAGTTTTGGTAGAATTGATATCTTAATGACATTCAACCTTCCTGTCCATGAGCACGGAATGTCTTTCTATCTGTGTAGGTTTGCTTTGATTTCTTTCTTTCTTTCTTTCTTTTTTTGCATAGGCAGGCTCCAGGAACTGAACCCAGGTCCTCAGCTTGGCAGGTGAGAATTCTTGCCACTAAGCCACCATTGCACTGCTCCTTTGATTTCTTTTTGTAGTGCTTTATAATTTTCTTTATACAAGTCCTAGATATCCCTGGTTAAGCTTATTCCTAGATACTTGGTTTTTTTAGTTGCTATTTTGAATGGAATTTTTTTCCTTAATTGTCTCCCCAGTCAGGTCATTAACTGTGTACAGAAACATTACTATACACTAGTATAGTATAGAAACTATACTATACAAAAAATGATTTTTGTTCATTAGTCTTGCATCCCATCACTTTGCTGATTTTGTTTATTAGCTCAATCAGCTTTATCATAGATTTCTCAAGGTTTTCCAAGTATAGAATCATGTCAGTAATAATGAAAGTTTTACTTCTTCCTTTCCTATTTAGATGACTTTTATTTTTTTCTCCTGCCTGACTGCCTAGCTAGAACTTCTAGTACAATGTTTAATAATAGTGATGACAGTGGGCATCCTTGTCTCATTCCTGATCTTAGGGAAAATGCTTTTAGTTTCTCACCAGTAAATATGATGCTGGCTTTGGGTTACTTATATATGCCCTTCATGATACTGAGGATGTTTCTTTCGATTCCTACATCTGGAAGTGTTTTTATCAGAGAAGAATGCTTAATTTTGTTGAGTTCTTTTTCAGCATCAGTCAATAAGATCATGTAATTTTTTTCCGTTTTGATTTATTAATGAGTTGTATTATGTTGATTGATTTCTTATGTTGAACCACCCTTGCATTCCTGGTATAAAGCCCACTTAGTCGTGGTATATAATTCTTTTAATGTGTTGTTGAAATTGATTTACTAGTGTTTTGTTGAGAATTTTTTGCATTTGTGTTCATTAGGGAGATTGGTCTGTAGTTTTTCTTTCTTGTACCATCTTTATCTTGTTTTGGTATTAGAGTATTATTAGCTCCATAAAATGACTTAGGTAGCCTTCCTTCTTCTTCAGTTTTGTGGAAAAGTTTGAACAGAATTGGTATAAATTCTTTTTGGAATGTTTGATAAAATTCCCCTGTGAAGGCATCTGGTCTTGGGATTTTCTTTACAGGAAGTTTTTTGATGACTAATTGAATCTCTTTATTTGTGATTGTGTTTCATGAGCACTAGAGGAGAATGTGTATCTCAGTGTTTTGGGGTGTGTTCTAGTTTGCTAGCTGCCGGAATGCAACACACCAGAGATGGATTGGCTTTTAATAAAAGGGGATTTATTTTGTTGGTTCTTCAGAGGAAAGGCAGCTAACTTTCCACTGAGGCTCTTTTCTTACATGGAAGGCACAGGATGGTCTCTGCTGGTCTTCTCTCCAGGCCCCTGGGTTCCAACAACTTTCCCCGGGGTGATTTCTTTCTCCATCGCCAAGGGCCCGGGCTGAGCTGCAAGTGCTGAGATGAGGAATAGACTAGCTGCTAGACTGTGCTACATTGCGTTCTCTCATTTAAGCACAAGCCAATTAAGTTAAACGTCACTCATTGCAGCAGACACGCCTCCTAGCCGACTGCGGATGTAATTAGCAACAGATGAGATTCACCTACCATTGGCTCATGTCCACAGCAACAGAACTAGGTGCTTTCACCTGGCCAAGTTGACAACTGAATCTAACTACCACAGGGTGTAATGATTTATATATGCCTGTAAGGTCTAATTCATTTATCTCATTGTTTAAGTTCTCTATTTCCTTGGTGATCCTTTGTTTTGTTATTCTGTCTATAGTGGAGAGTGGTGTATTGAAGTCTCCAACTATTATTTTTGAAACGTCTATACCTCCCTTCATTTTGCCAATGTTTACGTCATATACTTTGGAGCGCCTTCATTAGGAGCATAAGTATTTATGAATGTTATTTCTTCTTGGTGATTTGTCCATTGTATTAATATGTAGTGTCCTTCTTTGTCTTTTATGACATCTCTACATTTAAAGTCTATTTTATCTTATAGTATAGCCACTCCTGCTTTCTTTTGGTTACAGCTTGCATAGAACATCTTTTTCTGTATTTCCTCTTTCAGATTGATTTGTGTCCTTGGGTCTAAGGTACATCTCTTGTAAAAAGCATATAGATGGATTATATATATATATATATATTTTGGATTATATTTTTAAATCTATTCTGCCAATCTGTTTCTTGTAATTGGTGAGTTTAATCACATCATTGTTCTAAATTATGACTGTTAAAGCAGTGCTTGAATCTACCATCTTGTCCTTTTGTTTTTATTTGTCAATATATTCTTTTCCCTTGCTCTCTTTTTATCCTTTAAATTATCCTTATTGGTATTCTTCAATACTGTGCCCTCCTTCAGGCCTCCGTCTTCTTTTTTCTTTAGATGACAGGACACCCTTTTTGTATTTTTTTTTTTTTTTTTTTTTTTTTTTTTTTTTTTTTTTTTAAAGGAAAGACAGAGAGAAGGAAGGAAGGAAGGAAGAAAGGGAAACATCTTTTAAACATTTTCTTGTTTTATTGTATTCTGTTTCTCCGTTTTTGTTACATGGGCTGGGGCCGGGAATCGAACCGAGGTCCTCCGGCATAGCAGGCAAGCACTTTGCCCGCTGAGCCACCGCGGCCCGCCCCTTTTTGTATTTTTTGAGGGCAGGTCTCTTCTTGACTAGTTCTCTCAAGCTTTGTTTGTCTTTGAAGATTTTTAAACTCACCCTCAGTTTTTTTTTTCTTAAATTTATTTATTTATTAATTTAAAAAAAATTAACAAATGAACTAAAACATTAATATGTGATCATTCCGTTCTACATATATAATCAGTAATTCACAATATCATCACTTAGTTCCATACTCATCATTTCTTAGAACATTTGCATCAATTCAGAAAAAGAAATAAAGAAACAGAAAAAGAAATAAAATGAAAACAGAAAAAAATAAAGATCATGCATACTATACCCCTTACCCCTCGCCTTCATTGATCATTAGCATTTCAAACTAAATTTATTTTAACATTTGTTCCCCCTATTATTTATTTTTATTCCATATGTTCTACTCGTCTGTTGACAAGGTAGATAAAAGGAGCATCAGACACAAGGTTTTCACAATCACACAGTCACATTGTGAAAGCTATATCATCATCAAGAAACATGGCTACTGGAACACAGCTCTATATTTTCGGGCAATTCCCTCAGCCTCTCCATTACATCTTAATAACAAGGTGACATCAACTCAACCCATAAGAATAACCTCCAGGATAACCTCTCGACTCTGGAATCTCTCAGCCATTGACACTTTGTCTCATTTCACTCTTCCCTCTTTTGGTTAAGAAGGTTTTCTGAATCCCTTGATGCTGAGTCTCAGCTCATTCTAGGGTTTTTCTCAATCGCTTGATGTGGACTCTCAGCTCACTCTAGGGTTTTTCTCAGTCCCTTGATGCTGAGTCTCAGCTCATTCTAGGATTTCTGTTCCTGGTTGCCAGGAAGGTACACACCCCTGGGACTCATGTCCCACATAGACAGGGGGAGGGTGGTGAGTTTGCTTATTGTGTTGGCTGGAGAGAGAGGCCACATCTGAGCAAAAAAAGAGGCTCTCTTGCAGGTGACTCTTAGGCCTAAATTTTAAGTAGACTTGGCGCATCCTTTGAGGGGTTAAGTTTCATATGAATGAACCCCAAGACTGGAGGCTCAGCCTTATAGCTTTGGTTGTCCACACTGCTTGTGAGAATATAAAGAATTCAACTTGGGGAGTTAAATTTCTCCCCGTTCTCACCGTTCGCCGAAGGGGACTTTGCAAATACTTTTCCACTCACTGATCAAATCACTCTGGGATTCATCAGGGCATCACTCTGGACAAACCAACAAAATCTCATGTCCTACCTGAGATTCCAAGTACTTATGGTGTTCAGTCATGCTGTCTAGTTATATTAGGAAATGCACTAGTCAAAATATAAATTTTGTACCAAATAAAAATTTTTGCTTTAGTTTCACACATAAAGTGAAATTTTAAAATATTAATTACCATCTATTTTCAGCACCCTGCAGTAATGACATTCCTTTGTTCTTCCTCATGCAAAAACATTTTTTAAATTTGAACATTTAGTCACTATTGTTATACACTCTAGGCATTCCTAGATTATACCATCTCAATCTTTAATTCTATCTTTCTTTATGATTTCATTTATGCCTCCAGCCCTCCTCCCTCTATCATTCTCAAATGCAGCTTCATTCAGTGTTTTAACATAATTGTATTACAGTTAGGTAATATTGTGCTGACCATTTCTGAGTTTTTTATATTCAGTCCTGTTGCACAATCTGTATTCCTTCAGTTCCAGTTACCCAATATCTTACCCTTTTTCTGTCTCCTGATGGTCTCTGTTACCAACGAAATATTCCAAGTTTATTCACTAATGTCAGTTCATATCAGTGAGACCACGCAGTATTTGTCCTTTTGTTTTTGACTAATCTCACTCAGCTTAATGTCCTCAAGGTCCATCCATGTTGTTACATACTTCACAACTTTATTCTGTCTTAAAACTGTATAATATTCCATCATATGTATATACCACAGTTTGTTTAGCCACTCGTCTGTTGATGGACATTTTGACTGTTTCCATCTCTTTGCAATTGTAAATAATGTTGCTATAAACATTGGTGTGCAAATGTCCATTTGTGTCTTTGCCCTATGTCCTTTGAGTAGATACCTAGCAATGGTATTGCTGGGTCATATGGCAATTCTATATTCAGCTTTTTGAGGAACCGCCAAACTGCCTTCCACAGCGGTTGCACCATTTGACATTCCCACCAATGGTGAATCATTGTGTCTCATTCTCCATATCCTCTCCAGCACCTGTCATTTTCTGGCTTGTTGATAATGGCCATTCTGGTGGATTTGAGATGATATCTCATTGTGGTTTCGATTTGCATTTCTCTAATGGCCAGGGACATTGAGCATCTCTTCATGTGCCTTTTGGCCATTTGTATTTCCTCTTCTGAGAAGTGTCTGTTCAAGTCTTCTGCCCATTTTGTAATTGGATTGGCTGTCTTTTTGTTGTTGAGTTGAACAATCTCTTTATAAATTCTGGATACTAGAACTTTATCTGCTATATCATTTCCAAATATTGTCTCCCATTGTGTAAACTGTCTTTTTACTTTCTTGATGAAGTTCTTTGATGCATGAAAGTGTTTAATTTTGAGGAGTTCCCATTTATTTATTTATTTTTTCAGTGCTCTTGCTTTGGGTGTTAGGTCTATAAAACCACCTCCAAGTATTAGATTTATAAGATATTTCCCTACATTTTCTTCTAACTGTTTTATGGTCTTAGACCTAATGTTTAGGTCTTTGATCCATTTTGAGTTAACTTTTGTATAGAGTGTGAGATATGGGTCATCTTTCATTCTTTTGCGTATGGATATCCAGTTCTCTAGGCACTATTAAAGAGACTATTCCATCCCAGGTGAGTTGGCTTGACTGCCTTATCAAAGATCAATTGTCCGTAGATGAGAGGGTCTATATCTGAACACTCTAATTGATTACATTGGTCAATATATCTATCTTTATGCCAGTACCATGCTGTTTTGACCACTGTAGCTTCATAATATGCCTTAAGGTCAGGCAGTGTGAGACCTCCAACTACATTTTTTTTTCTCAGGACATTTTTTGCAATTCGGGGCACCCTGCCCTTCCAGATAAATTTGGATATTGGTTTTTCTATTTCTGAAAAGTAAGTTTTGGGGGTTTTAATTGGTATTGCATTGAATCTGTAAATCAATTTAGGTAGAATTGACATCTTAACTGTATTTAGTCTTTCAATCCATGAACATGGTATGCCCTTCCATCTATTTAGGTCTTCTGTGATTTCTTTTAACAATTTCTTGTAGTTTTCTTTGTATAGGTCTTTTGTCTCTTTAGTTAAATTTATTCCTAAATATTTTATTCTTTTGGTTGCAATTGTAAATGGAATTCGTTTCTTGATTTCCCCCTCAGATTATTCATTACTAGTGTACAGAAACAGTACAGATTTTTGAGTGTTGATCTTGTAACCTTCCACTTTGCTGTACTTGCTTGTTAGCTCTAGTAGTTTTGCTGTGGATTTTTCAGGGTTTTCGACATACAGTATCATATCGTCTACAAACGGTGAGAGTTTTACTTCTTCCTTTCCAATTTTGATGCCTTGTATTTCTTTTTCTTGTCTAATTGCTCTGGCTAGAACTTTCAATGCAGTGATGAATAACAGTGGTGATAGTGGACATCCTTGTCTTGTTCCTGATCTTAGGGGTAAAGATTTCAGTTTTTCCTCATTGAGTATGATATTAGCTGAGGGTTTTTCGTATATTCCCTTTATCATTTTAAGGAAGTTCCCCTTCTGTTCATAGCCTTTGAATTGTTTTCAACAGGAAAGGATGTTGAATTTGTCAAATGCCTTTTCTGCATCAATTGAGATGATCATGCAGTTTTTCTGCTTTGATTTGTTGATATGGTGTATTACATTAATTGATTTTCTTATGTTGAACCATTCTTACATACCTGGGATGAATCCTACTTGGTCATGATATATAATTCTTTTAATGTGTTGTTGGATTTGATTTGCTAGAATTTTGTTGAGGATTTTTGCATCTATATTCATTAGAGAGATTGGTCTGTAGTTTTCTTTTTTTGTAATGTCTTTGCCTGGTTTTGGTATGAGGGTGATGTTGGCTTCATAGAATGAATTAGGTAGCTTTCCCTCCTCTTCAGTTTTTTTGAAGCGTTTGAGCAGGATTGGTAGTAATTTTTTCTGGAAGAATGTTTGTTAGAATTCAAATGTGAAGCTGTCTGGTCCTGGACTTTTCTTTTTGGGAACCTTCTTAATGACTGATTCAATTTCTTTACTTGTGATTGGTTTGTTGAGGTCATCTATTTCTTCTCAAAGTTGGTTGTTCATGCCTTTCTAGGAAGTTGTCCATTTCATCTACATTGTTGTATTTATTAGCATAAAGTTGTTCATAGTGTCCTCTTGTTACTTTATTTCTGTGGGGTCAGTGGTTATGTCTCCTCTTCCATTTCTGATCTTATTTATTTGCATCTTCTCTCTTCTTTTTGTCAGTCTTGCTAAGGGCCTATCAATCTTACTGATTTTCTCATAGAACCAGCTTCTGGTTTTATTGATTTTCTCAATTGTTTTCATGTTCTCAATTTCATTTATTTATGCTCTAATCTTTGCTATTTCTTTCCTTTTGTTTCTTTGGGGTTTGTTTGCTCTTCTTTCTCTAGTTCTTCCAAGTAGACAGTTAATTCCTGAATTTTTGCCCTTTCTTCTTTTTTGATTTAGGCATTTAGGGCAATAAATTTCCCCCTTAGCACTGCCTTTGCTGCATCCCGTATGTTTTGATATGTTGTGTTTTCATTTTCATTCGCCTCAAGATATTTACTGATTTGTCTTGTAGTTTCTTCCTTGACCCACTGGTTGTTTAAGAGTGTGTTGTTGCGCCTCCACATATTTGTGAGTTTTCAGGCATTCTGCCTGTTATTGATTTCCAACTTCATTCCTTTATGATCTGAGAATGTGTTTTGTATGATTTCAATCTTTAAAAATTTATTGAGACTTGCTTTGTGACCCAGCATATGATGTATCCTCGAGAATGATCCATGAGCACTTGTGAAAAAGGTGAATCCTACTGTTGTGGGGTGTAATGTTCTATAAATATCTGTTAAGTCTAGCTCAAAATTCTCTTGTTTCTTTATTGATGCTCTGTCTATATTTTCTGTCCGTTGATGAGAATGGGGAATTGAAATCTCCAACAATTATGGTAGAAATATGAACAAATATGTTCAGTATTTTCAGTGTTTGCCACGTATGTTTTGGAGCATTCTGGTTCAGTGCATAAATATTTATGATTGTTATGTCTTTATGCTGAATTGTTCCTTTTATTAGTGCATAGTATCCTTCTTTGTCTCTTTTAACTGTTTTACATTTGAAGTCTAATTCGTTTGATATTAGTATAGCTACTCCTGCTCTTTTCTGATTGTTATTTGGGTGAAATATCTTTTCCCAACCTTTCACTTTCAACCTGTGTTTATCTTTGGGTGAAGGATGTGTTTCCTGTAGACAGCATATAGATGGGTCCTGTTTTTTTAACCCATTCTGCAAGTCTATGTCTTTTGATTGGGGAGTTTAATCCATTAACATTTTTTTTTTTTTTTTTTTTTAAAGGAAAGACAGAGAAGGAAGGAAGGATAGAAGGAAGGAAGGAAGGAAGAAAGGGAAACATTTTTAAACATTTTCTTGTTTTTATTGTATTCTGTTTCTCCGTTTTTGTTACATGGGCTGGGGCCGGGAATCGAACCGAGGTCCTCCGGCATAGCAGGCAAGCACTTTGCCCGCTGAGCCACCGCGGCCCGCCCAAATCCATTAACATTTAATGTTATTACTGTACGGGTAGTACTTTCTTCTACCAGTTTGCCTTTTGGATTTATATGTCATATCTAATTTTCCTTCTTTTTACCTTTACTCATAGTCTTCCTTACTACACTCTTCTCCATACCTCTCTCTTCTGTTTTTTCATATCTGTCTGTAGTACTCCCTTTAGTATTTCTTGCAGAGCTGGTCTCTTGGTCACAAATTCTCTCAGTGATTTTTTGTCTGAAAATGTTTTAATTTCTCCCTTTTTTTAAAAAATTTTTTTTATTAATTAAAAAAAAATTACGGGAGATAAACACAAGCATTCCCAATACATGATCATTCTATTCTACATGTATAATCAGTAATTCACAAAATCATCACATAGTTGCATATTCATCATCATGATCATTTCTTAGAACATTTGCACCAATTCAGAAAAAGAAACAAAAAGACAACAGAAAAATAAAACGAAAACAGAAAAAAAAAACCATACACACCATACCCCTTTCTCCTCCCTTTCATTGTTCACTAGCATTTCAAACTAAATTTATTTTAACATTTGTTCCCCCTATTATTTATTTTTATTCCATATGTTCTATTCATCTGTTGACAAGGTAGATAAAAGGAGCATAAGACACAAGGTTTTCACATTCAAGCTACACCATTATACAATCATCATCAAGGAACATGGCTACTGGAACACAGCTCTACATTTTCAGGAAGTTCCTTCCAGCCTCTCCATTTCCTCTTGGATAACAAGGTGATATCTACTTAATGCATAAGAATAGCCTCCAGGATAACCTCTCGACTCTGTTTGGAATCTCTCAGCCATTGACACTTTGTATCATTTCACTCTTCACCCTTTTGGTCCAGAGGATTTTCTCAATCCCTTGATGCTGAGTCTCAGCTCATTCTAGGGTTGTTCTTAATCCCTTGATTCTGAGTCCCAGCTCATTCTCAGATTTCTGTCCACGTTGCCAAGAAGGTCCACACCCTTGGGAGTCATGTCCCATGTAAATGGGGGAGGGTGGTAAGTTTGCTTGTTGTGTTGGCTGGAGAGAGAGGCCACATCTGAGCAACAAAAAAGGTTCTCTTGGGGATGACTCTGAGGCCTAATTTTAAGTAGACTTGACCTATCCTTTGTGGGGTTAAGTTTCATATGAAAAAACCCCAAGACTGGGGGCTCAGCCTATAGCATTGGTTGTCCACACTGCTTGTGAGAATATCAAGAATTCAACTTGGGGAAGTTGAATTTTCCCCCATTCTCACCATTCCCCAAAGGGGACTTTACAAATACTTTTCCACTCAATTATCAAATCACTCTGGGATTCATCGGGGCATCACTCTGGACTAACTAACCAAATCTCATGTCTTACCCAAGGTTCCATGTACTTATGTTATTCAACCAAGCTATCTACATAGGTTATATTAGGAAATGCACTAGTAAAATTTAAATTTTGTACCAAATAAACATTTTTTTGCTTTAGTCTCACACGTAAGTTGAAATTTTAAAATATTAATTACCATGTATTTTCAGCACCTTGCAGTAATGATATTCCTTTGTTCTTCCTCATGCAAAAACATTTTTTAAATTTGAACATTTAGTCACTGTCATTATACAGTCTAGGTAGTCCTAGATTATACCATCTCAATCTTTGTCATCTGTCTTTCTTCCTGATTTCATTTGTGCCCCCAGCCCTCCTCCCTCTGCCATTTTCACATTCAGCTTCATTCAGCGTTTTAACCTAATTTTATTACACGTAGGTAGTATTGTGCTGTCTATTTCTGAGTTTTTATATTCAGTGCTGTTGTACATTCTGTATCCCTTCAGCTTCAATTACCCAATGTCTTATCCTATTTCTATCTCCTGATGGTCTCTGTTACCAGTGACATTCTCCAAGTTTATTCACTAATGTCAGTTCATATCAGTGAGACCATGCAGTATTTGTCCTTTTGTTTCTGGCTAATCTCACTCAGATTAATATCCTTAAGGTCCATCCATGTTGTTAAATACTTCATAACTGTATTCTGTCTTACAGCTGTATAATATTCCATCATATGTATATACTGCAGTTTGTTTAGCCACCTGTCTGTTGATGGACATTTTGACTGTTTCCATCTCTTGGTAATTGTAAATAATGCTGCTATAAGCATTGGTGTGCAAATGTCCGTTTGTATCCTTGCCCTCATGTCCTTTGAGTAGGGACAGGATATAGATGGGTCCCTTTCCCTAATCCATTCTGCCAGTCCATGTCCCCCGATTGGGAAGCTTAATCCATCCATATCAGTGTTCTTACTCCCCAGGCAGTACCCTCCTCTACCATGTTGCCTTTTTGCTTTTATATGTCCTTTTAATTTTCCTTCTTTTTACCTTTACTCATGGTCTTCCTTTCTACACTCCTCTCCATACCTCTCTCTTCTGCATTCGTATCTGTATCCAGTGCTCCCTTGAGTATTTCTTGCAGAGCCGGTCTCTTGGTCACAAATTCTCTCTGTGTTTTTTTGTCTGAAAATATTTTAATTTCTCCCTCATTTTTGAAGGACAATTCTGCTGGATATAGAATTCTTGGTTGGCAGTTTTTCTGTTTTAGTAATTTAAGTATATCATCCCACTTTCTTCTCGCTTCCATGATTTCTGCTGAGAAATCTACGCAATAGTCTTATTGGGTTTCCCTTGTATGTGGTGGATTCCTTTTCTCTTGCTGCTTTCAAGATTCTCTCTTTCTCTTAGACCTCTGCCATTGTGATTAGTAAGTGTCTTGGAGTACATCTATTTAGACCTATTCTCTTTGGTGTACATTGCACTTCTTGTATCTAATTTTAAGTCTTTCATAAGAGTTGGGAAGTTTTCAGTGATAATTTCCTCTGTTCGTTTTTCTCCTCCTTTTCCCTTCTCTTCTCCTTCTGGGACACCCACATGTATATTCATGCACTTCATATTGTCTTTCAATTCCCTGAGTCCCTGCTTATATTTTTCCATGTTTTTCCCTATATTTTCTTTTTCTTGTCGGATTTCAGATGTTCCATCCTCCAGTTCACTAATTCTGTCTTCTGCCTCTCGAAATCTACCAATGTAGGTTTCCATTGTTTTTTTTATCTCTTCTGCTGTGCCTTTCATTTCCATATGTTCTGTGATTTGTTTTTTAGACTTTCCATTTCTTCTTTTTGTTCATTCCTTGCCTTCTTCACATTCTCCCTCAATTCATTGATTTGGTTTTTGATAAGGTTTTCCATGTCTGTTAGTATATTCTGAATTAATTGTTCCAGCTCCTGTATCTCATTTGAATTGTTGTTTTGTTCCTTTGATTGGGCCATATCTTCGATTTTCCTGGTGTGATTTGTTATTTTTTTGCTGGCGTCTAGGCATTTAATTACCTTAACTAGTTTATTCTGGAGATTGCTTTCACTTCTTTTACCTAGGGTTTTCTTGCTGGATGAATTTGTTGTCTATCTGTTCTTTTGACATTCAGTTCAGCCTTTTCTGGACCTCTAGCTTAGGTTTTATTTAACAGAGGAGAATTTTTCAGTTATTGTTTTCTTGTTTCTTGCCCTGCGTATATGGTGCCTTTTTTCCCCCCACCCTTAGGAGGGTCTACGTAGGTCTTATAGACCCCAGCTGGATTTTCTCAGGTCAAACTGGCCTCCTATCAGAAGGAAAGAGTCACCTGCATCGGTTTTCCCTGAGCATGAGACCCAGCAGGTTGAAAGACTTTCCTATGCCGTTCTGGACTCTGTGTTTCTTATCCTGTGCAGGATGTGGCACTTGTCTGCCTGCAGGTCCCACTAGCATAAGATAATGGGGAACCTTTAACTTTAGCAGATTCTCCCTGCTGGGACCACGGTGGAGACAGAGGAGAGGTTGTAGGCTGGCTTTAATGACTTCCAATTTCCAAGCCCTGGTGCCTGAGTTCCTTAAGGGAG
This sequence comes from Tamandua tetradactyla, assembly GCF_023851605.1. Lineage (NCBI taxonomy): Eukaryota > Metazoa > Chordata > Mammalia > Pilosa > Myrmecophagidae > Tamandua > Tamandua tetradactyla. Next base: position 18,373,473 of record NC_135327.1, on the reverse strand, counting down.
GGATTCCACCTGAGTTGGGCTTCACCCCTCCCCTGGGGAAGGCACAGGGTTCCAGACAAGCCCTCAAAGAAGCTTGTTTCTTCAGCCTGGGGCAGTTGCAGCCTGATAAGTCCGGCCCCTGAATCCAGAGGCAGTCAAGACTTTGTAGAAACACAGCCATGAAAACCTGTTTCCTTTTTCTTTTTTTTCCTTCAGCCCTGCCCCCTTGGTGCCAGGGCAAAAATGAGCGACGTCTGCTTTGACCAAGTTCACCTGAGCTGGGAGCCTATTTTTAGTAGTCAGAATTTGTTAATTAATGCCACAATTGCTGTTTGGTTGGGCTCAGCCCCTGCTGCTGTTAAAGTCTCTTTCCTTTCCCTCTGGGAAGCAGCCTGTGGGGGAGGGGTGGCCACCGTTGCTTGGGAAACTCATGGTACTGGGGGTGCTCGCAGCCGGTCCTCCTAGTCCAGACTGGTATGCTGTGTGTCCGGTCACTGATGTGGCCCCAGGAGCTGTTCTGTACTGTTTCTGGTTATTTAGTAGTTGTTCTGGAGGACGAACTAAAACGCACACTTTGCTAAGCCTCCATCTTGGCCCTTATCCACCTTCAGTTTTTAAGGATGACTTTGGCTGGATTCAGAATTCTTGACTGGAAGCCTTTCCTTTCTCATTCAGGATCTTAAATATATCCTACCACTGCCTTTTCACCTACTGTTTTGTGGTCCAAACTCAGTCTTAAGTGCTTTCCCTTGTATGTAATAGATTTCTTTTCTCATGCTTTTTTCCGGACTTTCTGCTTCTTTTCAACAGTTGACAGTCTGATTAGTATGTCTTGGAGTAGGCCTATTTGGATATATTCAATTTGACCTCACTGATTTGCATATTTAGTTCTTTTATAAGGTTTGGGAAGTTTCTCCCGATTGTATCTTCAACTAACCTTCCCAGCTCTTTACTCTTCTTTTCTCCTTCTGGGACACCAGTGATTCTTATATTTGCGTGGCTTTTGTTGTCCATCATTTCCCTGAGATCCAGTACCATGTTTTCCATCTTTCTTGCCATTTATTCTTTCATGTGCTCTAGTTCCATTGTTCTGTCTTCTAGCTCACTATGTATATATGTAAAACTAATAGAAATTGTGCTTATTTGTTTCCTTGGAAACATTTCCCTCTCAGCACACCCTTTGCTACATTCTATAAGTTCTTGTATGTTGTATTATCCTTTTCGTTCTTCTCCAGATAGATATTGTTTCTTTGGCAATATTTTCTTTGATCTACTCGTTCTTTAAGAGTGTTATTTAATCTCCATATATTTGTGAAAGTTCTGGTTTTTTGGTGGTTATTGATTTAGCATCACTCTGTTGTTGTCAAAGAAAGTACTTTGAATAATTTCAGTGTTTTTAAATTTATAAAGACTTGTTTTGTGCCTCAGCATATGATCTATCCTGGAGAATGTTCCAGGAGCACTAGAGAAAAATATGTATCCTGCTGTTTGGGGATGTAATGACCTATATATGTCTGTTAGGTCCAGTTCATTTATCAAATTTTTTAAGTTCTCTGTTTCTTTGTTGTTCCTCTGTCTAGTTGTTATGTCAATGGAGGAGAGTGATATATTGCGGTCTCCTACTATTGTTGGTGAAATGTCTGTTGCTCCCTTCAGTTTTGCCAATGTTTGTCACATGTACTTTGCAGCTCCTTGATTAGACATTCATGATTGTTATTTCTTCTTCGTTAATTGTCCCTTTAACTCAGATATAGTGTCCTTCTTTGTCTCTTCTGATATCTTTACATTAAAATCTATTTTGTCTGATATTAGTATAGCTACTCCTGCTTTCTTTTTGTTAAAAACTTGCATTGAACATCTTTTTCCATTGTTTCACTTTCAGTCTATTTGTATCTTTGTGTCTAAGATGAGTCTCTTGTAATCAGCATATAGCTGGATTATAAATCCTTTCTGCCAGTCTGTGTCTTTTAATTGGTAAGTTTAGTCCATTAACATTCAAAGTTATTACTGTAAAAGCATTTCTTGAATTTACCATCTTATCCTTTGGATTTTTTTTGTCAGATCTATATGTTCTTCCCCTTCTTTCTCTTTTTATCCTTTAGGTTACCCCTACTGGTACTCTTCAATTCTATGCTCTCTTCCTGACCTTCCTCTCTTGTCTTTTTTTTTTTTTCAGTCAGCATAACTCCCTTTTAGTATATTTTGTAGAGCTGGTCTCTAGTTGATATATTCTCTCAGCCTTTGTCTTTGAAAATTTTAATCTCTCCCTATGAAGTGCTGATGACCCTCCTCAATCACTCATCCCTCGGGACTGCAGTCCTGGTCATCTTTTCTGTCCCCTCTCTAGTTGTTCCATGGCTCAGGGGAACCTAGCCTACCCTGCTCTGCCACCTTCCTGGAAGTCTGTTTTTGTTTTTTATAAAATGGAAAGCTTGCTTAATAAAAATTGAATCACCACTGGCCCTAGGAATAATGAACTGATTTATAAAGTATTTATTTTTAAGGTCAGCAATGCTAATTAATATGACACATATAATGTCACATGGCTTCTTATGTCACTGGCAGAAAATTTGTTGTCTGTAGCACTGTCTAGTTGAGTTTCGTTTAACTCCAAATCCTTACTAGCAAAACAAGCTGGAACCTATTTGTTCCTCCTTTTCCATTTCTATTGGCTCGCTTGCAGAGTTGTCTTTTCTTATAAGAACTGTTAGTAACAAAATGAGTTCATTTTAAGTAATTAGTGTGCTGGTATGTCTTACAATTTATGCTTTGTATTTTGCTAGTGTTTTGTTAAAGAGTAATAAACATTATTAGCCATTGTTAAAAGTTTCTGGTAGAACCTAAATTAGTGTCTGCAAACCTAATAAAGCCTAGTAAAGCTTGTTTCCACTGAATTCTCTTTAAATATTTCCATCACTTATTTATGTTCTAAATGCATCTTCCCTTGAAACAAAGGACAAGGACTTAGCAGATTTTAGGAGCCCCAAGACAAAGGCAGAAAACATCATTGACAAAGGTCTTTTTGTTTACTTAGAAACTGCTTTATGAAACATTTTACAATTATCAGATTCTATTATTATTCTGTTCCTACTTTGATGGAGGATTACTTACTTTCTCTTTAATTTATGACTTATTTTTAAGACGTTTTATTTTGAAATAATTTCATATTTACGGGGAAGTTGCAAAAAATACAAAACCCATATAGACTCTCTAATAGACCAGGTATCCCCATGTAGATACCCAGAGCCAGTAACATTTTGTACATTTGCCATATCATTCTATGTAATCATCAGTTCATCCATCCGTCTATCTCTTTTTTAAATATTTGAGAATAGATTATATGCATTGTTCTTCTTGAACACTAATGCTTCAATGTATATTTCTTAATAGCAAATTATCATCTTAACTACAGTTAAATTTGAGAAATTTAATATTGATCTATTTAGTCTATATTTATAGTTTTATTTTTTCATTTGTCCCAATAATGTCCATTTGGATGTTTTGTCCTTAATTATTAGATCCTATCCAGGATCAAGTTTTACATAGTTGTCATTGTCTTCTTATTCTCTCTCTTTTCTGTCAGTTGTGGAAATATACATACAACATAAACTTTCCCATTTCACCTACTCCCAAACATACAATTTAGGCAGATTAATCACATTCAGAATGTTGTGCTACCCTCACCACCATCCATAACCAGAACTTTTCCATCATCCCAAACAGATACCCTGTACCCATTAGCCATGTAACCTGTACTCTACTTTCTGTCACTATGAATTTATATATTCTAGTTATTTTATCTACGTGGAATCACACAGTTATATCTGTCACTTTGTTTCTGACTTATTTCACTAAACATGATATCTTCAAGGTACGTGTTATCACATGTATCAAAAGTTCATTCCTTTTTACACCGAATAATATTCCGTTGTATGTATATGCCGTATTTTGTTTATCCATTCCTCTGCTAATGGGCATTTTGATTGCTTCTTCCTTTTTTGTTATTGTGAAAATGCTTCTATGAACATGGTGTGCAAATACCTGTTGTTGGGGGTATATAGCTGAAAGGAGTATTCCAGGATCATGTGGTAGTTGGTAGTTCTATTTCTTACTTTTTGAAGAACCACCAAATTTTTCCACCGGAGCGCCACCATTTTACATTCCCACCAGTGTTACTAAAAGTTTCCTATTTCTCTGCTGTATTAGTTAGATTCAGTTGTCAACTTGGCCTGGTGAGCATACCTAGTCTTGCTGAGGACATAAGCCAATGGTACGTGAACCTCATCTGTTGCCAATTACATCTGCAGTCGGCTAGGAGGCGTGTCTGCTGCAATGAATGACATTTGACTTAATTGGCTGATGCTTAAATGAGAGAGCGCAATGTAGCAAAGCTAAGCAGCTCGGCATTCCTCATCTCAGCACTTGCAGCTCAGCCCAGGCCTTTGGAGATGCAGAAAGAAGTCACTCTGGGGAAAGTTGTTGGAACCCAGGGGCCTGGAGAGAAGACCAGCAGAGACCATCCTGTGCCTTCCAGATAAGAAAGAACCTCAGTGGAAAGTTAGCTGCCTTTCCTCTGAAGAACCAACAAAATAAATCCCCTTTTATTAAAAGCCGATCCGTCTCTGGTGTGTTGCATTCCGGCAGCTAGCCAACTAGAACATCTGTATTCTTGGTAGTGCGTGTTAGTTTGTCTTGTTTTGGTAATAGTCAGTCTAGTGGGTGTGAAGTGCTAGCTCCTTGTGCTTTTGATTCACATCTCCCTAATGCCCACTGATGTTGATTTTTTTTTCTTTTTAATATTTTTACTGAGAAATCTTCACACACATACAGTCTATACATTCTGTATAATCAGTGGCTCACAATATCATCACATAGTTGCATATTCATCACCATGATAATTTTTAGAACATTTGCATCTCCCCAGAAAAAGAAATGAAAAGATAAAAGAAAAAAATCATATACCCCATACCCATTATGCCTCCTTGTAGTATCACAGTCTACCCCAATTTTTTTTACCTCCTTATTCTCCACTATTATTTATTTATTTTTATCTTTATGTTTTTACTCATCTGTCCACACCCTGGATAGAAGGAACATTAGGCACAAGGTTTTCACAATCATGTGGTCACATTGTACAAGTTTTATGGTTATGTAGTTGTTTTCAGGAATCAAGAGTGCAGCATAGCTCAGCAGTATTAGGTACTTCCCTCCAGCCATTCCAAGGAACCATAAACTAAAAGGGATATCTGCATAATGCCTATGAATACCCTCCAGGATAGAGGTGAACTCTGAAATCTCTCAGTCACTGAAATTTGTCTCATTTCTCTCTTCCCCCTTTTAGTCATGAAAACTGTCTCAATCTTATCATGCTGGGTCTGAGCTTATGCTAGGTCTGCGCTCATCCTGGGAGTCATGAACCACATGGGGGGGGTGGCAGTGAGTTTACCTGCTGAGTTAGCTTAGAGAGACTGCATCTGAGCAACAAAAGAGGTTCTCTGGGTGTGACTTTTAGGCATAATTATAAATATTCTTAGCTTCTTTACAGGGAAGAAGTTACATAAGGGCGAATCCCAAGATTGAGGGCTCAGCCTATTAAATTGGTTGTCCCCACTGCATGTGAGAATATCAAGATTCTCTATAATGTGGAAATTGAATATTTCTTCCTTTCTCCCTGGTTCCCAAGGGTCTTTGAAAAAACTTCTTTTTATTCTTTGCCTAAATTACTCTGTGATATATTGGGGCATCACACTGATCTGTACGAACCAACAAAATCTCGTGCCCTATTCAAGATTACATGTAATTATGGTATTTGAACAAATTGACCATGCAAATTAAATTACGTAATGCATTACCCGAAATGTAAGTTTCTCACCAAATAAACATCTCTCCATTTGGTCTCACCCAGAAGTGAAAGTTTTAAATTATGGATTATTAAGTTTTAATAATTAAGATTAAGTTTTAACTTAATTATTAAGTTTTAAATTATTTACCCTATGTTCTGACTTACCATTGTCCTATCCAATCAACTTCGTTCATTTCTCTAGTCAAAGTTTGATCACTTTTCCATCTTTTTTTTTTTTAACAATTTCTGTATGGGATAATGGTGACTTGCATAACTTCTGTGCTCTAACTCAGAGTGTCAGGTGTCACATAATTACCAACAGTTTCTGGGAATGATGAGGTTATATACAAACAGCTTAGTATCTCAGAATTTAGAAATAAGAATTGTAGCTCCTGAATATATGTGACTGCTGTAAGGGCTTACAATCTAGGGCCCTTATAATAAACTCCATCCTGATAACCCATGCTCTTGACTTCAGTTCTCTGAGTTTGTATATTATAGAGTATGTATGAGTGAGGCCTGATAATATTTTTCTTTTTGTTTCTGACATTTCATTCAACATATTGTCCTTAAGATTCATTTACCTAGTTGCATGCCTTACAACTTCATTCCTTCTTGCAGCCCCTTGGTAATTGATTGTATGTATGCGCCAGATTTCCTCCTTCGGTTCCTCAGTGGTTGTACCTTTAGGCTTCCTCCATCCATTGCAATTAGACAACAATGTGCAAATGTCCATTTGTGTCCCCACTCTCAGTTTCTCCAGGTATATACCTAGCAAGGGGTTTTCAGGATCACATGGCAACCCCACTCCTAGCCTCCTGTTAAACTACCACACTGTCCTCCATAAGGGTTGCACCTCTCAGCTTCCCTACTAACAGTGAATAGGACATTTTTTTCTCCACATTTTCTCTAGTATTTGTTTCTCTCTGTTCATTTTTAAATACTTTTATTCTCACATCATGCAATCCAACCTAAGTGCCTTCATCACCGTAATCTATTTGAAGACATTTCCTTTTCTTCCACAAAGAATCCATATCCCTCCCCCATATCCTGCACTTGTTGACATTTAGTTTTGGCATAATATCTTTGCTACTTCAGTGAAAGCATATTATAATGTTATTGTTGACTATAAGCCCTAGCTTGCATTGATTATAGTTTTTCCTGTATACATACTGGGGGCATGTATGATATCAGAAGGAATGATAGAGGATAAAGACTGAGATGGTATAATTCAGAAATACCTAGAGTTGACAGTGATGTTTTTCATGAAGGGAGAACAAATGAATGTCAACATTGCAGCATGTTGAAAATATTTACCTTTTTGTGTGATTTTTGACTGTGTATCTTCTTTGGAGAAATGTCTACTTAAGTCCTTCACCCTTCTTTTGTTGTTTTCCTTATCCATTTTTAATTAGGTGATCCTTTTGTTGTTGGGTTGGAGGAGTTCTTTGTATATTCTGAATATTAAACCCTTACCAGATAATTTCCTAATATTTTTTCCTATTCTGTTGGTTTTCTTTTGATTTACGTGATAATGTCTGTAGATGCACAAAAGTTAATTTTGATGAAATCCAATTTATATTCTGTTCTTTTATTACTTGTGATTTTGGTGTAGAGTCTTAAGAATCCACTGCCTAATACAAGGTCCTGAAGATGGTTTCCTATATTTTCAAATATAATTCTTAAATTTAGGTCATTGTTCTATTTTGAGTCCATTTTTGTATATGGTATGAAATGCATGAGTTTTTTTTAATAGTCAAATTTCAAGATAGGTCTGTGTGTCTCCCAAATTGATTCTGTGAGATTTAGTAAGGGTGGGGAGAAATTTTTGAAATAGTAATAATGTTTCAGAGTTGATGGTTCCATTTTAATTAACTACTGTTCAAAGGAGTAAGAAAAGTTATGTTTCTCTAAGTTCAAGATCTGACAGATAAAATACAAGTTAAATTAGATTGATTATTGCCTTAAATCTCAGTATTTATAGCTTCCTGAATGCTTTTTCCCTAGAAGTTGACGTTATTATAATGCGAAATATTTAATTATTAACAAAAGTAAGACATGTCAGTCTCAGTCTTTCAGAATAGAATCTAGACTGCATCGAGGCATACCTTGTTTTATTGTGCTTCACTATATTGTGCTTCACAGATACTGCATTTTTACAAATTGTTGGTTTGTGGCAATTCTGTAGGCACCATTTTTCCCATAATGTGTTCACTTCATGTTTCTGTGTCACATTTTAATTAAGGTATTTACACCTTTTTTAGACATAATGGTATTGCATACTTAATAGACTGCAATATAGTGTAAATGTAATTTTTATTTTGCACTGGGAAACCAAAAAATTTGTGTGGCTTGCTTTATTACAATATTCACTTTATTGCATTGGTCTGAAACCGAACCCTCAATCTCTCTAAGGTATGCTTGTAAATGCTTACTACTTTACTGTTTATTTCCTGTAGAATTGACCATTTCTGTCACCAGTTTTCTTCTCAATTAGAGTAGTTGACATGAGAATTTAACTTGGTTCTTTAGAAGTGTTTAACTGGGAATTGTAATAATTTAGAATTGGAGTAGTCACATGCAGTAGCTCCCATTCGTTAAATGTTTACCATGTCAGGCACTGTGCTTGGTGTGTTTATATATATTCTCATTTAACCATGTATTTTGGTTTCCTTAAACTGCTGGAGTGTAATATGCATAAATGGATTGGCTTTTATATAGGGGATTTATTAAGTTACAAGTTTAAGTTCCAGTGGCATAAAAATGTCCAAACTTGTAGAAGGGAATGATTTCTAAATATTGTGTTAATTTCTTTTTTTTTTCTTTAATTAATTAAAAAAAAAACAAAAAACAAAAACTAAGACATCCTAAGAAAGATACTTTGACTCAGGAAAAGCCAGTGGTGTCCAGAACACCTCTGTCAGCTGGGAAGGCACTATGACATGGCTGGCATCTGCTGATCCTTTGGCTTCTAGTTTCAAACAGCTTCCCCAGAGTTTTCTTTCTGCATCTCTACACATCTGTATCTGTGTCAGCTCTGAAGCTTTTTCCAAAAGGTTTACCTTTAAAGGACTCCAGTATGCAGATTAAGACCTACTTTGAATGGGCAGAGACAGATCTCTGGGGAAACCAGCTATTCCACCCATAATTTTGTGGGTCACATCTCCATGGAAATAATTTAATCGAAAGGATCCCACCCAAACAATAAGTCTGCTCCCACAAGATTGTATTAGGAAAAAGAACATGTCTTTTCTGTGGTGTATAACAGTTTCAAACCAGCGTGCCATCATAGCTCTTTGTAAGGCATCACCTGCGTTTTGCAGATAAAGAAAGTAAGACTCAGACAGTTTAAATATTCCTAATACCAAATTTAAATATAAGTATTTGTTGACATTACCTTTTCTTTCCAATGTATTTTTGGTGTCTGACTTAAAAACCTAGAGACTTTAAATCAAATCATGAATGATTGTAAGCAGACAAAACCCACTTTAGCTCATAAGCATGTTTATGTACTGTTTTGTCCTTTGATTCCGTTTCTGTAACTTTGTAAGCCAGAGGTGAAAATTAGAATTTCACACTAAAATAGAATTTTCAGAGACATGAACATTGTTTGATTTGATGAAAACTGGGGGGGGGAATTCCTTTTGTATTCACACCAGTATTTTTCTGCTGTCACCAATTTTTAGGGTTATTTTCCCTGAAAAAATGTTTTACATGTTTGGTGTAAAGTTTTTTTAGAAGAACACTTAAGATAATTCTTAAAAGAAATTTGTTCTCATAGATTTAATATTCTGAGTTAACTTAAAAATAATTTTTATAAAAAGAAACCAAAAAATTAAAAAAAAAAAAGAGAGATTGAAGCCAGTCTGAATTGTATTAAAAGCTATCAAATAATAGCTTGTTATGTATTAAGATTTTTCTGATGAGACGGCATTATCTCTTTCGGTACTTACATCCTGTCTAAACAAGTTTTTCATTCATCCTTTTTTGGTGGGTAAATTTTCTATAAATAGTGGTTATATAAGTAAACCTTTTCAAGCAAAGCAAAATTTATTCAGCATGGTTTTTCCTTCCCACATAATTCTTAAGCTTTTTTAAAGCTAGAGATCTTTATTTCCCCTAATTTTAAAGGATTTTAATTTCAGAGTAGATAGACATTTTCATGTGTGTGGATACAGTTATAATCTTGCCACATAATAAATTCTAAGAAACTAGCCTAAATTTTTTGTTTTACCAAGTATTAAATGAAATTACTTGGTCTTAACTAAGTCTGGGTATCAATCAGTTATCTTATAGAGAGAAGCTTTGCTGTTATGGTATTTTTAAAAAATTCACTTAACATATAAACAGTTTTCTGTATATGCTCAGAATATGAACTAACTTATCTTCCCTAAAAAGCCAATAAAATTCCCTTTCCATGTTTTCATGCTTTTTTTTTTCTTTCCTATATGGACAGGCACTGGGAATCAAACCTGGGTCTCTGGCATGACCAACAAGAATTCTGCTACTAAGCCACCATTGTACCGCCCCACTTTTATGCTTATATCTTGTTTTTACCAGAACTAATTTAAAAATCAAAGTACTGCAGCTATTATATATGGTCACTGTTGGTTTCAACCAAGACCTGACTGTATTCTTAATTTATTTTTACAATTTACAAAGTACTTTGATTTATATTCTCATATAAGTAATGTATAATGTATAGTATGTATGTTTTAGTATATGTGAGTTTTAAAGCAGCTCACAATAAAATGAGCACCCATGAAACTACCACGCAGCTTAAAAACTAGATTAATATCATTGCATCCACCTGTGTTTTCTTACTTATCATTCTTTAGCACTCCCCTTAAGATAACCACTATTATATTTTGAATTCTATATTTATCATTAACTTGCTTTTTTTTAAAAAAAATTATCACATATGTATGTTTCCCTAAATATTCTATTAATTTTGCTTTTTCTTAAGCTTTATGAAGATATGTGTTGTGTTTTAAATTCCTCCATATTATTTTCTTGATAGCTTATTTATTTCCATTGCTGTGTGTTCTAGTTTGCTAGCTGCCAGAATGCAATATACCGAAAACGGAATGGCTTTTAAAAAGGGGAATTTAATGAGTTGCTAGTTTACAGTTCTAAGGCTGAGAAAATGTCCCAATTACAACAAGTCTATAGAAATGTCCAATCAAAGGCATCCAGGGAAAGACACCTTGGTTCAAGAAGGCCGATGAAGTTCAGGGTTTCTCTCTTAAGTGGAAGGGCACATGGCAAGCACAGTCAGAGTTTCTCTCTCATCTGGAAAGGCACATGGTGAATATGGTCAGGGTTCCTCTCTCATCTGGAAGGACACATGGCGAACACGGCGTCATCTGCTAGCTTCTTCTCTCCTGGCTTCTGGTTTCATGAAGCTCCCCAGGAGGTATTTTCCTTCTTCATCTCCAAAGGTCGCTGGCTTGTGGATGCTCTGCTTCATGGTGCTGCAGCATTCTCTGCTGTCTCCAAATCTCCCATTCTCCAAAATGTTTCCTCATTTGTAGGACTCCAGTAAATCAAGACCCACCCAAATGGGTGGAGACACGTCATCACCTAATCCAGTTTAATCACCACTCTTTTTGACTAAATCACATCACCAGGGAGATGATCTGATTACAGTATCAAAGATACAGTATTGGATAGGGATTATTTTGCCTTTATGGAATGGGATTTTGATTAAAACATGGCTTTTCTAGGGGACATACATCCTTTCAAACCAGCACACTGTATAACAATCTGTTGGGTGAAAATACCACACTTTGTCTATTTTGATGTCAAAGAACATTTCGCTTGATTCTAGTTTTTGCCATTGTGATATTAGTAATCCAGGCTCAAAGAACTCTGTAGGATATATTCTTGGGATTATAAGTGCTGGGGTTATAATTGTACATGCATTTTTAGCTTTATTGTATTTTTCACTTCTTCAGTTATGCCTTTTAAATAAAAACATTTTTTATTGTAAAATATATATATACAAAAAAGCAATACATTTCAAAGTACTTTGTAAAAAGTGGTTATAGAACAAATTTTGGAGTTTGGTATAGGTCAAAGTTCCACAATTTTAGGTTTTTCTTTCTAACTGCTCCAAGACACTGGGGACTAAAAGAAATATCAATATAGTATATTCAGCAGTCATATGCATTTGTTAAAACCTATTTTTTTTTTGTTATAACTCCTTCCCCTTTGATCCTTCTCCCAAACTTTAGGGGTATTTGGGATCTGCCCTTTCTAACTTTTTCATGTTGGAAAACTGTGTTGATAATATGGGATAGAGGGATGGAACTAGTTGATGTTCTTGGAGAGGCTGGCCCCCCTGGCTTTCAGGACTTACCTGACCTAGAAACCCATTTGGAGGTTGTAGGTTTCTGGAAAGTAGTTTTAGTGCATGAAACTTGTAGAATCTTGGGTAGAACCCTAGGTGTTCTTTAGGTTTAACAGGAATGGTTTTGGTTAGGGTTTTATGCCTTCTTCTTAGCCCTTAGGGTAACCTCGTATTTCACATTTGTTTGTTGTACCCTCTTCTTGCTCTAGTTTCAGTTCACTTGTTTGCTTGTTGGTTTTTTGAGATTTCTAGGCTCCCAAGCCATAGAAACAATGTGTTAGATCACTTTGTTTAGGAACTCTAGCTGTTCTGTGCTTTGAATGGCCTTTTGATTATCTAGCTCATGCATAGAAGAGCTCTCTTAGATCTTCTTCCAAATTTTCCTTGGATAAAAGTGTGCGTTTAGAAAGCTGGTCAATTTTGCTTGAGAAAATTTGGATTAGAAATACTATTTTCTTGTATACTGTATGGTGGAGGTCACATTTCATTCTTTTTCCATGTGACTATCCTGTTTTCACAGCACCATTTGTTGAATTTTGGGGTGCGGGGGGTGCGGGGTGTATGAGAGGAAGTGCACGGGCCAGGAATTGAGCCTGGGTCTCCCACATGGCAGGTGAGAATTCTACCCTGAACCTTGCACCAGATTGGGGATACTTTTCAAGAACCAGTATATTTGTTCTTTGTGCACTAAATCCAACCGTTGTTTTCTTCCTAGACATTCGTTGTATAAATGTCCAGTTTGTCTAAGCAAGTTTTTTTTTTTTTGGCTTTGCTTTTGCTTTTTTAACTATTCTAAGGTCAGAAGCATAAATCTAATTTATGCTATAAATTTCATACTTAAGGTTTCACTTTTTTTTTTTTAATGCCAAAATATGTCTTTACTTTTGGGTTATAGGATGATGGGTAAAATACTTTTGCTTTACTTCTTAAAACTTTTCTTTGTTTTCCAAATTTTCCTCAAAGTACTTAAAAAAAATTATAGAAACATTCCTTGCTTGTCCCTTGTTAGAGAGACATGAGAGAGGAACAGAGTACATGGGAAATGGTCAGGGTTCTGGGAAGTAGAAGATGAAAAGGGAAACCACGCTTGTTACGCAAGACAAAAAGTGCAAACTAGACTAAGTGAAGGCTCACTCCCTTGAGAATGGCTGGGTATGACATATGCTTCACAGATCTGTTCTTCTTCAGTGCATTGACTGTTCAGGCCAGTTAAATATAATACTCCCACGCCACTTCTTACTCCATCTTAATCCTCATGACACAGCTGTGGTAGCATTAATGCGTTTCACCACGACTTCCTCATATTGCTTTTGTGTCAGTAACCCTTCTGTGATGCTTTTATTTTCTTCAAATTTGGGTGACACAACTGCAATATGGCCCTCAGTTGATGGCTTCTCTTGAAGAATAGATGGCTTATAGAGAATGTTTTCATTCACTTCCATCAACCGTCCTCTAACATAACTGGGATTGGTGCATTCTCTGTCTGAGCAATGCATCTTACAGAGGTGCAGGTTCTGTGAGAAACTGTGTCACTCCCACCCCCCCACCCCCGCTTAAATTTCCCAGAGACCTTGTTCTGAAGTCTCCTATTGTTAGTACTGATATAGGAAATGCTCCTAATTGTTTTCCCACTTTGAAGAACTGGATGAAATCCTGCCAATGTGATGAACGTATTTGGTTAGAATGCTGCAATGTGTAGTGGTCCTCACAGGGTTTTCCTTTGACATCAGCTTTGTACCTTGAATTAAGGATCCTTGAGCATCTGCATCATTGGCTAGGCATAGCAATCTCGGTAGTCATGGTGACCTCCAGTGGCCCCCGAAACCGCTTCCTCCCTGCAGTTCAGGGCAGACAGCATCCTTTCCATTCAGTTTTTGTTTTGTTTTGTTTCTTGGTATGCTGTATGATGGGGGTCATATTTCATTCCTTTTCCATGTGAATATCCCATTATTGCAGCACCATTTTTGAATTCTTTTTTTGTTTTGTTTTGCTTGTTTGTTTATTTTGGGAAGTACATGGTCAGGAATCAAACTGGATCTCCCTCATGGTAGGTGAGAATTCTACCACTGAACTACCCTTGAACCCCTCCAGCTCTGTTTTGAAGTGAATAAATATTGAGCCAATAGGCCCTTGTTAGACTTTTTACTAGTGAGATGTAATTTTTGAGAAACAATAATGTAACCGAGAAATTAAGATTTAAGGAATAATTATGGTTGTTGAATCATTATATAGATGTTTTTTTCTTTCTGTACCTGAAATTACTGAAACTGAACTAGTCTCATACTTACAACTATAATGATTATTCTAGCCTAGTCTCACCCTTGTTAATACTTTATTGTAATGTTTATTCTACCCTAATCTAAGTCTTGTGTATACACTATTATAAAGGTGACAACTTTATCTCCCCTTGTGTGAATTCATAAAAACCTTGAACCCCTTAAACTCTGAAGACAGATTTTTGGGCTTAAAAGACCATCTTATCTCCAGCTTCACACCTAGCAATAAACTTTTTGTCTCTTTGAAACCCCTGGTTCTCAGGAATCGGTCATTTGAGTGCAAAGGGCGAAAGATCCACCACCTTTGTCCAGTAACAATAAAAATAGCTGATGTTTTTTAAAGTGCTTATATGTAACTCAGCATCGTTTTTATGAATTATTCCACTATGTTCTGAGCTAATATTGTGATGATTTCACTGTTTAAAACATTTATATTCAAAAGATATTGTTCTTTTAATAAATGAACCTACATTGTTAAACTTGAGTTCCTGTTTCTACATTTTATAATTTTTCCTTCTTCTCTATCTGCTTTTTTGCTATTAATGTGCTTGATTCTAGCAGCTTCTCTCTTAACACTTTCATAATAAGCAACCTATGGCTGAGTCCATGAGATATTTCCCATGAGTAAAATCTGAATAAAGTGTGAACATTATGGAATTCACTTTGGCTATTTTGAAAACTATTTGTGCCTTCCTGTTAAGCTATTTTTCTGTCCCCTTTTAAAAGAGGTGTTACTTGTTTTTCAGTGTTCAGAATATATTTTATTGATCACCCTACTAGTTCTTTTTTGCAAGGTATTTGGATACAAACGATAAAGTAAAAAGAATTAAGTTTGAATTAGAATCAAACATATATATATTTCAAAAAAGCAGAGGTAGAATATGACCAATATGCCTTGAATAATTAACATTTCTTACCTAATATAAGCATATGCATAGAAGTTTGATAAAACTTCTTATTTCAACTATATAAACATTTGTCGTTTTACTTTCTAAGGTATCACCTTGGAATTTTAACTAAATTAAAGTGTGCTCTTCACTAGAATGATTTAATAAAAGGCTTTGCTTCCCTAGTAAGTTGAGAAAAAAGTTGAAAACCACTCCCTTGAAACTCACTCTCTTTAAATTTTATTGATATTAAAGGTGCTTCACAGAACGATGATGGTTCCAGACCCAAGGATGAAACTAGGTAAGAGTTTACTCCACTAACTTACCATTGAATGCAGAAAGAGATAGGAAGAATTTAAAAAGAAACATCTTAGAATTTCAAGTTTGAATTGATCTCAGAATAAATGAATGTCAAAAAGAATTGAGGGCTTAAAATGTAAAAAGGGAAATACAAAAGATTCGAGATTCTTAACCTGTCTAACTGCTGCTGTGGGGAGTAGGCCAGGGAAACCTAAATCACTGCTACTTCCTTCAGCTTTTGCAGGGTGAATATGTCAATGCCTTTCCAAAGATGGGGAGTTCAGCATTCCAGGGAAATCACTGGGCTGTTAAGCTTCTTTTCATGGAAAGCTGGGATATATCTTTGTGTATGTGTGAAGGCCACTACTAACTCTGGTATCTTCTGGGCCTTCATTAGAAAGCATAGATTTGTACTTGCTGTTTGCTCTTAGCTTAGGTTCAACTCTTTGAGTTGATTTGCCTGTCTTCCTTTAGGTCTATGGCCCAAAATGTTGAAAGCTGTAGGTTGTGATGATTTAAACTTTGTTTATTGGTTATCTTGAAAAACATGGTAAAGGGAAAAACAACTAGGAAAAATGATCCTGTTCTTAAAATAGTAAGTCAAGAGCAGTGGTTATAAAATTCATTGTATCCTTTGCCCCAAAGAAGGAATAATCAGACGAGAAGGAAAAGAACCAGAAAAGCTGTGTCACAGAAGATAAGGGAAACATATCCAGAAAGATTGTGTATTACAACATCAGATTCTGTAAAGAAGGGTAGGTGAAGCAAATAGACCAAAATTTGATGGTTGTTGAAACTAGGTCAATAGGTACACAGGACTGTGTTGTTGTAGTTTATTTTTGTACTAAGTGGAATTTTTTGTAATGAAAAGTAAAAAACAAAACAAAAAAAACTCAAGGTCTTTTCAGAAAGTAAAAGTTTATAAAGCTGTTGTGTCTTATCTAAAGAAAGACCTGCCTTCATAGAGTCAGTCTTGTGACACAGAACTGTCTCATATTAATCTCACAAGAGGTACAATTTTGAGGTGCAGTGACCTCTTGTACAGAAAACAATTACTACTTTTATTTCTCACTGTGATTAAAAAGCAGTAGGTTGTTTAAATTTTGTAAATCTCTCTGTAGAATGGAAGAAAACTAAACTGTGTCCCTTGTGTCTATTTTAGTATCATGTTTAAGAGAAGATTTTTTTTTAATTAAAAAAAGTTACAGAAAGAAACACAAACATTCCCAATAGGTGATTATTCAATTCTACATATATAATCAGTAATTCACAATATCATCACATAGCTGCAGATTCATCATCCTGATCGTTTCTTAGAACATTTGCATCAATTCAGAAAAAGAAACAAAAAGACAACAGAAAAAATAAAACGAAAACAGAAAAAAAGACCATACGCACCATACCCCTTACTCCTCCCTTTCATTGATCACTAGCATTTCAAACTAAATCTATTTTAACATTTGTTCCCCCTATTATTTATTTTTATTCCATATGTTGTATTCATCTGTTGACAAGGTAGATAAAAGGAGCATCAGACACAAGGTTTTCACAATCACACAGTCACACTGTGAAAGCTACACCATTATACAATCATCATCAAGAAACATGGCTACTGGAACACAGCTCTACATTTTCAGGAAGTTCCCTCCAGCCTCTCCATTTCCTCTTGGATAACAAGGTGATATCTACTTAATGCATAAGAATAACCTCCAGGATAACCTCTCGACTCTGTTTGGGATCTCTCAGCCATTGACACTTTGTCTCATTTCACGCTTTCCCCTTTTGGTCCAGAGGATTTTCTCAATCCCTTGATGCTGAGTCTCAGCTCATTCTAGGGTTTTTCTCAATCCCTTGATGCTGAGTCTGAGTTCATTCTCAGATTTCTGTCCCACGTTGCCAGGAAGGTCCACACCCCTGGGAGTCATGTCCCACGTAGATGGGGGAGGGTGGTGAGTTTGCTTGTTGTGTTGGCTGGAGAGAGAGGCCACATCTGAGCAACAAAAGAGGTTCTCTTGGGGATGACTCTGAGGCCTAATTTTAAGTAGACTTGACCTATCCTTTGTGGGGTTAAGTTTCATATGAACAAACCCCAAGACTGGGGGCTCAGCCTATAGCATTGGTTGTCCACACTGCTTGTGAGAATATCAAGATTTCAACTTGGGGAAGTTGAATTTTCCCCCATTCTCACCATTCCCCAAAGGGGACTTTGCAAATACTTTTCCGCTCACTGATCAAATCACTCTGGGATTCATTGGGACATCTCTCTGTACAAACTAACAATATCTCATGTCTTACCCAAGGTTCCATGTACTTATGTTATTCAACCAAGCTATCTACATAAGTTATATTAGGAAATGCACTAGTCAAAATATAAATTTTGTGCCAAATAAACATTTTTTACTTTATTCTCACATGTAAGTTGAAATTTTAAAATATTAATTACCATCTATTTTCAGCACCCTGCAGTAATGACATTCCTTTGTTCTTCCTCATGCAAAAACATTTTTAAAATTTGAACATTTAGTCACTGTCATTATACAGTCTAGGTAATCCTAGATTATACCATCTCAATCTTTGTCGTCTATCTTTCTTTGTGATTTCATTTATGTGCTATGGGTTTGAAAAGCATTTTGAAACTTGTCAAATGTTGTATGGGTAAATGTTACTACCCAATAATCTATGGCTGTGGTTACCTTTTCTGCTTTGCTTTTATTGGTAGATTTCAAATATAAGGAAATACTATAAGGCAGGCAACATTTATCCAGTGAGCAAGAATTTCTGCTCCTTCCTCTGCATAGTTATCAAATAGGAAATTTACGAAACAAGTTTAGATTGTTGTACCTTTTGTTTTCATTCAAGTACTATCTGTAGTATGAATCTAGTCTTATTGGTTTGCTTTTCCCAATAGCATATCCAAATGTTTTATATCTCTTGGTGTGGTTTCTATCATTTTTATGAAGTACCAAGATGGTTGGTGCTTGGTGTTCAAGATTTTGTTGTTTAGATGATATCTTCTTAACTCTTTGATCTGTATATTTCTTAACGACCTAATCACTAGTGTCTTGGTTCTTTAGGATTCTCTGTCCTAGTCATAAACATCTAGGCTTAGGAGATCAGTTGAATATATGCAGTGATGGTGAGATAAGCAGAGTATTGTAAGATTGTGGGGAAAGGACCAAAGCCATAGTAGCACATAATTAATAGATACTTGCTTTTCAAGGATAATGGTGGTGATGATGCTATTTGCAATTCGGCAAAGAATAAAAGTTTTCAAATTGGGTTTTCAAATCTGTATCAGGTTTTAGCTTCACACTTGTTTAAGGAATTAAAATAAGCCATCAGCGCTATTTCTATATGGTCTTGTTTCTGAAACTTTGGAGTACATTAGAATCACCTAATGGTCTTGTTAAAGCACAGGTTGTGTGTGGGGTGGGTGGGGAGCGGGAATGTCTCATTCCTGGTTCCTGATTCATTTGGTCTGGAGTAGGGCCTGAGATTTGCATTTCTAACAAGTTTGTGGGTAATGCTGATATTGCTGGACCAGTGTCTATACTTTGAGAACTACTGTGCTTAGAAGCACTAGTATTTCTCAAATTATAAAACCATTATGGAAAATGAGGTAGCTACTACTGCTCATTTTTACCGGTGATAGGAAAATTGAGACTCAGAAAGAGAATGGAACTTACCTAAATTAATAGTGTAAGTTGCACTTTTATACCTGGGACTGACTCCCTTACATCCAGAGCCTGAGCTCTTTAGTTAAGTACATATCATGTACTTAGCCCTTAATAAATGTTAGTTATTTTTATTATCATGTTGATTGGGGCAAGATGGAGATTTTGGTTTGTAGCTAAACGTTTATGGACTTTTTCTATAGAGAAGAAGTCTTCAAAAATCCTTAAACAGAGGATTGGTATGATCAGAACTTCACAGGAAAAATCGTTTTGTCATTGATATATAGTTTGGATTATATAGTGGTGAGTGAAGATGGAAAGACCTATTTGGGAAGTTGTTACAGTGATTTCCCTGAGAGATAATGAGCGCTGGATCTGGAGCACTGGTGGTGGTAGAGTAGAGAGAGAATGTTAAAGTTGAATCGATGGAACTTAGAAATTGATTTCCAGGAAGCACAGGAGAGAAGAAAAGTAGAGAGGCCTGAGGAGGTACTAGTGTCACCCACAGAACAAGAACATAGAAGAAAGAGTAGACATGAGAAGGGAAATGGAGTTATTCTAGATCTCCTTCACCTAGTTGATAATTTAATATCAGAGGATGGAAGTGAGACAATGAACAGTTACTCTTACTTTGGTTTCATTTTCAGAGATGCTTTTGAGAGCTTGGAATTTTAGATCCTAGGGAAAATCTATGGAAAAAGAAAAAGAGGAACAGGAACTGAAATATAGTAATTATATTTAGTGGATAGGGAGTAAAAGACAAACCAAAGGAGGGAAGGTTAGAAAGGAAGGAGTAGATCAGAAAAGCAGTATCATAGATGTTAAGAGGAAAACGTTTTTTAAAAGGCATGAGTTAACACTGTCAAAGCTACTGAAAAAAAATGAGGTCTTAGATTAATCAAGCCAGGGGAAACTATCTGTTGGAAAAAGAAAAATCAGGTTTTAGCTTTGATGCATCCCAAGATCAAAGTAGATTCCAATTAGATTTTTAAAGTGATTTCAAAAAATGAAAGCATTAGACGAAAATATGAATATTTAACTCATGTCTAAATAAATTTAAGTGTGTGAAAATTAAAAACTCTAATTGTATATTAAAAATATAGAATTAAAAGCAAATGACAGGGCTGGTGCAAAGGTAGTTCAGTGATAGAATTCTCTCTTGCCATGTAGGAGATCCTGGTTCGATTCCCCGCCCATGCACTTCCCTCACCCCCCACCCCCTCAAAAATCAACAAATGGTACTGCAATAATGGGATAGTCACATGGAAAAAGAATGAAATGTGACCTCACCACACAGCATACAAAAAAAAAAAAAGCAAATAACAGGGGAGAATTATGGGAAGATGGCAGTAAGAACTCCAGGAATCAGTCACTCCAGCATAGCTATAAAACAGGCAGGAACTATGTGAATCAACTGTTTTGCAACTCTGGAGTCCAGTAAAACAGTGTCCAGCATCCAGGGAGAAAGTGGGAAGAAGAGGCTGATAAATTATGATAAATACCAGTAAAATGCTCTGTCTGTGCAGCATTTACCATAGCCCATCCTTCTCGCTTGTGGCAGGCAACAGTGGAGTCCAGCCCCTGTCATGGCTTGCTGGGACCAGAAAGGAATATGTATACTCTAATAATAATGTCACCATCTTCCTCTCCATTTCTCTCATCTTTCCCTGGCCTTAAATCTATACTTAGATTTCCTATAATTGTGAAAAGTCCTTCTCATGACACTGTTCTCCTTTATCTTCCTATTTATTTTTTTGCTTCCTTTAGCTGATAAATGTATAAATTTGTTTTCTAGAGCCACTGTTTTCTATTCCAGGGACTTTCTCCTTCATTCTTTGAAATCTGGCTGCTGTCATAAATAACTCTCTATGGAAATGCATTTCTGAAAGTCTTGCTTAATGTCCTTCTGGCCAAATTCTTTTTTTTAAATGTTTACATGCTTCATTAGAATTGTGTTGCATTTAATTCCATTGTGCAAGTTCGAAAAGCCATATTTTAATCCTAATCCTATTTTTAAATTTTATTTTAGTAGAGAAGTTGTGGGTTTACAGAAAAATCACACACAAAATACAGGGTTCCTCTATAGCACCCTAATATGAATACCATGCATTAGTGAGGGCATTTGTTACAATTGATGAAAACACACTTTTATAATTGTACTATTAACTATAGTTAACTATATATCATGTTTTACAAGCAGTATTTGTATTGTACAGTCCCATGGATTTATAAAATATTGTTCTAGTAACATATATGCAATCTAAAATTTCCCTTGAACCACATTCAAGTGTATAAATCCGTGACGTTAATTACACTCGTAATGTTGTGCCGCTATCACTATAATCAAGTACCAAAACTTTGCAAACAATGTACAATTTAAGCATTAACTCCCTATTCCTTATTCCCACCCCATCCCCTGTATTTGAGCTTCTTACTCTATGAGTTTGCTTGTTCTAAATATTTCCTGTCAGTGAGATTATATAATATTTGTCCTTTTTTTTTTTTTTTAACTTTTTTTATTGTATAATATAACAAATATACAAAGCAAAGAAATAAAAAAACAATAGTTTTCTAAGCATTCTTCAACAAGTGGTTACAGGACAGATCCCAGAATTCATCGTGGGGTACTATATGATCCTCTCATATTTTTCCTTCTAGCTACTCCAGAATAGAGGAGGCTAGAGGGCTTAAATATTTTTTTTATCATCACAATTGACTTTTTTTCTTTCTTTTTTTGTGAAAAATAACTTACATACAAAAAAGCTATAAATTTCATAGCACAGCACCACAATTAGTTGTAGAACATATTTCAGACTTTGACATGTGTTACAATTTCACAATTTTAGGTTTTACTTCTAGCTGCTCTAAAGTACTGGAGACTAAAAGAGATATCAATTTAATGATCCAGCATTCATATTCATTTCCTAAATCCTATCTTCTCTGTGTAACTCCAGCATCACCTTTGATCTTTATCCCTCTCTTTAGGGTTGTATGGGCTATGGCAATTCTAAATTTTTTATATTGGAAGGGTCTGTCACTAATATGGGATAGGGAGATGGAACCATCTGATGTTCTGGAGAGGCTAGGCTAGGTTTCAGGACGTACCTGGACCAGGGACCCATCTGGAGGTTATGGGTTTCTGGCAAGTTAATCTAGTGCCTGGAACCCTTGTGGAATCTTACATATTGCCCTAGGCATTCTTTAGGATTGGCTGGAATGGTCCTGGTTGGGGGTCGGCAGGTTATGATAGGTAGCAAGGAAGTTCTACCTGAATCTTGTATAAGAGCACCCTCCAGAGAAGCTTCTGAACTCCATGTGAACGCTCTCTGCCACTGATACTTTATTAATTGTACTTCTTTTCCCCCTTTTGGTCAGGATGGAGTTGTTGATCTCACAGTGCCAGGTCTGGATTCATCCCTGGGAGTCATCTCCCATGTCACCAGGGAGATTTTCATCCCTGGATGTCATGTCCCATATAGGGGGGAGGGCAGTGATTTCACTTGCAGAGTTAGGCTTAGAGAGACTGAGGCCACATCTGAGCAACAGCAGAGGTCCTCCAGAAATAACTCTTAGGCATGCCTATAGGTAGTCTAAGCTTCTCTGCTACCTACGTAAGCTTCACAAGAGTGAGCCTCATAAATCCTAATCCTGTTTTGTAAAGGCAGGTGTTTATTCTAATCCCTATTCAGTACTGTATGTTCGAAACTTTACTCAGATTATCTTCATGGAGATGTGACTCAATCAAGAGTGGGTATTAAACTTGATTAGGTGGAGATGTGTCTCCATTCATTCCAAGTGGGTCTTGATCGGCTTTACTGGAATCCTTTAAAAGAAGAAGCATTTTGGAAAAACTAGAGAACAAAAAGAGAGAAAGCCACTGATTCTGAGAGAGCAGAGAAGGATGACACAGCCACAAGAAGCAGAATATCAACCAGTCAGTGACTTTTGTTGATGAAGGAGGAAAACGCCTTGTGGGTTGCTTCATGAAGCAGGAAGCTTGGAGAGGAAGCTAACAGATGATGCCATGTTCGCCATATGCCTTCCCATATGAAAGAGAAACCTTGACTGTGTTCACCACATATCTTCCCATTTGAGAGAGAAACCCTGAATTTCTTGGCCTTCTTGAATCAAGGTATCTTTTCCTGGATGCCTTAGATTGGACATTTCTATAAATTTGCTTTCATTGGGACATTTTCATGGCTTTAGCGCTATAAACTTGTAACTTATTAAATTCCCATTTTTAAAAGCTATTCCATTTCCAGTATATTGCATTCCATCAGCTAGCAAACTAGAACAGATTTACACAACCCCTTTCAATCATGTTCACCTTCAATATGGCAATATTACTTATAAGCCCTCTAATGAACTACCATCATTATGTATACATTCGCATACATTTAAGTTCAACCTCTTAGGTAACTGTTCATCCATCTCTAGCTTCTGTGTATCTCTACACCCCCTATATTCTACATTATAAGACTGAGTTTACCTTTACCAGGGTCCTATTACAGAAATCATATAGTATTTATCATTTTGTGCTTCATACTTTAAAAAAATGATCCTCAGTGTGCTTAAGGAGATGAAGGAAAATACAGAGAATGAACTAAAGGATATCAAGAGAACAGTGAATGAACAATTTGAGAATCTCAATAAAGTGATATAAATTTTAAACAGAAACCGAACAGAATTATGGGAGTTGAAGAACACAATAACTGAATATTAGAACTGGCAGAAGAAAGAATCAGTGAACTTGAAAACATGACAATTGAAATGAGTCGGGCTGAGGAGCAGAAAGAAAAAGAATTGTAAAAAACAAAAATAGTCTAAAAGACTTCCAGTACACCATCAATCTTACCAAAATATTCATTATAAGAGTCTCAGAAGGAGAAGTTTTATAGTTTGTTTTTATATTTTGTATATTCATAGTCATATCCAATGAAAAGGACTGTCAAGAAAGCCTCCCAAATCTTAATGGTAATTATCTGTAAGATAATGGGATTGCAGGTGACTTTTATTTTCTTATTTCTAAATTCTCCAAATTTTCTAAAATGAGCATGTATTTTATAACTAAAATTGCTTTTTTCACTTTGAAAGTCTTTAAAAAGTTAAGATGTACTAAATGTATTCATTGCTTTCAAAAAGTTAGAATGAGGGAAAAGAAAATGTGAGAACAGCATGAACAGTTCAAATTAAAGTATTTTAGATTGAGGGGTTTAATTATATTTGTGGACTGAGAGGAAGGATCCAGTATAAGATGATGCAGATACAAGAAAGGGGTTAAGTGACTATGAAAAGTCTAGAGAATATAGGCTGAGATCAAGGATGTAAGTAGACAAAGCATCCTTGAAGAGGTAGAGATTTTTTTCAGAGATGGGAAACAAAGAGGTCAAGATGGTTAGTGGAATAAGGACATCTTGCGGTAGGGAAGAAGATTGAAGGATATCAGATAATCTTAGGAAAGAGGAGGAGCCATAGTAATCTGTAGATTAGATTTGAGGAAATGGAAAATGTTTGAAACAGGCACTATGGGAATATGGTTTGGAGTGAATTAGAGATGTAGAAAATGATTGATTTGAGATCCAAGATGGCGTCTTAGTAAGGTACATGCGTCTTAGTTCCTCCGACTCCAAATCAACTAATAGGTGAACAGAAACAGTACAGAACAGCTCCCGGGGCTACAGCAGGGAATGGACACACAGCGTAACCCAGTCTGGGCTGGTTAGTCTGACTGCGAAACTCGGCTGCGGTGAGTGAGATCCCCGAGCGGTGGGCGATTTCCCGAGCAGCCGCAGCTGCGGTGGTCCGAGCTAATCCCTCCCTCCTTCCCGGGCTGGCTGAGGGACGCGGAGAGACAAGCTTCCCAGCCAAGGCGGCCGGCGCCACACTTTTGCGGGCGGCTTCGAGTCTTGGCTTCGAGTCCGCGACTACGAGTCTCGGATCAGAGGGCTATCCAAAGTCTGGGCGGGCAAGTCTGACTGCGAGACTTGGCTGCGGCGAGACCCCCGAGCGGCCGCAGCTGCGGCGGTCCGAGCTAATCCCTCCCTCCTTCCCGGGCTGGCGGAGAGACTCGGAGAGACAAGCTTCCCAGCCAAGGCGGCCGGCGCCACACTTTTGCGGGCGGCTTCGAGTCTCGGCTTCGAGTCCGCAGCTACGAGTCTCGGATCAGAGGGCTATCCAAAGTCTGGGCTGGCAAGTCTGACTGCGACTCTTGGCTGCGGCGAGACCCCCGAGCAGCGCGTGATTTGCCGAGCAGCCGCAGCTGCGGCAGTCCGAGCTAATCCCTCCCTCCTTCCCGGGCCGGCTGAGAGTATCAGAGAAACAAGTTTCCCAAGCCGAGGCAGGCGGCGCCCTTCTTTTGCGGGCGGCTTCGAGTCTCGGCTTTGAGTCCGCGGCTACGAATCTCAGATCAGAGGGCTATCCAAAGTCTGGGCTGACTAGACTGACTGCGAGACTCGGCTGCGGTGAGACCCCCGAGCGGCGCGTGATTTCCCGATCAGTGGCAGCTGCGGTGGTCCGAGCTACTCCCTCCCTCCTTTCCGGGCCGGCTGAGAGTATCGGAGAAGCAAGTTTCCCAAGCCGAGGCAGGCGGCACCCCTCTTTTGCAGGCGGCTTCGAGTCTCTGCTTCGAGTCCGCGGATACGAGTCTCGGATAGGAGGGCTATCCAAGCCGCGGTAGCCCCACCCCACGGGAGGCTTCCTGGTCCGGTGGGGAATCCCCCAGGCCCGCTGCGGCCCGCAACCAGCCACAGGGTCCCCTCAAGCCGCGGCAGCTGACGCCCCCACCACGCGCGGCCCCTGAACCAACGGAGAGAATTGGATCCGAAATCCCCAGGCCACGGAGATCGGTGACTGGGGGAGACCCATTCCAAACACTTGAGACAAACGTGTGCCACGTGCGCCACGTACTGGGCAAGATAAGAAAAACAGATCCCAGAGATTTCACAGAAAAATCTTACAACCTTGCCGGGTCCAACACCAAGAGAAATCTGAATAAATGCCCAGACGCCAGCAGCAGAAAATAACTGTCCACGCTCAAAAGATTGATAAGAATGCTTGCCTGCCAAACCCGAGGACCCGGGTTCGATTCCCGGTGCCTGCCCATGTAAAAAAATAAATAAATAAATAAATAAAAAAAAAAAGATTAAGAATATGGCTCAGTCAAAGGAACAAACCAATAGCTCAAATGAGACACAAGAGCTGAGACAACTAATGCTGAATATACGAACAGAAATGGAAAACCTCTTCAACAATGAAATCAATAAATTGAGGGAGGACATGAAGAGGACATGGGCTGAACATAAAGAAGAAATAGAAAAACTGAAAAAACAAATCGCAGAACTTATGGAAGTGAAGGATAAAGTAGCAAACATAGAAAAAATAATGGATAGCTACAATGATAGATTTAAAGAGACAGAAGATAGAATTAGTGATTTGGAGGATGGAACATCTGAATTCCAAAAAGAAACAGAAACTATAGGGAAAAGAATGGAAATATTTGAACAGGGTATCAGGGAACTCAAGGACAATATGAACCGCACAAATATACGTGTTGTGGGTGTCCCAGAAGGAGAAGAGAAGGGAAGAGGAGGAGAAAAACTAATGGAAGAAATTTTCACTGAAAATTTCCCAACTCTTATGAAAGACCTAAAAGTACAGATCCAAGAAGTGCAGCGCACCCCAAAGAGATTTGACCCAAAGAGGCGTTCTCCAAGACACTTACTAGTTAGAATGTCAGAGGTCAAAGAGAAAGAGAAGATCTTGAAAGCAGCAAGAGAAAAACAATCCATTACATACAAGGGAAACCCAATAAGACTATGTGTAGATTTCTCAGCAGAAACCATGCAAGCTAGAAGACAGTGGGATGATATATTTAAAATACTAAAAGAGAAAAACTGCCAACCAAGACTCCTATATCCAGCAAAATTATCCTTCAAAAATGAGGGAGAAATTAAAACATTCTCAGACAAAAAGTCACTGAAAGAATTTGTGACCAAGAGACCAGCTCTGCAAGAAATACTAAAGGGAGCACTAGAGTCAGATACAAAAAGACAGAAGAGAGAGATATGGAAAAGAGTGTAGAAAGAAGGAAAATCAGATATGATATATATAATACAAAAGGCAAAATGTTAGAGGAAAATATTATCCAAACAGTAATAACACTAAATGTCAATGGACTGAATTCCCCAATCAAAAGACATAGATTGGCAGAATGGATTAAAAAACAAGATCCTTCTATATGCTGTCTACAGGAAACACATCTTAGACCCAAAGATAAACATAGGTTGAAAGTGAAAGGTTGGGAAAAGATATTTCATGCAAATAACAACCAGAAAATAGCAGGAGTGGCTATACTAATATCCAACAAATTAGACTTCAAATGTAAAACAGTTGAAAGAGACAAAGAAGGACACTATATACTAATAAAAGGAACAATTAAACAAGAAGACATAACAATCATAAATATTTACGCACCGAATCAAAATGCCCCAAAATACGTGAGGAATATACTGCGAACACTGAAAAGGGAAATAGACTCATATACCATAATAGTTGGAGACTTCAACTCACCACTCTCATCAATGGACAGAACATCTAGACAGAGGATCAATAAAGAAATAGAGAATCTGAATATTACTATAAATGAACTAGACTTAATAGACATTTATAGGACATTACATCCCACAACAGCAGGATACACCTTTTTCTCAAGTGCTCATGGATCATTCTCAAAGATAGACCATATGCTGGGTCACAAAGCAAGTCTTAACAAATTTAAAAAGATTGAAATCTTACACAACACTTTCTCGGACCATAAAGGAATGATGTTGGAAATCAATAATAGGCAAAGTGCCAGAAAATTCACAAATACGTGGAGGCTCAACAACACACTCCTAAACAACGACTGGGTCAAAGAAGAAATTGCTAGAGAAATTAGCAAATACCTCGAGGCGAATGAAAATGAAAACACAACATATCAAAACTTATGGGATGCAGCAAAGGCAGTGCTAAGAGGGAAATTTATTGCTCTAAATGCCTATATCAGAAAAGAAGAAAAGGCAAAAATTCAGGAATTAACTGTCCATTTGGAAGAACTGGAGAAAGAACAGCAAGCTAACCCCAAAGCAAGCAAAAGGAAAGAAATAACAAAGATTAGAGCACAAATAAATGAAATTGAAAACATGAAAACAATAGAGAAAATCAATAAGGCCAGAAGTTGGTTCTATGAGAAAATCAATAAGATTGATGGGCCCTTAGCAAGATTGACAAAAAGAAGAAGAGAGAGGATGCAAATAAATAAGATCAGAAATGGAAGAGGAGACATAACTACTGACCTCACAGAAATAAAGGAGGTAATAACAGGATACTATGAACAACTTTACGCTAATAAATACAACAATTTAGAGGAAATGGACGGGTTCCTGGAAAGACATGAACAACCAACTTTGACTCAAGAAGACATAGATGACCTCAACAAACCAATCACAAGTAAAGAAATTGAATTAGTCATTCAAAAGCTTCCTAAAAAGAAAAGTCCAGGACCAGACGGCTTCACATGTGAATTCTATCAAACATTCCAGAAAGAATTAGTACCAACTCTCCTCAAACTCTTCAAAAAAATCGAAGTGAAGGGAAAACTACCTAATTCATTCTATGACGCCAACATTACCCTCATACCAAAACCAGGCAAAGATATTACAAGAAAAGAAAACTACAGGCCGATCTCTCTAATGAATATAGATGCAAAAATCCTCAATAAAATTCTAGCAAATCGTATCCAACAACACATTAAAAGAATTATACATCATGACCAAGTAGGATTCATCCCAGGTATGCAAGGATGGTTCAACATAAGAAAATCAATTAATGTAATACACCATATCAACAAATCAAAGCAGAAAAATCACATGATCATCTCAATTGATGCAGAGAAGGCATTTGACAAGATTCAACATCCTTTCCTGTTGAAAACACTTCAAAGGATAGGAATACAAGGGAACTTCCTTAAAATGATAGAGGAATATATGAAAAACCCACAGCTAATATCATCCTTAATGGGGAAAAATTGAAAACGTTCCCCCTAAGATCAGGAACAAGACAAGGATGTCCACTATCACCACTATTATTCAACATTGTGTTGGAGGTTCTAGCCAGAGCAATTAGACAAGAAAAAGAAATACAAGGCATCAAAATTGGAAAGGAAGAAGTAAAACTATCACTGTTTGCAGATGATATGATAATATACGTCGAAAACCCGGAAAAATCCACAACAAAACTACTAGAGCTAATAAATGAGTACAGCAAAGTAGCAGGTTACAAGATCAACATTCAAAAATCTGTAGCATTTCTATACACTAGCAATGAACAAGCGGAGGGGGAAATCAAGAAACGAATCCCATTTACAATTGCAACTAAAAGAATAAAATACCTAGGAATAAATTTAACTAAAGAGACAAAAAACCTATATAAAGAAAACTACAAAAAACTGCTAAAAGAAATCACAGAAGACCTAAACAGATGGAAGGGCATACCGTGTTCATGGATTGGAAGACTAAATATAGTTAAGATGTCAATCCTACCTAAATTGATTTACAGATTCAATGCAATACCAATCAAAATCCCAACAACGTATTTTTCAGAAATAGAAAAACCAATAAGCAAATTTATCTGGAAGGGCAGGGTGCCCCGAATTGCTAAAAACATCTTGAGGAAAAAAAACGAAGCTGGAGGTCTCACACTGCCTGACTTTAAGGCATATTATGAAGCCATAGTGGTCAAAACAGCATGGTATTGGCATAAAGATAGATATATCGACCAATGGAATCGAATAGAGTGCTCAGATATAGACCCTCTCATCTATGGACATTTGATCTTTGATAAGGCAGTCAAGCCAACTCACCTGGGACAGAACAGTCTCTTCAATAAATGGTGCCTAGAGAACTGGATATCCATATGCAAAAGAATGAAAGAAGACCCATATCTCACACCCTACACAAAAATTAACTCAAAATGGATCAAAGATTTAAACATTAGGTCTAAGACCATAGAACAGTTAGAGGAAAATGTAGGGCGATATCTTATGAATCTTACAATTGGAGGCGGTTTTATGGACCTTACACCTAAAGCCAGAGCACTGAAGAAGGAAATAAATAAATGGGAACTCCTCAAAATTAAACACTTTTGTGCATCAAAGAACTTCATCAAGAAAGTAGAAAGACAGCCTACACAATGGGAATCAATATTTGGAAACGACATATCAGATAAAGGTCTAATATCCAGAATTTATAATGAGATTGTTCAACTCAACAACAAAAAGATAGCCAACCCAATTACAAAATGGGAAAAAGACTTGAATAGACACCTCTCAGAGGAGGAAATACAAATGGCCAAAAGACACATGAAGAGATGCTCAATGTCCCTGGCCATTAGAGAAATGCAAATCAAAACCACAATGAGATATCATCTCACACCCACCAGAATGGCCATTATCAACAAAACAGAAAATGACAAGTGCTGGAGAGGATGCGGTGAAAGAGGCACACTTATCCACTGTTGGTGGGAATGCCAAATGGTGCAACCACTGTGGAAAGCAGTTTGGCGGTTCCTCAAAAAGCTGAATATAGAATTGCCATACGACCCAGCAATGCCATTGCTGGGAATCTACTCAAAGGAATTAAGGGCAAAAACTCAAACAGACATTTGCACACCAATGTTTATAGCAGCGTTATTTACAATTGCAAAGAGATGGAAACAGCCAAAATGTCCATCAACAGACGAGTGGCTAAACAAACTGTGGTATATACATACGATGGAATATTATGCAGCTTTAAGGCAGGATAAACTTATGAAGCATGTAATAACATGGATGGACCTAGAGAACATTATGCTGAGTGAGTCTAGCCAAAAACTAAAAGACAAATACTGTATGGTCCCAATGATGTGAATCGACACTCGAGAATAAACTTGGAATATGTCATTGGTAACAGAGTTCAACAGGAGGTAGAAACAGGGTAAGATAATGGGTAATTGGAGCTGATGGAATACAGACTGTGCAATAGGACTAGATACAAAAACTCAAAAATGGACAGCACAATAATACATAATTGTAAAGTAATCATGTTAAAATACTGAACGAAGCTGCATCCGAGCGATAGGTTCTTGTTTTGTTTTGTTTTGTTTGTTTTGTTCTTATTATTATTACTTTTATTTTTTTTCTCTATATTAACATTCTATATTTTTTTCTGTTATACTGCTAGTTCTTCTAAACCGATGCAAATGTACTAAGAAACGATGATCATGCATTTATGTGATGATGTTAAGAATTACTGATTGCATATGTAGAATGGTATGATGTCTAAAAAAAAAAAAAAAAATGGTCAACACAATACTGCCTAACTGTAATGTAATTATGTTGGAACGCTGAATGAAGCTGCATCTGATCTATAGTGTTTTTTTTGTTTTTTTTTTTCTTTCTTTTATATATTTTTGTACTTTTTATTTTTATTTGTGTTTTCTCTGTGTTATCACTTTATTTCTTTTTCTCTTGTCGTGCTATTTCTTTCTCTAAATCGATGCATATGTACTGAGAAATGATGACCATACACCTATGTGATGATATTAAGAATTACTGATTGCATATGTAGAATGGATTGATTTCTAATGTTGTTAGTTAATTTTTTTTTTAATTAATAAAAAATAAAAAAAAAATAAAAAAAAAAAAAGGTGGGTCTTAATCCACTTACTGGAATCCTTTAAGAGGCAGCCATTTTGGAAAAAGCTTAGGGCTGACACAGACAGAGACTTTTGAAGATGGAGGAAGAAAATGCCCCCGGGAAAGCCATTTGAAGCAAGAAGCCAGGAAAGAAAGCTAGGATGTCATGCCTTCCCAGCTGACAGAGAAACCCCAGATGTTCTTGGCCTTTTCTTAAGTCAAAGAATCTTTCTCTGGAAACTTTAGTTTGGACATTTTTATGACCTTCAATCTGTAAACTTGTAACTTAATAAATTCTCTTTATAAAAGCCAAAAAAAAAAAAAAAAGAAAATGATTGATTTCTAAACAGTATGTATAGCTCATCTGAAGTTGTTGAATAACATGAATTCTATAGCCTGTATTGCCTCTGTCTCTGTGAAGTGATCAGGCTTTAGGAAATTGAGGACTACCCATATAAAAAGATACGGACTGAAGAAATACAATTTTAATTTTTTTTTTGCCTAGGTCTTTATAATTATAGAAGATCTGGTAAAGGCTATTTGTCCTACAAAGTAATATTATTTCTTAACTGCTGTTATTTTTAACACTTGCATACCAGCTCCATTGAGCCCTTGGTGTTATAGTTGTCATAGTCATCTTTTTTTTTTTTATCCACATGGGCGGGCACTGGGAATCGAACCCGGGTCTCTGGCATGGCAGGCAAGAATTCTGTCTGCTGAGCCACCGTGACCCACCCCAAAGTCATCTTTTACTTCTAATTCCTTAGGCCTCAGGAGACTGGAGCTGTAGTTTTTCTCTGTGACAGGGAAAAAATACTTTTTTCTATATCTTGAGAGTCATTGGCAATGAAAAACCTCAGGTCTTTCCCTTACTGGGACCAGTGGACAATTTATCAAGACTTTTTATATGCTTTACCTAGTTTATTTAGTTTACTAAAATCTGTCTTTGATTTCTCAACTAGAACAAGTTCTAGCAATACTTTTTGACCCCTGAGAAAAATAGAGGAAAAAGTAGATGAAGGATTCGTTATAGTGATGGGATTGAGGTAGAAGGAGGAGAATGTGTTGGGCATGGATAAGGAAATAAAAGGTGTGAGGGAAGACAGTCTAGGGTGGAATCCAAATGAGACTTGAAGAGAGCTGATGGACATGATGACATAGAACAAGATATGGATGGAGGCAGAGACATAGGGAAGTAGAAGGAATAGGAGGTTGTAGTTAATGAGGAATTTCAGGGCCCAAGATCTATTAAGAGTGATTCTAAATATGGACTCACTGATTACATAGGTTGTTAAGTAATTGTGTTGATAAACTAAGGCTGAGATATTAGAAGGGTGAACAACATGGACATTAAAATTTCCAACATTTTAATCAGCAAAACATAGTATTTTTAGAATTCATTTTCTGCCACACCTTTGTTTGCCATAGAAGATTGACCTCATTCCCTGAATCCTTCTTCCTCAGATATCCCTAAACTTATCTAGTGCTAGATGTGCAGTGAGGATGAATTTTACAGCTGACAGGTTTTTTTTTTCATATACTCCAGATAATGAACTTTTGAGTTACAGAGAGATTAAATAACTTCTCCTTGGTTACCATAACTTGTCAGTGGCAGTCAGCTAGAAAGCTCCATTTTGATCCATTCTACCAGTTGTTATCTATCATATAAAAAATAATAAGTACCCTATCTTGTAAACTAATTAGTAATCTCTTGAAATAGTATGGGGAGGTAGCACTGACTCTAGAGGCTTTATAACTCAAAATGGATTTGGAACCTCAGTACCCATGGAAAGATGGGGAGCAGTGTCAAAGCTGACAGTTCTCCAGGTCTGCCTTACTTCTACTCTTCCTGCATTCAGACCATACCCTGGGGTGACTTAACTTCCCAGTATTCGATCAACACTAATAAGGGGCTGACTGCCAATTACCAAGCTGATTCAGAATGACATTTGAGGAGCCTCTAGAGCATGTGCTCTACAGCACTGGCCATACACATCATATAGGATCTTGTTAAAATACTATTTCTGATACAGTAGGCCTGAGATAGGGCCTAAGACTGAATTTCTAACAAACTCCTACATGATGCTTGTTCTTCTGGTTCAAAGACAACACTTTGAGTAGAAAGGCCCTAAAGGTCTGAAAAATGATTTTAGTATGGTGCTGCCTCCCTATTTTGGTTTCTTGAATCTTACTTTGTTCAAGTTTGGTCTTAAGATCTAGGAGATGTGGATTAATACCCTGTAGTAGTTTGCTACAGTTAGAAGATAGCTCCGTCTTAGCTGAGGCATCTCCAGATTGCCCTTGAATGGGTAGGGTCACATGTCCCTCTAATCAAAAAGTCCTGCCTGCTATTGAGTGGGTCTAATTTGCTGGAAACAGCCTAATCATAAGGCCACACCCAAACAATAGGTCTGCCCCCACAAAATTGGATCAGGATTAAGAGAACATGGCTTTATTAAAAAAAAGAAAAGAATATGGCTTTTCTGGGGTCCTTAACAATTTCAAAGCAGCACAGCATTCTCTTCCCCTTTCTTTCTTTTTTTTCAGTTGCTGTCATTGCTTTGAAGAGGTGACAGTGATCTGTGCCTTAAAAGTGATCTGTGGACACCCACCACTACTCCAGATCATTAACTTTGAACATTTTGCGCACTGTTGTACTGGAAAGCAGTACCCAGGGTCTGGGAAATAAGTGTACTTCTTTCTCCTGGCATGGGACAGTCAGCCCTGCCCCAAACTTTGAATAATATTAAGGGTCAAGAAAATGACAGTGGTGACGATATCTGTGCTTATGATAAAATAGAGACCTTTCTAAGGCCTTTGAATTTTGTGTAACTTGGTTCCTGCTTTTCAGCGTCTTCTGAAGACTTATTTGAAATTCGAGCTAGCATATCTAATTGTTTTGAATGGCCCCAGGTGTTTCTTTGCCCTTGGGTAACCCCTCACTCTTATTTCTGAGTGGGCTCCTGAGGGTTATATATAAGACTGTATGCAAGAACTATTTATGTATTTGATAAGAGTGGCCTGAAATTAGGAAACTTTTCTCAAACTCCTAAAACTTTGTTTTGGTCTTTCCTTTGGTCTTTTGTTAATTTCAAAAAGCATTCTTTTCCCCTTCCCCTTTTCCTCCTTTTTTTTTACCCAGAGCAAACACAAATGAATCAGATGACCATGAGGATGCAGGGTCTGGTGAAAATAGGAGGATCAGTGGGAATAATTCTCCATCACTCTCAAATGGTGGTTTTAAACCTTCTAGACCTCCAAGACCTTCACGACCACCTCCACCTACCCCACGTCGACCAGGTGTGTATTCCAACCATACACTAGGAATGTAGCTCTCAATCCTGTGATTGTTAATAATCTGAGACTTGATCTTCAGGTCAGTATCAGGAGATCATTTTTAGTTAGTTTTCTAGCTAAGATTTTAGCCAAGATTGATCTTCCTGTAGTAACCAAGAAATACCCTTTTCCTACATTTTTCCTCTAGAGGTAAGATTGTTGAGGCAGGGCTCTGTTAAGAATGAAAATCACATATGCATTATATAAAGTGTAGACAGTACGGATAAGAGTACAACTTTTCAGCAGGGGTTCTAACTGTGATACGAGCATGTTATCTAGTCAAGGATTGAGTGTGTATTCCCATTATGTATTTTTAAGAGACAGTTGGTAAATGGTAAATAATCCAACAGTGCTGAGTGATACTAAGATTTTAAAGTAAAGATTATATAGTAAATGAATACATTTCATGTGATATGATTACAAATAGCTGTAGGTAGACTATCCATTTTTCTAATTAGCCAGAACAAATCTTTAATCTTGGAATAATCATTTTTTTATTTCCTTCACCTAGTATGTGGGCATGGAATGCAAAGTTATTAAGCTAAATCTATCAGAAAAGTTACTTGTCCACAAATCATTTTAATAAAATGACTTTGTATTTAACCATACAGTTACCCACTTTTCTGTGTGGGAAAATATTAGTAGTCTTCAAGGCATTAATGCCTCTTTGTCATATTCCTCCACTAATTGTTTTGTCAACAAATATTTCTCAAAAATGTAATATGTACCCATTAACTATTTGTAAGAATATTGCTTAACAGTTATTTCTTTTAGATTACAACTAACATCAAAAATTGGTCTCTTATCTGCAAGATTTCATAGGAAAGGCAGTTTTAAAGAATCTGAAGAGTGAATTACTGAATGAATTTTAATACCTGTGGCATTAGGAAATCAGAGAGTCTGTGTGTACTTTGTAATTAATAATGAGACTTGGGTTGATAGGACCCATGAAGTTGTGAATAAGCCTAATCTATGGAAACATTGGCTATTTCCCATTATTTTATTTAAATAATTTTTCTTGTGGTTCCACATCTTAAATTGTATGCTTGTCATCTGCTTTTTTATTTTTTAACATTAAAGTCATATCCAGAATCTAGATTTCAGAAAATCAGAAATTTTCTGATATGTATTTTTCAGATTTTTTTTTTTCTATTTTCCCCAAATCTTTTATAGCATCTGTCAATGGTTCACCGTCTGCCACTTCAGAAAGTGATGGATCTAGTACAGGTTCTTTGCCACCAACAAATGTGAATACAAATACATCTGAAGGAGCAGCATCTGGATTAATAATTCCTCTTACTATATCTGGAGGCTCAGGCCCTAGGCCATTAAATCCTGTAACTCAAGCTCCCCTACCACCTGGGTGAGTTAACTGTTTTTTTGTTCATGATTTTTTCTTTTTTCCTTTAGGCTTCTGCATATGAGAAAAATAATACTAAACTCTTTAAATAACTGTCTTCAAGCAATTGTAACTGCTTTTGGGGGCCTGAAATCAAACTGAACCACACCATGTTTGAAATTTCCACCTTGGTTTCTAGGGCACAGTAGAAAATATTTTTTATTGAAGGACCCTGAACCATAGGAAGTTAATGAAGGCCAAACAATGAAGTAGTAATTAATTCACACTGCTTTTTCTTTGAAGGGGGAAAATACTACTTCTGGTTTTTCTTTAAACTTTTTATTTTGAAATAGTTTCAAATTTACAGGATAGTTTCAAAAATAATAAAAAAGCCATATAGAGAACCTCAACATATCATACCCCACTCTGAGATACTGAAAAATCACTCTTTAAAATCATTTTTCCATCCTAAATATTGTAACAAAGCAGTAAGTAATTTGGGAAACTGAGAAAATTAGTATTCATAATCCCATTTTAATCTCTGTTGATTATTTTTTAAATTGATAATACATTTTATAATAATTTATGTATGTGTACATATTGTGACATTTCATCAGTTAATTCAGAACTAGAATGCTAATCAAAATTAACTGGCTGGTTGATAAATTAATAAACTCTTATGATGAGAATTTTAATTACAAAAATGATTTTATTACATATGGTGGCTTTAGACCATCTTCCTTTTGGAAACTCAATATGAAATGTCTAGAAGGTTGTTTGTGCAAGGGATTAGCAAAGAGAAAGTGGGTGATCTTAGAGATAGATATTCCCAAACTGTGATGGTTTATTCCCTTTTTCATTTTGTGAATAAGCCTTCCAAGAAGACTAAAATACTCATGTTGGCCAATCTGCAAGCTTCCTCCCTTGGACCATATCAGAGATACATCTGATAAAGTCTTAATTATTTGGAGGCTTTGGTTTTCCTAGTAAACCAACTTCAAACCTCTTTAGAAATACAAGTAGTCTCCTCAATCAGATACTTACACAGCAGAAGAAAGCTCATTTACTACCTTTAGAAGATGACATTTCTTAACTGTTCCTAAATTTTCTTGGTATCTGCCTTAATTACATTTTGATGTGTTTATTTTATATTCAGTTCTGTAATATGGCCATTTAAGGGGGAGAGGTAGATGGATTAAAAAGGCAGGCTATTAACAAATACCATACCAGTCTTTTAAATTTTGTATTTAAGTTGGGAACAGAGAGTGGATCAGCATGGACGAGTTTACTATGTAGATCATGTTGAGAAAAGAACAACGTGGGATAGACCAGAACCTCTACCTCCTGGGTAAGTTTCTGAATTAAAGAGAAAAATTAAGTATTTAGAACTATGGATTTTATCTTTACAAAATCTTCCTGTATTCTCACTTTTCCTTTTCCTGACAGTCCTTTCTCTGTCTACTTAGATTTGTTGTAGATGCAAACTAGAAATGGGATAACTGGAACTTCATTGAACATGATGAATAATTTTTATTTTCTCTCACTTCTGATCTGAAGATACCATCGGTCTTGCTCAGTTTTCCTGCCTGAGCTGTTTATCTGATATAAGCTGAAAGACTTTAGGATTAGTTTTCTTTAGGAGTAACTATTTAACTGAATAATAATTTTAGCTCCTATTTTTTATGTATGTGAGAAAAATTCCCTAGTATATAAAATAATTTAATATGTAATAGTGAATTCATTGCAAAGTAATTGGGGAAGTTAAACGTATATTAATACATGTTGTTAATCATTTAACATTTACATTATTTAAAATAACTGTAAGAAAAAATATTTGTTAATCCAGAGGGAAGACAGTAGCAAACATGGGAAAATATTTTTCTATTAATCTTAGATAAATCTACACCTGAAAGGTACTATTCTACTTTTCAAATTAGCAGATAATATCCATTTTTGGTGAGATATTAGAGAAACTTCCTCATAACATTGCTGGTGGTAACATAAATTAGTGAGAACTCTTTGAGAAAGTATGTGTCTGTGTGTATAAAGAACTATAATGATGCACATATCCTTAGTAATCCCCTCTTAAAAATGTATCTTAAGGAAATCATTCAAAAGAAGATAAAAGAAGTTTAAAGTATTAAAATAGTACTGTTAATAATGTCAGAATATTGTAAACCATCCTAGGCAACGAACCAGGTAGAAATCATGAAGTTTATTGTATCAATATTTACTTAATCGAATGTTATACCCATTAAAAATTATAAATATGAAGGTAGTTGTATCCCTGCGGAAAAGTGCTTTTTTGGTATTTGTAGGAAAACTGTATTCAGTGTGTGTCCTTATTATGATCACAACAGTAAAAAGAACATTGGAAAAAAATGAGAATTTGTGACTATTTGAGACTTAATGAATACACATTGCATTTTAAGAACCTGTCTAATACGTCTTAAAATCTTTTAAGAAAGGAATTTTTAGAAACATTTCTCCTAATTTCACTTATAGACTGCTTTAAAGCATAAAGTATAAGATTTCAGGTAAATGAAAAGTAATTTCTCAAGCTAAAATCATACCAAGCCTGTTCCGGTGCCAGGATAAAGTCTTGTTAAATTCATCTTATTTCAAGTATTTGTTAAATTAGGTTGTTTTGTTTGATTTAGCTGGGAACGACGGGTTGACAACATGGGGCGTATTTACTACGTTGACCATTTCACAAGAACAACAACATGGCAGAGGCCAACATTGGAATCTGTCCGAAACTATGAACAGTGGCAGCTACAACGTAGTCAACTTCAAGGAGCAATGCAGCAGTTTAACCAGAGATTCATTTATGGGGTGAGCAGCCTTTTCCTTATAAACTTAAAGAATTTTCAGTTTTAACCCTTTCCTTCATGCCGTGTAAAGCACTAAAAAGAAGGTACAAGTAGGATAGCAATACTTTTGTTGCTGTTGAAGATTTTATTTTTAGACCTTGTCTAGAATATTCTGTGTATATGATTTATTCTTTCCTTTCTGTCATTTCCTGAAGTCTAACCTCCTGTGCTTTGTTAATGTCAGAAATGAACAAATAGAAGTTAGGACAAATTAAAATTCATATACTAAAAAGTAGAAGAAAATAAACCCAAACGATTTGAAAAGGCTGAAAACAGTTCTAAGTTTTATACTGCCTTAACTTAGCAAGACATTTGAAGGCATGGGTCTAAGAGCACCTGACTTACAAGTGGCTGTACAAACTGATGAGAGTAGAATCACTTTTTAAAAAAAATTTTATTAATAAAACCAATCAGCATACAATATGAACATTCTTTTTTTATCACATAGTTGTATATTCTTCATCATGATCGTTTCTTAGAACATTTGTATCAATTCAGAAAAAGCAGGAAAAAAAATTCATACATACCATACCCCGTATTCCTTCCTTTCATTGATCACTAGCATTTCAATCTACTAAATTTATTTTAACATTTGTTCCCCCTAGTGTTTCTTTTTAATCAATATGTTTTACTCTTCTGTCCATATGGTAGGTAAAAGAAGCATCAGACACAAGGTTTTCACAATCACACAGTCACAGTATGAAAGCTATATCATTATATAATCATCTTCAAGAAACACAGCTCTACATTTCCAGGCAGTTCCCTCCAGCCTCTCTGTTACTCCTTAACTAAAAAGGTGATATCTATTTAATGCATGAGAATAACCTCCAGGATAACCTCTTGACTCTGTTTGGAATCTCTCAGCCATTGACACTTTATTTTGTCTCATTTCTGTCTTCCCCCCTTTTCGTCGAGAAGGTTTTCTCAATCCCTTGGTACTGAATCCCAGCTCATTCCAGGATTTCTGCCCCACGTTGCCAGGAAGGTCCACACCCCTGGGAGTTATGTCCCACATAGAGAGGGGGGAGGGCAATGAGTTTGGAGAACAGTGAGTTTGCTTGTTGTGTTGGCTGAAAGAGAGAGGCCACATCTGAGCAACAAAAGAGGTTCTCTTGGGGGTGACTCGTAGGTCTAATTTCAAGTAGGCTTAGCCTATCCTTTCTGGGGGTAAGTTAGAATCACTTAACATAATTTTTAAAAATATTTTTATAGAGAAATCTTCACACACATACAGTTCTCAGAGTATACAGTCCAGTGGCTCACAGTATCACCACATGGTTGTGTATTCTTCACGTGATAATTTTTTCACCATGATAATTTTTAGAACATTTGCATCACTCCAGAAGAAGAAATAAAAGGAATAAACTTGTACATCCCATACCCCTTAATTCTCCCTCTCATTGACCAATAGTATTTCAGTCTACCCTAATTTTTTTATCCCTTATACCCCACTATTCATTTATTTATTTTTCCTTATTTTTTTACTCATCTGTCCATAGCCTGGATAGAAGGAGTATTAGACATGAAATTTTCACAATCACACAGTCTCATTGTAAAAGCTATATAGTTATACAGTCATCTTCAAGCATCAAGGCTACTGAAACATAGTTCAGCAGTTTCAGGCACTTTCCTCCAGCCATTCCAAGACACCATAAACTAAAAAGGGATATCTAATAATGCGTAAGAAAAGATAAATTTGTTAGGCTCATTTCTGTCTCCCCCCTTTTGTTCAAGAAGCCTTTCTCAACCCCTAGATGCTGGGTCCTAGCTCATCCTGGGAGTCCTACCCCACGTTGCCAGGAGGTTTACACCCCTGGGAGTCATATCCCGCATGGGGGGAGGCAGTGAGTTCACCTGCTGTGTTGGCTTACAGAGAGAGGCCACATCTGAACAACAAAAGAAGTTCTCTGGGGGTGCCTCTTGGGCATATTTATAAGAAGGCTTAGTTTCTCCTTTGCAGGAATAAGTGCCATAGGGGCAAACCACAAGATTGAGTGCTCAGCCTATGAATTGATTGTCCCCACTGCTTGCAAGAATATCAGGAATTCCCCAGATAGGGAAGTTGAATATTTCCTCCTTTCTCCCCAGTCCCCCAAGGGGACTTTGCAAATACTTTTTTATTCTCTGCCCAGATTACTCTGGGATAAAATGGGGCATCACACTAACCTGTACAAATCAATAAAATCTCATGCCCTATTCAAGATTCCATGTAATTATGGTGCTCAATTTTTTTTAACATTTAAGGGTAAAGTTTACCGAATAAATTTGGTGCTGTGGGAGACTAGAGACATTTAATTCCTTAATGATTATGTTAAATATTCTGGCTTCAAAATTATGTTTTCCTTGATGGAAAATTTTTAGTTTAAATTTTAGGTATTTTTTTTATGCAAAGTAATATTGCAATAGTAGTGATGATTATGCCAGAATTTACTAATGTTTTGCTCTGTAGTCTTTGGTGCTAGAAATTTATAACCTCTCAAGTTATAAAGTGTCACAGATGTTTGAGGAAAGGGAAACAGTCCTCTGAGAAATTTGATTCTCTGTGCCAAATAAGATACAGTGGTTTGAATAATTATGGAACCTAGGTAGAAGAAAATCACTTCTGTCAGATTCAGGAGAACTCTCCATTGCTATCTTTTTCCCTCTACCTGTATCATCCCTAATAGAATCAGTCAGGGTAAAATTGTACCTTTCATATTCCTGTCTTGTCTAGGCATCACCTTTTTCCCTTTCTCCATATTCCTGTCTTTTTCTCAGACCTTGTCACCATAATTGTTATCACCCATGAATGTAGACAAATTCACCCTTATCAGAAGGCTTTTCTTCATTATCTGGAAATGACTGTAAGATGCCTTTCTTTCACATAACAGAATTTTTCCTGCACTCTGTCCTAGACAGCTTTCACTATATTCCTCTGACAAGTAGTTTGAGAGGTGAAATTAATTTTTGTCTCTTGTGTACCTTACCCTTCCTCCCTCGCCCCAATGCTGTTTTATATCTTCCTTTCCTTCTAAATTATAATTACCTTTGGTATGCCTGGCCAAATTTCTCCTAGGTTTGAGTACTTAGCTTACCTGCCTTCTTTAAAGTTAGTTTCCACATGGGTGTCTGGTGAAAGAGCATGTATGGGCTTTGGAGTCAGTTACATTTGGGTTCCAATCCTGGTTCCACCAGTTACTTTCTCTCTGTGACTTTGAGTAAGTTACTTAACTTCATCAAGACTCATTTGCTTTATCTATAAAATAGAAAGGCACAATTTCCTCAGTTGTTTTGTTGTTGTTGTTTGAGGATTCTGTAAAATAGGTTCCTAATATGTTTGGCATATATTAGGTGTTCGGAAATGTTAGTACCCATCTCACTCATGTCCAAAATTCTAAGTGTGCCGTTTATCACATTTTTATAGTACACTTTTTTTTTTTTTTACTTTTATTGTATAATGTAACATATACAAAGCAAAGAAAGGGAAAAAGCAATAGTTTTCAAAGCCCTCTTCAACAAGTAGTTACAGGACACATCCCAGAGTTTGTCATGAGCTACCATATGATCCTTATAGTACACATGGTTTTAAAACATTCTTTTTAAAAACAGAATTTAGCAAATTCTGGAGCACCTACTGTGTGTATTGCTTCATTGTAGACTTGACCAATTGATACTCAGAGTCCTCAGAAGTTTTCTTGAATTACAGCTTTTACCTCGTTTTTCATGTTCTTGTTCTTTCCCCTATCTGAAATAATCTGACCAATTTTCTGAAATTAATGTACTCTTTGCTCTTATTATAGAATGGTTCTACATTACAGAGAACTTAAAACAGACTATCTTAGTTCCCCTTCACATAGTCAAAGGCATGAACTGAATTGAACATTCTTAACACCAGCTACTTAAAAGAGGGAATGGTTGCTGAGAAATGGTCTATTCATTGGGTATACAAGATGACCTTTTTGCCTTCCCTTGTGCAGACACTAGACACAGTAGACTCTAATAGACCCAGCATTTTTGCCTCAGGAAGGATTTGGTTGATGATATAGCATTGTGTGTCATAGCTCTCTGCCTTGGTCCATAATGTCCCTGTGTGTGTCCCCAGCTTATCTGTTCAGGAAAGCCAATGGGGTAGACATGGGTCTTAGAGAGTTATCAAACAGTATGACTGTCATATGCCAGACTTTTCATACCTAATCTATAACTAGGGTTCAGACTTTTTATATTGTTTCCCCCTGCCTTCCCACTCTCACTCCTTTTCATAATTTTGCCAATTTTTTTTTTTACATGCTTCATGACTTTATTGTGTCTTACAGCTGTGTAATATTCCATCAGATGTATATACTACAGTCTGTTTAGCCACTCATCCACTCATGATGGATATTTGGGATGTTTCCATCTCTTAACAATTGTAAATAATGCTGCTATAAATATAGGTGTACTGATGTCTATTTGTGCCCTTGCCCTCATATCCTCTGAATAGATACCTAGCAATGGGATTGTTGGAACATATGGCAATTCTGCACTTAGCTTCCTGAGGAACTGTGAAACTGCTTTCCACACTGGTTGTACCATTTTACATTCCCACCAACAGTGGATAAGTGTGCAAGGCCAATTTTTTATAGGTCTTTCCAAGAGCTGTTAACTCAGAAATGGAATATCTCATTTCCTTAAAGTTCTAGTCAACCAACCAGGCTTCTACAATAAGTCAATGATATGGAAAAAAGAAAGCAAAACAAAAGGATACTGAAAGGCAATAA
Organism: Tamandua tetradactyla; assembly: GCF_023851605.1. Classification (NCBI taxonomy): domain Eukaryota; kingdom Metazoa; phylum Chordata; class Mammalia; order Pilosa; family Myrmecophagidae; genus Tamandua; species Tamandua tetradactyla. The sequence goes on along the minus strand of NC_135327.1, from coordinate 18,329,170 downwards.
TCTAGATTGAGCCTTAAGAGACCCAATCACATGTGACATGGAGACTTTGTCTGGATCCTGATTGGAACAAATAATCAAAGAAATTTAATTACCTATTGGGTATTAGATGATAAAACTAACGTTAATTTTTTTTCTAGGTATGTGTGATAACTCGGTGATTATGTAAGAAAAATATCCATATATTTTAGATATGCATACTGAAATATATAGGGGTGAGATAATGCCTAGCTTTTGCTTCAGCAAAGCGTAGGGGAAAAACGGATAGATGCAGTAAATGTGGCAGGGTCTGATAATTGATGAATTTTAGTGGTGAAACTGTATGAGGGTCATTGTCCTATTTTATTTGTGCATTTTTGCATTTTTTTCCATAATAAGTGTTTTTAAAGAACAGTGGAATCTTATTATTTGTTCAATTTCTTTATTTTATTTTGGAAGAAGGGCTTAACCAGGTCTTGCTGAGCAACCACAAAATTATCCCAACTTTATTGTACATCTGAACAAAACATACTCTTTAACTCTACACAGAGTAGTTGTGTCTTTTCCCTAAGGTTGGTTCCTGCTTTCCATTTATCTTATCTGCTAAACTTTTCTCCCCACCAATATGATAATAACACACAGAAATTTAAGAAGTCTTCTATACTGCTCTAGTTTCTTATACACTTTCCAGGTGAAATTCTTCCTTTCACTCATCTGATAGCTTGGTCCCCACTTGTCTTCTCACAGTACTTTGAATATCCCATGTGTTCTATGTGATCCTCTCTTTTCCAGTTAGAAATCCAAGATTTTTTTCTCACACCTCTGATAACTCTGGGTATTGGAATTGTAAATCACTTTTGGGGGAGTTGGTATATTTTTTAATAGTTTTAAATTACTGCTACAGTAAATTTTTTTAGCAAATGAAGATATAATGGTCATTTTGGCAGAGAGGATTTTGGGAACTTTCACTTGAAACATTATGTGTTTGTATAATGTTTGAATTTGAAATAATTTTAACATTTGTTTGTTTACTTTTATTTATTTTTACATTTAAGTTATTTGAAAAAAAGTGTTTTGGTATTTACCTATGACATTTCTTCTGTGAACCATGTTGTATATGGCCAGGGAAGGCATATCAGGATTCTTAAGCTTGCTCTCAAATCATCTGTTTATGTTTTTAATTATTTTATCATGTTTTGTGTTCTTTTTAGAATCAAGATTTGTTTGCTACATCACAGAGTAAAGAATTTGATCCCCTTGGTCCCCTACCACCAGGATGGGGTAAGTCACATGAATTTTTTCAATTAATTTTATCATTTTAAAAATTGGATATAAAATTGGATATAGATGATCCTCTGTTTTTGCTTGAGCAAATATCTGGGAAGTTTTTTGGATATCTTGATTATTTAGAGTACCAAATGGACATTGAATTTCCTCACAGTTCTAAGTTGACTATTTTATTACAATAAACTTTTGTTGGAATTCAGAATGATTTTACTCTTCTAAAGTTTAAAATTATTTTGATCATTCAGCAATAAAAAGAAATGAACTATTAGGTACAAAAATCTAGATAGACCTTAAGGACATTATGCTTAGTAAAAAAAGTCAATCTGAAAAATTTGCATACTATTTAATTCAATTTATGCACCATTCTCAAAATAATAGAACAGTGGAGAATAAGAGCAGATTAGTGGTTGTCTGAAAACAGGGTTGGGGTAAGAGTGCCAGTACAAAAAGTAACATAAGAGAGTTCTTTTGTGGTGGCAGAACAGTTCTGTATTGTTGTTTGAACAATCTGTATGTTGATTGTGATGGTGAATACATGGGATAAAAGTGTGTAGAACTATATGCTTACACACAAATGAAGGTTAAAACAATGATAAAATTTGAATAAGATCTGTAGTCTAGTTAACAGTAATATGTCAATGTCAATTTCCTGATTTCGAAACTATAGTACAGCTAGATAAGATGTCACATTAGGGGACTCTATGAACCATTTTTTTGCAACTTCCTATGAGTTATAATTATTTCAAAATAGAAAGCTAAAAATATATATATTTTGATCATATTGGTGCTTCCAAAACATAGTTCATTGTTTGGGTTGGTATTATCTGAAGGATAATGGAAGAAACAGTGGAAGGCAGTAAATATTAGGGTGTTGACTTTGTCCCTATACCATGGAGCGCATGAGCTATGTTATTGAGTATAGGTTATCAATACTTTATTGATAAGATTTTAGATGGGCTTACACTGTGAAGCTCTATTCTTTAATGCTCTATCATAGTCATAGAGTTATAAGAAGGTTCCAGTAAAAAGATGACAGTAAAAAAACAGCTTTTCATGGAAGCCAAAATGAATATAGAAAGTGGAAAACACCACAGTAAAGCCAGTTGTGGAACCAGCCGGAGTTTTATTTTAAAAAGTTGCAGATATTTCATAATGTTGGAAAACGTCAATTGATGTCATTGATGGGAAACATCAGTTCTCAAGATAGACTACTATAGCATTATTGAGTAATGGAGAAGATTTAAATGTGTTAAGTTCACATGAATGCAGGCAGTAATGATACTGGCTCTATATGTCTTGCTTTCCAAAACCCCATTGTTTTTTCTGAGGTTATTTACCCTTTAAAACACTCCTATGAGTCAAAGAGGTAAAAAATGTAATAGACTATAGTTACACCTGTTATTGTTGCTAGCTTGTAACACAGGAAGGACATAATAAAAATTATGAATTTCTGTCTTCACCAAGACTGATAGTCTAGTAAGGAATCTTCTGGTTCTGTTTGAGCCCCAAAATAGTGAATGTGTGGTTAGTATGAAGTACTTTAGAAGAAAAGTTATTGCTCATTATGAGGCATGTTGAACCTGACCTGTCAGATTGCATTCCTACATGTACAGTTTTTCCAGTCCTGTTTTTAGAGTTGAAGTATTTCTGTGTTACAGAAGGAGAAATTGATGCACTAAAAGTATGCCTGAATATCATGTAGTGTATCCTTTTAATTTTGTTGCAAAAAAAAGACCATTACATGATTGGCTTTTTTTTTTTTTTTTTAATTTTTATTGAGAAATCTTCACACACATATAGTCCATTCATGGTGTATAATCAGTGGCTCACAATACCATCACATAATTGTGTATTCATCAGCATGATCATTTTTTAGAGCATTTGCATCACTCTAGAAAAAGAAACAAAAAGGGAAAAAAAGTCATACATAGTATACCTCTCACCCCTCCTTCTCATTGACCACAGTATAGCTACCCAGTTTATTTTACCCATTGTCCCCCTGTTATTTATGTATTTTTTATCCATATTTTTTTACTTATCTGTCTCTAACCTCGATGAAAGGAGCATCAGACACAAAGTTTAACAATCACAGAGTCACATTGTTAAGTTATATTTTATACAGTTGTCTTCAAGAACACATAATTGGCTTTTTTTTTTTTTTGCATAGGCAGGCACCAGGAAACACATAATTGGCTTTTGACAGAAACCTAGGTCATTTTACTCCTCTTTAAGAGCAGCTATAGGAAAAATTGCCTCTTGCTCATACAGGCCTGAATTATTGACTGTGCTGACTCTGCCTTGATTAGAAAATCTTTTCCTGCAAGCCAGTCCTTGCCTTCTGTATTTGTCATTATCCCCATCAGGATCTTTCTCATTTTTACTTTTAGCCAACAACTCCCTAAAATGCTGCTTCTGAAGACCCAATACAGCTTATCCAGGTATTACTCAACTATAGAAAACACTGTTTCTTAAAATATAATAAAATTTTCACTGAGGTTATTTATCCTTAAAACACTGGTGATAATGCTGATCAGCATCCTGCTCCGTTTTATAGTCTGCTTATTTTTAGTATTCACACTCCTAAAGTTGAAGTGCCTTCTTCCTAAATGAGTACATGATCACCCTACTAAAGCTGAGCTCTGCTTTGTGACTTTTTGAGACACAGGTGACAGTGGAGAATTTGTAACACATGAACACTATAGAGGTTGGAGAACAAAAATGTTTTTGTGTTAAAATGTAGTCTAATAAAGACTGAATAGCTGGTTTACACATCAAGTGTAAAGATATTCTTTCATTTTCATAGTCGCTATGAAAAAAATAGAACAGCAAGAAGCTTCTGTTTTTCACTGTTTTATTCATCAAGTCAGGAAGTAATCTGACATGCATTCAGGTTTGTTAGTAATTTTCTGTATTGTTTTTCATGTGATTTTTCAACAATGTAAGGAATCAGCCCTATAGCCACAGTACTTCCTGTCATTAAGCAGATGAGTGTTTTCTGTTTGCAAGTGGCTACCTTTGAAATTTTCTCTTATTTCACAGCCTCTTCCAAGAAATGCTGATATCTGAAGAATGTACTTAGAATCTATGTGTGAGACAAGTTTACTGCTAACTTTGTCTTGCTTTACTTTACTCTTTGAAGGAAAACTACCTGGCCTTGAAATTTGAAGTTTAGTGGCAGATAAAAGATGAATGTATATTCAGCTATTCACTTAGGGTATTATTTTTAGATTATAAAAATTATTTTTTCAAATTATTTGGATACATATTTTTAAGTAAGAGAGACAAGTTTAGATTCCTTAAATAAATTATGTGTTTTATTTTGGTGTGACTACCAAGAACATGAACTTATTTTGTTATGGGGCCAGGTGTAGCAGTTTGAGTGTTTGATTTTGCTTTAGAGCCAGTTTTAGAATTGATGACGCATTTCCACACTCAAGTGAAACCTGTATTAATATTCAGGTGTCACCAGAGGCAGAATGCTACTTTTTTGTGCTTTATATTATGAACACCTGCAGTTCTATTTCCATTTTAGGTTCAGCTGATGTAGGAGTAGGTTCAGTTAGTCAGCATACATTCCTTCTAACATCATCACTGCTGCTGGAAATCATGGAGTTGGTGCTGGAAATATGATCAAATGTTATGAAATACTAACTTGAAATGGCTATAATTTAGCTTAAGACTCATCCTGCACTTTATTGCTTAAGGAAAAAAATCAAATAATCTAAATTAGTATAATTTGAAATGTAGATGTCAATTTTTCAAACCATAGGAAATAAAAATTAGCTTTATCAGCTTGAATTTAGCTTAAAATTTTGCTTGAAAATTATTGATTCTTAGGAACTGTGGCTTTTTTAAAAAAAATTGAATCCCATCTGTGATCTTCAATATTTCAGTTATTCATTTGGACACATCTTGGTCAAGCAAAAAAACTTCAGATGCAGCAAGAGGTCCATCAGTTAATGGAGCATAGAAGTTCTAGTTTGCTAGCTGCCGGAATGCAGTATACCAGGGATGGAATGGCTTTTAAAAGGGGAATTTAATAAGTTGTTAGTTTACAATTCTAAGGCTGAGAAAATGTCCCAATTAAAGCAAGTCTATAGAAATGTCCAATTTAAGGCATCCAGGGAAAGATACCTTCTTTCAAGAAGGCCAGTGAAGTTCAGGGTTTCTCTCTCAAGTGAGAAGGCACATGGCGAAAAGGGTCAGGGTTTCTCTCTCATATGGAATGGCCTGTGGCGAACATGGCATCACCTGCTAGCTTTCTCTCCTAGCATCCCTTCACAAAGCTCCCTGGGAGGCGTTTTCCTTCTTCATTTCCAAAGGTTGCTGGCTGATGAACTCTCTGCTTCTCGTGGCTATGTCCTTCTACTCGCTCTAAATCTCTCTCATTCTCCAAAATGTTTCCTCTTTTATAGGACTTCAGAAACTAAAAGACCCACCCAAATGGGTGCAGACATGTCTCCAGATAATCCAGTTTAACAACCACTCTTGATTAAATCATGTCTCCAAGGAGATGATCTAAGAACAGTTTTAAGCATACAATACTGAATAGGATTAGAAGAAATGACTGTGTTTACAAAATGGGGTTAGGATTAAAACATGGCTTTTCTAGGGTACATACATCATTTCAAACCAGCACAGAAGTGAATAGTTCAAAGATAGCAGAACCTAACATTATTATTAAAATTTCAAAGCTATTTGATTTTGTTTTTTAAAGGAAAAGTGCTATCCACTTGTCTTTTAAACCTTAATGGGAAGTACAGGAAAGTTTATAGAATGGGAACAAGAAAACAAGGAGAATCCTATAGCTAAAGGTGGTTCACAAGTAGAAGCTTCAGATGCAGTCAATTAGAGAACAGATCCCTGCTGCGTAGCTCTGTATAGAAAGTTACTACAGATAATTAGATAGTGAATTTTGGAACTGGGCATATTGAGAAATAGGATATACCAGAAAAGAAACAATATTTTCCCTAGTTGAGTAATGCCTAGCACATAGCAAAGAAAAATTTAGGTTATTGTTTAAGAAACGAGGTGGTGTGAATTAAAAAGCCCTGAATGGTGATCTAGGTTACCATTCTGTCTGTTCAGGTTACATAATTCTGAGATTTTGAATAGATCATTAACCTAAGTTGTCTTATTTTCATTATAAAAATAAAACTATCTTACTCCACTGTTATGGATAAGGTCATGTGTGAAAAGTTGAGTAACTTTATTCTTGCAGCTTTTGATTGGGTTAAACAAAAAGTTCCTGTGAGTTCACATTGTAAATTAAATCTATTTAGCTTGTAGGAGTTAATGATATTTTTGTAACTTTAATTAGTATGTGGATTTAATAATCGAAGGATAAATTAAACCTATTAACATTGTCATTTAAAAATTAAAGAATCAACAATGTGATTAGGAATGGGCAAATTCAGCTTATTAAATTATTTTAGGTTGAGGAAGAAGACTATGTCAAATCTAATAATACTTTGCATTTTGTTTTATTTAAGAAAAAAGAACTGACAGCAATGGCAGAGTATATTTTGTCAACCATAATACTCGTATTACACAATGGGAAGACCCCCGAAGTCAAGGGTAAGAACTTTCAGTCACTGATGTGTATATAACCACCTAAAGATTGCACTTTATTTCTAACTCAGTTATGAGGAGGATCAAAGTTACATACTCTTTCCCCATAGGCCTTAAACTTCAGTCTCCTACATACTTTGGAAAAAGAAAAAAAATTATTAATTTCATATAATAGATACGGGTTTCTTGAGAGTAAAGAAAAAAATTTCACTGGCAAATGAATTTCGTTTATGTACCCCAAAATACCTACTTATTAGGTATTTTTGACCTGTTTAGTCCTTCTAAAGCAGGGGTTCTTAACCTGGGGTCACTGAAGGTCAGTATTTCCTTCCTTAATCAGTGTAGGCTATAATCATAGTAGAATTAGCAATGACTAGAACTTTGCCAGTAAGACAAATTCCAGGTACTTTTTTTTATATCATTTAGATTGTTGCAGATATCAAAATATTATTTGCACATATCCTTACTTGGCCTGTCATAAGAACTTGCTAGTTAATGCATTAATAAAGAGACATCTATTAGTACCACAAGTTCATCTTTTAATGTTTTGCTAACTATGTATATATAATTACTTTCCTTTGTAATACACTACAACAGTGTGTAATACTATGCAGATTTCCAGAGGGTTCCATATACAGTTTTGAGAACCTCTATTCTAAAGATATGCTTTAAATTTAAAATGTCTATTTCTAGATACCTGCAAGTCGAATCTCTTTACGGAGTAATGCTATTTATTAAGAAATAATGCAAAAAAGGAATAATTAAGATTTTCAAAGGTAACATTACAAATTCCTCTTTAAAAAATTTTTGATAGCTTATTTCTAGCCACTATTTTTATTTGAATACCCGAATATAGTTTAATGTTCTTATTTTTTCAGTTTATAAAATGCTACTAATTTTATTTAGGGAAAGTTAAGAAAACTTCCAAATGAAAATTATGTATAGCATTTTTCTATGCAGTGTATTTGTGATGACAATAATGACATTTTGAAAAAGAAAAATTTGAGTGTAAACAGTATTTCCTGGTCTAGGTCTAAAATAAAATGCTATCATTGCCTTGATTGATGTATGTGAGGGTGAATTCCTTGTCGTCCAGATACATGTACACACACACATGTACATCTCAAACTAAATAAACTTACAATTCACAAATGTGGTAAAATAGGAAATTTATTAATGGCAGAGAAAGTGTTAATGGTTCTCTTTATAGTCTAGTTGAATGGTTTTTTTATTCATATAAAAATAATGGATAATTAAAGTCATTGGTTGAGTAGTTGGTTTTTCTTTATTAATGCTCTAAAAGTTTTTGTTAATGCACAGAAAGTGTGTGTGCATGTGCATGCGTATGCACACAAGTAAATAGTGTAAAATCAGCCTATAGTTTGGAAAACACATTTAAATTTATTTTTGTCTTTCTCATTCCATTCAGTTGCAGTTAACAACAAGAAGAAATACGACTTCTTTCTTCCCTTGGGCACTGATTTGGAATTAGCAAAAGTTTCCCTTTATTTTATTTTATTTTTGCATGGGCAGGCACCGGGAATTGAACCCCAATCTCCAGTATAGCAGGCGAGAACTCTGCCACTGCACCACCATTGCACTGCCCTCCCTTTATTTTGTTTCTGTTAGTAAATGTAATACAAATGTACATTGGCTTCGTGTAAACCTGTAAAACCATCAGCAAATAATATTTTAAATTTTTTCTTACAGTCTACACTTCTACCTTTGCTTGGTTTGTATGCAGCCTAATAATTTAGATGCCTCTTTACATCGAGCTCTTGAATAGCACCCCATTATATACGAATATAGTTCGATGAGTTTTCCCAAACTGAGTACCTCCATATGCCAGCACCCCAGAAGCTTCTTATATCCTCTCGTCCAGTCATAATACCTACCAATTATGGTTAACCATTATCCTAACATAATAGTATTGGTTAGTTTTGTCCCCAGTCTTCTTTATTTAAAACTTTATGACTTAAGGTACCAGTATTTAAAATCCGTGATACCTAATTCTGCTGACATTTTTCTACATGTTGAACTTGGCACAGTCAGCAGGACTTCATAACTATCATTGGTCACACCATTTTTGCCTGTCTCTTGGTCTGGTCACATGTGATCAGGGATTGTTGGAAGAGACAGTTTATATTTATTGGTTTTGTTTAATTTGTCCTCAGAGTTTTGAACAGCTATTTTATATTATTATATATTAAATAATTGAGTTGTTTTCTATTACTGGTGATAAGTTTGCAATGGTCCATCAAAGTTTCCACAGCTCTTACAGTGACTACCAGCATCCATTTTTAAGATAACTGTCTACAATTAGGTATATTGTTCTCCACAGTGGTTTTAGCCCTTTGTTCTTCTCTTTGCAGTACAGCTCAGGAAAATGACACTCCCTTCATTAATAGTGACTCTCTGACAGTGAGTTTAAGTACTCTCTGTTTCCCCCTCCCCCCCTTTTCTCATGAGAACTTTGAATTCCCATTGTTCTCTCTCCTACCAAATCCATAGATAAGAGACGTTGAAGCTGTAGAGTAGAGAAAAATGAGTTGACACATATGGATAAAATTTGCAGTGTTTATCACCCCCTAATATCACCCCCTAACCATTTTAAAAGACTGGCTGCCATTATGGCAGAATATACGAATAAAGGCTGCAAAGAAACTATTTAATAGCTACCTACTCATACTAGTATAGAAATAAAACTCTTAGGTTCACTAATAAGTGGTTTTGTTATGCTTATACTCAATTATTTTAATATATAGCAGAAATTGGAATTAAATTGCTTACAGAACTGTTGCTATATAATCTAGTTCCTGTTCTCAACCTTATGTAAAATTTACGGGGGGCGGGGGGGAGGCTGTTACCACACGCACAAGCTGAAATACATGATAAATGCTGTTTGAGCAATATGAAGAAAGTACTTTTGAGAGATGTGAAGAGGATGACAGTGGTAGAAAGAGAATAGAATTTGAAGACTTTACTATATACTTAATAGCTTTTTACTTGTATTGTCTCATTTATGCCTTCTTTCAGTTGTATTACATAAACAATATTATCTTTATTTTATGGATAAAGAAACTGAGGTTCAGAGAGATTAAGCAGCTTTCTCAGGATCACAGAGTTTTTGAGAGATGAAGCTGTGTATTGAGGGTGGGGGAAAGAATACTCCACAAAGAACAGTTGAGTTGCCTTAGTAGAAGAATAATAGAAAGAGATTGTAGACAAGAGGAAGCTTTCCTTGGAGTTGTAATAACATCGTGTCTTGTTTAGGGAAATGGTGAGTAAAAGAAGTTGAGGGTGAGATGGGGAGATAAATCTGCAAGGGAACATTGAGGTCATGGTATAGAGACTGTGAATGCCAGGTGAAAGACTTTAGATCTTATCATTTGTAGTGGTGGCCAATGATCAGACTTTAAGGAGAGGAATTATTTCATCAAATCTATACTTTAGAAAGATATTTCTGTCAGCAGTATGGAATATAAGAGATAGACTACAGTGAGACTAGAAGCAGGAAAACCAATTAGTTAGGTGGGTTGTTGTGAAAATGTAGTTGAGAAATGAATAAAACTAGAGTAAGGATGGTGCTGGGGATTGAAAGTAAGGGTGATATGAAAGACTTCTAAGGCCAGCTGGGCAGAGCTTGGGTTTCACAAAATGCTTAGACTGGATTACTGGGTTAGGTGGGGAGCACAGTTAGGTAGATATGAATGGTAATAAATGGGCCTGTGAGGTGTTTGTAAGATACCTACTAAAACAATTGAAAATACTGGACTGAATGATTTCCTAGAAGATTTTACCTACATTTATGTGTATTTTTAGTTTTTATACTTGGCAAACAAGCAGTTCTAACATTTTTGCTTGCTTACATTTTTCCTATGTTTTGTAGTCAATTAAATGAAAAACCCTTACCTGAAGGCTGGGAAATGAGATTCACAGTGGATGGAATTCCATATTTTGTGGACCACAATAGAAGAACAACCACTTATATAGATCCCCGCACAGGAAAATCTGCCCTGTAAGTTTCCTAAATATTGTAAATTAAAAGTAAAACTAATTCCTCAGACTTTGATATATAGCTCTAAATTGGCAAGAACACAAGTCTTACCATTTATTGAGTTGGTTTGTCAACATCTGACACTAAATATTTTGCATTTCCTTCTCATTCATGGAGGTTTTTTCACTGTTAAAAAAACTTTATTTTGAAAATATTTCAAACATATAGGACAGTTACAAAAATAATACAAAACCCATGCAAAAACCCCAACATACTCCACCCCACACCCCCAACCAATCCCCACCTCAACACCCAGGTCCACCAGTATTAACTTTTTGCTCCATTTCCTGGTATCATTCTGTCTATCCATCTATTCATCCTTTCAACATTTGAAAGTAGGTCATATTCATCATTCTTCTTTACACATTATACTTCCATATATATTTCCTCAGAACAAGGATATTCGTTATATAAGCTACCTTAAGTACAATTACCAAGTTCAAAAACGTTAACGTTGATAAAAAGTTTTCATTCTATATTCCAATTTTTCTTATGTCCCAATAAGGTCCCTTTGAACCTTTTCTCCTCTTGCTAGATTCCATAAGGATCAAGCATTGCATTCAGTTGTCATTGTCTCTTTAGTTGCTCTTTTTTAAATATATATTATGGAAACATATAAACAACTTAAATTTTCCCATCTAATTACCTCTCAAACTATACCATTCAGTGGGATTAATCACATTCACAATGTTGTGCTACCCTCACTACCTCCATTAACAGAACTTTCCCATCTCCCCGAACTAAAACCCAACACCCATTTTGTATTATCTCCCTATTCCCAACACCCCCAACCTATATTCTACTTTGTGTCTCCTATGTGTGTGCATATTCTAGCTCTTTCATATAAGTGAGATCACATAATATCTGTTCCTTTCTGTCTAATTTATTTCATTCAACAAGATGACTTCAGGGTTCATCGTGTAGTGGCAAGTATCAGGATTTCATTTCTTTGTAAGGCTGGGCAATACTCCTTTGTATGCATGTACCACATTTTATTTTTTCATTTGTTGATGGACATTTGGTTTTTTTCCACCTTTGGGAATAATGCTGTTGTGAACATTGATATACAAGTATTTGTTTAAACATCTTGTTTTCAATTATTTTGGGTATATATATACCTAAAAGTGAGATTGCCAAGTCATGAAGTAGTTCTATGTTTAACTTCCTGAGGAACCAGCAAACTTTTTCCATAGTGGCTACACCATCGTTCATTTCCACCAGCAGTGTATGTGGGATGGTGTTTCTCCACACACTTGCCAGTACTTATTTTTTGTTTTTTAAATAATAGCCATTCTCGTGGTAGGTGTGAGGTGGTATCTCATTGTGTGCCTTTTGTTTGTTTATATATCTATCTATATATTTTTATTTTTATATATATATTTATATTTATATATTTCTATAATATATATATTTTTTATTAGAGAGGTTGTACGTTTACAGAAAAATCGTGTATAAAATACCGACTTCCCATATACCACCCTGTTAACTAAACAACTTGCATGAGTGTGGTACATTGTTAAAGTTCAATAAAAATATCTATAGTTGTACTATTAATTACAGTCCATTGTTTATATTAGGGTTCACTCTTTGTCTTGTACAGTCCTATGTTTGCTTAAAATTTTTAGTCTAGTGACATATATATATAGCCTAATATTTCTCCTTTTAACCACATTCAGAAATTCAGTGCTGTTAATTATGTTCACAATGTTGTGCTACCATCATCATCATTCATTATCAAAGCTTTATGAATCAACCCAAATCGAAACCCTGTACAACTTAAGTATTAACTTCCTATTTTCCTGCATTCACTCTAGTCCCTGATAACCTATATTCTAGATTCTGACTCTATGGATTTTCTTATTCTAATTATTTCATAACATTGGGATCATATAATATTTGTTCTTTTGTATTGGGCTTATTTTACTCAACATGATGTCTTCAAGGTTCATCCAAGTTATCACATGTATCAGAACTTCATTCCTTTTTTATGGCGGAATAGCATTCCATGTGTGCATATACTATATTTATCATTTCATCAGTTTATGGATACTTGGGTTACTTCCATCTTTCAGCAATTGTGAATAATGTCACTATGAACATTAACATTGGTTTGCAAGTATCTGTTCAAGTCATTGCTTTCAAATCTTTTGGTTATATACTTAGAAGTGGAATTACCTGATCATATGGTAATTCTATACTTAACTTTGTGAGGAACTGCTGAACTGTCTTTCATGAATATTTTATCCTAGAGACTTTTCATAATCATTAGCACCTGTTCACAGAGCAATAAATGAGACTATTTAGGAATTATAAGTACACTACCACTCACCAATTAATCCCTGATTCCTGATGCCTGCTTTCTTATGCCTTTTTAAAAACTATTTTTTATTGTGATAACATATACATAACATGTAACTTGCCATTTTAACCATTTTAAATGTACAATTAGTGCATTCATTATATTTACAATGTTGTCCTACTTTTATCACCATCCACTTTCAAACTTTTTAATCATATTAAACAGGAGCTCTTAAACCATTAAGCAGTAACGCTCTGTTCCCCCTCCTCCCAACCCCTAAGTAACCTGTAATCTACTTTCTGTCTCTATGCATTTGCTTATTCTAAATATTTAATATATGTGGAATCATACACTGTCCTTTTGTGTTTAATTTATATTATTTAGCATAATGTTTTTGTAAGTTCATCTATGTTGTAGCATATATCAGAGCTTCATTCCTTTTTATGGCTGAATAATATTCCATTGTATGCATACACCACATTCTGTTTATTGTTCCTTTGTTAATGGACACTTGGGTTGCTTCCATCTTTGGGCTATTGGAATAATGCTGCTATGAACATTGATGTACAAGTATCTATTCATGTTCATCGTTTTCATTCTTTTAGATGTGTACTTAGAAGTCGAATTTCCAGGTCATATGATAATTCTATGTATACATTTTTGAGGAAATGCCAAACTGTTTTCCACAGTGGCCATATCATTTTACTTTCTCACCAGCAAGGCACAAGTGTTCCAATTTCTGTATGTCCTTGTCAATGCTTATTTTCCTTTTTTTGAATAATAGCTATCCTAGTGGGTGTGGCATGAAACCTCATTGTGGTTTTGATTTGCACTTCCCTAATCATTCTGGTTACCTTTTTTTTTAAGAAATTAATTTATTTTTAAAGAAGGAATATATTATGTAGTCATCCTCTGTATATGAACGTTTTGATTTTTACAAGGAAATTTTCAAGTAAATAGGAGATACTTTTTTATTTTTTAAGTAAATGAAAAGTGAAAGATAAAATGTGTATTCTAGAAGTAGATCCTAAAAGTTGAGCAACTTCAAATATTTTATATAATGAACTACCTTAAATATTGAACCTTTAACAAGTATGATATTTATCTTAGATATCTTTTAAAAAGTGAAAGTTGTTGAAACAAAGACTAGAAAGATACATATCTGGAAATCATTAATAAATGCCTCTGTAACCACCTCTTTTTAAACATTGTTTCCTGAAGCAACCATAATGATACTATGCTGTATATCCTTGCATACATTTCTCCATCCTCACTGAAATACATACAAATAGATAATGTACATGTATGTATGTGTGTACATGTGATTTTTAAAAATGCGTATTTTTTAACATTTTTATTAAAGAAGTTATGGGTTCACATAACAATCATGCATAAAATGCAAGATTATCATATAGCACCTTGTTATTAACACACAATTGCATTAAAATTGAGGAAAGCACATTTTTACAATTATACTACTAACTATAGTCCTTGCTTTAACTTTGATTCACTGTTTATGTAGTGGAGTCCCATGTTTTTTTTGTTTGTTTTTTTTGTTTTCTTTTTATTCTAGTAGCATATCAGCTTCCTTTATTTTAACTTAAAAATGTAACTGTCTGTCCAGGTCAGTAGATGCAAACATGACTCCTTAAAATATATATATATTTAATACTATTTTTAATTGCTTATAATCCAGCATTCTTGACAGTAATTATTTTCATTCATTAATAATGACCTTCCAGTTTTATTCCCTATAACCTATGCTGTATTGTTATAATCACAATATATATATATATTGCATATACTTTTTTCTTATTATTCTTAAACCTTTATTCATTTTTTTAATAATTACCAATTATTATTTATTAGATAGGTTGTTGGTTTGCAGAAAATACAGAATTCCTATATACCATTTGTATGGTACGTTTGTTTCAGTTGATAAAATAATATTACTATAATTATACTATTAACTATAATCCACAATTTACATTAGAATTCATTGTCCAGTACCTTTTAACCTTATTTTTTCTGCACATTTAAACACTTTCATGTTTAAAGGAGAAACTGGGAAATCAGGCCATTAGGTATTAATGAAGTTATAGAGATGATTTATCTATGGAAATAAATTATAAATAGATATATTTGTATCATTCATATTAGTTACAATTAAATTTGGGTGTATATAACAGTAAACTCTAAAATAGTAAATATACCAAAAAGAAGTATATTTCTCCCCATGTTGTAAAAATAGTCCGGTGGAATTTACATAGCACACCACTAAATAATCCATAAGTCAAAGAAGAAGTTACAAGAGAAATTAGGAGTAATTTGTACTGAATGATTAAAACTCAGCATAATCACAATTTGTGGGTTCTAGCAAAATGAGACCTCAGGAAAAATTTATTGCTTTAAAGGACTGGATTAGAACATAAGGTATAAAATCAATGATACCTCCTACCTTAAGAAAAGAGCAGTTCATTAAACTGAGAGTAAGTAGGAGAAAGAAAATAGCAAAAGTGGAACTCAGTGAAATTTAAGTTAGAGAAATCAAAGATATAAGTTGGTTGTTTGAAAAAATTAGCAATATTGTAAATCCCTAATAAACCTGAGAGAGGGGAAAAAAAGAGAAAACACAAATTACCAATACTAAAATGAAAAAAGGGTAGCACTACAGATCCTACAGACAGTGAAAGGATAAATAGTACATCTAAACTAGCTCTATATCCAGTAAAGAAGTTGAATCATATTTACAACTTTCCATAAAGAAAATTCTAGATGGCATCACTGGTAAATTTTATCAAACTTGCAAGTAATAAATAATATTCCTAATCAAACGTTCATAAATTAGAGGAGTTGGGAACATTTCCCCACACGTTTGAATCTAGTGTAACCTTGATACCAAAATCAGAGAAGAGTATGAGAAAATTATAGTGTAATATTTCTATGAACATAAGTGAACATAAGTGTAGAAATCCTTGACAAAATAATAACAAATTGGAATACTATACTATCATCATGTGAGGTTTATTCTAGAAATGCAAAGTTGGTTTAAAATATAAAAAATCAATTATTGTAATTTACCACATTAATAGATTAAAGAAAAAAAAATCACATAGTCATTTCAGGAAAAACACTTGGCAAAATATGTTACCAACTCAACTAAATTGGGAACTTCCTTACCTGTAAAAGGCATTTATAGAAAACCTAAAACCAGCATTACATTTAATGATGAAATGCCCCATAAAATCTGAGAATAAGGCAAGGATATCTACTGTCATGACTTCTAATCAGCATCATACTGGCAATCCTAGCTAGTGCAGTGAGGCAAAAAGAAACCAAAGGTATATAGATTGTAAAGGAATAGTTACAACTTGCTGTATATATGATTGTATGTATGGAAAATCCTAAAGAATCTACAAAAAAACTATTGGAACTAATAAGCAAATTTAACAGTGAGGTAGAGTACAGAGTCATTCAAAAATCAATTATTTCTGATGCTCTTGTGACCCTTCATCTTCAAGTGTTTATGTGGGCATGTGTTTTCATTTTTCTTGGGTATATATACCATAGGAGTGGAATTGCTGGATCACGTGATAATTTTAAGTTTAAACTTTTGAAGAACCGCCAGACTTTTCCAGAGTGACTGCACTATTTTGTATTCCCACCAGCGGTGTATGAGGGTTCCTATTTTTCCATTTCCTTACCAACAGTTACTATTTTACTTTTTGATTATAGGAATTATAATGGGTGTAAAGTGATATCTTACAGTAGTTTTGATTTGCATTTCCCTGATGACTAATGCTGTGGAGTATGTTTGCATATGCTTATTGGCCATTTGTATATCTTTTTTTGAGAATTGTCTATTCATATACTTTGCCCATATTTTCATTGGGTCATTGTTTTGCTATTTAAGTTTTAAGAGTTATTTATACATTGTAGCTACAAGTCCCTTATCAGAGCAATAAACTTGATGCACACTATGATGTGGATGCATCTATGGATAATTATAGAGACTATAGGCAAAAAGGAGCACATACTAAACAGTATGTGCTTTTTTACATTTATGTAAAATTCAAGAAAATGCAAAGTAATCTGTAGTTACAGAAAGCAAAAAGGGATTGTCTGAGGACAGCCAGGTTGGGGGATGGGGAAATGGTTGATGGGGAGATGCGGAAAGGAAGGGATTACAAAAAAGTCACAAACAAACCTTTGTAAGTAATACTTTTACTGTTCTTATTTGACTCTGGTGATGGTTTCACAGTATATACTTATGTCAAAACATATCAAATTGTACACTTTAAATAATGTGTGTTTATGTCAGTTTAAAGTCAATAAAGCTATTGAAAAAACATATTTAAAAAAACCAATTATATTCTGTGTATTAGCAATAAACAATTAGAAAATGACATTAAAAGTAGTCCAGGTAAAAGAGCAAGTAATACAGTAATATTAAGTGGATGGCTAGCTTAGAAGCTTCATGGTGTTATTAGTGATATCTAGGGTTCCTTTCTTTCTGTTCTGACATCCTTTATCATGGCTTCCATTCTCAGGGTCACCTCATGGTCTGTCATAGGTGCAGAGACTTCAGCTATCATAGTCATACTCTAGGCTGGAATATGGAGGAAGGGAAAATTGGCAACTACAAAAATCAAATCCCTTTCCATCTGTCTCAAATCTCTTTAAAGAGCCTTCTTAGAAGTCCCATATACTTCCACCTCCAGCTCATTACTTAGCATTCAGTCACACTGCTACACGGGGAAACTTAGACTTTGTCCTAGGTGGTAACTGCCCGATTAAATATCTAGGAGTCTATTTTAAAGATTTTTTTTTTTGCTTGGGCAGGCACTGGGAATTGAACCCAGATCTCCAACATGGCAGGCGAGAACTCTGCCTGTTAAGGTACCATGGCCCGCCCTCAAGGAGTCTATTTTAAAGACTGAGAGAATAGATGCTGGGGTAGACAGTGTTCTTAACCAGAAACATTAGCTAGCCCTGCAGCATAACTAGTCAGTATTAGATTTGGCTGTACTTAACAACTTAACAGAAAATCCTGCACTAACAGTGATTTTAACAAGATCATATTTTTTTCTCTCAAAAATCATCAGGGAAATACTTAAAAAAAGAAGAAGATTGTATTACGGTATACTTCACTAAGATATTGTTGTATTTGACTGCTAAGTACTAGTGGCAGTGTAGATTTTTTGTGCCTTCAAAATTATCTTACAAGCAGCTACATATGTCATTAAAATCATTAATGGTTAAAATCGTTCCTCCTCAGAGACAACGGACCCCAGATAACCTATGTTCGGGACTTCAAGGCAAAGGTTCACTATTTTCGGTTCTGGTGTCAGGTTAGTATTGGGACTGGATTTCTGTACTTCCTTCCTTTGTTGGTCTTATATTACACGTTAATAGTAAAAATACTTCACACATAGGAAAAAGCCAGTAAAAGGGAAATGTTGGAATCTCTTTCCCTTGTTATTAGACCAAGGAAATAGACTTTTGTCAGTGAGTTAATTGTAGCAGACTAAATTTGAAATCATTTGAATAAGATAACATTGTTACTCTTTCTTCAATACCCTGTTCTTAGAAATTGCAAAAACCTTCACACATAAGGTGCATGGTATGTATGAAGTTTTTGCTTGTTTGTTTTCTTTTTTTGTTTTTTACCTGGGCAAAGTTCAGGAGTTGAACCCGGATCTCCGGCATGGCAGGCAGGAACTCTACCACTGAACCGTGGTTGCCCTTCTTTTTACTTTTTATTTCTTTTTCTGGAGTGATGTAAATGTTCAAAAAAATGATCATGGTGATCTATGTGATGGATGATATTGTGAGCCATTGATTGTACACCATCTATGGACTATATATGTTGAAGATTTCTCAATAAAACTATATTTTAAAAAACCTTCACATACAAATTAAAACA
The DNA here is from genome assembly GCF_023851605.1 of Tamandua tetradactyla. Taxonomy (NCBI): domain Eukaryota; kingdom Metazoa; phylum Chordata; class Mammalia; order Pilosa; family Myrmecophagidae; genus Tamandua; species Tamandua tetradactyla. Next base: position 18,310,054 of record NC_135327.1, on the reverse strand, counting down.
TTTTGTGATGTATAAATTGGTACTAGCCCCTTTAATATCTACATTTGATATATATGATTGGTAGCAGTTTGGTAAGAGTATCCAAGTAAGAGTATTTTTCCCAGATGTGATCACCTATTTTTCATGTGTAAGTATTTACTGAAATAACAGTTTCTCTATGAGTTCTAAATAAAATGATTGCTCTAGTCAAAAGGTTACTGTGATAGATATATATATATATGTATTTTTTATGATGAATATTTTTAAACTTCAGAACTCTTGTGATTAACTGGGCCTATGGAAGTAAGAAGAATCTGATTTAGCCTTTTGAAAATAAATAAAGATTTATTTGAATCATTTAATATGTATTATTTATCACTTACACATGTGAGTTTTTGTTTTCTTGTACTTATTAAATAATGCATAATTACCATTGGTGTTCACAAATACATAAACATTATTGACTAAAAATTCACACTCATAGTTTACTTGTTTCTTTATGCAAAGATAAAGGTAAATAAAATTTTCTCCTTTTGATTTTTGATAAGCCATTTCAATGGTGAGAGTTGACTTAAGTCATTCCTGTGTTTCAGCAACTGGCCATGCCACAGCACATAAAGATTACAGTGACAAGAAAAACATTGTTTGAGGATTCCTTTCAGCAGGTACTGTTTCATTCAGTCAATAGTATGCCCTCTGGCTGCCAGATCAGGACTACCTTTTGGTGCTGGCAATTTAATCTGAACATTTTGGAGTTCCTGTAGTTGAAGTCTTTCAATTTTAAATTTAATTTCATTTCCATCTACCTTAGTACTTAACATTTTAAAAGAACGTGTAAACAGTTTTGCATGTCTGTGCTTTCAAAATGTCAGAGTAATTTAAAGTAATTGGTGTGTTTCAGGTTTCCATTCCTAAGCTAAGTGTTTGAAATACATATCCAAGTAAGAAAATAGACTTTTAATAGACAAAAGTCTAGAAATAGCCATATAAAAATTATCAGACGGGAAGAAAGGAGAGGGAAAGACTTTGTTTTTACACTTTATATTAGTTGCATTTTGTATGAACATATGTTAATTAAATGCATTTTGTATGAACATATTTAATTATATAATTTTTTAAAATTTAAGGTAGGAAAGAAACTGCTTGGGTTATTGATGATATCTGGGGGGGAAAAAAGGGTTTTCCAGAAGTAGACAACTGATTTTTTTTTTGACAACTGATTTTTTAGCTGTAGTCAGAACCTGAGTTAATTTACTAAGTACCACTAATTTATAGATATCAGTAACAACCAACTGCAATTAAATTTTAAGTGATTTTGTTATAGGAAAGATTAAAATGACCAGTGAAAAAATGACTTACCTGAAACCATCCAAATATGTAATGGTTAGTACTTGCTTTACCGCCAAGTGTGAAAGTTATTCTTTATTTTCTAGCCCCTATACTATTATTGCAGAAACTAAAGCTTCAGAAAGTGCCAAACTGAAATCAAAAGGGAAAGAGACTATCTGAGATAGTTGAGAGTAGCTGGCTACTTGCTTTCAGAAACAGTTATGTTCATTTCCTAGTGGAGCCTCAGTTATTAACGTTGAAGGAAAAAAGCCAGTTGGCATCCAACTAAGTAGGAATAGACAGTTTTATATTGGCAGTCGTAGCCCGACTGAGACCATGTAGAGAATTATAAATTATTCTCTTGATCTGCTGTAAGTCTCCAAAGCCATTCCCAATTGCAGTCTTTGCCTGTTTCTATTTTTCATATTCACAGTCACCCTTTAGTCACTCAGTAGTCAGTCTCTAGTGGGCTATTTCTTGGAAAGTATCTTGCTGGTAGCAGTGCTGAAAAGCTGCAAAACATTATTGAACTGTCCCTTTATCTTTTTTTGTTTGTTTGTTTTTTAAACTTAAAGGCTTTTGCAAAAATACAGATGGCATTAAAAATGTCATGCTTGATTTGACATCATCACTTACATGTGAAATAAAGAGCATAAGGAAAAATTTGATTTCTTTAAAGATGACAAATCTGATAGTAAAATTTGCATTAGATCATCTTTACAACTGTTGGATGAAATTGCTCTTGGTAGTAAGTGTTTCTTTTGTTATCATAACACAACTGCTTATGGAGGAAATTGCAGGAGAAAACTTTGGGTGTTTTTTTCCTCTTCATGTGACACATTTGTTAAATAGAATTATTTAAGATATTTTGAACTTTGAGGCATCCCTCATTTTCATTGCTGTATTGTAACCTATGTTTGTATATTAATCATAAGCAGGTACCTTCCCTTTGAATTGTTCATTACACCTGGGTTTTTCTTGTTTGGGATTTGAATTCATGAGAGCAATCTGTTTTGTGAGGAACTGAGAAAACCCACATATAAATGTGAGTCTGGACATTTAAATATGAGTGTTCCCAAACTTATCACTTGATAAAGTTAGAGATATTATAAGAACTTCTCCTCTCCAGGCCTTGTGATTTTTTTTTTAAACTTTTTATTTTGAAATACTTTCAAACTTACAGAACATTTACAAAAATAATACAATCTCATTCAGAGAACTCAACATATTCCTATCTGCTCAGATACCCAGATCCACCAATTTTAACATTTTGCTACATTGTCCTGATCATCCTATCTATCCATCAATCTATCAATTCATCTATCTATCCACCTATCAATCTGTTCTAGTTTGCTAGCTGCCGGAATGCAACACACCAAAGACGGATTGGCTTTGAATAAAAGGGGATTTATTTTGTTAGTTCTTCAGAGGAAAGGCAGCTAACTTTCATCTGAGGTTCTTGCTTATGTGGAAAGGCACAGGATGGTCTCTGCTGGCCTTCTCTTTGAATCTCTGGGTTCCAACAACTTTCCCCAGGGTAATTTCTCTCTGCATTTCTAAAGGCCTGGCTGAGCTGTGAGTGCTGAGATGAGGTATGCTGAGCTGCTTGGGCTGTGCTGCATTGCACTCTCTCATTTAAACACCAGCCAGTTAAGTCAAATGTCATTCACTGCAGTAGGCACGCCTCCTAGCCGACTGCAGATGTAAATCAGCAACAGATGAGGTTCACGTACCATTGGCTTATGTCCACGGCAACAGGACTAGGTGCCTTCACCTGGCCAAGTTGACAACTGAATCTAACTACTACACCATCCATCTGTCTGTCATCCATTTTCTGAACACTTGAATGTATACATCATGTTCCTTGAACACTTAATACTGCCCCATGTACATTTCTAAAGAACAAAGATATTCACTTATGTGTCCACTTTAAATGCAGTTATCAAGTTCAAGTAATTTAACATTGATAGAAAGCATATAGTCTATATTCCAATTTTTTCAAAAGTCCAAATAATGAATGTCCTTTTGAGCCTTCTTTGCTCCTTTGTTAAATCCCTTCCAGGATCATGTGTTGCCTTTAATTGTTGTCTCTTTAGTTACTCTTTTTTTAAATTTTGAAAACATACATACATCATAAACTTCCCCATCTCAGCCACTCTCAAGCACATAATTTAGTGGACTTCATTACCCTTCACTGTGTTGTTGTACCTCACCACCCTTCAGTTACTAAAATTTTCCCATCTTTCCAAATAGAAACCCTATACCCATTTTGCATTAATTCCCCATTCCCCCTGACCTACCTCTGACAAACTGTACTCTAATTTCTGTCTCTCTGAGGTTACATATTTAATAGCCCAAATATGTAACAATCCCAAAGATTTGTACCAATCAAAATCAAAATTTGCTTTGATGCCAACTTAACTTCAGTAAAATGCACTGTTCCCATATCTGCCACATCACCCCCCTCATACCTTTATATATTTCTTGTCACAAATGACATGTTTATACATGTCCAAAACCATTGATTTCACATTATATTTTGTACATTTGCATTTTTAGATCCTGTAGGAAGGAAAAAGTGGAGTTAAAAACCAAAAATACTATAATATTGGCATTTATATTTAGCCTTGTTGTTAAATTACCAGATCAGGGCTTTCATCTATTGCCTATTGTTCTTTTCTTTCAATCTGCAGAACTGCTTTTAACATCTCTTACACAGTTAATCTAGTGGTGACACACTCCCCCAGCTTTTGTTTATCTGGAAATGTCTTAATCCTCATTTTTGAAAGGCAGTTTTGCCAGATATGGAGATGTTGGTTGTCAGTTTTTGCTTTCAGCACTTTAAATATGTCATCCCACTACCTTTTTGCCTCCATGATTTCCAATACAAAATGGACATTTAATCTTACTGAGATTCCCTTCTAGGTGATGTGTTCTCTCTTGAGGGTTTAAGAATTCTCTTTATCTATGGCATTTGACAGTTTGATTATAATATGCCACAGCATGAGTCTATTTGGGTTTATCCTGTTTGTGATTCATAATGTGCCTTGGATATATATATTCATGTCTTCCATTAAATTTGGGAAATTGTCGCCCATTATTTCTTTGAGTAGTCTTTGCTTCTTTCTCTCTTTTGACTCCTAGGACATCCATGATGCACATATTGGTATATTTGATGATATCCCACAGGTTCCTCCAGCTGTGTTCATTTTTTTTCATTCTTTCTCCACAGACTGGATCATTTCAGTTTTCTTATCTTCAAGTTCCTTGATTCTTTCTTTCTCCAACTCCAATCTGCTGTTGAGCCCTGCATAGAATTTTAAATTTCTGTTACTGTGGTCTTCAGCTCTGTTTGGTTCCTTTTCATAATCGCATCTCTATTTTGATATTCTCTGTGTTCCTTTGTTGTTTAGGACCATTTTTTTTTTTTAAGGCTTTGTCTGGCATGTCCCAGATCTCATTGCCCTTATTGATGATTTCTAATGCTTTAATTTCCTCTTTTGCCTGAGCCATCACTTCCTATTTCTTTGTATGTTTTGTAATCTTTTATTGAAACCTGGTCATTTTGATAATTTTAATGTATTATTGCTAGAATTTAGACTAAGGCATCTGTTCCTTAAGTTTTTATCCAGCTAGTATTATGACACTATTCCTTGTATATGACATCATTCCTTGAATGCTGCAAGTTAACATAAAGGGGTGGGGTAGGGAGAAGGAACAGAAAAAGAACCTCCCCAGGTCTTTGCAGATTGACCATTGGGAGTGCTCGTCTTTAGAACTCTCCATACAATGAGTTAGATAGAAGATAGCTCCAGGCCAAAACAAAGGGGCCTCCCTTTGATCTGCCTTCTACCTGCAAGGCAAGTTCTAGAATGAGAAGTCCTTCAGGTCACCACCACCAGACAGATTAGATCAGAAATACAGGTTGCCAGTATGTACACAAAGGTTATTCTGCTCCCTCTAGAACTGGTAACAGAGATCCTTTGGGCAGATCCAGTGAGGGGTCAGGAATGGGCCAGCCAGGACACCAGAAGATACGTCCACTTTTAAATAGCATTTTTCTTGATTCAATGCTCATCCTGTTCTGGAGTCTTTTAACTGTGTTCTGGAGCTTTGAGAAACATGTTTCTGCCAGTTCTTGCTGGTTGTTCAAAGGTTCTGTCGGGGGAGGGAGAAGGAGAGACAGAGCCCTGAAACTTCTCACTCTGCCATTTTGATCTCCCTGAGATATTTTTTCTAAGTAATAATATTTTAAATGCTATACTGATTGAATTTTAGGCAAATAATTAAGTCGTTTTACAGAGGTGAAAGCAAAATGATCTATCCTTATAATTCAATAATAGTACTGTCCTTCAAATATGATGATGTTCTTACTAACCTATAGTAGGACATAAAGTTTTAGTTAAGTTTTTCAGGTATTGACAAATTTCCACTGAAAATGAGTTTCTGAAGTTAACTGCGTTCTTTCTGTAACCACTGAGTTTCATTTCTGCTCATTAGCCAGTTAGTTATTGTGTGTTACCCTTTTGCTTCTGAAAAAAAAATCTCTTGACCCAAAAAAAGAAAAAACCTAACTTCTGTCCATGCTCACAGTTACTCTGTTCTAAGCAATTGAAAAAAAAAAAAGCTATTTAATAATAGCTTCATTTTTAAAACTTATATATTTTAAAATATGCAAAAATATAGATAGGTACTATATGAAACATAATATGTAAGATGTTATGAAGCTTTGCTATATTGTCTATATTGATGACAACAAACACCTATGACAAGAAGAGTGGTATTTCAATAACTGCTTTCACAATTTTTTTTTTTTTTTTTTTAAGATAATGAGCTTCAATCCCCAAGATCTGCGAAGACGTTTGTGGGTGATTTTTCCAGGAGAAGAAGGTTTAGATTATGGAGGTATAGCAAGGTAGTGATAATATGAATACTCAGAACTTAGTTCCTTTCTTCAAAGGTATCATTGCACTTTGCTTGCAAGTATTATTTTCTCAATCTAAATTTCAGGAAAAGGAAATGTAGCGCAAATTATTGTTCTTTTATTATGCAGCAGCTACAGAATTTCATCCATATCACTCATTTAATCCTTAGAATAACTCGATTAGAATTTTACAGGTGATGAGATTTACCTGAGTCATACAATGAAGTTATAGAGCCTGGATGCAGGCTTTGCACCACCTAGTCCTAAACCAGTGCTTAGTCTACTACCTAATGTTCTGTCCCACAGAGCACACAAGGCCTTTTAGTGATCAGGTCGTCTCCTCCCCACCTTACCAACCTACCGTCTTTGGTCACAATGAAGTTACTCAACTACCAATTCAGATGCATGTATCTGTCGTAAACATATAGAAAGGAAATTTGTATAAAATAGCAGCTGGAAGTCTTAATTCTCCTTTCTTTATATTGGAATGTGTAATCAAACTCCAGAAGACAGACTCAAGCAAGAAATTGCTTTGCTGTTTACACAAATACATATATCAGGTTAAAAATGTGTATTGCATTGGCAGTGGAAAGGGAAGAACTTTGGAGTCAAGACTAGATTTGATTTCATTTCTGCACTCAGTGTACTGATCTTGGGCGAATTTTTTTATTGGTAAAATAAGAATAGTAATATCCACCTTCCCAGGATTATTGTGAAGGTTAGAAATTTGTTTTGACCTGGTTCAGAGCTTGAGTCTGTATGTGCTCACTAAGTGGTGTCTATATTTAGTTAGTTCTTATTTACATTATTGTGTATCAAAGTTAAAAATAAAACTGTTTTTAAATGTATGAAGTAAAGAAGGAGGGAAGGGCCAACCTACCCCACCTGAGTGAGTCATCTGCAATCAAGCATCAGCAAAGGAGGAAGAAGGAAGGGCAGTAAGACAGTTATTACAGAAAGAACAAAAATCATACAGATTGCCCCACAGTGCCTCTCGCCTCTTTCCTCTGCCTCATGAGAATATCTGCATGCTTTTCTCTGCATGTGTGCATTATACATTTTCTGCCTGCTTACTCAGAAAAAAAAATATATGAAATTATCACAGGTAAATAGTAAATGTGAATAGAAACATTTACTTTTGTAGAAGTTAAAGATAATTCAGGAGGAGGGTGACTTTTCATTTTTAATTGGAAAATCACCTAGCAGTATTAGGGTATAAGCAGTGCTACCACCAGGGTCAGAAATTAATAGGAAAAGAGATTTATGACACAAGCTGTCACCACATGTGTTATCCTGGATCTGCTCTCCCTCCTGATCTACCAGACTTACCCATGTAATATAGTTAGTAGCCATAATCTTATTGTAATGTTGGTTTGTATTTTCACAGCCTTTGAAGTAGAGTTTCTGAGACAATTTTAAAATGAATCAGGGGATTGAATTAAGTGCTTTGCTGCCTCAATGAAATCTGAAGGATTTTAATGTTTTTCTATCTTCTGTTTTTAAGCCATAGGGAGCAATGTCACTTGGTAGGGATCACCATAGGGCTTAGTAATAGAATAATATTAGACTCATTTCACCTGCTTTAATGATATGGATCAATTGTGAATTTTAGTATTTCATAGATTCCAAGATTAACATTTTCATTTTTTAACATCCCTGAAATTGAGATGTGTTTTACAATCATAATTGGAAACTTGGTGGTTCAACATATAATGGCACCTTTAAAGTCCTAGATTCTTTGAAATATAATAAGCAGTGATTAAATGTCATCTCTGTAAATATGAGTTTAAACAGAAGCAATAAAGATCAGCAAGGGACGAGAAAGCTGAAAATCAGCATGGGATTAAAAATCTGAGCAATGTATGTTCCTGGGAACTGTATAGCATTACTCTTTGATTTGTAACATGGTTACTTATGAGATTTTTTACCTAAGTTTTCTTTTGATTTCAGGGAATGGTTCTTTCTTTTATCACATGAGGTGTTGAACCCAATGTATTGCCTGTTTGAATATGCAGGGAAAGATAACTACTGCTTGCAGATAAACCCTGCTTCTTACATCAATCCAGATCACCTGAAATATTTTCGTTTTATTGGCAGGTTTATTGCCATGGTAAGTGCAAACGGAGATCTGTGTGTTTATGTTGCTGTTTCAGCATTGCTGAAGCATTGTTTCTTTAACTTTCTTATTTGAAATTTTCTCAAAATTAAGATAATTCTGAGATTGAGTTTGTTATATCTGCTCTTTTCCTAGGAATGTACCATAGTAGATCCTACGACAGGAAAGATTTTTTAATGCAGAGTTCATTTAACATTTTTAAATAAAATGGCTGTCGTGTAATTATCTTAAATGGTATTGTTTTCTTTTGGTACAGGCTCTGTTCCATGGGAAATTTATAGACACAGGTTTTTCTTTGCCATTCTATAAGCGTATCTTGAACAAACCAGTTGGACTCAAGGATTTAGAATCTATTGATCCAGAATTTTACAATTCTCTCATTTGGGTTAAGTAAGTTTCTGTTTCTATTTAATTTCTCAGAATATAGTCTATATATCTTCATTATGGTATTTGTAACTTATCCAAATTGTAAGCGTGTAATTGGTTTATCGGATTTAAATGACCTATACATCAAACCTTTCTCATAACTCAGTGTAATACATTTTATAGAAATACACCCAAAATCTTAGACAGAAATATGGTGACTTTAGAGCATAATCTTCCAGTTTTCTTAAAGCTTAATATTATTTGCATCATATGCCTTTATATAGAAACAGTTTTAAATTGATTGAATTGTTGGATTTAATAAATAGTGCTAATTTCATTTGTGCAGAGAAAACAATATTGAAGAATGTGGTTTGGAAATGTACTTCTCAGTTGATAAGGAAATTCTAGGAGAAATTAAGAGTCATGATTTGAAACCCAATGGTGGCAATATTCTTGTAACAGAAGAAAATAAAGAAGAATATATCAGGTGAGAGAGAATGCTGCTTTTGACATAGTGCAGACTATCTGTTGAACCATAGCATGTTTCTCATTGCCTGGTAATGCTATTTGATGATATGTCAAAAGTAATAACATTTGCCTTTGTACTAATCATTATGAGAACTGAACATATATTATGATATTAATCAGAGTTCCCCAGAGAAACAAAACCAACAGGATACATACACACACACATACACACACAGAGAGAGATTTATTATAAGGAATTGACTCATGTGACCATGGGAGCTGGCACATCCAAACTCTGTAGGGCAGATTGCAAGCTGGAAACTTTGATACAGGGGATATTGAAGTCCTGCTTACAGATTCCTCAGGGAAAACTGATTGGCTAGAAATTCCAACAAGAATCAATGCTCAATTTAAAGCAGAAAATCTTCTCATCTCTGAAACCCTCAATTCTGGCTTTAAGGCCTCTGATTGAATGAAGAGATTCCCACCTTTGCTGAGGAACGCTTCCTTTGTAGATTGTAGATGTCATCAACTGATTGTAAATGCCATCATGTAATTATAGATAAAACTCCCATCTGTGAAATATACCCTCACAGTAACAAGCAGTCCAGTACTTGACTAAGCAATTGGAGACCATAACCTAGCCAAATTAATGCATGAAATTAATCATCACAATTATTAAGGGCAAGATAGATCACTTTCTATCTTATAAGTTTATTGAGAGAAGAACAGGGAAAGTGATTTGGGGAGTAAGAGAAGGGAGATATTATTTCAATTCACCTAGGTTTTAGGGAGCAAGGAGCTAATGATACTTAGTTGAAACTTAAAATTTGGGGAGGATTCAGTTTTGCAGAAATGGGAACAGAAGAATGGAGACTGGAAAGCTTATTTCACAGATAATAAACAAGAGTGGCCATAGTGTAGCCTTTTAATTAAAATGACAGCCAAGTGATAGATATGGGAGCCAGATTACAAGAAATTAAAAACTAAATTCAGATTCCAGTCAGTGTAAATATTTTCTTTCAACAATTCTGCAAGCAAAGCAGTGAGAGGTCAGACAGATACTTATAGAGGAAATATCCTGCAAGTATATTCATATAAACCTCAAAATGATTAATCCAGTGGTGCTAATGGGTTTTATACCCCTTTTCTGGCATATATTTAAATTAACCAGAATTTTCAAGATTGATTAAAAGAAATTTTGGTCATACAGAACTTCCACTGTTTCTCTACTTTTCCTATGTAAGCAGTTACTTCTCATTTCTAGTTTTGGCCCAAATGTGGGGGTTTTAGAGGTAAAAATAGCACTAGATCACTTTAAATACCAATTGTGCAACCATTGTGTTATATAACATTGTGTCATTGAAAAAGTCTCAAATTTTTATATAACTGTTTTCATGGGGATTATCCTAAAATCGATTATTGTCTTTTGTGCCCTTGTAAGTAAAATGTCGGGTTATAGTATATCCTCTCTACTGCTTTGCATTGGTTCATGCTTCTAGTCTCAAGTTACTGTTCATTCACATCTTCTGAACACTAACTAATTCTGTCAGATCAAGAATAAATTTAGCATATATGCTTTTTTCTCATTCCAGTTTCTAGATCTCTTGCCTGTTTTGCCCTCCATAATTAAAAGTGCACACTTTTACAGTTACCAAATACAAGTCTTTTCAGGTGGACAGTCATTTGTTAATATAAATAAGCCATCCCTTTAAATTTTAATGTTTGATTTTTGTTCATTAGTTCTTTCTCCAGTTTTTTCTTTATGATGTATTAATGATACTCCAGGGAGGGGATCAAATATCAAGATTCTAAGAAAATAAGAGCTGTTACCGTATTTTCCAATAGTATGGTCATTGAGAATATAACATTTTAAGATAAGTTAGAAGGTTTTCAGTGTCTTCTTCAGTACTGGTTTGCTTATAATTTCAGCATTTTATGGGAGGTTTTAATGTTCAGATTGTTAAGTGTACAGTTGAAGGTTTTGTTTTTGCAGTAAACTTGTATTTATTAAGTAGCAATATGATTATCTGTCCAGTGTGAGTTTTGACATATGTATATACCCATGGAAACATGACCCAAATCAAGTTATAGAATAGAATATTTCTTTCTCTCATCCCCCTTAGTAGTCAATACCCCACACACCCGAGCCCAGAGGCAACCATAGTTCTATTTCTGTAGCTATAGATTAATTATATCTTTTTCTGGAACTTCCTAATAGAACTATATAGTATGTACTCTTGTGTCTGGCATTTATTCAGCCTTTGTGTGAGATTCTGCTATGTTGTTGTATATACCAGTATACCAGTATTTGTTCCTTTTTGTTGCTAGGAAATATTCATTTTATATTTATCCATTCTACTGTTAAAGGATGTTCTTTGAGTTATTTCCCAGTTTGAGGCTTGTTCTAGTTTGCTAGCTGCCAGAATGCAATATACCAGAAATGGAATGGCTTTTCAAAAGGGGAATTTAATAAGTTGCTCGTTTACAGTTGTAAGGCTGAGAAAATGTCCCAATTAAAACAAGTCTATAGAAATGTCTAATCAAAGGCATCCAGGGAAAGATACCTTGGTTCAAGAAGGCAAGGCCGATGAAGTTCAGGGTTTCTCTCTCAAGTGAGAAGGCACATGGCGAACACAGTCAGGGCTTCTCTCTCGGCTGGACAGGCACATGGCGAATACGGTGTCATCTGCTAGCTTGGTCTCCTGGCTTCCTGTTTCATGAAGCTCCCCGGGAGGTCTTTTCCTTCTTCATCTCCAAAGGTCGCTGGCTGGTGGACTCTCTGCTTCATGGTGCTGCAGCATTCTCTGCTCTCTCTGAGTCTCTCTGAATCTCCAAAATGTTTCCTCTTTTATAGGACTTCAGAAACTAATCAAGACCCACTCAAATGGGCAGAGACATGTCATCCCCTAATCCAGTTTAACAACCATTCTTAACTAAATCACATCAACCAGGGACATGATCTCATTACAGTTTCAAATATACAGTATTGAATAGGGATTATTCTACCTTTAAGAAATGAGATTTATATTAAAACATGGCTTTTCTTAGGGGGCATACTTCCTTTCAAACCAGCACAAGGCTATTGGAAGTAAATCTGCTGTGAACATTCTTTTTGTGGATATATATTTGTATTTCTCTTGGGTAAATACCCCAAAGTAGAATTGTTGGGTCAGAGAATGAGTATTTAACTTTATTAGACTCTTCCAAACAGTTTCCCAAAGTAGTTATACCATTTGACAGTCCTATCTGCGGTGTCTGATTTTGCTTCATGTTCTTGCCAGCGCAGTATTGTCAGAGGTATCTCATTGTGGTTTCAATTTGCATGTCTTCCTTAACTGATGATATTAAGTACCTTTTCCGGTTGCATACTGGTTTATTTGTAGAACTTCTTTTGTAAAATGTCTGTTTGAGTTTTACCCAGTTTATAATTGGGTTTTTCTTTTTATTGCTTTCTAAGAGTTCTTTATATATTTTGAATTATTAATTTTAGGTCTTTTTTTTAATATAAGCATTTAAAGCTTTAAATTTCCATTAAGCATGTTTTTGCTTCATCCCACAAATTTTTACTTGTGTTTTCATTGTCATTCATTTCAATATATTTTCTAACGTCCCTGTGATTTCTTCTTTGATCCATGAGTTATGTAGAAGTATGTTTTTTTAATTAATTTACTTTTTTAAATATAAAAAAACACCAAACAAACGCAAATGTTCTTAATTTTTGATCATTCCATTCTACATATATAATCAGTAATTCACAATATCATCACATAGTTGCATATTCATCATCATGATCATTTCTTGGAACATTTGCATCTATACAGAAAAAGAAATAAAAAGACAACAGAAAAAAATTCATATACCATACCCCTTACCCCTCCCTTTCATTGATCACTAGTATTTCTATCTAAATTTATTTTAACATTTGTTCCCCCTATTATTTATTTTTATTCCATATGTTCTACTCGTCTGTTGACAAGGTAGATAAAAGGCGCATCAGACACAAGATTTTCACAATCACACAGTCACATTGTGAAAGCTATATCATTATACAATCATCTTCAATAAACATGGCTACTGGAACACAGCTCCACATTTTCAGGCAGTTCCCTCCAGCCTCTCCATTACATCTTGACTAACAAGGTAATATCTATTTAATGTATAATAATAACCTCCAGGATAACCTCTCGATTCTGTTTGGAATCTCTCAGCCATTCACACTTTATTTTGTCTCATTTCACTCTTCCTCCTTTTGTTCGAGAAGGTTTCTCAATCCCCTAATGCTGAGTCTCAGCTCCTTCTAGGATTTCTGTCCCATGTTGCCAGGAAGGTCCACACCCCTGGGAGTCATGTCACACGTAGACAGGGGGAGGGTGGTGAGTTTGCTTGTTGTGTTGGCTGGAGAGAGAGGCCACATCTGAGCAACAAAAGAGGTTCTCTTGAGGGTGGGCCTAATTTTAAGTGGGCTTGACCTATCCTTTGTGGGGTTAAGTTTCAAAGCAAAGAAATAAAAGAGCAATAGTTTTCAAAGCACTCTCCAACAGGTGGTTACAGAACAGATCCCAGAGTTTGTTATGGGCTACCATACTATCCTTTCATATTTTTCCTTCTAGCTGCTCCAGAATATAGGAGGCTAGAGGGCTTAAATACTTTTTTATCATCACAGTCGATTTTTTTTTCCTTTTTCTTTTTTTTTGTGAACAATAACATATATACAAAAAAGCACAGCACCACAATTAGTTCTAGAACATATTTTAGACTTGGGCATGGGTTACAATTTCACAATTTGAGGTTTTAACTTCTAGAAGAGGTTAAGTTTCATAAGAACAAACCCCAAGATTGGGGGCTCAGCCTATAGCTTTGGTTGTCCCTACTGCTTGTGAGAATATCAAGAATTTAATTTAGGAAAGTTGAATTTTCCCCCTTTCTCACTATTCCCTGAAGGGGACTTTGCAAATACTTTTTTATTCACTGTTCAAATCACTCTGGGATTTATCGGGGCATCACTCTGGACAGACCAACAAAATCTCATGTCCTACTCAAGGTTCCATGTACTTATGGTGTTCAATTAAGCTGTTGTAGAAGTATGTTTAAGTTCTAAATATTTGGGGAATTTTTCAGATACCTTTTTGGGTTTTTTTTCTAATTCAATTCCTCTGCGGGTCAGAGAACATTCTCTTTAATCATTTCAATCATTTGAAATATTTTGAAACTAGTTTTATAGCCCAACATGTGGTCAGTCTTTTGCATTTGAAAAAAATGTGTATGCTGCCGTTATTGGGTTCATGTTTTGTAAATGTCAGTCAGGTCAAGTTGGTCAATAGTGTTGCTAAGGTCTTCTGTATCCTGACTTATTTTCTGTTTACTATTCTATCTGTTATGTGAGAAATATTGAATCTTTCAACTATAAATATGTGTGTATTTCTTCATTCAGTTTGTCAGTTTACGTTTTATGGATTTTAAACCTCTCTTGTTCACAGTTATGGTAATATGTTTACTTGATGAAGAGACCCTCATTATGACATATCGTTCTTTATTTCTGGTAATGTCTTTTGTCCTGAGATCTACTTATATTTATAATATATATATACATTCTAGCTTTATGGTAATTCGTATTTGCATTACCATAAAATGGTAACAGCTTTCTCCATCCTTTTACTTTCAGTCTGTCATTTCTTTGTATTTAAAGTGAGTTTCTTATAAATAGTATTTGGCTATGATTGCCTGTGTTTGCTTGCTTTTATACTTATCCTGGTTGGTGTTTGCTGAGATTCCCGGATTTGTGATTGATGCCCTTTTTTTTTTTTTAATATAACCTTTTCCCCTTATTATTTGTTTATTTCTTATCCATCTTCTTTACTCATCTGTCCATACTGTAGATAAAAGGAGTATTGGACACAAGATTTTCACAACCACACAGTCACATTGAGAAAGCTATTTCATTAGACAATCATCTTCAAGAAACATGGCTACTGGAACACAGCTCTACAGTTTCAGGCTCTTCCCTCTAGCTGCTCTAATTCACCATAAACTAAAAAGGGAATATCTATATAATACGTAAGAATAACCTCTAGGGTAATCTCTCAACTCTGTTTGAAATCTCTTAGCCACTGATGATTTATTTCTGTCATTTCTCTCTTCCCCCTTTTGGTCAAGAAGGTTTTCTCGGTCACTTAATGCCAAGTCCTAGCTCATTCTAGGATTTCTGTCCCACGTTGGCAGGGAGGTTTACACCCCTGGGAGTCATTTAGAGAAGTCACGTAGAGAAGGGGAGGGTGATGAGTTTGCTTGCCATGTTGACAGAGAGAGAGAGAGAGGCCACATCTGAGCAACAGAAGAGGTTCTCTGGGGGTGACTCGAAGGCCTAATTTTAAGGAGACTTAGCCTATCCTTTGTGGGGATAAGTTTCATAGGGACAAACCCCAAGATTGAAGGCTCGGCCTACTGATTGATTGCCCCGCTGCTTGTGAGAATACCAAGAATTCTCCAAATAGGGAAGTTGAATTTTTTCCCCCTTTCTCCCCAGTTCCCCCAAGGGGACTTCACAAATACTTTTTTATTCACTGTTCAAATCACTCTGGGATTTATTAGGGTGATGCCCTTTTTATTATTTGTGGAAATTTTTTGGATTTATAGATGTTCCTTTTGCTTCATTCCTTATCTGTATTATTTTAGGGTCTTACATTACACATATATTTAACTTTTGTTATCATCTCATGGCTATCAGATGCTCAGTTCATTTTTTTTTCTCTATTCTTTAGCTTGGATAATTTTGATTGACCTACCTTTTTAATTCATCGATTTTTCTGCCGTGCCTTAAGCCCATCCAGTGAAATTTTAATCTCAAATATTCTAGAATTTCCGTTTGGTTCCTTTTTAGGGTTTCTATTTCTCTGTTGAGAATTCCAATCCCTTTACCCCTATTTGCCATTTTTTCCTGTAAATTCTTTAATACTTATTTTTTGGGGGTGGGGGGTTGTCATTTATTGAAATTTTTTCATTGTAGTTTTTAACTAGCTGGGCATTCCACTGCACCACTGTTCATGCCATGAGGGTAGCCTCTGTCAACATTGCAGCTTACAAACTGGGCAGTGCCTGGAATTTCTTGAATGGTTCCGAAGAGTTCTGTGGCTAAAGATAGGTGCTGTATCTGTCTGGCAATGTTGATGATCTTATCAAAAGTAATATTTCCACTGTGCTTAACATTTCTCTGCTTCTTTCTGTCTCTGGGTGGTTCATTGAGGCCTTTGATGATCAGGTCAGAAACAGAAGATACACTTCAGTCTTCCCTGTCTGTTCTGATGGGTCAATTTCATTGTAATCCTTAGACTCTTCCAGCCACCAGTTTACCTTGGTAGTATCATCATCAACTTTTTCTAGAGGCAAACCCAAGAGGCCGATCTTGGGGTCAGGGTAGATTGACACTTGACTTCCTTAAGTATACCTCAGATACATGACTTTGATCTCCTTTGGTTTGAACTTGGATGGCCTGGTGGAGGCAGCTGGTACTGGATGAATCCAGGATGGGACAACCAAAGAAAGTTATACCTTGGCTTCCTCTGAGCCAAAAGCTCTTTAACACAAGTTTGATAATTGTTCTAAAGTCTTTCTTAAGTGCAATATTGGGTCATTAGTGGGTCTTTTCTTTAGACTTTTTTCTCAATTATGGGTTACGTTTTCCTGCTTCTTTGCATGTATATGTATTTTTATTTTCTTGTGGGTGATACATAGTAGAATCTCTGAATTCTTTTTTTCTTCCTCTAAGTTATATTGAGTTTTGTTCTGGCTAATTGCTTTGATCCTGTGGAAGCTTGCTAGAACTGATCTATTTCTATTTTGCCTTAGTCCTAGAATATGAGCCTTATTAATGGGACATAATCATTACCCCTAAGGTGTTATCCTTCTGGGGCTTTGATGAAAAGCTGAAAGTGCACGCTGAGCCACTCGGACTTTGTGAGATGTCCAGTCTTAAATTCTGTCTCTCTGGTACCAGGTAGCTGCTGAAATTTCCACTTAGTTCTCTAGTTTCTTGTTGTTGCTTTCATTAGGTTCCTTAGAGCCTCATCCTACACAGGTATGATTTACAAGTCAGCCAAGGATTTGAAGTATAAATTAGTACGTAGTTCTAGGGCTCTTTTTGTCTACTTTCTTGTTGTAATGTTCCCCCAGCCACTTTGGCAACTTCATGCTTACATCTTAATGTCCCCATAGTCCATTAAGACTTGTTTTCTGCCTTGGTTCCTTCTCCTGTGCTCTGTGTACACTGTGAAAATGTTCTTTGAAGAAACAACCCTGAATGTGAATTGCCTCTAGATCCTTCTTTTCAAGGAGCTCATCACCTCCAGTTTCTGCCAGCTTTTGGTTTCTCTCTTATGCCTTCAATTGTTTTTTTTTATTTTTTTATTTTTTTTCAATTGTTTTTTTATAATTTGTCCAGAGTTTACAGTTATCATTGGAAGCATTAGTCCAATACAACCTACTCTGCCATTTTCTAGAATTTCAGAGAGTTTACAGTAAACTTTTAGGACTCCAAAAATTATCAGAAGCTGTTGTTGAGTAATTGTATGCCTAAGATAAACATTCCTGACATTGGAATTTTTAAAAAATAAGTATCATTCTGTAGCAAAATGGAAGAAATTCACTTTATTAATATTTATGATTTAACTCTAAGACATATATATATATGAAGATTAGGAGAAATGCAAAGCTGAAAAATATGGAATATTTGATAGAGGAGAATTTTCTTTTAATATATTTTTATTTTAAAAAAGTGCAAAGAGGAGAGGGAAATCATTGGATTAAAGAAATTTAAGAGACTTTTGGAATAGATGAACCTTTTTTGAATTCTCAAGCAGTAAACTAAAAAAATTGAAATCAATTAGATTTTGAGGACTGAATATTTTATATTAAGAGAGTACTGTTAATTTCTTGGTATGATATAGTATTATGATTGTGGTTTTTTATTCCTTTTTATTTTTTATAATTTTCTTATTGTATAATATAGCATATATACAAAGCAAAGAAAGGAAAAAGCAATAGTTTTCAAAGCACTCTTCAATAAGTAGCTACAGGACAAGTCCCAGAATTTGTCATGGGCTACCATACCATCATCTCATATTTTTCCTTCTAGCTGTTCCAGAACATAGGAGGCTAGAAGGAGTAAATATTTTTTTATCATCACAATCGGCTTTTTTGTGCATGTGAAAAATAACATAAATACAAAACAATGAATTTCAAAACACAGCACAACGTTAGTTGTAGAACAGATTTCAGAGTTTGGCATGCGTCATAATTCCACAATTTTAGGTTTTTACTTATAGCTGCTCTAAAATCCTGGAGACTAAAAGAAATATCAGTGTAATAATTCAGTAGTCATATTCATTTCTTAAACCCTGCCTTCTCTGTATAACTCTACTATGACCTTTGATCTTTCTATACCACTCGTTAGGGGTATTTGGGCTATGACCATTCTAACTTTTTCATGTTAGTAATATCCCATTTCAGTAATATGGGGTAGGGAGATGGAACAAGCTGATGTTCTAGAGAGGCTGGCCCCTCTAGGTTGCAGGACTGATCTGTTCCAGGGACCCATCTGGAGGTGTAGGTTTCTGGAAAGTTACCCTTGTGCATGGAACCTTTGTAGAATCTTATATAAAGTCCTAGGTGTTCTTTAAGATTGGGTGGAATGGTTTTGGTTTTGGTTTGGCAAGTTACGAAAGACAGCAATGTCTAACTGAAGCTTGCATTGAGAGTGACCTCCAGAGTAGCCTCTAGACTATTTGAACTCTCTCAACCACTGATACTTCATTAATTACACTTTTCTTCCCCCTTTTGGTCAGGATGGCACTGTTGAGCCCATCATGCCAGGGCAGGCTCATCCCTGGGGTCATCTCCCTTACCACCAGGGAGACTTTCACCCCTGAATGTCATGTCCCACGTAGGGGGCAGGGCAATGATTTCACTTGCAGAGTTGGGTTTTGAGAGAGTGAGGCCACATCTGAGCAACAGAAGAGGTCCTCCAGAAGTAACTCTTAGGTATACCTATAGGTAGGCTAAGCTTCTCCTCTACATACATAAACTTCACAAGAATAAGCCTCAAGATCAAGGGCCTAGCCTATTAATTTGGGTGTCCCTATATTTGACACAGTATTAGGGGTTTCCCTGGTGGTAAAGTTTAATAGTTCCATATTTTTTCTCCCTAAAAGAAACCATACAATAATTGTTCTTTCATTTCTGGCTTAATTTTCCTCACCAGATGTCCCTCAGGTTCATTCACATTGTTGGATGCCTCCTGACGTTACTCCTTTTTGTAGCCACACAATAACTTATCATAAGTATATTCCATCATTTGCCAATCTACTTCTCAGTCAGTGGATCCTTCAGCCACCTGCATTCATTAGGCATCTTATATAATGCCCAAAGTCCACAGTCCAACAACACTCTTCAATTTTAATTTCATTGTTCCCAAGAGAGATAACTAGTAAACATACCCTCACCAAACAGAAGATCTAAATCTCCCCTTAACTCTTGTCAGTCCTCCCATTATTTACATCTGTGATGCTGTAGTACTTCTGATGTTTTCCTCTTAAACCTAGCACATAGCTTGCAATAGCAGTTTTCCCCCTGTGCCCTGGACTTAAATGCTCTTTATACAAGAATCATACCTTGAAGTAGTTCTTGCAAGAACTTACTTATATTTCTAGTATTTATTAGTGGGACACATAGGTCTATGCAACCTCTTTCAGTTATGTTCACCTTCGATATGGTAATATTAGTTACAGACCTACTAGAGAACTGCCTTCACTTCTATCTGTTCCCTTACATTTGAGTTCAGCCTCATTAGGCTGACTGTTCACCCATCTCTAGCTTCTGTGTTTATCTCAGACCCTGTCATGGTTAGGGACAGGTGTCAACTTGGCCAAGTTGTGGTACCTGTTCATCTGATTGGGCAAGCGCTGGCCTGTCTGTTGCAATGAGGACATTTCATAGGATTAGGTCATGATCACATCAGCTACATCCACAGCTGATTCCATTTGTAATCAGCCAAAGGGGAGTGTCTTCTGCAATTAGTGATGCTAAATCCAATCGTGGGAAGCCTTTTAAGGAGGACTCAGAGGAGACAGGTTCCATTCCTGCTTTGGCTGGTGAGCCTCTTCTGTGGAGTTTGTCCAGGCCATCCATTGGAGTCATCGGCTTCGCAGCCTGCCCTGTGGATTTTGGACTCTGCATTCCTACGGTCACGTGAGACACTTTCATAAATTTTATATTTGCAAGTGTTCCCTGTTGGTTCTGTTTCTCTAGAGAACCCTAACTAATACAGACCCCTATATTCTGTATTATAAGCCTGTGATTTAACCTTTACCATGGTCATAAAAGCGGATTCATACAGCATCTATGCTTTAATGTCTGGCTTATTTCACTCAGCACTATGTCTTCAAGACTCATCCATCTTGTCATGTGCTTCGGAATGTCATTTCGTCATATTGCTGCATAATATTCCATCATATGTATATACCATATTTTGTTAATCCACTCATATGTTGATGGGCATTTGGATTGTTTTCATCTTTTGGCAATTATGAATAATGCTGCCATGAACATCAGTGTGCAAATGTCTGTTTGTGTCACTATTTCAGCTCTTCTTGATATATACCAAGTAGTGCTGTTGCTGGATCATAGGGCAACTGGATATTTAGTTCCTGAGAAACTGCTAAACTGCTTCCATAGTGGCTATACCATTATACATTCCCACCAGCAGTGTATAAAGTGTCCCAATTTCTACACATCCTCTCCAACATTTGTAGTTTCCTGTTTGTTTAATAGCAGCCATTCTTATAGGTGTGAGGTGGTATCTCATTGTTGTCTTGATCTACATTTCCCTTACAGCTAATGAAAATGAGCATCTCTTCATGTGCTTTTGAGCCTCCTGTATTTGCTTTTCAGAAAAATCCCTATTGATATCTTTAGTCCATTTTATAATTGGGTTGTTTGTTATTTTGTTGCTGAGTTATATGATTTCTTTATGTATACAGGATATCAAGCCTTTGTCCAATGTGTGATTCCAAAATATTTTCTCCCATTGAGTTGGTGCCTCTTCACCTTTTTGATAAAGTTTTTTGACATCCAGAAGCATTTGATTTTGAGGAGTTCCCATTTATCTATTTTTTTTCTTTTGTTGCTTGTCCTTTGGGTGTAAAATTTAGGGAGCTACCTCCTATTACTAGGTCTTGAAGATGTTTCCTATATTTTCTTCTAAGAAATATATTTATTTCTTATATTTAGGTGTTTGATCCATTTTTGAGTTAACTTTTGTATAGGATATAAGGTAAGGGTTCTCTTTCATTCTTTTGGCTATTGATAGACAGTTCTCCTCTGCTCATTTGTTGGAAAGACTATTTTGTCCCACTTCCGTGGGTTTGGATGCCTTGTTAAAAATCATTGAACCATAGATTTGGTTGTCTGTTTCTGCACTCTCGATTCGATTCCATTGGCCAGTACTTCTTTCTTTGTGCCAGTATCATGCTGTTTTGACCAATGTGGCTTTATAGTAAGTTTTAACGTTAGGGAGGGAGTGTTAATCCTCCTACTTCATTCTTGTTTTTTAGAATGCTTTTAGGTATTCAGAGTCTCTTTCCCTTCCAGATGAATTTGGTAAATAGCTTGTCCACATCTTCAGAGTTAAGTTGTTGGAATTTTGATTGGTAATGCATTGAATCTGTAGGTTAGTTTGGGTAGAATTGACATCTTAACTATATTTAACGTTCCTATCCATGAGCAGGGAATGTCTTTCTACCTTTAGCAATGATGTGTAGTTTTCTGTGTACAAATCCTTTAGTTAAGTTCATTCCTAGGTACTTGACTCTTTTAATTTCTATTTTGAATGGAATTTTTTCCTTAACTGACTCCTCAGGTAGGTCATTGTTTGTGTATAGAAACATTACTGATTTTTGCACATTAATTTTATATCCTGTCACTTTGCTAATTTGTTTATTAGCTCAGGTAATTTTGTTGTAGATTTTTCAGACTTTTCCAAATATAGTATCATGTCATCTGCAAATAATGAAAGTTTTACTTCTTCTTTTCCAATTTGGATGCATTTTATTTCTTCTCCCTGCCTGATTGCTCTAGCTCGAACTTCTAGTACAAAGTTGAATAGTAGTGGTGACAGAGGGCGTCCTTGTCTTCTTCCCAATCTTAGGGATTTCAGTCTCTCGCAATTGAGTACAATGCTGGCTGTTGGTTTTTTTTATATATATATCCTTTATCATATTGAGGAAGTTATCTTTGATTCCTATCTTTTGAAATGTTTTTATCAGAAAAGGATGTTGAATTTTTTCAAATGCTTTTTTAAACTTTAATCGAGACGATCATGTGATTTTTTTCCTTTCAATTTATTAATGTGCTGTATTACATTAAATGATTTTCTTGTGTTGAACCATCCTTGCATTCCTGGTATAAACCCGATTTGTTCATGCTTTATAATTCTTTTAATTTGTTGTTGGATTCTATTTGCTAGTGTTTTGTTGAGAATTTTTGCATCATTATGGAGATTGGCCCATAGTTTTCCTTTCTTATAGCATCTTTACCAGGTTTTGGTATTCGAATGATATTAGCTTCCTAAAATTAGTTAGGTAGTGTTCCTTTTTTCCTCAGTTTTTTTGGATTAATTTGATCAGGGTTTGTGTTCTTTTTGGAATGTTTGATAAAATTCCCCTGTGAAGCCTTCTGACCCTGGGCTTTTCTTTGTAGGAAGATTTTTGTTGACTGATTGACTCTGTTTACTTGTGATTGGTTTATTGAGAGCGTCTTCTGTTTCTTCTGGGGTCCGTATAGCTTGTTCGTGTGTTTCCAGGAATTTGTCCATTTCATCTAAGTTGTCTAGTTTGTTGGCATATAGTTGTTCAAAGTATCCGCTTACGATGTCTTTTATTTCTTTGGCATCTGTGGTAAGACACCCCTTCTCCTTTCTGATTTTGTTTATTTGCATCCTCTCTGTATTTTTTTCTTTGTTGCTGTTGCTAGTGGCCCATCAGTTTTATTGATTTTCTCAAAGAACCAACTTTTGGTTTTATTGATTTTTTTCTGTTGTTCTTTTGTTCTCCATTCGTTTAACTCTTCTTTCGTCTTTGTTATTTCTCTTCTTCTATTTGCTTTGGGGTTAGTTTGCTGTTCTTTCTTTCTCAAGTTCCTCCAGGTGAGCAGTTGAAGTCCTCGATTTTTGCTCATTCTTGTTTTTTAATGTAGGCATTTAGGGCAATAAATTTCCCTCAGCACTGCCTTTGCCTCATCCCATAAGTTCTGATATGTTGTATTCTCCTTTTCATTCGTGTCCAGATAGCCACTGATTTCTCTAGCTATTTCTTCTTTGATGCACTGGTTGTTTAAGAGTGTGTTATTTAATCTCCATATATTTGTGAAAGTTCTTGTTCTTTGGTGTTTATTGATATCCAGCTTCCTTCCAATGTGATCAGAGAACATGTTTGTTTGTTTTTTATGAAACATAACCACATATAAATACATTCTTACCATATGACCACTTCATTCGTATTATATAATCAATAACTCACAATATCATCATATAGTTATATATTCATCATCATGATCATTTGCATCAATTCAGAAAAAGAAATAAGAAGAGAACAGAAAAAAATTCATACTTACCATACCCTTACTCCCTTTCTTTGATCACTACCATTGAGAAAGTGTTTTGAATAATTTCAGTGTTTTAAAATTTGTAAAGACCTGTTTTATGCCCCAGCATATGATCTATCCTGGAGAATGTTCCATGAACACTAGAGAAGTATGTGTATCCTGCTGTTTTGGGGTGTAATCACTTACATACGTCTGTTATGTCTAATTCATTTATCAGGTTGTTTAACTTCTCTGTTTCCTTGTTGATCTTCTGTCTTCTTCTGTCTATAGAGGAGTGTGGTGTATTGAAGTCTCCTGCTATTATTGTTGAAACATCTATCACTCCCTGCAGTTTGGCCAATGTCTCTCTCATGTACTTAGGAGCTCCTTCATTGGGAGCATAAACATTTATGATTGTTTTTTCTTTTTGATGAATTGTCCCTTTTATTAATATATAATGTTCTTCTTTTTCTCTTATGATGGCTGTACATTTAAACTCTTTTTTGTCCGATAATAGTATAGCTAATCCTTTCTTTTGGTCACAACTTGCGTAGAACATCTTTTTCCCTCTTTTCACTTTCAGTCTATTTGTATCCTTGTGTCTAAAATGAGTCTCTTTTAAGCAGCATATAGCTGGGTTATATTTCTTAATCCAGTCTGCCAATCTGTGTCTTTTAATTGGTAAGTTTAGTCTGTTAATATTCAAAGTTATCACTGAAAAGGCGTTTCTTGAGTCCACCATCTTACCTTTTGCATTTTGTTTGTCAGATCTATATATTCTTTTCACTCTTTCTGTTTTTATCCTTTAAGTTATCCTTACTTGTACTCTTCAATTCTCTGCCTTCCTCCAGACCTCCCTCTCCTGTCTTTTTTTTTCCACTGGCAGACTCCCTTTAGTGTTTTTTGTAGGGTTGGTCTCTTGTTGGCACATTCTTTCAGGATTTGTTTGTCAGTGAAAATTTTAATCTCTCCCTCAGGTTTTTTTTTTTTTATTGATTAACGGGAAAAAAGAAATTAACCCAACATTTAGAAATCATTCCATTCTACATATGCAATCAGTAATTCTTAACAGCATCACATAGATGCATGATCATCATTTCTTAGGACATTTGCATCGGTTTAGAAGAACTAGCAACACAATAGAAAAAGATATAGAATGTTAATATAGAGAAAAAAAATAAAAATAATAATAGTAAAAAAAAAGACAAACAAACAACCAGACAGACAAAAACAAAACAAACAAACAAACAAAAAAAACAACCTATAGCTCAGATGCAGCTTCATTCAGTGTTTTAACATGATTACTTTACAATTAGGTATTATTGTGCTGTCCATTTTTGAGTTTTTGTATCTAGTCCTGTTGCACAGTCTGTATCCCTTCAGCTCCAATTACCCATTATCTTACCCTGTTTCTAACTCCTGCTGGACTCTGTTACCAATGACATATGCCAAGTATATTCTCGAATGTCGGTTCACATCAGTGGGACCATACAGTATTTGTCCTTTAGTTTTTGGCTAGACTCACTCAGCATAATGTTCTCTAGGTCCATCCATGTTATTACATGCTTCATAAGTTTATCCTGTCTTAAAGCTGCATAACATTCCATCGTATTTATATACCACAGTTTGTTTAGCCACTCGTCTGTTGATGGACATTTTGGCTGTTTCCATCTCTTTGCAATTGTAAATAACGCTGCTATAAACATTGGTGTGCAAATGTCCGTTTGTGTCTTTGCCCTTAAGTCCTTTGAGTAGATACCCAGCAATGGTATTGCTGGGTCGTGTGGCAATTCTATATTCAGCTTTTTGAGGAACCGCCAAACTGCCTTCCACGGTGGTTGCACCATTTTACATTCCCACCAACAGTGGATAAGTGTGCCTCTTTCTCCGCATCCTCTCTAGCACTTGTCATTTTCTGTTTTGTTGATAATGGCCATTCTGCTGGGTGTGAGATGATATCTCATTGTGGTTTTGATTTGCATTTCTCTAGTGGCCAGGGACATTGAGCATCTCTTCATGTGCCTCTTGGCCATTTGTATTTCCTCTTCTGTTAGGTGTCTGTTCAAGTCTTTTTCCCATTTTGTAATTGGGTTGGCTGTCTTTTTGTTGTTGAGATGAACAATCTCTTTATAAATTCTGGATACTAGACCTTTATCTGATATGTCATTTCCAAATATTGTCTCCCATTGTGTAGGCTGTCTTTCTATTTTCTTGATGAAGTTCTTTGATGCACAAAAGTGTTTGATTTTGAGGAGCTCCCATTTATTTATTTCTTTCTTCAGTGCTCTTGCTATAGGTTTAAGGTCCATAAAACCGCCTCCAATTGTAAGTTTCGTAAGATATCTCCCTACATTTTCCTCTATCTGTTTTATGGTCTTAGACCTAATGTTTAGATCTTTGATCCATTTTGAGTTAACTTTTGTATAGGGTGTGAGATATGGGTCTTCTTTCATTCTTTTGCATATGGATATCCAGTTCTCTAGGCACCATTTATTGAAAAGACTGTTCTGTCCCAGGTGAGTTGGCTTGACTGCCTTATCAAAGATCAAATGAAATGTCCATAGATGAGAGGGTCTATATCTGAGCACTCTATTCGATTCCATTGGTCGATATATCTATCTTTATGCCAATACCATGCTGTTTTGACCACTATGGCTTCATAATATGCCTTAAAGTCAGGCAGCGCGAGACCTCCAGCTTCGTTTTTTTTCCTCAAGATGTTTTTAGCAATTCGGGGCACCCTGCCCTTCCAGATAAATTTGCTTATTGGTTTTTCTATTCCTGAAAAGTAAGTTGTTGGGATTTTGATTGGTATTGCATTGAATCTGTAAATCAATTTAGGTAGGATTGACATCTTAACTATATTTAGTCTTCCAATCCATGAACACGGTATGCCCTTCCATCTCTTTAGGTCTTCTGTGATTTCTTTTAACAGTTTTTTGTAGTTTTCTTTATATAGGTTTTTTGTCTCTTTAGTTAAATTTATTCCTAGGTATTTTATTCTTTTAGTTGCAATTGTAAATGGGATTCGTTTCTTGATTTCCCCCTCAGCTTGTTCATTACTAGTGTATAGAAATGCTACAGATTTTTGAATGTTGATCTTGTAACCTGCTACTTTGCTGTACTCATTTATTAGCTCTAGTAGTTTTGTTGTGGATTTTTCCGGGTTTTCGACGTATAGTATCATATCGTCTGCAAACAGTGATAGTTTTACTTCTTCCTTTCCAATTTTGATGCCTTGTATTTCTTTTTATTGTCTAATTGCTCTGGCTAGAACCTCCAATACAATGTTGAATAATAGTGGTGATAGTGGACATCCTTGTCTTGTTCCTGATCTTAGGGGGAAAGTTTTCAATTCTTCCCCATTGAGGATGATATTAGCTGTGGGTTTTTCATATATTCCCTCTATCATTTTAAGGAAGTTCCCTTGTATTCCTATCTTTTGAAGTGTTTTCAACAGGAAAGGATGTTGAATCTTGTCAAATGCCTTCTCTGCATCAATTGAGATGATCATGTGATTTTTCTGCTTTGATTTGTTGATATGGTGTATTACATTAATTGATTTTCTTATGTTGAACCATCCTTGCATACCTGGGATGAATCCTACTTGGTCATGATGTATAATTCTTTTAATGTGTTGTTGGATACGATTTGCTAGAATTTTATTGAGGATTTTTGCATCTATATTCATTAGAGAGATTGGTCTGTAGTTTTCTTTTTTTGTAATATCGTTGCCTGGTTTTGGTATGAGGGTGATGTTGGCTTCATAGAATGAATGAGGTAGTTTTCCCTCCACTTCGATTTTTTTGAAGAGTTTGAGGAGAGTTGGTACTAATTCTTTCTGGAACGTTTGGTAGAATTCACATGTGAAGCCGTCTGGTCCTGAACTTTTCTTTTTAGGAAGCTTTTGAATGACTAATTCAATTTCTTTACTTGTGATTGGTTTGTTGAGGTCATCTATTTCTTCTTGAGTCAAAGTCGGTTGTTCATGTCTTTCCAGGAACCCGTCCATTTCATCTAAATTGTTGTATTTATTAGCGTAAAGTTGTTCATAGTATCCTGTTATTACCTTCTTTATTTCTGTGAGGTTAGTAGTTATGTCTCCTCTTCCATTTCTGATCTTATTTATTTGTATCCTCTCTCTTCTTCTTTTTGTCAGTCTTGATAAGGGCCCATCAATCTTATTGATTTTCTCATAGAACCAACTGCTGGTCTTATTGATTTTCTCTATTGTTCTCATGTTTTCAATTTCATTTATTTCTGCTCTGATCTTTGTTATTTCTTTCCTTTTGCTTGCTTTGGGATTAGTTTGCTGTTCTTTCTCCAGTTCTTCCAAGTGAACAGTTAATTCCTGCATTTTTGCCTTTTCTTCTTTTCTGATATAGGCATTTAGGGCAATAAATTTCTCTCTTAGCACTGCCTTTGCTGCATCCCATAAGTTTTGATATGTTGCGTTTTCATTTTCATTTGCCTCTAGGTATTTACTAATTTCTCTTGCAATTTCTTCTTTGACCCACTTGTTGTTTAAGAGTGTGTTGTTGAGCCTCCACGTATTTGTGAATTTTCTAGCACTCCGCCTATTATTGATTTCCAGCTTCATTCCTTTATGATCCGAGAAAGTGTTGTGTATGATTTCAATCTTTTTTAATTTGTTAAGACTTGCTTTGTGACCCAGCATATGGTCTATCTTTGAGAATGATCCATGAGCACTTGAGAAAAAGGTGTATCCTGCTGTTGTGGGATGTAATGTCCTATAAATGTCTGTTAAGTCTAGCTCATTTATAGTAATATTCAGATTCTCTATTTCTTTATTGATCCTCTGTCTAGATGTTCTGTCCATTGATGAGAGTGGGGAATTGAAGTCTCCAACTATTATGGTATTTGTGTCTATTTCCCTTTTCAGTGTTTGCAGTGTATTCCTCACGTATTTTGGGGCATTCTGGTTTGGTGCGTACATATTTATGATTGTTATGTCTTCTTGTTTAATTGTTCCTTTTATTAGTATATCGTGTCCTTCTTTGTCTCTTTTAACTGTTTTACATTTGAAGTCTAACTTGTTGGATATTAGTATGCCCACTCCTGCTCTTTTCTGGCTGTTATTTACATGAAATATCTTTTCCCAACCTTTCACTTTCAACCTATGTTTATCTTTGGGTCTAAGATGTGTTTCCTGTAGACAGCATATAGAAGGATCCTGTTTTTTAATCCATTCTGCTATTCTATGTCTTTTGATTGGGGAATTCAGGCCATTAACATTTAGTGTTATTACTGTTTGGATAATATTTTCCTCTACCATTTTGCCTTTTGTATTATATATATCATATCTGACTTTCCTTCTTTCTACACTCTTCTCCATACCTCTCTCTTCTGTCTTTTCGTATCTGACTCTAGTGCTCCCTTTAGTATTTCTTGCAGAGCTGGTCTGTTGGTCAGAAATTCTCTCAGTGACTTTTTGTCTGAGAATGTTTTAATTTCTGCGTCATTTTTGAAGGACAATTTTGCTGAATATAGGAGTCTTGGTTGGCAGTTTTTCTCTTTTAGTAATTTAAATATATCATCCCACTGTCTTCTAGCTACCTTGGTTTCTGCTGAGAAATCTACACATAGTCTTATTGGGTTTCCCTTGTATGTGATGTTGTTTTTCTCTTGCTACTTTCAAGATCCTCTCTTTCTCTTTGACTTCTGATATTCTAACTAGTAAGTGTCTTGGAGAACGCCTATTTGGGTCTAATGTCTTTGGGGTGCGCGCACTTCTTGTATCTGTAATTTTAGGTTTTTCATAAGAGTTGGGAAATTTTCAGTGATAATTTCTTCCATTAGTTTTTCTCCTCCTTTTCCCTTCTCTTCTCCTTCTGGGACACCCACAGCATGTATATTTGTGCGGTTCATATTGTCCTTGAGTTCCCTGATACCGTGTTCAAATTTTTCCATTCTTTTCCCGATAGTTTCTGTTTGTTTTTGGAATTCAGATGTTCCATCCTCCAAATCACTAATTCTATCTTCTGTCTCTTTGAATCTATCATTGTAGGTATCCATTGTTTTTTCCATCTTTTCTACTTTATCCTTCACTTCCATACGTTCTGTGATTTGTTTTTTCAGTTTTTCTATTTCCTCTTTTTGTTCAGCCCATGTCTTCTTCATGTCCTCCCTCAATTTATCGATTTCGTTTTTGAAGAGGTTTTCCATTTCTGTTCGTATATTCAGCATTAGTTGTCTCAGCTCCTGTATCTCATTTGAACTATTGGTTTGTTCCTTTGACTGGGCCATATTTTCAATTTTCTGAGCGTGATCCGTTATCTTCTGCTGGAGTCTGGGCATTTAGTCAGATTTCCCTGGGTGTTGGACCCAGCAGGTTGAAAGATTTTTCTGTGAAATCTCTGGGTTCTGTTTTTCTTATCCTGCCCAGTAGGTGGTGCTCGTGGCACACGTTTGTCTGCGGATCCCACCAGTAAAAGGTGCTGTGGGTCCTTTAACTTTGGAAAACTCTCGCCGTGGGGGAGGTTCGCCAGTCGAAGCAGCTTGAAAGAGTGCCAACCGGCCCGGGGGTCCGAACGCGGGGAGGGTCGCCAGCCGCCACAGCCCGGGAGAGCGCCCGTCCAAATTTCCTCGTCGGCCTGGGGTGCCAAGCGTGCTGGGAGAGCGCCAGCCGCTGCGGCCTGGGAGAGTGCACCGGTCCCAGCCGGACCGGGGAGTCACATGTTTGGAAGGGACCCCCCCGTCACCGTTCTCCGCGGCCTGGGGATTTCCGATCCAATTCTCTCAGTTGGTCCGGGGGGGAGTGCGTGTTGCGGGCGCCAGCCGCCGCGGCTTGAGGGGACCGCCTGCCCAGTTCTGCCAGCTGGCCCGGGAAGGAGGAAGGGAGGGACTCCGGCCGCTTGCCGCCCTGCCCGGGGAAGCCCGCGCCCCTCGGCAATCTCACCGGAGCGGGTTCTCTCAGCCAGTCAGCCGTTCCAGGATGGGGTACGCTGTCTTTTTGATCTCTGTTGTGGCTCCGGGAGCTGTTCTGTATCGTTTTACTCCCCTAGTAGCTGTTCTGGAGGAGGAACTAAGATCCGCGCGTCTTACTAAGCTGCCATCTTCTCCGGAAGTACCCTCCCTCAGGTTTGAAGGACAATTTGACTGGGTACTGAATTCTTGGCTGGAAGTCTTTCTCTTTCAGGATTTTATACATATCATACCACTGCCTTCTCGCCTCCATGGTGCTAGTTGAGTAGTCTGAACTCAGTCTTATGTGATTACCTTTGTATGTAGTAGATTGTTTTTCTCTTGCTGCTTTCAGGATTTTCTGTTTCTCTTCAACAGTTGACAGACTGATTAGTATGTGTCTTTGAGAAGTCCTATTTGGATTTGTTCTATTTGGAGTTCATTGAGCGTCTTTGACTTGTATATTATGTCCTTTTAAGGGTTGGGAAATTTTCCCCCATTATATCCTCAACTAATTTTCATAGCCCTTTGCTCTTCTTTTCTCCTTCTTGGACACCGGTGATTCTTATATTTCTGTGCTTTGTTTTGTCCGTCATTTTCCTGAGATCCAATTCAAATTTTTCCACCTTTTTTTACCAATTGCTGTTTTGAGTGTTCAGTTGTCCTGTTCTCTAGTTCGCATATTCTTTTTTCCACCTCTTCATATCTGCTGTTGTGTATCTCTAATATGTTTTTAATTTGGTCTACAGCATCTTTAGTCTCTGTGATATCTGCTATTTTTCTATTTATTCTTTCAAATTTCTCTAAATGCTTTTGTAGTATCTTCTTGATCTCCTTTATGTCATAGCCATCCCATTTATTTTACTTAGTAGAGTTATATAAACCTCTTTGATTAGTTGTTCCAAAGTCTGTGTCTCCTCTGGTGTTTTAATTTGGTCTTAGGCTGGGCTATATCTGTCTGCATCATGATATGCTTAGTGATCTGCTGTATAGTGGCATGTAAATATCTTGATTGGTTTACTTTGGGATTTGATTTCCTTCAGTAAGTCTAAAGCCTTGTATTTTGCAGGATGGTGGTGGAGCAGGATAGAGGGTGCAGGGTGGGGCTAAATAGTGCAGTGATGCATTGTAGCGCTGGTATACACACAGGTTTGGGATTCTGTGCTGATGCCTGTGAACGTAGGTGCCCAGTGGTGGGGAGGATGTGGGTTTGCAGATTATGGTTTTGTTTTTAAAAAGAGATCGTACCTTTTAAAGATAAAAACAGGATTATTTACATTTAAAAGAATTATATTATATCTAGGGAATGGGTAGCATCGTATGTGAAATAACGTTGGCTTGCATTAAAGCTGAGAGATTTGTACCTGAGGTTCATTATACTGTTTGCTCTACTTTTATAACTGTTTTTAAGTTTTCCTAATAAAATTTTTAAAAGTTATTTTCATACTCAGAATTTTACAGTTAAAATTCAGACTTCCTAATAGCTTTTCTCTTGGGGGGTGGGGTGGGGGTGCATGGTCCAGGAATCGAACCCTGGTCTCGCACATGGAAGGCAAGCATTCTACCACTGAACCACCCGTGTACCCCCGATAGCGTTTTTATTTTTGCTTTTCAGAATGGTTGCTGAGTGGAGGTTGTCTCGAGGTGTTGAAGAACAGACGCAAGCCTTCTTTGAAGGCTTTAATGAAATTCTTCCCCAGCAGTATTTACAATACTTTGATGCAAAGGAATTAGAGGTAAGAAGTATTTCTTCTTTCTCCTACACCATGTGGGTTAATAAAGTCTTTTAAGTGTCTGCTTTCAACTCAGTTTCCCATCTGTCCAGTGGCAATAGTATTTTTTATGTTGCCTGCAGGTTTTGAAGCATCCCCAGAGATTAAACATGTGTAATTTTTTTAAGTACTACTGTAAGGGCATTTCTACAGTGAGTAACATGTTTCCTTGAATTTGTGTATATATGACACCATACATAGAAACTCATCTTCGTGAATAATGTAGATAAAATTCTTCTTGCACAGTTCACAAATGGAAGCCTTCTGAGTAATTGGGGGTTTTGTTTTTGTTTTTTCTTTCTTTTGGGGGGTGCATGGGCTGTTGATCGAACCCAGGTGTCCTACGTGTCAGGTGAGCATTCTATCACTGAACCACCTGTAAACCTTGTAATTTGTTTTTGAAAGCTGTGTTTAATATTAGTATTTCCTTATCTCCATATACCATTTTTACATAGGTTATAGAATTACTTAAAAACATTTTTTCTTCTTCATCTCTAAAGGTCCTTTTATGTGGCATGCAAGAGATTGATTTGAATGACTGGCAAAGACATGCGATCTACCGTCATTACGCTAGGACAAGCAGACAAATCCTGTGGTTTTGGCAGGTTTGTCTTTTAATTTATTTCTATTGGCAACCACTGTTTTTTCAGAAATTGGTTATCACATATGAAAGTGTATCACAGAACAAAATGTACCAGTATGTGCAGGCTCCTCAGTCCATGTGGGTAGTTCATAATGTATGAATCCAGATTATAACAGGGTCCTTTTACCTTGCCAATTGAGCAGCACCCACATTACACCTTTGCCTAGAGTATAAAACAGCTCTAGATGCTAAGATTCATCTTTGTTTGATCTGAATGTTTTTGGAAATTTTTAGTCCTAAGTATGTTTTTCATTATTCACATCTCATTAAGAATCAAATAATATTCAGAAGACAGAACTTAGAGATATGGTTTGGACTCATAATGATAGCTCTTCACAAAATGGCTGGTATACATGTAAAATAATTCATGTGAGAAACTCAGAGATGAACAGAACTTTTGTAACAAATAGGATAAGAATTTTAAAACTATTGGCAATAGCCTATGGAAATGGTACCCCTGCAGCTTTTCAGGGTGGGGACCTGAGCAGCAGCTGTACATAGCAGCCCTGGTGAGACCCTGTTCTAGTTTGCTAGCTGCCAGAATGCAATATACCAGGAACAGAATGGTTTTTTAAAGGGGGAATTTAATAAGTTGCTAGTTTATAGTTCTAAGGCCGAGAAAATGTCTCAATTAAACAAGTTTATAGAAATGTCCAATCAAAGACATCCAGGGAAAGATACCTTGGTTCAAGAAGGCCGATGAAGATCAGGGTTTCTCTCTGGGAGGGCACATGGCGAACACAGCATCATCTGCTAGCTTTCTCTACTGGCTTTCTGTTTCATGAAGCTCCCTGGGAAGTGTTTTCCTTCTTCATCTCTGAAGGTCACTGGCTGGGGGACTCCCTCTGCTTCTTGTGGCTATGTCATTCTTCTCTGCTCTCTCTGAATCTCTCCCATTCTTCAAATGTTTCCTCTTTTATAGGATTCCAGTAAACTAATCAAGACCCACCCGAGTGGGTGGAGACACATCTCTACGTAATCCAGCTTAACAGCCACTCTTGATTGAGTCTCATCTCCAGGGAGATGATCTAATTACAGTTTCAAACATACAGTACTGAATAGGAATTAGAAGAAACTGCTGCCTTTACAAAATGGGATTAGGATTAAAACATGGCTTTTCTAGGGTACATACATCCTTTCAAACCAGCACAGATCCCTTTTATTTTACTGGGCAGTATGTTTTAGGTCAAGAAAAAGATTTTAGACTTCCGGAGAAGATGGCGGCTTAGTAAGACACACAGATCTTAGTTTCCTCTCCAGGACAGCTACTAAGGGAGTAGAAACGACACAGAACAGCTCCCAAAGCCACAACAGAGATAAAAAAGACAGCGTACCCCATCCTGGAACGGCTGGCTGGCTGAGAGAAGCCGCTCGGGTGAGATCGCCGAGGCGCGCGGGCTTCACCGGGCGGGGCGGCAAGCGGCCGGAGTCACTCCCTTCCCCCTTCCCGGGCCGGCTGGGAGAATTGGAGAGGCGGTCCCCTGAAACCGCGGCGGCTGGCGCCCACACCACGCGCAGCCCCCCGGACCAACTGAGAGAATTGGATCGGAAATCCCCAGGCCGCGGAGAACGGTGACGGGTGGGGGAGGCCCCTCCCAAACCCGTGACTCCCCGGGAACGTGCACTCTCCCGGGCGGGCCGCTGCCGCTGGCGCCCTCTCGCCACACTTGGTGCCCCGTACCGACTAGGAAATTCGGACGGGCGCTTTCCCGTGCTACGGCGGCCAGCAACCCTCCCCGCGTTCGGACCCCGGGCCGGCTCAAGCCGCTTCGACTAGCGAACCTCCCGGACGGCGAGAGTTTTCCAAAGTTAAAGGTCCCACAGCACCTTTTACTGGTGGGACCCGCAGACAAACGTGTGCCACAAGCGCCACCTACTGGGCAGGATAAGAAAAACAGAACCCAGAGATTTCACAGAAAAATCTTCCAAACTTTTGGATCCAATACCCAGGGAAATCTGTCTAAATGCGCAGATGCCAACAGAACATAACGGATCACGC
This sequence comes from Tamandua tetradactyla, assembly GCF_023851605.1. Lineage (NCBI taxonomy): Eukaryota > Metazoa > Chordata > Mammalia > Pilosa > Myrmecophagidae > Tamandua > Tamandua tetradactyla. The sequence continues at coordinate 18,274,903 of NC_135327.1, read as the reverse complement.
TCAAATAATTGAAAATATGGCCCAGTCAAAGGAACAAACCAATAGTTCAAATGAGATACAGGAGCTGAGACAACTAATGCTGAATATACGAACAGAAGTGGAAAACCTCTTCAAAAACGAAATCGATAAATTGAGGGAGGACATGAAGAAGACATGGGCTGAACATAAAGAAGAAATAGAAAAACTGAAAAAACAAATCACAGAACTTATGGAAGTGAAGGACAAAGTAGAAAAGATAGAAAAAACAATGGATACCTACAATGATAGATTCAAAGAGACAGAAGATAGAATTAGTGATTTGGAGGATGGAACATCTGAATTCCAAAAACAAACAGAAACTATCGGGAAAAGAATGGAAAAATTTGAACAGGGTATCAGGGAACTCAAGGACAATATGAACCGCACAAATATACGTGTTGTGGGTGTCCCAGAAGGAGAAGAGAAGGGAAAAGGAGGAGAAAAACTAATGGAAGAAATTATCACTGAAAATTTCCCAACTCTTATGAAAGACCTAAAATTACAGATCCAAGAAGTGCAGCGCACCCCAAAGAGATTTGACCCAAAGAGGCGTTCTCCAAGACACTTACTAGTTAGAATGTCAGAGGTCAAAGAGAAAGAGAGGATCTTGAAAGCAGCAAGAGAAAAACAATCCATCACATACAAGGGAAACCCAATAAGACTATGTGTAGATTTCTCAGCAGAAACCATGGAGGCTAGAAGACAGTGAGATGATATATTTAAATTACTAAAAGAGAAAAACTGCCAACCAAGACTCCTATATCCAGCAAAATTATCCTTCAAAAATGAGGGAGAAATTAAAACATTCTCAGACAAAAAGTCACTGAGAGAATTTCTGACCAACAGACCAGCTCTGCAAGAAATACTAAAGGGAGCACTAGAGTCAGATACGAAAAGACAGAAGAGAGAGGTATGGAGAAGAGTGTAGAAAGAAGGAAAGTCAGATATGATATATATAATACAAAAGGCAAAATGGTAGAGGAAAATATTATCCAAACAGTAATAACACTAAATGTTAATGGCCTGAATTCCCCAATCAAAAGACATAGAATAGCAGAATGGATTAAAAAACAGGATCCTTCTATATGCTGTCTACAGGAAACACATCTTAGACCCAAAGATAAACATAGGTTGAAAGTGAAAGGTTGGGAAAAGATATTTCATGTAAATAACAGCCAGAAAAGAGCAGGAGTGGGCATACTAATATCCAACAAGTTAGACTTCAAATGTAAAACAGTTAAAAGAGACAAAGAAGGACACGATATACTAATAAAAGGAACAATTAAACAAGAAGACATAACAATCATAAATATGTACGCACCGAACCAGAATGCCCCAAAATACGTGAGGAATACACTGCAAACACTGAAAAGGGAAATAGACACAAATACCATAATAGTTGGAGACTTCAATTCCCCACTCTCATCAATGGACAGAACATCTAGACAGAGGATCAATAAAGAAATAGAGAATCTGAATATTACTATAAAGGAGCTAGACTTAACAGACATTTATAGGACATTAAATCCCACAACAGCAGGATACACCTTTTTCTCAAGTGCTCATGGATCATTCTCAAAGATAGACCATATGCTGGGTCACAAAGCAAGTCTTAACAAATTAAAAAAGATTGAAATCATACACAACACTTTCTCGGATCATAAAGGAATGAAGTTGGAAATCAATAATAGGCAGAGTGCCAGAAAATTCACAAATACGTGGAGACTCAACAACACACTCTTAAACAACGAGTGGGTCAAAGAAGAAATTGCAAGAGAAATTAGTAAATACCTAGAGGCAAATGAAAATGAAAACACAACATATCAAAACTTATGGGATGCAGCAAAGGCAGTGCTAAGAGGGAAATTTATTGCCCTAAATGCCTATATCAGAAAAGAAGAAAAGGCAAAAATGGAGGAATTAACTGTTCACTTGGAAGAACTGGAGAAAGAACAGCAAACTAATCCCAAAGCAAGCAAAAGGAAAGAAATAACAAAGATCAGAGCAGAAATAAATGAAATTGAAAACATGAGAACAATAGAGAAAATCAGTAAGACCAGAAGTTGGTTCTATGAGAAAATCAATAAGATTGATGGGCCCTTATCAAGATTGACAAAAAGAAGAAGAGAGAGGATGCAAATAAATAAGATCAGAAATGGAAGAGGAGACATAACTACTGACCTCACAGAAATAAAGAAGGTAATAACAGGATACTATGAACAACTTTACGCTAATAAATACAACAATTTAGATGAAATGGACGGGTTCCTGGAAAGACATGAACAACCGACTTTGACTCAAGAAGAAATAGATGACCTCAACAAACCAATCACAAGTAAAGAAATTGAATTAGTCATTCAAAAGCTTCCTAAAAAGAAAAGTTCAGGACCAGACGGCTTCACATGTGAATTCTACCAAACGTTCCAGAAAGAATTAGTACCAACTCTCCTCAAACTCTTCAAAAAAATCGAAGTGGAGGGAAAACTACCTCATTCATTCTATGAAGCCAACATCACCCTCATACCAAAACCAGGCAACGATATTACAAAAAAAGAAAACTACAGACCAATCTCTCTAATGAATATAGATGCAAAAATCCTCAATAAAATTCTAGCAAATCGTATCCAACAACACATTAAAAGAATTATACATCATGACCAAGTAGGATTCATCCCAGGTATGCAAGGATGGTTCAACATAAGAAAATCAATTAATGTAATACACCATATCAACAAATCAAAGCAGAAAAATCACATGATCATCTCAATTGATGCAGAGAAGGCATTTGACAAGATTCAACATCCTTTCCTGTTGAAAACACTTCAAAAGATAGGAATACAAGGGAACTTCCTTAAAATGATAGAGGGAATATATGAAAAACCCACAGCTAATATCATCCTCAATGGGGAAGAATTGAAAACTTTCCCCCTAAGATCAGGAACAAGACAAGGATGTCCACTATCACCACTATTATTCAACATTGTATTGGAGGTTCTAGCCAGAGCAATTAGACAATAAAAAGAAATACAAGGCATCAAAATTGGAAAGGAAGAAGTAAAACTATCACTGTTTGCAGACGATATGATACTATACGTCGAAAACCCGGAAAAATCCACAACAAAACTACTAGAGCTAATAAATGAGTACAGCAAAGTAGCAGGTTACAAGATCAACATTCAAAAATCTGTAGCATTTCTATACACTAGTAATGAACAAGCTGAGGGGGAAATCAAGAAACGAATCCCATTTACAATTGCAACTAAAAGAATAAAATACCTAGGAATAAATTTAACTAAAGAGACAAAAAACCTATATAAAGAAAACTACAAAAAACTGTTAAAAGAAATCACAGAAGACCTAAAGAGATGGAAGGGCATACCGTGTTCATGGATTGGAAGACTAAATATAGTTAAGATGTCAATCCTACCTAAATTGATTTACAGATTCAATGCAATACCAATCAAAATCCCAACAACTTACTTTTCAGGAATAGAAAAACCAATAAGCAAATTTATCTGGAAGGGCAGGGTGCCCCGAATTGCTAAAAACATCTTGAGGAAAAAAAACGAAGCTGGAGGTCTCGCGCTGCCTGACTTTAAGGCATATTATGAAGCCATAGTGGTCAAAACAGCATGGTATTGGCATAAAGATAGATATATCGACCAATGGAATCGAATAGAGTGCTCAGATATAGACCCTCTCATCTATGGACATTTCATTTGATCTTTGATAAGGCAGTCAAGCCAACTCACCTGGGACAGAACAGTCTTTTCAATAAATGGTGCCTAGAGAACTGGATATCCATATGCAAAAGAATGAAAGAAGACCCATATCTCACACCCTATACAAAAGTTAACTCAAAATGGATCAAAGATCTAAACATTAGGTCTAAGACCATAAAACAGATAGAGGAAAATGTAGGGAGATATCTTACGAAACTTACAATTGGAGGCGGTTTTATGGACCTTAAACCTATAGCAAGAGCACTGAAGAAAGAAATAAATAAATGGGAGCTCCTCAAAATCAAACACTTTTGTGCATCAAAGAACTTCATCAAGAAAGTAGAAAGACAGCCTACACAATGGGAGACAATATTTGGAAATGACATATCAGATAAAGGTCTAGTATCCAGAATTTATAAAGAGATTGTTCATCTCAACAACAAAAAGACAGCCAACCCAATTACAAAATGGGAAAAAGACTTGAACAGACACCTAACAGAAGAGGAAATACAAATGGCCAAGAGGCACATGAAGAGATGCTCAATGTCCCTGGCCACTAGAGAAATGCAAATCAAAACCACAATGAGATATCATCTCACACCCAGCAGAATGGCCATTATCAACAAAACAGAAAATGACAAGTGCTGGAGAGGATGCGGAGAAAGAGGCACACTTATCCACTGTTGGTGGGAATGTAAAATGGTGCAACCACCGTGGAAGGCAGTTTGGCGGTTCCTCAAAAAGCTGAATATAGAATTGCCATACGACCCAGCAATACCATTGCTCGGAATCTACTCAAAGGACTTAAGGGCAAAGACACAAACGGATATTTGCACACCAATGTTTATAGCAGCATTATTTACAATTGCAAAGAGATAGAAACAGCCGAAATCTCCATCAACAGAAGAGTGGCTAAACAAACTGTGGTATATACATACGATGGAATACTATGTAGCTTTAAGACAGGATAAACTTATGAAGCATGTAATAACGTGGATGGACCTAGAGAACATTATGGTGAGTGAGTCTAGCCAAAAACTAAAGGACAAATACTGTATGGTCCCACTGATGTGAACAGACATTCGAGAATAAATTTGGAATATGTCATTGGTAACAGAGTCCAGCAGAAGGTAGAAACAGGGGAAGATAATGGCCAATTGGAGTTGAAGCGATACAGACGGTGTAACAGGACTAGATACAAAAACTCAAAAATGGACAGCACAATAATACCTAATTGTAAAGTAATCATGTTAAAACACTGAATGAAACTGCATCTGAGCTATAGGTTTTTGTTTTGTTTTGTTTTGTTTTGTTTTGATTTTACTATTATTACTTTTATTTTTTTCTCTATATCAACATTCTATATCTTTTTCGGTTATGTTGCTAGTTCTTCTAAACCGATGCAAATGTACTAAGAAATGATGATCATGCATCTATGTGATGCTGTTAAGAATTACTGATTGCATATGTAGAATGGAATGATTTCTAAATGTTGGGTTAATTTCTTTTTTTCCGTTAATTAAAAAAAAAAAAAAGAGAAGGGGTAATTGGAGCTGAAGGGATACAGACTGTACAACGGGACTGGATATGAAAACTCAGAAATGGACAGCACAATACTACCCAATTGTAATGCAATTATGTTAAAACACTGAATGAAGCTGCATGTGAGGTATAGGTTTTTTTTTTCTTTCTTTCTATTATTGTTTTAATTCTTAAAAAAAAAAAAGAAAAGAAAAAAAAGAAAAAGATTTTAAGTTTTTAATCACATTCACTCCTACAAATTAAACTGAATCTTAAAAACAATATATTCACAAATGGAAACTGGAGTTGGAGTACATTTAATCCTTTACCTCTTATGCCCAGTGGATTTCATTTCTAATAAGTGACTTAAACATAATGAATGTAGATAGAGTTGATTCTAAAGAAAAAATTTTTTTATCTATTGACACTAGTATAATATGATAAAAGTTATTCTTTACCCCCCCCATAAAAATCATTCGGCTGACCCAAAATATTTATTCTGTAGGCTAGAAAGCATTGTCTAGAAACCTAATGCTTTGAGTTCGAATGGTAGGAGATAAAAACCACATAATTTTGGTCACACATGGTTACACCAAAACATAAGTGACAGTGAGGGAAAGAAGTTATTGAGTATATGTGTATTAGCATTCTGTGGCCTTGATTATATTTGTTCATAAAACTAAAACGTCAGTACTGAATCAAGCAGTATGTCCTTTGTCACCACATAAATGTTCTGTGGTCCTGGCAGATCTTAGGTGAAAAAAAGAAGGGGTACCCTGGAAGAGCTGATCTTAATATTGTATGAGTTAGGGGGCTGTTGAGTCCAAGACACCCTTCTTTTTCTCTCTGCCTGTAAGGATGTGGGTCCTAAGATTTATATAGCTTGATGGGACTTTGACAAATGTAGCCATTCTCCTCCATTCACTGGGTTGGGTGTAGTCAGTATTTAGTACAGCTAACACCAGGAGTTCATTTAAGATTTGAAATGACTGTTTTTCTTGTTTAATGTGCTAACATAAAATATGACCTACATATCTTAAAATATGCTTTTAATAGTTTGTTAAAGAAATCGATAATGAAAAGAGAATGAGACTTCTGCAGTTTGTTACTGGAACCTGCCGATTGCCAGTTGGAGGATTTGCTGACTTAATGGGTATGTATACAGGATCACCTTTCCTGTGTAGAAACTTGTATATCTCTCTACTGTTACATGAATGTGTATACAACTTATCAGGATAGTAAAAACAGGTCTAAAGCATTTTCTTAAATTAGTCACAGTTCACTTACGTTTGTGTAAACTTTCAAATCACTTTGTAATCTCTACCTCTGTAAAAATTTTAGATCCTTAAGCTAAGCCCAACATTTTAAGTTAGTAGCATAGCAGTCCTTTGTATATAAATATATTTGCTCATTCACTCATTTGGCAAGCATTGTAATGCCTCCTGAGAGCCAGAAACTATTGGCTGTATTATACTGTATTTTAATGTTTACCATTCTTTCCTATTACATTGGGAATTCCTCGAATATAGATCTGTGTTGTCATCTTTTTATTTCTGTTGCCTAGCACATTGACTGTGGCATATTAGTCACTGATTAAAACGTATTGAAGTGAATGACCATGCAAATATTTACTTTGTGGCTAAATTAAAAATTAAGTAAATTAAGTATTTTTTTCATACCAGAATTTTGTCAAGACCCATTAGAGAATACACAGAAGAGGTTGTGATTCCCAAGCCTATGGACCTCTTGGGGACCAAAGTTCTTAGTCCATGAAGTGACATACCTGTCATTCAAAGTGGGTTGTAATAATTCAAATAAGAGAAAGACCATTGTGGTTGGAGTAGTCAGGGAAGGGCACTAAAGAAAGTGGGACTTCATTCAGGCCTATAAGTATTTACCATTAGTATTCTAAGCAGGGGCAATACCAGAAATAAAGGTATTAAGGCATCCTGTTGGAGTGCTTTTTTTTTTATTATTAATTAAAAAAAAATTTTTTTAAATACCAAAAAAACACCAAACAAATGCAAACAATTGTAACTTTTGATCATTCCATTCTACATATGTAATCAGTAATTCACAATATCATCACATAATTGCATATTCATCATCATGATCATTTCTGGAACATTTGCATCTATTCAGAAAAAGAAATAAAAAGGAAACAGAAAAAGATTCATACATGCCATACCTCCACCCCTCCCCCTCACCAATCACCAACATTTCACTCTAAATTTATTTTAACATTTGTACCCCCTATTATTCGTCTTTATTCCATATGTTTTATTTGTTGATAAGGTAGATAAAAGGAGCATCAGACACAATGTTTTTACAATCACCCAGTCACATTGTGAAAGCTATATCATTATACAGTCATCTTCAAGAAACATGGCTACAGGAACACAGCTCTACATTTTCAGGCAGTTCCCTCCAGTCTCTCCATTACATCTTGACTAACATGGTGGTAACTATTTAATGCATAAGAATAACCTCCAGGATAACCTCTCGACTCTGTTTGGAATCTCTCAGCCATTGACACTTTTTTTTTGTCTCATTTCTCTCTTCCCTCTTTTGTTTGAGAAGGTTTTCTCAATCCCTTGATGCTGAGTCTCAACTCGTTCTAGGATTTCTGTCCCACATTGCCAGGAAGGTCCACACACTCCTGGGAGTCATGTCCCATGTAGACAGGGGGAGGGTGGTGAGTTTGCTTGTTGTGTTGGCTGGAGAGAGAGGCCACATCTGAGCAACAAAAGAGGTTCTCTTGGGGGTGACTCTTAGGCCTTATTTTAAGTAGGCTTGACCTATCCTTTGTGGGCCCAAGCTTCATATGAACAAACCCCAAGATTGGGTGGGGGCTCAGCCTATAGCTTTGGTTGTTCACACTGCTTATGAGAATGTCAAGAATTCAACTTGGGGAAGTTGAATTTTCCCCTTCTCATCATCCCCAAAGGGGACTTTGCAAATACCTTTTTATTTACTGTTCAGATCACTCTGGGATTTATCGGGGCATCACTCTGGAGAAACCAACAAAATCTCATGTTGTTGGAGTGCTTTGTGTAGCTGAAGCAGGGGGTCAGAATTAGAGAACTGAGTCCATTAATTTTGGATACAGAATGTGGAATCAGTTTAACAAAGACTTTAAAACTCAGGCCAAAATAATTTGGACATTAGCCTGAGGGCACTATTAGAAGCTGTGGAAATTTTTGAATAAAGTGAGGGAGTCACTTGCTGAAGTTGCAATTTGGGAAAATTTGATAGCAAGGTATAGGGTAAATTAAAGATGGGGAGAGCCTGGAGATAAGAATTTATCACAGCAATGATAAGAACCTGATCTTAGGAGCTGGAAATGGAAATAGAAAAGAAGGGATAAAAAGTATTTGTAAAGTCCCCTTGGGGGAATGATGAGAAGGGGGGTATTCTAGTTTGCTAGCTCTGTGCAGTAGAGCAATATACCAGAAACGCATGGCTTTTAAAAAGGAGAATTTAATAAATTGCTAATTTACAGTTCTAAGGCCAAGAAAATGTCCCAATTAAAACAAGTCTATAGAAACATTCTGTTAAAGGCATCCATGAAATGATAACTTGGTCCAAGAAGACCAATGAAGTTCAGGATCTCTCTCTCAAGTGAGAAGGCACACGGTGAACACAGTCAGGGCTTCTCTCTCAACTGGAAGGGTACATGGTGAACATGGTGTCATCTGCTAGCTTTCTCTACTCGCTTCTGATTTCATGAAGCTCCCCAGGAGGTGTTTTCCTTCTTCATCTCCAAAGGTCACTGGATTATGGGCTCTCTGCTTCGTGGTGCTGCACCATTCTCTGCTCTCTCCAAATCGCCTTCATTCTCCAAAATGTTTCCTCTTTTATAGGACTCCAGAAACTTATCAAGACCCACCAAAATGGGTGAAGACATGTCGTCACCTAATCCAGTTTAACAACCACTCTTGATTTGATTACATCTCCATGGAGATGATCTGATTACATACAGTATTGAATAGGGATTATTCTGCCTTTACAAAATGGGATTTTGATTAAAACATGGCTTTTCTAGGGGACATACATCCTTTCAAACCAGCACAGGGAGAAAATTCAAATTCCCAAATAGGGAGAATTCCTGATATTCTCACAAGCAGTGGGGACAACCAAAGCATTAGGGACAACCAAAGCAATAGGCTGAGCCCTCAAATCTTGGGGTTTGTTCATATGAAACTTATCCCCGCAAAGGTTAGGCTAAGCCTACTTAAAATTAAGCCCAAGAGTCACCCCCAGAGAACCTCTTTTGTTGCTCAGATATGACCTCTTTCTCTCAGCCAACACAACAAACAAACTCACTGCCCTCCCCCTCTGTACTTTGGAAATGACTCCCAGTGTTGTAAACCTTCCTGGCAACATGGGACAGAAATCCTAGAAGGAGCTGGGACTCAACATCAAGGGATTGAGAAAACCTTCTCGACCAAAAAGGGGAAGTGAGAAATGAGACAAAGTGTCAATGGCTAAGAGATTTCAAACAGAGTTGAGAGGTTATCTTTGAAGTTATTCTTACGCATTATATAGATATCACCTTTTTAGTTAAGGTATGTTGGAGCGGCTGAAGGGAAGTGCCTGAAACTGTAGACCTGTATTCCAGTAGCCATGTTTCTTGAAGATGATTGTATCATGATACAGCTTTTGCAGTGTGACCGTGTGATTGTGAAAGCCTTATGTCTGATGCTCCTTTTATCTATGGTATGGGCAGAAGAGTAAAACAATGGATTAAAAATAAATACAAAGTAGGGGGGAAAAATGTTAAAATAAATTTAGTAGATTAAATGCTTGTGATCAGTGAAAGGGAGTTATAAGGGTTTAGAAAAAAATAGGAGAAACAAAGGCTGAAATATATTGGGTAGATAGAAATAATGGCAATTAATGAGAGTGAGGGGTATGAGGTATTGTTATGTATGAGTTTTTTTTCTTTTCCTGAATTGATGTATATGTTCTAAGAAATGATCATGGAGTGATAAATACACAACTATGTGGTGATATTGTGAGTTATTGATTATATACCAAGAATGGAATGATCATGTAGTAAGAATGTTCCTGTTTGTATGTTGTTACATTTTTAAAAAATTAATTAAAAAAATAAAAGAAAGGATAAGTGCTAGGAAACTATGGGAATTGATTAGAAGAGGAAGTATAAAGGAAGAGTATCAAAGATGATTCCTAACTCAAAAAACATGGAGAAATGAAGTTATAAAGGAGAACATAGTTTTGAGGTATTGGGGGAGAATGAGTAGCTCAGAACCACTTGATTTTAAGGTAACTTTCAGAAATAAAGTAGAAAATTCCAAGGGGCAGTTGTGAAAGTATTACTGAAGTATGAGTTAGAAGTAAGAGTAAAGGCAGGGGTGGGGGGCAGTGCGATGGTGGCTCAGTGGCAGAATTCTCACCATGCTGGAGACCCGTGTTCGATTCTCAGTGCCTGCCCATGTAAGAAAAAAAAAGAGTAAAGGAGGAAAGCCCAGTCATCAAAGCAGTGAAATTTGAAACTGAGAATGGATGATCTTACACAGAAATAGAATACAGAGAGTTCAGAGCTGATGCTTAGAAACATTTATATTTAGTGATGAGACAGAAATTGCCTGGAGGCAGTTAATGGAGAGGCTATAGAGTGAAGAGGAGAAATTATTAGTGTAGTCTCTCAGAAGCTAATATAGAAGAAAGTTTTCTGTCCAGTGCTGCAGAGATATCTCAGAAAAGGATGATTTCTAAGATGTTTTTGGAGGGGCACCTTTGAGAATGCATTTAAATTTGAAGGGGAAGATAAACCATGTTGGGGATTGGGCAGGAAAAGATTAGTGACCAAAATGAGAAAAAATTTCTATATTTTAATGTTTACCACTCTTTCCTATTCCATTGGGAATAGGAAGCTACTCAATAAAAACTGGAAATCTTAAATCATATCATTAAAAAGAACTAGGTCTACTTTGGGGGAGTAATAACTGGGGGTTAGGTGGGGCTGTCTGAAACAACACAGAAGGATATTCTTGGAAGGCAGAGACCATGACGTTGTGGTTCATGAATTTATAGACCTTCTCAAGATCTGGTTTAATCTCCCTCCCTGTGGAGGAGAATGTTATAGGAGTATTGTATATAATCCTTTAATGTAGTCTTAATCTTTTAAGATCCAACATCCTGTTTTTTTAAAACAAATATTTGTATTGTCTCTTTTTAATATTCTGAAATGAAATTGGTAGATAAAATAACCTGTCTCCCATTTCTAAAAACATACATATGCATTGCATTATCTGTAATGGGAAGGAGGAATAAAAGTGATATATAATGAAATAAATACTTCAGTATTTGACTATTTGGGAATAACTAGAGTAGAAGATAAAATTAAGTTTACAGGTACTGGTTCTTATTTATGAACCAGTTTGGGATTGGGTTTGGGATTTGGGTTTGGGATTAAGAGATGAGAAGCCATTCTGTATTAAGCAGCACTGGAAAATGAAAGAAGAAAAGGAAAAAATAGAAAATTATAAAACTGAATATATATGATAAGAAAAAGAAGGAAATAACTTAAATAATGTAGGGTTAGTACATCTGCCAAAATGAATTACAGACTGGCAAAGTGAAGAAAAATTAGAAAAATGAGATTGCTCTTATTTTAACATACCAGAATAATTTCCAATGCTATGACATGGGTTGAGACAGTAGTGAAAATATATCTTCTATCATATAATCCTACTTCAGGCCTAGGCTCTCATACTTTAAAAAGCCTGGGAGGCCTTTTGTTATTTGAGATATAAGAATAAGAACATAGGTATAACAGTCTACCAGGAAGCCATATATTAGACCTTTAGGGACAGTGTCAGAATAAAAATGAGAAAAACAGGAAACTTAAAAGTAAAAACTTTGAGCATGTAATTTTTTACAACTAGATTTATCTTCCATAAAATTTTAGAAGGCATTCAAGATAATAATAATCAAGTCTCCTTCATTTCATATGTCTCTGCTGTTTTTTATTATTTGATTCTAAATCTATTAAAAGCAATCCAGGGCGGTGCAACGGTGGTTCAGCTGCAGAATTCTCACCTGCCATGCCAGAGACCCAGGTTCAATTCCCAGAGCCTGCCCAAGCGCAAAAAAAAAAGACCAGATTCTTCTTTGTTACGTAATGATTAGCGCTATTGAACTAAACTCATTTTTAACTGTGTGGTTAGAAGTGCTGTGATACATTGTGTAGAATACAGAGGGAGTAAATTATTTAATAATTGCAGGTGTAATTATTTAATAATTTTAAACTTCCCTCATCATAATAGCCATCTCCTATATTAGTGAACATTTCACAAAACTAGTTGTGAAAACAGTTCAATGTTATTAGATACTAAAGCACTACAAACTTATGTTTGTTCTGAGTTCAGTTGGATGGGACATAAATAAATTCTTTGTGCTGTATGGTCCCACAAGTAGAACATTTAGTGTTCTCAATCCCCTCTAATTAAAAAGTTCAGTAGCACTACTAATCAGTGTGGCCATCAGTTAAACTAAAACACTCCCTGGGGAGAGATAGTGACCTTTTAGAAACCTACTGCTTTTAAAATCATCATGCACTATAACCAGCTGAAGGAAAATCAAAAACAGGAAATGGCTGGTATGTGTATGTGTGTGTGTGTGTGCGCGTGCGCGCGTATTTGTTAGAAAAGAATGTATTACAAGTCCAATAAGTACAGGATACCCAAATAGTGTTAATATTGAATTCACTGGGATGTTTAAAGTTTTTATAATTTTGTATGGAAATAAAGTTTGTTTTTTGTGTGCATGTGAGATAATAGAGTGTAGTTTCCCTATTGTGTTTGAAATTAATAAAATGATTTGTGTTTTATTATTACCAGAGCTATTAGGAGTCATAAAATTGGGTTATTCTGGCTATGGAATGCTGGATAAATCTGCATTTTTCACCTTTTGGGCATACATTAACACAGTGATTCTGAAACTTAGTCATCAAAATCACTGAAAGGTAGTTAAAAACATTGTTGAGCCCCACCCCCAGAATTTCTGATTCAGTTGCCTGAGGTAGGCTCAGAATTTGTTATTCTAACAAGTTCCTTGGTAATGCAGATACTGCTGTACTGAGAACCAAACTTTGAGAAGCACTACATTAACAAACTGTTAATGATTTCATTTGTTTTAGGGAGCAATGGACCACAGAAGTTTTGCATTGAAAAAGTTGGGAAAGAAAATTGGTTGCCTAGAAGTCATACCTGGTAAGTAAAATCAGAAAGAGTAAGAGAAACAACACTTTTTCCAGTTATCATGTAGATATTAAAGCCTATGAGAAATTAGAATTGAAATGTTTTCTCCATGGTACTGAATTACTTGAACAGCTTTATTAAGCCATAATTCATATTCCATAAAACATATCCAATTTAAATGTATATGATTTTAGTAGATTTACATAATAATGTAAATCACTGCAGTACACCTTTAGAGCATTTCCATTACTCCAGAATGACCCCTTCTACCCACTTGCAGTCAGTCTTTATCCTGTTTGAATTTAGTGAACTTATCTTTTCTAATTTCATTTCTGGCTATTAATGAATAATGCTTCTGTGAACATCATGCACAAGTTTTTGTGTGAATATATGTTTTCAGTTCTCTTGGTATATACCTAGATTTGAAATTGCTAAACTGTTTTCCAAAGTAACTGTACCATTTTACATTCCTGCCATTAATGTATGAGGGATCCAGTTTTTCCATATCCTCACCAACATTTGTTATTTTCTTTCATTTGTATTAATAGCCATCCTAATATGTATGAAGTGGCATCTCATTGTGGTTTTGATTTGTATTTCCTTTATGACTAATGAAGTTGACCATCTTTTTCTTTTTCTGTGTCTATTGGCCATTTGTATATCTTCTTTAGAGAAATTTCTTATCTTTTCTTATTTTTAAAATTGGGTTATTTGTCTTTTATTGATGAGTTGTAAGAGTTCATATATATTTTGGATATCAGCCCCTTATCAGATATGATTTGCAAATATTTTTTCCTATTCTGTGGGTTGTCTTCACTTTCTCAAAGGTATCTTGAAGTATAAGTTTCAAATTCCAATAAAGTTCATTTTATCTATTTTTTTTTCTTTAGTTACTTGTGTTTTGGGTGTCATATCTAAGAAACCATTGTCTAACCCAAGGTCACAAAGATTTACTCCTATGTCTTCTTCTCAAAATGTTATAGTTTTAGCTCTTACATTTAGGTGTATGGTTCATTTTAAGTTAATTTTTGTGTATAGTGTGAGGTAGAAGTCCAATTTCATTCTTTTGCATATGAGTATCCAGTTGTCTCGACACCATTTGTAGAAAAAGACTATTCCCTCCCTCACTGAATTGTCTTAGGACCCTTGTCAAAAATTAGTTGATCATAAATGTAAGGTTTTATTTCAGGATTCTCAATTCTACTCCATTATTGTATATAACTTTTTTTATTGTATTAAAGCAAAGAAATCAAAAAGCAACAGTTTCAAAAAGCGCTCTTCCACAAGTAGTTACATGTCAGATCCCAGAGTTTGTATGGGCTACCATATGATCCTCTCATATTTTTCCTTCTAGCTGTTCCAGAATATAGGAGGCTAGAGCGCTTAAAATTGTTTTTTATCTTCACAATTGACTTTTTTCCTCCTTTTTTTGTGAAAAATAACATATGTACAAAAAAGCTATAAATTTCAAAGCACAGCACCACAGTTAGTTGTAGAACATATTTCACACTTTGACATGGGTTACGATTTCACACTTTTAGGTTTTAGCTGCTCTAAAATACCAGAGACTAAAAGAGATATGATTTTAATGATTCAGCATTCATATTCATTTGTTAAGTCCTATCCTCTATGTATAATAATTTCACCATCACCTATGATCTTTCCATACCTCTCATTGGGGTTGTTTGGGCTATTACAGTTCTAAAGTTTTGATATTGGAAGAGTATGTCACTAAAATGGGATAGGGAGATGGAACTATCTGATGTTCTGGAGAGGCTGGGTTAGATTTTAGGACTTATCTGTACCAGGGACCCATCTGGAGATTGTAGGTTTCTGGAAAGTTACTCTAGTGCATGGAACCCTTGTGGAATCTTATATAAATGTATGACTTTTTATATCAGTACCTCATTATCTTGATTACTGTAGCTTTGTAGTAAGTTTTTGTTATGTTTCTTGTTTTTTTCCTTAAAATTTTTATTTTTAAATAATTTCAACCTTATATGACAATTACAAAAGTAATACAAAACCCACATGGAAAACTCTAACATACCCCGCTTTGTTAATTTGCAAGCTGCCCGAATGTGATATACCATAATTGGAATGGTTTTTATAAAGGGGAATTTAATGTTACAAGTTTACAGTTCTAAGGAAATGAAAGTGTCCAAATTAAGGCACCGATAAGAGATTGCCTTAATTCAAGGAAAGTCCATGGGTTAGGAACACCTTTGTCAGCTGAGTAGTCACATGACTGGCATCTGCATCTCAAAGTTCTGGCTTGCTTAACATCTCATGGCAACATCTGCTGGGCTCCAAGCATCTCCAAACATCCGTGTCTCTATTCTCCATGTCCACATCTGTGTCAGCTCTGCGGTAAAGTTTTTGTGGGCTCTGTGGCTTCTGTTGTTTCTGTCACTCTGTCATTTCTCAGGTTTCTCCAAAATGTTTCCTTTTTTAAAGGATTCCAGTAAACTAATCAAAACTCACCTGGAATGGGTCGAGTTACATCTCCCTCTAATCAAATGTTAATATCCACAATTAGGCACATCGCATCTCCATGTAGATAATCTAATCAAGATTCCTACCCTCATTATCAGATCAGGATTAAAAGACATGGCTGCCTCTACAAGATTGAATCAGGATTAAAACATGACTTTTTTGGGGTACATACTTTCATACCAGTACACCCCCCCATTCCCAGATCTATCAGTTTTAAATTTTGCCACATTTGCTGTCTCATTCTGTCTACCTGTCCATCTTTCCATCTTATTGATCCATCTATCTATCTTTCTGTCTGTATTAACTTTTTCATGATTGTTTTTGGCTTATTCTGAGTCTTTTGCTTTTCCATATGCATTTAGGATAGGTTTCTCTGTATCTGCAGATGTCACCTGGGATCTTGATAGAGATTGCATTGAATCTATAGAATCAGTTTAGGGATTATCGCCATCTTCATATTATTTTATTTTCCAATCCATGCACGTGGGATGTCTTTCCATTTATTTAGGTCTTCGTAAACAGTGTTTTTAGTTTTCAGTATATAAGTTTTTCAAATTGTTAAATGTATTTTTGTTTTCTATGCTGTATGGTGGGGGTCACATTTCATTCTTTTTCCATGTGAGTGTCCTATTATTGCAGCACCATTTGTTGAAGTTTTTTTTGGGGGGCGGGGGGGATTAAACAGGCCAGGAATTGAATCCAGGTCTCCTGCATAGCAGGTAAGAATTCTACTACTGAACTATCCATGCACCCCCATCTTAAGTGTTTTTTTTTTTTTTTTTTGCTATTGTAAATTGATTTGCTTTCTTAATTTCATTTTCAGATTGTCCATAGTTTAGTGTATAGCAATATAATTGATTTTTCAGTAGATTTTTATTGTGCTAAAATATGTAAAACAAAATGTGCCATTTTAACTATTTTTAAGTGTACAATTCAGTGACATTAATTACATTCACAGTGTTATTCAATCATCACCACTGTCTAGTTCCAAAATTTTTCACTACCCCAAACATAAACTCTATACCCATAGGCAGTAGCTCTCACTTACCCTCTTCTCCCAGCTACTGGTAATCTGCTTTCTGTCTCTCTGTATTTGCCTATTTTCATTATTTCATATAAGTGGACTCGTATAGTATTTGTCTTTCTGTATCTGGCTTATTTCACTTAGCATAATGTTTTCAAGGTTCATCCATGTTGTAACCTGTATCAGAATTTCATTCTTTTTATGGCTGAGTAGTATTCCATTAATTGTACATACCACATTTTTTTTTAACCAGTCTTCTGTTGATAGAAACTTTGGTTGTTTATATCTTTTGGCTTTTATGAATAATGCTGTTAAGAACATTGGTGTACAAATATGTGTTTGAGTCCCTATTTTCAGTTCTTCTGGGTTTATATGTAGGAGTAGAATTGCTGGGCATAATGGTAGTTCCTTCTGTGTTTGACGTTTGAGGAACCACCTAACTGCCCCCCAGCAGCTGCACTCTTTTACATTCCCACCAACTATGTATGAAAGTTTTGGTTTCTCCACATGTTTGTGAACACTTATTTTCCTTTTTTTTAATTACAGCCATCCTAGTAGGTGTGAAAAGGTATCTTTTTAAATTGTAGTAACATATATACAACTCAAATTTTCTCATTTTAAGCACTTACAAGTGAACAATTCAGGGTGCACAGGTAGTTCAGTGGTTAGAATGTCCACTTTTCATTCAGGAGACCCGGGTTCGATTCCCGGGCCATGTACCCCCCAAAAAACAGTGAACAATTCAGTGATATCAATTACCTGTAAAATATCTTGCTACCATCACCAGCAGCCATTACCAAAAGTTTTTCATCACCTCAAACAGATTCTCTTTACCCATTAAGCAATAATTTTCTATCCCATCCTCCCACCCCTCTTCCTGGGCTCCTGATAAATGCAATGTACTTTCTGTCTCTATGGATTTGTTTACCCTAGGTATCTTACATAAGTGAGATCATACATGTGTCCTTTTGTATCTGACTTATTCCACTCAACATTATGTCTTCAAAGTTAATCCATATAATAGCATGTGTAAGAGCTTCATTCCTTTTTATGACTGAATAGTATTATATGCATGTGCCACATTTTATTTATACATTCATCTGTTGATGGTTACTTGATCTGCTTCCACCTTTGGCTATTGTGAGTAATGTTGTACAAACATCTGTTCAAATCCCTGCTTTCTTTTCTTTTGGGAATATACCAGAGGTGGGATTGCTGGGTCATGTGGCAATTCTGTGTTCAGTTTTCTGAGGAATGGCCAAACTAAATTCCACAGTGGCTTACTGTGATTTTGATTTGCAGTTCCCTTAAAACTAATGTGATCTCTAGCATCTTTTCATGTGCTTATCAGCCATGTGTATATCTTCTTCAGAGAAATGTCTGTTCTATTCCTTTAACCATTTTTAAATTGGGTTGTTTGTCCTTTTTTTATTGAGTTGTATGATTTTTGTTTATTTTTCTTTTATATACGTGTTTTGATTTGACCTTTTGCTCCTTGCTTTTTTCAAACTCGGAACAGAGCATGTTCTACTCTAATTATACTTTCGTATAGTTGAAGATAAGCCTTATAAATTTGTCATGTTCCATGTTTTTCATTTGTAAGAACTAACAAAAGTCATAATTGTAAATTTATTTTTCCCTTGTGGTTAGCATTATTTCTTTTATCATCAGACATTTGCTTAGCCTTTATCCTAAAAATACAGCAAATGCTAAAGCTTTGGGGCAGATTTATCAGCACTTTACCTTGTAAAGCTGATGTTGATATCGCTACAAATTAAAAGATGCCCTTAAAAGCTCACAGCTATGAATAGGACAGAGAAATCCAGTAGGAACAGAATATTAGAAGAGAAAATAATTTCTTACTCTTAAAGTAGTATTCTTAAAACCTTACAATCCACAGAGCCTAAGCTATTTATTAACTGATCCTTTACAGAAAAAGTTTGCCAGCCCTTGATCTAGTTGGGGATAAGGTGTGAGGTCATGGGGAAGGCTAATGTTTTATTGCATACATACTGAGCACTAGATATTGAGCTTGTTTCTTCTTACTGTAGCTTGAGAGGAAAGTATTGTTATTCCCACTTTACGAAAAAAGAAACTAAAGCTTGAGAATGTTAAAGTACTTGCTTCAAAGCCCAGTGACAACTTGGATTTGAACCCAGTGTTGCCCAACTTTTTAAAATCCAGTGTTGATGTATTACACTGCCTGTGTGCTTCCTTATACATTTCCTTTTCTTAAGCTAACAATTCTTATTTTTAGTTTTAACCGCCTGGACCTGCCACCCTACAAGAGCTATGAGCAACTAAAAGAAAAGCTGTTGTTTGCCATTGAAGAAACAGAAGGATTTGGACAAGAGTAACTTCTGAGAATTTGTACCACTGAAGGACAAGAACTCATTTGCAATGTTCGTCCTATTTCTTCTCTGCCTGTTGCACATCTTGTTGTAAAATGGCCTATGACTGTTTAGAGAGTTCTCTGTATGTGAGTCTGTTAATGTTATCATTGAGATTTCTCTCCCTGTGATTCTGGATTTCGCTCAACATTTCCAGAAAGGAAATTTGTAAATGACTAGTTAAAACCTTACTTAACTTGAGATTTAACAACAGCAATGAAATTTGCCTTGTCGTATTCCACTAGATTTTTTCCTTAACAATAATTTTACCTATGTGTCAAACATCTCACTTGGGAGTAGGTTTATTTCTTTTAGAGAGTCTGCAGATATGCAGGGAGGAATCTTGGTAACTGCAATATGCAAGATCTTCACACTGAACCTCTTGTTAAGAGGTATTTGTTAAAAGTGCAAGCTTAGCCCATTTTCTGGGGACCATGGACAAACTTCTGGCTTGTGCTCTTCCTCTTGCTTCATTCAGCCTTGGCCTGACTGTTTTTCCTTTCTGGAGCATATGCATCACTTCATTTTGATGTTATCCCTGGAAGTGATGCAGTACTCTTGTATCTCTGTACAGAGTACCCTTGTCAATTTGAATTCAGGAAGAAGTCGGTCCCAGCCTGCAAATGACTTCATACCTCTCCTCATTTGGAAGTTTTGATGATTTTAATTAACACTGTGGTTCCTTTACTGTTTATAAAAGTTAACCTAGAATTGGAATTAATTTATCTGAATTCATCTGAGGTCATCATTGAAGATTTTTATATGGGAATAGACTACATCTTTCTAATCATATCATAATCCAATAATTTGAGTTATATTTAATTATTGCCAAGGAGTTCAAGTTGTAACCTGAGTGCTTTCTAGTACATAAAGAGTTAATGAAACATCTTCTGAAATTATATTTTCCTTTAGAAGGGAGAACTGTGGTACTAGATAAAATGAAGGAAGATACCCTCTAGTAACTACAGAAATTCTGTGTGAATTAAAAATCTTCATTTCTCTGACATTCTGTCAGAATAGTCATTTCTATTCTTTACATTGTTCTGAATTGGATTAACATCCCTCATCTGCTGTGTTCTTTTCTCTTTTGAAAATTTAGCAGGTTTTCTTTTTTTTTTTTCCCCCTCATCACTATTTAATTTTAGACTGCTTTAGTAACTGATTAATGCACTTTGAACTTCTCTGTAGTTAATTTCTTTTAACTTGGCCTAGCTTGGACTTGGTCAAGATGGCTGCTGTCATAGATTTGATCTTATGGGAAATAGGATGAAGCATAAGCTAGCTAAATCTCTGTCATATCTTAACTCTGGGGACAGCCTCATAACTCACAAAACTGGGACGCTGGCTGGTTTCAGGAGCATAGCATGCACAAATAGCATTGAGCCAAGACTAAGCAGAGAGTAACAAACCCCTTTTCCATATGAAAAGAAAATGTGTTTTTTACCCCTATTTAATTCCTGAAACAACAAGAAAAACATTTTTTAACTTGTGTTCTCTAAGACACTGCCATCATAAAGCAGAGACATGAGTGAAAGTGAAAGAGTTGCCTCATCCAGAAATTGTCAGTGTAATGGGGGAGATTAGGCTCTTCCCAACCCTATCTTTATTTAATTTTTTATTCCATTTACCCCCAGAAAATGTAGTATGATCTCCAAAACCTCTAGTTTGCAAATTAGGGACTCTCCGCCTTTTTGCTGGTAGGGAGAAAAAAATGCTATTGCTTTGTCTTACAGAGCGAATGTCTGCCAACTACCCATTCATTATACAAGTCTATACTTTGATAATATATGGCTATAGAGATTAAGCCTTCTATATAAAGACTTCCTGTTGAGGTGGGTTCTCATATTGAAACATAGTTGCCTACAATATTTACAAGAGATTTATGAGGTTAAATTAAGAGATGATGTAAGAAAGTAGACTTTTGTTGTTGTTGTTCTACATAATGCTTCATAATTCACTTAGGGACCTAGAAATATTGTGTGAAAATGTATAAATATCACCCAAAAGGCTTTCTGCCCTATATTTTTAAAATACAGAATAGTTATATTTGAAGTAGCCCTGGCTCTAGTTCTATAGAGCTTGGCTATTTAATATTTTTATGGAAGAAACGTTTAGTTCTGGAAAAGGTAAATGCTTGTATATATTTTTGCAGCCTGGGATCTCCCTTACTCCATTTCTTCCTTTAATTTAAGTGGTCACCTGTATATGTCTTCCCTGCTGTGTTAGAAAAATGGGGGCTGGATATCCCAAGAATCAGAGATTATATAAAAATACTGCAGATAGACAGCAGACATAAATATCTACCAAATATTAACTTAAATTTTGGTCCAAACTGAACATTTGAAAATAGATTTATTATAAGTGTTTAATTAGAGCAATTTCTTAAATCTGAACTAAATTGCTTTTAGGGTCTTTTTTCTTTGTAAGCATTGTAAATGCTAATAAATCCTGTTAATTTTTTTTTTTTTACTGCATGTTATAATGAAATAAAAACAAGGTAAAATGAGTAATTGCCTTATTCTTCTGCTCTTTTGAGGGTTGGGGAAAGCAGCATTTCATAGCTTGGGTCAGGGGAGGAGGACCTCACTTGTTTTATCACATGAAGTGGTTTAAAACCGATCCAGCAGCACATAATAATTAATTCTTGTTCTTTTATTTATCATCTTCTTTCAGGCTGCAGAAAAATTTAATTTCATACAACTTATAACAATATTTAAAATTCAAATACTAATTTTTCATCAGGAGATTGACATACCAATGTAAATTCATCAGAAATTTTGTTGAAGTATGACCCAAATGCCCACAGAGGTCTTATCCTAACTGAACTATTTCTTCCTTTTTTTTTTTTTCACATGGGCAAGCACTGGGAATCGTGCCCAGGTCTCCAGCATGGCAGGCAAGAACTCTGCCTGCTGAGCCACCATGGCCTTCCCAATCAAGCCCATTTTTTACTTAACATTTCTGCCACTTATGGGTATCTTTATGAACACAGGAATTAGACTTACCTAAACTTATACTCCTTCCTTCCAAACATCTTTATGGTTAACCACTTTTATTTAGCAATTGTTGGTATCTCTAGCCCCCTCCTTTTTTTTTTTTTCTTTTTCTTTAGAGTTATTTGCGAAATTGTTCAGATCTATGTTTTCATTAACTAAACAGAATACTAGCACTGGATTGTATAATACTGAATTGGAGTTCCTTTGTTTCCTTGAACTGTAATTTCAAATACTCAGATAACTCAACAGATATAATTATAAGGAGTCAACTGCTTTTATAAAGGTCTTAAGGGGCTGCCTCACTTGCATTTCCTTAAAAGTTACAGGATTATATTTATAATTAAACTTTTTTGTCCTTCATTTGCACACTTTTTTGTTAGTCTTGGACAGGAAGGTGTTCCTCACCTGCAGAGAAGCCTTCTTTGTTTGTGACTGGGTCCTCTAGATTCCTGATTCTGTTTTATAAGTGGGCAGCTTATATTGTAGAGTGGGTAGAAAAATTCCTACAGGTACCTCAGGTGATATTAGATTTGGCTCCTGTGTTCAAGAAAACCAAGATGAAGACATCTGCAGGGCCAGTGACAAATATTAGGGTCTCCATCTGAATTGTTTATCTGAGACAATTGAAAGTGTTCCAAGATAGGTCACTAGCCATGAGTGCTGAGTAAAGAATCGCCAACTAGCTATCAAAGCTGACCATTCTTAACAAGGTGGTCTGCTCACTGGCTTCAGTAGATCATTTTCTCATTAGGGACACCAGATGATCACAATCCCATTTGAAAACCAAACCAGTGGAGAGAGGCAAGAGGAAGTAGAATTTTTTAATACACTGATTTAACAGTGATTGGAGGACAGAAACTGCAGGCCCCTTCCAGGTCCTGAAGAGTAGACCCTGTCTTGTTTAATCAGTCCAGACAGACAGCTAGAAGGCTCAGGAAAAGGGGAAACACATGCCCTGTCAGTGTAAGAAAATCTTCAGTGGTAAAATACGTAGCTTTCCTTATTGACCATTTGGCTCTCCAGCCCCCACTGGCACACAAAGCATCAAACTGAGACTCAGGAACTGCTGTCACTCCCACCCATTTCAGTTGTCAATCCTTATGTGTCTGTGCAGGAGC
Source organism: Tamandua tetradactyla (assembly GCF_023851605.1). Taxonomy (NCBI): domain Eukaryota; kingdom Metazoa; phylum Chordata; class Mammalia; order Pilosa; family Myrmecophagidae; genus Tamandua; species Tamandua tetradactyla. Next base: position 18,251,390 of record NC_135327.1, on the reverse strand, counting down.
AGAGTCTCCTTTGTGGAGGCTGGGGAGGGGGCTGGAAGAAGAGGAGGATCTTCAGCAAAAATCCCAGAAAAACAATGTTACTCCCTTATGAACATGTTCTTTGTAAGCAGAGTGTCTGTGGGAAGGAGGATTTCCTCGAAGTACCCCACAGAGAAGAACCTTGAGAATTTGTAGTCATACCTACAGATCTCTGAAAAGAGGCATACTATTATTTTTTCCTCATTGTCTAATTTCAGATCTATTCCTTTTTTCATCTTCCCCATCCTAGCAAGCAATACCCCACTCATTTACTTTATCCCAGGGCAACTGCCAGCATTTGTTTCTATGTGCCAAATACTGCTAGATATGCTACATTTACTGACTCCTTTAGTCTTCTCAGCCACTCTCAGAGAGAAATGACTGTTTTACAGATGACAAAAGTCTCAAAGTGATTAATTTGCTGATGTTTCCACAAGTGGCAAGTATGCAGTTGGGATCCAGAACTGACTCCAAATCCTGTGTGCTTAATTGTCTTGCTATATTTGCTGCTAACAAATCCCAACCCAGGAATCTTCCATAACCAGTCAAGTGCCTCATCTAATTGGTCTCCAAAACCTGTCAAACCTATCTCCAAAATTTCTTTTGAATTTTTTCCCCATTGCTACAGCACATAAGCCCTCATCCCTAAGGTTGGTTGACCATAGCCTCCTGTCCTTATTGCTTCCATTCTCCCCTCTCCAGTCTAGCCTATGTGCTTTCTCAGAGATCTCAGAATGATCTCTGGAAAACCTCAGTCAGTCTCAATGCCTCTCCATTGCTTAAAATCTTGCAATGATTCCTCCACCACAGACTAAACTATGCCTGCCACTCAAGGCCTTTTCTGTGACTGGAGAACTTAATTATCTCCACCTCATTCACCCTCATTTTGGTCATTCTCATTTTTGCTTCTTTCTGGGATTTCTGTGATCATTTTAAATCCTTTCACCTCTCAGTCTGGTTGTCATTATATAACATCACTCATATGCCTCTCTCCCAGGATGTTTTGGAGTCCAGTCACTGCAGCACTACTCCTTGCTAAATGGTTTCCTAATGTTTCCAGCATTCAAAAGTCATTCCTTTGAAGCTAATCATTTTTTAAAAACTTAATTTTGAAATAATTTTAGACTCATGGAGCTGTTGCAAAGATGGTAGAAATCTGCACATTACTCACCCAGCTTCCCCCAATACTAACATCCCACACAACTATGATACAGTTATCAAAACTAATACATTGACATTGATAAAATAACACTAACTAGCAGTCAACTGTGGCTCAGTGGCAGAGTTCTCACCTACCATGCCAGAGACCTGAGTTCGACTCCTGGAGCCTGCTCATGTCAAAAAAAAAAAAAAAAAAGAACCCTAACTAAGCTGACCTTACTCACATTTCACTAGTTTTGCTACCAATATCCTTTTTCTTTTCCATGATCAGATCCAGGATCTCTTACTATATTTAGTTCTTAGGTCTCTTTTATCTCCAGTCTGACAATTCCTTGTCTTTTTCATGACTTTGACATTATTTTAAAGAATATTGGTCCGGTACCCTGTAGAATGTCCTCAATTTGGGCTTGATGTTTCTTAGGGTTAAGGACATGGGTTTTTGTGCAAAATACTACAGAGGTAATGTGCCTTTCTCAGTGCACAGTTAGGAGGCACAAGACATAGGTCCCATTGCCAATGATGTTAACCTTGATCCTCTGGTTAAGGTGGTGTCTACTAGGTTTTTCCACTGTAATGTCACCATCCAATCCTCTTAACATGCAGACACCCCTGGAAGGAGTAGCACAAGGCCTTCCCCACTGAAAAAAGGCTAAAATGGAATGAAGACTTGGAGTCAGATAATCTGTTGAATCCAGCACCTCAAAGAATCAACATCTGGGCGGGCCGCGGTGGCTCAGCGGGCAAAGTGCTTCCCTGCTATGCCGGAGGACCTCGGTTCGATTCCCGGCCCCAGCCCATGTAACAAATACGGAGAAACAGAATACAATAAAACAAGAAAATGTTTAAAGATGTTTCCCTTTCTTCCTTCCTTCCTTCTATCCTTCCTTCCTTCTCTCTGTCTTTCCTTTAAAAAAAAAAAAAAAAAAGAATCAACATCCATAAAGTGGGTGTGCTGACATTGTGCTGACGCTACTGGGATAATGCAACATAGTAAGGAGGCATAAATTTCATTAAATGGCAGTGTTTTAACAGAAGGTATTTTCTGCTAGAGGAACCAGCAATTTCTGTGGTCTGCAAAGTGGGAAATTAAAAGCAGAAAACGAGATGATGGGTTCTGGGACTCAGTCTCCCCCTTTCAAAGGTGAAAAAACGCCCAGAGGACGGAGATGTGAATTAGCTTCTTGGTTATAATTCGGTGGGGCTGACTCCCTGGCTGGCCCAGATGACTTTCAGAGCTGCTTGGAAAATCTTCAGGGGGGTGCTCAGAATTTCCCAGACACTCCTAACTCCATCCACACCCCTGGGCTTTCCCTTTGTCTTAAACGCATTTTGGCTCCACGCTTCTATCTCAATCTGGGCCCAAACGAAGGCCTCAGCACTCCCTCTCCTCTCCTCCCTATTCGCCCGCCAGGCTTCAACCAGGGTTTTAAGAACTAGTCCTGACATCAGATGAGAGGCCATGAACCAGCCTCTTTTCGGTGCACCCGGAGTTGGGAATTTTCCACAGTTGAAGTGCTCCTTCGCTTTTCGCTTTTGGACAGAGCTACGCAAATTCTCCACGAGCCCTGACCGAGCCAGCCGAGATCCGCCTGCCTGCCTACAGGCCCGCCCTCACTCCTGATAGGCTGCCGGAGCCGTCCGGTTTTGACAGGAGCTGTGCGCAGGCGCAGAAAGACTCCGGGCCTGGACTGTGTTAGTGCGACGCGGAGCTAGCCGGATCGTTCCAGTATGGTAAGTGATGGCCACGTCTGTGGCTGTAGACCCCCCACACACAAGCACGGCCGCCCACAACCCTGCGCCCGTACTTCCGTCCTCCGGGGAACCAGGCGGGGATTCCCCGGGCCTAGTCGGGCCGGGCCTTGACTGAGTGGAGAGCGGAACCCGGGCGGCGCGGGTATTCAGGCCGGGCACCGGAGCTGAGGAGACCGAGGCTGAGCTACCGGATCTCTGCCCTTGGAACGGAAGTAGTAGCTCGGGCTTGGTCGAGAACCCGATGGTGGAGGGTCCTGTGTCCTGTTGCGCCGTAACAACAAGAATGGTAAAGTTCGGTGGAAACTTAATATAAGCCAGGCGCTGCAACGCGCTTTACATGTCTTGTGTTTGATCCTCACCGCAGTCCTGTGAGGTAAGTACGACCATTCTCCCCATTTTATATTATTGGACTCTAAAGCCCTGCGGTTGTAAGTTCCTTGTCCCTTGAAATCGTGGCGGTGTCCCTGAACCCAAGAAACTTGACTCCCTGCTCTGAACCATGCAAAAAACCGCCTTTCTCTCCGTGTGGCTCTTTCAAGCCTCTGGAACTTGGTGCCGGAGTCAGAAATGAGGTGGGCCCACCCTTGGGATCCAGAAGCCTTCGTTCAGCCTTTCTGACTGGAACTGTGGGCTCTCTGCGCCTTTGAAGATTTTGTTTTATATTGTTTTTAATACTCAGAGATTGTTGTCAAAAAAATTAAAGAGCTCTTTTGAATGTTAAATCATGTGAATATATTCTTTTTCAAAAGTTTTATGTAAAAATAGAAAACTTATTTAAAAATTGAAAAGGAAAAAGAGCCCCGTCACCTAGAGGCAACTGCTTGCGATTAGGCGTATACTACATCTTTTTGTCTTCCGTTTTTGCTTTATATCGTTTGCGCCTATTGAATATACAGTTGTGGGCTCTGGTTTTTTTTTTCTTTCATTTCACACTACAAAGAATGGTTCCACTTCATTAAAAATATGTAATAAGACCGTGCAAGCCTCAGGTTATTGGGCAATTTAATCGAAAACATGGATATCAGACCCAGTCATACAATTTATATCAACAATGTGAATGACAGAATTAAAGAAGAAGAAGAGATTCCTATATGCCCTGTTTTCTCAGTTTGGTCATGTGGTTAGATACTCTTGTAGCTTTAAAGGCTAAGATGAGGAGGGTAGGCTTTTATTATATTTAAGGAACAGGGCTCACCCACAAATGCCTTGGGGCAGTTACAAGGATTTTCATGTTATGGTAAACCAATGCGAATCTAGTATGCAAAAAGATTCTGATATAATATCTAAAATTCATGGCATACTTGCTGACAAAAGAAAAAAGCCAAAACTGTGGAACAGACTACAACAACTGCAAACAAGAACCCTGGTCTGGGAATGCCAAATTAAACCACACCCAAGGGAATACAGTACCAATTCCTCAGGATTATCCTCCAAACTATATATATATATAGTTATAGAATATATATATATATTTTTTGGCATGGGCAATCAAACCCAGGTCTCCAGCATGGCTGGCGAGAACTCTGCCTGCTGAGCCACTGTGCCGCACCCTCCAAACTATATTTTATTCTTTAATAACGTAGCAGAAGAGACTAACAAGATGATGTTATCCACGCTGTTTAATCAGTCTCTGGTTTTAAGAAAGTTTTTGGTGCCTGGAAGACATGACTTTGTTTTTGTTGAATTTGAAAATGATGGGCAGGCTGGTGCTGCAGGAATGCATTACAGGGATTTAAGATCCCACCATCCCATACTATGAAGAGCACCTACACCAAGAAATACCATTTGGGACAGCTTTCTTTAATGGACTTGGTGTTGTAAGTGTTTGTTTTGATAACATTTTGGACAGGCCAGTTTTAATAGTTGAGGACAGTACATAGTGAAAGCAAAATTTTTGTGAAGGACTTAAAAATTATCCAGTCTTTCTTTAGCCTTAGTAAGCTTTGGAATACAGAGGCCTTAATTTTGCACAATAAAATTTATTTGTATTTTATATCTTATGCTTTGTTTTATTGGCCCATTGCCCTATCATCAAAGGCTTATTTTAATCTAGAACACATCTTAAGGTATATAAATCTACATTATTATATATTTTCTATATTTATATATAAAGCATCATTAAATGCTTTTCTAGTGTTATTTTGGAGCAGCTGTGGTACAGAAACATTGAACCATTTTATTAACAGGGAAGGAGAGGATGGGCCACAGTGGCTCAGCAGACAGAGTTCTCGCCTGCCATGTCAGAGACTTGGGTTTGATTCCAGTTGCCTGCCCATGCCAAAAATAAAAAGGAAAAGAGAATTAGATCACAGAAGCTAACTGTTGTATTTATGTTAAAAATGATCACCTTGAATACTGAAAGAAAATGAGGCTTGGGTAGGATCTTAATTTCATCTTTATATTCTTTGAAAAAATAAGCATAGTATTTTGCTAGTAGTAGGCATTTCATGAATTGTTAAATTCTGTGTTTAAATGAATAAAGGACATTTATGCACTAAAAAAAACGTAATAGTGCTTCAGATATATGTGATTTTATCTTTATGCTGGTGTGAATCCATTATATACCCCAGGAAAGCCGTATTTTAATCCTAATTCAATATTGTAGTGTGGAACTTTGGATTAGATTACCTCCACAGAGATGAGTGGCCATTTGTGGGTGTGACCTTTTGATTAGGTGGAGATGTGACTCCACCTGTTCCATATGGATCTTGATTAGTGTACTGGAATCCTTTAAAAGGTAATGTTTTGGAGAGTTAAAAAATGACAAGCCTCGGCGTTGACACAGAGAGCAGATGTAGATTCTTGGACAATAGTTGCTTCAGAGAACAGAGATACGGATGTTTGGAGATGCTTGGAGCCCAACAGACTTCACCATGAGATGTTAAGCAGTTCAGAACCTGGAGAGAGTCAAGGGAAGTCAAGAGATGAAAGCCAGCCCTGGAGAAGTAAAGTGAGGAAGCCCCACAGGAATAATGGCTGAAAGCAGTGGAGCCCAGAAGCAAGAGACCAGCACATGCCAGCACTTGACTACCCAGATGACAGGTGCCCCTGACCAATTGGCTTTCTTGAGTGAAGGCAACTTCTTATTGGTGCCTTGGATTGTACAATTTTATAGGCTTAGAACTGTAAACATGTAACTTAATGAATTCCCCTTTTTAAAAGCCATTCTAGTTCTGATATGTCGCGTTCCACTAGCTTGCAAACTAACATAGTCTTCTTTAGCACTTTTAAAAGTGTAAAACAGTTTTAAAAATTAAAATTTTTCTACTGGTGTGCTGGTTTGAAAGGAAGTATGCCCCCTAAGAAAAGCCATGTTTTAATATTAATCCCGTTTCATAAAGGTAGAATAATCCCTATTCAATACTGTATATTTGAAACTGTAATGAGATCATTGTCCTGGTTGATGTGATTTAGTCAAGAATGGTTGTTAAACTGGATTAGGGGATGACATGTCTCCACCCATTTGGGTGGGTCTTGATTGGTTTATTGGAGTCCTATAAAAGAGGAAATATTTTGGAGAATAGAGATTCAGAGAGAGCAGAACGATGTAGCCATGAAATGCAGAGAGTCCACGAGCCAGCAACCTTTGGAGATGAAGAAGGAAAACGCCTCCCGGGGAGCTTCATGAAACAGGAAGCCAGGAGAGGAAGCTAGCAGATGACGCCGTGTTCGCCATGTGCCCTTCCAGCTGAGAGAGAAGTCCTGACAGTGTTCGCCATGTGCCTTCTCACTTGAGAGAGAAACCCTGAACTTAATCGGCCTTCTTGAACCAAGGTATCTTTGCCTGGATGCCTTTGATTGGACATTTCTTTAGACTTGTTTTAACTGGGACATTTTCTTGGCCTTAGAACTGTAAACCAGCAACTCATTAAATTCCCCTTTTTAAAAGCCATTCCGTTTCTGGTATATTGCATTCTGGCAGCTAGCGAACTAGAACAACTGGTAATACTTGCACATAGTAAAACAATAAGCACTATAAACGGATCTAAGTGAAAAATAAATCAATCTCCTAACTATGACCTCTAGCCTCAGTTTCTTTCTTCAGAAACAACCATTGTTAGTTTCTTGTAAATCTGTGTAAGCATGGACATACTCCATATTTTTAAGCAACAAATGGTAGTTTACTAAGTACATCCTGTACCATGCTTTTGGGTGGTCATAATCATGAAACCATACATGTTTACATTGTGCATTTTAACAATTTGAAGCAGTACCAAAGTATGTGATGTAGAAAGTACCTGTACTTCCAATCACATTCCTCCAGGATAAGTAGTATTGGCAGTTGGGAAAGTTGCCTTCCAAATTTTTTGGTACATAAGCACATTTATATATGATTACATGAAACTAGAACATATGTGATTATGTATACTAAGATTACTTTGGGCTGCATGTTTAGATGCCTTGTTCTGCAGCTTGCTGTGTTTACTTAAAAATATCTAACGGTGGCTTAGCAATGTGCACCTTTTAGTTTGTCCTCCAGAACAACTACTAAATAACCAGAAACAGTACAGAACAGCTCCTGGGGCAACAGTGACCAGAAACACAGCGTACCCCAGTCTGGACTAGCTGGATCAGCTGCGAGACTCCCCCACCCCCACCCCCCGCCCGAACCATGAGTTTCCCAAGCTGCGGCGACCAACGCCCACCCCCCACAGGCTGCTTCCCAGAGGGGAAAGGAAAGAGACTTTACTAGCAGCAAGGGCTGAGCCCAACCAAACGCCAATTGTGGAATTAATTAACAAATTTTGACTACTAAAAATAGGCCCCCAGCTCAGATGAACCTGGTCAAAGCAGAGGTCACTCACTTTTGCCCCAGCACCAAGGGGACAGGGCTGACAGAAAAAGAAAAAACAAAGAAGGAAACAGGTTTTTGTGGCTGTGTTTCTACAAAGGCTTCACTGCCTTTGGATACAGTGGCAGGGCTCCTCAGGCTGCAAGTTCCCCAGGCATAGGCAGAAACAAGCTCGTTTGAGGGCTTCTCTGGAGCCTGTGCCTTCCCCAGGGGAGTGGTGAAGCCCAACTCAGGTGGAATCCCTCCCTCAAGGAATTCAGACACCAGGACTTGGTAATTTGAAGCCATTAAAATCAGCCTACAACCTCTCCTCCATCTACACCACACCCCCAGCAGGGAGAGTCTGCCAAAGGTAAGGGTACCGCATCATCTTATGCTGGTGGGACCTGCAGGCGCACAAGCACCACATACTGGGCAGGACCAGAAAAGCAGAGCTCAGAGACTTCACAGGAAAGTCTTTCAACCTGCTGGGTCTCACCCTCAGGGAAAACCGACACAGGTGACTCTTTCCTCCTGATAAGAGGCCAGTTTGACCTGGGAAAATCTGGCTGGGGTCTATAATACCTAAGTAGACCCTCCTAAGGGTGGGGGGGAAAGGCACCATGCAAGCAGGACAAGAAACAAGAAAACAGTAACTGAAAAATTCTCCGCTGTTAAACAAAACCTAAGCTAGAGGTCCAGAAAAAGCTGAACTCAATGTCAAAGAACAGATAGACAAAAAATTCATCCAGCAAGAAAACCCTAGGTAAAAGAAGTGAAAGCAATCTCCAGAATAAACTAATTAAGGTAATTAAATGACGAGATGCCTTCAAAAACTAACAAATCACACCAGGAAAATTGAAGATATGGCCCAATCAGAGGAACATACCAACAATTCAAATGAGATACAGGAGCTGAAAAAATTGATTCAGAGTATACGAACAGACATGGAAAACTTCATCAAAAACCAAATCAATGAATTGAGGGAGGATATAAAGAAGGCAAGGAATGGACAAAAAGAAGAAATCAAAAGTCTGAAAAAACAAACGACAGAACTTATGAGAATGAAAGGCACAGTAGAAGAGATGAAAAAAAAACAATGGAAACCTACAGTGGTAGATTTCGAGAGGCAGAACACAGGATTAGTGAACTGGAGGATGGAACATCTGAAATCTGACAAGAAAAAGAAAATATAGGGAAAAAATGGGAAAATATGAGCAGGGACTCAGGAAAGTGAATGACAATAGGAAGCGCACGAATATACGTGTTGTGGGTGTCCCAGAAGCAGAAGAGAAGGGAAAAGGAGGAGAAAAACTAACGGAGGAAATTATCACTGAAAATTTCCCAACTCTTATCAAACACTTAAAATTACAGATCCAAGAAGTGCAGCATACCCCAAAGAGAATAGATCCAAATAGACGTACTCCAAGATATTTACTAATCAGAATGTCAGAGGTCAAAGAGAAAGAGAGAATCTTGAAAGCAGCAAGAGAAAAGCAATCCATCACATACAAGGGAAGCCCAATAAGACTATGCATAGATTTCCCACAGAAACCATGGAGGCAAGAAGACAATGGGATGATATATTTAAATTATTAAAAGAGAAAAACTGTCAGCCAAGAATTCTATATCTAGCAAAATTGTCCTTCAAAAATGAGGGAGAAATTAAAACATTTTCAGACAAAAAATCACTGAGAGAATTTGTGACCAAGAGACTAACTCTGCAAGAAATGCTAAAGGGAGCACCAGAGACAGATACGAAAAGACAGAAGAAAGAGGTGTGGAGAAGAGTGTAGAAAGAAAGACTATGAGTAAAGGTAAAAAGGAGGAAAATTAGATATGACATATAAAATCCAAAAGGCAAAATGGTAGCAGAAAGTATTACCCGTGCAGTAATAACACTAAATGTTAATGGATTAAACTCCTCAGTCAAAGACATGGACTGGCAGAATGGATTAAAAAACAGGACCCATCTATATGCTATCTCTACTCAAAGGACATGAGGGCAAGGACACAAATGGACATTTGCACACCAATGTTTATAGCAGCATTATTTACAATTACCAAGAGATGGAAACAGCCAAAATGTCCATCAACAGACGGGTGGCTAAACAAACTGGCATATACATGCAATGGAATATTATGCAACTGTAAGACAGAATAAAGTTATGAAGTATGTAACAACATGGATGGACCATAGGACATTATGCTGGGTGTGATTAGCCAAAAACAAAAGGACAAATACTGTATGTTCTCACTGATATGAACTGGCATTAGTGAATAAACTTGAAATATTTTGTTGGTAACAGAGACCATCAGGAGATAGAAATAGGGTAAGATATTGGGTAATTGGAGCTGAAGGGATGCAGATTATGCAACAAGACTGAATATAAAAACTCAGAAATGGACAGCACAATACTATCTAACTGTAACACAATTATGTTAAAACACTGAATGAAGCTGAATATGAGAATGATAGAGGGAGGAGGGCTGGCGGCACAGATGACATCAGATAGAAAGATAGGCGATAAAGTTTGAGATGGTATAATCTAGGAATGCCTAGGGTGTATAATGATAGTGACTAAATGTACAAATTTAAAAAATGTTTTTGCATGAGGAAGAACAAAGGAATATCATTACTGCAGGGTGCTGAAAATAGATGGTAATTAATATTTTAAAATTTCAACTTATAAGACTAAAGCAAAAAATGTTTATTTGGTATAAAGTTTATACTTTGACTAGTGCATTTCCTAATATAAGTTATGTAGATAGTTGACTGAACAACATAAGTACATGGAACCTTGGGTAGGACATGAGATTTTGTTGGTTTGTCCAGAGTGATGCCCCGATAAATCCCAGAGTGATTTGATCAGTGAATGGAAAAGTATTTGCAAAGTCCCCTTTGGGGAATGGTGAGAACAGGGGAAAATTCAACTTCCCCAAGCTGAATTCTTGATATTCTCACAAGCAGTGTGGACAACCAAAGCTATAGGCTTAACCCCCAGTCTTGGAGTTTGTTCATATGAAACTTAACCCCACAAAGGATAGGTCAAGCCGACTTAAAATTAGGCGTAAGAGTCACCCCCAAGAGAACCTCTTTTGTTGCTCAGATGTAGCCTGTCTCCAGCCAATACAACAAGCAAACTCACCACCCTCCCCCTGTCTACATGGGACATGACTCCCAGGGGTGTGGACCTTCCTGGCAACGTGGGACAGAAATCCCAGAATAAGCTGAGACTCAACATCAAGGGAATGAGAAAAACTGTAGAATGAGCTGAGACCCAGCATCAACGGTTTGAGAAAACCTTCTCGACCAAAAGGGGGGAGACTGAAATGAGACAAAGTGTCAGTGGCTGAGAGATTCCAAACAGAGGCAAGAGGTTATATGCATTAAGTAGATATCACCTTGTTATCCAGGATGTGATGGAGAGGCTGGAGGAAACTACCTGAAAATGTAGAGCTGTGTTCCGGTAACCATGTTTCTTGATGATGATTGTATAATGATATAGCCTTCATAGTGTGACTGTGATTGTGAAAACCTTGTCTGATGCTCCTTTTATCTACCTTGTCAACAGACGAGTAGAACATATGGAATAAAAATAAATAATAACAAATGTTAAAATAAATTTAGTTTGAAATGCTAGTGATCAATTAAAGGGAGGGGTAAGGGGTATGGTATGTATAATTTTTTTTCCCATTTTCGTTTTATTTTTCTATCTTTTTATTTCTTTTTCTGAATTGATGCAAATGTTCTAAGAAATGATCATGATGATGAATATGCAACTATGTGATGATATTGTGAATTACTGATTATATATATATGTAGAACAGAATGATCATATGTTAAGAATGTTTGTGTTTCTTGTAATTTTTATTTAATTTAAAAATTAATAAAAAATGCATTTAAAAAAATCTAAGTTTTTTTCCTTGTCAGTAAAGTAGATCTATCGTCATTATTTTTAAGGGCTGTATAAACTCTATTGCAATACATTTAGATGATTCACAGTTTTTCACTCCATAAATGCTGCAGTAACTGTTCTTACCTTTTTTTGCATTCATGCTAGTAGCTAGAATAGATTCCTTAAAGTGGTAGTTGTGGCATTCATGTTTGACATTTTGATAGAAACTACCAAATTGCCTTTTAGAACGAATGTCTATAAATCATCCATAATTCTCCTCATCCAGTTTTATTCCACCACATTATTTTCATCTTTGTGTATTCTCCTTCTTTGTTCATGTGTACCTATTTTTCAAAATGTACATACTAATTTTTCTTTTTTTCTTTGTTTTAATATCTCAGAAGCATTTAACCTTGTTACTATATCATCATGATGAACGGTTTTTAGTATCTATGTAATAGTCTGTGAAATAGGACCATAATTTGCTCAGCTATTCCCGTGGTGAATATTTGGGTTGCTTCCAGTTCTTCATTAGCAGAGATAATGCTGTGATGATTGGCTTTGTGTGAATATAGTTTGTTTTCTTTTCTTTTTTATTGAATTGTTTCCTTATGATAAATCTCCAGGAAAAGAATTTCTGAGGCAAAGGGACCAACACATTTATGGTTCTTGAAACATATTTAGCTTTCCTAGAAAGTTGTATTGCCTTTATACCAGTTTTGCCATAACATTTAAAAAAAGCACTCAGTATTGCTTTGGTTTTTTTTCTTTCTTTTTTTTTTTTTTTTTTAATTTACAGGTAACAACATTTTTCTTTGGTTTCATTTCTCATAGGTATGTTTTCTACTAGTATTCTTTTGCCCACTTACCTATTGGAGAGTGCTATTTTTCTTACTGATTCTGTGAAACATGTTTGGAATTATTTTTGTATCTGTTACACTTGATGCAAATATTTTTCTGTCCTATTTGATTTTTTTTTTTGCAGAAATATAAGAAGTTTTATATTTAGTAGTCAAATTAATTACAGTTCTTTAGTGATCATTTGCTTCAGATAGCTCTCTCTCCTATGCTAAACCAATAAATAATCCTTGAACTTTATCTGCTATTTGTTTTCCCATCTGTTGGCAGCGCATATCTGGAAACTAGAGAACCTAGGAGCTTTATCTCCTACCCTGAGGCACAGACCCCAATGTTAATAGTACTGAAGACCCAGGATGCTGAGAATACCGATTGGACTTTCCCTGAGAGCAGAAGAGGCAGCTGGAGATGTGAGCTGGCCCTAGGGACTGCATATCAAATATTTCTGGCACCATTTGGCTACCAAAAAGGGATAATAAGCCTTGAGTTAGAACTGGCCTGACTTGGCTGCCTGCCTAAGGCTGTGCTTTCACATCTTTACATGTCCTGGTTACTGTTTGCAGACTTTTGGCAAGATTTCTTCTTTCTTGACTTACTTAAGGCTGAATTTGAGGTCTCTCTTTAAAAACAAACATTTTTTTATTGTAAAATATAACATACACAAAGCAAGAAAGAAAACACAATAATTTTCAAAGCACACTTCAACACGTATTTACAGAACAGGTCCGAGAGTTTGTCATGGACTACGATTCCACCATCTCAGGTTTTTCCTTGTAGCTGCTCCAAAACACTGGAGACTAGAAAGAATATTGACATATTCTGCAGCCATACTTGTTTGTTATATCCCATTTTCTCTGATGTACCTTCTTCACCTTTAATCTTTCTCCCAGTCTATAGGAGTCTTTGGGCAATGCCCATTTTGAGTTTTTCATGCTGAGAAGGGGTGTCCACACTAAAGGATAGAGGGATGATATTAATTGATAACCTTGGAGAGGTTGGTCCCTCTTGAGTTTCAGGATTTATCTGATGTAGGAACCCTCTAAGAATTATATGTTCCAGAAAGGCAAACCTAGTGCATAAAACCTTTATAGAATCTCAGTTTGAACCTTAGGTACCCTTAAGAGTAAACAGGAATGATGTTGGTTGAGGTTTAACAAACCATGGCAGTTAGCACTATCTAACTGAAACTTCTATAAGGTAGCCTCTAGAATAGCCTCTTGACTTCATTTGATTTCTCTTGGCCACTGATGCCTTATTGTATTATACTTCTTATTCCCATTTTGGTCAGAAAGGCGTTGTCAATCCCATAGTGCCAGCACTATGTCCCATGAATCCTGCCCCACGTTGTCAAGAGAGATTTTCACCCCTGAATGGTTTATACCACATAGGGGATAGGCAGTGATTCTCCTTGCAGAGTTGGGCTTAGAGGGAGGCCATATCTGAGCAACAAAGAGGCTTCCTGGACGCAACTCTTAGGCTTCATTATAGGTAGTCTTAATTTTCCCTACAGAAATAAGTTTCATAAGGACAAGCCTCCAAATCCAGGGCTTGGCCTATTTTCTTGGGAGTCTCAGTGGTTGAGAGGGTTTCCCAGATGGGAGAGTTTAATATTTCCATACTTTGAACTCTCAAGGGTCTCTACCAATACTTTTTAATTATCAGCCCACCATTATCTTAGATGTATCCTGGTATTATATTAAGCTACACAGATTTACAAGGCCTTGTCCCCATTCTGGACTCCAGGAGTTTGAGTTGTTTAAATGATCTTTCCAAAGAAGTTAACTTAAATTATGTGTTACAGAACATTTAGGTTCTAGACATAATAAACCTCTCTGCCTTTAGTCTCATATGGTACCTGAAGGTCTAGAATTATGTACACTATCCTCTTTTACCCTGCATTCTAATTTACCTTAAACCCAACCAAATTGGCTTCATTTTAAACTCTAATTCAGGCCTGATCTCTTTTTCGGTTACTTTACCTGTTATTAATTAGCAGGGATGTAGCACCCCATTTCTGAGTTTTCGGTGTTACAAAGCTACTTAAGGTTCCAGGGAAACACCAGCTGACACACATATAGCTCAGTGTCTCAGAATCTAGAAATATATTTACAACTTCAGACTTGAGGTATCTTTTTAAGCAGTTTTTCCCTGTACCTAGATAGGTAGCTGGTGCCCTGAATTTCCTGGAGACTCCTTCAAGCCTTATAGCCCCAACTCATGCAGGCCTAACCCAGGTTGAAGAAACTTTTCTCTGTTCTTGCAGAGAAAAAAAAAGGTACTGAATTTTTTAATTTCAGTTGGAAAAAGCATCATAAAATTAAATGAAAAAAAAAAAAGTTGGAGTGGGGGGTGATTTTGGATCAAAGCTCCAACCCCCTACAGAAACTGAATGACTAAGAACTGGCAGTAACAGGCTGAGTGCCAAATCCAGAAAAAGGCCACTTAAAAGAGTAGGATCTTGTGGTTCCTTGGCTGGACCTTTCTCTATCTTCCAGAGTACTTGTCTTGGTTCCTGAGGGAACAGAATAACCCTCCTGCACAAACTGGGAGGATATATGTCTGGCCTAATCCATCTGGGGATGACCTGAGGCATTTGCTGTCCCAGAACTTGCCCTACATGTAGAAGATGCCCTCACCCCAAGTTCTGCAGAATGCTGTGAGAAAGCAGTCAAGTTGTGCTGCCTGGGGCAAGAGATTGCTGGCAATAGAACATACAGTGGGACTATGAGGAAACTATCTGCTGGGAAAGAGGGGACTTTAAGATCTTTGTAAACAAAGGAATCAGATTCACACATGCTTATAACATGAGGCTGTGCAGAAAGGTTCAGGGAGGCCCCTAATCTTTGGCTAATTGTAAGGATAAGCCCTGAAGGAATGCACTTGCACATGTCGATCTGCGTAGACTGGGAAAGGTGTATTTCTTCCTTCCTTCCTCCTCTCCTCTCTTTCTTTCCCTCCTTCCCTCCCTCTCTTGCCATTCAAGGAAAGTTCTGCCTTAACACTGCTGGATACAAGCTTAAGGACACCTCAGAGTCTAAACTCCAGTGATAACACACTAAAATATCAAAATGTCCAGGTTTCACCAAAAGATTACAAAATATACAAAGAAACAGGAAGTAATGGCCCAGGCAAAGGAGAATAAAACCATCAAAACCATCAATGAGAGACTCAGACCTGGGACATTCCAGACAAAGACTTTAAATAGTGGTCTTAAATATGTTCAAAGAGCTCTAAAGAAAAACGTGGACAAAGAACTAAAGTAAATCAGGAAAACAATAGATGAACACAAAGAGAATGTCAATAAAAAAAAAAAGAGAAATTAGGAAAAGGGACCAAACCAAGTTGATGGCTACAGTCACAGAATTTAAAAATTCCCTGGAGGAGTTCAACAGCAGATTGGAGCTGACAGAAAAATCAGAGAACCTGAGGATAAGACAATTAAAATCATCCAGTCTGAGGAGCAGAGAAAGAAAAGAATCAAGAAAAATGAACAGAGCCTGAAGAGCCTGTGAGACCCATCAAGCACACCAATATACACATAGTGGGAGTCCCAGAAGGAGAAGAAAGACTATTCAAAGACATAATGGTTGACAGTTTCTCAAATTTGACCAAAGATGTGATGATACACATCCAAGAAATTCAGTGAGCCCCAAGCAGCATAAACTCAAATAGAGCCATGCCATAACATATTATAATCAATCTGTCAGATGCCAAAGAAAGAGAGGATTCTGAAAGTGCAGGAAAGAAGCAAGGTGTGTCACATATAAGGGAGCCTCAATAAGATTAAGTGTTGATTTTTTATAAGGAACTATGGAGGTAAGGCAGCAATGAAATGACATATTTTAAAGTGCTTAAAGCAAAAAATTGCCAAGAATTCTGAATCTGATAAAATTGTCTCTCAAAAATGAGGGCGGAACTAAGACATTCCCAAATAAACAAACTGAGGGACTTCCTCACCACTAAACCAGTCATACAAGAAATGTTAAAGGGAGTTCTGCAGGTCGAAAGGAAAAGACAGTAGACAATTGACTGAAGCCATGTGAAGAAATAAATATTTCTAGTAAAGATGATAACATGGGTAAATATAAACTTGTATTTTAACTTGTAATTCCATTTTTACTTCCTCACATATCTAAAAGGCAAATGCATAAAATGTAGTGATAAATCCAGTGGGTTTGGAATTGTAACGTATAAATACATCATTTGTAACAGAAACTACAGAAAGGTTGGGGGATGGATGGGGCTAGGAACATAGTTTACATGTGCTATTGAAGTTGTTAAGTTGGTGTCAGTGCAGATGAGTTTATTATAGATTTAGGATGTTAAATATAAGCCCCATGGTAACAACAAAGAAAATATCAGAGAATACATAAACTCACAGAGACAGAAATTAAGGTGGGTATATATGTTTCCATAATTATAAAAGAAAGAAAAAGTTGGAATATAGAATGTAAAATTTATATCATCATTAAATTATTTGAAGTTGATAACTATGCTTAAGGTGATGATATAAGTGAATATCCTTGTTCTTAGGAAATGCACATAAAAGTATTATGTGTTCAAGGAGTACGGTGTGTGCGACTTTTTCTCAGATGTTTGATAGAAAAAATGATACAGCGAAGCTGGCAAAAAATTAACATTGGATCTGGGTTTCTGGGGAGAGTTGAAGGTGTGTTGGAATTTTCTGTATGAGGATTGTATTATTTTTGCAACTGCCTTATAAGTTTGAATTATTTCAAAATAAAAACTTTAAAAATTGGGGAAAGTGTAATTTAAATGACAAACAGAAGTCTTAATACACTTTTGGGGTGATGGAAAAGTTTTGTAATGGATGATGATGATGATAGCACAATATTGTGTTGCATTATTATAGATTTGAATGTGGTTAAAAGGGGAAGTTTATGTTACTAGAATAAAAATTTAAAACAAAAACCTGTAGGACTAAAAATCATCCAGTGTGAGGAGCAGAAAAAGAAAATAAAAGTGAACAGAGCCTGAGAGACACCATCAAGCACACCAATATACACATAATTGGAGTTCCAGAAGGAGAAGAAAGACTATTCAAAGAAATAATGGCTGGCAATTTCTCAAGTTTAACCAAAGATATGATGATACACATCCAATGTATAACTGTATAACACAAATAATGAAACTATTGACTGCAGATAATAGACTTTTATTAGTTGTTATCCATAGTAATGCAAAAGTAATAACAGAAGTTAATAATGGGGGCAGTATATGAGGACTCTATTTTCTGCATGGTTTTTGTATAAACCTATAACTTCTCAAATAAATATACATAATTTTAATAGGTGCTTAATAAATATTTGTTGAATGAATGAAAAAAGTACATTTGATTGGTGTGAAGAAAATGTTCTTGAAATAGATAATGCTGATGGCTGTACAACATTCCAAATGTACTTGGTACCATTGAATTGCACACCTGAAAACTATAAAAATGTTCAATTTTATGTTATGAATATTTTACCACAATAAATAAATACATTTTGGGAAAAAAGGCTAATATTCCTAACATGAAAGGGTTTTTTCAAAGCAATAAGATTTGTAGAAAAATCAAAAGCTCAAAGGAGAGATGCCATCAGTAAATCCCATTTCAGCTTCTTTAATAACTCTTAAAAGCTCAAGAAAATGCCAAACTTCTTCCCGCTTACTGCCTTTGTATTCACCCTTTTGCCTCAAGTGCTTTTCTTATTGTCACTTAGATCTTGGCTTTTTAAAGATTATCTTCAGATAATCTTGATGGTACTAACCGAAGAAGCATCTCTCCACCTATCCCTTTTTCTTGTACCCTACAAGAATCTTGTTCGTTCACTTGTTTATGAAGGTCGCTTCTACCAGAATGTAAGCTGTCTGAGGGCAGGGACCTCGTGAGTTGTGGACACTGGTATACCCAGCTTTTCTCTTAGCCCGCTGTGTGTCCTTGCACAGAACTCTTCTCCTTTCTGAACCTCAGTTTCCTCATCTCTTAAGTGGAGATTATATTAACCTTGGAAGGTGAATGAATGAGAGGTTCAGACAGAGATCTGTCTGAAAGCATTTGTCCCAATATCTGACCCTTTACTAGTACCAAATAAATCAATGTATGCTTTGTCCTCCCTTTCCTGCCAAGTGGGTGTTTAATTCTTAAGTAGCCTAATCTCAGTATCTTGTTCTCATTAAACTTGTGATCACCTAAACCCTAGCTCCTTCTCACACTGGGTTCTGTAAGGCCAAGTCCTCCCTCCTGTAATAAAAAAGATTGATTTTTTGAAACACAGTTAGAAATGTTATATTTTTGTACCTTCAGTATTTATTCAATCTGTCCTGTGCCAGGTACTGAGGCTGTAAAGTCTAGCTTCTTACTTCCAGGGTGCTGGAGTAGGAGACAGTTGTACTCCATTGTGATAGTAAGTGCTGTGACGGCAGGGTGCATGGGTGCCCAGAAGAAAGGCAGGTGTCAGAGAAGGCTTCTCACGTGAAGCTCCTGAGATAAGTTCAAAAGAATTGGAAGTTAGCCAGCCATATGCAGCAGTGGGTGAGGGAAGGGAGGGTGTTTCCTTCAGACACGGAACAGCACATGCCAAAAACCAGAGCTAGAGCTCAGGGCTCACAGCAGGCTGTTTTGCCACCTGCAGTCCATTGACAGAGCAGCCAGAGCTGTCCTTTTGAAACATCAGTTGTATCACTCCTCACCTCAAAACCTGCCAGTGGCTCCTGATCTCATTCTCAGCAAAAAATAGTCATTACTGTAGTCTGCAAGTCTCATTGTGATTGGGTCCTGGCTGTCTCTAATTTTGGCATCCATTACTCTCCCTTTCTCACTGGCTTCCTTGCCTTTCTTTGAACATTTTCCCAACTCAGTGCTTTTGTACTAGCTCTTCATATTATCTGGAACATTGTCCCCAGAATTCTGCATGGCCAGCCTCCTCATATCCTTCAGATCTCTGGTCAAATATCACCTTAGTGAGGCCTTCCCTGAACATATTACTTAAAATTGCCATCAGCTCCTGCATTCTGTATGCCCCTTCTCTACTATATCTGACATGTTTTAATTTTTCTTTTGTTTAATTACCTTCCTCCCACCCCCATCTCTCAATGTCAGCATCACAAGGGCAAGGATTTTTGTTACATTGTTCACTGCAGCAACCCCAGACCCAAAAACAATGTCTGACACATGGAAGATGTTTATCTGGTTACTGAGTGAATAACGAAATTTTATCATTTCAGCTCCAACTTCTCGGGAATATTTTGGACCTAGATTTAGATATTTTTAGTTTTAGCTTTCTTTCCTCTTTTCTTCCTGGGTTGATGGCGGATTGATTGAACTGTCTTAGATCTGCATTAGTAAGTTATTCTTATATATTCTTATTGCTATAATGTCAGCCCTATGGCCCCCACACCAGAGACCTCCATCTTGGATACCTAGAGGGAGTTTTAAAAATGTTTTCAAATAGAAACAATGTACTAGCATAAAAAGATTTTTTTTTGACCATTTAAAACTTTTATTGATAGATAATAGTGAACATTATGATACTCTAGAATGGTAAAGGGGAATTTGGGGCATTAGGCTGCTACTGGTAGGTTATAGTCTAGGCAACATAGAACTTCAAATATAAAGGGGTTTATTTAAGCAACGAGATTGGAAGGAAATGTTAATAGCATAACTTCAAGGTTAGTTCAGAAAAAATGTACTCAGTTGACGGTGCTGACTTTGACTAATTTGCTATCAGATTCTAGAGTTCATTCTTACTTGCCACTTTCAGCATGTTTGCATAAGTTATCCTCTTTTATCTTCTATCTCTTCTCTGCTGGCTCCTGCTATAACTATTCTCAAGTCATCTTGGTTCAGAAACAACTTCCTTTAAACCTCCTCCCTTCTAGCTATTGCATTGTACCTCCCCTGCCATTCTACTTGTGAACATGGTAAAAGCTTCCTTTTCTACCAGTCACATTTCAACCCTATGCAAGCTGTCATTGCTGTCATTTGAGATCATTTTTATGTCAGTATTCATTATCTACATATTATCAGGTCTCTTTAAATGATCTCTCGACACGTACTCTTTTCTGTGCACTCCCCTCCTCCATAGTAAATCTTGTCTTTCTTGGCTTTCTGGATAACATTCATTTTTTTTTCAAAAAAGGATGTTTTGAAAATAAAATAAAATCTTATCTATAATTCCCTGCTCTTAATATGGCTTTTTTTCTTCATAATCTTCTTTAGCCCACTTGTTTTCATGTGGTTGTGGTCAAGTACTTTATTTTTGCTTTCTGCTATTTTCTCTTACCATTATGTCATAAACCTTTCCCAGTAGTATGGCATAGTCTGATCAATCACTGTTAATGTGTATTTGTATTCTTGTGAATGGATGTTCCATAATGCTTGATCTTCTCTATAATTGTTTGCATTTTTTGTTCTTTTCAGATTTTGCAGATGTCACTAGAGCAAACATCTTCTTGTGTTCTTTTTTGTTCTTTTGGATTATTTACTTAAGATGAATTTCTATGCAGGGGCTACCAGATCAGATACATTGAATTCTAAGTCTAATATAGTGTTGACCACTGTGGCATTTACCCTTTCCCCTGAATAGCACATGACATATACTAGGAGCTCAGTGAAGGTCTATTAAATGAATTATGATCTCAAACTGTATATCCCACTGCAGTGTGCTTTATAGATCTAAACCTAGCTCTGTTTTTACCCAGGATCCAGGTTTTAGTGCTGTCAGGCTGTTTGCCATTTTGTAGGAGGAACTTGTTGGCCCTTCCCTGCAGCATTTGAGAGTATTCTTACATCCCTGGGGAGTGGGTGGCAGTGACTGGATTGTCAGCCTTGTGCCCTCTAGAAAAAACAGTAATTCATTGTGTCGTCTCCACCCATTCTTTAGGAGCCCCTCCTCCATGCCATCTCATCAGCCCCAGAGGATGGGGAACTATTTTTGGTGCATGGAGCCTCTATTTCCAGCAGAGTCTGACTCTTAGCCTTTGAGATGCCTCTGACTGGATTCTAGTCTGGTCTGGAAAGGGGTTTCTTGAGATCAAAAACACTTCAAGGCCGTTTTCCATCCATGGAAAAGGTGACGCCTAGTTCAGTTAAGCACCTGTTTAATAAGCCTCTACTCTGCAAACCATTGTGAAGACTCTAAATACAACACAGGAACTAATACATACCCAGAGCAGTACAGCCAAGGTTTTGAAACGTGTACAGGAGTGGGCAAAAACCCATTGAGTTGGGGAATCATAAAGATTTCATAAAGATTTCTTAGATGGTCTAAAAGAATATGTTGGATTTCAGCAAGTGGAGGCCTTGTAGGATAAAGTGATGTGGAGCAGGGAAATATGAACACGTGGTTGGTGAGTAAAGGGAAATAAGAGAGGTCAGAGAGGTTGGAGTGATAATGAAGAAGGCCTTTCAAGCCAGGGTCATGTCTCATTGTCCCCTATTTACTCTTGTGCCAGAGTATATTCTGACTATAGTTTCTAGAGAATCAGGATTAATGAGCCCCCTTCTGAGGCACTGTTTCTTGTGGCTGTGTGCCATGTGTTACAGTGTCTCAGAGCCAGCTTAAGTCACTGAAGTCTGTCCTCATGGGTTCATTTTTCTTCTGTTGGAATGTTTTCAGTTATGCTATTTGAGCCACAAATGACAAAGTGTCTCCTTCCTGTTAGAACCTGCTGTGTTAGTTAGATTCAGTTGTCAACTTGGCCAGGTGAGTATACCTAATCTTGTTGCTGAGGACATAAGCCAATGGTACGTGAACCTCATCTGTTGCAGATTACATCTGCAGTCAGCTAGGAGGCATGTCTGCTGCACTGAGTGACGTTTGACTTAATTGGCTGGTGTTTAAATGAGAGAGTGCAATATAGCACAGCCTAAGCAGCTCGGCATTCCTCATCTCAGCACTTGCAACTCAGCCCAGGCCTTTGGAGATGCAGAAAGAAGTCACCCCAGGGAAAGTTGTTGGAACCCAGGGGCCTGGAGAGAAGACCAGCAGAGACCATCCTGTGCCTTCCACATAAGAAAGAACCTCAGTGGAAAGTTAGCTGCCTTTCCTCTGAAGAACCAACAAATAAATCCCCTTTTATTAAAAGCCAATCCGTCTCTGGTGTGTTGCCTTCTGGCAGCCAGCAAACTAGAACACATGCTATTTCCATTTTTTCAAATTGTTAAAGTGCTATCCCCAACTATGTGTAGATATCCCCAGGAATGGTATTTATATTGTGCTCCCAAATAGCTGAGAGGTGGAGGATAGGATAACAGTGCTTTTTCATCTAAGGGCCAAAAGCAGCTCTGCCCCATGCTAGAGAAATGAGCAAATGGTTTTGGTGCTGGTGAGGACCTATGGACATTCCAAGCAGGTCATGGTACTTTAGGAGAAGATGGTGCTGGCAAATTGCATGTTTGTTTTGGGGGGAAGGCAAAGTATGATTCGTTGGCCTGAAGTATAAGGGAATTAATCCAGCCCACGTGACCCCTCCCAACTTTGGTCTTGTTCTTTCTTGCAGGCAGAGGTGGAGGAGACCCTAAAGCGACTTCAGAGCCAGAAGGGAGTGCAGGGAATCATCGTGGTGAACACAGAAGGTATGCCCCCTCTGACCCTGGACTGCACCCAGGTGGCCCCCAGTAAACAGTCCAAACACAGTGTCATGCTGCTGTTTACTAAGCCTCTTCAAGGCTGTGATGTATTTTTAAGCCTTAAAAGAAATATTTTTCAATGTTCTTGCATTATTATTGGAATTCTAAATTTTAAAAAAAGGAAAAATTCATTCAGTTCCCTGCCCTGAGAAATTATCCTTTTCAGTATTTCAGGCTTTTTTCAAGTAGACATATTTGCTTATGATCAGAATCAGAGTTGTTACTCTTTTGCATATGTTTACACGAGTTTTTTTTTTTTTTTTGCACGAGTTTTTTTAAAATACTGCTTCATGGTTCACATAAGCAAAACTTTTAACTGCTGAACAATATTGATGAGCCATCCCTGTTTATGTTGTTTCTAATATCAAGACAATTTCTCTATGCTGATAGCTTTTTCTCGTTCTTCTGGGGATTATTTCAACAACTGAAAAAGTACAGATACCAATTCCCTGGGGTGAATTCCCAAACTGCATTATATCTGGTGAAGAAGGGAACTAACATTTGTCACACACCTATCCTGTGCTAGACCACATATTGTTTCATTTAGTCCTTGAAGCATCCCTGTTTTGTCCATCTTGCAGTGGAGAAAACTTTAGCCTAGACATTTCATTTATTTGTCTGGGTCACAGACCCAAGATTTAAATCCAGGTCTGTCTGAGTGCAGTTTTGTCTTCAGCTATATAAAGGATCAGAGAGGGACTGCTGGTATGGCCCCAGCTCCCACCTGCAGTTAAGAACAAGGGGTCTTGGAATCCAGCAGTCCTGAGCGTGAATCCTGATTGTGTTCCTGATTAGCAAGTCACTTAAGCCTGTAAATGTGAATAATTATATGAACCTTATGAGTTTGTAAAAATTAACTGATAATGAACCACAGAGTATTTTGCACACTACCTATTACACAGTAGGCACTCAGTAAAAATTAGTGCTGCTGCTATTTTTAATATCACCATTTCTAATTTTTGAGGCTTTTGGTTAGGTAAAATGATTCACCTGGTCAGGTTCCCTCCTTGGGTTGGGGGCAGTCCATTTGCTTCATGCCTCTAGGCCACAGTGTTTCCCAAATTTATCCATTCATTAGAATCACCTAGGGTGCTTTTAAACATCCTGCCTTTCTGTCCTTTCCTCTAGAAAGCTTGATTTATTGACCTAAGGTCAGACTTGGGAAGCTGCTTGTTTACCAAGCACACCAGGAGATTCTTATCATCAAGCAAGTTTGGAAAATTCTCTTCAAGCGGGTGGATTCTAATCAAGAGGCTGCAGTGAGAGCCAAGACCTAAAGCAGATCTGAGTCTACCACCAGGCTTTCCCTTTGAGAGATCCTGGGATGGTGTTTTCAGGTCTGTGTTCTGTAAGCCTAGGGGTTCTGTGCTGCCCCTGGGAATAGAGGTGAAGGTCCAGGTCTCTGTCCAGTACCTGAGATAGAGCATAGCTACTCAGATCCATTATCTCACATTTCTGGATGAATGTTAATTTGGGGAAGGGGTTTGGCCAATTTAAAAACTGCCCAGTAAAAATGGTAAATTTTGTGTTATATATGTGTTGCCACAGTACAAATTAAAAAAAAGTACTCCAGTTAATTAGACATCTTATTAAACAAAATATATTATTTAAATGAAGGTTGTATTTAATTATTGTGTCTAAGAAGTGATTACTCTTGGCTTTTTAGAACCCATGTGACTCACAAAGTCTCTCTGATATTAATGAATATGTCATTATTTCTGATGGGGAGTTTTGTGCAATTCAGAATTTCAGTGTAGAACTGTTAAGGCAATAAAAAATCCACAGGCAGGATCTTCTTGGGGTAAAAAAACTGCTCTAGTAGGTTGTACAAAAGTATTATAACCAGCACGAGTGAGTCTGGAACAGGACAGGTGTGCTGAGACATTGCTGCTAACACCAGCATCTTGGCCATTGAAGGCAAGGACCATGTCTAACTCGCCTCTCTTCCAGTGCCCATCTGGATTCAGGTCCGTGCAGTCTGGTTGAATGTCAGTGGTGTCAGCAGCCCCTTTGAATTAGTAATTCCACTTTAAGGAATGTGCTCCAAGAAAATAATCCCAAAGAAAAAATATGGAAATTTTTGCAAGCATGTTAGTTGTTGTAGTCTTTAATAATTAAAATAATTGCTATAATAATTCCTAGCATTACTGAAAATAATATTACTCTCTTCCAGGCACCATTCTAAATACTTTACATGGATTAATTCATTTCATCCTTAAATCAGTCCTATGACTCTTCACAGTTGCCCTGCATTGCCCCTTAGAGGATTAGCTTTGATACTACCTCCTCATCTAGTCATTGCCTAAAGGTGTTCCCTGGAAAGGGGCATAGCCTTGGGAAACATCTCTCTCCAGCAAGAGCCATTTCTAGAGAGGGTTGAGAACTACAAATCAGCAGCCCTCCCAGCTAAATACTATCTTCCTTTCCTCCCTTGTAGTGAGGTGTAGCCAGATGGCCAGTGACATACTTCCAGGTTGGAAGTGGCAAATACCACATACACACACACACCAGCCATTTGAGGTTGGAACTATTAATATCTCCATCTATAAATAAGCTTAAAGAGGTTGAATAACCTATCCAGTATTACACAGGGAAGAAGTGCTAGAGCAGGAATTTAAACATACATAGTCTAACTCTGGCCCATGCTATTGGCCACTGTCCATGCTGCCCTTGAGTGTTTGGGGCAAGGGAATGGCTGACAGACTGGGAGCATCAACCCCCAAGAATGCCCAAAGCTGATTTGGGCAGGCTTGGAGGCATTATCCAAATAAGGAGATAGACAGCTGTTAGAGGATGGAAAAGCAGCATCCATTGAAAAGTTGTGCCTCTTCCTTCTCCGGCCTTAGTTCCTTTGTCTATCCCCTGACTACCCCTCCAGGCCATAGTCTTAGTTTTCTTCTCTGAGACTTACTTGTTAAATTCTGTCTCTTGCCTTAGCTCTCGCTCTTATCCCTACCTGGGATGCTGTCTCCCACTTTCTTTACTGATCACATCCTTCAAGGCCCCCTCCTATGCTCCTCTTTTAGGAAGCTAGGCCCTTGATGCTAATTAATCTTCACAAGAACTCATTTTACTGACAAGGAAATTGAGGCTCAAAGACAGTAAGTAACATGCCCCACATTGCATTGTGCAGAGCCTTCAGTGCCCAGGAGAGGAATAGTATGTGAAATAAACATTTTTAAAAAATAAAAATAAATTAATGAATAAATAATTTTTTTAAAGACTGTCTATGTGTCACTCTGAGTACCTATCTTCTCAGACTTGATTTTTGGGGGAACAGCCCTGGGGGGCTGAGGACCCCAAATGGGGTTCTTCAGCTTCCACCAGTACTCACAACTACAAGCCTTCATTCTTGGTTTAAAACTGCCTCA
Organism: Tamandua tetradactyla; assembly: GCF_023851605.1. Taxonomy (NCBI): domain Eukaryota; kingdom Metazoa; phylum Chordata; class Mammalia; order Pilosa; family Myrmecophagidae; genus Tamandua; species Tamandua tetradactyla. The sequence goes on along the minus strand of NC_135327.1, from coordinate 18,224,927 downwards.
GTGTTTTTCATTGGGAAAATCTGGCCCCAGCTACTTACCTTGTGGATACTAATGAGGCTAAGAATATAGAATATGGAAACAGACTGGTTTTGAATCCTGATTCTTGACACTTATCATCTGTCATCTTGGACATATCACCTAACCTGTATTTCAGTTTCCTCATCTGTAAAATGAGGATAATAGTACATTTCCTCAGAGGGAAGCTTTTAGAACAGTGTCTGGTGCATGGTAAATGCCATTTTAAAGTCTAGAGTATTTTAAGTATGTGTGTATTTTTTTGTTTTTGTTTGTTTGTTTTTCTTTTATGGGTGCATGGTCTGGAATGAAACGTGGGTCTCCCGCATGGAAGGGGAGCATTCTACCACTGAACCACCCATGTACTCTCTATTTGTTAATTTTTAATTTGTACCCCAGTTACAGACTTCCCATTTCAGTTTCTCATTTATATTTCACACAGTGACCTTTCCAAGTAGCGGTGTGATTACCCATTTTTCAGATCAGGAATCAAGGCTGAGAGAAGAGATGTGGAAGGGGGTGGTCAGAACCCAGCTTTGAGTTGATTAAAGGCTCTATATGACCTTTGAGCCCTCTGAAAGCTTTAATTTAAAAAGATTGTTAGGGATGATTTCATTAGAGATCATTATTATCCCATCTGGTGTTTTCCCACCTGCATGGTGCCTCTTCCTTGAGGATGCTTTCCTGTCCACCCTGGCCCAGAGTGATTGCTCCTGTCTCCAACCCATGACACCCCCTCATCCAGGTCACTTACCAGCCACCTGCCTCTGCCTTCTGACATAGCCGAATTCAACTGGTGCTTTGTAATAAAAATGTGAATTTAAGCAGTTATTCTAAGAACGTAGGGAACATTACTTTAAATTTACACCTCTCCAGACACCCTGCCATCCCTCTGCTGATACTCACACTTGGCAAAATAAACTCAAATGTATAAGCACCCTGAGGGCAGGGATTTGTCTTCCATGTGCACTGCTATATCCCCAGCACCTAGAACAATGTTGGTACGTAGTTGGCACTTTAAAAATACCTTAGTTGGCATTTTTGCATGGGCAGGCACCGGGAATCAAACCCAGGTCTCTGGCATGGCAGGCGAGAACTCTGCCACTGAGCCACCGTGGCCCACCCTGTTAAAATGTTTTAAAATGAGTTTTAATGTTGACTGAAGCTGCTGAGTATTATGGGAGGATCCAGACTGCACAGCTTGACAAATTCCAAGTCCCACATTAGAAATCGTACAATCATCTTTGAAATCTCCAGTGAATCTGGAATTGATCTCTTAGCTTTGTTTGAAATTCTCCCCAGTTGGTAGAAATGTGATCAAACCCATCCATGCCAGTATTTGTCTGTACTACTAAAAGTAGACTCTTGTGACTCTTCACTTATCAACAGTAATAAATGCTTATTGCAGTCTCCAGAGGACCCTGGTGAACAAAACAGGACTGATTCCTGACCCTCAGGGAGCTTACATTCTGGTGAGGGAGGGACATAATGATCACTTCCATAAAGGCAGCAGAAACAGCCTGCCCAGGCCTCCATCCAGCTCCAATCTTGGCCTCAGTGAGTGGACATGTGTTAACAAGGCTCTTTCTGGTTTAAGGAACAGTTAACATACTCTCAAGTTACCTGAGGGGTGGGATTTCGTGTGTAATGGAATTTATTGATAACAAACTAATATTGTGTACTCTTTACTAAACACCCTTACATGACTTAAGCTGCATTTAATCCTCACAGCAGACTTTGAAGCACAAGTGTTATTTTTTCTTTTCAGAGGAGGAGATGGAAGTTTAGAGAGGTTAATTCTCTTGCCTCATCCACATGACCTTTATATACAGGATTTTTTTGTTTTTTGGGGGGGTTTTTTTTGCATGGGCAGACACCGGGAACCAAACCCGGGTCTCCAGTATGGCAGGCGAGAACTGCCTGCTGAGCCACCGTGACCCATCCATTCACATGGCCTTTAAAGGGCAGAGCCCTGGGTAAGCCCAGGTCATTGGATTTCAAAGCGCCTGCTCATTAGTCATCACCCCAATTATGGATAGATGATAAAGGATACTCACTCATACTGCCATTCTCAGGAAGGTACAGCTAGAAAGCGCAGCCTGGTGGGGCCCTGTTGTGCACACTGCTGCTATCTAGGACCCAACAGCAACACTGGTGACCTGGCTGTCTTGTCCCGTAAAGGCAAGTAACCACTACAACCCATTCTCATAGCTTCACTTGGTTTACAAGTGAACCTCCCTGACTCACCTGACTCACCTGCTTCTGTTGTCAACATGTTCTCTTCTGCCCAGTTTTGTTTTCCTGGTGACCTGAAAAGACAAGCTTGAGCTAATTTCTTGCCATCCCATGGGTAGGCCTGAGGATGGCTGCCTTTGCTGATCCCTAGTCTGGTCAGTGGATAGGGTCTTGAGCCCCAAACCTGACTACTTACATGTGAGGAGCCACGCATGCCATGTTCTTCACAAGTGAATGTCAGTTGTGGACTCTTGGGATATCATGGTTGAAGCCCTCTGCTGATGTGACACATCCAGTTCACAAGCAGCTGATGACCCACTTGTGTCTTGAGGTGGTTCAAGGTGAATCACATTCCTCACTTCTGTGACAAAAGGCACTGTCCATGAAGGGACATTTAATAGTTCATCTCAAGAAAATAATCCTTAAAACAGAAAAGGATTAATTCACAATGTTATTCATTGTATAGTTAATTATAATAGTAAAAAATCCAGCCTAAATGCCCAACAGTAGGGGAATGATTAACTCCTGTGGAATATCCACTTAGTGGTGTTTTGAAACCGTGACAGTGCTGTTTACCAGGGGTTTATTAAGACAGACATTATATTTGAAGTTTGAAGCATGATCATGTGTATAGACAGTCTGTTTACAGCTGGGCCCTGAGCCTCCTTGAGTGGGGACTGGACCAGTGATGATTGTGTTCCTGGCACAAATTGACCTTACTACTTCATTCCCCTTTTCATTATTTCCATATTGGTAAGAGCTGTCTTCCTGGTCAGATTCCCAAAGTTATAAATGAAAGTCTTTCCTTTTATTGCTGAAAACCAGTCAAGGCAGTGCAGCCCTGTGAAAAGAGCCCAGCAGGGACTAACAGGCCTGCATTTGAATCCTGGCCCTACTGCTTATCTGCCATGTGACCTCAGGCAGTTCCCTACTGCTTAGAGCTTCCATTGCACTGTGAACAAAGGTGATGATTTCAGTAAATGAAGATGGTAATGCCACCTCAACGTAGTTTTGGAATTTGGTGCTGACATGCCTCAAGTGCTCAGCACTGTGCCTATCACCTCACAAAGTCCTCCATAAATAGCAGTGATGCTTGTTACTGCCAGTCTGATACAATATGAGCCCACAGTATTCCTACTCAATTTGTTTGCTTTCTCCTCAGGCATTCCCATCAAGAGCACCATGGATAATTCCACCACCACACAGTATGCCAACCTCATGCACAACTTCATCTTGAAGGCACGGAGCACCGTGCGTGAAATTGACCCCCAGAACGACCTAACCTTCCTTCGCATTCGTTCCAAGAAAAATGAAATTATGGTTGCACCAGGTAAGGAGTCTTCCATGTCTCTACTTAGGAACAAACCCTTTACAGCAAATTTTTTATGGCTTATCAGGAAGATTAGAATGTTGGTGTCCCCATAGGTTCCACAGGAAGGTCTAAAATATTGCAGTTATAGAGTTGCCTCAGTGCCTAGCCAGTCTCCAGCTGCATCCCCCAACAGACCACAGTGACTCTAGGCCAGGCCCTGTCCTGGGTCCTAGGCCACAAAGGGGAATCATGGTCTTGTGGGAGAGAGAGACTCATAAACATAACACAGTGTAATCCTTCCCTTCATATGAGGAAATACAAAAAAACACTTAGGAACATAGAGGAGGGGTGATTAGATCTGTCTGGGGCAGTCAGCAAAGGTTTCCCAGAGGTGGTAACATTTAAGCTGAGTATTGAAGGCACACGAAAGAGTATAAACAAGGCAGAGTGATGGGAAAGGTTTATTTGGAGGAAAAAATAATTCACTGGTTTTAAATCAAAGTGCAAGGCAAAATTACTGTACAATTGTCTTATCCTTGGAAAATTTTTAATTTGCCCACTTTACAGTCCTCTCTTAAGCCCCTTACAGCCAGATTTTTCTCCAGCATTGAAACCCATTGCTATTTTCATTTTAAATGAAGTGCTTGACTTGCATCTGGGGGCTATGTGGTACAAACCATACCTGTCTTTAGATATTCTCAAGGTAATGAGATGCTCATCCTTGTAGGAACCCACAAGGAGCGGGACCACCGGAGGGAGCAGCAGGGCCTCTCTCCAGTCCTACTTCACCTCTTTCACATTCATGGACTACAGTGGCAGACAGATAGTCCAGGACTATTTCTGCATTGTTACTTCTTCCCCCACTCCCCCTCACCACCCTTTTGGCTGAACCATGTAGCTGTATTATATGGTGACACAGTTAGGCTGCAGTGTAGCTTATTAGGGCATCAGAATGTGAGTAAAGGAGTACAAAGAAGACCCATGGTCCTATTTAGAAGAGTCCTCAGATACCAAACTCACTTGCATGGACTTGATCTTGTAAGCAGGATTCTGTGTGTTTAGGGGCTGGCTGAAGAAGGGCAATGAGGAGGCTAGGGACATTGAATGTCCCTGCACTTGGCAACACAGATGGTGAGGAGGCCAGCCACAAAGTTCTGGGAAGAATTTGATGAGGGAATTTCAGCAACTCCCAGTAGCAAAGCAATATGGATTCTGTTTCCAGGCCTGCTTAGGCCCAGTCTAGCTGCTTGGAAAGATGTGAGAGAACCACAGAACCAGTGGTAGGACCCACAGCCTCCAAGGGTCACTTTCCGAGGGCGGAAACCGAGCAGGTCCATCACGGAGAAGAATGTAAGGATAACTTCCTTTCCATGGTCATGAATTTGGAGTGCTATATGTATGTATTTGTTCGTTTTAGTCTGTCTTCCCCCACAAATGCTAAGTTCCATTGAGGGCAGGGATCTGTCTCAGAGCTTGGTACACAGTAGGTATTTAACAAAAATTTGTTGAATGAATAAATGTGTGACTCCCTAAATCATCCTCCATTGCTGATACCCAACAGCAGTGAGGATGAGAGTCAGGGATGTTTGTGGGACATGGTATTTAGGATAACATCCAGTGATTTGACACTTCAGTGTACTTATTTTGATGTAGCCAAGTAAAAATATTGGGCTTTAGTGCCAGCACTCCATAGGCAGAAGCTGCTGATCAGAGCCTCTGAGGCACTAGGTCTGGGTTGCCTTAGGATTCCAGAGAGAGGGTGTCAACCCTGGTTGGGGCAAGACATTTAACTATCAGAGCCTCAGTGTGCTCATTTATATAGTGGGAAAACACTTGTACCTGCCTCATGGAATCCCCATGGTTTGAGGCTTCATTGCAGTAGAACTTGAGAAGTAGGCACATGGAAGCTTTGCTGAACATCTGACATATTGATCATTAAGTGGGCAGAGCTAGACCATCCTGCATCTGTCATCTATAAAATGAGAGGCAGTCAGGCTCACTTTTGAAGTCACCTCTGGCTTGGACTTCCTATGATTTCATGTAAGTCATTCTTCCTTATTGAGCTGGATACCCTGAACTGGAATTCAGGCAGCTTTTGGTCCCCTTTGACCTGGAGCCAGGAAATTTTGTCTAGAAGGCTCTAGAAGCTGAGCTTCTGAAAGAAACCGACATTAACCCAGATCAGTGAGATTTAAGTTGGAATCCCCTCTTTGTCACTAACTGGGATCTTAGGCTGGTGTTTCTCCCAGAACTATCACCTGGGAACTTGTTAGAAATATAAGAAACGCAAATGATGCATACTGAATCATCTCCTCTGATGGAGGGCCTAGCCATGTGAGTTGTAACCAGCACTACAGGGATTTGGGATGCAGTTCAATTTGGGAAACACTGCCTTGGGCAATTCATTTAAACTCTGAACCTGAGTTTATTAGATCCTGTTCCATTGCATGGTGTTTTGGAGAGGATTCCAGGAGAAGATGTCCGTGCAATGCCTGCCTAAGGGAAACCCTCAGAGGATGTGGTCATTTTGGGAGAGACTGCTTTCCAGCACTGGCTGCAGACCCTACAGGAAGAACTACCTTCTATTTTCCCAGCAATTGGAAGGAGCCTAGAGACTGATGCTTTTTATAGTGTCCCCACCCCACAATTTTATGTTATTTCTTGATGTATTCACTTCCTTTTGTATTTTCTCCCATTTTATATTTAGTGATTTATTCTTTTTCATTTTTCTCTTTTTCAGATAAAGACTATTTCCTGATTGTGATTCAGAATCCTACCGAATAAGCCACTCTCTTCGATCTTGAGTTTTTCCTTAATTTAATGCCCTCCAAGAATAATAGCGTTGATTATGCCCTGCCATCCAGAGCGTGGAAATTACCTTGGAGCCCACTTGCCCCACCCAGTGGTGAAGGAGGGTTGGCAGCTCTGCCCACCTCACTAAAGGAATCCCCCTGGGGGGGGGGGCCTTCTTTCTGATAACTTTGGGATTTGGAGCAAGAGTTTGTGAGAAGCCACACCTGGCTTCTTTCTGACCTTCAGTTTACTTTGTTGCTCTTGGAAAAGGCTTTTTCTTTAACTAAAAATAACCGAAATGCTTACCCTGCTGTTGTGTCTTTAAACACTAGGTTGAAAAGGCCTCTCCTCTTCCTGGGAATCACAAGGTTTGGTTACCTGCTGCTTCCTCCAGTCCCTGGTAGTGGGCAGATTGTGTTCAAAGTCTGAGGTGCCTGCTCCTTATTGAGCCTGTGGCCACACTCTACTAAGCTTAGCCTGGTATATAATTGGTGCCCTGGTTTCTGGACCTCTAGTCTTTAAACGCTTCTTTTATCGTATCCCACTCCTGCCACAGTTTTGAAAGATTTTTTTCTACCAAACCTCACTGGGGAAAGGAAGGAAGTTGTATTTATTTGGCACCCAGAATGCACCAGGTATTTTATTTGTTTACTTTTTTTTTTTAAAGAGAAGAAGTGGGTTTTCAGAACAATCATGCATAAGGTATAGGATTCCCATATACCGTTCCACCACCATGGAATGGAACTTCTTGCTTGGTATGGAACATCTGTTAGAATTGAAGATAGCACATTTTTATAATTGTACTGTTAAGTCCGTGGTTTAGCATAGGGTTCCCTATGTATGTAGTGTAGTTCCATGGATTTTTTTAAGATTTTTATTCTGTTACTATATATATGCAATCTAACATTTCCTCCCTTTAATCATATTCAGATATATATTTCAGTGCCAGCTGTTTTATATACTATAGGTCACAGCACTCTGCAGTTCTCTCTGCAGATAGTTCCCTCTGCAGCCATCTTACAGGTGAGGAAATTGAGGCAGAGAGAATGGCTCGCCAAGGTCTTACAGCCAGGAACACAGGCCTGACTCAAAAACCTCTTCTCTTTCCACTCTGCCTACGTCAGGAACCCTGGATGGTCCTGTTTCCTCATGGAGCTTATCCCGGGTCAGTGTGTATCTTCCCTTAGATGTGTGTGCATAGAGGTCCTCCAGGGTTCCCAAAATGTACCTGCCACTCAGCGAGGGTCCACACTCGCACTGCCTGCCTTCCCTTCTCCAAAATCACATGTTTATGGTTTACTTGGTTTTTCTTTTTTTCTTTTGTGTCCTGTTAAACAGGAAAAAGATTCAAAAATGTATAGTGGAAACCTTGAATTCTCCCTTGATTGTCCTTCCCTGACCACATTCTCTATGGCATGAGTTCTTTCATCTAGCAAAATTACTTTTCTGACTTTTTCAGTGAAGCTTCTTTAAAGGTATCAGGGGAGTAAAACATGTGCCCTTAGGAGCCTAGGGATAGGTTTATAAAGCTGGGCAAATTTTCTTCAGTTTTCTATTTTAAGGAAAGATCATAGCAATTTTTTCCTCTATAATATATCCATATTTGTCTAACATAAAAATAATCCTTTCAAATAATTTCCAAAATATTCAAGTAAAATTGATTCTCTGAGAAAGCATCACCTGTTTGCCCTGACCCTGGAAACTAAGAAGCACAGCCTGAAGACGACTGGACCAGAATGGCCCTCGATCAGCAGTTAGCTCAGAACTGGTCTGAGGTTTGGCCACTGGTATTTTACCTTTGTTCTTATATGCTGTTTGAGATCAGGATCTTAGACTGAGGTTCTTCTCTTCTGGCTTGAGTTTCTCCAAAAAGGATAATAGGAAAAGGTCTGATTAAAATAAATTAACTTGGAGGTTAAGTCAGGTTCCAAGAAGATGATAGGACAAACCAGAGAGGGCGGGTCTCTACCCGGAGGAGAGGGAATGGTCTGGCTCCAGGGGATGGTATAGGAATAGGGGGTGGCTCTTGTCCCTTCTTTCCTTAATCCCTCTACCTCTCCTTCATTGTCTTCAAGTTGCCCTTCCTCAGATTCAGTGAAGATCCTGAAAAGAGTTTAGGTTCAGTCTGGCTTTGGGGAAAACCAGATTACTCATGAAATGAAGATGTTCCACCTCTTGGTCATGCGGGCAGTGGGATCCCAAACATTTAAGATTTTCCCCCAGGAGCCCACATGGATGGGATTTGGGCTTATAATGTGGCATGTATACTCTGTGAACGCATCTTAAGATGTAAAAATTCAGATCTTAAAAATTCTATATAATGATGGGCCACAGGGGCTCTCTCCTGCCATGCCGGAGACCTGGGTTCAATTCCTGGTGCCTGCCCATGCAAAAAAAAAAAAAAAGCATAATGAATACCTCGGGCCAGCCACAGTAGCTCAGTGGCAGACTTCTCACCTGCCATGCTGGAGACCCAGGTTTGATTCCCAGTGTCTGCCCATATAATAATAAAAAATTTTTTTTAATTCTATATAATGGTATACAACATAAAATGTCCTAGTGTTTCTGTACCTAAAAGTAGCAAGTATATGGGAATTAGTACTTATTCAGCTTAGGAACTGTCAACTGTCCTGGGCATGGGGGTAGGGTATGGTTTCTTGGTTTTCTAAGTACTTATCCAGGTGTGCCCCTTCTCAGCATTTTGTTATGAAAAATTTCAAGCATGTAAAAAAGTTGAATTGTATACTCTACATCTAAAGTCTAAGCTAACATTTTGCTGTATTTCTTTATCATATATCCATTCCTCCATCCATCTTTATTTTTTATCTATTTTTAAATACATTGTTGCACAGAGCAATATACACCCCTACACACTGAAGCATGCATATCATAAACTTTTTTAAATGTTTCAACTTTTGAAAGGTTGTTAAAATTTAGATAGAGTGAACTACAAAAGTCTTTAGTGTACCATTTGATAATTTTTAAAAAAATTTTATTAAAAAATAAAATAAAACAACATACATAATCAGTAATTCACAATATCATCACTTAGTTGCATATTCATCATTTCTTAGAACATTTGCATTAATTCAGAAAAAGAAAAAGAATAGAAAAAGAAAACGAACACAGGAAAGAAAAAAAAAAGATTATATCTACTATACCCCTTACCCCTCGCTTTCATTGATCACTAGCATTTCAAACTAAATTTATTTTAACATTTGTTCCCCCTATTATTTATTTTTATTCCATATGTTCTACTCCTTTGTTGACAAGGTAGATAAATGGAGCATCAGACACAAGGTTTTCACAATCTAACAGTCACATTGTGACAGCTGTATCATTCAATTATCCTCAAGAAACATGGCTACTGGAACACAGCTCTACATTTTCAGGCAGTTCCCTCCAGCCTCTCCATTACATCTTGAGTAACAAGATGATATCTACTTGATGCATAAGAATAACCTCCAGGATAACCTCTCGACTCTGTTTGGAATCTCTAAGCCATTCACCCTTTGTCTCATTTCCCTCTTCCCCCTTTTGTTCGAGAAGGTTTTCTCAATCCCTTGATGCTAAGTGTCAGCTCATTCTAGGGTTTTTCTCAATCCCTTGATGCTGAGTCTCAGCTCATTCCAAGATCTCTGTCCCACGTTGCCAGGAAGGTCCACACCCCTGGGAGTCATGTCCCACGTAGAGAGGGGTAGGGTGGTGAGACTGCTCGTTGTGTTGGCTGGAGAGAGGGGCCACATCTGAGCAACAAAAGAGGCTCTCTTGGGGGTGACTCTTAGGCCTAAATTTTAAGTAGACTTGACCTATCCTTTGTGGGGTTAAGTTTCATATTGGGGGCTCAGCCTATAGCTTTGGTTGTCCACACTGCTTGTGAGAATATCAAGAATTCAACTTGGGGAAGTTGAATTTCTCCCATTTGATAATTTTTGATAAATGGTTACACGTGTGCAACCAAACCCTCTTTCAAGATAAGATTACCCCAGAAACCTTGTGCTACTTTTCAATCAAACCACCACCCCATACCCAAGAGGGGCGTCTGTCTATATTCTGATTTCCTTCAGGGGTACTTCTTCCCCAAGAAGGTACAAGCTGAGCTGGGATCCCTAAACAAGAAGAGCGGTGGGCAGTTCAGAGAAATTCTTCTCAGGGAAAATGCTGCTGTCATTTCTTCTGTCTGTCCATTATCCCTCATTCAAGCATTTATCATTAGACCTTGGAATTCTGGTGTTCCTGTGTGAGCTGGAATTACCTTTGCCTATTTAAAAGCACTCCACGGGTTACACATTTCCCCCCCCCCTTTCATGTGTGACTCTCAAATGAATTGCAGTTTTACACATTTTAAATTGAGAATCCTAAACAAAATTCCACACCAAATACAGTTTCTGCGTTGTCTCTATGTACTAAAACAGGGGAGGAAATTATCAAAGAGAAACTGTAGGGAAATTTTCATAACTAAGGACAAGAGTTGAAAGATCTGAGTGTCCAGAGCAGTCATTTTTGGGGTGACCCATGTTGGGACCCATCTTCATGAAACTTCAGAATATTGTGGACAGACAATCCAGTGGGAGCGGGGAGGACAGGAGACATTTAGAATTAGGAATCAAACAGCTTTGGACATTGTCCAAACAACACCAGAAACCAGAAGAGAGTGGAGCAATGCCCTGAAAACTTTGAAATTCATTTACAGCCTAGCATTCTAGACCCAACCAAACTATTAGTTAAGTGTAAGATGAGTATTTTTAGACATACAAGATCACGTGTTTTACCTCCCATGCCCCCTTTCTCAGGAAGCTAACAAAGAATGTACTTGACCAAAACAATGGAATGAAGCAAAGAAACAGTAAGACCATGGGATCCAGGTAATTAGAGACTCCAACACAAGAGACAAAGGGATATTCCAGGATGATAATGATGATGAAGGGTACCTAAAGAGCAAATCCTGAGTAGGTAGAGTCATGGGGATGCTTCCAAGAAGAAAACAAACTGATAGATTATGCAATGTATTCAGAGGTTTTTAGTTCAGCCAGAAGTTTGGGGATAATTTAGTTATTGGAAAATAAACAGGAAAGATAAAGTTAAGCCAATATTCCAGGAAATAAAAAGTGAACCCAGGGCATATGATGTGGCTCAGCTGTGGAAAATAGTTATGTTTGCAGAATATTAAAAACACTGAATGGTGCTACAACTGGTGGGATTAAGAGTCAAATCACCTTCCATGGTAAGAAAGAAATAGCGGGAAAGTCATGATGCTTAGAAATAAGAAAGTAAATACCAGAAGGGATAGCTACAAGTATTGAAAGGGCTATCTGATTTTTTTTAGCTACAAGTATTTGGTTAAAGATTAAATTTTTATTAAAAAGTTTGTAATCTAAAAATATGCATATAATATGATAAGCCAGTACTTCTCAGCCCTTTTCTAGTGAAGTAACTGATGAGAAGAGTTAACTAGAACTCCAGGGTGAATCTGGAGTTGTAAATCAAAGGGAATCTACTGCAAGCGTAAAATATCTTTAAAATATACTACTATATTCATAATTTTACATAAATTTTGCATTCTAGTGACTCTGGAGAATGTAGGGGCCTGAGTGGAATCTGGAGACTAGTCAGCCAGGTGAAAGCTAATGGTGGCTTTAACAAGAAGTGGGGATTCCAAAGGAAGAATTATCATCAGGCCTTGCAGATGGATTTTGAATGTGGGGAGGGAGATCAAAGGAGACTCCTACGTACTACCATTTACTGAAATGGAGATAACTGGGGGATGTATTTGGAGGGGAAGAGGTGATTAACAATTCTAAAATGGCCAGCTTAATTTAAATCTTTTAGACATTAATGTCACCAAATAAGATATGTCAAATGAACTGTTGAATGCACAACTCTGGCAGTCCAGGCTGGACATACAAATTTGGAGCCAACAGCCTATGATTGACATTTAAAGCTAAGGGGCTTAATTGAATTCACCAAAGTAAAAGGGAAGAGGACTGAGAGACGAAAAGCGGTCTGAAGACATCACATGGGACACTTCACCTCTGGAGGTCTGCTAGAGAAGGAGCCAGCAGAGAAGAATAAGGAAGGAGGCCAAGATGATGAGGGACCTCAGAAGTTGTTTCTATTAAGAGTCAGTTCAGCTAGAAATAACAGGAAACCCAAAAATAACAATGGTTTAAACAAGATAGATATTTACCTGGTCAGCAGTGGAGGACTAGAAGGTTGGCTCCACAAAGTCATTCTCCAGGATCCTTTCATCTTTCAATTCCACCATGGCCAGGGTGTGGCCCTTGTCCTCATGATTCAGAAATAGCTGCGGGAGCCCTAGCCATCACATTTATGTTTCAGGCAACTGATAGATGGTGGGACCAGAAAAGGATGTACCTTTCCTTTAAGGAGATTTCCTAGCAGTCTTATACGTCACATTTCATTTGTTTTATTGACCAAAGTTTAGTCATATTCCCACTCATAACTGCACTGGAGGCTGGGAAATTGAGTCTTCTAGCTGGGGGAATGGGTTCTGCTAGAAGGGGGTATGGGATGATAGTTGCTGGGATACAGTCAGCAGTCTCCACCACAGAAGTTAAGAGGAGAAAGAATTTCAAGGAGGAAGTGGTCATCAAAGGCCACTGAGAAGTGAGTAAAATGAGGACAAAGGCATGAGTGTTGGATTTGGCCACTGGAAAGTCTTTGCTGATCTTGACAAGGAAATTTGTGGGAATGGAAGCCCAGCTGGAATGGGTTCAGGAAAGAATCCTGAAGGGGGACACAAAAGAGTGACTACAGGTACCAACATAAGCAGTGGTCCTGGGAAGGGGAGCAGAGAAATGGCATGATGGATGGAAGGAATGTGGTTTTGTGTTAGATTCAGTTGTCAACTTGGCCAGGTGAGCATACCTAGTCTTGTTGCTGAGGACATAAGCCAATGGTACGTGAACCTCATCTGTTGCTAATTACATCTGCAGTTGGCTAGGAGGCGTGTCTGCTGTAATGAGTGATGTTTGACTTAATTGGCTGGTGCTTAAATGAGAGATCGCAATGTAGCACAGCTAAGCAGCTCGGCATTCCTCATCTCAGCACTAGCAGCTCAGCCCAGGCCTTTGGAGATGCAGAAAGAAGTCACCCCAGGGAAAGTTGTTCGAACCCAGGGGCCTGGAGAGAAGACCAGCAGAGACCATCTTGTGCCTTCCACGTAAGAAAGAACCTCAGTGGAAAGTTAGCTGCCTTTCCTCTGAAGAACCAACAAAATAAATCCCCTTTTATTAAAAGCCAATCCGTCTCTGGTGTGTCGCATTCCGGCAGCTAGCAAACTAGAACAGGTTTCAAGACTGTGAGTTGCCAGAACATGTCTCTTTGCTAGTGGGAAATGCTAAGGGGCTTCTTAGAGGAGAAAGTCTATGAGAAGGTGAGGGTGGATGGCTTCAGACAGGAGCATAATCCTAGGGGAGGCAGGGCAAGGGCACACAGGACAGGTACAAGGGCTCAGAGTGAGGGCTGGAGGGCAAGATTGTTGGAGATACAAAGAGAGCGGAAGGCAGGAATAAGCCTCTCAGGAGAAATCTCACTCACTGAAAGTGTTTGGGACAGTTGGGCAACTTGGGGGGCCCAGGTGAGCTTTGTTGTCATTAGCCCTAAGCGTAGACATGTAGATCTGAGTCAAGACTTTTGCATCATCTTTTCCAGCCATCGGTGCAGCTGAGTAACAGACTGACAGCTGGATTTAACCAGGGCCAATTTTGCCAGGTAGATTTAGCAGAGAGAATTAAGGACCTTTGAAAGTGATTATCATGATAGGCTGTAGAATTTGTACTGGGCAAGGAAGGAAGCGGTGGTGGGGGGTGGGGGGGTGAGGAGGAGGAGGGAGGAGGGAGCCAGCAGGCGTTGACTTCAGAGAAGACTGAGCATAGACCCTGCCATCTGAAGGGCAGGACCTACTAAACCCAGGGTTTAGTCTGAAAAACAAGAGGTGTGACAACTTCCCCAAGGCCATGACTGACCCAGTTCTTTCTGTTGCTCTTAATTCATGGTGCCGATCACACTCAGTCTTCTGTGATGCTGTAAGATGTGTCCACTCTGATGCATACAACTGTAGTTCAGGGATTGGCAAACTAAGGCACTTGTGCCAAAATTGTCTGTGAAAATAAATCGTTATTAGAGCACGGCTATACCCGTCTGCGCTGACCAGGGCTGCTTTATAGCCACGGCCACGGAACTGAGAGACCACATAGCCTGTAAAGGCTAAGATATTGACATAAAGTCTGCCAACCCCTGCTTTCTGTCTTATAACGTGTTGAGTTTTGATATTAGAATATACAAGATATTTAGCTGATAAAACACTAAGGCAGTTTAAAAACTTTTGCTATTAAAATGCTACAATATTTCAACTTATGTGTGAGACTAAAGCAAAAAATGTTTATTCGGTACAAAATTTATATTTTGACTAGTGCATTTCCTAATATAACATGTAGACAGCTTAATTGAACACCATAAGTACATGGAACCTTGAGTAGGACATGAGATTTTGTTGGTTTGTCCAGAGTGATGGCCCGATAGATCCCACAGTGATTTGAATAGTGAATAAAAAGGATTTGCGAAGTCCCCTTCGGAGAATGGTGAGAAAGGGGGAAAATTCAACTTCCCCAAGTTGAATTCTTGATATTCTCACAAGCCGTGTGGACAACCAAAGCTATAGGCTGAGCCCCCAATCTTGGGGTTTGTTCATATGAAACTTAACCCCACAAAGGATAGGTCAAGCCTCCTTAAAATTAGGCCTAAGAGACCCTCATGAGAGCCTCTTTTGCTGCTCAGATGTGACCTTTCTCTCCAGTCAACACAACAAGCAAACTCACCACCCTCCCCCTGTCTACGTGGGACATGACTCCCAGGGGTGTGGACCTTCCTGGCAACGTGGGACAGAAATCCTGGAATGAGCTGAGACTCAGCATCAAGGGATTGAAGAAACCTTCTCACCCAAAAGGGGGAGAGTGAAATGAGACAAAGTGTCAATGGCTGAGAGATTCTAAACAGAGTCAAGAGGTTATCCTGGAGGTTACTCTTACGCATTAAGGAGATATCACCTTGTTATTCAAGATGTAATGGAGAGGGCCATGGTGGCTCAGCAGGTAAGAGTGCTTGCCTGCCATGCCCAAGGACCTGGGTTTGATTCCCGGTGCCTGCCCATTTAAAAAAAAAAAAAGATGTAATGGAGAGGCTGGAGGAAACTGCCTGAAAATGTAGAGCTGTGTTCCAGTAGCCATGTTTCTTGAAGATGATTATATAATGATATAGCTTTCACAATGTGACTGCGTGATTGTGAAAACTTTGTGTCTGATGCTCCTTTTATCTACCTTATCAACAGACGAGTAGAACATATGGAATAAAAATAAATAATAGTGGAACAAATGTTAAAATAAATTTAGATTGAAATGCTAGTGATCAATGAAAGGGACGGGTAAGGGGTATGGTATGTATAAATTTTTTTTCTGCTTTTGTTTTATTTCTTTTTCTGAATAGATACAAATGTTCCAAGAAATGACCATGCTGATGAATATGCAACTATGTGATAACACTGTGAATTACTGATTATATACGTAGAACGGATAGATGAAAATAGGAGTGTTTGCATTTGTCAGGTATTTTCTGGTATTTAAAATAAAATAAAATGCTACAATAAAGATTTTAAAACATGTTTTCTTGGGTCTTGTGTACAAGTATCTTGTTTGTGGGTATGGGCATCTTCAGTTTGGATAAATTTTTGCCAAATTGCTCTGCAGTGTGGCTGAAATAACTTACACTCCTGTCAGCAGGGTAACATTCCCATTTTCCTAAGTTCTTAAACTTGGTGCCATGTGTTGTCAGGCTTTGTTGCTTATCAAGCTTTTATCACTTCGGTTCGCAGATTCCATTGGATTTGCTGGCTGTGAATGGCAGTTTACCTTCTTCCTACCCAGTCCTTAACAATTCCCTTTGTCTCGCCTTTGTTCCTGACTTTAAAAGGAACGAATGTGCTCACAGTGTCACATGGTGCTTTACCATCGACCGTGATAGTTACAGCAGATTTTATTTTTATTCTTGGCAGAATTCACCTAGAATGTGCTCTAAACTAGTTGTGTGTTGAGTTTTCTTTTTTTTTGGGGGGGGGGGGGGTTTAAAATTTGTGTTGTGGTACATTACAAAATTTACCATTTTAACTATGTCAAATATACAATTCAATGGCATTAGCGTCCTTCAAAATGCTGTGCAATCAAATGTTTTAAGAAATTATCGTGATGATGAATATGCAACCACGTGATGATATTGTGAATTACTGATTATATATGTAGAATGGAATGATCAAAAGTTAAGAATGTTTGCGCTTGTTTGTCGTTATATATTTTTTTAATTTAAAAGTTAATAACGTAAAAAAAATGCTGTGCAATCACTACTACCATCCAGTACTAAAACTCTTCATCACCTCAAAGAGAAACTCTACCAATTAAGCAATAAATCCCCTCCCCTCCCATGTCCCTCCCCTGACTCTCAGCTTCTGGTAACCTCTAACCTGCTTTCTATCTCTGTGAACTTATCTTTTTAAACATTTTCCTAATAGGGATAGGGTTACTCAGTCGTCTTAAAATTTTAACTTTTATTGTGTTAACATATACACAACACAATTTCACATTTTAACCACTTTCACATATACGATTAAGTGATATTACAATCACAATATTGTTACCCTCACACCATCCATTACCAAGAACTTTTCATCATCCCAAACAGAAACTTAGTACCCATTAACCAGTAACTCCTCATCCTCACCCCCAGGCCCTGGTAACCTATCATCTTTCTATGGGTTTGCTTATGCTAGGTGTTCCTTATAAGTGAAATCATACAATATCTGTGTCTGGTTTTATTTCACTCAACATGTCCTCAAGGTCACCGATGTTGTAGCAAATATTAGAGCCTCATTCTTTGTCTGAAAATTCCATTGTATGTATGTGCCACATTTTACTTATCTGTTCATCTGTCGATGGACTGTTGGGATGCTTCCCCCTTTTGGGTTTTATGAATAATGCTGCTATGAACACTAGTGTTCATATATCTGTTTGAGTCTCTGCTTTCAGTTCTTCTGGGCACATATCTAAAAGTGGGATTGCCAGGTCATATGGTAATTCCACATTTAACTTTGAATTACTGCCAAACTGTTCCTCTTCAAATTCTTTTCCACAGCAGTGGCACCATTTTACACTCCCACCAGCAATGTACAAGGGTTCCTATCGCTCCGTGTCCTCTCCAACACTTATTTTCCTTTTTTTTTTTTTTCTTAATGATCCTAGTGGGTGAGAGGTGGTGTCAACTGGCATTTCTCTGACAGCTAAAGATGTAGAGTATCTTTATATGTGCTTATTGACAATTTATACATCTTCTTTAGAGAAATGTCTATTCTTTTACCCAGTTTTTTAAAAATATTTTTTAATTATGAAATATAACGTATATGCATAAAAGCAATAAATTTCAAAGTACTGTGTAACAAGTAGTTCTAGAACAGATTTCAGAGTTTCATATGGGTTACAGTTCCATAATCTTATGTTTTACCTTCTAGGTTTTCCAAGACATTGGAGACTTCAAAGAAATATCAATATAATAATTTAGCAGTCATACTCATTTTTAAAATCCTATCTTCTCTGTTATAACTTCTTATTCTCCGTGATCTTCTACCAATCTTTAGGGGTATTTCGGCTCTGCCCACTCATGTTGGAAAGGGCTATTGATAATACGGGATAGGATGGAACTAGCTGATGTTCTTGGAAAGGCTGGACCCTCTGGGTTTCAGGACTTAGCTGGCCTAGGAACCCATCTGAAGGTTTAGGTTTCTGGAAAGTATAGTGCATGAAACTTTTGTAGAATCTCAGACCCTTGAGTATTCTGTAGGGTTGACAGGAATGGTTGGGAAACCATGGTTATTAGCAATAACTAGCTGAAATTTGCATAGAGTAGCCTCCAGGACTGGGGAGTAAAGAGGAAATATTCAACTTCCCCATTTGGAGAATTTCTGATATTCTCACAAGCTGTGGGGATAACTAAATCAATAGGCCAAGCCCTTGATCTTGGGGTTTGTCTCTATGAACCTTATTCCTGCAAAGGATAGGCTAAGCCTGCTTAAAATTAGGCCTAAGAGTCACCCCCAGAGAACTTCTTTTGTTGCTCACCTGTAGCCTCTGTCTCTAAGCCAACTCAGCAGGTGAACTCACTGCCCTCCCCCCTACATGGGATATGACTCCCAGGGGTGTAAATCTCCCTGGCAATGTGGGACAGAAATCCCTGGATGAGCTAGAACCCAGCATCAAGGATTGAGAAAACCTTCTTGACCAAAAGGGGGAAGAGAGAAATTAGACAAAGTTTCAGTGGCTGAGAGATTTCAAGCAGCATCAAGAGGTTATCCTGGAGGTTATTCTTATGCATTATATAGACAGCCCTCTTTAGTTTATGGTGTATGGGAGTGGCTAGAGGGAAATATCTGAAACTGTTGAGCTGTGTTACAGTAGCTTTGATTCTTTTTTTTAAAAAAATGTTTTTATTGAGAAATCATACACATACATCCCATATAAGGTATACAATCAGTGGCTCACAATATCATCACATGATTGTGTATTCATCACCATGATAATTTTTTTAATTTATTAATTAAAAAATTAAGAAACAAAATAAAACATCAACATACATAATCAGTAATTCACAATATCATCACTTAGTTGCATATTCATCATTTCTTAGAACATTTGCATTAATTCAGAAAAAGAAATAAAAAGACAATAGAAAAAGAAATAAAACGAACACAGGAAAGAAAAAAAAAGATTATACCTACTATACCCCTTACCCCTTGCTTTCATTGATCACTAGCATTTCAAACTAAATTTATTTTAACATTTGTTCCCCCTATTATTTATTTTTATTCCATATGTTCTACTCATCTGTTGACAAGGTAGATAAATGGAGCATCAGACACAAGGTTTTCACAATCACACAGTCACACTGTATATCATTATACAGTCATCTTCAAGAAACATGGCTACTGGAACACAGCTCCACATTTTCAGGCAGTTCCCTCCAGCCTCTCCATTACATCTTGAGTAACAAGATGATATCTACTTGATGCATAAAAATAACCTCCAGGATAACCTCTCGACTCTGTTTGGAATCTCTCAGCCATTCACCCTTTGTCTCATTTCCCTCTTCCCCCTTTTGTTCGAGAAGGTTTTCTCAATCCCTTGATGCTAAGTGTCAGCTCATTCTAGGGTTTTTCTCAATCCCTTGATGCTGAGTCTCAGCTCATCCCAAGATCTCTGTCCCACGTTGCCAGGAAGGTCCACACCCCTGGGAGTCATGTCCCACGTAGAGAGGGGGAGGGTGGTGAGATTGCTTGTTGTGTTGGCTGGAGAGAGAGGCCACGTCTGAGCAACAAAAGAGGCTCTCTTGGGGGTGACTCTTAGGCCTAAATTTTAAATAGATTTGACCTATCCTTTGTGGGGTTAAGTTTCATATGAACAAACCTCAAGTCTGGGGGCTCAGCCTATAGCTTTGGTTGTCCACACTGCTTGTGAGAATATCAAGAATTCAACTTGGGGAAGTTGAATTTCTCCCCATTCTCACCATTCCCTGAAGGGTGCTTTGCAGATACTTTTCCCCTCACTGATCAAATCACTCTGGGATTCATTGGGGCATCACTCCAATGACAAACCAGCAAAATCTCATGTCCTACCTGAGATTCCAAGTACTTATGGCGTTCAATCAAACTATCTACATAAGTTATA
The DNA here is from genome assembly GCF_023851605.1 of Tamandua tetradactyla. Taxonomy (NCBI): domain Eukaryota; kingdom Metazoa; phylum Chordata; class Mammalia; order Pilosa; family Myrmecophagidae; genus Tamandua; species Tamandua tetradactyla. Next base: position 18,204,791 of record NC_135327.1, on the reverse strand, counting down.
TTAGGAAATGCACTAGTCAAAATATAAATTTTGTAACAAGTCAACATTTTTTGCTTTAGTCTCACACATAAGGTAACATTTTAAAATATTAATTACCATCAATTTTCAGCACCCTGCAATAATGACATTCCTTTGAGTAGCCTTGATTTGTGAAGGTGATATATAAAGGTATAACTTAAAATATGACTGTGGGATTGTGAAAACCTTGTGTCTATTGCTTCTTTTATCCAGGGTATGCACAGATGAATAAAAAATACTGATAAAAAAATAAATGGGTGGGATAAAGGGTAAAATAAATTGGGTGAGGGAGAGGTAAGGGGTATGCTATATATGAGTTTATTTATTTTTTTTTTCTGGAGTGATGCAAATGTTAAAAAAATGATCATGGTGATGAGTACAGAAATATGTGATGATATTGTGAGCTGCTGATTGTACACCATGTATGGAACGTATATGTGTGAAGATTTATCAGTAAAAATACTTAAAAAAAAAAAAAAAAGAGTAGCCTCCAGAATAGCCTCTTGAATATCTGAACTCTCTTAGCCACTGATATCTTATTTTGCTACAATTTCCCCTTTGGTCAGTGTGCTGGTTTGAAAGGATTATGTATTCTAGAACAGCCATGATTTACTACTGACCCCTCTTGTGGAGGCAGCCTTTTCTGTTAATCTCTATTCAGCATTGTAGGATTGGACCTTGATTAGATTATCTCCATGGAGCTGTGACATAAGCAATTGTGGGTATTACCTTTAATTAGATGGAGGTATGACTCCATCCATTCCAGCTGGGTTTTGATAAGTTTATTGGAATCCTTTCAAAGAGGAGACATTTTGGAAAGAGCCAGGAAAGCTGCAGAGCCCAGACAGTCAGAGATCTTTGGAGATGAAGAAGATGTCCCTGTGGGAGTTTCATGAAACAAGAAGCCTGGAGAGAAGGCTAGCAGATGTCGCCATGTTCATGTGCCTTTCCAGTTGAGAGAGAATCCTGAACTTCATCAGCCTCTCTTGAGTAAAGGTAACCTCTGTTGGTGCCTTAATTTGGACATTTTCATGGCCTTAGAACTGTAAACTTGGCAATTTAATAAAATCCACCGTTTAAAAGCCATTGTTTCTGATATATGTACTCCGGCAGCTAGCAAACTGGAATAGTCAGGAAGGTGTTGTCAATCCCACAGTGCCAGGGCCAGGCTCAAACCTGGGTTTCATAACCTACGTTGCCAGGGAGACTTCTACCTCGGGATGTCCCATGTAGAGGGGATGAGGATGATTTAACTTGCAGAGTTGATGCCCAGTTTTAATTGGGTTGGTTGGCTGTCTTTTCCTTGTTGAGCCTAAATCATTTTATAGGGGCAAGGTGAGGGGTATTTAAATGAGGATTAAAACTTCAGTCTTAATCAAACTTCTTTGATTTGAAAATAGACACCTAGGCAGACTGCCAAAGGAGAGAGAGAAACTTACTTTTTACTATCAGTGCATGCAGGTGGAGTGGGGAGGGCAAGAAGAATTTTTCCTAACCTAGGGAAGAATTGAAGCTTGGTTTCACTTAGTTCTCTAACCAAGAAGCCATTAAAAACCAAGGTAGCTGCACTTTCAGTCTCAGAATCCCCATGGTCCACGTGTCTCTGTTTCTTTCTATATAATTGTTTTCACTTAGCAAAAAGATGGCCTTTGAGGGGCTACATCAAGAACCCATTTCAAGGCCAGAACAGTGTCTTGGATCCAAGTTCCAAGTCCCTGAAGAAAACATGATTGTTTGTAGTCACAACCCAACCGTGGTCGATTCAGCTGTGCTCACATGGATGAACATGGCTAAAGGGGCCACCCCAGCAGGTGGGGAAGTGGTTCTCGGAGAAGGGAATGTGGGCTGAACTGAAATTCCCAAAAGATCTACCAACCATTGGTATTTTGGTAACTTGAAAGTTTACAAAATGAGCCATTCTTCTTAGGCACTTTGCTATGGTTTGACTCTTAGTTTGCAAGCAACAGAGACAAACACAGATTACTTAATGAGAGCTTGCAGAAGCATAAGGGTAAAGAAAGCTTCTCAGCCTGGGCCCATGGAATTGGGTTATCATGTTAAATACAACTTAGCCCTAGTAGTTAGCCATTTAGGTGACAAATAGGAACTTCAGTAGTCAACCCTCAAAAGTGGGCTTTGGAGGCACCCCATTGTAGTAGGCTGAAAACTGTCCCCCAAAGATAGCAGGTCCCAATCCCTGGAATCTGTAATTATTTCAGGCTCATTTGAGTCTTTGCAGATGTGATTAAATCAAGGATTTTAAAAGATTATATTAAGGAAGACAACCATGGTATTTGTAATATACAGGACTCTGCCCTATATAGCTTTAGAGTCTGGGTTGCAGGATGTCCTAGCGCAACGCACACACTGTACGCATGCAAATTAAATGAATCCAGAGAGGCTCAGAAGGCAAAAATGTGGAGAAGAAATGTGGGTAGGAAGAAAGGTCAGCCTGAAGGGAGCAGGTGGCAGGGTTACCTGGTAACCTGACTGAATCCTTTGCTTGCACTTCAAGCTATTACTTTTTATTTCTGAGGTTTACAGAAATTTACATAGAAAGTACAGAGTTCCCATATACAACCCCTAGATGTAGTTTCCCCATTAACATTTTCTTTCAGTGTAGTACATTTGCTATAATTAATAACCAATGTTATGATTAACTCTAATAAAGATATAGTCCATACTTCACATTAGGGTTCACTCTTTGTATTGTATAATTTTTTTTCAAATTTTATTTTATTGTGATACCATTCAACAGTTTTCCATTTTAATCATCTTCAAATATAGAATTCAGTGGTATTGATTACATTCAAATTACTTGTGCTATTACCAACACCATCCATTACTAAAATTTCCATCACACCAAACAAAACTGTAGCAATTAAACAGGAACTTCTCAACCCACAGCCCCACCTCTGCTCCTGGTAACTTTTATTGGAATTTCTAACTATGAATTTACATATTCTACTTCATGAGCGATCATACAGTATTTGCTCTTTTGTGTCCAGTTTCTTCCACTCAATATGAGATCTTCAAAGTTATTCCATGTTGTAGCATGTAGCAGAGTTTCATTCCTTTTTATAGCAGAATAATATTTCATTGTATGGATATACCACATTTTGTTTATCCATTTATCTGTTAATGGACATGGGTTGTTTACATCTTTTGGCTATTGTGAGTAATGCTGCTATGAATATCGGTGTGCCTGCTTTCAATTCTTTGGTGTATATACATGGAAGTGGGATTGCTGGGTCATATGGTAATACTATGTTTAACTTTCTGAGGAACTGCCAAATTGCTTTTCACAGCAGCTGCACCATCTTACATTCTTCACTAATGATGCATGTGTGCTCCTATTTCTCCACATCTCACCAACACTATTGGGTTTTTTTTTTTTTTTTTTTTCAAATAGCCAGCCTGGTGGATATGAAACAGCACATTGTGGTTTTGACTTGCATTTCCCTGAAGGTTATGTATTAGGGTTCTACAGAGAAATATAACTGATGGGAAAATGATTTATGCACATATGTATATGTAAATGCTAATATTTATTATAGGAATGGACTCACATGACAGTGGGAATTAGCAACTCTGAATTCTGTAGGGAGGCTGCAAGTTGGGAACACCAATGAAGGCTTTGATGAATTCCCTAGAAGTTGGCCGGCTGAAGTAGATAGAAATTCTCCCAACCAATGGCATGATCAGTTCTCTCTGTAAGGCCTTCAACTGATTGGATGAGATTTCTCTCATTGTTGAAGGCAGTCGTCTTTGTTGACTGCAGATGTACTCAGCCATACATGAATCAACTGACTGACTGAAATTCACGGAATACTCTCACAGTAAGAATCAGGCCAGTGCTTGCTTGACCAAACAACTGGACACCATAACCTAGTCAAGTTGACACATGAACTTAACCACCAACAGACGTTGATGGTTATAGAGATTGCTGATTATTGGTCATTTGTATATTGTCTTTGGAGAAATGTCTATACAAGTCCTTAGCCCACTTTTTAATTGGGCTGTTTGTCTTTTTGTTGTTGAGTTGTAAAAGTTCCTCATATATTTTGGATAGTCTTTTTTTTTTTTTTTTTTATCTTTTTCCCCCAATATCTTATGGTGAAACTTTTCCAACATAGAGAAAAATGGAAAGAATCATACAATGGATAGCCATATATTCACCAGCTAGATCTGTGATTAACATTTTAATATAGTTGTTATATAGATAGGCACTGGGTCACCGGGAACTGAACCTGGATCTCTGGCATGCAGGCGAGAATTCTGCCACTGAGCCTTGTCACACCACCCTGGCTGTTCTAATACACTACAAACTAAAAAGAAATATATCTATGTAATGATTCAGTAGTCAGAATCCTTATTAAATTCTAATTTCTCTGTTACAACTCCTCCCTTTAACTTGATCATTCTCTGAATCTTCAGGGATATTTGGACAATGACCATTCTATCTTCTTCATGTTGAAAAGGGGTGTTGACATTATGCGGTAGGGGGATGCAACTGATTGACGTTCTGGGAGAGGCTGGTACGTCTAAGCTTCAGGGTTTATCTGGCATAGGACAACCTCTCAGTCTCTCATTTAGTTTTTTTTTTTTTCACAGAATTTTTTTTTATTAATAAAAAAATTAACTAACACAACATTTAGGAATCATTCCATTCTACATATACAATCAGTAATTCTTAATATCATCACATAGATGCATATTCATCATTTCTTAGTACATTTGCATCGATTTAGAAAAAGGAATAGAAAGACAACAGAAAAAGAAATAAAGTGATAATAGAGAGAAAAAAATTAAAAAAATAAAAAATAAAAAAACTATACCTCAGATGCAGCTTCATTCAGTGTTTTAACATAATTACATTACAATTAGGTAGTACTGTGCTGTCCATTTCTGAGTTCTTGTATCCAGTCTTGTTGCACAGTCTATATCCCTTCAGCTCCAGTTACCCATTTTCTTACCCTATTTCTATCTCCTGATGGTCTCTGTTACCAATGAAATATTCCAAGTTTATTCTCTAATGTTGGTTCACATCAGTGGGACCATACAGTATTTGTCCTTTAGTTTTTGGCTAGTCTCACTCAGCATAATGTTCTCTAGGTCCATCCATGTTATTACATGCTTCATAAGTTTATTCTGTCTTAAAGCTGCATAATATTCCATCGTATGTATATACCACAGTTTGTTTAGCCATTCGTCTGTTGATGGACATTTTGGCTGTTTCCACCTCTTTGCAATTGTAAATAATGCTGCTATAAACATTGGTGTGCAAATGTCCATTTATGTATTTGCCCTTAAGTCCTCTGAGTAGATACCTAGCAATGGTATTGCTGGGTCGTATGGCAATTCTATATTCAGCTTTTTGAGGAACCACCAAACTGCCTTCCACAGCGGTTGCACCATTTGACATTTCCACCAACAGTGGATAAGTGTGCCTCTTTCTCCGCATCCTCTCCAGCACTTGTCATTTTCTGTTTTGTTGATAATGGCCATTCTGGTGGGTGTGAGATGATATCTCATTGTGGTTTTGATTTGCATTTCTCTAATGGCCAGGGACATTGAGCATCTCTTCATGTGCTTTTTGGCCATTTGTATTTCCTCTTCTGGTAGGTGTCTGTTCAAGTCTTTTTCCCATTTTGTAATTGGGTTGGCTGTCTTTTTGTTGTTGAGTTGAACAATCTCTTTATAAATTTTGGATACTAGAACTTTATCTGATACGTCATTTCCAAATATTGTCTCCCATTGTGTAGGCTGTCTTTCTACTTTCTTGATGAAGTTCTTTGATGCACAAAAGTGTTTAATTTTGAGGAGCTCCCATTTATTTGTTTCTTTTTTCAGTGCGCTTGCTTTAGGTTTAAGGTCCATAAAACTGCCTCCAATTGTAAGATTCATAAGATATCTCCCTACATTTTCCTCTAACTGTTTTATGGTCTTAGACCTAATGTTTAGATCTTTGATCCATTTTGAGTTAACTTTTGTATAGGGTGTGAGAAATGGGTCCTCTTTCATTCTTTTGCATATGGATATCCAGTTCTCTAGGCACCATTTATTGAAGAGACTGTTCTGTCCCAGGTGAGTTGGCTTGACTGCCTTATCAAAGATCAAATGAAATGTCCATAGATGAGAGGGTCTATATCTGAGCACTCTATTCGATTCCATTGGTCGATATATCTATCTTTATGCCAATACCATGCTGTTTTGACCACTGTGGCTTCATAATATGCCTTAAAGTCAGGCAGCGTGAGACCTCCAGCTTCATTTTTTTTCCTCAGGATACTTTTAGCAATTTGGGGCATCCTGCCCTTCCAGATAAATTTGCTTATTGGTTTTTCTATTTCTGAAAAATAAGTTGTTGGGATTTTGATTGGTATTGCATTGAATCTGTAAATCAATTTAGGTAGGATTGACATCTTAACTATATTTAGTCTTCCTATCCATGAACATGGTATGCCCTTCCATCTATTTAGGTCTTCTGTGATTTCTTTTAACAGTTTTTTTTGTAGTTTTCTTTGTATAGGTCTCTTGTCTCTTTAGTTAAATTTATTCCTAGGTATTTTATCTTTTAGTTGCAATTGTAAATGGAATTCGTTTCTTGATTTCCCCCTCAGCTTGTTCATTGCTAGTGTATAGAAACACTACAGATTTTTGAATGTTGATCTTGCAACCTGCTACTTTGCTGTACTCATTTATTAGCTCTAGTAGTTTTGCTGTGGATTTTTCAGGGCTTTTGATGTATAGTATCATATCATCTGCAAACAGTGATAGTTTTACTTCTTCCTTTCCAATTTTGATGCCTTGTATTTCTTTTTCTTGTCTAATTGAAAAGCCACAAAATTTTTATGTATATATAAATACGTATAATTTCCTACTCACGAGTCTTGAAGCCCTCTACCTTTCTAGAGATATGATTTCCTTAAAAAGCAAATAAAATAGTGGGAGTCTCTTTCCATTTATTTTGGATAACCCATACGCACATACATATGCAGATCCACATCCACATACATATATATGAACTCATACTTTATTTAAATTAAATTTTTCATTGGTATGAAATTTCCATTCAGCTTCTACTATGTGCTGGACATTGTAGTGTCCTTAATTCCAAGAAGTTCAGATCTCATTTAGTTTTGACAAACTATATTTTTCTAGGAAATTGCCCATTTAATCTAAGGTTTAAATTATTGGCATAAAGTTGTTTATGGTATTTTTGTAATTTCTGCTGACTTGGGCCTCTTTGCACACTGTTTTATTGGTCTTTTAAAAGACCCAGATTTGATGCATTGATCCATACTAGTATATATTTTTCATTCATTAATTTCTACTCTTTAGTATGATATCCCTTCCACTTTGAGTTTATATTGAGTTTATACTGTTGCTCCTTTTAAAATGTCCTTAAAAGTGCTCATTTTCTAAATTCCTTAGGCTTATTGCTTACCTCCTACGTGCTGCTTTAGCCCCCCCCCAAGTTTTTATATGTAGCCTCATTTTTTGTTGGTTCTAAATATTTTAAATTTTTATATGATTTCATTTTTAAAGGGTTACAAGCATATTTAAATTTCCAACATTTGGGGCTTTCTTGGCTCTTCTCTGTGGTCATAAAATATGGTCTGTATGAAATTTGCTGTCTTTTTTTTTTTTTTACATTGGTGCCTAGAGGTTGGGTTATTTTTTGTAGATGTTCCATGTATGTTTTTTTCCTCCATGTATGTTTGAAAGTAACTTGTTGGCTTCAGGATTCTACGGAGGTCCACCGAGCAGGATTATTGTGTTAAAATCCTGTTTTGGTTGCTTTGTTTATCAGTTATTGAGAGAGGTCTGTTGAATACCTTCCAGTATGAGGAAGGATTTTACCAATTTCTCCTTGTTGTTCTGTCACTTTTGCTTCATATATATTTTAACCAGGAATATATAAGTTCAGAATTCTCTTCTTAGAGAACTGTTCTGCTCATTGTTTTGTGGTGACCCTCTTTTATCCCTAATACTGCTTTTTTGCCTTAAAGTCTATTTTGTCTGATTTTGCTATGACTACATCTTCTGGTTAGTTTTTCTCTGTACATCTTTTTAGTTGTGGTGTCTTTAAGGGCCTTCTTGAAACAGCACAGAATAGAATTTTATTTGTCTTGGCCAAATTGATCTTTTTTTTAAAAAAAAAAAAAAAAAGGTGAATTTAAGACATTTCTACCTGTGGTTTTGGGCTTTTAATTTACCATCCCTTTTTACTTTTTTTCATTTGTTTTCTTTGTCTATTATAATTTTAGGTACCCTTTACTACCCTTTTTCTCTTTTCTGCATTGTCAATAATACATTCCCCTTCTATTCTTTAGTCACTATTATTAATTGTTTAAAATACATACGTGACTTCACAAAGCCAGGCAAGTGTAACTCTAATTATACTCTGTCTTACATGCTGCTGTGTCTCATACAGCTTGTTTTGGTACCCCCAAGCCAATTATTGCCATTACTGTTCAATATTATGTGTTTTAGATCTACCTACACATTCACCAGTTTATTTGCTCACCATTTTTCCCCCCCCAACTAATTTCTTCCTCTTGAATTACATGGTCTTGTAACTGAAGTACATCCTTTACAGTTTATTTTAGCAATAGTGTTTTCTGTAAACGCTCTCAACATTATTTTGTCCCTGACCTTTTAATCATGAATTAACTACTGGCTGATAGTATTTTTGCACTCAGCAGTTTGAAGATACTATTACATTTTCTTCTGGCTTCTATAAATGCTGCTGAGAAGTGTGTCAGTCTAGTTTTATTTTTCAGGTAATCTAGCCTTTTTAATAGTTTTTAAGAGTTCATCTTTAGAGTTCTGCAGGTTTACTGCAAAGTGCTTAGCTACTGATTTTATTTTTATTTATCCTGCTTTGGATTTTCTGTGATGATCCTGAATTTCGGGAGCTCTACCGGCACTTCTCACATTGTCTTGTCTCCTTATTCTGATTGGATCTGTGAGTCTTTATCACTCTATCACTCATGTCACTTCTTATTTTCTACCTGTTTCTTCATGTAATTGCTTCTGATGTATTTCCAGTTTGGCGACTTTCTCTTCTGCTCTAACCTTTCTTACCCCTTCCACTGACTATTTTTCAATTCTAGAATGTCCTTTAGAGTCTTTTTGGTGTCTTGTACTTTCCGTATGCTTTAATGTCCCTCCCCCCCTCTGCTTTCCTCTAACCATTAAGACCACGAAGGTGAGGACTTGGGTTCCTTGATGTCATCCCTAGCATCCAGCAGTTCCCTAACAGGCGAGACCCTAGTACACGTTGGTCGAATGACTCGGTGAACCCGCGCGCTCTCTCAACCTTCCAGAACGTCACAGCCCAAGGTGGGTCAAGTACCCACCACCATCTCCCCTTCTTTCGGTCTCCGAAAAGGGCCTTGGGTAAATGCCCGCGCACGCCATGACGTCGTGCCTGTGACGCACCATGGGAGCGCGCCCTCGCCCCCACCCCCACGCCGCGTCTCTGTGCCGGGAATCCAGGCTCTCTGCGCCGTGACGCCACGAGACGGAACGGGCGGGTTTTGCGTCGGCCCAATGGGAGCAGCTCGCCGGCCTCCCCTTTAAGGAATGTTGTGACCTGACGTCACCGAGCGAGTTACCTCCCTAAGCCTCCGCCGCTGGGTTCAGCGCGAGCCCGAGAGCCCTTCAGCGTGAGGCGCGGCGCCCCTAAGCCGCACTCACATCCCCGCACCGCGCGCCCAGAGCCTTGGCCTGCGCGCCCCGCCAGGCCCGCGCGATGCCCTCCGACCGGCCTTTCAAGCAGCGGCGGAGCTTCGGTGAGGTCGGGCTGGTGATTTGTAAGCGTGGGATGGGGGGCGCAGGGGTAGGGGACGCGGACTGCCCTGGCCTGCCGCTGGTGACGTCAGCCCTGTGACATCAGGTTCCAGCTGGCCCCACGGGCAGGGTCCGGCTTGGGCAGGGGGTCTCCCTGCTTCCCCACCCCATCTGGTGCCAAGGGCTGCAGGGCTCAATAGCCCCGGGGAGTGGGGGCTTTGGCTGGTGAGGTGGGGCCGCCCCTCAAGGGCGGAGCCGCCGGCAGCACCTCTGCCCCGCCTCAAGTCCTGCTCTTCTTCTGCAGCGGACCGCTGTAAGGAGGTGCAGCAGATACGCGATCAGCACCCTAGCAAGATCCCAGTGAGTACCCCTGCCCCCTTCCTACCCCGTCCCTGGCCCGCCTTTGGCCCTCAGGCTCACATGTTCCCACTCTCCTGCCCACCCTACTCGCAGGTGATCATAGAACGCTACAAGGGTGAGAAGCAGCTGCCCGTCCTGGACAAGACAAAGTTCCTGGTCCCCGACCATGTCAACATGAGCGAGCTAGTCAAGATCATCCGGTGCGCGGGCAACTGCCCGGGAGGGGAACCTGGGTCTGGCTGGGGTTAAACAGAAGCCCAAATTCCCTCTCGAAGAGGCAAAAGTGGGACCCCTGTTCTGGGAGGCTGGGGAAGGTCAAGGTCTAGGGGTCAGTGCTGCCTCATGAGAGAACCTCTTAGAAGAGGCTGCGAGCGATTCTGGGGAAGGGGCCAGGGACTACCTGCATGCCCCTCACATTCACCTTCCTGCCTCAGGCGCCGCCTGCAGCTGAACCCTACGCAGGCCTTCTTCCTACTGGTAAACCAGCACAGCATGGTGAGCGTGTCCACGCCCATCGCAGACATCTATGAGCAGGAGAAAGATGAGGATGGCTTTCTCTACATGGTCTACGCCTCCCAAGAAACCTTCGGCTTCTGAGCCAGCAGCAGGGGGTGGGGGGGGCTGGCCTGGGAGTGGGAACCAGTCAGGGTCTGCCACTCCTGAACTAAGCTGCCTCTGGTGGGCTGGGCAGGGATGTGGACCCCAGTTGCGGGGGGGGGGGGGGGGGGGGGGGGCAGTCACCTAACTCTGCCCCTGCGTGGATCCTGCACCAGTCCCTTTAGGGTTCCCTCTTCAGTGCTGGCTCCAGCACCCCTGCTGTGTGGTTTGTCTATTTTTTTGTTTCTTTTTGTTTTTTAGGCCCCTGCCTGTCTGCCCATTTGCCCTTCAGCTACCCAAGGTGCTGCCCCCTGCCTGGATCTGCCCACCCCTGCAGGACTGGCCCCTGGTTCTCCCGACCTTGGCATGGTATATGGATCTGTGGTCACTGTCCCTCTGCAGAATAAAGATTGCTCAGGCCTGCCTGGCCCTCTGCCTCCGGCTGCTTGCTTAGGGGGTAGGGAAGGTTGATGGGAATGTCCTGTACCATGCTCAGCCTGCCAGGACTCACACTTGTATTCTGTGGCCTTAGGGTTTATTATGGACACTCATAAATCAGTATAGTATACCAGGGCAATAACTGTGGCCAGCCCACCTCTTCCAGTAGGGACTGTGGTCCCAGGACAGACATCATCTTAACAAAAAGAAAAAAAAAGCATTTATTGAGTAGCCACAACCTACCAGGCCTTTCCTACCTACTTCTTCCCCCTTTCCTGCCTGGGTGGGGGCACAATGGTGGGTGAAGCCACAAAGTAGGGGTCCAAGTGGAATTCTCCTGGTTCTTCCGCACAGGCCTGGTTGCCAGACATGATCCCCCTCCGATACCAGGAACCTGTGACCCTGGATTCAAATCCCACCTGCCTGAGGGCTTGGTCTTGCTCCTGCCCTTCTACTCCCTGAAGTCCATACAGCCCTGTGCCCAGCCAGGCCTACTTAAGCACAAGCATGGCCTCCGTGCCGTCCTTGGTGGTCAAGTAGAGACCATGTGTGAGGTAGTATTCCCGCCGCAGGAAGGCGTAGAAATAATCAGAGATGAGCAGGATCTGAAGGAAGAGAGAAGGTGTAAGAACTTGTTGGTATCTCCCCCTGAATCCTAAGTTCCTAAGGTGCTGGGGAGACAAGAAAGCCCCTGCCCAACCCTAGATCAGCAGCCTGCCCAGTGAACTCCCAACCTCAGGATCCACATTTGACCTTGCAAGGTCTTGCTGGCACCTCAGAAGTTGCCAACACTGTACGTGCTTCTCCCATTAGGTTATCCATCTCCATCCCAAACCCTGATCTCTGCATGCCAGGCTGGTGCATCTGTATCCAGCAGCCCCTTAACCTCAACTCTAGGGTGCCCCACAACCACCTCCATCCCAGCTGAACCCACATCAAACGTCCCTACTTTTCCCACCAGGTGCCCATACCCCCATCTTCCATCCTGAAGCCCAGGCCACAGACTCACCCAACGCTGCTCCCCTGCAAGAACTCCCCACAGCCAGTATGATACCAAGTCCTGTCAAGAGTACTCCCTAAACTCTGAGATCTACCTATTTCTGTTAAGTCCATAGCTACCACCTTGGACAAAGATACTGTCATCTTTAAGCAAGAGCAAAGCCTAGTCCCTGGGCTCCCTGTTCTCAAACCTCTTCCTACAGTCCCTTATCCCTGGCAACCAGGGAATGAGTGTTTCCCAGGTTAAAATCCTCCAAAGGCTTCCCATGGCTCCCAGGGTAAAGATCAAACTCCCTGGACCTCCAGGGCTTTACCCCTGCTGTGTGTGTGCCTCCCCACCCCTGGTGTTCCTCCTCCCTCTGCTCCTGTTATACTAGCCTCTTTCCTCCCATGCCAGGATCCTTGCTCTTTTCTTTGCTCTTCTCTTCCATCAAGGCAATGCCTGCTTGTTTCAGGAAGGATCATTTTCTCAGAGCAGTTCTACCTTACCCCCAGTTTAGGTCTGGGTCCCATTAACCACTATTTGCTAGCACAGACTCATCCAAGTTATACTTTGATCTCCATCTTTGACTGCTTGACAACTGTGTCTCCCCTCCACTGGACTGGGAGGGCCACAGGGCAGGGTCCCTGAGTGGTTCTGCTCACCAGAGTATCTGTACCCAGCTCGGTTTGCCTTTCCAATTCTAGGCCACAGTCAAAAGGGCCTTGGAAGCTCAGCCCACTATTCTCCTCACTGAGGCCCAAAGAGAAAGGGATTTTCCAAGGTCACTTGTACACTAGGCTTGAAGTCCTTTGGTCCCAACCATCCCAAGAAATTGAAGCTCTCTAGCGCCTGGAACAGGACAGGGAGGGGCCCAGTCCCAATGAAGACAAGAGAGCAGCTTGCTACTGTAGACAACCAACAGATCTCAAGTACCTTGTGGCAGCTCTGATATCAGCACCAACCACCTCATGGCTCAGAGACTGAGGCCCTTAGCTAGGATCTTAGAGTGAGTCAGAGCTTGCTCTGGGAAACTTCTTTTACTCACTTGAAGTTTATGAAAGTAGCTGAACATACTATGGACAGAAAGAATATGGAGGGGCATGGAAAAGGACTTTAGGGAGATATGCCCATCACCAACAACACGAGGCCTCAAGACAAGTACCTGCCATTCTACCACCACAGGAGACTGTCTGGAAGGCTACTGATCATGCCCATTTAACAGAAGAGATGAAACAGAGGCTCAAAGGGTTCAACAGCTGGCCTAAAACCACAACTAGAGAGCTGCACTAGTTCAGTTACTCCACGTGGCCATGGACTCTGCAAGGCCTGGGGCCCAATCAGCAGAACTCTGCCAAATGTCTCCTTAGAGCAGACAGAGCCCAAGAAGTCCCCTGGAGAGACAGTTATCACACCACAGGCTGACCCCTTTCTCACCCAGCACAGAGGAGCCTGAAGCAGTGCCTGAGGTTGTGGGACTGACCCCTGAACCAGGTCAGATGAGGGGTAGGTCCTATAGTCACAAATTGCAAGAAAAGAAAATGAGCCAACTCTGATGCCACACAAAAGTCCAATGTCATTAAAAAAAAGCCAGAAGTCAAAATATGTATTAGGTTGGACCATATGAAATTGCCATTTCTGCAAATAATGAATGTTTGGATATTGCAAATTTTATATGATTCAGTCTAATACAAAATGAGAAAATAATTAAGAAATACAAATACCAGAAGAAATAATGATAAAATCTTAGGGAGCTATTCTTTTTTCTTTTGAACCTTAACTTTGTAAATGTATTGTAAATGTCCATGTGTTACCTTGATAAAATAAAAATTCAAATAAAAACATTCAGCCAATAAGCAACTGAGTAAATAGATACATGGAGAGAAGAAATAAATCTTCCTTACAGAAGAATTCCAAATAATATACTTTTCCCTCCAGAAAGTAAAGCTTAATTCTTGCTATCCTCCACCCCAGACAGTGGGCTAGGCTAGACATAGTGACTCACTGCCACAGAATAGAGTGGGGCACGTGACTTTACAGTGAAGAAACCTGGCACCTACCACCTTAACCAAGGGATGAAGGAGGTTTACCTCAATGGAGATACCAAGTAGCTAGCATGGATCCCTGAGATGACTGTGCGGTCTTCTTTCTAGAGACCCATAACCCCAGTCTAATCATGAGAAAAGAGACAGACATCCCCAGTTGGGGGACTTTCTAGAGGATTCATGGCTAGCAGTCCTCAAGACTGTCAAGGTTATAAAAAATAAAGAGATGGTCCCAGAGCAGAGGCATCTGGGGAGATGGGATGACTAATATAATGTGGTACCTTGGATTGGATATTGGAACAGAAAGAGGAAATTAGTGGAAAAACTGTTGAAATCTAAATCAAATCTGGAAATTTAGTTAATAAGTCATACACCAAAAACAGTTTCTTAGTTTTGAGCAGCATACCATGGCAATGTAAGAGGTTAACAATGAGGGAACTGGGGGTGGGCATGTAGGAATCCTATCTTTGAAATTTACCTGTTAATGTAAAGCTATTCCAGAAGTTCACTAAAAAGAAAGCATTGAACTATTGTTATATGCAACATCATGGACCTCAAGAACAGTTTGAATGAAAGAAGGCTTCAGCAAATGTTAAGATTTGTGATTTTCACTGCATGTAACTTTTACATAAGAAAATGGAAAGAAATACTGAACTCTAGTTAATAAGACACATTATACGTATAATATTTAGCAGGCACTGTCCTAATATCTACAATTTAATTTGAAATACATTAAAAAATATAGTAGATGGAGTTATAATCAAACAAGTCTAGTAAAATGTTAATGACAGAATCTAGGTGATAAGTATATAGGTGCTCAATGTAAAATTTTTCAACTCTTCTGTGTTTAAAAATTGTCATAATAAAGTGCCAAAGGCAGGGGGCGGAGCCCCGGGTACCTGCTTGGGCTATCCGGAACAGGTCAACACCCCTGAGGGACCCCTGGCCCCAGAGAGGGGCATCTCCCTGGACACCAAACCAGCTCACAGGGAAGCTTTTTCAGTGAGAAACCTTGAACTGGTCACGGGCTGGCTGAGACCACCTCTACTGACTTTGGGACTTTTCATTTTGGCTGTGAGGAAAAAGGATTTCCCACAGACCCTAGGATTCCGCCAACATAGTAGCTGCAGACCCAGAGCCCCTTTGCCCATTCTAGGTAGGGGGAGGTTGGTAAGGGGCACTGGAAATGGCATGAGTAAGTGGTGCTGTCAGACCCTGTGTTAAGTCACTTCCACTTCCCTAAGCTTTGTTTCTTCACTTAGTCCTTGCCAATGTGGAATATATCTGCCTTGGAATATATCTGCTTTCTGCCCTTCAGGGACTAAAGAATAGCCCATTCTTTGAACCTGCTCTCACAGAATGCCACCAAGTCCCTCTGCCTCTCTCCTCCCATCAATCACCAAGGTGTGTCAATTTCTCCTCCCAAACTTCCTGACTCAGTCCCCTCTCCTCCCTGCCATACCGGCTCTCCCTGGGAGGCCTGTCCCATCCTCTCTACCTGCTGAGGTATACACATACATACACACAAACACACACACACACACACACACACACACTGAGCTCTTCATTTGTCTGCTCAGAGCCTCCAATGTTCCACCTTTCCCCCACTCCGCCTACACCCCCAACAGTCCTGCAAACACTGCATTCACTGCCACACCTGGGGCCTCTGCTCACGTTCTGGCCACACTCAGAGTCCTACTGCAAGCCAGACCATGCTGGAGCCTCCTAACACTCCTCTTAGGGCAGTTCCCCCCAGTTTACAGACTTGTCACTTAGCCAGAAGAAAGACAGATCTTTTTAGAGGGGAGAAGGCAAATAAGTATCAGAGACATCCGAGTCAGTGGGAGGTCATTAGTTCAGTGCCTCCTGAAGCTGTGGAACTTGGGAAAGCAGCCTCAGGCAATACTGGCCTCTGGGCTGCAGCTTCCTGGTTCCCTAGGCCTCTTGCTCCTATTGGAGATGCTGACACTTGACAGCCAGCTCACCCTGGAGGAACTCATGTGGTCATCACAGTCAGCAATAAAAGAGGACAGCACTGGCCCGCGGTGACTGGGGATCTAGGAAGCTAGATGCAGGAGGAGGATGATAGCTGGCTTATGGACTGGACAGGGTTGTAGCACCACCTGCCAACTCATAACCTGAATGGACACTACATGGAAGGATAAGGTAGAAAACTAGAGCTCTACCTTCTAGCTTAATCATAGTGCAAAATCAACAGTGAAATCACTGGACCTGTCTCAGAGTTGATAAGGTCACAAGGCAAGATAAGCCACTATAACAGCAGTTAATATCTACGTAGCACTTGTCAATTCACTACAGGTTTCTCCATCCAATTCCAAATTTAGTCTTCACAGCCACCCTTCTGGGTTGAGATATTGAGGCCTCTGATCAGCTACCACTGCCTTTTGCCAGGCTTGACATCCTCCTCCTGGCTCTCAAGTACAGACTCACACCCCTTACATCTTCCCCTCCTGGAAAAATGAGGTTTTCAGAGGATGAATCCGATTATATTTGTCCTCAGCTTAAAACCAAAGACTCTCCCAGGTCCTCAGCATAACAAGGCACATGAGGGCCAGGTGACTCTGGCCACTATTGTCCTCAGACTGCCTCATCCCTATCAGGTGGGATGCCCCCACCAACAGCATGACCAGCAGCAAACAACACTCCACAACTGCTTGCTTACTCTCTCATCTCCTGGTCTTACTACTGACAGCCCAGTTAGATCCTACACATTCTTCAGGATTCCACTTAGAAGCTGCCCCCAGAAGCCTTTCTCTGAGCTGCCAGCATGATGTTTGCCACATCGACAGCACACCGCCCATCACTGTCCATTTCCTTTTCTTCCTCTTCCATAGACTGTGGCTCTATGGAAATTGGGCCATGTCTCTTCACTCTTAGCAGAGTTCCTGGCACATACTAGGTACCTAATTAACATCTGCCAACAAATAAATTAGGCCCCAAGGAGTTATGTGACTTGCCTAAGACCAGCAGGCCACAAAGGATGGAGCTTGGAGTTGCTGTGGAGTTTGGGCTCCTATAGCCCAGGCCTTCACACTGGACTTGGCCCCTTGTATTTAGCACATTTCCTTTTTTTTTTTGCTTTTTCACATGGGCAGGTACCAGGAATCAAACCCAGGTCTCCAGAATGGCAGGTGAGAACTCTGCCTGCTGAGCCACCATGGCCCATCTACAACATTTCTTGTCACTCTGGTTGCAGGACCTGATAGGGAGGAGGCTGGGAAACATCTGTGAGACAATCTTTGGGAGCTGAGCACTGGGCTGCAAGTTTGAGGATGGAAGGAATAAAGGGATGAACTAAGACCCTGATAAAATGCCACCAGTTCAGGAAGGAAATCAAATATGCACATCCAGCTGGAAGAGGGCTCCAATCTGGACAGCTACCTTGTGTCTAGACACAGGAATTTACAGCCAGAGCCACACACAACCAAGGGGAATGCATTTGAAATGGGCCTTTAATGGACCACAAAGTGGGGGGCTACATACCACCCCACTACTCATGATTGGCCCAACGTGTCCTCCATATTTTCTCACTGGTCTCATTCCCCAGAATGACACAATCTCAGCTTAAATTGAGAGGCAATCCCAGGAGATAAGGCTGATCTCGTCTGTGGACGAGAATAAGAACGTCTTGGGCTTTGCCCAAGGGTTCATGCCAGAGGGTTGGTGTCTAGGACCCCAGGGCTCCAGGCTTCCCTGGAGATGGAAAGCAGAATGGTCAAAGCAGGACCAGCCCAGTATCTACAGGGTTGGAGGGCACTAGGATTGGCCCCTCACTCTAGGAAGGCAGTAGCTTCTTGTACAGTGTTCCAGACCCCTCTTGGAAGGGCAGATGGAAGACAAACAAGGGGTCTGTTTTAGATGCAGACACAGGCAGGAATGAGGCTCTCAGGTCTAGCAAACAAGATAACAGGAGAAGGGAGCTTAGGCTCTGACCCCGAAGGAATCCTGCAAGGCCTGCGATAAGATCCAGCTCAGACTGAAACTGGGAGGTGAGGATATGCAAAACTGTGTTATTCATTGGTCTTAAATGTGGTTTCTGATCCCAGCTCACTCCAGTCATTCATCACTGACTATCCTTCTTGGTGGGGTGGATACAAGGGAACATGGGGCCAGCCCTAATGGTATCTGCAGTTTACTGAAAGGACATGATAAACAAGACCATGAATAAACACATCCCTTGCTAGTTTTGTGATGCTGGGCGAGTATCTAACCCTTCCATGTGTCAGCTTCCTCAGCAACATCATGAAACAATAATAATGTCTCCCTCAAAGCGGTATTATGAAGAGTAGTTTGTTTATAATAAAAAAGAAAAAGGAAAACAACTTAAAGGACTGTCAGGAAGGAAGGCAGTTACATGAAGGGCACGTCCTTAAATAAAAGTGAGGCATCTCAGGTCCTCGATCTTGAGGCTTGCCTTTATGAAACTTATTCCTGCAACGGAGAAGTTAAGCCTACTTGTGAATATACTTGAGCCACCCCCAGAGAACCTCTTTTGTTCCTCAGATGTGGCCTCTCTCTTTAAGCCAATTCCACAGGTGAAGTCACTGCCCTCCCCCCTACATGGGACATGACTCCTAGGGATGAGCCTGGTCCTAGCCATCGTAGGAGTGAGAAAGCCTTCTTTATCAAAACGGGGAAGAGAAATGAAAAAAAATAGAGATTTCAAACAGAGTCAAGAGGTTATTCTGGAGGTTATTCTTATGCAATATATAGATATCCCTTTTTAGTAGATTAGAATAGCTAGAAGGAAATACCTGAATCTCTTGAATTGTATTCCCAGTAGCCGTGATTCTTGAAGATGAACATATGATGATACAGCCTTTACAGTGTGACTGTATAATTGTGAAAACATTGTGACTGACACTCCCTTCATCCAGCGTGTTGGACAGATGAGTAAGAAAATAAGGACAAAAAACAAATAAATAATAGGGAGGTATGGGATGTTTTGGGTGTTTTTTTACTTTTATCTTTATTCATATTTTTATTTCTTTGGGAATAATGCAAATGTTCAAAAATTGACTGTGATGAATACACAGCTATATGATGATGCTGTTAATCACTGACTGAAACTTTGGATGATTATGTGGTATGTGAATATATAACATCTCTCAATAAAACATTAAAAAAGTAAATTGGATTTCTCGGAATAAAATATTATGAAATATTTTGGTTTCTGATTATCTGCTCGTTTTTAAAATTGAGATGAATTCACATAACATCAAATTAGCCATTTTAAAGTGTACAATCAGTGACATTTAGTATATTCACAATGTTGTGCATCAGTTTTATCTAATGTCAGAACATTTTTGTCATCCCCAAAGGAAACCCCATATCTACTACCACCAAACCCTATCAAACATTAATCTTCTATCTCTATGGATTTATCTATTCTAGATATTGCATGTAAACAATCATTAATACATTAAAAATTGTGAACTTTTAAAAAGAAAAGTGAGGCACCTTTCCATATACCAACAAGGAAATTTGATCACCAAGATGTTTTGTTAAGGGAGTGGTGGTGAAGGGGGTCACACTTTCAGACTGATGCCAATAATAACACACACACAAATACTATTCTCTCTGCATAAGCACATGAGTACCCACAGGTCCAGAAGGCTATACCAGCAGGTAATCCTGCAGCCAGAGACCCTACAATGGGTAAGACAGGTGAGATGCCCGCCTTCATGAAGCTCACAGGCTATGGGGGAGGCAAACAGGGAAGCAAATACATAGAAAATCGCAAAAGGGATCATGTGGGCCTGCCCTTAGTGAGCTCCCTTAAACATGAGCTGCTATTAATGATAATTTTAGAGAAATATTTTCTTACATTCTCTATTTTTTAAGATAAATTAAGGTGAATGGGGCATTTTACACTACTCCTTTTAGAAAGCTACGTTTAAAGAAGTTCCTTTTCATTTATATATAATCCTTGCTCAATGTTTTACTTCTGCTGGCCAATGGCCCTCAAAATAAAAGTTAAAAAAAAAAAAAGGAAGGGGATTGTTCTTTGTTCCTTGGCTTATGGGACGAAATGTTTTTCTCAGAATTTCTTTTGGGTATTTGAAGAGGATGTTGCTGTCATTATTTCCCACCTCGACATATGAATAAAGGCAGTAAGAAACATTATACCCAAACTGTCAACACCCTGTGAGGAGGGGGGGGTATCATCCCCAGTTTGGAGATGGGAAAACTGCAACCCAGAGAGCTTCAATCACTTGCTTGAGGTCACAGTGAAGTGAAGTGGAAGAGGTCCTCAATCTCTCTCCTCTCTCTCTTGCACACACAATACACACATACACACAAACCCTTATGGATGATTTACCGCTGTTGTTATATCCTAGTTACTGACTCTGAGGCACAATTATAATCACTAAGTGGTCCATTCCACAAGCCAAAAATACCTATTGGGAAAATACCAGGGGAAAGATGGAGTCTGAATCACTGGTCTCCCTACCAGTGTAACTAATAATCTACAAATAATTTGCTCTAGAATAGGGTATGGGACTGACCAACTCAAACTGAGCTGTACTTTAAAAAGTCTACAGGCCAAAATGTTCTCTATATTCAGCTCCTAATTCAGCAGAGATGGTACAGGCTCTGGACACCTCATTAAAATTCATACATGTTTAGTTCCCAGGACAGTTCTGATTTGTCAGAGAGAGCAGAACAAGGGTAAGGTAACTACAGGCTCCTTCCAGCTAGAAGGGCTTTGAAAAGCTGGCTGGGGAACTAAGCACATGTCTACAAGCGCCATACAGCTCATAAGCAGCACTGTCTATAGGTTAGGCTGAAGCAGGCACTGGCTTTAGCTGTGGAGGACATGCAGGGGCTTTGTTGGCCACAAGAGACCAGTTTCTGACAGAGGCTAGGGAAGGGCTGGGGACAAGCTGCCATCCACTGAGCTCAGCCCTGCCCACCTGCTACAGCATCTTTCCTCTCCTTCTCATTTTCCCAGTCTAACAAAGTCCAGCTACAAGCTCCCTCCTCTAAGGATTTCCCCCACCACTCAAACAGGAAAGGTTATCTTTTTTCCCTCCAAATTCGTCTGGCAACTACTCTCTGCACATTAGACCATTAATCATAAAATATTCTCTCTGGCCATCACTGGTCTATTCAGTCATTCAAATATTTGCTAAGTAACTGCTCTGGGCAAAACACTGACCTGTAGTCAGGGGCAATGGGTAAGGCTGGTGAAATCCCTGCCTCTGTGAAGTTCACAGGCTATGGGCAAGGTAGACAGGGAAGCAATTAAATAATGTAAAATTACAAATTGGGAAAGTGCTCTGAAGTAAACAGGGAGCTAAGAAAGAGAAATACAGGGCAGGGGAAGGCTTTCTGAAGAGATGACATTTAACTTCTTTTTTAAAACATATGTAAAATGGTAACATTTATGCCAATTTAACAGTCAAATTAATCAAGACATTGTTCATTTTTAAAAAATTCAACATTTTAAAGACACTTATCTATAGTCTAGCAAGGGAAATTCTGTTATGGAATGGTTTGACTCAAAGCAGACACTAAGGCACCTACTTTGAATTTAAGGTAATAACTTTCATTTTTAAGTTTATAATAAAATAGATTAAGTTAACCAAGACAGCTGTTTCAAAGAGGGCAACAAATATAGGGGCTGAATTACCGGGCAAGGAAGGGAGGTAAAATGTGGATAAAAACCTGCTGGCTCAAAGTCAGCTGATTCCTGTTCCTTTATTTGGAGCAGCTCAGTTAACCAGAGTGGCCCAAGTCCTCTCCCTTCCTCTTCCCCAGACTCAAGGGTAGCAGGAGCTCTCGATGAAGTTCATGCTGTGTATAGAGTACCAAGTAGCAGATTTTCCTTCTTTTTCTCTTAACTATTTTTTTTTAATTGTGAAAAATAACATATATACAAAAAGGCAATAAATTTCAAAGCACACTGCAACAATTAGGTGTAGAACAGATTTCAGAGTTTGGTATGGGTTACAATTCCACAATTTCAGGTTTTTACTTTGAGTTGCTCCAAGACACTGGCAACTAAAAGGAATATCAATATAATTCAGCAATCATGTTCGTTTGTTAAATCCTACCTTCTCTGTATAACTCCACCATTTTATTTGATTTTTCTCCAAGTCTTTAGGGTTATTTGGGCTATGCCCATTCGAATTTTTTCATTTTGGAAGGGGCTGTTGATAATATGGAATAGGGAGATGGAACGAGCTGACATTCTGGAAAGGCTGGCCCCTTCACATTTAACTTTCAATAAAATTCTAAGTTTCCCACATTTGACTTCTGGGTTCCCAACAGGCCTGAGGACAAGAGTAGTACCACCTCCCAATGATGAGGCTCTTCCACCTTAGTCAATACTACAGGACAATGACAGGACTTGAGTGATTGGCTTGGTAAATATGTACCACCATCTGTCAAAACATTCCTAGAGCTGATATGATGGCAGCAGCACCAACAAGGCTCAAAGCCACCAGCTCTAGGGAGCATCTGATTCAAAAGAGTCATCAGTGGCCAGAGTGACACAGCCAAGGCTTCAAGAGGCCAACCACACATGTCTGCCGGATACCTGAACAAATGCTGGCTTAAGGGGTACTGGACCAGTTGGGAGGCCTGTAGGTAGGTACAGCTTGTCTAAAGGGCTACTTGGCAACATCTGTTGTGGTGTAAACTGAATTTGCACTCTGACCTAGCAAATTCCACCACTTGGAATGTATCCTAAGAAAATACCGGCATGTGTGTACAAGAATATAAGGAGGGGTATACAAGGATCTTCCATTTATAATAGTACAATAACCAAAAGCAAACTAAACATCAACTAACAAGGACCAAGTTAAAAAAAAAAATCAATCACAGAACATGCTATTAAAAAAATTCTCAGGATAAGATCATTAAGTGAAAAACAGCTCTCTATACATGCATATGTATGTCTTCTATAAATGTAGAGAAGGTGTGCAAAGACACACACAAAACCGATCTGAACCATCACATCTGCACTGGAGTGTGGAGGAGTAAGAGGCTCTGGACAATCTTTACTTTTCACTCCATATGCTTCTATTTTGTTTGAATTCTTTCCCTCAACAAAAATGAATTCATGTAGGGTGGGCCACGGCGGCTCAGCAGGCAGAATTCTGCCCTGCCATGCCAGAGACCCAGGTTCGATTTCCAATGCGTGCCCATGCAACAAAAAAAAAAAAAGAAAAGAAAAGAATTCATGTAGTACTTGTATTATTATAGATACATTTTAAAAAGAGGAATGGAAGAGAAAGATGATGATAAAAGATAATCCAAAGGGTTCAGCCTGGTTTTCTCCTATAGCTCAGCCACTAATATATTCCATTTACCTGGCCTTTGGTTGTCATCCCCACCCACTGTTTTTCTGAACAATTCAGTTTCTCCCCCCTTTGACAGCACCTAGCCACTTGCACAGCATCCTGCAAGCCATTTACAGAAGCCCTTCTCTTATAAGGCAGTCACAGGTGGAAAGGTATTACCCAGCAAGCTCCATGAATGCTTCATAATCACTGTAAGTCTAGCTCCTGACCAAAACCTGAGACTCATGACATCAGCTGTACACTACTGAAGTGGAGCTCACCAATGGCACCAGAAGCCTACGGGCTAGTCCCAACACCTTCACATCCCATCATTACTTTAAGGAAAAAAGAAAGAAGGATTCTAGCAAGACAGAATAGCCAGAACAGCCTTTTGGATTCCTTCAAGAGACTGAGTTGAATCCTGCAGATTTCTGCCTGTGGGTGACATAGGCAGGAGATGCTGTGCATAACATCAATAACTACCAGGGGACAGGCAGGAGAGGCCCTCTGGCCTAGTCTTACCAGCTCTTTTCCTGCTGTTCACAAACCAAGATAAATGGTTGGGTTGGACATTAATTCTCCAGAAGTGTCTGTTCCAGGAATACCAGTCCTATCATTAGTTTAAAAAGCCCTAAACCCTTTTCTTTCCCATTAGCCAACCTTGGAGGCAAGAATTTCCCTGGGAGGGCGGGCAATGTTGGCTCAGAGGCAGAGTTCTCGCCTGCCATGCAGTAGACCTGGGTTTGATTCCCAGTGCCTGCCCATGTAATTAAAAAAAAAGAAAGAAAGAAAAATTTCCCTGGGGATTATTTACTGGCATCATTGGTCTTTCCAGCTAACACTGCTTCTCAGCAGTTCATTATGCAAAGGAAATACCCGGCTCTGGGAATGGCAAATGGTACAACTGATTCTCATTAAGACCTCATGAAGAGGTCAGAGCTAGACTTGAAAGAACTCAGCACAATGAACCAGGAAGGTCAAAGGGCGATGGAGATAGGGTTTGCCAGATATACATTTTCATATGTTATCACAAGAGAGGACTGGAAATAGCAAATTTGTAGAGATAGAAAGCAGATTAGCGGTTTGGGGGGTTGTATTAAAAAGAAAACAAAACACTTTGCTTGACAAAAAAGGAGGTTGTAAATATTCTAGTTGATATAGGTGTCTCCTCATCCAGTGTACTGGCAAAATCAAGAGGAGGTAATGTAAGTCTTTTGCGGGGGGGGGGGGGTGGGGGCATAGTGGCTCAGCAGGCAGAGTTCTCACTTGCCATGCCAGAGAGCCGGGTTCATTTTCTGGTGCCTGCCCATGCAAAGAAAATAAAAAAGAGAGAGAGAGAGAGGACTTTTTTTTTTGCATGGGCAGGCACCGGGAATTGAATCTGGGTCTCTGGCTGGCAGGTGAGAACTCTGCCACTGAGCCACCACTGCCCACCCACGAGAAGAGGACTTTTTAAGGAAAATACAGTAACTTCTTTAATACATTTATTGAATGAGAATTTGGGGTAATTAATTTCATTGAGAATGGCTGGAGAACTTTTGAGCACAGGGCAAGAGAATGCCAAATAACTTGAAGGCTGTAACTATGACCATATAATTTTGGCTTTCTTGAACTGTAACTTGGCTAATTAGATCTCTAAGCCAGTTCAGATATGACAAGACAGATTCAGAAAACCAAGAGGGTGATCTCAGTAGAGGGCATTCATTTAAGGAGCATCTCCTATGCACTGGATGCTGCAGATACAAACATGCAAAGAATTGGACCTTGCACTCAAATTTGCAGTGGGGGTGGGGGGCAGTGGGTAGCAGACAGGTACTTAAAAAAAAAAAAAGACTCTTGTGCTGGTTTGAAAGGATGAATGTATCCTAGAAAAGCCATGTTTTAATCCTAATCCCATTTTGTAAAGGCAGCCATTTCTTCTAATCCCTATTCAGTATTGTATGTCTGAAACTGTAATTAGATCATCTCCCTGGAGATGTGACTCAATCAAGAGTGGTTGTTAAACTGGATTAGGTGGAGATTTGGGTGGGTCTTGATTAGTTTACTGGAATCCTATAAAAGAGGAAACATTTTGGAGACTGCAGGAGATTCTAAGACAGCAGAACAATGTAGCCACAAGAAGCAGAGTCCATCAGCCAGAGACCTTTGGAGATGAAGAAGGAAAATAGGACCTTCATGAAACAGGATGCCGGAGAGGAAGCTAGCCAATGATGCCATGTTCACCACATGATTTTCCAGATGAGAGAGAAACCATGAACTTCACTGGCCTTCTTGAACCAAGGTATCTTTCTCTGGATGCCTTAGATTAGACATTTCTATAGACTTGTTTTAATTGGGACATCTTCTCAGCCTTAGAACTATAAACTAGCAAACTAGAACAACCCTATATTCCACATCTATTGAATTAATATCTCTAGGAGTGTGATCAGGGAATCTGTGTCTTAACAAACCCCCACCCCCAGTGATTCCAATGCTTAGAAATCACTGCCCTATAGAGGCCTTCCTGTGAGAGAATGTCCAAGTTCCTCTGACCACCACGCCTCTTCTCTCACTACTCCAGGCCTCAGAGGCTATGCTCTAGACTTGAGCCAACAGCTAGACCATACTACTTCTCATTTTCCTGTCTTGACTCCTGCTGTCCTGGAAATCAGGAAAGTCTCTCCTCCCCTTGTCCCTGCCCCTCCCTCCCTCACTTGGTGCACTCACCATAGGTGCTGTGCACACCAGGCACTGTTCCAGAAAGGTTAAGAGGGTGAGCTCAGAAATAAGGACTTGCCCAAATTTGGTTCTTGGCTCTTCCAATGACCTTGGGCAAGAAACAACCTCTGTAAGCCTCAGTTCCCTGTTTGTATATACACAAATAAAGGATAACACTATTTCATAGGATTGCTGTGAGAATTCAATGTTAATGCACTTTTTTTCCCTTTCTTTCCTTTTGGACTGAAAGCAACCTGAGGGGAGAAACTCTCTTCTTCACTGATGTCCAAAACCCTAGGGTTTGGGTTGAATGTTTGAGCACCCCACCCCCATGCTGCCCTCGATTCTTACCTGCCCAACATTGAAGGTCAAGGTGATGGCATAGTAGAAATTAGAGTTGGCACTTCCTGCATAAATCCAGAGGTGCCACAGAACAGGGAAGAGCAGGGAACAGACGATAATGATGCAGGCAAGGATAAAGATGTTTCGCAGGACTGCAATGAGAAAGAGTCACAGTTAGCCCTGTGCCAACTCTCTCCAGAACCCTATCCTTGCTCTGATGGCCCTGCAAGACAGAGGTCAG
Source organism: Tamandua tetradactyla (assembly GCF_023851605.1). Lineage (NCBI taxonomy): Eukaryota > Metazoa > Chordata > Mammalia > Pilosa > Myrmecophagidae > Tamandua > Tamandua tetradactyla. Next base: position 18,177,962 of record NC_135327.1, on the reverse strand, counting down.
GAGTCTGAAATGGGTCTCACTGGTCTAAAATCAAGGTATCAGTAGGGCTGCATTCCTTCTGAAGGTTCTAAGAATCCATTTCCTTGCCTTTTCCAGTTTCTAGAAGCTGCCTGTGTTCTTCAGCTCATGACACCACCCCCCCATCTTCAAAGTCAGCAAGGCTAGGCTGAGGTTTCCCACATCACCTCAGTCTGACCTCCTCTTCTACTTCCCGTGTTCACTCTTTAAGGATGCTTGTGATTATATTAGGTCCATTACATTAGGATAATCCAGGCTAGCTCTCCATCTGACGGTCCTTAATGTAATCACATCTTCAAAGTCCCTTTTACCATGTAAATTACTACATTCACAGGTTTCTGGGACTTGAGATGTAGATATTTTGGGGAAAACATTATTCTGCCTACCTCACTGTGCTTTTTTTTTCCTTTTAATTCAACAGGGGTTATCTGACAGTAGGACTAGATGCTATTTCTATTTCTTTTTTTAAACTTTATTGTATTTTTAAAAAACTATTATATATTACTTAAAATAAATTACTCAGAGTATCTTTTTAAAACGAATTTAACACTGGGCCTGGTTCACAGCAGATACTTAGCATACAGAAGTTCCCTTTCTCTCTCTGATCCTGATCATTTGGAAGTTCCTTCTACCAAGTCAGAGCTGTCCAAAAATTAAGGCCTGCTTGCCTCAATTGTACAGCTGCTTGGTAGAAATACTATATATATATATACACCAAAAGGGAGATTGACATGACATTACAGACATGATTCTCAACTTTGATTGCACAATAAAATCATCTGGAAGCTTTAAAGAAATACAGATGCCTGGGTCCCATCAGGACCAATTAAATCAGAATCTTTAGAGCACACAGTTGCTCTCAAACTTGCTGCACATTGGAATCACCCAGGGAGTTTAACAAAATACAGTTGCCCATGCCCCAACCAGATCAATTAAATAAGTCTCCAAGGGTGGGGCTCAGAGACTGTACTATATATATATATTTTTTAATCTAACTAGAACTATATTATTTATGCTTTTCCTTCAAGCTACAGGCACTCTTTAGACTGGTCTTAAACATACACAACTGTAGAGTTCAGATTTTCTCAAGAATATCATTACTCGAAAATAACTTTCACGCTCTTTCGAAGTTTTAACTGACTCTTAAATAGTTTCAGGGGAGGGGAATACCAAACATTTTGTGTTCTTTAAGAAACTGGTATGTATAAATGAACTGCTTATATGTTCAATTAAATATTGAAGAAACCTAAATTTTTTTTCTTTTCTAAAAGTTCAATGCAGATATGCATGGCAATCATTGCCCATGTAGTGAAAGGATGGAACGGTAAAGAGACTCAACCTCTTGTAAGTGTACAGTTGTAAGCTCTTCTAAATGAAAAACAAACAAAAACTCGATACTGACAATCATTTAAAGGAAAACAGAACCAATCAAGAATTAAGAAAAATGTTGAAGAACAAGAATATCTCCTCTTAAAAAGGAGAAAAGTGTTATCTGACAAAAATGAGAACATATCTGAAAAATACTCATTTTAATTTGTCTTAAAATACAAACAAAAAAAATGGTGGAAGGAGGGAGTCCAAACCATTTAGAATTGAGGAATGTCTGTCTATACAGAAATGGAACAGAGTACAGTGATTTCCCTCATGAAGGAAATAAGTGAAATGAAATTTCACAGGTCTTCATGTCTAGAATAAAATTTATTAATGCAAAAAAAATCAATATACAATTATCAAAAATACAAAGTCTGTATTTTTCCACTTAGGTTTACAAAAAACTACCAAACCTCTGTTTAATGCATTTATTTCTACATGCCTTCTCTGTTTAGCAGTACATGCTTTTCAAGTACATATATACTGGTATTTTACCATAAGAATTATATATCTCATCTCAAACTAGTGATATGCCTTTTACCCACACTTATATGTTTCATTTCCATCATAAGAAACTTTAAGGCCTTTATAGTGGTACATTTTAGAAAGCTTTGAGCGTTTTTTTGTTTTTTTGATATGGGTAGCAACCAGGAATCAAACCCGGGTCAACAGCACAGCAGGCAAGGACTCTGCCACTGAGCCACCACTGCCCACCCTGAACAAGTTTTTAATCAACATATTACATAAAAACGAATCTTGATTTTAAAAGGAATCTTTTTAGTACTCTGGCATGATGGGTTTAATTTAACAGTTGAAGCATAAATAGAGTAATTTACGTTATACTTTTTAAATTAATTCATAGTTATAGGAAGATGATTGATTTTTAAAATATAGCCAACATAAGACTGTGTAGTTATCAGTAGAGAAATATTAGAAAACAGTGAATGAATAAATAAGATGATTTTTCAGCAGTGGCCATTCATTATTTTGCTTTTAGGAGCCTAGAAGAAATTGTCTTCTTTGAGTTCCAAATGTTCTGGTAATTCTAGTCCTTTCTTAGTTTCCACAATTTCACCTTGAATTGCTGAAATAAGTGACTCTAAAGAATCAAAATTCTTTTCTGGTCTGAGGTAGTCACAATGGCCACATCGAGGCCTTCCCCACAGAAATCCTCTTTGAAGGTATGCCCGTGTGAGTCTGCGTGGACTTTTCCCTATTCTTGTAGCATGGGGTCCACCTATGCGCACCACCCTCTTAGGGACTTCTCCACTTTCAACACCGGCCCAACCACAATAAATGCCTGTGGATCCATCAGCTGGAAGCTTATCTACATTTGTTCAGGAAAGTTAGATTCCCAGCTACTTGGGGTCACGACCCACGCCCTGGACGCGCTGGCCACCGCGAAGCCGGACAAGACCTCACGACACCACCCGCTTGCGGCGTGTGGTCGGACCCAGTGGGCGCATTAGGCAGGCTGCAGTCTAGACGGTGCGGGGACCCTCCCGGACCAGTCGTGGGACAGGAGACGGGGCTAGGCCGGCAGTACACACAATGGGCCTGTGGCTCAGACGACAAGCCGTGGTGTGTTCTAAGCCACCAGAAGCTACCTGGCTCGTAGGAGATTGCATCTCAGCCCTGGAGCCATTCAAAATATATTTTTAAAACCTTCCCAGGCGATTCCAATATGTAGCCAGGGTTGAGAGCTGCTGGATTATGATACCGTAGAAATAAGAAGCTGCAGACCCTTACCAATCCTGCACAGAGATTTTACTGATCTGTATCAAAGTGAGAATAATCAGGACAAGGTTCATAATATCTTTTAAAGCTGAATGTTTTCAATTTTAGGTTCATTCTTTATTATGAAATGATAGATGTCTTTTGTTGCTATTGTTTAAAAAAGCCTTTATTTTATGATATGGGGGTAGCTAGCTGGTGGTTGACTGTTTCAACATCTTCAGCAGAATATAAAGTTAGCAATTCTGTCATCCAATTTTTTTTTTTTTAATTTTAATGGTCTGTGAAATTCCAAAATTTGGGAACACTGGTCTGGAGGGCTTCCAAGGTCCTCTTTAGTGATCTGAAATTTTACTCAATTCTGGGTTTTCAAAGATGACAGGTCAAAGCCCTGACTCAAACTTTTCTGAAACCTTCCAGGAAGCCTCTACCTCTCCTTCCAGACATATCTGAAAAAGGGATATTTGCACTGAGAATTATAATTATTAAATAATTTTACAACCTCAAAAAAGGAAAAAAAAAATCTATTTACTATCCCTGCACTCAAACATTACTATTTATATTCCTCAGTGGTGCTTTCTGATACACTGGACAGTCCAAAAAAGGATATAAAATATTCCTAAAATAAAACTCTCCTGGTCTGGACAGCCCAGGTAGACCTTTGTTCCATTCCTCCAGTCACTGTGGATTTCAGACAGGGTGACAGGAAGGTGACTGAGTACAAAGACACTGAGAGAGGTGCACATATGGCTTCTGGGTGCAATCACTAAGAGCAGCAAAGCTACATTCCCATGTGCTTGGGGGCTGTCACCAGCATCCAGCTGATGTCTGGCCTGTGGTGACCTTTGTAGGAACTTGGAGCTGGCTGACAGACCAGAGGATTAAAACTATATGCCAGGGCAGATGAAGCTGGAGGCCTGGAGCACAGGACAGCTTGTTCTGGGCTCCAGGGGTGTCAAGAGATGACCAGGGCCTAATGAGACAAAAGGATTTGCCCTCCATCAAACTTCCTAGGCCAGATGGAATTGGACACCCCACTCCATCATTGGATAGCTTATCCAATCTCTGGTTCCACTATGATAAACTGTGGGACCTTAGGCAAGTCACTTTCCCTCTCTGATCTTTAGGCATTCAGAAATAAAATTTTGTTTGAAACATCCTGTACCAACAGGAGGGGCAGAGAGGGGGTTTGGGAACTTCAAAGGTCAAGGTGGTATTCCCTTTCTTATATAAGGTGCTAAGTATATGGGCATTTATTATATCATATATGTATATTATAATTTATATGTATTTTGATCAATATTCTTTTATCGCTATGTTATAATTGATTAAATACACACACACAATCCAGCTCTTTGGTAAATGGGTCTCTCAAATGGACCAGGGCAGGCTGGAACCCACTCTGCCAGCAGGCTTTTCCCTAACACCACACTTGTGTGTAGGTATGATTTATCCTGGCCCCAAGCACTAGAGAGTTCATTGTCTAGATCCCACGCTCATAAAAGGGTCCCTGTTCCTCTTCTCCTCTTCACTGACTAGTACAGAAAAAAAAAAAAAGGTACATGTGGGTGCAGGCATGTTAGCACTGGCAACTGATTAAACTGAATTCTTAATATTAAAATTATGAATATATTCAACCTAGGCCTAAAGACTTCTCATAGTCTTTATTCATAGGTATAAAGAACCAAGCTAAAGTTACTCTTGGCTGAGAGTAATGGCTCAAAGTTATTATGCCCCAAACAGGTACTCCAAGCATGAGTATTCCCTGCCTCAGAAAGAGTAGCAGACACCAGGCAGCGAACAGAAGCAGACACTGCTCTCTGCTGGATCTTCAGATAAGCTGAACCTGTATACTGCTTGCCCAGCCAGCCAGCAACAGCATCTATTAGATCATCCAAGTTGCCCCCGAAGGCATAAAATGGCTTATTTCAAGTTTGGAAATGTGTTTCTTCCAATGGCTCTGCTGGCTACCAAGCAAAATGATGCTGGAGACCACCCGGCATAATTTATTATTGATGATTGATCATTATAACTACAATTCAATTTACATATATATTTCTGAAACTTAAAATGCCCATGAAAGGTATTCTCACCATTTAACAGATGAAAAAACTGAGGTTTAGAGGTTAACTGATTTGCTTAAGGACATGTAGCTAGTAATGGAAGAGTCATACTGAGTCTGGCTCAAGATGATGAAGCACAATATGGAATAAAAGATATTAACCTAGGGCAGTGCGATGGTGCCTCCATGGCAGAATTCTCGCCTGCCCATGCAAAAGAAAAAAAAAAGATATTAACCTAGGGGGAAATGTTCTGCGTAAGACAGATGAGCTAAGAGCTTTTGGAAAATGAAGATCAATATCCCTGATAGTCACCCTGTCACAAACTGGGGTTTGTCTACATGTTGGCAGTAGTCTTGGGATTTGTTACTGGCCACTTTTTTTGTAGGACCACAAACTGACTCTGAGACTGATGGCCTGGGTGATTCTTGTCTTTGCAATGAGGATGTCACAGGTAACTGATGCCACTTCCTCCTCCCAGTCAGGTTGGACTGGTCACTGCCTACCAGGGCACCACCTGCAAGAGCAGACCTGGCTTGCCCACTCAGTTGTTTACTTTTGCTCAGAGGTTCACTCTTACCTTTGCTCAGAGGCTTATTGCTGGCAGCTGGTCAGTTTCACTTCCTGGTTGACACCCAGAAAGCCCAAAACAACAACAAAGACTCACTTCCTCTGAAACCTGCACTCCCTGCATTCATTCATTCGTTTTTGTTTTTTTTCCAATATAGATGCCTTTTATTTCTTTTTCCTGCCTGATATACCAATGGCATCAAATTTAGATTTCAGAAGTTAGACCCTCACATCTATGGCGATTTTCTTTTTTTTAAAATTTTACTTGCATTCATTCTTTTTTTTTAATTAAGTTATTTTTATTTTTTTTAAATACCAAAAAACACCAAACGCAAACATTCTTAACTTTTGATCATTCCGTTCTAAATATACAATCAGCAATTCACAATATCATCACATAGCTGCATATTCATCATTATGATCATTTCTTAGAACATTTGCATCTATTCAGAAAAAGAAATAAAATGAAAACAGAAAAAAAATCATACATACCATACCCCCATCCTTCCCCCTCACTGATCACCAGCATTTCAATCTAAATTTATTTTAACATTTGTTCCCCCTATTATTCATCTTTATTCCATATGTTTTACTCATCTGTTGATAAGGTAGATAAAAGGAGCATGAGACACAAGGTTTTCACAATCACACAGTCACATTGTGAAAGCTATATCATTATACAATCATCTTCAAGAAACATGGCTACTGGAACACAGCTCCACATTTTCAGGCAGTTCCCTCCAGCCTCTCCACATCTTGACTAACAAGGTGATATCTATGTAATGCGTAAGAATAACCTCCATGATAACCTCTTGACTCTGTTTGGAATTTCTCAGCCATTGACACTTTATTTTGTCTCATTTCACTCTTCTCCCTTTTGGTCGAGAAGGTTTTCTCAATCCCTTGATGCTGAGTCTCAGCTCATTCTAGGGGTTTTCTCAATCCCTTGATGCAGAGTCTCAGCTCATTCCAGGATTTCTGTCCCACGTGGCCAGGAAAGTCCACACCCCTGGGAGTCATGTCCCACATAGATAGGGGGAGGGTGGTGAGTTTGCTTGTTGTGTTGGCTGGAGAGAGAAGCCACATCCGAGCAACAAAAGAGGTTCTCTTGGCGGTGACTCTTAGGCCTAATTTTAAGGAGGCTTGACCTATCCTTTGTGGGGTTAAGTTTCATATGAACAAACCCCAAGATTGGGGGCTCAGCCTATAGCTTTGGTTGCCTGCACTGCTTGTGAGAATATTAAGAATTCAACTTGGGGAAGTTGAATTTTTCCCCTTTCTCACTATTCCCTGAAGGGGACTTTGCAAATACTTTTTTATTCACTGTTCAAATCACTCTGAAATTTATCGGGGCATCACTCTGGACAAACCAACAAAATCTCATGCCCTACTCAAGGTTCCATGTACTCATGGTGTTCAATTAAGCTGTCCACATAAGTTATATTAGGAGGTGCACTAGTCAAAATATAAATTTTGTACCAAATAAACATTTTTTGCTTTAGTTACTTGCATTCATTCTTGACACCTTGATGCACAGGCAAGGAAAGTTCAACAGCTCGCTTCCCATTTTCATTTACAGAATCTAGTATTAGGCCACTGACACTGCCTCTTTATTATGAAGGTTTAAAAGAAAATCCACCCCCTACACATTTGCTAAGTTCCTACCATGTGTCAGGATTAATATTGGGTATTGGGAATACTGAAGCAAATGTGTCATGGTCTCAGCCCTAAGGGAGCCCACAGACACTGAAAATAACCCACCACAGAGGGCTAAGAGTTGGCCGAGGGGACCACAACTAGATCACCGCTATGCCATCTTCTGAGAAAGGGATGGTTAGAGCGTAAAGGGGTCTTTATGGTAAGCAGGAAGGTTAGTGCCCATGAGTCTTCTATTAACCTTTGAGTGCAGTACTGGGGAGTGATTCAAACACTAAGGATTAGTGTTGCATCGTCCAATACAGTAGCCACTTAGCCACAAGTGTCTTCTTAAATTTAATTAAAATTAAAAATTCAAATTCTCAGTTGCACTAGTAGCTACCCTATTGGATGCACAGATATATAGGACACTTCCATCACCACAGACAGTTCTACTGAACAGTGCTGGCTAGAGGCTCACAGACCTGGATTCTAATCCCAGTTCTTCTACTTATCAGCCCTGTGACCTTGAAAAAGTGGCTTTCCCTTCCCCCACCTCAGTTTTCTGCAAAATAGGGATACCTTCCTCAAAGGCAGGTGTGAAGATAAAATGTGAGAATGTGTGTAATATTCTTAGAACCACAGTGACAGGTTTCACAGTAAGGACTGAATAAGTAGCAGTTATTTTCATTTTCATTACTAGTCCATAAGCACCTAGGGGGCAGATATTGTGTCTTAAATCACTGCCTCTCTCCTGGTACTGTTAGCTCAGAAGATGCCCAGCAAAGACCTACTGATGCCTTTCCCCTCAGGAGCCAGGCTGACACACATTTCCCACCAGAGGGTTAGAGGCAGGAGTACTCACATCTGTAGAGATGGTTCCACACAGGGAAGAAGGCCATGTAGAGGGCCACATCCCCCACTGTTGGGTAGGATTTGAAGATGGAGATGATGGCAATCTGGATGAACATGAAGAACATGGGGTGCTCTCTGGGAACAACAGGGAAAACAGACAGACATGCAGAGATCAGTTGGGTACAAAGTCTACCCCAGAGATTTCTGACCCTGTCCCTCAAACTCAAGGACACTCCTCAGGGGACTTCAGGCAGGGGCTGGTTGTGCTTCCTTAAGCAAGTGGACAGAGGAGCCAGGCCCAAACTTCAGGGACCCAAAAATGCCCAGAACTGGTGAGAAGGGCCCATCAAGTGCTACAAAAACAGCCCACAGAGACATTACCTATCAGTCAACCCCTCCTCTGCCTCTACCAGCTCCAGGCCTTCTCTCAGGAAACCACCCGAGGAAGAAAACAAAGTCAGCATTCTGAATTACTAGGTTTAAATGACTGCTTGCCAGAGTAATTAGGCTGCCTCCCTTGCCAGAAGCTCCTCTGACAACTGGACCCAAGGCAGGAAATAACTCCTTGCTGACGGTTTTTTCACTCTGACAATATGGTAAGTGAGTCCTGTAGACCTTGGCTAGAGTGAGTTCCTTTCCAGAAAGAGAACTCAATGCTGGATGCAGCTTTTCTGGCCTTAAAAGCTAGAAGTAGAGTTTTCATTAACTTAAACTAAAAAATTATCATAATGGTTACCATTTCTAGAACCCTTACTCAGTGGTAAGTTTTGTGCTAGGCCATTTGCTCATGGGATCCTCACAATACCTCAACTAACCCTCAAGGTAGGCAGTACTATCATTCACATTTTACAGAAGAGGAAATTGAGGTTCAAAGATGTCAAGTGAGTTCACTAAGCAAGTTAGGAAGCAATGAAGGTGTCTGTCTCCAGAGCTCCTAACCACTAACACTACTGTTCTTCTGAGTGCTTAACATATTTCACAGGTCAGGGGAAGGTCTGAGGAGCTCAGTCACTCAGTGCTCCCCTAGGATCTGACCAAGGACAGAAGGGAAGTAAACAGGAGGCGGCCAGACTTACTACCTTCCTCAGCTACATGTGGCCTACTTCTGTACAGTACCTGGATGCCCAGCTCATGAGGGTTTTCTTCAGAGGTTAATGAAATTCTTGCCTTGCAGGTCAAAGTTCAGGGTGACTCAGTAGGTATAAATCTGAGATGTAGAGGCAAACATGTACACACCCCAAACTCTCCAGCAGTGCTACACAACAAATGTCTCAGAAACAGCTTGGCAAAGTCTCACAGTCCTAAATCTTTGAAGAAAAGTTCGGCTAGCTCAGAGAACATCTTCAACATCTTCCTATACAGTCCAAATTACTGGTTTTGAGCTTTTTAAGTAGTTGGTAACAGCTACATCATTTCTATGGAAAAGCCACTGAAAATGCAGTGACAAAAAACACTGAGACTAAAACATCTGGCAACACAGCATGGGAGAGAGGTGACCTAATGGGCTCTATTCCCACAAAGCTGCTGCTAGAAGCAAAACCAGAGAAGAGCTGGAGAATTTTGGTGGAGATTCTAATCCAGGCAGAGGAGGGCACCAGTGGGGAAAATCAGATTTCTTCATATCCTCTACCCTTCAACCATCCTCTGCCAGGGCTGGGGGGTGGTGTCACATTAACCTAGTGTTATTGTCTACCCAGGTACTATCTGTGGCCTATCACACAGAGACAATAGAAGCTGCTAGTGATGTACAAAGAGTGAGTAAAGGTGTTTGACCTCCTTGCTTCTCAGCCTAGTGGCTATGTCTGGCCAGAACAGGGACAGGGAAGCTGGCAAGCTTGGCTGGGCAAGGGTACCTGAGTTCTTAAGACTGCCAGGCCAAGGAAGGATGGCTTTGTGACAGTTGCCAGGCCACAGCTGTGCCAGTGGAAGAAAACATCAGCTCAGAGCTTTTTCAGAGTGGGAACCATGTGCACTAGTGCACTCGCCAAGGAGAATGGTAGGAGGGTTAGTGCACAGAAACAAAGCTCTTGAAACCTAAATCAACTCTCCTCCAAGTTTAAGCAGGTCGGAACCTATCTGTGCCCTATTTCCCTTCACTGAAGCTAGGATAACAGAACTGCTTCCAGGGCTGCTACAAGCTGATGGAGCTTGGCATGGTACAGGAAATGAGCATAGACTCTGGAGCCAGACAAATCTGGGTTAGAATCCCAGCTCCCACAGCTTACTAACTGTATGACACTAGGAAAAGCATTTCACCTTTCTGAACATCAACTTCCTCAATTATACAGTGGGGATGCTGATAATAAAATAATGCCTACCTTGAAGAATTTTTGGCAGGGTTAAGTATGATTACGTTTATCAGAGAGCCTGGAAAGGTGCCTGGGATGGAGCAGTGCTCAATATACTGGCTCTCTTACATAGCAGAAGTGAGACCACACGCAAATTTTTTTGAGGGAAACTGATCAGAAGTTTAAATAGACCTGCAGGTGGCCCATCTCCCAACTAATGCATCCTCAGTGTCCTTGCACAAACTGTCAGTGGACCGTGGACAATGCCCAACCAGATCCACTTCTTCCTAAGACACTCCCCAACCCCTGCTCTTGTTCAAAATGGCCAACCTGACCAAACTGACCCAAACCATTCGCTGGGATGGTCAGCAACAATGTAGGCTCAAGAACCTTAAAGTGAGGCCAAGGGCAATGTTGGGCTACAAAGCATCCTCTCCACAACCTACACTGTATGACTATTGCTGCTATGGCCATTTGCAACTGAGGCAATCGAGGGCTAGGTTCCTCAGACAAAGATGGCATAAACCCAAGAGCAAATGTTCCCAGTTTGAAGGGCACATGTAAGGCTACAAGAGGCTAGGGGGTCTTCAGATAGTTCTGTAGACAAAGAAGTAGAAGATCCCATCACTTACTTTAGCTTTATGGCTAAGGGGATGGTGTAGAAGAAGACGTTGATCTGAAACACACAGACAAAGAAGAGGCTGAAGTGCTCAAACATCTCTGCAAAGAAGTACCAGAAAAGCCCAATATTTGGAGTGAGATCTGGAACTGAAAGTCTGGAAGAGAAAAAAAACAAAGGGAGAGAAAAGACAGCAAAGTTATAAATGGTCTGCTTTTATCTTATTTTCTCTTGAAGACTTTGGCCAATGCTGGACAACCAAGGACAACTTTATCCCTATAGAGTTCAGGATGTGTGGGACTCTTCAGGCATCCTGAATATAGGAGATTAACAAAAATAACGAGCAGAGACAAAGAGGATGATAATCCTATAAAAAGATTAGCTTAAGCCAAACTCTGGCATGCATCAAATATCTGAAATGAGGCAAGGATTCATTCTAGAAATTAAGAGAGCAACTCTTCTTTTACTGCCCAAGACATAAAGCCAGGAGATACTTGTATTGTAACAAAGGAGGAATGGGTTTTATTTTTTTTTTTTCAGTATTTTTATTGATAAACAACATACAAACAGAAGCATTCATTTTTTTTACATCTCAATTGTATTTTTATACTCCCCAGTTTATTTTGAAAACCTTTTCTGCTATATAGCCAAATGAATTTGAAATTACAGTTATCTCAGAGTACACAGTAATTACCTAGAAATGAAACACTGATAAAAGAACACGACACATCTTTAAGGACTTCAGTATAATAGAATTCTCTTTTTCTAGCTTCTTAAACTATTTTTTTCCCATATAAGCCAGTATATAATATTTGACATTTGGGTTATACGTGCACATAAAGCAGACACATTTGTCAAAGTGAGCATACGATGAAACAGCATACAGTGTCCTTTCTGGATAAAATTAAATTTTCAGAGGCAACATGGTCCAAGTGGGGGCAAAAAGTTGATTTCCTCATGAAATAAAGTAGATAAGAAAAATTAAGACTAATGCTAAAGATTTACTCCATAAATTATTCTATTTCCTCTCCTTTTAACATTCAAATGAGCACTCTGGGTATGTGTGAATCAAAATACTTACAATCAAGAGATTGTGAAACCCTATAACAAGGGTAGTACGTAATTCAATAAAAGGCCCTGGGGTAAAAGAAAAGAGGTAGTATAGGTAAAGAGAAGACATTTGTCCATCAACTTACACATATTGGTTTAATAAAGAGGTAGATTATTTAAAAGTCTCAAAGGGCTCAATTATTGACTGGGGCCTGAAAGTGATGTTTACTTATTTACTAAGATCCCAATTAAGCATATTAGAAGGAAACTGTCACTGGATAGTACCTTAAGGTTAAACACTTGAAAAGAAATGATTGTTACAAAACATTGTATTTTGAGGTTCAACTTTTTTGTTTGTTCTACTTTTAAAATTTTGTTTGTTTCATATTTTTGTAATCGGGGCAAGAGAAGAGGTCCAATTTGTTTAAGAACATTTAATGTACCCCATAAGCTCAATCAGAGAATTTTATTAATTTTTCTGCAAACATAACATTGATTTCCAGCTACAATTATTTTTTAAGATAAACAAGTCAATTGAAAAAAAAAGTTGTGGCCTTGAGCTATGAAACATTACACTTTTAACATACTAATTGAAAAACCTAGAACATCACTGTAAGATGTTAATCACTGTTGGCCCTCAGCAATGAATGGCTGCAGCTTTACTGTGACTTCTCCAAAAGTGCTTTGCAGCACCTAACACACTGCTGGTACACATTCTCAAAGTCCGCGTCATTCCCATAATAAGGATCTTCAATAATAAGTTGTTTTTGTGGATCATAGCTCCCCAGTAGTTCAATTTTTGCTTTGCAGTTTTTAACTTCACTAGCTTTTCTATTCAAATCTCTCAGATTGCTTTCATCCATACACTGTGTATAAACAAACGTGGCAAAGTCTTCTTTGGTAATCTGCCAGGCAACATGATTCTCAGGAATATCATGCTCCTTCATGCAATTTTGCCCTTGATAATCAGGAGGGTTTCCTAGCTCATAAGTTGATGTTGCGGCACTACTATCCTCCAATTATCTGAAATATTTTGATCAGTTACAAGTTTTCTGAAAACTGCTTCAGCAATGGGTGACGGACAAATGTTACCCAGACATACAAACAGCAACGATTTGGATGGCTGCGCTGTCATCTTCTCAGTCACGAAAAAAAGACGCAGCGTGAGAAGAGAACGACCCGGCCAGAATCTGATACGAGCGTAGGGCATCAAACACAAGTATTCTTAACATACAAATATTCCATACATGGCATACAATCAGCATTTCACAATATCATCACATAGTTGTGTATTCATCACCATGATCATTTCTTACAACATTTGCATCATTCCAGAAAAAGAAACGAAAAGGAAAAATTCATAAATACCATACCCCTTACCCCGCCTCTCATTCTCATTGACGGCCAGTATTTCCATTTATCCAATTTAACATTTGTTTCCCCTATTATTCATTTATTTTTAATTCATACTTTTTACTCATCTGTCTATACCATAGATAAAAGGAGCATCAGACACAAGGTTTTCACAATTACAGTCACATTGCAAAAGCTATATCATTATAGCTTCAAGACACATGGCTGCTGGAACACAGCTCTACAGTTTCAGGCACTTTCCTCTAGTCTAATACACCTTTATCTAAAAAGGGATATCTATATAATGCATAAGAATAACCTCCAGGATAACCTCTCAACTCTGTTTGAAATCTCTCAGTCAATGATACTTTATTTTGTCTCATTTCTCTCTCCCCCTTTCAGTCAAGAAGGCTTTCTCAGTCCCTAGATGCTGAGTCCCAGCTCATTCTAGGATTTCTGTCCCATATTGCCACAGAGGTTTACACCCCTGGGAGTCATGTCCCACGTACAGTGGGGGGAGGCAGTTAGTTTGCTTGCCATGTTGGCTGAAAGAAAGAGAGAGGCCACATTTGAGCAACAAGAGGTTCTCTGGGGGTGACTCTTAGGCCTAAAATTAAGTAGGCTTAGTCTATCCTTTGCGGGGATAAGTTTCATACGAACAAATTCCAGGATTGAGGGCTTAGCCTGTTGATTGGTTGTCCCCACTGCTTGTGAGAATATCAGGAGTTCTCCACATGGGGAAGCTGAATTTTCCCCCTTTCTTGCCATTCCCCCAACAGGACTTTGTAAATACTTTTTAATTCACTGATCAAATCACTCTGCAATTTTTTGGGGATTCACTCTGGGATTTATCGGGGCATCCCTCTGGGCAAACCTACAAAATCTCATGCTCTATTTAAGGTTCCATATTCTTACGTTGTCAACATCTTCTTAAAATGTTGCTCAATAAGTTGCAGAGAAACATGTCTGGAAGCAACACATAATTGAAAAGAAACTACTTGTTTTTGACCATTTTATGTTATTATTGTCTTCAGTATTTTCTCCTTCCCAAATAGAAATTCACATCATATTGCTCTTGAGTCAGCCGTTCTGTGCAGTCACCACATGCACATTTCCAGAATCATCATCTTCTTCATGTGTTCTCTTCAAACTGCCTGTGGTACCAGAATGAATAGGTAATGACTTTCCTATCTATAGTAATGACATCATCTGGATTGTTAATTTTGCTAGAAGATGGCTTCATATTCCTGAAGTTGATGGGCAAATCCAGCATTAGGATTAATACAAAATCCTCTTTCTTGAACATAAACAAATGCATCTCTGTACTTCATTCCAAATATTTCCATAATGTTTACAATAACAAGGGCAGCACTCGTGGAGATCCATGTATTTCCATGAATAAGAACTTTTCCTTCAGTTTGAAAGCTCCCATCAATAAACTCTTTAGTCATGGGAAAAAAACATTATATTTTCAACTGGATAATCTGCAATATCCAAGACTAAATATCTAAATAATTGCTGAAAGTTTGGCTTAATAAAGTTTGCTTCAATATTTTGTCATATGCATATTATATGGGTTATTCCATGTTTCTGCAGTATAGGTAGCTCAGAAAAGTTGGTTAATATTTACTTGGTGAACCTAACCTAAAGCTCAGACCTTGCTTTTCATAGCCATAGAATATGGGCCTAAAAACAAACCGGGTAAAATTTCCTACATCTCTCATCTCACAGGTCCATTCCTCGGCATCTTCTTTGCACTATGGGAGGGTGGGGAACTCTAGCTTCATATGCTTCATGGTCCCTACCCAAGGGCTGGTAGGTGAGTTGGGAGTGTGAGTTACCCAGCCAGCCTACTCAGAGCTGGCAGTGCGGGGTAAGGAAGAAGCAGTGGACCCAAGGATTGGCAATTGAAATGATCCCAGTGACAGCGATACACACAATCGAAAGGATCTCAGTGACAGCAACAGCAAGGAAGAGGAGGATTCGATGGCTCAGACTCTGCTGCCATGCTCCGCCATCTCCCATCCCTGGTGTCTCCATACCCTCAGTCCCTCACTATTCTTGCTATACATCCCCATAGCAGGAGCTAGAAGATTGAGTGATAGAAACCACAGTGACACTTTAAGGGGCTTGGGGGGAGACATCAGCAAATTCTGCCTAGGACCTCTGGGAACCTAGATCTCATTTGAGAAATTAGGGCTTAACTGCAAAACATTTTGTCTGGTTAAATCAGATAAAGATTGGCTGCAATTCTAGCTCTTCTAAAAGTTGATTTTTTTTTTAATTAAAAAGCAGGGAGTTCAAACTGATTTCAACTCACAATTTAAAAAGGGCAACAAATGGAGCATGAAAAGGAAGAGATGAGCAATAGTTCAGGGTAAGACTTCACTGACCAAGGCCTCCAACTTACCTTTTCTTGTAACCAAACCACATTTCCTGTTCTCTGCAATGAGGTAAAGAACACTGATCTATGGTCCAGCAGAAAACTAGGAAAAGTTTTTCGCTAGCCATTACAAACTTCTATCCAAGGCAGAGTATAAAGAAATGAAAGACACAAAATTGCTATTAATGCTCAGCCAGAATGTAACACAAATGAACAGTCCAGAATCCCAAATGGAATACTGGCTTCTCCAGATTCCTTTCCCTGCCCTAAAAGGGTTTAAGTAGTCTGCAAACTTCAAGGTTTGGGCAGGGACCACCCTGTCAGCACCTCACACAGAGTCTGGCACAGAGAGAGTGTTTGGAAACATTTTCAGAATTCATGAACATATACTCAGGCAAGACTACAATACTGCAAAATCATTGGGATTTTCTCTGAAGGCTGACACATAAGAGGTGGCTTCATTTCCTACTGCAGAGTCCCTCTTCCAGTAGAAAAATATATCCAATTCTGCTTGGAACTAAACCAAAACCTCCCAGAAGCTGGTAGTCCCTTTGGATATGCTTAGAGAATGCTCTGTAATTCCACTAGATTAAAGATGTGTTCTAGACCAGTGCTTCTCAAAGTGTGGTCTCTGGTCCAGCAGCATCAGCTTCACCTCAAAACTTGTTAGAAATGCAAGTCATTGGTCCCTATTCTGAACCTACAAAATCAGAATCAATGGGGGAAGGGCCCAGCAAAGAGTGTTTTAACAAACTCTATTGGTGACTGATAGACACACAATACTCTAAGGTGCTCACTGTGGTCTCTCTCCCTGTGAATCCAGCTACAGCTGTGAAAAGCAAATTTATTTCCAGAGTTTTCTATGAAGTTATTACTTACATGAAGCCATAGACTGCAGGGATGAAATCCCAGGAACTGAGAAGGAAAAACGAGAGGCAAACAATTACCACCAGGCTTCCCACATACATCATGGCATACTCCCAAGAGAAGATCCAGAAGGCGTTGCTCTTCACTTTCACAGGAATGTACTGCCGCTAGGAGAGAAGGCAAAGTGAAACATTCAGTTAAGGACGTCAAGAACTGACAGCCATTATCACGCTAACCTCCAAGATCCCTTCTGAAAGACCATGCCATGATATAAAAGTTTATAAATTTGTTGGGATCTTGATCTCTACATAAATTCAAACACTGTATTAAGTAACAAGGATATAAGTGTTAAAAAAGGTGTTGTGTGCATATTCTTTGACCTCAGACCTAGTAATACCATTTCTATGTATACTGGAGACATTTGCACAAGACAGAAATGAAAGGATATTGATGGCACCATTGTTCGGAATATAGAAAAAAAATTCCTTCAATAGAGGAACAAATAAATAAATTGTGGCATAATCATATAATTGTAAACTATTTGGCAAGTTAAATAACTGAGCTATATATGTAGCTACATAACTGAACTATATAGCTGAGCTATATATGTCAACGTGGCTAGATCTCAAAAGCTTAATTAAAATAATTACCAAACAAATCATACAGTATCATATCATTTATTTAATATTTTGAAATGACACAAAACAATACTATGTTTTATTTAAAGATATATAGGCATATGATAAGAGTATAAAAACATAGATTAGAAGGACATGTATTATATCCATGATAACATTAGCCTCCTGGGATAGAGAGAGGGGAATGTAAGAAACTTTTTCACCTCATCTGTAATAGTTTATTAAAAACTATGAAGCAAATATGACAAAAATCTTAATATCTGTTCACTCAATAGCTGTTTATTATACTAATTTCTATACTTTTCTTCCACTGAAATTTTTTTTCAAAAGATTAGATCCTGAGGGAAGAGAAATAATTTAAATTTTGTTCTAAAGGAAAAGGAAAATAAGACACTAAAGAACAGTATATAGGAAAACAGAAATGAATTTAAATACAGCATAATCAATGTAAATGGATCAAACTCTGTGATTAATGATCAGACAGTCAGAAAAAAAAATGCTACTACAAGAGATAGCAGTTCTGGTTCTGGTTTAAAACTGTTCTGTTCTGTTAGAACAAAAAAGTCATACTCTTTTAATCCAGTCTTCTGGGGGCAAGCCAATTGTTGGGTGGGATCTTTTGGTTTGGCTGTTTCTGAGGAAACATGACCCCTGCCCATTCAAGGTGAGTCTTAATCCGCCTCCTGGAGTCCTTTAAGAGAGAGATATTTTAGAGAAAGCACAGACGCTTGGAGAAGGAAAATGCTCCAGGAGATGCTAAGCTTAAGATATGAAACCCAGAGTTTATCCCAGAGAAGCTAAGAGAAAACTCACAGATGCTTAGAAAGAGAAATGTCCCAGAGATGCTAAGAGAAGATCCATAGGACACAAGGAAAGCCATGAGAATCAGAAGCTGAGAGCAACGAACCAGGAGCAAGGACTAGCAGATGCCAGTCACAAGCCTTCCCAGCTGACAGAGGTGTTCCAGATACTGGTGGCCTTTCTTCAGAGTCCAGGTACCATCTTGTTGATACCTTAATCTGGACATTTTCATGGCCTTAGAACTGTAAATTTGTAACCTAATAAATCCCCTTTGTAAAGGTCAATCCATTTCTGGTATATTCCACTCTGACAGCTTTAGCAAACCAAAGCATATACCTTAAAACAAGACAGTAAAGTCGAAACATCAAAGGATTGTAAAAGATACACCAGGTAACTATAAGCAAAACAAAGCTAGCTTAGTAACATTATCACGGATAAAATAGACTTTAATGTAAAAAGCATTGCCAGAGATAAAGATGCCATAATGATAAAAGGTTCAAATCACCAGGAAGATATAACAGCTCTAAACTTGTATGTACATAATAACAGAGTTTCAAACATATATAAAACAAAAATGGACAGAGGTACAAAAGGAAAAGACAAACCCATCATCAGTGGGTGATTTTTAACACATTTCTCTAATAATTTATAGATCAAGTACACAAAAATCAGTAATGAGGAGGAAAATATGAATAGCACACTTAATAAGCTTGCTCTCATAAAGGTTTCCAAGACATAATATACTTACAAAGAATAGTACATCTAAAAGTTAGAGAATGTATTCATTTAAAGCATTTATGGGGCATTTGTAAAAACTTATCGAATACCATAAATCAGGCCATAAAGATATCAATAAACTTCAAAGAATCAGTACCATACAGACCCCATTTTCTGACTATAATGCATTTAAAGAGAAATCAATAATAAAAAGCATAAAAATAACTAGGAAAATTTTAAACACTTACAAATAACTTAGAGGTAAAAAAAAGAAAAGATAATGGGAAAATTGCATGTTAAAAATTAACAATTATGAAAATATCTCATATCACTATTTGGATAACGTAGATAAAACTGCTCTGAGGGGAAAACACAGTCTTAGGAACTTATATTTGAATAGAAGAAAGTCTGAAAATAAATTAAAAAAACATCGATCTTAAGATATTTGAAATAAAACAAACTTCAAAAAGAAGGGAGGAAAAAATAAACAGCAGAACTTAGTGAAATAATAAAAAAGCTATAATATGAAGAATTAACAAAGCTAAAAGTTCTTTAATGTATAAATCTTTAAAAATGATTCAGTTACTGTCATTAAAAATAAATAAATAATAAAAGTGGAGTTCAAAAGAGATAAAAAACTAAGTGAAATACATGATCCCTGATTTGATCCAGAACCTCCTCTCTCCAGATCTATGAAGGTCATGTATAAATTAGAGAAATTTGAATTTGGAATGTATATGTTAGATAATAATTTATCAAGGTTACATTTCTTGGGTGGGCTACTAGGATAATGGTTATATAAAAGAATGTCCGAGTTCTTAAGAGTTATCTGCTGAGTATTTAGGAAAGATGTGTGGTTGTCTGCAACTTCCACTCAGGGAAGGGTAGGGACACAGGAGGGAAGGGGAAAGGAAGAGAGGAAGGGAAGGGGTGGGGAGGAAAAATTTGCAACCAAAATTTTTTTAAAAATATGCTACAAAATGGTGAACCTTGAAAATCTTATGCTACGTGAAATAAGCCAGATACAAAAGGACAAATATCATATGATTCCATTTATACGAAATATCTAGAATAAGTAAACTCAAAGAGACAGAAATGAGCTTAGAGGCTACCACGGGCTGGGGGAAGGGGAAATGGGGAATTATTGCTTAATGGGTAAAGAATTTCTCTTTTGGGCAATGAAAAAGTTTTAGAAGTGGGAGGGGGACAACAGAAACACAATACTGTAAAAGTAATTAATGCCACTGAATTGTACACTTAAAAATGATTAAAATGGAAAATTTTATGTGTGTGTTTATGTTATATGTACATAACATATATATGTGTTATCACAACTTTTAAAAAAGTATTTAAGTAGAAGCTTTAGAGAATGATGACTTTAACATTCTGATAATATTTTTAACCTTTTTATTGTACAATAAAACGCAAATACAGAAAACCACATAAAACAAAAGAATATCTTAGTTAATGATTACAATGTGCGCGTCCTTGTAATCCCTACCCAGGACATAAAAAAAAAAAAAAGAACTTTCCGGTAGTCCCTCAAGAACCTCCATGTACTATGTCAAGTAACCAGTACCCTGGCTTTTTATATTAATCACCTTCTTGAATTTCTTTACAGCTTTTCACATTTATGGGCATCCCTTAACACTACACTTTAGTTTCACACATTTTCAAACAACTTGATACAATTTTGAAGTCTCTTTTAACTTACAGGTTCTCCTGCTATCTCTTTCTCTTTCCTCATAATTCCTCTGTTGAAGAACCCAGGGCATTGAACCTATAGAACTTCCAAGCATCTGGATTTTGCTAATTATATGCTTTGTCTTCAGTATTTCTCACAAATTGGCAGTGGGATCCAGAGGTTTGATCAATCTCAGGTTTTATCTCTCTTTTTCTAAATTTATTTTTTAATATTTTATTTTTTAAACACCAAAAAAAAAACACACCAAATAAACACAAACCTTTCTATTTTGATCATTCCTTTCTACATATATAATCAGTAATTCACAATATCATCACATAGTTGCATATTCATCATCATGATCATTTCTTGGAACATTTGCTTCTATTCAGAAAAAGAAATAAAACGAAAAGAGAAAAAAAAATTGTACATACCATACCCCCTACCCCTCACTTTCATTGATCACTAGCATTTCAAACTAAATTTCTTTTAACATGTGTTCCCATTATTTATTTTTATTCAATATGTTCTACTCATCTGTTGACAAGATAGATAAAAGGAGCATCAGGCATAAGGTTTTCACAATCACACACTCACATTGTGAAAGCTATATCATTATACAATCATCTTCAAGCAACATGGCTACTGGAACACAGCCCCACATTTACAGGCAGTTCCCTTCAGCCTCTCCATTACATCTTGAATAACAAAGTGATATTTAATTAATGCATAAGAATAACCTCCAGGATAACCTTTTGACTCTGTTCGGAATCTCTCAGCCACTGACACTTCGTCTCATTTCACTCTTCCCCGTTTCGGTCAAAAAGGTTTTCTCAATCCCTTGATGCTGAGTTTCAGCTCATTCTAGGGTTTTACTCAATCCCCTGATGGCCGAGTCTCAGCTCATTCCAGGATTTCTTTGTCCCATGTTGCCAGGAAGGTCCACACCCCTGGGAGTCATGTCCCATGTAGACAGGGGGAGGGTGGTAAGTCTGCTTGTTGGGTTGGCTGGAGAGAGAGGCCACATCTGAGCAACAAAAGAGGCTCTCTTGGGGGTGACTCTTAGGCCTAATCTTAAGTAAGCTTGACCTATCCTTTGTGAGGTTAAGTTTTATATGAACAAACCCCAAGACTGGGGGCTCAGCCTATAGCTTTGGTTGTCCACACTGCTTGTGAGAATATCAAGAATTCAACTTAGAGAAGTTGAATTTTGCCCCATTCTCACCATTCCCCAAAAGGGGGACTTTGCAAATACTTTTTTATTCACTGATCAAATCACTCTGGGATTTATCAGGGCATCACTCTGGACAAACCAACAAAATTTCATGTCCTACTCAAGGTTTCATATACTTATGGTGTTCAATTAAGCTGTCTACATGAGTTATATTAGGAAATGCGTGAGTCAAAATAAAAATTTTGTACCAAATAAACATTTTTTGCTTTAGTCTCACACATAAGTTGAGATTTTTAAATATTAATTACTATCTATTTTCAGCACCCTGCAATAATGACATTCCTTTGTTCTTCCTCATGCAAAAGCATTTTTTAAATTTGTACATTTAGTCACTATCATTATACACTCTAGGCATTCCTAGATTATACCATCTCAATCTTTATCGTCTATCATTCTTTCTGATTTCATTTGCGCCACCAGCCCTCCTTCCTCTATTATTCTCACATTCAGCTTCATTCAGTGTTTTAACATAATTGTATTACAGTTAGGTAGTATTGTGCTGTCAGGTTTTATCTCTTTTGCAAAACTTTGGTGGTGGTGTGTTCTTTCATAAAGAAGAACATAGGATCTGATTTTTGCTTGTTTTTAATGTTAGTAGCCATTGATGCCCAATGTCTAAATCCATTGGGATTGCAAAATGATGGTAATTCTAGCATTTTGCTTCCATCTGTAAACTGGAATAATTTCATAAACAGAGGTCTCCCCTCATCTACTATTTGGTTATCCAATGGTCCTACAAAGCAGAATAAATGCTTAATTTTTTCCTTTTATTTTTCTAGTTTTCAAGATAATGAACTCAGTCAATTAAGTTTTCTTTAAAATATCTTCATAAATACCTGGTTTTAAAAATAATTATGGGCTTCAGTCTATCCTAAGTTTGATCCTACAAAGATCAAAATGTCCATCTTTGGTCAGTGGGAACCTCTTCAAGCTGGATCCTGAGTTCTTTTGAGTTGACCCCAGTAGTCTTTGATAGCTTCCCTGTTATCTGGTATCACGATGTTCCAGAATCATCCTGTACACTTCTTGATCTAAACCTGTAATCAGGCATTTATTTAAGATATCCCAGATTTAGAGGATATGGAGAAAAAGGCACACTTACACACTGCTGGTGGGAATGTAAAAGGGAATAACTGCTGTGGAAGGCAGTTTGGCGGTTCCTGAGGAGGTTAAGTATAGAATTGCCATATGATCCGGCAATACCACTACTAGGTATCTACTCAGAGGACGTGTGGGAAAGGACACAAATGGACATTTGCACAGCAATTTTATAGCAACATTATTTCCTATTGCCAAGAGATGAAACAGCCCATCAACAGAGTATCCATCAATAGAGTGGCTAAATAAGCCGTGGTATGTACATATGATGGAATATTACTCAGCTGTAAGACAGAATAAAGTCATAAAGCATATAACAACATGGATGGACCTTGAGGACATTATGTTGAGTGAGATTAGCCAGAAACGAAAGGACAAATACTGTATGGTCTCACTGATATGAACTAGTATTAATGAATGAACTTGGAGAACTTCAGTTAAGAACAGAGGCAATGAAGAGACAAAAATAGGGTAGATTTTGGGCAATTGAAGCTGAAGGGATACAGATTGTGCAACAGGATTGATTGCAAAAATTCAGAAATGGATAACACAATACTACCTAATTGTAGCACAATAAGGTTAGTACACTGAATGTGAGTATGATAGAGGGAGGAGGGTTGGGGCAGAAGGAAAGATAGAAAATAAAGACTGAAATGGTATAATCTAGGAATGCCTAGAGTGCATAATGATAGTGACTAAATGTACAAATTAAAAAAAAAATCTGCATGAGGAAGAACAAAGGAATGTCAATATTGCAGGGTGTTGAAAATAGATGGCAATTCACGTTTTAAAACTTTAACTTATATGTAAGACTAAAGCAAAAAATGTCTATTAGGTATAAAATTTATATTTTGACTAGTACATTTCCTAATATAACTTATATGGATAGTTTAATTGAACACAGAAGTACACGGAACCTTGAATAGGGCATGAGATTTTGTAGGTATGTCCAGAGTGATGCCCCAATAAATCCGAGAGTGATATGAACAGTGAATAAAAAAGTTTTTGCAAAGTCCCCTTGGGGGAATGGTGAGAAAGGGGGAAAATTCAACTTCCTCATTTGGAGAATTCCTGATATTCTTGCAAGCAGTGGGGACAACCAAATCAATAGGCCGAGCCCTCAATCTTGGGGTTTGTTCATATGAAACTTATTCCTGTAAAGGATAGACTAAGCCTACTTAAAATTAGGCCTAAAAGCCACCCCCAGAGAACCTCTTTTGTTGCTCAGATGTGGCCTCTCTCTCTCTCAGCGAACACGGCAAGCAAACTCACCATCCTCCCCATCTCTACTTGGGACATGACTCCCAGGGGTATAAACCTCTCTGGCAATGTGGGACAGAAATCCTAGAATGAGCTGGGACTCAGCATCAAGTGACCGAGAAAATCTTCTCAAGCGAAAGGGGAAAGAGAGAAATAAGACAAAATAAAGCATCAGTGGCTAAGAGATTTCAAATAGAGTCGAGAGGTTATTCTTATGCATTATACAGATAACCCCTTTTTAGTTTAAGGTGTATTAGAGAAGCTAGAGGGAAGTGCCTGGAACTGCAGAGCTGTGTTCCAGTAGCCATGTTTCTTGAAGATGAATGTATAATGATATAGCTTTCGCATGTGACTATGTGATTGTGAAAACCTTGTGCCTGATGCTCCTTTTATCTGTCATATTGACAGATGAGTAAAAAATATTGATTAAAACTAAATAAATAGAAGAAAGCAGTTTAGCGGAGTGTAGGATTTAGTTCATCCTCCAGAACCACTACTAAAGAATCAGGAACAGTACAGAACAATTGCTAGAACCACATCAATGACCGAACACACAGTGTACCCAGTCTGGACCAGCTGGACCGGCTGCGAGCCCACCCAGAACCGTGAGTTCCCCAAGCCACAGCAGCTGGCTCCCCTCCCCCACAGGCTGCTTCGCAGAGGGGAAAGGAAAGAGACTTTCCCAGCAGCAGGGGCTGTGTGCAACTAAGCTTCAAGTGCGGAATTAATTCACAAATTCCGACTACTAAACATACACCCCCAGCTCAGGTGAACCTGGTCAAAGCGGAGGTTGCTGACTGTTCCCCTAGCACCAAGGAGGCAGCGCTGATGGAAAAAGAAAAAAAAAGAAACAGAGGTTTTTGTGGCTGTGTTTCTACAAAGGCTTGACTGCCTTTGGATACAGCAGCAGGACTTCTCAGGCTGCAACTGCCCCAGATATAGGCAGAAACAAGCTTGTCTGAGAGCATGTCTGGAGCCTGTGCCTTCCCCAGTGGAAGAGTAAGGTCCAACTCAGGTGGAATCCCTCCCTCAAGGAATTCAGACCCCAGGGCTTGGAAATTGGAAAGCCATTAAAGCCAGCCTACAACCTCTCCTCTGTCTTCACCATGCCCCCAGCAATGAGAGTCTGCCAAAGTTAAAGGTACTGCATCACCTTATGCTGGTGAAACCTGCAGGCAGACAAGTGCCTCGTATGGGCAGGATAAGGAAAACAGAGCCCAGAGACTTCACAGGAAAGTCTTTCAACCTGCTGGGTCTCACCCTCAGGGAAAACTGAGGTAGGTAACTCTTTCCTCCTGACAGGAGGCCACTTTGGTCTGGGAAAATCTGGCTGGGGTTTATAAAACCTAAGTAGACCCTCCTAAGGGTGAGGGGGAAAAGACACCATACAGGCAGGGCAAGAAACAAGAAAACAAGAACTGAAAAATTCTGCTCTGTGAAACAAAACCTAAGCTAGTGGTCCAGAAAAAGCTGAACTAAATGTGAAACAGCAGACAGAAAAAAAATTCATCAAGCAAGAAAACCCTAGGTAAAAGAGGTGAAAGCAATCTCCAGAATAAACTAATTAAGGAAATCAAATGCCTAGACACCAGCAAAAAATAACAAATCACACTAGGAAAATTGAAGATATGGCCCACTCAAAGGAATAAACCAACAATTCAAATGAGATACAGTAGTTGAAACAATTATTCAGAATGTATGAATAGACATGGAAAACCTCATCAAAAATCAAATCAACGAATTGAGGGAGGATATAAAGAAGGCAAGGAATGAAAAAAAGAAGAAATAAAAAGTCTGAAAAAAAACAAACCATAGAAGTTATGGGAATGAAAGGCACAGTAGAAGAGATGAAAAAAACAGTGGAAACCTACAATGGTAGATTTCAAGAGGCAGAAGCTAGGATTAGTGAACTGGAAGATGGAACATATGAAATCCAATAAGCAAAAGAAAATATAGGGAAAAGAATGGAAAAATATGAGCAGGGACTCAGGGAACTGAATGACAATATGAAGCTCAAGAATATACATGTTGTGGGTGTCTCAGAAGGAGAAGAGAAGGGAAAAGGAGGAGAAAAACTAATGGAGGAAATTATCACTGAAAATTTCCCAACTCTTATGAAACACTTAAAATTACAGATCTAAGAAGTGTAGTGTACCCCAAAGAGAATAGATCCAAATAGACATACTCCAAGACACTAACTAATCAGAATATCAGAGGCCAAAGAGAAAGAGAGAATCTTGAAAGCAGCAAGAGAAAAGCAATCCATCATGTACAAGGGAAGCCCAATACGACTATGCGTAGATTGCTCAGCAGAAACCATGGAGGCAAGAAGACAGTGGGATGACATATTTAAATTACAAAAAGAGAAAATTTTCCAACCAGAAATTACATATCCAGCAAAATTGTCCTTCAAAAATGAGGGGGAAATTGAAACATTTTCAGGAAAAAAATCAGAGAGAATTTGTGACCAAGAGACCGGCTCTGCAAGAAATACTAAAGGGAGCACTAGAGGGAGATATGAAAACATAGGAGAGAGAGGTGTGGAGAAGAGTGTAGAAAGGAAGACTATCAGTAAAGGTAAAAAGAAGAAAAATTTTATGACATATAAAATCCAAAAAGGCAAACTGGTAGAAGAAAGTACTACCCGTACAGTAATAACACTAAATGCTAATGGATTAAACTCCCCAATCAAAAGACATAGACTGGCAGAATGGATTAAAAAAATAGGACCCATCTATATGCTGTCTACAGGAAACACATCTTAGACCCAAGAATAAACACAGGCTGAAAGTGAAAGGTTGGGAAAAGATATTTCATGCAAATAACAATCAGAAAGGAGCAGGAGTACCTATACTAATATGCAACAAATGAGACTTCAAATGTAAAACAGTTAAAAGAGACAAAGAAGGACACTATGTATTAATAAAAGGAACAATTCAACAAGAAGACATAACAATCATAAATATTTATGCACCAAGCCACAATGCTCCAAAATACATGAGGCAAACACTGAAAAGAGAAATAGACACATCTACCGTAATAGTTGGAGATTTCAATGCCACACTTTCATTAATGGACAGAACATCTAGACAGAAGATCAATAAAGAAACACAGAATTTGAATAATACAATAAATGAGCTAGTCTTAACAGACATTTATAGAACATTACACCCCACAACAGGAGGATATACCTTTTTTTCAAGTGCTCATGGATCATTCTCACGGATAGACCATATGCTGGGTCACAAAGCAAGTTTCAATAAATTTTAAAACATTGAAATCGTACAAAACATTTTCTCAGATCGTAAAGGAATGAAGCTGGAAATCAATAATAGGCAGAGGGCCAGAAAATTCACAAATATGTGGAGGCTCAATAACACATTCTTAAACAACCAATGGGTCAAGGAAGAAATTACAAGAGAAATCAGTAAATATCTCGAGGCAAATGAAAATGAAAACATAACATATCAAAACTTATGGAATGCAACAAAGGGAATGCTAAGAGGGAAATTTATTGCCCTAAATGCCTATACCAAAAGAGAAGAGTGAGCAAAAATTGAGAAATTAACTGTCCACTTGGAAGAACTGGAAAAAGAACAGCAAACTAACCCCAAAGCAAGCAAAAGGAAAGAAATAATGAAGATTAGAGCAGAAATAAATGAAATTGAGAACATGAAAACAACTGAGAAAATCAACAAACCCAGAAATTGGTTCTATGAGAAAAGCAATAAGATTGATGGACCCTTAGTAAGATTCACAAAAAGAAGAATGAGGATGCAAATAAATAAGATCAGAAATGGAAGAGGAGACATAACCACTGACCCCACAGAAATAAAGGAAGTAATGAGAGGATACTATGAACAACTTTATGCTAATAAATGCAACAATGGAGATGAAATGGACAACTTTCTAGAAAGGCATGAACAACCAACATTGACTCGAGAAGAATTAGACGACCTCAACAAACCAATTACAAGTAAAGCAACTGAATCAGTCATTAAGAAGCTCCCCCAAAGGAAAAGTCCAGGACTGGATGGCTTCACGTGTGAATTCTATCAAACATTCCAGAAAAAATTAGTAGCAATCCTGCTTAAACTCTTCAAAAAAACTGAAGAGGAGAGAAAGCTACCTAACTCATTCTATGAAACCAACATCACCCTCATACCAAAGCCAGACAAGATACCACAAAAAAAGAAAACTACAGACCGATCTCTCTCTAATGAATATAGATGCAAAAATCTTAAACAAAATTCTAGCAAATCAAATCCAGCAATACATCAAAAGAACTATAGACCATGACCAAGGAGGATTCATCCCAGGTATGCAAGGATGGTTCAACATAAGAAAATCAATTTATGTAATATACCATATCAACAAATCAAGGCAGAAAAACCACATGATCATCTCGATTGATGCAGAAGGCATTTGACAAAATTCAACATCCTTTCCTGTTGAAAACACTTCAAAGGATAGGAATAGAAGAGAATTTCCTCAATATCATGAAGGGAATATATGAGAAACCCACAGCTAACATTATCTTCAATAGGGGAAAACTGAAAACGTTCCCCTTAAGATCAGGAACAAGACAAGGATGTCCACTATAACCACTGTTATTCAACATTGTGTTGGAAGTTCTAGCCAGAGCAATCAGACAAGGAAAAGAAATATTAGACATCAATATTGGAAAGGAAGAAGTAAAACTCTCACCGTTTGCAGATGATATGATACTATATGTCAAAGACCCCGAAAAATACACAGCAAAACTACTAGAGCTTATAAATGAGTACAGCAAAGTGAAAGGTGATAAGATCAACACTCAAAAATCTGTAGTGTTTCTATACACTAGTAATGAACAATCTGAGGGGGAAATCAAGAAAAAAAATTCCATTTACAATTGCAACCAAGAGAATAAAATATTTAGGAAAAAATTTAACTAAAGAGACAAAAGACCTATACAAGGAAAACTACAAGAAACTATTAAAAGAAATCACAGACGACCTAAATAGATGGAAGGGCATACCATGTTCATGGATTGGAAGACTAAATACAGTTAAGATGTCAATTCTACCTAAATTGATTTACAGAATCAATGAAATACCAATTAAAACCGGAAAACCTTACTTTTCAGAACTAGAAAAACCAATAACCAAATTTATCTGGAAAGGCAGGGTGCCCCGAATAGCTAAAAGTATCCTGAGAGAAAACAATGAAGACAGAGCTCTAATGCTATCTTTAAGGCGTATTATGGCGTATTATGAAGCTACAGTGGTCAAAACAGGATTGTACTGGCATAAAGAGAGATATACTGACCAACATAATAGAATAGAGTGTTCAGATATAGACCCTCTCATCTATGGACAATTGATCTTTGATAAGGCAGTCAAGCCAACTCACCTGGGACAGAAGAGTCTCTTCAATAAATGGTGCCTAGAGAATTGGATATCCATTTGCAAAAGAATGAAAGAGGATCCATATCTGACACCCTATACAAAAATTAACTCAAAATGGATCAAAGACCTAAACATCAGATCTAAACCCAAAAAACTGTTAGAAGAAAATATAGGGAAATACCTTATAAATCTTACGCTGGAAGGCCATTTCCTAGCCCTTATACCTAAAGCAAGAGCATTGAAAAAAGAAATAGATAAATGGGAACTTCTCACAATTTAACAATTTTGTGTATCAAAGAACTTCATCAAGAAATGAAAAAGGGAGGACTTCCTGGAAGATGGCGGCTTAGTAAGACGCGCGGATCTTAGTCTCTTCTCCAGGACACCTACTAGGGGAGTAGAAACGATACAGAAAGCGCCCAAAGCCACAACAGAGATAAAAAAGACAGCGTACCCCATCCTGGAACGGCTGGCTGGCTGAGAGAAGCAGCTCGGGTGAGATCGCCGAGGCGCGCGGGCCTTACCGGGCGGGGTGGCAAGCGGCCGGAGTTACTCCCTTCCCCCTTCCCGGGCCGGCTGGGAGAATTGGAGAGGCGGTCCCCTGAAACAAAGACGGCTGGCGCCCACACCACGCGCAGCCCCCGGACCAACTGAGAGAATTGGATCGGAAACCCCCAGGCCGCGGAGAACGGTGACGGGTGGGGGAGGCCCCTTCCAAACCCGTGACTCCCGGGGAACGTGCACTCTCCCGGGCGGGCCGCTGCCGCTGGCGCCCTCCCGCCACGCTTGTTGCCCAGGGCCGACTAGGAAATTCGGACGGGCTCTTTCCCTGGCTGCGGCGACCAGCAACCCTCCCTGCGTTCGGACCCCGGGCCGGCTCAAGCCGTTTCGGCTAGCGAACCCCCAGGACGGCGAGAGTTTTCCAAAGTTTAAGGTCCCACAGCACCTTTTACTGGTGGGACCCGCAGACAAACGGGTGCCACGAGCGCCACCTACTGGGCAGGATAAGAAAAACAGAACCCAGAGATTTCACAGAAAAATATTACAACCTTGCTGGGTCCAACACCAAGAGAAATCTGAATAAATGCCCAGACGCCAGCAGCAGAAGATAACTGTCCACGCTCAAAAGATTGAGAATATGGCTCAGTCAAAGGAACAAACCAATAGCTCAAATGAGACACAAGAGCTGAGACAACTAATGCTGAATATACGAACAGAAATGGAAAACCTCTTCAAAAATGAAATCGATAAATTGAGGGAGGACATGAAGAGGACATGGGCTGAACATAAAGAAGAAATAGAAAAACTGAAAAAACAAATCGCAGAACTTATGGAAGTGAAGGATAAAGTAGCAAACATAGAAAAAATAATGGATAGCTACAATGATAGATTTAAAGAGACAGAAGATAGAATTAGTGATTTGGAGGATGGAACATCTGAATCCCAAAAAGAAACAGAAACTATCGGGAAAAGAATGGAAAAATTTGAACAGGGTATCAGGGAACTCAAGGACAATATGAACCGCACAAATATACGTGTTGTGGGTGTCCCAGAAGGAGAAGAGAAGGGAAAAGGAGGAGAAAAACTAATGGAAGAAATTTTCACTGAAAATTTCCCAACTCTTATGAAAGACCTAAAATTACAGATCCAAGAAGTGCAGCGCACCCCAAAGAGATTAGACCCAAATAGGCGTTCTCCAAGACACTTACTAGTTAGAATGTCAGAGGTCAAAGAGAAAGAGAAGATCCTGAAAGCAGCAAGAGAAAAACAATCCATTACATACAAGGGAAACCCAATAAGACTTTGTGTAGATTTCTCAGCAGAAACCATGGAAGCTAGAAGACAGTGGGATGATATATTTAAAATACTAAAAGAGAAAAACTGCCAACCAAGACTCCTATATCCAGCAAAATTATCCTTCAAAAATGAGGGAGAAATTAAAACATTCTCAGACAAAAAGTCACTGAAAGAATTTGTGACCAAGAGACCAGCTCTGCAAGAAATACTAAAGGGAGCACTAGAGTCAGATACAAAAAGACAGAAGAGAGAGATATGGAAAAGAGTGTAGAAAGAAGGAAAATCAGATATGATATATATAATACAAAAGGCAAAATGTTAGAGGAAAATATTATCCAAACAGTAATAACACTAAATGTCAATGGACTGAATTCCCCAATCAAAAGACATAGATTGGCAGAATGGATTAAAAAACAGGATCCTTCTATATGCTGTCTACAGGAAACACATCTTAGACCCAAAGATAAACATAGGTTGAAAGTGAAAGGTTGGGAAAAGATATTTCATGCAAATAACAACCAGAAAAGAGCAGGAGTGGCTATACTAATATCCAACAAATTAGACTTCAAATGTAAAACAGTTAAAAGAGACAAAGAAGGACACTATATACTAATAAAAGGAACAATTAAACAAGAAGACATAACAATCATAAATATTTACGCACCGAATCAGAATGCCCCAAAATACGTGAGGAATATACTGCAAACACTGAAAAGGGAAATAGACTCATATACCATAATAGTTGGAGACTTCAACTCACCACTCTCATCAAGGGACAGAACATCTAGACAGAGGATCAACAAAGAAATAGAGAATCTGAATATTACTATAAATGAACTAGACTTAATAGACATTTATAGGACATTACATCCCACAACAGCAGGATACACCTTTTTCTCAAGTGCTCATGGATCATTCTCAAAGATAGACCATATGCTGGGTCACAAAGCAAGTCTTAACAAATTTAAAAAGATTGAAATCTTACACAACACTTTCTCGGACCATAAAGGAATGATGTTGGAAATCAATAATAGGCAGAGTGCCAGAAAATTCACAAATACGTGGAGGCTCAACAACACACTCCTAAACAACGACTGGGTCAAAGAAGAAATTGCAAGAGAAATTAGCAAATACCTCGAGGCGAATGAAAATGAAAACACAACATATCAAAACTTATGGGACGCAGCAAAGGCAGTGCTAAGAGGGAAATTTATTGCTCTAAATGCCTATATCAGAAAAGAAGAAAAGGCAAAAATTCAGGAATTAACTATCCATTTGGAAGAACTGGAGAAAGAACAGCAAGCTAACCCCAAAGCAAGCAAAAGGAAAGAAATAACAAAGATTAGAGCACAAATAAATGAAATTGAAAACATGAAAACAATAGAGAAAATCAATAAGGCCAGAAGTTGGTTCTATGAGAAAATCAATAAGATTGATGGGCCCTTAGCAAGATTGACAAAAAGAAGAAGAGAGAGGATGCAAATAAATAAGATCAGAAATGGAAGAGGAGACATAACTACTGACCTCACAGAAATAAAGGAGGTAATAACAGGATACTATGAACAACTTTACGCTAATAAATACAACAATTTAGAGGAAATGGACGGGTTCCTGGAAAGACATGAACAACCAACTTTGACTCAAGAAGACATAGATGACCTCAACAAACCAATCACAAGTAAAGAAATTGAATTAGTCATTCAAAAGCTTCCTAAAAAGAAAAGTCCAGGACCAGATGGCTTCACATGTGAATTCTACCAAACGTTCCAGAAAGAATTAGTACCAATTCTCTTCAAACTCTTCAAAAAAATCGAAGTGGAGGGAAAACTACCTAATTCATTCTATGAAGCCAACATCACCCTCATACCAAAACCAGGCAAAGATATTACAAAAAAAGAAAACTACAGACCAATCTCTCTAATGAATACAGATGCAAAAATCCTCAATAAAATTCTAGCAAATCGTATCCAACAACACATTAAAAGAATTATACATCATGACCAAGTAGGATTCATCCCAGGTATGCAAGGATGGTTCAACATAAGAAAATCAATTAATGTAATACACCATATCAACAAATCAAAGCAGAAAAATCACATGATCATCTCAATTGATGCAGAGAAGGCATTCGACAAGATTCAACATCCTTTCCTGTTGAAAACACTTCAAAAGATAGGAATACAAGGGAACTTCCTTAAAATGATAGAGGGAATATATGAAAAACCCACAGCTAATATCATCCTCAATGGGGAAAAATTGAAAACTTTCCCCCTAAGATCAGGAACAAGACAAGGATGTCCACTATCACCACTATTATTCAACATTGTGTTGGAGGTTCTAGCCAGAGCAATTAGACAAGAAAAAGAAATACAAGGCATCAAAATTGGAAAGGAAGAAGTAAAACTATCACTGTTTGCAGACGATATGATACTATACGTCGAAAACCCGGAAAAATCCACAACAAAACTACTAGAGCTAATAAATGAGTACAGCAAAGTAGCAGGTTACAAGATCAACATTCAAAAATCTGTAGCATTTCTATACACTAGCAATGAACAAGTGGAGGGGGAAATCAAGAAACGAATCCCATTTACAATTGCAACTAAAAGAATAAAATACCTAGGAATAAATTTAACTAAAGAGACAAAAAACCTATATAAAGAAAACTACAAAAAACTGCTAAAAGAAATCACAGAAGACCTAAATAGATGGAAGGGCATACCGTGTTCATGGATTGGAAGACTAAATATAGTTAAGATGTCAATCCTACCTAAATTGATTTACAGATTCAATGCAATACCAATCAAAATCCCAACAACTTATTTTTCAGAAATAGAAAAACCAATAAGCAAATTTATCTGGAAGGGCAGGGTGCCCCGAATTGCTAAAAACATCTTGAGGAAAAAAAACGAAGCTGGAGGTCTCGCGCTGCCTGACTTTAAGGCATATTATGAAGCCACAGTGGTCAAAACAGCATGGTATTGGCATAAAGATAGATATATCGACCAATGGAATCGAATAGAGTGCCCAGATATAGACCCTCTCATCTATGGACATTTGATCTTTGATAAGGCAGTCAAGCCAACTCACCTGGGACAGAACAGTCTCTTCAATAAATGGTGCCTAGAGAACTGGATATCCATATGCAAAAGAATGAAAGAAGACCCATCTCTCACACCCTATACAAAAGTTAACTCAAAATGGATCAAAGATCTAAACATTAGGTCTAAGACCATAAAACAGTTAGAGGAAAATGTAGGGAGATATCTTATGGATCTTACAACTGGAGGCGGTTTTATGGACCTTAAACCTAAAGCAAGAGCACTGAAGAAGGAAATAAATAAATGGGAACTCCTCAAAATTAAACACTTTTGTGCATCAAAGAACTTCATCAAGAAAGTAGAAAGACAGCCTTCACAATGGGAGACAATATTTGGAAATGATATATCAGATAAAGGTCTAGTATCCAGAATTTATAAAGAGATTGTTCATCTCAACAACAAAAAGACAGCCAACCCAATTACAAAATGGGAAAAAGACTTGAACAGACACCTCTCAGAAGAGGAAATACGGATGGCCAAGAGGCACATGAAGAGATGCTCAATGTCCCTGGCCATTAGAGAAATGCAAATCAAAACCACAATGAGATATCATCTCACACCCACCAGAATGGCCATTATCAACAAAACAGAAAATGACAAGTGCTGGAGAGGATGCGGAGAAAGAGGCACACTTATCCACTGTTGGTGGGAATGTCAAAGGGTGCAACCACTGTGGAAGGCAGTTTGGCGGTTCCTCAAAAAGCTGAATATAGAATTGCCATACGACCCAGCAATACCATTGCTAGGTATCTACTCAAAGGACTTAAGGGCAAAGACACAAACGGACATTTGCACACCAATGTTTATAGCAGCATTATTTACAATTGCAAAGAGATGGAAACAGCCAAAATCTCCATCAACAGAAGAGTGGCTAAACAAACTGTGGTATATACATACGATGGAATATTATGCAGCTTTAAGACAAGATAAACTTATGAACCATGTAATAACATGGATGGACCTAGAGAATATTATGCTGAGTGAATCCAGCCAAAAACTAAAGGACAAATTCTGTATGGTCCCACTGATGTGAACGGACATTCGAGAATAAACTTGAAATATGTCATTGGTAACAGAGTTCAGCACGAGTTAGAAACAGGGTAAGACAATGGGTAATTGAAACTGAAGGGATACAGACTGTGCAACAGGACTAGATACAAAAACTCAAAAATGGACAGCACAATAATACCTAATTGTAAAGTAATCATGTTAAAACACTGAATGAAGCTGCATCTGAGCTATAGGTTTTTGTTTTGTTTTGTGTTGTTTTGTTTTGATTTTACTATTATTACTTTTATTTTTTTCTCTATATTAACATTCTATATCTTTTTCGGTTATGTTGCTAGTTCTTCTAAACCAATGCATATGTACTAAGAAATGATGATCATGCATCTATGTGATGATGTTAAGAATTAATGATTGCATGTGTAGAATGGTATGATCTCTAAATGTTGGGTTAATTTCTTTTTTTCTGTTAATTAAAAAAAAAAAAAAAAGAGAAGGGATAATTGGAGATGAAGGGATACAGACTGTACAACGGGACTGGATATAAAAACTCAGAAATGGACAGCACAATACTACCCAATTGTAATGCAATTATGTTAAAACACTGAATGAAGCTGCATGTGAGGTATAGGTTTTTTGTTTTTGTTTTTTTTGTTTTTTTTTTCTTTCTATTATTGTTTTAATTCTTATTCTGTTGTCTTTTTATTTCTTTTTCTAAATCGATGCAAATGTACTAAGAAATGATGAATATGCAACCATGTGATGTTATTAAGAATTACTGATTGTACATGTACATTGAAATGATTTCTAATTGTTTTGTTAATTCTTTTTTTAATTAATAAAAAAAAAAAAAAAAAAAAAAAAAGAAATGAAAAAGACAGCCTACACAATGGGAGACAATATTTTGAAACAATATATCAGATAAAGGTTAGTATCCAGAATTTACAAAGAGACTGTTCAACTCAACAACAAAAAAGACAGACAATACAATTACAAAATGGGCAAAAGACTTGAACACACTTCTCAGAAGAGGAAATACACATGGCCAAAAGGCACACGAAAAGATGTTCAACTTCCCTGGCTATTAGGGAAATGCAAATCAAAACCACAATGAGATATCATTTCACACCCACCAGAATGGCCATTATCAATAAAACAGAAAATGACAAGTGCTGGAGAGGATGTGGAGAGAGAGGCACAATTATCCACTGTTGGTGCGAATGTCAAATGGTACAACTGCTGTGGAAGGCAGTTTGTCGGTTCCTCAAAAAGTTAAATATAGAATTGCCATATGAGCCAGCAATACCATTGCTAGGTATCCACTCAGAGGACATGAGGGCAAGGACACAAACGGACATTTGCACACCACTGTTTATAGCAGCATTATTTACATTTGTGAAGAGATGGAAACAGCCAAAATGTCCATCAACAGACGGGTGGCTAAACAAACTGTGGTATATACATATGATGGAATATTTTGCAGCTGTAAGACAGAATAAACTTATGAAGTAGGTAACAACATGGATGGACCTTAAAGACATTATGCTGAGTGAGATGCCAGAAACAAAAGGACAAATACTGTATGGTCTCACTGATATGAACTGACATTAGTGAATAAACTTGGAGAATGTCACTGGTAACAGAGACCATCAGGAGACAGAAATAAGGTAAGATATTGAGTAATTGGAGCTGAAGGAATACAGGTTGTGCAGCAGGACTGATTGTAAAACTTAGAAATGGATAGCACAATACAACCTAACTGTAATATAATTATGTTAAAATACTGAATGAAGCTGCATGTGAGAATGACAGAGGGAGGAGGGCTGGGGACACAAATGAAATGAGAAAGAAAGATAGATGATAAAGACTGAGATGGTACAATCTAGGAATGCCTAGAGTGTATAATAATAGTGACTAAATGTACAAATTTAAAAAATGTTTTTGCATGAGGAAGAACAAAGGAATGTCATTCCTGCAGGGTGTTTAAATAGATGGTGATTAATATTTTAAAATTTTAACTTATGTGGGAAAATAAAGGAAAAAAATGTTTATTTGTTACAAAATTTATATTTTGACTAGTGCATTTCCTAATATAACTTATGTGGACAGCTTAATTGAACACCATAGGTACATGGAACCTTGAGTAGGGCATGAGATTTTGTTGGTTTGTCCAGAGTGATGTCCCGATAAATCCCAGTGAATAAAACAGTATTTGCAAAGTCTGTTTGCAAATGGTGAGAAAGAGGGAAAGTTTAACTTCCTCAAGTTGAATTCTTGATATTCTCACAAGCAGTGCAGACAACCAAAGCTATAGGCTGAGCCCCCAATCTTGGGGTTTGTTCATATGAAACTTAACCCCACAAAAGATAGGTCAAGCCTACTTAAAATTAGGCCTAAGAGTCACCCCCAAGAGAACCTGTTTTGTTGCTCAGATGTGCCTTCTCTCTTTCCAGCCAACATAACAAGCAAACTCATGGCCCTTCCCCGTCGACGTGGGACATGATTCCCAGGGGTGTGCACCTTCCTGACAATGTGAGACAGAAATCCTAGAATGAGCTGAGATTCAGTATCAAGGGATTGAGAAAACTCCTAGAATG
Organism: Tamandua tetradactyla; assembly: GCF_023851605.1. Lineage (NCBI taxonomy): Eukaryota > Metazoa > Chordata > Mammalia > Pilosa > Myrmecophagidae > Tamandua > Tamandua tetradactyla. The sequence goes on along the minus strand of NC_135327.1, from coordinate 18,139,837 downwards.
AACTGAGACTCAGCATCAAGGAACTGAGAAAACCTTCTCAACTAAAAGGGAGAAGAGCAAAATGAGACAAAATAACGTGTCAATGGCGGAGAGATTCCAGAGTTGAGAGGTTATTTCGGAGGTTACTCTAACACATTAAATAGATATCACCTTGTTAGTCAAGATGTAATGAAGAGGCTGGAGGGAACTGCCTGAAAATGTAGAGCTGTGTTCCAGTAGCCATGTTTCTTGATGATGAGTGTATAATGAGTGATTGTGAAAACCTTGTGTCTGATGCCCCTTTTATCTACCTTATGAACAGACAAGTAAAACATAGAGAATAAAAATAAATAATAGGGGGAACAAATGTTAAAATAAATTTAGTTTGAAATGCTAGTGATCAATGAAAGGGAGGAGTAAGGGGTATGGTATGTATAATTTTTTTTCTCTTTTTGTTTTATTTTTTTCTGAACAGATGCAAATGTTCCAAGAAATGATCATGATGATGAATATGCAACTGTGTGATGATACTGTGAGTTAATGATTATATATGTAAAATGGAATGATCAAAATAAGAATGTTTGCCTTAAGTGTTTTTTTGGTATTTAAAAAAATAATCAAAAAGTTTAATAAAAACTGTACAAGAAGCAATGTGATAAATCATTGTCTAACAGTATGAAAATCAGAAGAATTCAAATCTTTTTTCTCATATACTAAAAGACCAGCTTGAAGCTAAAATAAATAATAGGGGGAACAGATGTTAAATTTAGATTGAAATGCTAGGGATCAATGAAGGGGGGTAAGGGGTATGGTATGTATGCATATTTTTGTGTTGCCTTTTTCTTTCTTTTTCTGAATTGATGCAAATGTTCTAAGAATAGATCATGATGATGAATATGCAACTATGTGATGATATTGTGAATTACTGATTATATATGTAGAATGGAATGATCAAAAGTTAAGAATGTTTGCATTTGTTATATATTTTTTAAAAATAAATAAATAAATAATGAGGGAACAGATGTTAAAACAAATTGAATAGATTGAAATACCAGTGAACAATGAAAAGGAGTGGTAAGGGGTATAGGAAAAAAATAGGGGGAACAAAGGTTAGAATCTATTGAGTAGATGGAAATACTAGTGGTCAATGAGAGGGAGGATATGTGTGAATTCTTTCTTTTCTCTTTTATTTTCTTTTTCTGGAGTGATGTAAATGTTCTGAAAAATGATCATGGTGATGAATATACTACTATGTGACAATATTGTGAGCCCTTGATTGTACACCATACACAGAATGTTTGTACATTAAGAACGTTCATGATTGCATGTTGTTTTGGTTTGATAATACAAAATAAATAAATAAATAAAGATATCCCATTTTTTTAAATGGATAAATGGTATTTCAAGATCACAATATGAATGTGATGGATGCTCATTGATATTGAGTTGGTCATTGTATCTAGACCTTTTTGGTGGTTGAAAACATGCACGTACACACACACACACACACACACACACACACAGATATTTAAATAGCTATAGAGACCAGGCAGTTAACAAATGAATGAAATGTGACAGAGATGAAGCCCAGAGTTAGGGACTGTGGTAAATTGAAGAGCATATACTCTAAGGGGAAAATCTTTTCATTTTTCAAAAGAATCCAGAAATTGACATTTTTAACACAAGATTTTAATATGTGGAAAACTAATTAAAAAATTTAAACACCAGAGTAAAATAAAATATACGTGGGCCAAATTTGTACCATCAGACTGAAAATTTTAAACAGGAGGTGTGCTATCTTCAGAAGTCACAACATTACTAACATAAAAATATGTAGAGAATTCTCAGGCTGCCTCAGGAAAAGCCAAATTATACAATTACTCCCCACCCCCACTCTACCCCCATATAATCTCTAAAAGTATATTCTATGCAGAAACAATTTTCTTTCTAGGACATGGTATTATAGGAAAAACATCCATTAGAATAAGCTCTTGAAAGGAGATGGGCTATAACAAGTTTTTTTTGTTCTTTTTTTTTTAACGTTTCATAGCTGGTAAGTTTATTCATAAAGGCAGACCACATGTATAGATGGGTAACATTATTAGCCATTAATAAGTGCAAATTAAACCTCAGTGAGATACCACTTCACATACACTGGAATGGATGAAAGTGCAAATGATGGCAATACCAGGTATAAAAGAAGTTTTTATACATAAAATCTTACAATCTGCAAACTCACTGCCCTCCCCCCTCTCTGTGGGACATGACTCCCAGGGGTGCAAACCTCCCTGGTAACGTGGGACAGAAATCCTAGATGAGCTGGGACTTGGCATTAAGAGATTGAGAAAACCTTCTCAACCAAAAGGGGGAAGAGAGAAATGAGATAAAATAAAGTGTTAGTGGCTGAGAGATTTCAAACCGAGCCAAGAGGTTATCCTGGATGCTATTCTTAAGCATTATATATCCTCTTTTTAGTTTATGGCGCATTAGAGTGGGTAGAGGGAAGTACCTAAAGCTGTAGAACTGTGTTCCAGTAGCTATATTTCTTGAAGATGATTGTATAATGATACAGAGTTTTTTTTTTGTTTTTTTTTTTTTTCACATGGGTAGGCACTGGGAACCAAGCCTGGGTCCCCAGCATAGCAGGCAAGAATTCTGCCATTGAGCCATCCTCGCACCACCCTAATGATATAGCTTTTGCAATGTGACTGTGTGATTGTGAAAACCTTGTGCCTGATGCTCCTTTTATCTACGGTATGAAGAGATGAGTAAAAAACATGGGTAAGAAATAAATAATAGGAGGAACAAAGGTTAAAATAAATTCAGTAGATTGAAATACTAGTGGTCAATGAGAGGGAGGGGTAAGGGTATGGCGTATATGAGTTTTTTCCTTTTTCTTTGTTTTGCTGGAGAGATGCAAATGTTCAAAAAATGATCATGGTGATGACTACACAACTATATGATGATATTGTGACCCAATGATTGTAACCATGTCAACAATGTTTGTATGTCAAGATCTTTGTATGTTTGTTGTTTACAGTAAAAACATTTTTTTAAAAAATCTGTGATCTTGGGAAAAGACCCATCAGATAGATTTTGCATGACAAATATATTAGAGGCAACAAAACTGGTTCAAAAGTTTATTGCAAAATGCATGATAAAACCCACACCCTCGCCTAGAGAACTGGATATCCATATGCAAAAGAATGAAAGAGGACCCGTATCTCACACCCTATACAAAAGTTAACTCAAAATGGATCAAAGACCTAAACATTAGGTCTAAGACCATAAAACTGTTAGAGGAAAATGTAGAGAAATATCTTATAAATCTTATAATTGGAGGCGGTTTTATAGACCTTACATTCAAAGAAAGAGCACTGAAGAAAGAAAGAAAGAAATGGGAACTCCTCAAAATTAAACACTTTTGTGCATCAAAGAACTTCATCAAGAAAGTAAAAAGACAGCCTACACAATGGGAGACAATATTTGGAAACAACATATCAGATAAAGGTCTAGTATCCAGAATTTATAAAAAGATTGTTCAACTCAACAACAAAAAGACAACCAATCCAATTACAAAATGGGAAAAAGACTTGAACAGACACTTCTCAGAAGAGGAAATACAAATGGCCAAAAGGCACATGAAGAGATGCTCAATGTCCCTGGCCATTAGAGAAATGCAAATCAAAACCACAATGAGATATCATCTCACACCCACCAGAATGGCCATTATCAACAAAACAGAAAATGACAAGTGCTGGAGAGGATGTGGAGAAAGAGGCACACTTATCCACTGTTCGTGGGAATGTCAAATGGTGCAACCGCTGTGGAAAGTAGTTTGGCGGTTCCTCAGAAAGCTGAATATAGAAATGCCATATGACCCAGCAATACCATTGCTAGGTATCTACTCAGAGGACATAAGGGCAAAGACACAAACGGACATTTGCACACCACTGTTTATAGCAGCATTATTTACATTTGTGAAGAGATGGAAACAGCCAAAATGTCCATCAACAGACGAGTGGCTAAACAAACTATGGTATATACATACGATGGAATATTATGCAGCTTTAAGACAGAATAAACTTATGAAGTATGTAACAACATGGATGGACCTTGAGAACATTATGCTGAGTGAGACTAGCCAAAAACAAAAGGACAAATACTGTATGGTCTCACTGATATGAACTGACATTAGTAAATAAACTTGGAATATTTCGTTGGTAACAGAGACCATCAGGAGATAGAAAAAGGGTAAGATATTGGGTAATTGGAGCTGAAGGGATAGAGACTGTGCAACAGGGCTGAATACAAAAACTCAGAAATGGATGGCACAATACTACCTAACTGTAATAAAATTATGTTAAAACACTGAATGAAGCTGCATGTGAGAATGATAGAGGGAGGAGGGCTGGAGACATAAATGAAATCAGAAAGAAAGATAGATGTTAAAGATTGAGAAGGTATAATCTAGGAATGCCTAGAGTGTATAATAATAGTGACTAAATGTACAAATTTAAAAAATGCTTTTGCATGAGGAGGAACAAAGGAATGTCATTACTGCAGGGTGCTGAAAATAGATGGTGATTAATATTTTAAAATGTCACCTTACGTGTGAGACTAAAGCAAAAAGTGTTTGTTACAAAATTTATATTTTGACTAGTGCATTTCCTAACATAACTTATGTAGATAGTTTGATTGACCACCACAAGCACTTGGAATCTCAGATAGGACACGAGATTTTGTCGGTTTGTCCACAGTGATGCCCCGATGAATCCCAGAGTGATCCAATCAGTAAATAAAAAAGTATCTGCAAAGCCCCCTTTGGGGAATGGTGAGAACCGGGAGAAATTCAACTTCCCCAAGTTGAATTCTTGATATTCTCATAAGCAGTGTGGACAATCAAAGCTGTAGGCTGAGCCCCCGGTCTTGGGGTTTGTTCATATGAAACTTAACCCCACAAAGGATAGGTCAAGTCTACTTAAAATTTAGGCCTAACAGTCACCCCCAAGAGAGCCTCTTTTGTTGCTCAGATGTGGCCTCTCTCTCCAGCCAACAAAACAAGCAATCTCACCACCCTCCCCTTGTCTACGTGGGACATGACTCCCAGGGTGTGGACCTTCCTGGCAACGTGGGACAGAGATCCTGGAATGAGCTGAGACTCAGCACCAAGGGATTGAGAAAAACCCTAGAATGAGCTGACACTTAGCATCAAGGGATTGAAAAACCTTCTCGACCAAAAGGGGAAAGAGTGAAATGAGACAAAAGTGTCAATGGCTGAGAGATTCCAAACAGAGTCAAGAGGTTATCCTGGAGGTTATTCTTACACATTAAGTAGATATTATCTTGCTATTCGAGATGTAATGGAGAGGCTGGAGGGAACTGCCTGAAAATGTAGAGCTGTGTTCCAGTAGCCATGTTTCTCGAGGATGACTGAATAATGATATAGCTGTCACAATGTGACTGCGTGATTGTGAAAACCTTGTCTCTGATGCTCCTTTTATCTACCTTGTCAAGAAACAAGCAGAACATATGGAATGAAAATAAATAATAGGGGGAACAAATGTTAAAATAAATTTAGTTTGAAATGCTAGTGATAAATGAAAGTGAGGGGTAAGGGGTATGGTATGTATAATCTTTTTTTTCTGTTATTGTTTTACTTTTTCTCTTGTCTTTTTATTTCTTTTTCTGAATTGATGCAAATGTTCTAAGGGATGATGAATATGCAACTATGTGATGAGATTGAGAATTACTGAATATATATGTAGAACAGAATTATATGTTAATGTTTTTGTTTGTTTGTTCTTAATTTTTTTTTATTAATAAATTAAAAAAAAAAACCCACACTCTCATTTTCAGGTTATTTCCTAGAAGCAGCAAAAACAGAAAGCTGCCGAGTAAAGAGCAAGGTGTGACAATTCTAAATAAGGACCCTCAGGAGGGTGCAGTTATCAAGAAAGACCTGACTGAATTTGGCTGCTTAGGTACAAGCTAGTATTAAGTGACCTGCCCCAAGTTCCAGAATGCATAGAAAGAAAACAATGGATTAGACTTTTCAGTCCAAGAGTAAGAGAAAGTCAGACTAGATCAAAGTAAAAGTAAAAAAAAAACAAAAAAAACAAAAACAAGAGTATTCACAAGGAATTTTCCCTTGTTGCTGTCATTTTCTTTCAAAGAAAATAAGGACCTCAAACTATCAAAGGGGGCCCCCCAAAACAGAACAGAAAAGAACCTTCCTTGACTGTGCCATGAGCTTCTCAGCAAGCTTCTCTTATTATCTGCCTCTGTCAGCCTCATAGTTTCTGCCTCTAGGTCACAAGTACTAGGTTTCTCCTTCATTGTAGCCTGAGGGTATGTACTTTAGAGCTCTTTATTTTATTCTGCCTGCTATGAGAACCTAAAATTTTGTGCCAGTTTGAAAATATTACGTACCCCAGAAAAGCCATGTTTTAATCTTGATCCAATCTTGTGGAAGCACCCCTTTCTCTTAATCCCTATTCAGCACTGTAGGTAGGAAACTTGATTAGATTATCTCAAGGATGTGAAAGCGTCCAATTGTGGGCGTGACCTTTGATTATTGGGAGATGTGACTCCACCCATTCCTGGTGGGTCGTGATTAGTTTACTGGAATCCTTTCAAAGAGGGAACATTTTGGAGAGGTCCAGAACGATGGAGAGAGTCAACAGAAACATCACAGCAGACCTGAAATAGATGCAGACAAGTGGAGAACAGTGATACAGATGTCTGGAGATGCTTGAAGCCCAGCAGATGTTGCCATGAGGTGTTAAGCAAGCAAGAACCTGGGGAGAGCCAAGGGAAACCAAGAGATGAAAGCCAGCCCTGAAGAAGCAAAGTGAGGAACCTCCACACGGTCAGAGACTGAAAGCAACAGAGATCAGGAGCAAGTGACCAGCTTGCCTTCCCAACTTACAGAGGTGTTCCAGATGCATCAGCCTATCTTCAGTTAAGGTTATCTTTTACTGGATGTCTTAGTTTGGACATTTCCATAGGCTTAGAATTGTAAACATATAACTTATTAAATTCCCCTTTTGTAAAGCCATTCCAGTTCTGGTATATCGCATTCCAGCAGTTAGCAAACTAACACAGGTTTAAAGTTTCTCTCATATGTGGAAACTAGCTAAGACAACGTCAGAGGAAGAGTAAAGTTGTCAGAGGGGACAAAAAACAGATGGACTCAAACCACCAATCTTATATGTGACTCACCAGAGAGCTAATGCAGCATCTCTGCCTTTGATCCAGAAGTCTTGTTGTGTCTCTTGCAAGCAAAAGAAAAATAGCTTTGCCTCTGCCACTGATTAAACAAACCTGCTCATTGGTTTGTCCACATATCTTTTGCATCCCCTGCAAATTCCACTTGTAGAAGGGAGTTTCAAACTCTCTCTCACAGTTCCTTTGACAGTAAATGAATTGTTTTCTTTTCCCCTCACCACCCTATATTCCTACAGACTGGTGAACACGTCCTTTCTATGAATATATGAAACTAATAACTGAAGCAGTTCAGAATAGAACTGCAGGTCCCTAGTTTCCTATCTAGCTCTGGAACAGTTAATGGACAACTGCATGTCCCTGGTTTCTTATCTAGCTCCAAGGGAATCAATGCAAACTGCAAAATTCACGGGATAAAAATTTCCTCTAAAGCCCCAAAACCTCACTAAACCATCGAAACCTTCCCAAACCATAAAAACTTATAAAATCATGTGTCCAAAGTGAGGTGCCAGCAGGGCACTGGTTACTATAACCATAGCTAATATCTATTGACTGTATTCTAAACACTTAATAGGGAAAAAACCTTTGCAGAAGGTATTATTATATTATCCTCATTTACATATGAGGAAATAGGCAGAGAGCAGTTAAGTGGTTACTTTCCCAGGGTGACAGAGCAAATAAGTGTTGAAAGTGGAATCAAGACAACTTCAGAGTCTGCCTTCCATTTGTGTTTAATTTTTTATTATAAATTTTTTCAAACATTCATAAAATCTGAGAGAATAATCAATGATCAATCATATACCTGTCACCTAGCTTAAATTATTAACATCTTGCCATATTTTCTGTATATCTGTGTGTATATATGAATTTGCTTTTGCTGAACTATTTAAAAGTTGTACACATCATGGTATGTCCTACACATGCAGCTCCTACAAATAAGCACATTCTCCTATATACCATAATACTATGACCACCTCCAAGAAATTAATAATTTCCTAATATTATCTAACATCTGATATATCTTCAAATTTCTCTATCATCCCCAAAATATCCTTTATAGCTGTTTTTTTTTTCCAAACAAGAATACAAACAAGTTTCACTCATTCCATTCACTTGTTATGTCACTTTAGTCCAGAACAGTTCCCTCACTTTTTCTTCCTAATTACATTAACTTTTTGCAGAGAACCAGGTCAGCTGTCATACAAAATATTACATTCTGGATTTGTATTATTGTTTCCTTATGGTGTCATTTAACTTGTTCTTCTTCTCTTCTATTTCCTATAAATTGGAAGTCAGATCTAAAGGCTTCATTAGGATTAAACACATTGGGTAAGAATACTTCAGGACTGATGCTGTATATTTCATACTGCATCACATCAAAAGTCACATCATGTCAGGTCGCTCCACAATAAGTTATGCTAAGTTTCATTACTGGTTAAGGGGGTGATTGCCAGAGCATGCTTTTGTAAAGATACATTTCTTCTTTTGCTTTTAGCAAATAATGTAAAGGGTAATGGAAGTAATATTTTGGCACCACAAAATGCAAATATCCTGTTCTCCAAAACTCTTCACTAAATGATCTTAGTATCCATCGAGGATCTTTGCCAGATTCAGTAATTTCACTAGTGATTTTCTGTTCTATCATTCCTTCTACCTATATCAGCTGGCATTCTCCTGTAAAGAAGAGCTTTTCCTCATCAACTGAGGAAGAACCACAGTCCCTTTTCACAAGCCAGGGTAAAAGTTATGTTCTTTCCCTTTAATGATTAATTTTCAGAGTAAGGAATTGGTAAAAACAGCCACATTTTTAAATGATGGCATATGTATTTTTCTTTTCTCCTCCCCCTCTTTTCTGGAGCATCACTATGGGTCCACGAATTTTTATTTATTCAGCATCTCATAATCACCTGTATCATTATTCTCTGATGCTCAGAACATCCCAAATTTAGCCAGGAGGAACCCCTTTGAGTAGGGACTTATTCTGGTTAGTCGTTTTGGCTTTCTGTCATAACAAGATGTCCCAGACAAGCCTATGTTCTTAGACAGTACATTATGCAACCTGGCCTAAAGAGACATATGTAGAAGTATTTGACTACAGAGGTCTCAAAGAAACTCTGAGAAAAATGTAAGGTCAATACCAGATACGGATTGTATAAAGATATAACGTTCACAATGTGACTGTGTGATCGTGAAAACCTTGTGTCTGATGCTCCTTTTATCCAGGGTATGGACAGATGAGTTAAAAACATGGATAAATAAATAAATAATAGGGGGGACAAAGAGTAAAATAAATTGGGTAGATGGAAATACTAGTGGTCAACGAGAGGGAGGGGAAAGGTATATGGTATGTATGAGTTTTTTCTTTTTTCTTATTTCTTTTTCTGGAGTGATGCAAATGTTCTAAAAAATGATCATGGTGATTAGTAGGCCACAGTGGCTCAGCGGACAGAGTTTTGCCTGCCATGCTGAAGACCCGGGTTTGATTCCCAGTACCTGCCCATGCAAAAAAAATAATAATAAAGATCATGGTGATGAATACACAACTATGGGATGACATTATGAGCCACTGATTGTACACCACGTATGGAATGTATGTGTGTGAAGATTTTTCAATAAAAAATATTAACAACAACAACAAAAAAGATTAGAGGGTGGTACAATGGTGGCTCAATGGCAGAACTCTCGCCTGCCATGCCAGAGACCCAGGTTTGATTCCCAGTGCCTGCCCACGCAAAAATAAAAACTAGGTATGTCTATAACCTGGCAACTCCACTACTAGGTATATACCCAGAAGAATTAAAACAGGGACTTGAATAGATATTGGCAAACTGATGTTCACAGTGGCATTATTCATGATTGCCAAAAGACGGACACAACCCAAGTGTCCATCCACCAATGAATGAATAAAATGTGGTATATATATACAATGGAATATCATTCAGCCATAAAAGGGAATGAAATCCTGATACATGCAACAACATGGATGAATCCTGAAGATATAATGTTGAGTGAAATAAGCCAGACACAAAAAGACAAATATTGTATGATCTCACTGATTTGAAATAATTAGAATAAGCAAACTCAGAGAGTCAGAATCTAGAATATAGGTTACCAGTGAATGGGGTGGGGATAGAGGATGGGAAGTGAAGGCTTAAAATATACAGGGTTCCTATTTGGAATGTTGCAAATGTTTTGGTAACGGATAGTGGTGATGGTAGTACAACATCGTAAACTGAAATATATATCTGAATTTGATTAAAATGGGAAATTTTAGACTGTATATATGGTAACAAGTTAAAAAAAAAAATCCATAGAGCATGACTCCCAGGGATGAACCTAGCGCTGGCACAGTGGGATCAACAAAGCCTTCCTGACCAAAAGGGGGAAAAGAAATGTAACAAAATTAGGTATCGGTAGCTAAGAGAGTTCAAATAGAGTTAAAAGGCTATTCAGGAGACTTCTCTTACGTGCTAGTTACCAGGGTTTGCCAAATCCCAAACAAAACCATTCTTAATAACCCTAAAGAACACCTAGGGCTCTATCTGAGATTCTACAAAAGTTTCACATGCTAAGATTTCTTACTAAAAACCTACAACTTCCAGATAGTTCCTAGGCCAAATAAGTCCTGAAACCCAGAGGAGCCAGCCTCTCCAAAACATCAATTAGTTCCATCCCCCATCCCATATTATTGACACTTCTTTTCAAAATAAAAAACATTGGAATGGGCATAGCCCAAATACCCCTAGAAATTGGAAGAAAGATCAAAGAAGCAGGTAGAGTTGTAACAGAGAAGATAGGATTTAACAAATGACTATGATTGCTAAATCATTACACTGATATTTCTTTTAGTCTCCAGTGTTTTGGAGCAGCTAGAAGGAAAAACCTGAAATTATGGAACTGTAACCCATACCAAACTCTGAAATCTATTCTATAGCTACTTGTTACAATGAACTTCAAATTTTATTATTTTTGCATATATGCTATATTTCACAGTAAAAAAGTTTTCTTAAAAAATCCATAGAACTACACTATACAGTGAGCGCCAAGTTAAACCATGGACTATAGTTTAGAATAACTATAAAATGTGCTATCAATTGTAATTGTAACAAATCTTCCACACCAATGCAAGGTATTAATAATAGGGTAGAATATGGGAATCCTGTATTTTATGCATGATTATTTTGTAAATCTACAACTTCTCTAATAAAGAAAAAAAGAGTAAAATGATAACTTCTTTATGGTTGCCATATCCATTTGATTTGAGGGTTGAAAAGATATTTAAGATAATTAGGTATAGCCACCTGTGTAATGCTTACAGCCAGCTTTGCTAGAGTGTCCCCAATAAGTGGCCATGCAACCTCTAGCTTTAACACTGTCATTCACAGGGAACTCATGTCACTTGGGGACATCCTATTCTGTCACAGAATTACTTATACTAAGCTTCCTACAGGTTCTACTCTAGTTCCAGCTTCTCTCCTTGGATCCTAAGGATCTCTGTAAAACTGGAGTTTAAGAGTTCACTTAATGATCTCAGAGGAACTCAGCCCTAAAGAATAATTTCCTCTTCTGTTGCCTCATTCATATTTAAACAGTTGGGTTTGTTTCCTGGATGTGACTGAACTGATTTTCCAAATACCCTACCATAACTCACAAGACCCTGCCTTTCAGGCTTACTGCATATACTTACATAAAAATAATTAATATAGTATTGGCTGGAATTTTGATTTGTATATAAATAGGATCCTCAGTTCATCTGAAACTCCCCCCGCCCCGCCGCCACCCCATCCCATTCCTCACATAGAGATGCCTGCCAAGCAGAGCATATTCTACCTAAAATTCTCCCGTATCCAGCCTCTCATTTCTCCATTTCTCCTAACACTGACATAGGCCCCCCCCCCCCCAAATTTATCTGACTTGATCTAGTATAATGGTCAAAACATTCTCAGATTCAGCTCCTCACTCCAATCCACCCCAGAGACTGCTGCTAGAGCAATCTTTCTGAAGCACTTACCTGCTTGGCAGCCATCAACTGCTATGTCTACTAAGTTTAGCACAGTGTCTAGCACACAGTAAGTGCTCAGTAAATGTTGATAAAGAAAGTGAGTGAATAAAGTGCTGGCTGTGCCACTTGACTTCATGACTTGGTTGTACTATTCACTTTTGTCAGGAAGAAATTTCCTTGGGTTTTCAACAAAAGTTATTTCACATAAAGCAGTGTTCAAAATGACCTAACAATTCATTTTAACATTTTTAGTCAATTTCTCTTATGAATAAATATATATTTTTCTGTATTGTTTAATTCATAAATGGTTGCATAAAAATTATGATTGCACAGATTCTTCTTGGTGTTCAGTCTTTTTAACGAATAACTATAAATATGAAATTAAAAAAGAAAATACAATCAGCATATTTTTATGCAGAAAAATTCATGGACTCAACAAGAATCTAGAAAGAAAATCAAAGCAAAATAACTTCACAGTATGTTGATACATCTATTAAACTAGCAATCATAAGCCAAATTTGAAAAGTCAATGCTGGCAGACCGGGAATTAAGAAATTCACTTCAATTTAGACACTGCTGTTAATTGGCTCAGGTTTTCTGGTAAATAATCTGGTCTTGCAACATGAGAACTCTAAAACGTCTCACACCTTTGGGTCCAATGATTCAGGTGGAGGCATATACTTTAAGGAAATAACTTAAAGAAAAACAAATTTCTATATTATTTATATTGGTGATAAGTAGGATACATCTCAAAAAATTAGAGAATGACCAAGTTGACTATGTATCATTGTGTACAACACAATGATATATTACAAAATTATTTAAAACGACAAACCAATGACCTATTTAAATAAAATGGAGGTACACACATAGCTTCAGTAGCAGTTTTTGTGATTAAGAACAAGAGCTCTTACATCAGATGTTTTTGGATTTGAATCATGACACTGCCACCTGTATGCTTTCAAGAAGCATTTCTCTTCTAAGAATAGATTTGGACTATGTGGACTTGCAAATGATTACTTACCCTTGAGATGTGTATGTTCTTATTTGAATAGAAAATAGAGATGGTAAGGGGAGCGGACTCTTGTGTCAGACTGCCTGAGTTCATGAGCACTATGACTTGCTGGCCATGTGACCTTAAACAATTTAGTGACTTCATATTCCAACCTTTCTCATCAGTAAAATGTGGTTAATAATATGACCATAAAGTCCTTATGAGGTTGACATGAGATGCTGCCTGTAGAGAGAGTACTTAGCTTAGCATAGTGTCCAACATGTAGTAAGTTCTCAGTAAGTGTCACCAACATGTTTTCTTCAGTTAATATTTACTGATCACCCACTATGGTCCATGCATTGCATCAGGTACACCTATTACCACATTTAATTCCTATAAGAACTTGACAAGGTGAATATTATTATAAAGAATAGATAATGAAATGAGCTCAGAGAGGGGTCTACGTATACTGGATGAGCAAAGAAGAATTTAAAATGGTTCATAGATCCCAACTAAAAATATGTAAAATAAAATGTACCTATACATTTTAAATGATATGCATAATTAGAACTTAATGGTCATGAGGTCCACTTTGTTTAGATGGTTAAATTTGTTCTTTTGTTTGCCTTTTCAAATATAATCAAGTGGTAAGAGTTGGGGACCCAGTAACACTGATTTTATTGACCCATGCTCCTTCTTCTGCCTAGCAGAGCTCAGGTCATGTACTACATGTCTCTTGGGTGCTGGCTTTTGACCAGCAGGTGCTTACCTGGAGGAGATAGAGGAGTCCTGGGACAAACAAGGTGAGTGGGTACAGAGATTGGTATGTTGCTAAGGCAAGAAAAATAGCACTGAGGAAGGCACTGCCTGTAAAAAAAAATAAATGTATGGAATAATCCAGCCTCATCAATCAGGGTTAAATTTGACAAATACCTATCAACACGAAACTTTCCATGACTGCTCAAATAATCACCTGCCAAATGCCTCCTAGTACACAAGGCAGCACACAAACTCTCACAGAGTGAAAGCTTCTTGGCTTGATTTCCAATACAAGGAAACCAAAGAAGTCAAAACCATTTACCTTATGGCATATTCTTGTAAAATTTCCAGACTCAGGAAGATTTTACAAAGCTTCATCCCAAAGATACATAAACAGATCAAGTCTATTAACATCCATGTCCTTTTTAACTTATATATTACTTATGCCTACAATTATTGCTTATGATATTCAGAGCTATAAAACCTATCCCTTTGGATGTTGCAACCCTCCCATTAGTACTTTTACAATATCCCTTCCTCACATACTATCTTTAGGCCACGGGATTATTATTATTTTTTCATTAAAATGAATTAATTTTCATTAATAATGTTCTCATTTCCTACATAAAATGTACTGCTATGGAGTCGTTAAACATGATGTTATAAAAGAATATGCAAAGGTATAGAATGCTTTTTATAACGTCCTACTAAGTGAAAGTTATGAAAGTTATATACACTATGAGACTTTTCAAAAAAACACACTAAAACACATTTAAAAAGACTAAAATGTTAGGTATCAGAAAATTCGCAGTGATTATCTGAGTGGTAGGATTGTGGGTGATGTTTCATTTATGCTTTTCTATATTTTCTAAACTTTTATAATGAACATACTTTGTTTTTGTCATAAGACAAAAGCTGATTTCTTTTTTAAAAAACAAATTAGCTATTCCTTTAAAATGGTTTAAGACAACAGGGCACCTGAAAACCAACGCTAGAATTTACTACAAGGTGTTCAAAGTGTGGCCCAGAAATCACTAGGGTGCAACTGATGGTTCAAGGTTAGTTTCTTAAAATGATAATGTTTCATAAAAGGAGGAAGGAGACACTCTATTTAGTCTGAGGAGTTTTATGCCTCCCCTACTCATCTCCAGAGGCAAACAAAAGGAGATGACCCATAGTTTGCTCAACACAGTCATCTGTATATTTAAACAACTAAGAGCCATTTCGGAGGAGGGAGGGTTGTAAACTTATAGGGAAGGGAGTGAAGAGAAAAGAGCTTTGAGAGCTCCATCTGTCAAACCAAGGAAACTCACTAGCTAGGAATAATTTATCAATAGAAATGCTATATAGAAAATAGAAGTAAGACAAAGAAAGGAGGATGTGACAGACCAAGGACAGAATGCTATAGGGTGGGGCTGTCTCACCATGTTGATTATGATGTTCTAGAACAAGGGAACTTAAAAGTATGACTGAGCAGGGACAAGATCATGACCACTCAAGCTATGCCACAAGCAGAGCATTCTCATACACATATCTGTTGAGCCACAGAAGCCTAGAACCAGAAGCAGGTCACTCTGAGATAAGGAGACGTCAGTACTGAGAAAGACAATATTCTGGAGCCCAAAAGCACAGGTGGGCTCAAGATTCTTTTACCCAGCCAAAAAATACGAATGACATTTTGTAGGAAACAGGCTAGGAAAGAACTTTTAAATTCAACATGTTTTTCTACTGGGTTGGGGTAGGGGAAAGAAGAAATCCCTGCATCTGTTATCAAAAGAGGAAGACTAGTGGGCCAACTCTGTCTCTTAGAAATGTAGTAAAAAACAAAACAAAAAAAACACGTCTTTCACCTCTCTCTCCCCCTGACACCAGGGAATGAAATAAGCACAGCCACGTTATACTCTAATTGCCTGAGATCAATAACTACTTGTCTGGAGCAGCTGACTGTTTATGAGAACCAAGAGATGAAAAGGCTCATAGTGAATAGAATGGAGTTCTAAGTTTTATAATACTTGCACCCAGGATCAGGAAGAAGCAGTCTTCTTTCCTTGGGTAAAATCTTTAGGAAGGAAAAATGCATCACTCCTGCTATTTCCTCTATTGGGAAATGGCATCAACATCCACCTGACTATCCCGACTCTTCTTCACCCCTCCCGTCCATCCCCTTCTCACACCAGTCACTATGCCCTAATGATCCACCTCTGAAACACCCACCATTCCAGTTCCTGCTTCCATCATCTCTCACCAGGAGTTCAACAGCCTCCTCCTCCTCCTCAATGGCCTCCCCCATCCCCCTCTCATTCAATCCACCCACCCAAAGAAGCACCAGAAGGATCCTTAACCCAGTTAAGATCTGACAAATCTTTGTTTAAAACTTTGGATGGTACCATTCCACCTCTCAGATTAAGTTCAAATTCCAACAGCAAACAAGACCCTTTACCATGCATCTTACCTCTCCAGCTTCCCCTCTCACCCCTCACCTCCATATTATATCTGTCTTCCAGCTACACTGGACCAGTGCCCAATTTCTGAAAACATCATGCCCTTTCATTTCTCTGTGTCTGTTCTCAGGCTATTCCCACTGCTATGCTGACCTTCCCTGCCCTCCTTCTAGTTGGAGGCCCATCCTTCAATGGCCAGTTGAAATGTCACTTCCTCTATGAGGCCCAAACAGAAGTGATAATAATAGTGATAATAGCTAACACACACGGAGAACATACTAGGTGCTAGGCCACGTGCTGTATTCCTGGCATTGTGAATACTGCCCAACTCAAAAAAAAAAAGGTCATTAGGAAATATCACAGCCTTGTAAATGCTCTATTATTCTGCTCATTTTTTTAACAGCTGTACTGAGATATAACGCACATATTCTACCATTTTACAAGTGAAGTAACCAAAGCACAGAAACAGAAAGATTAAGTGATATACAAAAAACCACATAGCAGGGTGCACAGGTGATTCAGTGGTAGAAAGCTCACCTTCCATGCAGGAGACCTGGGTTTGATTCTTGGACCATACCTCCCAGCCCCCACAAAAGAAAATCACAAAGCTGACCCCAATGTCCATCCTCTTAACCCTTGCATTAATGAGATTCATACTGATACTATCATATAATGTGCTAACATTTCTCTCTCTCCACTTGTTCATGAACTTCTCAAGGGCAATAAGTCTCCTTTAATTTGAAACCCCAGCACCTAGCACACTGTCTGGCACATTAGATGACTGACTGATTGAATGAATCTCATTCAGTGATATAGGACAGTTTTCATAAAATGCAAGCAGACTAAAAGCAACCAACTGTTCTTGAGGAAGGAAAATTTATGACAAATAAAAAACAGGGTGATGAAACACTAGTAAAGTATAAAAGAAATTTGGATGATTGAAAAAATAAACCTTGCAGAATAGTAGTTGAAGACTTGGGCAGGAGGGCCAGGCAGATGCAGAATGCTCTCTGATGAGTAAACTATTAGATGGATGAGACTTGTCATCCTAGGGCAAAACATGGTGCGACAGCAGTTGGATGTGTGGGGAATCTGGGTGTGGGATGCTGGGGCAAGTGTGGATAGGGCACAGGCACAGTCTGAGTAAAAGTGAAGAGGGATATACAGGCACATGAGAGACTCAGATAGGGCTGATGTGTTTTGAAAAACAAAGAAGGGGAAAGAAGAATGGGCCAGCAAGGAAGAAAGAAAGAATGATATGTGTCTGGGCAGAGTCAGGGAAGATATGGAAATTCAAAAGTGATTTCAAAAATTTTAGACAAACTGCAATAATAAACTATTTCTGGTCTCTTGCTCGATACTACACTTTGTGCTGGGTGCCAAGGAGACTAAAGACTCAGACAGTCTCTATCCTCGGGGATAAAATACATTCAGTAATTATGAAGGAAGTTCACCTAGCCCATCATGGAAAGCCAATACCTGAGTTTTGAACAATGAGCAGGTGAGGATGAGCAGTCCAAAGAAATAGCATGTGTAACTGGCAGGAGGGTGCAAGAGAGAATGGTGTGCCAGGGGCAGGAATTGGAATTAGCCCAATATGGTAAAAACAGGGTGAGTTGGGAGGAATGATTAGAAGTGGGAACAAAAAGGCTTCTGAGAATGTTGGCAACATTCTATTTCTTAATCTAGGTGCTGGTTACTTGTCATTTTGTGAAAATTCATTGAACTGCACAGTAATGATTTGTGTATTACCTTCAATTAAAAAGTTAGAATCTAAAAAAACTCATCAGGAGGCAGGCAGGGCAGCCAGATCATGAGGGGCATAGCGTGCACAGTTGACCACAAATATTTATCTAAAGACCTGCATCTGAAATAGCAGCCTCCTAAAGACAAGAGTTAGGGCACCCT
Source organism: Tamandua tetradactyla (assembly GCF_023851605.1). Lineage (NCBI taxonomy): Eukaryota > Metazoa > Chordata > Mammalia > Pilosa > Myrmecophagidae > Tamandua > Tamandua tetradactyla. The sequence continues at coordinate 18,121,527 of NC_135327.1, read as the reverse complement.
GCTGGACTAAATGGGAGGATCTGTGCCAAGAGGACGGTGAATTTAAGTATGTATGTATAATCTACCATGTGTCTGCTAGTATTGTCCAGATAGATATTTGGGCACTAGATTTTCTATATAAGCCTCTGGTCCTTGGCCTTATCACAGGTTTATTAAAGTATATCAGTCAAAGATGTATGTGCAATAGCTAAAATATCAGGGACTTTCAGAGCCTACCCAATCAAGCTCTAAATAATGTTTTCCAACTCTGTATTTGTGTCAGGGTGGGGGCCAATAGAAATCATGGCAAGACCTGGGGTAACACTTTGCTTCCAGCAACTGCATCTTGAAAGCAATCTGGGGCTGGGTGATCGGCACAGCTATAATATACAGCAAGAAAATAGACTACGTAGGGCCATGGGGGCTGGTTCAGGATATGGACACCAAGTAGAATAAGTGGAGTCAGAGACAGGGTCACAGACAGTGACTTGTACCAGCATAGGCAGAGTGGGTCAGACTGGAATGTGGACAAAGGGCTGAGATCCCACAGGACATTCCGAAGAGGAAGTTGTACCAGGATCTGAAACGATAAGCCAGATTGCCAGAGAGGACGTAGAGAAGCTGGCGGCAGTGCCCTATGTTCTATATTCCTTCCCTATTGTGTACTTTCAACAGGGCTTCCAGAGAAGTCTATATGTATCAGTAATAATGACAATAATTTATTTAACCAAAGTCTGGTCCAGCCACTAACATGAACAGTTTACATATGTAGTAAGTAATTTAGTCCTTTCAATAACTCCATAAAATGTGGGTACTATTACTGCCCCCTTTTACAGATAAGGAAAATGAAGGACAGACAAGTTAAGTCAACTAGTGAATAACTTGTAATAGGATTTGAGAAAAAAAAGAGGTTATAGGATTTGAATCCAGTTTGACTCCAGAGTCCACACTCTTTAACTGCATCACTACATTGACCTTTTGCTCTCAATTTATGGCTGCATCTGAAAAATCACAATACACAGAGCAGCTATTTGTTGAACACGGGTTGCTAAGGAAGTATGCTAAGTATCTTATATTTCTGATTTATTCCTCCACTAACTCCATGAAGCCGATAAATCTCCATGATCAGCCTCTTGAGGCTGCGTGACTTGTCTGAGGCCACACAGCTGATAATTGGAATAGGCAGTCTTTGAAGCTGGATTGATCTGACAAAATCCTAGCCAGGATACTTTTCCCTTGGGTCCTTGGAGTTCTCTGTGACCCTCTCCATGGATAGGGATTCCTAGCAGAATTCCAAGTGGAATTATCAAACCTCAGAATCATTATGCTGTCCTTATTCCTCCAGGGATGGGCTCCAGGAGGAGAATCTTTTATTCTAACCTTCTCCTAGACCTCCCCAGAGGACCCAATGAAATCCTACTAATTCTGAGGGATCACTTATAAAGGAAGATATAACTAAGAATAACAACCAGCTCCACCACTGACGTATTTAGTACATGCTCCAATACCAAGCTAAGCATACACACATTATCTCATATATTCTTTACATTAATTCTATGAGGAATTCTTTCAATCCTCATGCTATAGATAAGGAAATTGAGGCCCAGAAGAGTTCAGTGACTCGCCCAAGGTGATGCAGCCAAGAAATGGTAGATCGGAGATTAGCTAGTACATCTTTCTGATATTAGAGTCTGAGCTCTTAATCACTCTTGGCTGCCTTCTGAAAGTACCAATCCATCTTTCTCCTTGGGAAACAAGTCTCATCACACTTCCTCTTTTGGTGGATAAGGAGTGTGAGTTGGAAGGGTCCTTAGGTGTCAAATCTTGAGAATTTCTAGTCCAGGACATCTCATTGTTAACAAACACCAGTACTGAACAAGCCAGCATCTGTTTTCTATTTTCCCCCTGTGCTGGTTTGCTAGCTGCTGGAATGCAACACACCAGAGAGGGATTGGCTTTTTTTTTTTTTTCCACTTTGGATAGCCTTTATTTAAAGTTCGCATCAGAAATGTGAGTATTTTAACCCCATCCTTGTAGCCAGATATTTTCTTATGAAAACTTCATTCCAGAGCATGACAGCAGCCCCTATTATACACTCTCTAGCGTCCTCCTTTTTTTTGCACTAAATTCTTTTTCTTATTAATTAAAAAAAATTAACAAACGAAACATTTAGAAATCATTCCATTCTACACATATAATCACTAATTCTGTTTTTTTTCTTTCTATTAATGTTTTAATTCTTATTCTGTTGTCTTTTTATTTCTTTTTCTAAATCGATGCAAATGTACTAAGAAATGATGAATATGCAACTATGTGATGTTATTAAGAATTACTGATTGTACATGTAGAATGGAATGATTTCTAATAATCAGTAATTCTTAATATCATCACATAGTTGCATATTCATCATTTCTTAGTACATTTGCATTGATTTAGAAAAAGAAATAAAAAGACAACAGAAAAAGAAATAAAATGATAATAGAGAAAAAAAAGACTATACGTACCATATCCCTTACCCCTCGCTTTCATTTACCACTATTTCAAACTGAATTTATTTTAACATTTGTTCCCCCATTATTTATTTTTATTCCATATGTTCTTCTCTTCTGTTGATATAGTAGCTAAAAGGAGCATCGGACATAAGGTTTTCACATTCACAGAGTCTCATTGTGAAAGCTATATCATTGTTCAATCATCATCAAGAAACATGGCCACTGGAACACAGCACTACATTTTCAGGCAATTCTCTCCAGCCTCTCCACTACATCTTGAACAACAAGGTGATATCTACTTAATGCGTAAGAATAACCTCCAAGATAACCTCTCGACTCTGTTTGGAATCTCTCAGCCATTGACACTTTGCCTCATTTTACTCTTCCCCCTTTTGGTCGAGAAGGTTCTCTCAGTCTCTTGATGTTAATTCTCAGCTCATTCTAGGGTTTTTCTCAGTCCTTTGATGTTGAGTCTCAGCTCATTCCAGGATCTTTGTCCCACGTTGCCAGGAAGGTCCACACCCCTGGGAGTCATGTCCCACGCAGAGAGGGGGAGGGTGGTGAGACTGCTTGTCATGTTGGCTGGAGAGAGAGGCCACATCTGAGCAACAAAAGAGGCTCTCTTGGGGGTGACTCTTAGGCCTAAATTTTAAGCAGACTTGACCTATCTTTTGTGGGGTTAAGTTTCATGTGAACAAACCCTAAAACTGGGGGCTCAGCCTATAGCTTTGGTTGTCCACACTGCTTGTGAGAATATCAAGAATTCAACTTGGGGAAGTTGAATTTCTCCCCACTCTCACCATTCCCCGAAGGGGGCTTGCAAATACTTTTCCAGTCACTGATCAAATCATTCTGGGATTCATTGGGGGATCACTCTGGACAAACCAACAAAATCTCATGTGCTACCTGAGATTCCAAGTACTTATGACATTCAATCAAACTATCTACATGAGTTATATTAGGAAATGCTCTAGTCAAAATCTAAATTTTGTAACAAACATTTTTTGCTTTAGTCTTACACATAATGTGACATTTTGAAGTATTAGTTATCATCTATTTTCAGTACTCTGCAATAATGACAATCCTTTGTTCTTCCTCATGAAAAAACATTTTTAAAATTTGTACATTGTACATTTCACTATTATTATACACTCTAGGCATTCCTAGATTATACCATCTCGATCTTTAACATCTATCTTTCTTTCTGATTTCATTTATGTCCCCAGCCCTCCTCCCTCTATCATTCTCACATGCAGCTTCATTCAGTGTTTTAACATAATTACATTACAGTTAGGTAGTATTGTGCTGTTCACTTCTAAGTTTTTGTATCCAGTCCTGTTGCACAGTCCGTATCCCTTCAGCTCCAATTACCCAAAATCTTACCCTATTTCTATCTCCTGATGGCCTCTGTTACCAATGACATATTCCAAGTTTATTCTCGAATGTCGGTTCACATCAGTGGGACCATACAGTATTTGTCCTTTAGTTTTTGGCTAGTCTCACTCAGCATAATGTTCTCTAGGTCCATCCATGTTATTACATGCTTCTTAAGTTTATTCTGTCTTAAAGCTGCATAATATTTCATCATATGTATATACCACAGTTTGTTTAGCCACTCGTCTGTTGATGGACATTTTGGCTGTTTCCATCTCTTCACAAATGTAAATAATGCTGCTATAAACAGCATTATTTACAAATAATGCGGTGTGCAAATGTCCGTTTGTGTCTTTGCCCTTAAGTCCTCTGAGTAGATACCTAGCAATGGTATTGCTGGGTCATATGGCAATTCTATATTCAGCTTTTTGAGGAACCGCCAAACGGCCTTCCACAGTGGTTGCACCATTTCACATTCCCACCAACAGTGGATAAGTGTGCCTCTTTCTCCACATCCTCTCCAGCAATTATCATTTTCTGTTTTGTTGATAATGGGCATTCTGGTGGGTGTGAGATGATATCTCATTGTGGTTTTGATTTGCATGTCTCTAATGGCCAGGGACGTTGAGCATCTCTTCATGTGCCTTTTGGCCATTTGTATTTCCTCTTCTGAGAAGTGTCTGTTCAAGTCGTTTTCCCATTTTGTAATTGGATTGGCTGTCTTTTTGTTGTTGAGTTGAACAATCTTTTTATAAATTCTGGATACTAGACCTTTATCTGATATGTTGTTTCCAAATATTGTCTCCCATTGTGTAGGCTGTCCTTTAACTTTCTTGATGAAGTTCTTTGATGCACAAAAGTGTTTAATTTTGAGGAGCTCCCATTTATTTGTTTCTTTTTTCAGTGCGCTTGCTTTAGGTGTAAGGTCCATAAAACCACCTCCAGTTGTAAGATTCATAAGATATCTCCCTACATTTTCCTCTAACAGTTTTATGGTCTTAGACATTATGTTTAGATCTTTTATCCATTTTGAGTTAACTTTTGTATAGGGTGTAAGATACGGGTCCTCTTTCATTCTTTTGCATATGGATATCCAGTTCTCTAGGCACCATTTATTGAAGAGACCGCTCTGTCCCAGGTGAGTTGGCTTGACTGCCTTATCAAAGATTAAATGTCCATAGATGAGAGGGTCTACATCTGAGCATTCTATTCGATTCCATTGGTCAATATATCCATCTTTATGCCAGTACCATGCTGCTTTGACCACTGTGGCTTCATAACATGCCTTAAAGTCAGGCAGCGTGAGACCTCCAGCTTCGTTTTTTTTCCTCAAGATACTTTCAGCAATTCGGGGCACCCTGCCCTTCCAGATAAATTTGCTTATTGGTTTTTCTATTTCTGAAAAGTAAGTTGTTGGGATTTTGATTGGTATTGCGTTGAATCTGTAAATCAATTTAGGTAGAATTGACACCTTAACTATATTTAGTCTTCCAATCCATGAACATGGTATGCCCTTCCATCTATTTAGGTCTTCTGTGATTTAACAGTTTCTTGTAGTTTTCTTTGTATAGGTCTTTTGTCTCTTTAGTTAAATTTATTCCTAAGTATTTTATTCTTTTAGTTGCAATTGTAAAAGGAATTCGTTTCTTGATTTCCCCTCAGCTTGTTCATTGCTAGTGTATAGAAACAATACAGATTTTTGAATGTTGATCTTGTAACCCGCTATTTTGCTGTACTCGTTTATTAGCTCTAGTAGTTTTGCTGTGGATTTTTCGGGGTTTTTTACATATAGTATCATATCATCTGCAAACAGTGAGAATTTTACTTCTTCCTTTCCAATTTTGATGCCTTGTATTTCTTTTTCTTGTCTAATTGCTCTGGCTAGAACTTCCAACATGATGTTGAATAACAGTGGTGATAGTGGACATCCTTGTCTTGTTCCTGATCTTAGGGGGAAAGTTTTCATTTTCCCCATTGAGGACGATATTGGCTGTGGGTTTTTCATATATTCCCTTTATCATTTTAAGGAAGTTCCTTTGTATTCCTATCCTTTGAAGTGTTTTCAACAGGAAAGGATGTTGAATCTTGTCAAATGCCTTCTCTGCATCAATTGAGATGATCATGTGATTTTTCTGCTTTGATTTGTTGATATGGTGCATTGCATTAATTGATTTTCTTATGTTGAACCATCCTTGCATAACTGGGATGAATCCTACTTGGTCATGATGTATAATTCTTTTAATGTGCTGCTGGATTCAATTTGCTAGAATTTTGTTGAGGATTTTTGCATCTATATTCATTAGAGAGATTGGTCTGTAGTTTTCTTTTTTTGTAATATCTTTGCCTGGTTTTGGTATGAGGGTGATGTTGGCTTCATAGAATGAATTAGGTAGCTTTCCCTCTACTTCAATTTTTTTGAAGAGTTTGAGCAGGGTTGGTACTAATTCTTTCTGGAATGTTTGGTAGAATTCACATGTGAAGCCGTCTGGTCCTGGACTTTTCTTTTTGGGAAGCTTTTGAATGACTGATTCACTTTCTTTACTTGTGATTGGTTTGTTGAGGTCATCTATTTCTTCTTGAGTCAAAATTGGTTGTTCATGCCTTTCTAGGAAGTTGTCCATTTCATCTACATTGTTGTATTTATTAGCGTAAAGTTGTTCATAGTATCCTGTTATTACCTCCTTTATTTCTGTGAGGTCAGTGATTATGTCTCCTCTTCCATTTCTGATCTTATTTATTTGCATCCTCTCTCTTCTTCTTTTTGTCAATCTTGATAAGGGCCCATCAATCTTATTGATTTTCTCATAGAACCAACTTCTGGTCTTATTGATTTTCTCTATTGTTTTCATGTTTTCAATTTCATTTATTTCTGCTCTAATCTTTGTTATTTCTTTCCTTTTGCTTGCTTTGGGGTTAGTTTGCTGTTCTTTCTCCAGTTCTTTCAAGTGGACAGTTAATTCCTCCATTTTTGCCCTTTCTTCTTTTTTGATATAGGCATTTAGGGCAATAAATTTCCCTCTTAGCACTGCCTTTGCTGCATCCCATAAGTTTTGATATGTTGTGTTTTCATTTTCATTCACCTCGAGATATTTACTAATTTCTCTTGTAATTTATTCCTTGACCCACTGGTTGTTTAAGAGTGTGTTGTTGAGCCTCCACGTATTTGTGAATTTTCTGGCGCTCTGCCTATTATTGATTTCCAACTTCATTCCTTTATGATCCGAGAAAGTGTTGTGTATGATTTCAATCTTTTTAAATTTGTTGAGACTTGCTTTGTGACCCAGCATATAGTCTATCTTTGAGAATGATCCATGAACACTTGAGAAAAAGGTGTATCCTACTGTTGTGGGGTGTAATGTCCTATAAATGTCTGTTAAGTCTAGCTCATTTATTGTAATATTCAAATTCTCTGTTTCTTTATTGATCCTCTGTCTAGATGTTCTGTCCATTGATGAGAGTGGGGAATTGAAGTATCCGACTATTATGGTAGATGTGTCTATTTCCCTTTTCAGTATTTGCAGTGTATTCCTCACATATTTTGGGGCATTCTGGTTTGGTGCATAAATATTTATGATTGTTATGTCTTCTTGTTGAATTGTTCCTTTTATTAGTAGATAGTATCCTTCTTTGTCTCTTTTAACTGTTTTACATTTGAAGTCTAATTTGTTGGATATTAGTATAGCTACTCCTGCTCTTTTCTTGTTGTTATTTGCATGAAATATCTTTTCCCAACCTTTCACTTTCAACCTATGTTTATCTTTGGGTCTAAGATGTGTTTCCTGTAGACAGCATATAGAAGGATCCTGTCTTTTAATCCATTCTGCCAGTCTATGTCTTTTGATTGGGGAGTTCAGTCAATTAACATTTAGTGTTATTACTGTTTGGGTAGTACTTTCCTCTACCATTTTGCCTTTTGTATTTTATATATCATATCTAATTTTCCTTCTTTCTATACTCTTCTCCACACCTCTCTCTTCCATCTTTTCATATCTGTCTCTAGTGCTCCCTTTAGTATTTCTTGCAGAGCTGGTCTCTTGGTCACAAATTCTCTCAGTGACTTTTTGTCTGAAAATGTTTTAATCTCTCCCTCATTTTTGAAGGACAATTTTGCTGGATATAGAATTCTTGGTTGGCAGTTTTTCTCTTTTAGTAATTTAAATATATCATCCCACTGTCTTCTTGCCTCCATGGTTTCTGCTGAGAAATCTACACATAGTCTTATCGGGTTTCCCTTGTATGTGATGGATTGTTTTTCTCTTGCTGCTTTCAAGACCCTCTCTTTCTCTTTGACCTCTGACATTCTAACTAGTAAGTGTCTTGGAGAACGTGTATTTGGATCTATTCTCTTCGGGGTGCGCTGCACTTCTTGGATCTGTAATTTTAGGTCTTTCATAAGAGTTGGGAAATTTTCAGTGATAATTTCTTCCATTAGTTTTTCTCCTCCTTTTCCCTTCTCTTCTCCTTCCGGGACACCCACAACACGTATATTTGTGCGCTTCATATTACCATTCAATTCCCTGAGCCCCTGCTCATATTTTCCCATTCTTTTCCCAATAGTTTCTGTTTCTTTTTGGATTTCAGATGTTCCATCCTCCAGTTCACTAATTCTAACCTCTGTCTCTTGAAATCTACCATTGTAGGTTTCCATTGTTTTTTTCATCTCTTCTACCGTATCTTACATTCCCATAAGTTCTGTGATTTGTTTTTTCAGACTTTCCATTTCTTCTTTTTGTTCATTCCTTGCCTTCTTCATGTCCTCCCTCAAGTCACTGATTTGGTTTTTGATGAGGTTTTCCATTTCTGTTCGTATATTCAGAATTAGTTGTCTCAGCTCCTGTATCTCATTTGAACTATTGGTTTGTTCCTTTGACTGGGCCATATCTTCAATTTTCCTGGTGTGATTTGTTATTTTTTGCTGGCATCTGGACATTTAATTATCTTAATTAGTTTATTCTGGAGATTGCTTTCACTTATCTTACTTAGGGTTTTCTTGCTAGATGAGTTTGTTGTCTATCTGTTCATTGACCTTCAGTTCAGCTTTTTCTGGGCCTCTAGCTTAAGTTTTGTTTAACAGAGGGTAATTTTTCAGTTCTTGTTTCTTGTCCTGCTTGTAATGTGCCTTTTCCCTCCCCACACTTAGGAGGGTCTACATAGGTATTACAGACTCCAGCCGGGTTTTCCCGGACTAAGCTGGCCTCCTTTCGGGGGAAGGAATCACCTGCGTCAGTTTTCCCTGAGTGTGAGACCCAGCAGGTTGAAAGACTTTCCTGTGAAGTCTCTGGGCTCTGTTTTTCTTATCTTGCCCAGTATGTGGTGCTTATCTGTCTGTGGGTCCCACCAGCAAAAGATGTTGTGGCTCCTTTAACTTTGGAAGGCTCTCCCTGCTGGGGTCGTGGTGGAGACAGAGGAAAGATTGTAGGCTGGTTTTAATGGCTTCAAATTGTGAAGCCCTGGGGTCTGAATTCCTTGAGAGAGGGATTCTACCTGAGTTGTGTTTCACCCCTCCCATGGGGAAGGTTCAGGTGGGAGACAGCCCTGAAAGCAGCCTGTTTCTGCGTTTGGGGCAGTTGCAGCGTGTGTAATCCCGCCGCTGAATCCAGAGGCAGCCAAGCCTCTGTAGAAACAGCCTCAGAAGGCTCCGTTTCATCCCCTTTCCTCTTTTTCGGTTAGCCCAATAGGCGACCTCCGCCTTGACCAGTTTCGCCTGAGCTGGGGGCCTATTTTTAGTAGTCAGAATTTGTTTATTAATGCCACTATTGGTGTTTGGTTGGACTCAGTCCCTGCTACTGTTAGAGACTCTTTCCTTTCCCGCCGGGATGCCGCCTATGGGGGAGGGGTGCCAGGCGCCAGCTGCCGCGGCTTGGGGAACTATACACGGCTTGGGGAACTCACTGTTCCGGAGACTCGCAGCCGGTCCAGCTGGTCCAGACTGGGGTACACTGTGTGTCTGGTCACTGTCGTGGCTCCGGAAGCTGTTCTGTACTGCTTCTGGTTATTTAGTAGTTGCTCTGGAGGACGAACTAAAACGCACGTACATTACTAAGCCGCCATCTTGGCCCCCCGATCACTTCCTCAATGGATTGGCTTTTAATAAAAGGGGATTTATTTTGTTGGTTCTTCAGAGGAAAGGCAGCTAACTTTCCACTGAGGTTCTTTCTTACGTGGAAGGCACAAGATGGTCTCTGCTGGTCTTCTCTCCAGGCCCCTGGGTTCCAACAACATTCCCCGGGGTGACTTCTTTCTGCATCTCCAAAGGCCTGGGCTGAGCTGCTAGTGCTGAGATGAAGAATGCCAAGCTGCTTAGGCTGTGCTACACTGCGTTCTCTCATTTAAGCACCAGCCAATTAAGTCAAATGTCACTCACTGCAGCAGACACGCCTCCTAGCTGACTGCAGATGTAATTGGCCACAGATGTGGTTCACATACTGTTGGCTTATGTCCGCAGCAACAAGACTAGGTATGCTCACCTGGCCAAGTTGACAACTAAATCTAACTAACACACCCCCCTTTTCCTTAAAGCCTAATGAGGACTACTTCACAGGGATAGAATATTTTAACTAGCTTACTGAAAGGCAGAATATCTCTTGATCAAAACAGTGACCTTCAAAATAAAAACCAAGGTGCTCCACAAAATTAACATTAACACTGCCCAGAGACAGATCCGTGCTCCCTGGCAAACACCTCAAGAAGGGTATCACAATACAATGGCCTGGGCCTTCTTATTGGCCTGAGTCTCTCAATGTGTCTCAGGCAACTCTGGGCTTGCAACAAAGGAAGTCAAGGAAGAGCAAGTAGAAAAAGTCAGAGGACAGAGCAAATGAGGGTGCTCCCTTACTGGGGCACAGTTCCATGGAAATCTGGGAAGTTGCCAGTCAACTTCCACTGTCCCTATCTTTTTTTTTTTAACTATGAAAAGTAATATATATACAAAAAAGCAATAAATTTTAAAGCGCATCGTAATGATTACTTATAGAACAGATTTCCCAGTTTGGTATGGGTTACAGTTCCAAAATTCTAGGTTTTTCATTCTAGCTGCTCCAAGACACTGGAGACTAAAAGACATATCAATGATGATTCAGCAGTCATACTCATTTGCTAAATCGTCTGTTATAACTCCACCTTCTCCTTTGATCTTTCTCCCAGTCTTTAGGGGTATTTGGGCTATGCCCATTCCAACTTTTCCATGATGGAAAAGACTGTCAATAATATGGGAAGGGGGATGGAACTAGTTGATATTTTGGAGAAGCTGGCCCCTCTGGGTTTCAGGACTTATCTAGCCTAGGAACCCATTTGAAAGTTGCAGTTTTCTGGAAAATAATCATAGTGCATGGAACCTTTGTAGAATTTTGTATAAAGTTCTGCGTGTTCTTTAGGTGTCCCTATCTTCTTATCAGCTAATTTATTACTTTTTACTATGTGCTCATTGAAGAAACTTTGGGAGAAAATAAACAAAAAGGAAATAAAAATCACCCATGTACTTACTATATAGAGCCAAGTATTGCTTTTTTGGAATACTATTTATTATTTTTGTTTTAAAATAGTTGAGATCATATTTTATTAAAACATGTCATTTTAAATTCGGCTTTAATAAAATACATTCTCACTTCATTTACAATTTACACTTCGATTACAATTATTTTTAAACATCATGTGTATCACAGACCACTGTATGGATAAACCATATTTTACTACCATATTTACTAAATATCATTTATGCTTCTATTTTGAAATATTTTCTAATTTTTCTAGTTATAAATAATCTGACAATGACCTCTCACCATAAATCTTTGTATTTCTGCATTACTTTAGAATAGTTTCTCAAAAGTAGAATTAATAAATCAAAGGTACAACCTTTTCATGATTACTGCTGAATGTTTCTCAAAAGGGTTGTACCAATTTATAAGCTAATTTGCTATGTAGGAAAGTGCCACCATTTTACAGCATCATTACCAGCACTGAGAATTAGCTTCTAAAATCTTCCAAGTTGAAAGGTTAAAAATGGCACTTCTTTGTTACTTCAGTGTCCTTTTCTTAATTATTTACCTAGGGAGTTGATTTATTTCTTCTCTTGTGAATTGTCTCAATTGTTTTCCTTTTTAAATAGAGTATATTATTCCTTCACCAATTTTATTAAAAATCCTTATGTGGGCGGTGGCTCAGTGGCAAAATTCTCGCCCACCATGCTGGAGACCCGGGTTTGATTCCTGATGCCTGCCCATGCCAAAAAAAAAAAAAATCTAATTATGTGGTACAAATGTGAAATGTAGAACTATGGCTTATAGACCTTGAACTAATTTTACAATATATACTGTTAGTAAGGATTGCTGCTATACTACAGAAGAGTAGTTCAGAGTCTTAGCTAGGAGAGAATTCTTTAAATATTTAGGAGAGAATTCTTTAAATATTTTAAAGATTAGAAATGTTGTTTGTAATGTCTCTATTTAAAATAGCCACCAACAATGGGAAACAAATGTCTGGAAAAGGACAAGGCCTATGCTGACAATGGCGTATTAAATAGGCTGGGATACCTTGACAAATACAGATGAGGAATTAAACTGGAGGTAGGGGAGCAGTGATGACAGACTTTTACTTTTCATTGTATTGCCTAAATTTCTTTTATTCTTATCAAGAGCCTGAACACTCTAAATTAAAAAACAAACAAAAGGGCAGGCAATGATGGCTCAGTGGCAGAGTTCTCACCTGTCATGGTGGAGACCTGGGTTCGATTCCTGGTACCTGCCCATGTAAAAAAACAAAACAAAACAAAAAACAAACAAAAAATTTTAATCACCCCCCCCAAAAAAAAGACAAATGTGACTAATGTTAAACATGATTCCTATGAAATAAGTGATAAAAATAAAGCAAAATAGCCTGTGTAACATTACAAAATGTCTTTGAATTCACTAGACAGAAATCTGGAACGATATAATAATTTTTCTCTCTGTAATCTAGAACAGTGTGGGTACAAAAAAGATACATATAACATACTTAGATTTCACTGCAAAGGAAATCCTTGCATTGATTTAAAGGGTCACAAAGAAGTTTTTTTTTTAATGCCATAATTCATACTGGCATTAAATTCATATTGTCTCATTTTGTGTGAGACTCCTATTGCGTGTACTTTCAGAGGGCATATCTTCCATCCATCCTTGTACTTGGCTATTTTAAAAATGTTATTTCCAAAGGTTGCAGCTCCATCTTTCCTGCCAGGCTACAGCATATATCCCTTATTTTAATAGACACATTTATCAACCTTGATAAATGACAGCCTATATGAGCCTGATATTCTGGGAACAGATACTGAGGCAATAAATATTCACAGACAGCAAAGAGTCTTCACTATTTCAGAGTCATTTCTGACAAAATGACCACAGTCTTTAGAATAAGACCAACCAGCTGTGAAATACCTAAGTAATTTTAAGTAACTGATAATTAAGTTAAACTTAGGAACTTAGAGAAAGACCACTCTTAACTACTCCAAGAGAACAATGTCTCAGGGAGACCTAACGTTCCCATGTGCCATTCTAGAAAAGGTAAGTAAACTGAGTAAAAGGTTCTATGTATGAATTTTGAATCTATTTCCTGAGCATGCAAACTATTCAGCAACAATGTAGGGAAATAAGGACTCTCATACACACTTTTTTTTTTCCCTTTGTGGTTTTTATTCTTTCCAATTTATTTAGATTTTATAGTTGAGTGAAAATGGGTCCCTAGCAAAGGTAACTAACTCATCATAGGTGAAGGCCACAACAGCCCAAGCACAGTTCAAAGTTGGGGTCAGAGCCTGTCTGTTTGTTTGAAAGAAGATTCCTAAGATGAGGAGCATGTGTGCTAAGCCTGCCAATGGTGCTAGTCTCTTGGCTATATCATAGTCAAGATAATGCCTTGAGTAAAGGCCCTCTGCAGATATTCTCTGAGGGTCACACATGCCAGAAGGTCTAAGGCAGAATGGGAAAGCGGTTAGGAAGAGAGAGACTTAGTCTGGGTGTCCCACTGGAAGGCCAAGCCTCACAAAGAGCCACAAAGCACAGGTTCCAGCCTTCTGTGCAGATGGGGTAGAGAGGTCTCAATTTGCCACTCATAATATTCACAGAAACTGAGCTCTACAGCATTGCTGGCTTCTGGCGAACTTGCATCCAAAGAGTTCTTTGGTCTTCATTGCCAGATGTCTATCCAGCTCTGCAACTGCATTATCAGCCTTTCAGCTGATCTGTTTCTCTCTAAGTCTAATGGTGTCCTCTGAGGTCTTATCCTTTGATTTCTTTAGATTATTCATCGCATTAGTATGAACCTTCCTTAAAGAGCCTTTGGCTTTGTTGGTGTTCTGTTTGGTCAGCTTTACCAGCATTTCCCTGTGTTCCCTGGTTACTCTGGCTATGGGGACCCAAATTAGTGTCCCTTCCACTTCTGGGTTCAGATTCATTCCACTTTCTCTTATAGCCTTAATAGTTGCAGCTGTACTCTCTGGGAAGCTGGCCATGTTCATCAAAATCAGCTGTGGTGACTTCATGGCACTCTGGCCAATCTGGTTTAAAGCAAGCTATCCATCAGCAGTTTACCACAGTGATATGATCAAGGGATCCTGGTGAGTTCCTTATGTTCAGAGTCTTACTGAAATTACCCTTGAGGGTTTCCATCACAGACTTCATTTCTTCATCTACTTCTTCCAAGTTGATTATATCTTCAACCAAGGAAACATTAATATTCACTTTGATTTGAGACTGTCCTTTTCTTTTGGCTTTGGCTTTCTTGATAACAAAATGGCGGACTGGTACAGCTGGATAAGTCATGTATTGCCTATGGTCATTCTGTCTTCCTCTCAGTATTTTCAGGGTAACGTCTGAAACAGGTCTGGTCAAGGCCACAAGGGAGCTGCAAAAGGCAGGGTGGGCCAAGAGGAGTCACCCTAATCCCAAAGCCGTGACTGAAGACAATCTTTGTGAACATCTGCTTTGATATCTATCACTTTTTCTTTCAAAGAAATTCATGCCAAGGTCAGACACAGCTAATAAAACAAAACTTGTCATTCTTCATATGCAAGGTAGCCTAGGTTCAGTAAGACCTGAATGCAAATTTCAGCTTTGAGCAATTCCCTCTTCTCTGGGTATCATACATCTCAGCCAACACCACCCAGGATACCAGGGAAAGGGTCATATGAAGGTGGCCTCTCACATACTTCTTATGGGAATATAAATTGGTAAAACTTCTCCTGAAGTCAACTTAACAATAAATTTCAGAAATCCTAGACATTACATACCCAAGAACACAATAATTCTACTCTTAGGCCTTTACAGTAAGAGAGTAATTGAACATGGGGGTGAATACTTACATTATAAAGGTGACTGCAGTATTATTTATAATAGTTGAAAACTGGAAAATCACCTAAATGTTCAATGTAGAAGTTGGTTGAGGAATTTCTATGCATTCATCTATACAAGAGAACAGTGTGAACCCATTAAAAATGAAAGACTGTGTATTTACTGATATATGTGGTAAACTGTATTATTGGCCTCAATTCGCCACTTCTTTCTGTGTTCACCAGGCCCTTTGCTGTTTAACTTTGCAGTGCCCTCTCATTATGATCAGGATGAAAATCTCCACCTCTGGATTCAGCCATGTTATATTTTGATCAATGGGATGTTAGTACCTGTGATGTAATCAGAAATTTTATAAGTGTATCCCTAACTGGGCTTGCTCACTATTGTGCCTCTGCGATTGCCATGAGAAGAACATGCCTAAATTCACTTCCTCGTCCGGGAGGAGAACGAACACGTGAAGCAGAGACCAGCCTAGATTAACTAACTCCAGTAAGCTACTGATATATGAATGAGCCCCACTGAGACCAGCAAACTACCTAGCCAAGTCCAGCCTAGCTCAGGTGACCTCTAGCTGACTCATAGATGTACAAGCTATGTAAATGCTTATTGTCGTTTTAAGCCAGCAAGTTTTGGAGTGTTTTCAAAATAATATTTTTGCGGCAAGAGCTAACTGCTAACTTTTAACAATATTTAAATGTCTAGAATAAAAATAGGAAAAAATACAGAACTATACACTCTGAAATGCTAATGGAGGGACTTCTATTAAAAATGGTAAAATGATTACAAGTGTTTATCATCTCTCCCTCTAGAATCCTAAATTACAGTAAAGAAATAGAACTAGTATTGAATGTCAAAGAACAGGAGAGGAGATCACAGCAAAATTAATTTTAACAAATAGTGGAAAACAAAAAACAGGATGAAAGGATATACAACTTTTAGCAATGTGGAAGAAATTACAGCTCACTGGCTTTCATACTAGAATACCAATAAAAACCAAACCAATTCACCCCATAGAACTTCTGAGAAATACAGTACCTGAAGGCATCAGGTACTAGGGAAGGCAAGGGTGAGAGACAAAAATCAAGCCGAATGTTTGTATACGAACCAGTCAAAACCACAGATCCCATCCCAAATTATGTGCATCCAGGTGACTACTCCTACACACTCTATTCCCCTGACTTTCTATCTGCCCCACCCTAAACCCCCAGAATTCCACGAGCCAGTTTTAGAGAACATTAAAGAGACACAGGTCTAGGGTATATTAAGCAAAATGACAGACTGAAGTGAGGTGAGGGCTGAAAAGTAATGAAATTCTATATACTGAAATTAGCCTCCTTCCCTGTTCCTGCTCTCAAAACTCCAGCAGCCAGTCATATGCACCCCCTACCCCACCCCAACCCCAACTCTCCAATTCCAGGTAGGATATTGGAGGATTCCTCTCTGGAAAAACTGAATCATTTCAGAAAAAAATAAAGCCTATAGATGATGACATTTAGGAGTACCTCCACCAAAAAAGGCCAGCCCGCTGCCTAATCTCCCTGCACTGAGGATGATACATCAACAAACTCTGCCCATGCACATGCACAGTCTGCAATCCATATATTAGAACCTTATCCTCTCATAAATAGATGCATATAACAAAAAAATCACCACATATAAGAAAAAAAATCCTCCTATATGAAAGAAGAGTCAAAAGCCACCAGGAAAAAGGAGGGAGGAATAAAAGAGGACCAGAAAGATAGAGGAACTATACTTGAAACAGAAGGAAAGTGAAAAAATATATATACTAAGAGAGACAGAGGGCACTGTAGCAGTAAAACAAAAATGGATGCTTCAAGAAATAATCAGAGATAAAGAACTAAAAATTATGGTAAATAAAATTAATAATTCAAGAAAAGATCTGGAAAATAAAAACAAAGAAATATTGGGTGGGCCATGGTGGCTCAGCCGGCAGAGTTCTCGCCAGCCATGCCAGAGACCCGGGTTTGATTTTCGGTGCCTGGCCATGGGGAAAAAAAAAACAAACAAGGAAATATCTGAGAGAAAGTAAATCAGGGAAATGGAAACATCAACAGAAAAACAAAAAATACAATAAAAATTAGAGTAATCAAGAAATTTCAAAACCCAACAGAAGTCCAAATCAGGAGGAGAGAATTTTTTTTTGTTTAGGAGGAGAGAATTTTAAACATAGTACAAGGATAAGGGCCAGGGATGGGTGGGAGATGAACAAGGGGCTGACTT
The DNA here is from genome assembly GCF_023851605.1 of Tamandua tetradactyla. Lineage (NCBI taxonomy): Eukaryota > Metazoa > Chordata > Mammalia > Pilosa > Myrmecophagidae > Tamandua > Tamandua tetradactyla. Next base: position 18,104,123 of record NC_135327.1, on the reverse strand, counting down.
TGGAGCAACAACCACGAAAGCTGGCAGCCTCTATGGGCTTGGGAGTTAAAGTCCTTCACAATTTCCAACTGTTGGAAGAAGGTCAGAAAGGAGTAGGAGATGGCTTAGTTAGTTGGGGTCTAGATGACAAAGACATGACGTTTACAAGATGACAGGGAAGATAAATGGACCTCCAAGAACAACTTATGAAACCTGAACATACAGTCTTAAAATAGAATGTGGACCTAAACACCCAGAAGCACCCCTCTTTATAAGAAATGCAACGAAAGTTAATATGAATAGAGTTAACACTTCTAATGGGGTGTTGGACCCAAGAGCCATATTAAAGTTAGCAAAATTCATATAGCATCAAAGTTGTCCTGCTAGAGCTTTGGTGCCTAATGATGTCTAAGGAAAATATGAAACTCCCTCAGTCACCTGAAAGACAGTGTTACAGCAATTAATCAAAAAGATAAACCACAGGCCCTGCCCTCAACCCCATTTGATTTAAGTAGTCTTCATTTTCCACAGTAGTAAATTCTCTAGATATATCTTACAGACCTCAAAGTACTGGAAAGGAAGCCCCTGTTCAAAGGCATTTTATGTTAAGATATTACAAATGATAATAATTTTTTGTTCATTTTCAATATATGTTGTGCTATATCAAATTTAAAAAATAGTACAGGAACACTTTTTAGAACTAAAGGACACTAGTTTCAAGACTGAAGGGTGGTTAGAAACTGAGTAGTTTAATTGGTACCACAAGAACAAGTTTTAAATAGATCACAATGATATATAAATTTCACACTCATGAAAATGGTTACTATTAAAAATAAATACAAGCTGCAGTGAATTAGAAAAAAAAAAAAAAAGACTGAAGGGGTCTATCAAGTGCCCAGCACAGTGAATGAAAAGAGACCCACATCAAGGCATAGCATCATGAAATTTCAAAGCATCATGAAATTTCAAAACACCAAGGACGAAAAGCAGATTCTAAAAGCCTTCAGAAAGAAAAATCATGTTATATACAATGGCATCAAACTGCTCAACAGCAACTAGGATTTTAGAAGACAGCGAAGCAATGCCTTCAAAAATGTAAAGGAAAAGTCTTTCCCAGACCAACTACTAATTTCCTGTTAAAGTAAAACAAAGCTATTTTTCAGACATGCAGTGACTCAAAATGAATATCTCACATACCCTTTCTTAAAAAACTACAAGGAAGAACTTTAACAAAACATTGTAGAAAGACAATAAAGGAGAGAAGAAATCCAGGAAAGAAGGGACATGACACAGGAGAACTATGAAAAGAAGTCCTAATGTGACAGCTTTGTACCAGGTCCAGAAGACAACTAAGGATAGATGGGAGCAGGAAGTAGGATGTTTGAGGGAAGTCTCCTGCAAAATAATGGAACTCACAGACTTTTGATGTATTTAAGCATGGAAAAACCATTGTTAGGTACTTGATAGATCTAATGGAGCATCTGAGAGAAAAACAAGGGATTGATACAAAAAAAAAACTAAACAAAACAACAACAACAAAAAAAGCAAGCAAAAACAGACAACTTAACCCCAGGAAAAATAAAAGGCTGTATAAGAAAGGAAAAATAAATACAGTTATTACTTCATCCAGCAGTAAATAATACACACATAATCATAAAATACAGGTACTGACTATTGATTTAATCAAGCTGTGTTATAACTCCTTTAGGAAAGTTGGGATATTGGTACAAAAGAGCTAAATATTTATCTCCCTTAATTGGAACTCAATATATAACGTTGAAAATTCATAATTCATGAAATAACAACGTAATTTCTTATTTAGAAATATGGAAGTAAACACTAGCAACAATCAGAAAGTTGTTGATTCAAAGTTGAACTGGTGGTAGGAAGAGAGAGGAAGAAAACTGTTACTCTCGTTATAAGCCTTTAAAAAATTTTTTTTAAACGATGTTAACAGTGACTCTGAGTGGCAGAACTTCAGGGTGCTTTAATTATTTTTTTATTGGCTTCTCTAAATTTTCTAATTTTTCTATATTCTAGTATTACTTCTGTAATTAAAAATGTATTTTTTTAGTGTTCTATTATTTAAAAAAAAAAGCCACAGCATGTAAATGATACAAAACCCTGTAAAAATCAGGGACTGAGCTTTGTGATCTCCTTCAGGGCCTTACCTTTTATCGTAGTCAAAATGAAGAAAGCAATGAGGGTGTTGTTGATGGCGCAGGTAGACTTGGCAACACAAGACAAGACCGTGTAGGGATTTAAGAGATAGCTGGAGAAGAACACATATATTTTAACATTAGTGATCCTGGGTAAAGGACCAGGAAGTCCTGGCCACCAGGAAGTTCAAGAGATTTACTAAAAGCATACTCAAAGAAGGCAAATTTTTCAGAAATGAGTACTCCCAAATAAATGAGAATGGAATGGGGATTGGAATCAATGAGTAAAAAGGCACCAAACTCTGCCTGTTCTGTGCTAAGTGGTATGTATAAAACCATCACATTTAATCATCACAGATATCTTGTAAACTGCCAATAACATTCCTATTTTGCAGATGAGGAAACTGAGACTCAGTGGGTAAGGAACTTGCCCAGGGTTTCACAAACTAAAAAATTCATTCATTCAGAATCAGGTATTTCTGACCCTAAAGCCTATGTTCTTCTATCTACTTCAGACTTCAAGATTGATAAAATTCTACCAATTCTCACAGAGCCATATATATCTTAGAAATGGTTACAGCTGTCTCTGAAAAACTAGGAAAGTACTTTTTTTCTCAACCAGATACCTAGACTTTAACACAGGCTATAGTAATCCAAAAGGTCAGAGGAGCAGCTTAGATTTCGCCCTCTGATAGTTGAGCAGTATCTACTGAGTCAGACTCAAAGGAAAGAAAAAGAATCTGATGAATTCAACAAGTCAGCTGCCAGAGAACTTCACAGCATCTTGACCCTCTACTGGGGAGGGGGCGGGAGATAAGCCAAAATACCTAGTATTTTCCTGAGGTAGGAAGGAATGCATTAAGAACATGAATTTGAAATGCTTGTGGGTAGGGAAATCTTACATGGTCATGATAGATTATTATTTGTCTTTATTTCTATCCTGCTTTCACAAAGGATTTGAGGCAGCTAAAATGAAAACAGATAATTATAGCAAAACAAAAATATAAATAAAGACTCAAAACCAGGGAAAACATAAATAAAAGGAGAAAGGAAAAGCCAAGGAAAGAAAACCAAATGGGTCTTCCACAGCACTGAAAGAATCAATTTCAAATCTGGCTCTGAGTCTCCTGGCAGACAAAGTGACAAGGGAGAGTAGCTACATAATTCTAATTATCAGATAAGAAGAAACATGCCAGTGTCTCAGGAAGAGATTATATATATTCTGTTTTGCTTGGGTAGGCACCAGGAATCGAACTCGGGTCTCCGGCATGGCAGGTGAGAATTCTGCCACTGTGCCACCATCACCTGTCCGAGATTATAATTATTATCCACAAATAAAGACCTTAAATCTAGTACCTCTCAGTACTGTAAGATTAGCTGTGTCAAAGCCAAAAGCCTAGAAATTGTTGTTGTTATTATTATTTCCAACAAGGCTTATTACATGATCTTTAAAGAAACAGCTGCTGTTATTATAAAATTACCCCCAGGAGACTTAAGAGTCCATAAAGGATTCATAACGCTATTAACCTCTGGTTCTGTTAGTAGTTCCTACCAACTTATGAAATATATAAATATGAAATAACACCACCAAAATTTTTGGAGGGAGGGAAAAAGCCATTTCTAAATAGCAGGTGATGTTTGAGAAGACACTACAGAGCCACCCATCTGGGTTACTGACTCACACATGATGCAAAGGGTTCAATAGACTGCTTTCATAAAGCCCCTTCTAACTCTGAAATTCTAAGGTCATGTTTTTCCATGAGGAATCTTGTCTATCTTTGTTTACTGTATATCCCTAGAAACTAGTATATTATTAATATTCAATGACCGTTGGCCCACTGAATAAAATCTACACATTTGCCTAACTCAGGAATAGAAACAGGAATAACCTGAAAGAAGTAAACTTACTGGCAGCCCTGGTACACTGGGAGAATTCTTTTATAAAGCCTCAATAAGTTTTTCCTTTTTCCACTGATCATCAAGCTGGGATGGCTGTAAATTTGGTTTTCTGAATTACAAAAAGGGGACTAAATTCTACATAAAACATATGAACTCAAAACAACAGTCACATAAACACCAGAATTTTACTCAATCCATGTATGACAACTGAAGAATTTTTTTAGAAACGCTAATTACAAATAGGCTGGGGCCCAGAACAGCATCAAGTTAAAAACATTATTGAAGGGTTTGATTGTGCATGTCCCTGTTTGAGTCTTTGTCCCAACAGAGACAGAATGGCTCTGTCTCTTTTGCTGGCCAGAACCCCAGTTGTGCAACAGAACTACAGAAAATACTTGATGACTAAGACTGCAAATCTCCAAAATTACAACAAACAACATGGGAAAGTCTCATCAGATTTTTCTCGCATTCGTTGGCATTGAGCCCTGTTTTGTTAAGGAATACTTACAACAGGGCCACTTTCAGAGGGATATACCGCATTTCCATAGGGGTTCGGATGAGTTCGGCCACATCTGGAGCATACTGGTCCAGTTCCAGGAGGAGTTTCTGCTTTTTAAACTGGAAAAAATGACAAAACACATGAAACAAATTACTTTCCACCGCGTTAAGGAAGAAGACAAAAATCCTTTCCATAGCCCACACAGCCCCACTAGGTCTGGCTGCAGCTCTTCAAGCTAAGCTCTATTTCCTCACTCCCCACTTCTGGGGTACAACATCATTAACATGTCACCCCCCGGCTCTAGCTCCCAGGCCTTTGCATTTGACCTGAAACATTCTATTCTCTCTTCCCCTAGTTAACTCCTATACAGTCTTTGTGTAGTGATCTCAACTAAATCATCATTTCCTCAGGAAGGCATATTCAACCTGCCTGACAAGGTAAAATCCATGTTCTTTCATAGCACTACTCAGTTATAGTTTTTGTATTTTGATTATTCGACTAGTATCTGTCTCCCTGACTAGCCTATGAGTTTCATGAGCACAGGGGCCACGTTTGTTAGTTCACCATGTATTCCCACTGCCCGGCATAATGGGTAATCACTAAATGCCTGTTGAACGGCCAAATAAATGACAGAGTGACAAAACAATTCTTGGTCATTTTGAAGAGTTATCCTTCAGAGACCTGAGGACTCCAAAGTTCCATTAGCAAAGTGAAATATTTTCATTCAAAGTGGAATAATCCCCTGGGTGTCACAGTATCCTAGATTTTCTTTCTCATTGTCCTCTTTCAAGTTTTTGACTTTCAAGGTTGAAGGGGGTAAGGGGGTGGTTCGTAATGAAGAGAAGCAGAAGAAGGGCTGGATGTGGCTAGGCAGTTGGATAGCTGTGGGATGGGGGTGGAAAACTCTTGCCTTCCCCTGGTGTGTCCCAACAAGTTCATGGGTGTGTTCCAGAATGAAAAAAGGCTGGGCAACCCCATAAGCAAATAAGGGTCAGAATATAGGTGGAAAAAGCCTCTGAATCCAAAATGGGTCAATCTGATGATTTAATAGTCAGAGAATCTTATTCAAACAGTATAAAATCAATGCTGCAACCTATTGGAAAACAGTATTTCAGAGGAGTCAAAGGAAGCAAGCACCTATCTGTGTAAAAGATTTAATAACAAAAGAAGCAGATCACAATAGACTATATACAGCATTGTATTATATATACATAAAGAAAAAAACATGTAAAACAATACTAACAATAAAACAATACTATATATTTAGGGATATATACAAATGTATAAAAGTATAAGGTCATCTGTGGGAATGACAGCACTAAATTCAGAACAGTGATTACTAGAGGGAGGGACATAAGGAGATGAAAGTATAAGCAAGGAGCATGTGTATAATGTTTTAATTTTTAAGTTGAAAACTAGTTCATAAATATATTATTCTTTATATGTTTCTGTATATCTTAGGTACTTTAGGATTTGAAAATTTAAAATAATCCTTTAAAAGACTACCTTTCAGTCTGAAAGAAAATTTAGGGATGATCACAGGAATACAGGTAACCCCAGATTTCCTGCATAAAGTTAGGCAGAGGTTTAATTAGAAAAACTCCCTTTGAACTTCTCTCTGTTCTCACAGCAGGCAGAGTCCTTAGATAGTTAAGTGATGGGAATTCTCATCCCAACAAGTAAGATTTATACTACTGTTCACAGCTGGGGTTGTTTAATTAAAAGGAAAATTAACATGATTTTATCAGAGAGAAGGGGTCTGGCTTAGAAAAACAAGTACTCAGTGAGGACAGCTACAGCAGTGGTAGAAGGAAAGAGGCCCCACTAGCTAAGGGTTCTGGAGTTCTGATGCGCTGGGAATGGAGGGTGTGAAATCCAAAATGAAGGTTGTTAGAAGGAAACAAGGAGCTCACTCAGAGGCAGTCAGAAAGACAGGTGGGAATGCAGACCAATTCCCTGAGTGGGAATTTAGCCAGCAGGGTTGAAGTGAGAGATGAAAGCAGCTAACAGGAACTGTGGACCCTAGGCAAAGGTGGCATTGTGCCAGCAATATAAGAAGATTATTTCTTGTAACAATAATCTTCTAAAATACTTTAAAACAGAAATGAACGGAGACTCTCCAGGAGGGAAGGGGCACTCAGGTCAGCAGTGCCTAGATTCTCTCCTACCTCTTTTTGTCTCCTTCAATTGCACCATACAGCCACCACTATACCTGGCCTCACAGGCCCAATACTCAGCTCCTTTATGCACAGACAATAGGACTGAAAAATCCCCATTGCATCCAGCTAGAGACAGGAAGGTGTTGGAAAAAAACTAAGGAGAAATTAAAAGTAAATATGCCAAGAAATATATATAAAAAAATGGGGTTAGAGAGTTCCATTTAAAATCCAAAGATAAATATTTCTAGCTATTTCAGGAGCCCTTGAAAATGATGAAATTTAACAAGATCACAGGAGAGGTTAAATGTGTCCTGAAGTGTAGTTACATGGGTGTTTTACCTTTGTGATTGTTAATCAAGGTGCATACTTTGCCATACATATCTTATATTTCAATAGAAATTTGTGAATAAAAAGCCTCCAGGGCAGTCTTTCTTCCCTTCTCCCCATTTTCCCATTCAGTTGTCCTTTCTTTGTCCCTTAGAAAATTTGGTTTTGTAAGTACATAAATCCCCTACTTCATATAAAGAGCTTTTTCTAATCACTGAAGTTTTATTTACAACCAAATGTATCCCAGAAGACCATGGTACAGAGGGGAAGACTCCTCTCTTACCCCATCCTCAATTGTTAGCCTCAGCACATTCCAAATTCAGGAGCCTATCCCCAAGTTTACAATCCCCTAGTCAATGATAAAGGTTTTTTATCATTGCCCTACATACCACCTGCAGCTTTCTATAGACATGGATTTATTTTTTCCCACTGTTTCATATTGAAATATTTCAAACTACAGATAAGTTGAGAATAAATCAATAAACACCCACACCTAGATCTACCAATTTTTAATATTTTGCCACATATCTTTTATCTCTACACACACATACACGTACATCATTTTTTTTTCTTGCCAAACCATCTGAAAGTAAGTTGTAGACATCAAGGCATTTCCACCGTAAATATTTTAGCAAGTATCTTCAAAGAAGAAAGACTGTGGTCTAAATGCACAATCTTGGAAAAGAAAATAACCACTGTTAATTTATTTCTGGATTTCTCAGCTTATGAATCTTATCTTCCATTATTTCATCTCTGGAACTTAAGAGAATCTTGCTAAAGCATTTCACCTTAGTCATTAAAACTTTTCAAGTTATGTTCCATTTGTTTAAGATGTATACTCCCTGGTCTTATTGATACTAACTCTCAAAAATGACATATACACAAACACATGCAATTTTTCATACCATTTCAAGGGTTTCAGAGGTCCTTAAGTTTAAATGGACCTCAAGCTAAAAACCCAAAATCTACATATTTAAAAAAATCTCTTTGAGGTTTAAAATTCTAGAATTCACTGGTTTTATTTGTTACTAATAATCAATTCCACAGAAAGGCTGACTACAATTTCTGGTTCTATTACTTGCCAACAGAAGTGAAAATGAACCATGAACAGACAACAGCGAGAGGATGCAGCATTCGGTCACCCTTGCTGAAATCCTCTCACTGGCTCCCAGCCAATCAAAAGGACTGGAGTCAACTTTTTTTATAACTACATGGATAATAAACATAGTTACCTCTCCCAGAACCTAGAAAATGAAAATGGTTCCACTATGCAATTCCTCTTAGCTATTCATATGGACCACGACTTAAGTTTACATCATCACATCTAGTGTTGAGCGTTCTTTTAACAGGCACTTAATACATGTCAAATTTTTCAATTAAAATTGCTTTCTGCAAAAAAGAGAAACTACATTGGGAACCCAATTTTCACGGGGATAGGGATAACACAAGTAGTTATAAGCTCTATTTATTTTTCCTTGAAAGAAAAATAGATGAAACAACTGGAAGATTTCTAAGGATCCTCACTAAATATAACTGTATTCCAATTCTGCTTATTCCAGAAGGCCTGACCTAGAATAGGCATGTGGATATTAATAGTTAATAATAACTACATAGATTAATCTGACCTTTCTGTATCATTAGTAAGGCTATCTTGTGGGTTTGGATTTCGTTCTTCCAGGACTGGCTGAACAGGCCAGAAGCTTCACTCCCACTCCTTAGCATTTTAAAACAGTTGGATCTTTAAGTACATGACCTTTGATTCTCTGTAATAACAGAGACCAGCAGCCTACCAAGTTCCACCAGCTGTTTCACCCTCTGACTACTTACCACAACTTTATTGAAGTCCTGGATTGCAAAATACAGTGCAATAGCAGTGAGTGCATCAGTTATCTGTCAAGACAAAGAGAAATAAGAAAGAGTGTAGTAATAAGAATTAATATAGGAGTGATTTAATGCTGGCAGAGTCTGGAGTTTTGGATAGCGTGGAATACCCAGGACTGTACTCTTACAAAGTCAGGAAGATCCTCCACCTCACAGTCATGCACCCCATCTTTGACTACCAAAAGATAAGGTCCATTCAGAGAGGCCCTATCATAGCTCTGACTGGAAAACCCTTAGGATGAAGGCCCATCCAGCACACTTCAGTTTGGTCACCCACGTATGCTCTAGCATTTCAAATTACTTATGTTTTCTGTAAATGGTAATAATATCCACTGCTTTTTAGAACAGGTAAGTACTCCCAAAAATGGCAGCCATTATAATTAAGGAATACTTCAGTGGACCGCCTAGGTATTTCTTGATCGTAGACTTGGAAAGTATTTCAAATTATTATGTTTCTCAAAACACATTTCTGTTATCTCAATTTTGGAGGTTCTTGTCCCTGAAAGTCTCATGAGGCCTATGTCCTATTCCAAATGACTCACAGAATCTCTTGGCAGAAGCCAAGGAAGTTTGGGGTGCTTTCCACACTTGTAGCACAATTAAAGCCAATCATAGTATCATGGAGATAGAAAATTCAAAGTTACATAGTCCAGAAACCAAAATCTAAAAAAGAATAAGGAATAAGAACTGATCAGGTGTCAGAAACCATTCCATACATTTCCATAATACTGTCACAGTTCCATGAATTCAAATTAAAGAATGTTTTGGGTGGGTCACAGTGGCTCAGCAGGCAGTTTTCATTTGCCATGCCAGTGACCCAGGTTCAATTACCAGTGCCTGCCCATGTTTAAAAAAAAAAAAAAAAAATTAAAGATATGTTTTACTTTTTTACTTTTATTTTCTTTTAAAAGTTTTTATTTTCTGAGCACCTCAAAAAAGATTTTTCCTTAAAAACAAGATGACAAAAAAAAATGCAAAGTTAAATAGATGTACATACAGATTTTTTTTAAACTTTTTTTTATTGTGTAGTATAATATATATACAAAGCAAAGAAATAAAAAAGCAATAGTTTTCAAAGCTCTCTTCAAAAAGTCGTTACAGGACAGATCCCACAGTTTGTCATGGGCTACCATATGATCCTCTCACATTTTTCCTTCTAGATGTCTCAGAATATAGGAGGCAAGCGAAGCAGGCTTAAATATTTTCTTATTATCACAATCGACTTTTTTTTCCTTCTTTTTTTGTGAACAATAACATATATACAAAAAAGCTATAAATTTCCAAGCATAGCACCACAATTAGTTGTAGAACATATTTCAGACTTTGACTTGGGTTACAATTTCACAATTTGAGGTTTTCACTTCTAGCTGCTCTAAAATACTGGAGACTAAAAGAGATCAACTTAATGATTCAGTGTTCATATTTATTTAAGCCTTGTCTTCTATGTATAATTCCACTATCACCTGTGATCTTTCCATACCTCTCATTGGGGTTGTTTGGGCTATGGCAATTCTAAATTTTTTATATTGGAAGGGTCTGTCACTAATATGGGGGAGGGAGGTGGAACCCATCTGATGTTCTGGAGAGGTTGGGCTAGGTTTCAGGGCTTATCTGGACCAGTGACCCATCTGGAGGTTGTAGGTTTCTGGCAAATTATTTTAGTGCATGAAATCCTTGTGGAATCTTATAAATTGCCCTAGGTGTTCTTTAGAATTGGCTGGAATGGTCCTGGTTGGGGATTGGAAGGTTATGATAGGTAGCAAGATCTACTTGAAGCTTGCATAACAGCAACCTCCAGAGTAACCTGTCGACTCTATTTGAACTCTCTGTCACTGATACTTTATTAATTATACTTCTTTCCGCCCATTTGGTCAGGATGGAATTGTTGATCCCATGGTGCCAGGTCTGGATTCATCCCTGGGAGTCCTCTCCCACATTGCCAGGGAGACTTTCACCCCTGGATGTACATATTGATTTTATATGGAAAGTTAACTTACCATAAAGACCAATTCAGCATAGTCAACCAGGAAGTGAAAAAGATATATTATTAATGGAGTCTGCAGGAAGAAAAACAAAAAATTATATTAAGTTAAACCTTACTGTTGTCAGTTTCTAGAGTAGGGAGATTTAAAAAAAGCTGTTTTGTCAGCAAACACCCCTTTCTTTCCTAGAATACCATCTATGCTAGTTGGCCAGTGTACACATGACGGGGAATAATTTAGTGTCACTGGCTCATTTTGTGCCACTGGGACTATTTGCTGAATTGACTAAAGGATATAAACAAAATCTGACGTGTTAAATATCTTTTGAAGAACTGTTAACACACTAGAGTTATGAGGTGAACTTTAGTTTGAAGACATATATAATAGCCAAAGGAAACTTCATAATGGGAACAAGATCACTGAATTTATAAACTGGATTGGGAAATGTTTATCATTCTTCTGTTCTCTGGGAAATTTGTATAAGATTGGTGTTACTTCTTCCTTAAAAAGTTGGGAAAATTCACTGTGAAGCCATTGAGGCTTGGGTTTTCTTTAATAGATTTGTAATAACAGATTCAATTTTTTTCGCAGATAATCTACTATTCAGGTTTGCTATGCTTTCTTTGTCAGTTTAGGTAAATCGTATTTTTCTAGTAATTTTTCCATTTCATTTAAATTTTTAGGTATATTAGCATAAGGTTCCTAATATCTTATTTTGCAGTGTCTGTAGGATCTATAGCGATCTCCTTTTTCATTCCTGATATTGGTAAATTTATCTCTTTTTTTTTTTATCTTGACAAAGGTTGCCAGAGCTTTCTCAATTTTATTAGTCTTTTCAAAGAGCCAACATTGGCTCTGCTGATTTATTGTATTACATTTTTTTCCTATTTCACTCACTTCTGAGCTTCACTGTGTCCTTCAACATTTTTTGGGGTCTAAACAGCCTTTTTTTTCTTTTTTTCACGAATGAAAAAAAGTCCGAATTTCAGGCTTTGTTTTTTTCTGTTGTATTCACTCAAGGCAATAAAATTTTCCCAGAGTATGGCTTTAGCTGCATTACACAAGTTTTTGTGTTATTTTTTCATTATCATTCAGGTCAAACTATATTCTGTTGTCCATTGAGATTTCTTCTTTAACTGATGGACTACCTAAAATGTAAAATGTTTAATTTTCAAATATTTGGAGGGGGGTCATTTTATATTTTTGTAGCTGGTTTCCAGCTTAATTTTATCTTTTCTGTGTAAAAGAAAAGATACTCTGTAAGATTTCAATAATTTAAATTGTGATGTTACTTGCTTTATGGTCCATCATATGGTACAATATTTCATGTATTTGAAAAGGATATGCATACTAACATTTATGAGTACAGCATCCAATCTATAACATTTAGGTTAATTCTGGTAATGGTTTCCTCAGATATTCTATACCCTTACTGATATTTTGGTCTGTCTGTACTATCAATGATTGAGAGCAGAGTGTTAAAAATCTCTCACTATGACTGTGGATTTGTCTATTTCTCCTTTAGTTCTGTCAAATTTTGCTTTACATATTAAGCTATGTAGTTAGATGCATTTGTATATAGAATTACTATATCTTCTATAGGTGGATTGATCTTTTTTATCATTATAAAACAATCCTCTTTATCTCTAGTAATGTTTCTTGCTTCAAAGTCTACTTAATCCAATATTAGTACATCTACATAAGCTTTTTTGGGTTAATGTTTGCATAATACATTTTTTTCATATTTTCCGTTTATACAGGTGAAATCACATTATTTTTTAACTTTAGTCTTATGGAGGTATAACTGCTATACAATAACTTGCACATATTTAAAGTATACAATTTGAAAAGTTTTGACATACATATATACCCATGAAACCATTACCACAATCAAGATAGTAAACATAGCCAACATTCCCCAAAGTTTATTAATTTCACTATTGTTTCCAAAGAACAAGTTTTCAGATTCAGTAATTTTCTCTATTGTTCTTCTGTTTTACATTTCATGTTTCCACTTGGATCCCTATTAGTTCCTTTATTCTACTTACTCAGCTTAATTTGCTCTTCTTTTCTTCTTCTTCTTCTTTTTTTTTTCTAATTTTTTTAAGGTAAGAGCTGAGGTCATTGATTTGAGACCTTTTCTTGTTTCTAATACAGCTATAAATTTCCCTATGAATGCTGTGTTAGTAGCATCCTACAAATTTTGATAAGATGTATTTTCATTTCCCTTCAGTTCAAAATACTTTCTAATTTCCCTTTTGATTTCTCCTTTGATCCATGAGTTATTTACAAATGTCTTATTTAGTTTCTAAATATTTGGGGATTTTCCAAATATGTTTCTGCTATTAATTTTTTATTTAACTCAATTTTGGTCAAAGACCATATACTCTGTGACTTGAATTCTTTTAAATTTATTGAATATTGTTTTCAAGCCCAGAATATGGTCTAACTTAGAAAATGTTCTGTATGCACTTAAAAAGAATGTGTATTCTGTTGTTGTTAGATGAATTGTTCTATAAATGTCAGGTCATTTTGGTTACTAATGTTATTCAAGTCTTCTATATAGTTATTAATTTTCTGTCTATTTTTTTATCAATCATTGAGAGAAGGATGTAGAAATCTCTGACTACAACTGTAGATTTGTCGATTTCTCCTTGTAGTCTCTCAATTTTTACTTCATGTATTTTGAAGTTCTATCATTAGGTGCATAAATGCTTAGGACTGTTAAGTTCTCTTAATAATTGACTACTTTATCATTATGAAATGACCTTTTCCATCCCTGGAGATAGTCTTTGCTCTGAAAGGCTTTTTTCTTCTTTTTCTTTCTTTTTTTTTACTACCTTATGGTCTGTCTCTCTGAAATATAAGCACCAGGAAGATAGGAAATATGTCTTATTTCATATTCTACACCCTAGCATAGGGGTTAGCATTTGCTATGTACTTAATAAATCTTTATTAAATGAAGGACAGAAATGACTGGAGTACATATACCAGATATAGACCTATACACCAGGTATTAGCAAGCACCTGCTCCTAAGCAGAGTATAGTAAAATGAATGGAACAACTATAGAAGACATTTCAAGAGTATTACATGAGCCATGAAAGAGATAAGCACAAGATGCTTTGAAGGATATAGGAGAAACAGCTAATCTAGACGAAGGCAATGAAGGACAGCTTCCTGGAGGGAAGGTAAAATCTAAGCTAAGATCTGAATAATCGAGCCAACCAGAGAAAGTGGGAAGAACTGTTTTCCATGAGTAGATAATAGTATAAGCAAAGACCTGTATGTAATAGAGACTGTAGTACTATAAACAGAATGACAGTATACCAAAACTCTCTTACGGGGTTCCTATTCTCTCTAGAAAACATACTACCCAAGGCCCACTGCATATTAAGCCCTTGTGGCTAGTGAGCTACTCTCTGGTATGCCCACACACATCTGTTCCCAGCAGTTGATGCAAAAGACAGTTATCTCTATGAAAACTAAGCTGAATGCTTTAGAGAGAGAAAAAAGCACTGTTCTGAAAAAGAGAGAGAGCTATAAAAATTAGGAGACTAATTTTTATCAAATTAGTCAAATTAGAAGACTTCTATTTCACAATGATAAGGACAGTGAGAATGGTAAAGGGAGTGTAAAGAATTGTGATGATAAACAGGTCCACAGAGCCTTGTTTGCATGCCCCTCTATGATGTTTGTATTTTACCCTGTGGTCAGTGGTGAGTAGTCAAAGGTACTAAGCAAAGCACTGACAAAGTCAGATTCACATTTTAGAAAGATGATTCTAGCTGCGGAACAAAGAATAAATGAGCAAGACTGAATGTGGAGTTGTCAGGAAACTATTGTGGTACTCCAAGCAAGAGCTGATGGTGGCCTGTTTAACTATTATTATTATTTTTTTTAATAATTAAAAATTTTTCTTAAACATAACAAAATACAAACATGAATATTCTTACCATATGATCATTCCATTCTTGGTATATAATCAGTAACTCACAATATCATCACAATAGTTGTATATTCATCACCAGGATCATTTCTTAGAACATTTGCATCAATTCAGAAAAAGAAATAAAAAGAAAAAAACTCATACATACCGTACCCCTTATTCCTCCCTCTCATTGACTGCTAGTATTTCCATCTACCTAATATATTTTAGTCTTTGTTTCCCCTATTTTTTTTTTATACCTGTGGTAGTTAAGTTCAAGTGTCAACTTGGCTAGATGAAGGTGCCTAGTTCTATTGCCGTGGACATGAGCCAATAGCCTGTGAACTTCATCTGTTGCTGATTACATCTGCAGTCAGCTAGGAGGCATGCCTGCTGCAATAAATGATATTTGATTTAATTGGCTGGTATTTAAATGAGAGAGCTTAACGTAGCACAACCCAAGCAGCTCAGCGTACCTCATCTCAGCACTCACAGCTCAGCCCCGGCCTTTGGATTTGCAGAAAGGAATCACCCGGGGAAAGTTGTTGGAACCCACAGGCCTGGAGAGAAGGCCAGCAGAGATGGCCCTGTACCTTCCCACTTAAGAAAGAACCTCAGTTGAAAGTTAGTTGCCTTTCTTCTGAAGAACTATACATTAACTAAATAAATCCCCTTTTATTGAAAGCCAATCCATCTCTGGTGTGTTGCATTCTGGCAGCAAACTAGAACAATACCTCTTATCTCTCCCTTTCATTGATCACTAGCATTTCGATCTATTTTAACATTTATTCCCCTATTATTTACTTATTTTTAACCCATATGTTTTTCACATCTGTTGATAAGGTAGATAAAAGGAGCATCAGGGATGAATATGCAACTATGTGATGATATTAAGAATTACTGATTATATATGTAGAATGGAATGATATGTTAATATTTTTGTTTGTTTTTTTGTTAATTTTTTTAATTAATAAATAAAATTAAAAATTTAAAAAAAGGAGCATCAGACACAAGGTTTTCACAATCACACAGTCACACTGTAAAAACTATATCATTATATAATCATCTTCAAGAAACATGGCTACTGGAACACAAGCTCTACATTTTCAGGCACTTCCCTCCAGCCTCTCTAATACACCTTAACTAAAAAGTTGATAGCTATATAATGTGTAAGAATAACCTCAAGGACAACCTCTCGACTCTGTTTGAAATCTCTCAGGCATTGACACTTTATTTTGTCTCATTTCTCTCTTTCCTCTTTTGGTCTAGAAGGTTTCCTCATTTACTTGATGTCTGTCACAGCTCATTCTAGGATTTCTGTCCCATGTTGCCAGGAAGGTTTACACTCCTGAGAGTCATGTCCCACGTGTTTTACTATTCTTTTTTAATTTAATTTTTGTTTTGCATGGGCAGGCATTGTTTACTATTCTTAAGAACTAATTTTATGGGTTGAAATAGGATTTTTTGAGCTTTCTAAGAAACAAAAATTGCTGTCACAGTTTTCATTGGAAAGCATGTTCCAAAGAACCATATTATTGCCAATTAGCATATAAACTATCTGTGGACTGCAGACTCTTCACAACTTATTTGCCATTAAAAATGGTAACTTCTACAGAAGCTTCACCTCCTTAACAAAATACAATCCAGAAATCACTTCCAATACAAGTGTAAAACCTCCTTATTCTCATCATATCTAAAAAAGGGGCTGTTTCTAAATATGATTTTCAAAAACAGATCTTTTAAAATGTTTTCACAAAATAAATAGAGTTTAGGCTTTGTTTATTATAAACTATTTTTAGTACCCAGAAAAGAAAACAAGAACACTTACTTCATGAAATACTGCTCCAGAATAAGGAGACACTCCCAAGTCCAGCAATGAGAGGCCTTCAACCACTGAAAAATAAGACATCCAAGTTCACTCAAATTTCACAGACTTATGCAGATGGCCATAAACCAAATTATTGCATATTTCTAGGACCAAGAAGGACCTCAGAGTTTGTCATCTCCAACAAGTGACTTTAAGTCTTGATGTGAACATCTCCAGTGATGGGGAATTTTCTTCCATACAGCAGATCCCTTTCCACTATGGGGCACTGCTCATTATTGAAAACTTTATGTTAAACTATAAGAGCTCCCTGTAACTTCCATCAACTCTAAAATATTACTTATTTCTGTACATTCTGCCCTATTCCAAAACAAAATAAACCAAAAAATTAGAAGCGGGTGCAAAACGATGTTCACAGTGTGGAGAAACCAACATTCACTTTCAGGTGTTGCTTGTTTGAGTGACACTTGTAACGATCTTTCTAGAGGGCAAATGTACTTTTTAAGCATGCAGATTTTTTTTTTAACTTTTTTTATTAATTAAAAAAATTAATAAACAAAACATTTAAATATCATTCCATTCTACATATACAATCAGTAATTCTTAATATCATCACATAGTTGCATATTCATCATTTCTTAGTACATTTGCATCGATTTAGAAAAAGAAATAAAAAGACAACAGAAAAAGAAATAAAATGATAATAGAGAAAAAAAAGACTATACGTACCATACCCCTTTCCCCTCACTTTCATCTACCACTATTTCAAACTGAATTTATTTTAACATTTGTTCCCCCTATTATTTATTTTTATACCATATGTTCTACTCTTCTGTTGATATAGTAGCTAAAAAGAGCATCGGACATAAGGTTTTCACATTCACAGAGTCTCATTGTGAAAGCTATATCATTGTTCAATCATCATCAAGAAACATGGCCACTGGAACACAGCACTACATTTTCAGGCAATTCCCTCCAGCCTCTCCACTACATCTTGAACAACAAGGTGATATCTACTTAATGCGTAAGAATAACCTCCAAGATAACCTCTCGACTCTGTTTGGAATCTCTCAGCCATTGACACTTTGCCTCATTTTACTCTTCCCCCTTTTGGTCAAGAAGTTTCTCTCAATCCCTTGATGTTAATTCTCAGCTCATTCTAGGGTTTTTCTCAGTCCTTTGATGCTGAGTCTCAGCTCATTCCAGGATCTTTGTCCCATGTTCCCAGGAAGGTCCACACGCCTGGGAATCATGTCCCATGCAGAGAGGGGGAGGGTGGTGAGACTGCTCATCATATTGGCTGGAGAGAGAGGCCACATCTGAGCAACAAAAGAGGCTCTCTAGGGGGTGACTCTTAGGCCTAAATTTTAAGTAGACTTGACCTATCCTTTGTGGGGTTAAGTTTCATATGAACAAATCCCAAGATTGGGGGCTCAGCCTATAGCTTTGGTTGTCCACACTGCTTGTGAGAATATCAAGAATTCAACTTGGGGAAGTTGATTTTCTCCCCACTCTCAACATTCCCCGAAGGGGGCTTGCAAATACTTTTCCAGTCACTGATCAAATCATTCTGGGATTCATCGGGGGATCACTCTGGACAAACCAACGAAGTCTCATGTGCTACCTGAGATTCCAAGTACTTATGACATTCAATCAAACTATCTACATGAGTTATATTAGGAAATGCTCTAGTCAAAATCTAAATATTGTAACAAATAAACATTTTTTGCTTTAGTCTCACACATAAGGTGACATTTTAAAGTATTAATTATCATCTATTTTCAGCACCCTGCAGTAATGACATTCCTTTGTTCTTCCTCAAAGCATGCAGCTTTTGACACAGAAATTATTGTTCTTAGGGTAATTTATTTTAGGGAAATAATCTGATAGGTTCTCAAAGAGATGTATTCATTATAATGTTTACAATACAAATTAGTGTCCATTAATGGAAATTTATTTAAATTAATTATAACGTATATACATATATACACATACATACACATGTACCAACACAATAGAATATTTTAGAGTTAAAAATTAAACTATGGTGTAGAAAACGTAGGGAAACACCTTCAAAATCTAGTAATAGGAGGTAGCTTCTTAAATTGTACACCTAAAGCACAAATAGTGAAAGAAAAAATAGATAAATGGGAACTCCTTAAGATCTAGAGTGTCTGTGCCTCAAAAGACTGTCAAAAAGGTGAAGAGGCAGGCAATTCAATGGGAGAAAATATTTGGAAAACACATATCGGACAAAGGCTTGATATCCTCTATACATAAAGAAATCATACAGTTCAACAACAAAAGAACAAATGATCCAAATATAAAATGGGCAGAAGATATGAATAGACTACTTTCCCAAAGAGTAAATACAAATGGCTAAAAAACACATGAAGGGATGCTCATTTTCATTAGCTATAAGAGAAATGCAAATCAAGATGACAATGAGATACCACCTCACACCTGTAAGAATGACTGCTATTAAACAAACAGAAAACTACAAGTGTTGGAAAGGATGTGGAGAAATTGGAACACTTATTCACTGTGGGTAGAAATGTATAACGGTGCAGCCGCCATGGAAAACAGTTTGGCAATTCCTTAGAAAGTTAAATCTTGAGCTGCCCTATGACCTGGCAATACCAATACTTGGTATATACCCAGAAGAGCTGAAAGCAGTGATACAAACAGACATTTGCACACCAAAGTTCATAGAGGTACTATTCACAATTGCCAAAAGATGGAAACAATCCAAGTGCCCATCAACAGACAAGTGGAAAAACAAAATGTGGTACATACACATGATGGAATATTATACAGCAGTGAGACAAAATGAAGTCTTGAAGCATATGACAACATGGATGAATTTTGAGAACAAAATGCTGAGTGAAGTCAGACATGAAAGGATAGACACTGTATGATTTCACTATTACAACTCTGATAATCTCAGAGGTGACACTGTAGAATATAGCAGACCTAGAGGCAAGGAAAGGCTACCCAATGAGGTTGAACTTAAATGCAAGGTAATAGATAGAAATAATGGTAACTATTTAGTGGGATCATATAAGTAACATTGCCATATTGAAGGTGAATATGATTGAAAGGGGATGTATAGTGCCATGTATTCCACTGATTAAATATACAATTATAAATAAGTTCTTGCATGAATCATTTCAAAGGTTTGATATTGAACAAAGTTAGTAGAAGGGTTTAGGGGGAAAACTAAAAATGCATCCTATGGCTGTTAGTTAATAGGAAGACATTAACAGTACCACAGCACTATCAGGGACAACTAATTAGCAGGGAGGGATATGTGATAAGGAGTAGGTTTGAATTGGTATTTGGTGAGGCTGTATTTGTTGGCTCTTTGTCTCTAATGACCAATGAAAACTGTCTAAAAAATGAGAGTTCTGCTGACTGTACAACCAAGTGAGGATACTGTAAGACATGTTTTGTTTATTTTGGACATCATTCATGATGCCCAATAGATGGAGGGAGTCTCACAATGACTGAGAAGCACAATGGTGAATTGTGACATATTTATATGATGAAATATGCAGTTTTAAAAAGGAAGGACATTGAGAGGCATGCAATGAACTGAATAAACCTTGGTGACAATGTGTTGTGCAAAATAAGCTGGAAACAAAAGGTCAAATACGCTAAGGTCTCTTTCAGAAAATACTTATAAAACTGGAGCCTAGATTTTAAGCCCTTACAGCAACCACATTTATTCTGAAGTTCCAAGTGTATTTCTAGATTTTGAGACACTAAGCTATATGTGAATCAGCTGGCATTTTCCTGGAACATTGTGTAACTCTGTGACACCTAAGACCCAATGTTACAGCCCTGAAAGTTAGCACAGCTATATACAATAAAGAGTTAAAGTAACCAAAAAAGAAATCAGGGCTCAGAAGTAAAAACAAAGCCAATCTGAATGGGACTAAGGTAAATCAAAATACAGGGTAAAAAAATGATAATGCATGTACTCTAGACCTTCACCTATTATATCAGACCAAATGCAGAGAGGTTTATTAGGTTCATAACTTAAATTTTCTGCAATAAACAATCTAAATCAACGTGTCTGGATAGTTCATTTAACAACCCAAACTCCTGGAGTCTAGAACAGGAACAAGGTCTTGTAATTCTGAATAGCTTAATGTAATACCCAGATACATCTCAGACTATAGTAGGCTGATAATTAAAAAGTATTGGCAAAGTCCCTTGAGGGTTTAAAGGGGAAAAAAATGGAACTATTAAACTCTCCATCTAGGAAACCCCAGGAACCCTCTCAACCACTAGGGACTCCCAAGAAAATAGGCCAAGCCCTTGATTTTGAGGTTTGCCCTTATGAAATTTATTTCTGTAGTGAAGAAGCTAAGACTACCTACAACAAGGCCTAAGAGTTGCTTCTAAGAAACTTCTTTTGTTGCTCAGATGTGGTCTCTCTCTGTCTCTCTCTCTCTCTCTAAGTCAACTCTGCAAGAAAAATCACTACCTGCCCCACTATGTGGGACATGACATTCAGGGGTGAAAGTCTCCCGGACAACATGGGGCATAACGCCCGTGAATGAATCTGGCCCTGGCAGCTTGGGATTGACAATGCTTTCCTGACCAAAAGTGGGAAAAGTACAATAAAATAAGGTATCAGGGGCTAAGAGAGATGAAAAGGAGTCAAAAGGCTATTCTGGAGGTTACTCTTAGCACTTCAGTTAGGTAGTGCTAGTTGCCATGGGATGCTAAACCCCAACCAACATCATTCCTGTTAACTCTTAAGTGCACCTAAGGCTTGAACTGAGGCTCTGTAAAAGTTTCATGCATTAAGTTTGCTTTCCTGGAACCTACAATTTCCAAAAGGTTCCTAGGCCAGGTAAATCCTGAAACCCAGAGGGACCAGCCTCTCCAAGTTCACTAATTATATCACCCTATTTAGTGTCAACACCCCTTCTCAACATGAAAAAGTCAGAAAGGGCATTGCCTAAAGATCCCTAAAGACTAGGAGAAGAATCAAAGGAGAAGAAGGAATTATAACAAAGAAAATAGGATTTGTGAATACAACAAATTTGTTGAGTACAACTGTTGAATCACTATATAGATATTGCTTCTAGCCTCCAGTGTTTTGGAGCAGCTAGAAGGAAAAATCTGAAATAGTGGAATGGTAACTCATAACTAACTCTGAAATCTGTTCTATAACTACTTGTTTAAATGTATTTTGAAAATTATTGCTTTTTCTTTCTTTTCTTTGTATATATTTCACAATAAAAAATGTTTTAAATATATGCTATGATATAAATAATTGAATAAATAAATAATGGGAGAGAAAGGATAGCGCTTTCTTAAAAAAGAATCCTTAAAGAAGAATTCTAAGTAATAAATATATAGAAGGGAAGACAGAAATAGAAAGTCACCATATGGAAGATACCACAGTGATAATTATGAAAGACAAGTATCATCGATGGATGCTAAAATTAATAGGCAAAAATATGATAAGAAACAAAATACTTTGGAAAGGGAAAAATAAAATTTTACACTGGATAAAATATTGGCACTCACTACGTTCACCACATGATCAAAATTAACATCACCCATAATATCTTGACCAGGCAACATCAACATCATGTACCACTTTATATGATGCACCAAGACAGTCATAAAAACACTACGGGGCATTATACTGATATTTCTTTTAGTCTCCAGGACCTTAGAGCAGCTACAAGTAAAACCCTAAAATTGTAGAATTTTAACCCATACCAAACTCTGAAATCTGTTTTATAACTAACTTTTGCGATGTACTTTGAAATGCATTGCTTTTTTGTATGTATGTTATTTTTCACAAAAAAATTTTTAAAAAGGAGAAGTATAACAGAGAAGATAGGATTTAGCAAACGAGTATGACTGCTGAATCATTATATTAATATTTATTTTGGCTTCTAGTGTCTTGGAGCAGCTAGAAGAAAAAACAAAAAAGTGTGGAACTGTAACCCATATCAAATGTTAAAATCTGTTCTATAACTACTTGTTAAAATATACTTGGAAATTTGTTGCCTTTTGGTTATATATGTTATATATATTCACAATATGTGGTTATATATCCACAATAAAAAAAATGTTAAAAAAGAAAAACAAAAACACTTCTGGGGACCTGTGTCAAAAATGTGGTATGCTTACCAAAAATGTATGACCTCAATATAATCAGAAAACATCAGACAAATCCAAGCTAAGATATATTCTATGACATCACCAGCCAGCAAGTACTCTTTAAAAATGTCAAGGTCCCATACACTTCCCCCCCGACACACACACATACACAAAAAGCCAAGGTAATAAAAGACAACGCAAGTCTGAGAAACTGTTCCAGATTAGAAGAGACAATGGAAACATGACAATTAACTGCAATGAGGAATCACGAGTAAGATCTTGGACCAGAAAAAGGATAATAGTGGTACAAATGGCAAAATTCTAATAAAACCCGTGGATTATTAGTTAACTATTAGTTAATAATATCATATCAATGTTAATTTCCTAGATTAGATGATTTTACTGTGGTTATATAAGATGTTAACTTTAGGAGAAGATAAACGAAGGGGAAACAAGGGCTCTATTTTTGCAACTGTTTTGAAAATCTAAAGTTATTTCAAAATAAAGAATTAAAATAAAATAGTATACTAGATCTATATTTACTGAAGGAAAGAATGTCCATGAAATATCCTTAAATGGAAAAGCAGATCATAAAACAGCATGTAAAATATGATAGTTTTTATTTTAAATGTTTATAAGCATTCATTCAATTATTTGGGAGAAAGTGAATGACTATGTTTTCAATGAAAATTGCCTGGAAAAATTAAGGCAAAGATGTTAATAGTGACCATCTCTGAGGGATAAGATTATAGGAGACTTTCAGTTTCTTAGACCTCTTCTGTATTTACTGAATCTTTAATAGTGAGCCTTTAGGATTTTATAATTATTTAAAAGAAACAGGAGGGGCCCTAAATAGTCAAAACAATCTTGAAAAAGAACAAAGTTGAAGGATACCTATTTCACAACTTCAAAACTTATTATAGGGCGGGCCGCGGTGGCTCAGCGGGCAAAGTGCTTGCCTGCTATGCCGGAGGACCTCGGTTCGATTCCCGGCCCCAGCCCATGTAAAAAACAAACAAACAAACAAAATACAATAAAACAAGAAAATGTTTAAAGATGTTTCCCTTTCTTCCTCCCTCCCTTCCTTCCTTCCATCCTTCCTTCCTTCTCTCTGTCTTTCCTTCCCTTCCTCCCTCTCTCTTTAAAAAAAAAAAAAAAAAAAACTTATTATAAAGCTATAGTAATAAAAACAATCTAGTAGTAGCACAAGGACAGACATATAGACCAATGGAATTGAACTGAAAGTTCAAAATTAAATCCAAAAATCTATGGCCATTTGACTTTTTTACAAGGACCTCAAGTCCATTCAACAGAAAAAGAATAGTTTCTTCAACAAATGGTACTGGGAAAACTGGATATCCACATGCAAAATAGTAAAAGTCGACCCCTATATCACACCACATACAAAAATTAGCTTAAAATGGATCAACCTGAATATAAGAACTAATACTATCAAACTCTTAGAATAAAATGTAGGGAAATATCTTCAAGACCTTATACTAGTCAATGGATAACTAGACTTTACACCAAAAGTACAAGCAACAAAAGAAAAAATAGATAAAGTGGACTTTATCAAAATGAAAAACTTGTGCCTATCAAAGGACACTATCAAGAAAACGAAAAGAAAACCTACAGAATGGGAGAAGAATATTTGGAAACTGTATATCTGATAATGGTTTAATATCCAGAATATATAAAGAACTCCTATAGCTCAACAAGAAATAGGCAAGCCATTTTTAAAAAATGGACAAAAGACTTAGACATTTCTCAAAAAAAAGATAAATGTCCATTAAGCACAAGAAAAGATGTTCAAAATCATGAGTCCTTAGTGAAATGCAAATCAAAACCATAATGAAATAATACTTCATACACACTAGGATGGCTACTATTATTTTTTTAATGAAAATAACAAGTGTTGATACAGATGTGGAGAAATAGGAACCCCTGTGAATTGTTGGTGGGAATGTAAAATGCTACACCACTGTAGAAAACAGTTTGGCAGTTCCTCAGAAAATTACATATAGAATTACAATTTGAGACAATAATTCACTTCTAGGTACACACCAAAAAAAATCAAAGCAGGGACTCATTAGTTTTACACCACTGTGCATAGCAGCATTGTTTACAATAGCCAAAATTCAAGTGTCCATCAACAAACAAATGGATAAACAAAATGTGATATATTCATATAGTGGGATATTATTCAGCTATAAAAAAGATGTGAAGTTCTGGTACATGCTACAACATTGATGAACCTTGAAGACATCATTTGAATAAATTAAACCAGATACAAAAGGACAAATATTGTATGATTTCTTTCATATTAAATACTTAGAATAAGCAAATTCATAGAGACAGAAAGCAAAATCGTGGTTACCAGTGGTGGGGGGAGGGGAGAGTACAGAGTTAGTGCTAAATGAGTATGAGTTTTGGTTTGGGATGATGAAAACAATGTGGAAATAATGGTGAAAGTTACAAAGTATCGTCAATGTACTTAAGGTCAAATAGTTGTCCACTTAAAATGGTTAAAATGATTTTTATGTTATGTATATGTTACCACAATTAAAAGTAAATTAATTACTTTTAAAAAGATACCAGAAAATTTTTAAGGGCAATACTGTACTATAGTGTCTAGGGATGCTCATTTGGGTGATAAACTAAAAATAAAATGCAAAGACATAATTACTATAAAAGTCGGGGTCTGGTAATAGTTTCTTATAAGGGAAAGAAGGGGTTATGACTGGAATGGACGGCAAAGTTCTGATTCTTGACTTGGATGATGATTACAAAGCACCAAGGGATTGAGAAAACCTTCTTGACCAAAAGGGGGAAGAGGGAAATGAGACAAAGTGTCAATGGCTAAGAGATTCCAAACAGAGTCAAGAGGTTATCCTGGAGGTTATTCTTATGCATTAAGTAGATATCACCTTGTTATTCAAGATGTAATGGAGAGGCTGGAGGGAAGTGCCTGAAAACGTGGACCTGTGTTCCAGTAGCCATGTTTCTTTTTTTTTTTTTTTTTTTTTTTTTTTTTTTAAAGGAAAGACAGAGAGAAGGAAGGAAGGATAGAAGAAAGGGAAACATTTTTTTAAACATTTTCTTGTTTTATTGTATTCTGTTTCTCCGTTTTTGTTACATGGGCTGGGGCCGGGAATCGAACCGAGGTCCTCCGGCATAGCAGGCAAGCACTTTGCCCGCTGAGCCACCGCGGCCCGCCCCCAGTAGCCATGTTTCTTGAAGATAACTGTATAGTGATATAGCTTCCACAATGTGACTGAGTGATTGTGAAAACCTTGTGTCTGATGCTCCTTTTATCTACCTTGTCAACAGATGAGTAGAACATATGGAATAAAAATAAATAATAGGGGGAACAAATGTTAAAATAAATTTAGTTTGGAATGCTAAAAATAAAAAAGTGTTTGGCATATAACATATTGAACAATACATTTTCCTGTGTGGGTTTCTGATTCTGTAGTTATTTTATTAAAAAAAACTTTTTTTTAAGCACTAACTCTGTACTCTCCCCTCCCCCCACCACTGGTAACCATGATTTTGCTTTCTGTCTCTATGAATTTGCTTATTCTAAGTATTTAATATGAAAGAAATCATACAATATCAGAACTGTTTATCCTAACCTTGACTTTCATAGATGAATTGGGGATGAGTTTCTACATAAGGTTGAGAAAAGGTGAAAAAATGGCAGATTGATATTGGCAGATTTTCAAAAAAGATGGTATGTAGAATGTAGTCTATGGAACAGCCATGCCTAAAACTTGCTAGCTATTCACATAAAACATTATTAGCGATGTGGCCTTGGGCAAGTGACTTATCTCTCTCTGCCTCAATTTTCTTATCTATAAAAAAATGGTGACAACAGCATCTACATCATAGGATCATTAGTTTATTAACTAATGCCTAAAGGGATGAAAATAGTTGCTGGCATATAGAAAATATTATATTAGTGTTAGTGATTATTTTTTTGGCTTGAGAAGAACATACTTGCATTTCGTCAAGCAGGAAACTGGTATACATTTTAGCTGGACTGTCAAATAAACTGATGGGTCTGTAGAAATGGGTGACACAGAAAGCATCTCTTTCTTATTATAATGAATATCTGTTATTTTTGCCTGCCCAGTATCAATTTCCCTCTCTTCTGCTAACAGCACCCTAGTTTTCCTATGGGATACCTGTCACTTCCAAAATTTGGTGAGACTGTATCCTCTCCAAAGTGGCAGATACACAACTCAGGCTGACCATGGTAAGTAGGTGAAGAACTGGCACATGACCCAGATCAGTTCAATGTGACTCAATTCCAGGGCTTTTGTTGAACTCATTCAAATAAAGCAACCCTTTCCTCTGGACTTGACACTGGGAGGACATAAGTCAGAGCCTACTATTGGTCATCTTGCCAACACCTGGGAAAGGTCTTCCCGAATATACCTGTCTCAGTTTCTTAAGGCTGCCATAACAAAGGACCACAAACTGAGTGCCTTAAAATAACAGAAATTTATATTCTCACAGTTCTGGAGGCTAGAGGTCCAAAATTAGAGTGTTGGTAAGGTCATGCTCCCTCTGTAACCTGAAGAGGAGAAACCTTCCCTGCCTCTTCCTAGTTTCTGATGGTTTGTCGGCCATCCTCGGCATTCCTTGACTTGCAGCACTTGAGTCTGTGCCTCAGCAATTATTTGACCTTCTCCCCTCATGTCTGTCTGTGCTTGTGATCAAATTTTCCTCTTCTTATATTGGTTTAGAGCTCACCTTAATCCAGTTTGGTCTCATTTTAACTAATCACCTCTTCAAAGATCCTATTTCCAAATCAGGTCACATTAATGGGCCCAGGGGTTAACATCTAAACAAATCTTTTTGAGACACAATTCAATCCTTAACCATACCCAATGTCAAGATGAACAGAAAATAAATCCTGTTGAGAGAATAGAGCCTTTGGCTCCAATTAGGTCTGAAGCCAAGATCTACCCTTAGATTGTTCAGTTATATAAGCCAGCAAGTTCATTCTTTATTATACTTTGGCCAGTTGAGTCGGGGTTCTGTCATATGCACATGAGAGACCTGAGAATACACAAATTTAAAATCCTTCAGACAACTGAAGATAGCAATCATCACCTCCAAGTATACAATTTCTCCTTCACTCCCTTTTAAAATCAGTTCATGATTACACCCAGTCAATTTTATTTGGATCCAGGGCCCTTCAACCAAAGAAGTGATCACTCAAAACACGCAAAATGTCATGTGAAACCAGAAGGGCTCTAATTTTGGTATTTTCAAATGCCTGCCTGTTATCTGTTTTCATAAATATTCCACTTTAGCATATACTCTGAAACAAGTGATGCTTACAGATGCTGTAAACCTCACCCCCTCAAATTAGAAAAATAATTATTCAGACTTAAATAGATTTAGATGAGTGATAACCAAATATCTCTGTTCAGCCTTAGATATTGGCCCCAAGCTCCAGACTAAATCTGAACATCATACTATCACCTTATATACACTACATTAAACAGTTACTGCTCTGTCCTTTCTGACTCACCTATTCAGCCAAAGTCACTACTGTTCTCCCTATAATCTAAACTCAAATCTTAGAATTAGCCATTTTGGCTTCTATTAAGTGCTGCGAATGTAATAAAAGTTCAACATGAATAATCTCATTTAATGGAATACATATTATAACCTTGTTTTATAGAAGAGAAAACAGATGTTAGAGGTCACACAGCTAGTTAAATGGCAAGAGCCAGGATTCAGATCCTTTCTGAGATTCCAGACCCTGTGCTTTTAATCACCTCATCACATTGTCTTATCTTTGGATCCTTTACCCTGTTTATCCAACAAGTCACAAAATCTTATCCTTCCTTTTCTTCAATATTTATCTAGAAGTTGCTATGCATCTATTCTATAACAGGGACAAAGGATTCAAGAATAAGTAAAATACAACTTTGGCCTTCAAGAAGCTCTTAGTCAAAGGGGCGGGCCGCGGTGGCTCAGCGGGCAAAGTGCTTGCCTGCTATGCCGGAGGACCTCGGTTCGATTCCCGGCCCCAGCCCATGTAACAAAAACGGAGAAACAAAATACAATAAAACAAGAAAATGTTTAAAAGATGTTTCCCTTTCTTCCTCCTTTCCTTCCTTCCTTCTCTCTGTCTTTCCTTAAAAAAAAAAAAAAAAAAAAAAAAAGAAGCTCTTAGTCAAAGGAAATGTCCTCATGTAGATTGTAATGGTGAAGACACGGCTATGTGAACCATTGATGCTTTACTTAGGTTGGGTTGTATCATGTGCAAAAACTGTTTAAAAATGAACGAAGAGATACAAGTGCTAGAGAAAATGTGGAGAAAGAGATGTACCTATTCACTGTTGGTAGGGAAACAGAACGATACAGCCCCTCTGGAGGGCAGTACAGTGGTCTATAGGGGCAGGGTTGCCATATAATCCTGCAACCCCACTGCCAAGTATATACTTGGAGGAACTGAGAGTGGGGACATGAATGGACATTTTCACACTAGTGTTTACGGCAGCAATGTTCAAGATTTGCAATGGATGGAGGTGGCCTAAGGTTTCATTGACTGAGGAATGGAAGGGAGAACTGTGGTGTATACATATAACAGACTACTGAGTGGCTGCAAAAAGGAATGAAGTTGTAAGACATGCAACCAGGTGAATGAATCTTGAGGACAGTATGTTGAATGAAATGTCAGAAACAAAAGGTCAAATATTATCATGCCTCATTCATATGGACTAACTGTAAGATAAAAACTTGGAGAATTAAAGTTGAGAGCATGGGTTATCATGTTGGGACCTATTGTAAAAGTTCCTAGATTATAAACTCTTACAGTAGTCACATATATTCATGAGTTGTAACTGTTATTTCTAAATTCTGAGATGCTGAGCTATTTGTGTATAACCTGGTCATTCCCTGGAACTGCAGGTTTATGTGTGACACCCGAGACTCAGAGTCAGAGCTCTGAAGCTATGAAGTAAGCATTTACTCATATAACAACTGTTAAAAAAGTTGAAAAAGTGATCAAACTTTGATTACAGATATGAATGAAGCTGATCTGGATAGGAATAAGGTAAATCAGAATATAGGGTAAAGGATGATATAGTCTATACTTTAAAACCTCAACTTCTGTGCAAGACCAAAGGAAGAGATGTTTATTTGGTGCAAAATTTGTATTTTTCGTAGCACATTATCCAAATTAGCTTGTATGGTCAGTTTATTCAAACACCATAAGTACCTGGAATCTTCAAAAGGGAGTGACAGCTTGTTGGTTTGTGCAGGTTAGTGTGATGCCCCAATATATCTCAGAGTAATCTGAGCAGAGAATAAGAAAGTATTTGCAAAGTACCCTTGGGGGACTTGGGAGGAAATAGCCAACTTCCCCATCTGGGGAATTCCTGATATTCCCTGATATGTCCCACAAGCAGTGGGGACAACCAATTCAATAAGCTGAGCCCTCAATCTTGGGGCTCGCCCCCATGAAACTTATTTCCGCAAAGGAGATGCTAAGCCTACTTATAATTATACCTAAGAGTAACACCCAAAGAACCTCTTTTGTTGCTCAGAGGAGGCCTCCTTCTCTAAGCCAATTTGACAGGTGACGTCACTGCTCTCCCAGGAACCCAGGGAATGAACTGGGATCCAGCATTATGGGATTGAGAAAGCCTTCTTGAACAAAAAGAGGAAGAAAGAAATGAGACAAAATAAAGTTTCAGTGGCTGAGAGATTTCAAACAATCAGAGGTTACCCTGGAGGGTATTCTTATGCATTATATAGATATCCCTTCTTAGTTTATGGTAGATTGGAATGGTTAGAGGGAAGCACCTGAAACTGTTGAATTGTATCCCAATAGCCTTGATTCTTGAAGATGATTGTATACCTATATATCTTTTATAATGTGACCGTGTATTGTGAAACTTGTGGCTGACACTCCCTTTACTCAGCATATGGACAGTTGAATAAAAAAAATAAGGACAAAAAATAAAGAAATAATGGGGGAGTGATAAAGGGTAAAAAAATTGGGTAGGTTGCAAAACAAGTGGTCAATGAAAGGAGGGATTAGGAGATGTACGGGTTTTTTTCTTTTTGTTTTTAATTTCTTTTTCTGGGGTGACATTCTAAAAATTATCGTGGTGATGAATACACAACTATATGACATTGTGAGCCACCGATTATATACTTTGGATGGACTGTATGGTATGTGACAATAACTCAAAAATATTTTTCTAAAAAATAAGCTCTTAGTATAGTGGAGAAACAAGATATAAACAAATAATTATGATAAATGGTGAGAAATGTTCTTAATAGAGGGATGTATAAAGTGCTATGAGAGAACAGGAAGAAGGACTTACAACTGCCCATAGTTCTGGTATTCAGAAGAAAGCAAGAAGAAACCAAGTGGTTTCAGTTCAGTTCAACAAATAATTTATACAAAGATAGCAAGTTCAAGCATTTATCATCTTACACATGAATTACCACTACCTTTATTACGAGTTGTCAACTGGGAAACCTGGGAAAGTTGTTTAATTTCTCTAAATCTTAAATTTCTTGTCTGTAAAATGGGGAAAATAACTCCCTCTATCTCATAGGATTACTGTGAAGATTAAATGAGAAAAGGTATGCAAAAGATTTACTATAGTCCTACATAGTAAATTTAAAAGTACCTTTTTAAATTTAAAACCTTAATTCTATACTTACTCATAAAACATCCATACATTATATTATTCCCCATTCCTAAACAACTATGGGAAAACATCAAAACTTTAGCATTTAAAGCCCTTCACAGACAGGAAGGGGTCTTCTGGGATGTTGCTAGTAATGTTCTGTTTCTTTATCTGGGTGGCAGCTACATGTGTGTGTTCAGTTTGTAAAAATTCATTGAGCTCTACGTTTATTACATATGCTTGTATGTATACTGTAATTTAGTAAAAAGGTTTTGTTTTAAAAAAAAAAAAAAAGTTCAAGTTCTGGCCCCAACCTAACACCCAACCCCACTCCGTCATTACCCTACTCTAGATAAATGTTTCACTTCCTTGAACATTTCTGGATCCTGCTTATATTCTACTACCTGGAACACCCTCTCTAGGAACGCCCTCCCTATGCCATCTCCCTTTCCCAAACTTTCATTCTTCAAGAGCCAACTCAAATTCCAGATCCTTAAGAACTGAAAAAGGAGAGGTCAGTTTATTCAGAGTCAGAGACTCTAAGGAACTGGGTGGACACAGAAAATACACTTTTCATACTTGGTCCTAACTGTCTGCTGTTGGTCTCCCCCACTAGCCTGCGGCCTTTGCCGCCCAAGATCTGAATCTCATTGTAGGTGCTATTCCAAAACAATGTTTGATGAAGAATTTAAAGAAGGAACAGGGGGAAACTGAACTGCAAGCCCCAGACTGAGTACATGCATCTAAGCACAAACAGGTAAACACTTCATACACACCCTCATCGCTTAAGTAAGCCTCCTCACGCCGGCCTCCTTCTACCTCTGGAAGCAAAGCCCGCGCTCCCCAAGTAAATCCCACCTCACCCAGTACCCTCAGCGGGACACACCCCCTCAGATCCTACCCCTCTGGCTATCTGGCCCCCAGGGCCTCATCCCCCTGGCTCCCACCCATACTCCCTCCACGCAGCAGCCCCGCCCTCAAGCCACGCCCCCACCCCCCGTGTCGTCCCTCAGGACCCCAAGAGCAGGTCAGTTTCCTCAGAACCTTGCGTTCTCAGCCTCTGCCCCCGCCTCTCGTTCACAGAGGCCCGGAAAGCGCAAGCGGGGCCTGGCTGCCAACTCGAGCCAGTGGCCTCACCTCTCTTCCAAGAGCTCAGTGGGGACACCACCTCCACCCTCTCGGAAATGAATTCGGCCAGGCTGGAGCGGAACAGGGCCGCCCGCACGGTCACAGCCACCACCAGCACCAGGGCCAAGGGAGCCGCCATGATAGCTGGGGCGGGCACGCAGGCGGGGTGGGAAAGGCGGGGCGGGAGAGCCTCGCGGCCTGCGCACCGCCCCCTGTAGTTCCACGGTGCGGCGCGCGCCCCTTGGGCCGCCGAAACTGGCAGTTCTCTGGAACTACCACTCCCAGGAAGCATTGCGGGCAGGAGACCCGGGAGGACGGAGAGCGGGACGACTCAACCTGTGGTGAAGAGTTGGGTGACGCCTCCCAGAGCAGGTGAATTGCAAGATTGCGCGGGGACTGAAGCGCTGCTGAAAGCAGACAGAGAAGCCAGAGCAGTTATCTTCCTAGGATTGTGGACGAGTTTAAAAAGATATTCACTTCATTCTTATGTGTATGTGTTTTAATGTTAAAATGCTTTCCTATTATGTTTTTAAAGAGATTTATTTATTTTACAGTTTATTGAACACCACCCATACGCCAGAGGTTCTGAGGATATCTTTTGGAGTAGAAGACAGATTTATTTGTCTGTGACCTCGAACCATTTCGTTACCTTTTTTGTTCCTTAGCTTCCTCATCTGAAAAATGTGCTGGAGTTGGCGCATACGGCTCGCTGGAGACGACTGAGAAACGCTTAGAAATTTTGCCACAGTTATTATTAAGATAAACACGGTTATTATTAAAAGTTAAAATGTGTAAACTTAAAATGAGGTAAATTATACTAAAAGATAAATACCCCAAACTCATCACTTCCTACGTATTGAGTCGCACTGAAGTTTTATCCTTCAGTGCTCTTGAGTTTATTTGCCACTGAAATACTACACAGTGGTGTGCTAAGGCCCTTTTCTTCCCATGTCCGTGTTCAGTGACATTAGGTTAGTAACTGGAAATATGCCTTGGTTAGGAGTGTTTATAGCGCAGAAATCAGCAGCTACAAATCAATGCTTTGGGCTTTGGAGAGCTGGTTGATAAGTACATTTCATTAGTTAATATATGAAAAGTGCTTGAGGTAAGTGCTCATATAGCCATGACAAATAATGGTAAATAAATGTACAAGGAAATTTCAGATATGTGAAGAAAATGAACCAGTGCATGATAGAGAATAACTATTGGTGGAAAAGCACTGGTAATCCTGGACAAGGTGGTCATGAAAGGCTCTGAGAAGATGTGACATTTGAGCTGAGTTCTAAAGTTTGAGAATCTAATCAGAACTTCAAGAGGGAAAGCCCTGAAGCAGGAAACAGCAAGGTATATTTGAGAATCAGAAAGGAAACAAGTATGGGTCAAGTGGGAGTGACCAAAGGAAAAAGTGGTAGAAGATATAGTAGAGAAGAAGGTAGCAACTTTTTGGACGTGGTTGGGAATTTGGGTTTTACTCAAAGTACAACCCATTGGACTATTAGATCATTTTAAATCAGAAAGTGATGTGGCCAGGTGTATATTTTAAAAGATCACTGTACTCCCAGGCCCTATGACGGCTGTTGGGAAATATCGTGGTGACAACATTGCACCCCTGGCTTAATGGAATTTGTAGGGTAATAGAAGAGATACAATGGTCAAGGAATGACACAAGTAAAAGTAAAATGATCAGAGAAGGAAAAGGGAGCAGGATACTAGGAGAATAGAAATAGCCTCAGCTTATAGCTTTCTAAACCAGTAGAAGGGGCTGTCTCCATTAGGTGATGGAGGATTATGGAAGGGTGCTATACTTGAGCTCATTTTGTCTATATAAACTTCTTTCCTAAAATGTAGGTGTTGATATTCCCTTTTACATAAAGGAAGTGATATATGTACTACATAGCCTTAGAGCCATTGTAGCATGGGGTGGTTAAGGACACTGACTCTGGAGTCAGACAAATCTGTGTTCAAATCTCATCAATACCAGTTCTTTGCTTTCACTTTTAGTAAGTTATTTAACCCCTCAACCCCGATTTCCTCACTTAAAAAATAGAGAATGAACAAGGTAATGCAAAGTGAAATGGTGAGCATATATATATATTAGTTAGTTGTTGCAGTATTATTAACATCATCCTAACAGATGACTTGAAAATTCTCCTTAGGTTGAGGATTGTCTTTGGGAGAAAAAAAACAATAGTGTTTAGCCATTTGGGATGGAGAGTGTGATCCAAATATGTACTTGGATCATAGTCCTCAATGTAAGAGCTAAAACTATAAAATTCCTAGAAGAAAACAGAAGTAAATCTTCATGACCTGAAGTTAGGCAATGGTTTTTTTTTTTTTTTTTAAGATACAACCTCAAAAGTACAAGCAACAAAAGAATAAATGGATAAGTTGGAAGTTGAATTCCATCTAAATTTGAAACATTTGTGCTTAAAGGACACCATCAGGAAAGCGAAAAGACAACCCACAGAATGGGAGAAAACAACTGCAAATCATATTTGTAATGGAGCTTTATCCAGAAAATATAAAGAACTCCTATAACTCAGTAATTGAACAACCAGATTAAAAAATGGTTAAAGGATTTGAATAGACATTTCTCCAAAGAAGAAATAGAAATGGCCAATAAGCACATGAAAACCATCAGGGGAATGCAAATCAAAACCACAATGAGAGGCTGCTTTGAGACCACTAGGATAGCTGTAATAAAAAAGACAGATAGCAAGTGTTGGTGAAGATTTGGAGAAATTAGGAAATATATTGCCAGTGGAAATGTAAGATGCTATAACCACTTTAGAAAACAGTTTCCATTCCTCAAAAGTTAAACATAAGAGTTACTCATCAATTCCACCACTCCACTATATACCTGAGAGAAATGAAAATATCCTGTCCAGACAAAAACTTGTACACCGATGTTCAAAAGAGCATTATGGGGGTGTATGCGAGGGTAGCTCATTGGTAGAATTCTCATCTGCCACGTGGGAGACACGGGTTCAATTTCCAGCCTATGCACTTCTTCCCCCTCCAAAAGAATACAAAAAAACAAACAAGCAAAAATTCAACAAATGCTGCTGCAATAATGGGATACTCACATGGAAAAAGAATGAAGTGTGATGCTGCCATACATCATTAAAAAAAAAAAAGCATGCATTATAGCCAAAAAGTGAAAACAACCCAAATGTCCATTTTGTTTGCCTATGAATGTGGATAAACAACAGTCTGTCCATGAATGGAACACTGTTCCGCCATAAGAAGGAATGAAGTATTGATACATGCTACAATAAGGATGAACCCTGAAAACAAGCATCATGTTAAGTTGAAAAAGCCAGTCACAAAAGACTACATTTTGCATGATTCTAGTTGTATAAAATGTCCAGAATAGAAAAATCTACAGAAACAAAAAATAGATTAGTAGCTACCTGGGGCTAGAGAGGGGGAGAGTCAGGAATTGGGAATGACTGCTAATAGTTACAGGGTTTCTTCTTGGGGTGGTAAAAATATTCTAAAATTAGATTGTGATGATGGTTGCACAATTCTGTGAATGTAATGAAAACACTGAACTTATTATATACTAAGTGGGTGAATTTTATAGTATGTGAATTTTATCTCAACTTTTTAAAAAAATGAGTGTGCATCAGATGTCACTTGACAGTCTTAAAATGTAAATTTCCTAGTTCTGTTCTAGAGATTTCGATTCACCAGGTGTGCAGTGAAACCCAGGTAACTGCATACTTAACAATCTGTCCAGATAATTCTGATGCTGTGCTTCAGAAATCACACTTAGTAAAACATTACCATGAAGTCAAGTGACTTATGCAACAAAAAGATGAGAATAGTAATAATAGCTAACACGGACTGAGAGCTCACTATGTGCTGCTAAGTACTGTTATAGTGCTTTACATGTTTTGATTCTCACAACACATAAGGTTATGCACTATTATCTTCCCCATTACAATACGCAGATGAAGAAACATAGGCATGAAGAGGTTTAGCGATTCGTCTAAGGTCACACAGCTAGAAAGTGGCAGAACCAGGTTTTGAGTGTTGCTCCAGATACTGTGGTTAAGTTTCTCTGCCTGAGAAAATGAGAGGAATTTGGGTTGGGTTGAGTTGGGTTGGGTTGTTTTTTTTGTTGTCACTGAGGAAACTAGAGAATATAAAAGAAGGAGATAATAGAGGAGGAACAAGTAAGGTGATTTCTCTCTAGAGAAACTAGAGATTCCAGGTGATATATGGGTTACCTACAGGGGAAAAAAATTGAGGCCCTGGGAAATTAAGTAAACAACTTAAAGCCACCCACTTGTGTAGTTTTTCCTTTTAGCATATATTCAGCACCTACCATTTGCCAGTCCTATGCTAGGTTCTGGAGATACAGCTGTATCTTTGATTCCAAATAACAGAAACTGATTCTGTCCATCTTAAATATAAAATAAATTAATAGAAAACTATAAGGGAGAATCCAAGAGAAAATTGGGTAGCCAGACTTGGAGTAATTAGGACCCAGGCAGGCAGTGACACAGGGCATGAATAGCAGAAACCACTTGTCATATCAACCAGTTACCACCACTGGAATGAGTGAACTCCAACCAGTTTTTAATGACTTTGCCATTCAAGAACCAGAGTTCTGGGAAAGAGCATGATGTCAACTGAGATTAGGTCCTATGCCTGTCTCTTGGCTGTATGTAAGGCAGCAAGAGAAAAGGCTGTATGGGAAGTTGAATGATGAATTCACCATGCTTGCCTTAGGACAGCACTCCCAGGAGGCGATTGGGCAGCTATGAGGAAGGATGATTGGATGCTGGATTTTTTTTTTTAAGACAGATGCCCTCTAATCATGATGGACAGATGCCCTCTAATCATGATGGTAAGCAAGATCGACACAGTTGCTGCTCTATTGGAGCTCACAGTCTAGCAAAGGAATCACAGAAAATAAAGGTGGCAGACAAATAAAATCATTGGAAGTTGTAGTTAGACATATGAGGGCAATAGACCAGAAGTAATGATAATGAATAACCTGGGGACTTAGTTTAGATTGGGTTGGGTGGTCAGGGAAAGCCTGTCTGAGGAAATTATATTTAAGCTGAGACCTGAAGGATGAGAAGAGGTCAGTAATGGAAAGAATCGACAATGGTACATGTGGGGAAACTGAAATTGAGGTTATAATGAGTTTGCAATGAGGGAGGCCAATGTAGTCAGAGTAAAGTGAGTAAGAGGTGAGACTGGAGAAGAAGTAAACAAGGGCCATGACACTTTGATTTTATTCTAAGAGCAATGAGAAGTCTACCAAATGGTTTCAAGCATGATCATAATTTAGCTTTTTAAAATATCCCTCTGGCTACTAAGAGAAGAATGGATTGGAGGGGGCAAGAGTGGCAGAAGGGACACCAGTGAGGAGGTTGTTGCATCATTCAGGTGAAAGCTGGTGGCTTAGAACAAGGTGGTGGGAAAGAAGTGAGTGGATTCAAGAGATATTTTGATGTAGCATTGATCAAAGCATTTCCCAGTCCCTGTTCATCTTGTTCCAGACTCAGATTCTGGCTCTTGTAAAGGCCTGATGGACAGTTCTCTGAGATTTCCATTAGTAAAAATCTAAGAGGCAGTAAATTACAACAATAATCAGACTGACGAGAAGTCAGAATTGTTAAAAAAAAAAAAAGAAAACAACAACTGGGGGCTTTTCCCCTTCCTGGCTGCCTGAGGACCAGTAACTATTATGAATGCACAAGTAACCACCCATGCTAGGAAGTTCATGACATCCCAACTGTCTCAACAGAAATGACTGTTCAGAGATATCTTTTATTTTGGGAAGGCAATAGTACCTAAGCCACTAATTTTAGAAAATCTAACCAAAATGTATAAGAACACATCAGATATTATCTTTGTCTTCAGATTTGATCCTACTTTGGTGGTAGAAGGTAACAGTCTTGAATTTTTTTTTTTTTTTTGCTTTTTTTAATTTATTAATTAAAAAAATTAACAACAAACAAACAAAAATATTAACATATCATTCCATTCTACATGTACAATCAGCAATTAACAGTCTTGAATTTAATTTATGATTCCTCAGGTTATGCAATGAAAAATCAACACAAACATAGACTTGCAAGACATGGCTTGGATGATAAGAAAAGGGCCTCAAGAATGGAGTGAAACAAAGTCAAGGTTGCTATAAAAGTGAAAGGAAGGATTAGAGATATTGCAATAGCTTGATCTGTGGTCACTATGCAGATTTTTCACCTGACAATAATAAACTATAAAACTTAAAAATAACCACTAACAACTCAACCAAGTTGGGGTTGGGGGCAGAATGTAGAAGGCAGTGGCACTTAGGGAAAAATAACTAAAAGCATCCTAGAGATTGAAAAGTAGGAAGAGCCTGATCTAGTTTATTGCACAGATTGAAAAACAAAGGCCCAGTGAGAAGCGGCTCTTGGGCCCAGGCTCATGCAGCAAGTTAGCAGTGGCAGTGGGCCCAGAAACCAGGGTTCTCTCTGTCTGTCTCCTACATTAGCTGTTTCTGGGCTGGGTCTTTGTCGAGGCCCACTGGGACATGCCAACCTCTTGTCAACTCTCAGGCCCAAGTATTTTAAGGGCCCAAAAGGAATGAGAGATCTGGTTTTACATAATGCTCTGAGGACAGATTTCCGGGACCCAGAGCCACCAGCTCTACCAGTTTCCTTCCTGTCCTCTACCCGCAAATGCCCACGATTACAAAAGCTACTCTTTCATTAGGAAAACAAGGCCAAGATGTGAACTAGGCCTACAACCTGAAGCCTGTAGACTGGCTCCCCAACCTCTACCTGAACCCCTTTCCCACTCCAGGAGTCACACACTCCCCACAGCCACCCTCCAAGGCCTTCATGCCTTCCTGGCCAAATACACATAATACTTTTCTGCTCTGGGAGAAGAGACAGGTATCCCTGTTCCTTCTCCGGCATTCATTTTCCCTTTTTCCTTCACTCACAGGACTCTGAATTGCTCAACAATGTGATATGATTAAGATTGCCCTCACCCTCCTCTCCAAAAATGAGCCCTAAATGATTTACAATAATCAATTCATGCCAAACCTATGGCCAATAGTGATTGGTGCAGGGATGAGGATATGACCCAAAATAGGCCAATCATAGCCAATAAAGCTCAACTCTGGGTCTTGGATTGAGCCACTGGGGAAATGTTTTTTTTTTCTTTTCTGCTGTATTTGAGCTTGGAAGCACACAGTCCAAGGGGCAGTTGGCAGCTATCTGTCAAGCTTACACATACAAGGCAAGACAAGGCAAGACCTGACTGATTCTACTGGGAAAGATATTAGAGCCACTTGTAGATTTAAATAGTTTGGTATTCACACAGTGAGCAAGAAGAATAAGCTCCATGGTCTTTGCTCCATACACCAAAAAGGATGATGTGGAAACAAAAAGGGCTGGGTTACTGCAACATGAGTTGTGGAATAACCTGTTATTGAGGAGCCAGTTCTAGAATGCAGTTAAGTGTTTTTTGTTCTGCAGCTCTGTTCTGAGGAGGGTGGGACAGAAAGCCTCGTACCTTATCAGAACCTGGGAAGCAATGAAAAACTCCCAGGGGAGACAGAGAGGCAAGTGGGAGACAGCCGCAGCTCCTTACAAGTTCATCCCCTCGTGTTCTTGGAGGACCACAGGCATTCTGCCAAGACTTAGATGAGTTGCAGTTCCAGCCTTTGCCCTCACAGACCATGTGGATATGTGCAGGGTCACCAGCACACCATGGTGGAACCATTCCCCTACACTACCATGTGGTCACAAAGAAAGGGCATGTTAAGAATTAAGCCATTCTTAGGAAGTGGTCTGGAGAAATGAGAAAAGACTAGCTCTTAGTTTCATTATTTAAGCCACTGGATCAAGCCTTGCCTGAAGGCAGTTATTACTGAACTGTTCATGTTTTCATCTAGTTTGAGTTGGGCCTTTAGTTTTTTGCAACCAAAAGTATCTTAATCAATACAACAGGAGATAGAACTCTACCTCCCAAGTGACTCTCATATACTTCCCTGGAATCAGTTATCATTTATATGTTGATGACTCTCAGATCTTCCTTCTAACAACTCCCTCTTCTTCCTTAATTCCTTATCTCTGTGAAAGGCACCAGTAATCTCTCAATTGCTCAATCAAAAACCTTGGCATGGGTTTTGACACCTCCCTCTCCCACTTCCCTCATATACAATCCTTTGGCCTAAATATCACTCAAATCTATGTACTTCCCTCCATCTTCACTGCCACTATGCTGGTCTAAGCTGGTACCATTTCTCACCTAGATTGATGTCTGCTAGACTTTACTAACTGGTCTCCTGCTACCACTTTTCATCTTCCAACTCTTTCCCCATACCTGAATAGTGCCTGACACCCATTAGGAACCATGACCTCTACCTAACACTTCTGCCTCGTCTTCCACCCCTCTGCCTCATTTGCACCTCAGAGAAAAAAAACTATCCAATCATTCCATCTGTAAATTTAACTTTGTACGTCCTCCACATCACCTGTCCTCATCTGGCAAAGTCCTACTTATC
The DNA here is from genome assembly GCF_023851605.1 of Tamandua tetradactyla. Classification (NCBI taxonomy): domain Eukaryota; kingdom Metazoa; phylum Chordata; class Mammalia; order Pilosa; family Myrmecophagidae; genus Tamandua; species Tamandua tetradactyla. The sequence continues at coordinate 18,063,030 of NC_135327.1, read as the reverse complement.
CTTCAAGACCCATTCTTAAATCCCTCTCTGTGAAGACTTTGGTTCTATCAGGGAGTCAGTTCTTCCTCTGTGCACTCAAAGCAGTTAGTGCCTCTAACCTGCACTTGCTGATCTTTACCTGGTAAGTCTGTTGTCTGAAGTTCTTGGGAATCTGATTCTTGTGTTTGTCATGTCTACTGATTCTGACTTATGGTGGACTGCTTCCTTATGTATTGCATAAGTTTGGATTATAAACTATTCGTTGGAAGGGATTTATATGTAGGAATCCTCTGAAACCTTCCATGGGTTAGATGGGACAGAAAGAAGGTCCTGGCAGAGCACATTTGCATTTGTTTCTTCTGTCAGCAGTCTGAGGGATAATTTCAGAGTGGGTCCCCTATTATGTTAATTTCTACCATCAGGATAATTTCACCAGCCATGTAGGTGACGTAAATATGAACCCCAAACCCATAGAGGGCAGGCATGTGGTTTTACATTCTGAAGAGATTTTTTTTTTACTTTTTTTTTATTAAATAAAAAAAATTAACAACAAACAAAAACATTAACATATCATTCCATTCTACATGAGATGTTTTTCCCCCATCCGAAGACTAGGGCAAGATGGATGCATATCCTTTTAGTCTCCCTTTTATAATGTTCAAGTGGTTTTGTTTTTTTCCTAGACTACCCTTTCACTTTGGGTATAGGTTTATCAAGGGTCCTAGATTTATCAAGGGTCTCACTTCCAACCCCTTCCTTCACGTAAGACCAGGTTTTCATCTCCCAAAATGTCTTTTAAAACCTAGGTGGTTGCAGATTTGGCTGTGTCTTTAAAAGGATGTTTATTTATTTTATTTCCAGCATTTCTTCTATGTGTCATGTAGCAGGATGTTCCAGATATTGTCAGGAAAGGAAGTTCAACTCAGTAGACTCAATTGTCATTGTCTGTTTACTTGTCTATTTTCTCCATGAGTATTAAGCTCTAGGAGGGCAGGGACTGGATCTGACTCATCTCTGGGTCAAGACATGGGGCCAAAGTTCTGGCACGATCAACATTCAGTGTGTTTGTTGATATTGAACCTTCCATTCAGACATCTCTAGCAATAGGGAGGTTGCTTTCTCCCAAGAAAGCCTTTTGCCTTTGGAGAGGAAGTAGGTTATTTGGGTGGCCACCTGGCTACTAGGATACAGTCCGCATCATCTCTCCCAAGACTCAGCTCCTCCACCCAGACTTTTCATCAGCCCCACTCTGAGCATGGCTGAAGACCTGGATTATCCCACTGATAACAAAGCTTTGGGCTTTGACTCAGGAAAAAAGCACATGGGTTAGTTCCATATGTAAACCTCATGCTTTCATGTACAGTTGATAAGTCTGAACTAGCACAACATTTTGGGAAAACGATTTGACAGCATCTATTGAAATTTGAAACACACATACCAATCAATCCTGCGATTCTTTTCTCTGAATCTATAGATACAAGGATAGATACTTTAGCATTGTTTCTAGCAGCAAAAAATTGAAAACCGCCTAAATGTCCATCAGTAAGTCATTGGACAAATAAATTATTTACAGCTATATAATAGGAATCTGCGAGGCAGCTTTTTTTTTTTTAATGAGTTAGATCTGTGTGTATTGACAGAGGTTGAACTCCAAGATACATCATTGAGTGAAAAATCTGAATCCTCAGGACAGAGGGTGTAATATGATATATTTAGATAAAAACAAACAAACCTATAAGCAGTGTATATTGTTATATCCTGAAGGGCATTTGGCAATATCTATCAATTTTTTAAATGCACCTAACCTCAACTGAGTAATCCCCACTAGGAGATACTTATTTTACATATAAATATGCAAAATAATGGGTAAGAAATATTAATCCTGAACAGTTTTTTGTTTTTTGTTTTTGGCATGGGCAGGCTCCGGGAACTGAACCTGGGTCTCTGGCATGGTAGGCAAGAATTCTGCCAATCAGCTACCATTGCACTGTCCACTGAATAGTTTTTTTGTTTTTGTTTTTTTTTTCATTTGGGGAGGCATCAGGAATCTAACCCGGGTATCCAGCATGGCAGGCAAGAATTCTGCTACTGAGCCACTGTCACACTGCCCTGAATAGTTTTTTAATAGCAAAATATTAGAAACATGATACCTGCCCATGTTAAAAAAAATATATATATATATATAAAATATATATTAGAAACAAACTTTCTTAAATAGGGGACTGGATAAATATAGCACATCCCAGTGATGGGATATTATGCATGTGCTCCACAGAATGATAAGTAAGGGTCTCCCAGATAAACAATAAAGTGGGAAAAGACAAATGCACAACAGTATGTCCATATAGGTGAAAAATGCATGTATGTATATATGCATTGGATTTTAAATGCATAGAATATCTCTGAAAGGCGTCACTAGAAACTGGAATTGGTGGTTGCTTCCAGTAAGGAGACTGGGTGGTTGAGGGATGAGGCGGACAGCTGTTTTTCACTGCATTATTCCCTTTCGAACCTTTGGAACTGAACCATGTCAATGTAATAAAGTAAGTAAATTAAAAAAAAAAGTTAAAGCATATTTCTATAACTAGAAGTAAAATAAACTCTACAAAACAAATATTTCAAATACATATTTATATATATATGCATATGTTATATAGAAAAAAGGATCGATGGTGGTGGTGGAAGGTCTCTGGGATTGGATGAGGGGTGGTCAAGGGTGTTCTTGACTTTATTCGGATTAATTAGATTTTCTGTTTATAAATTTAAAAAATAATAAAGATTGCTTGAATTTTATAAAATGTTTGCATCATTTAAAATACACTTTAATTAAAAAAAATAGGTTTGAGGTAGATAGAATACAACCATACCCCAGGTACAGGAGTCAAGTTGACCCTCCTTCTGAGGGAAGGAGATCTGCAGTATCCTTTATCCCACCTGCTTCCTCAGGGGCAGCCTGGCTCAGAGGGAGGCAACTGGGCTATTTCCAGAATCATGCCAAAGCCTCACCTGTTACCTCTCACCCACTTGGCAACCTGTACCCAACATTCTGGACTGAGAGCCAGAGCTGGTTGACCGTAGGACCATCACTCCAGAAGATCCATCAATGTAAGTTTGGGAAGGTCAGCCCAGGAAAATTGGGACATCTGGCTCCAAACCCCAACCTCTCTGTTCTTCCCCTTCAGTGCCCTGCCACTCACTTCCCACTGTCCAGTCCATGTTCCTCCCTCAGTCCACTCAGTGGAGAGAAGGCATCTAAAATACTCATTGGCCTAGATGTGTAGGGATTTAGTGTTCCCAATCTCTTGACTAGTTGTATTTTAGGAGGCATCTAAAAAGGGCAATGCTGAACTATGAGGGAGGACACAATAATGGTAGAGTTTTTGGCCCTGTGTAGGAAGGGATCTGTAGTGGCTTGGAACTGTACGTACTCTACAAAATCATGTTCTTAAAACTAATCCGTTCCTCTGGCTATAAATCTAATGTAAGTAGGACATTTAAAAAAATTTTATTTATTAGAGAAGCTATTGGTTTATAGAACAAACATACACAAAATACAGGATTCCTAGATACCACCCTATTGTAACACCTTGCATTGGTGTGGAATATTTGTTACATTTGATGATAGCATATTTTTATAATTGCACTATTAATTAAAGTTCATTGTTTCACTTAGGGTTCAATATGGATTTTTATGGAAAATATTTTCATAGACAAATCTTCACACACATACACATATTTTCATAGACAAATCTTCACACACAATGTGTACATCAGTGAACAATCAATGGCTCACAATATCATCACAAAGTTTTACATTCATCAACATTATCAATTTTAGAACATTTGTATCACTCCAGAAAAAGAAAAAGGAAAAAGAACTAACTCATACATCCCATACCCCTTGTCCCTTCCTCTCATTGACCACTTGTATTGCCATCTATCCGATTTATTTTACTCCTTATTCTCCCTATTATTTATTTATTTATTTATTTATTATTATTTTTTTACTCATCTGTTCATACCCTGGGTAATAGGAGCATCAGGCACAAGGTTTTCACAATCACACAGTCACATTGTGAAAGCTACATCATTATACATTCATCTTCAAGAAACATCGTTACTGGAACACAGCTTGTCATGGTTAGGGACAGGTGTCAACTTGGCCAAGTTGTGGTACCTGTTCATCTGATTGGGCAAGCGCTGGCCTGTCTGTTGCAATGAGGACATTTCATAGGATTAGGTCATGATCACGTCAGCTACATCCACAGCTGATTCCATTTGTAATCAGCCAAAGGGGAGTGTCTTCTGCAATTAGTGATGCTAAATCCAATCATGGGAAGCCTTTTAAGGAGGACTCAGAGGAGACAGGTTCCATTCCTGCTTTGGCTGGTGAGCCTCTCCTGTGGAGTTCATCCAGGCCATCCATCGGAGTCATCGGCTTCGCAGCCTGCCCTGTGGACTTTGGACTCTGCGTTCCTACGGTCACGTGAGACACTTTCATAAATTTTATATTTGCAAGTGTTCCCTGTTGACTCTGTTTCTCTAGAGAACCCTAACTAATACACAGCTCTACAGTTTCAGGCACTTTCCTCTAGCCTCTCTAACACACCTTAAACTAAAAAGGGGATATCTATATAATGCGTAAGAATAACCTGCAGGATAACCCCTCAACTCTGTTTGAAATCTCTCAGCCACTGACACTTTATTTTGTCTCATTTCTCTCTTCCTCTTTCTGGTGGAGAAGGTTTTCTCAATCCCTTCATGCTGAGTCCCAGTTTATTCTAGGATTCCTGTCCCACTTTGCCAGGGAGGTCCACACCCCTGGGAGTCATATCCCTTGTAGAGAGGGGGAGGGCAGTGAGTTTGCATGTCATGTTGGCTGAGAGAGAGAGGCCACATCTGAGCAACAAAAGAGATTCTCTGGGGGTGACTCTTAGGCCTAATTTTAAGTAGGCTTAGCTTATCCTTTGTGGGGATAAGTTTCGTAGGAACAAACCCCAAGATTGAGGGCTTGGCCTATTGATTTGGTTGTCCCCACTGCTTGCGAGAATATTAGGAATTCTCCAAATGGGGAAGTTGAATTTCCCCCTTTCTCGCCATTCCCCCAAGGGGACTTTACAAATACTTCTTTATTTGCTGTTCAAATTACTCTGGGATTTATCTTTGATCCATTTTGAGTTAATTTTTAAAATATAAGGTGAGATAGGGGCCCCTTTTTCTCCTGCTCCTTCTCCTCCTTCTTTTTGCAAATGGAGATCCACTTTTCCCAGCACCTTGTTGAAGGGACTACTCTTTCCAATTGAGTGGTCTTTGCCACTTTTTCAAAAACCAGTTGGCCTTAACCCAAGTATAAAATGGGAAAAGGAAACAAATAGATATTTCTCTGAAAGGCAATTACAAATGGCTAAAAAGCAGATGAAGAGATGCTTATTTTCATTAGTTATAAGGGAAATGCAAACCAAGACGATATTGAGATATCACCTTACACCTTACACATAAGAATGGCTGTTATTAAACAAACAGAAAACTACAGATGTTGGAGAAGATGTAGAGAAACTGGAACACTCATTCACTGCTGGTGGGAATGCATAATGGTATAGCCGCCGTGGAAGACAGTTTGGTGGTTCCACAGAAACCAAAATAAATAAATAGTTGTCCTATGACCTGGTAATTCCAATTCTCAATATATATCCAGAAGAGCTGAAAGCAGTGATGAATAGGCATTTGTACACCGATGTTCCTAGCAGCACTATTTACAGTTGCCAAAAGATGGAAACAGTCCAAGTGACCATCACCAGAGGAGTGAATAAACAAAATGTGGTATATACGTATGATGGAATATTATGCAGCAGTAAGATGAAATGAGGTCCTGAAGCACATGACAGTGGCGATAAACCTTGAGGACACAGTACTGAGTGAAATGAGCCAGACACAGAAGAATAGATACTGTATGATCTTGCTGTTATGACTCTGTTAAAGGTGTACTCAGAGGCTTACAAAGTATATTACAAGGGACTTAGAAATAAACAGAAGTCAGAGATGGGTGAATGGCTACCCAATGAGGTTGAACTTAAATATAAGGGAACAGGTATGAATGACAGTAGTTCATGAGTGGGGTTATAATTAATATTGCCATATTGAAAGTAACTATGATTGACAGAGGTTGTATGGAGTCATGTATCCCACCGATTAACTCTGCAATTATAAATTCTTACATGAACTACTTCATACGTTTGGTCTTATACAAAGAGCTAATAATCGAGGGGTATGGGGGAAACTAATATTACATGCTGTGGCCTATAGTTAATAGGAAAACATCAACACTACCACAGCAATATCAAGGACTAATAACTGGGGGGATGGATAAGAGATAGGGGAAGTTTTGGATTTGATATTTGGTGAGGCCATGTTTATTGGTTCTTTGTCTCTTTGGATCAATGAAAACTGTCTAGACCTGAGAGTGCTGTTGATTGTGCAACTGAGTGAGGTCACTGTGAAACATAGTTTATTTTGAACATTATCCATGATGCCTAATAGGAGGGGGCCAAAGGGCACAATGACTGAGATGTGGAATGGCAAACTGTGATGTGTACATATGATGGAATATTATGCGACTACATAAAAGGAATGATGTCGTGAGATATGCAACGAAGTGATTGAAACTTGGGGATGGGACGTTGTGCCGTGTAAAATAATGCAGAAACAAAAGAGCAAATATAGTATGGTATCTTTTAGAAAATACCTATAAGAAAACTGGAGCCTAGATTGTAAGTTTTATAGCAGTAACACTTCATCTGGAGTTGTAAGTGTATTTCTAGATTCGGAGATGCTGTGCTATATGTGTATAAGCTGCTATTTTCCTGGAACATTGGATATCTCTGTGACACCTAATACTCTGAGATGGAATTCTGCAGCTCTGAAACAGCATCACTACATATAGCAATTGTTGAAGTAACTGAAAAAGAGATCAGAGATAAAATTAGAGATAAAATGAAAATTTTATTTCTCAAGTAGAGATAAAAATGAAGCCAATCTGGTAGGGACTAAGGTAAATGAGAATACAGAGGAAAGGATGATGGTATATATATATATTCTAGAGCTTTACTATTCTATGAGACCAAAGGCAGAGAAGTTTACTGTGTCTAGAACCTAATTTAGTGTACACACAATCTACATCAACTTACCCGGATAGCTTATTTTAACAATCTAAACGCATGGAACCCAGAATGGGAACAAGGCCCTGTAATTCTGTATAACTTAATGTAATAACCAGATACATCACAGACTATGAGATGATGGGCTGATAATTAAATAGTATTGGTAGAGACCCTTGTGGGACTGGAGAAAAAATATGGTACTATTAAATTTCCCCATCTGGGAAACCACTGATACTCTCTCAAACACTGGAGACTCCCAAGAAAATGGGCCAAGCCCTTGATTTTGAGGATTGCCCAAATGAAACTTATTTATGTAGTGGAGGAGCTAAAACTACCTATAATTATGCCTAAGAGTTACTTCCAGAAACCTCTTTCAATGCTCAGATGTGGCCTCTTTCTCTCTTTCTAAGCCCAACCCTGCAAGGAAGATTATTCTTCTCACCCCTACATGAGGAAGGATACCAGGGATGCAAGTCTTCCTGAAAGCACAGAACATGATTCCCAGGAATAAGCCTGGCCCTGGCACTGTGGGATCAACAATGCCTTCTGAATCAAAAGGGGAAAAAGAGAAGTAACGAAATAAGGTATCATTGGCTAAGAGAGTTCAAATGGAACCAAGAGGCTATTCTGGGCACTACTCTTAAGCAAGCTTCAGCTGGATATTGCTAATTGCCATGGTTTGCCAACTCCAACCAACATCATTCCTGTTAATCCTAAAAAATACTTAGGGCTCTGAGACTCTACAGAAGTTTCATACACTAAGTTTCCTTCCCTAAAACTTATAACCTTCAGAAAGTTCTTAGGACAGATAAGTCTTGAAACCCAGAGGGGCCAGCCTCTTCAAGAATATCAACTAATTCCATCCCCCAATCCTTTATTGTTGATACCCCTTTCAATGTGAAAACGTTAGAATGGGAATACTCCAAAGACACCTATAGATTGGGAATAGGATCAAAGGAGGAGGAGGAGTTGTAGTAGAGAAGATAGGATATAACATATGAGTATGGCTGCTGAATCACTATATTGATGTTTCTTTTGTACTCCAGGGTATTGGAGCAGTTAGATGGTAAAATATGAAGTTGTGGAATGGTAACTCAGACAAACTTTGGAATCTGTTCTGTAACTTCTTGTTAATAGGTACTCTGAGTATTATTTAGTCTGGGTTTAGGGATGGGGGTTGTAGAAGAAAGGACATAAATTGTAGTTGAACAAAAAATGTACTGTGATGATTATTCTTCCTTTTTTTATAATTATGTTTTACTTTGTGTATATTAGTTATATTTCACAATAAAAATTTTTTAAATCAGTTTTCTTGAATGTGAGAGTTGATTTATGAGCTCTCAGTTCTATCCCATTGGTCTATATGTTTGTCCTTCTGCCTGTATCATGCTGTTTTGATTACTATGGCTTTGTAATAAGTTTTAAGATTGGGAAGTGTGAGTCCTCCAACTTCATCCTTCTTTTTCAAGATGGCTTTAGCTATTTGGGGCCCCTTACCCTTGTATATAAAATTGATAATTGCCTTTTTCATTTCTGAAAAGAAGGTTGTTGGAATTTTGATTGGGCTTGCCTTGAATCTATAAATCAATTTGGGTAGAATTGACATCTTAGCAATATTTAGTCTTCCAATCCATGGACATGGAATGTACTTCCATTTATTTAGGTCTTCTTTGATTTCTTTTAGCATTGTTTTGTAGTTTTCTGTGTACAAGTCCTTCACTTCCTTGGTTAGATTTATTCCTTGATATTTGATTCTTTTAGTTGCTATTGTGATAGACGTTTTCTCTCAATTTCTTCTTTCAATTGTTCATTGCTTGTGTATAGAAATATTATTGATTTTGCAGTGTTGATATTGTACCCCACCACCTTGCTGAATTCATTTATTAGCTCTAGGAGTTTTGGATCGCATCATCCATGAATAGGGAAAGTTTTACTTCTTTCTTTGAGTTTAGATGCCATTTATTTCTTTTTCTTATTTAATTTCTTTGGCAAGAACTTCCAGTATAATATTGAATAACAGTGAGTATCGATGTCTTATTCCTGATTTTAGAGAGAAAGTTTTCAGTCTCTCACCATTAAGTAGGAAGTTAGCTGTGGGCTCTTCCTATATGCCCTTTATCATGTTGAGGAACTTTTCTTCTATTCCTAGTGTTCTAAGTATTTTTATCAAGAAATGGTGCTGTATTTTGTCAAAAGCCTTTTGGGCATTGATTGAGATGATCATGTGTTTTTTCCCTTCATTCTGTAAATGTGGTGTCTTACGTTAATTGATTTTATTATATTAAGCCAACGTTACATACCATGGCTAAATCCCACTTGATCGTGGTGTATAATTCTTTTAAGGTGCTGCTGAATTCTATTTGCTAATATTTTGTTGAGAATTTTTGCCTCTATATTTATAAGAAATATTGGTCTGTAGGTTTTTTTTTTTTTCTTGTGATGTCTTTATTAAGCTTTGGTATGAATGAGGGTGATGTTGGCCTTTGTAGAATGAGTTAGAGAGTGATCCCTTCTCTCTATATTTCAATATTTTGGAAGAGTTTGAGCAGAATTTGGGTTAAATATTCTTGGAACGTTTGGATGGATTTCCTTTTGAAGTCATCTGGTCCTGGGCATTTCTTTGTTGGGAGGTTTTTGATTACTGATTCAATCACTTTACTCATAATTGGTTTCTTGAGATCTTCTATTTCTTCTTGAGTCAATGTACATAGTTTAAATCTAATTAACTATGAACAATAAATAAATCTGATTTACTGGCATTCAGTTGTTCATATTATTAACTTAAAGTCCTTTTTATTTCAGCAGGGCTCATAGTAATATCCCCTTTTCATTTCTGATTTTCATTATTTGTATCCTCTCTCTTTTTTTCTTTGTCAGTCTAGCTAAAGATTTGTTAATATTTTAAAAATATTTTCACAGAACCAACTTTTGGTTTTGTTGCTTCTATATATTGTCTTTTTTATTTTCCTATAGCATTTATTTCCGTTGTAATCTTTGTTATTTATTTTTCTGTTCACTTTTGAGTTTAGTTTGCTCTTCTTTTTCTAGTTCTTCCAGTTTTGAGGTTAGGTCTCTGATTTGAAGTCTTTCTTGTTTTTTTAATGTAAGCATTTAGAACAATAAAATTCCTTTGCAGCACTGCCTTTGCTGCATCCCATAAGTTTTGGCATGTTGTATTTTCATTTTCATTCACCTCAAGTTACTTTCTAATTTCACTTCTGACTTTCTGTTTAACCCATTATTTGTTTAAGAGAATGTTGTTTAATTTCCACATATTTGCATATTTATGAACGTTCCCAGTCTCTCTATTGTTGACTTCTAGCTTTATTCCATTGTGGTCAAAGAACATACATTATATGATTTAAATATTTTTAAATTTGAGACTTATTTTGTGACCCAACATATGGTCCATCCTGGAGAATGACCCATGTGGCACTTTAGAAGAATGTGTATTGTGTTTTCATTGAGTGCAGTGTACTATATGTCTGTTAGGTGTACTTGGTTTAGTGTTTCATTCAAGTCCTGTACTTCCTTATTGATCTTCTGACTAGATGTTGCATCCATTATTGAGAATGGCATAAAGTCTCCTACTATTAATGTAGAACCATCAATTTCTCCCTTCAAATCCGTCAGTATTTGCTTCATATATTTTGGTGCTCTGCTGTTAGGTGCATATATATTTATAATTGTTACATCTTTTTGTTGATTTGTCTCCTTTATCAGTATGTAATGACCATCTTTGTTCCCTCGTAACTAGTTTTTACTTCAAGTCTATTTTATCTGATATTAGTATAGCTAGCTACTCCTTGCATGGTATATTTTTTTCCATCCTTTCACCCTCAACCTTTGACTTTGTATCTTTGACTTTAAGGTAAGAGTCTCTTGCAGACAGCAGATAGTTGGGTCATGCTTTTTATTCATTCTTCCAATTTCTGCCTTTTGCCTGGAGAGCTTAATCCATTTACATTTAATATCAGTATTGGTAATACAGGATTTTTTCTGCCATTTTGCTATTTGGTCTGTAAGGTTTAAACATTTTTGTCACTCACTTCTGTTAAAATGTAATTTTACATTTATTTGATTTCTTGTATTGTACCATAATTAGTGCTGTCTCATTTCTATCTGGATATATTTTTCATCTGTTTTCCTTGTGGTTACCATGGTTAAAATTTCACATACTAAATACAAACAATTATATTTGGTTTGATACCAACTTAACTTGAATAGCTTGCACATAAACTTTTCCTATTCCTCTCTGTCCCCCCACTATTTTTTGTACTTGTTACCACTTATATTTTTGTACCTTGTATATCCAGAAACTTAGATTTATCATTATTTTTATACATTTGCATTTTAGCAACTGTAGGAAGTAAGAAGTGGAGTTGCATACCAAACAATACAATACAATAATACTGGCAGTTATAATTACCCACATAGTTACTTTTACTGCAGGTCTTTATTTCTTCATGCTGCTTTAAAACACTGTCTAGTATCCTTTCATTTCATTCTAAAGAAGTCCCTTTAGCACTGATTGTGTAGGGCAGATCTAGTGGTGATGAGTCCCCTCATCTTTGGTTGATTTGAGAATGTCTTCATCTCTCCCTCTTTTTAGGGGGGGGCGTGGGGGCAGGGGGAGGGCATGGACAGACACCAGAAATCGAATCCAGGTCTTTTACATGGCAGGAGAAAATTCCGCCACTGAGCCACCGTCGCACTGCCCTTTCCCTCATTTTTAAAAGAGATTCTCATTGGATATAAAATCCTTGGCTGAAAGTTGTTTTCTTTCAGTACTTTAAGTATTTCAACTCACTGCCTTCTTCCCTTAATGGTTTCTGATCAGAAATTGGCACTCAGTTTAATAGGACTTCCTTGTATGGAACACATTACTTTTCTTTTGCAGCTTCAGAACTCTCTCCTTGTCCTCTGCATTTAATAATGTAATCGATATATAATGGTATCTATCCTGTTTGATATTCTCTGGGCTTCCTGGATTTGCATATTCACACCTTTTGCTAAGTTTGGGAAGTTCTCTGTCATTATTTCTTTTCATTTTTTTTTTTTTTTTTTTTAACATGGGCAGGCACCGGGAATCAAACCCGGGTCCTCTGGCATGGCAGGCAAACATTCTTGCCTGCTGAGCCACCGTGGCCCGCCCTGTCATTGTTTCTTTGACTATTCCTTCTTCCACTTTCTTTCTTTTCTTTCTGGGACTCCCATAATGGTTATACTGTGTGTGCTTGATAATAGCCACATTAGGCTATTTTTGCTTTTACAATTACTTTTTTCTTTCTGCTCCTCAGTCTGACTCATTTCAAATGTCTTATCTTCAAGCTCACTGATCCTTTCTTCTGCCAGCTCCAATCTGCTCTTGAAACCCTCCTGGGCATTTTTCACTTCAGTTATTGTGGTCTTTTCAACTCAAGTAATTTTGTTTGGTTATTTTTTAAAGTTTCTCCCTTTACTAAGACTCTCAATTTTGTTCGTTTATTGTTTCCTTGATATCTTTTAGTTCTTTTTCTGTACTTTCCTTCATCTTCTTGAGGATTCTTAAGATCATTTTTTTAAAGACTTTTTTCAGTATGTCCACATTATCATCTCCTTCATTGGTGTTTTCTGTATTTTTAATCTTTCTCCTTTGGATGGGCCATCATTTCCTGTTTCTTTATTTTGTACTCTCTTTTACTCATTTGAATATTCTAAAATGTTAACTTTGGGATTTACTCCATGGATTGTCTGTTTCTCGGTTTTGTAACCCATTGGTGATAAGATAGAGATTTTCTTGAGCTTCAGCTTCCCTATCAGGAAGATCTGTCAAAGGTGAATGCAGTGTGCATAGTTTTCCTTGTCTTTCTGAACCTCTGTCTTGTCCTGGGCTTTTGCTTGTTAGTTGTTTAGGAGTTCCCCTGTTCACAGGAGTTTGGTTGTCCCCTCTAATTCCCATGGGACTCAACTTCCCTTTCCTGGGTATTTGAAGCCACTGACTTTTGTCCCAGACTATCCACCTCTATAATTTTTTATACTCCTTTAGTTGTCTCACACTGCTTTTGCCTGGGAGAGCAAATTCTGGAAGGAGGGTCATCCCAGGAAGACTTTCCCAAGTTGGTCTTTCCCAGACAAAACAGTGCCAGGGACCCATGAAGGGGGTACAGACCAGCTCCAGAGTGCCCTATAGAAGGGATCTGGACGGATGCCCAAAGCCCAAAGCTTCTCCAACAGCTCCCCAAAGCTCAGCTTTCCTTGCAGCCCGTCAGCTAACTGTCCTCGTAGCTCTGAGGAAGTACTGCATCTTTAAATTTCCACCATTTCCACCTCTGTCTGGGGAAGGTTGAAGTAATGGCTGCCACCTTCTTTGTCCGGGGCTGGTTGGAACAATAGCTGCCCTTGGAGCCAGGACCCAGCAATCCAAATTCGCTAATCAAAAGCTGTGATCAGTGATTAGCTGTGCTGACCCTTGTTCTTGGGGAAGAGGATTTTTTTTTAAAATTAATTAACGGAAAAAAAGAAATTAACCCAACATTTAGAAATCATACCATTCTACATATGCAATCAGTAATTCTTAACATCATCACATAGATGCATGATCATCGTTTCTTAGTACATTTGCATCGGTTTAGAAGAACTAGCAACACAACAGAAAAAGATATAGAATGTTAATATAGACAAAAAAAAATAAAAGTAATAATAATAGTAAAAAAAAAAAAAAACTTTGCTATAACTCTTAAGTCATGTTGATAGGCAATGCCATATAGTGCTTAAGAATAAGGTCTCTGGAGCTGGGCTGGCAGGATTCATACCCCAATCTGCCACTTAGCAGCTGACTAACATTGGACAGATCATTTAAACTCTCTGTGCCCCAGTTTCTAAATTCTGTAAGATGAGGATGAAAGCCCCCTCAGAGGATTGTTGTGTAGTTATAATGAGATACTACATTAGAACACCTCCTGGAACATAGAAAGCAGTCAATAAATGTTAGCCATGATTATTATTACTTGTGAAATTACGTTTTTCTTTTTTTCCCTTTCTATTTATTTATTTATAAACATAACCACAAAAAAACACAAACATTCTTACCATATGATCATTTCATTCTTGATATATAATCAATAGTTCTCAATATCATCACATAGCTGTATATTCATCATGATCATTTCTTAGAACATTTGCATCAATTCAGAAAAAGAAATAAAAACAGAAAAAATTCATACATACCATACCCCCACCCCTCCCTTTCACTGATCACTAGCATTTCAATCTACTAAATTTCTTTTAACATTTGTTCCCCCTATTATTTATTTTTAATATGTTTTACTCATATGTTTTACTCATCTGTTGAAAAGGTAGATAAAAGGAGTATCAGACACAAGGTTTTCACAATCACACAGTCACATTGCAAAAGCTGTATCATTATACAAGCATCTTCAAGAAACATGGCTACTGGAACACAGCTCTACATTTTCAGGCAGTTCCCTCCAGCATCTCCATCACACCGTAACTAAAAAGATGGTATCTATTTAATGCTTACGAATAACCTTCAGGACAACCTCTCAACTGTGTTTGGAATCTCTCAGCCATTGACACTTTATTTTGCCTCATTTTGCTCTTTCCCCTTTTGGTTGAGATGGTTTTCTCAATCCCTTGATGCTGAGTCCCAGCTCATTCTAGGATTTGTGTCCCATGTTGCCAGGAAGGTCCACACCCCTGGGAGTCATGTCCCATGTAGAGAGGGGGAGGGCAGTGAGTTTGCTTGTTGTGTTGGCTGAGAGAGAGAGGCCACATCTGAGCAACAAAAGAGGTTCTCTTGGGGGTGACTCTTAGGCCTAATTTTAAGTAGGCTTGACCTACCCTTTGTGGGGTTAAGTTTCATGTGAACAAACCCCAAAAATGGGGGCTCAGCCTATTGCTTTGGTTGTCCTCACTGCTTGTGAGAATATCAAGAATTCTCCACTTGGGGAGGTTGAATTTTCCCCCTTTCTCACCATTACTTTTTTTCTTTTATGTGCAGAGCTAAAAAGCTTTGAAGGCTTCTGCAGAACGAAAGTGAATAAATCACCTGGGTCCAGAGCAAAGAGGTGTTAGTCACTGGCTTTCCAATCCAACACAAGACAGGAACAGTTGTCATGAAAGAGGATACTCTTGAACAAAAGTCTAACGAAAATGATATTCTGACCAAAATCTGTGAGCACTTCATGTAAAAATCTGACATCTTTGATCTGGAAGTTTTGAGCTGCTCAAACTTTCCTTTTTCAAATGAGTTTGTCAGTGGTTGACTTTTCTGTATGTAAGTCAGTGATCACATTGCATTTTATTAATTCACTAATTTCTAAACTGCATAAGTATATTTTAATGTTAACCTTTTATTTTTAAAATTAACTCTATTGAAGCATAATGAGTTTTGACAAATATATATTAGTTACATCCATGTAACTAATACTACAATCAAAATATAGAACATTTCCATTACCCCAGAAAGTCCCCTCACACTCCTTTGCAGTCAGTCCCAGGCAACTACTGACTGGCTTTTTGTTACTATATATTAGTTTTGCATGTTCTTGAATTTCATATAAATGCAATCATACAGTATGTTATATTTTGCATCTGGCTTCTTTTGCTTGGCATAATGTTTTTAAGGTTCATCCATATCATTAAAGGTATTAGTAATATTGCTGAGTAGTAGTCCATTATTGCATGAATATATTGCAATTCTGTTAACTTTATACACTAGATTTTTTAAAAATATTTTTTATTGAGATTTCTTGATGCACATACAGTCCATCCAAAGCATACAATCAATGGTTCACAATATCATCACATGATCATTTTTAGAACATTTGCATAACTCCATCAGACACTTAATTTTGTTGGAACATTGAAAAAATATTATTCTTTCAGGGATATATTTGCTTCCACCCAAATTCCTAAGAGACTGATGTGTCAATCAGAATACTTCTGGTTTGATTTTCATGAATCATACTCAGATCTTGTTACTCTCCATCTCCTAAAACCATAAGTGACTCTCACTGAGAACTGAACACATTTATTTTTATTAGCCTGGCATTCAAGGCTGCCTATGGTCTGACTCCAACTTCTTTCCAAGCTTAAAATCTGTGACTCTATCACTTAAATTCTATGTTCAAATGTCAAATGGGAAGAGTTGCCATTTTAGGCATAAGCCACAAATGTTCCTAACTTAGCACCATTGTTCTTTCATTTTCTATGTCATAGAATGTCCTTTCTATGCTTGTCCTGTCAAAATATTCCATGAGTAACAACCATTTATTGGCAATGTGGATGAATAATATATGTTCTGATGTTAAAGATGATTATCTTGAGACTAAGATATTATCTAACTGCAATATAGTGCTAAATGTCATATATATCATAAGAGAAATGTAAACTAGTCTTATGGGAGAGAGACCATACAACTGGAGGGATCGGGAAAGGCTTCATAAAACTTACTTCATAAAATAGGAGAAATTTGAAGTGGACCTTGAATGACAATGGAATTGGTCCATATTGGGTTTGGAGGACATTTTGGTATGAGGAACAGCATGTATAGGGGTACTGAGGGAAAAAATTATGGGTAATATTTAAGGTACAGGCAGGGAATTGGTTGGCCATAGAATAGTTTTGTATAATGGAAAGATAAGGATTGAAAGACATATTGGGGACATTGCAACAGTGACTCAGTGGCAGAATTCTGACCTGCCATGCTGGAGACCCGGGTTTGATTACAGTGCCTGCCCATGGGAAAAAAAAAAAAAAGAAAGAAAGACAGACATATTGGGATCTGTGCATGGGGAAGCTTGAATGGTAGCTTAAGATTTTGTATTAAATTAGAGGGTAGCATTGAGGAACCACTAGAAACTGAATGGCCTTCTAAAAAAGAGCTCAAATAGGATACCTACGAACCACTCCTGAGCCCTTCAATCAGATGTAGTTTCTCTTCTCTAAATGTCTTCAGCATTTTATAACTCTTTTATGCCATTTATTTGAGCATTGACTATATGCCGGGCACACTTTGAATCATTAGGAATAAGAAGATGAATGAGGTAACTATGGCATTTGGTCATGTACTGTATGATCCTCTCTTTCCTAATAGCATATAAAGTTTCTTGATGATAGGACAACATCAATCCATCTTTCTACCTGTTCCTCTTTGCTCCTCCCCATACTGGCATCGTGCCTTGTATGTTTTAGGTGCTCAGAAAATATTCATAAAGACTTTAAGCTCCAAGTGACCTGAAAGTCTACCCTTCTTTATGTAAAGGTGAGAAGACAGATTCAGGGAGATTAAGGGATGTGCCACGATTACACAGTACTTAGCAACAGAGCTGAGTGGAGAAGCAAGGACTCCTGATACCTGAGCCAGTGTTCTTTCGACTATACTATATTTGAATGCACACTCACGAGTATAATTAAACCTGGATATTTGGTTTTTGGAGTTTCTTAAGTTGTATGTTTTAACAAACTGAATTTGAAATTCAGTTTATGAATTAGGAATTCATTACCAAGATCTATTTAACAAAGTAGAATGAAGACAACACACTTTTCTTTCTGAGGGCACCAAATTCTAAGTAGGTCACTTAAAACTGCAAAAAGTAGAGACAAAGAGCCCACATGCTCACATCTGTTGTTCACTCACCTCTTGTTCTGATTAGCTTTGGAGATGCAGGCAGATTGCAAAACAGCAACCCTCCTTTATACACTAGATTTTGAGAGAATAAAGGTTGACTAAGTTTGAACTCTAGGAGGAGATGGTAGACAGATAAAGATTGGGGATAGAAGCCCCAAGTTCCAGTCCTGGCTCTTTTACTCACTCGTTTTGCAACCCTTAGGAAGTTATTTCCCCTCTTCTCCTTTCAGTTTTCTCATCTGTAAACTGAGGGGGCTGGACTAGATGACCTCTAAGTAACCTTTCCATGCAATTTCATTTCTGGTGAAAGGGATTCTTCTCCTCCAAGAATACATTTGTTAAGCCTCGCAGGTAAGACCCTGCCACCAAGAGCTTAAAGGAAACCCAATGATATGCTCTGGCAGGAAGAGATGATAAAATCCACAGGCAACCAGATAAGCAGGTAGGTGGGAAGTAAGCAGGAAGGCCCCAGGAAGGTTCAGGAATTGATAAACATTTACACACTATTCAGAGTCTCTATCTCTGGCTTTTCTCCCCAAAACTGGTGGCTGGGATCAAGGGAGTAAGGCCAGGAGGGTTTTATGGTGTAGGGGAGGTTCTAAGTAGGAGAAGGCTTTAGTGAAGGGCTGAGACTGCTACTTGGGGTCCCAGAGGGGAGGATGGTTAAACCATGGGAGTGAGTGAAAGAAAACTGGGGAAGAGCTTGGTACAGAAAATGGATCAGATACCCCCATAATTCAAATAAATCCCAGGGCCAGGACCATATCACATTCAGGAAACATATACTATAAAGAGCAAATTGTTGAGAACAAACTAAATGTCCAGCTACCACGGACTGGCTGAATAAATACAAGTCATTCTGATTATGAAACAATGAAATACTGTGTGACCATTAAAGAAGGAGGAAGCTCTATATCCCCTACTAGGGACTGATCTCCAAGTTTTACTAAGTTAAAAAAAAAAAGCAAATTTCAGAGCAGTATAAAAAAGTATGCTGTTATTTGTGTTCAAAAAGAGAGGATTATATATACATATACATACTTGTATATCAGACATTTTTTTCCTGGAAATTCACACAAGAAACTGGTAATATCAGCCACCCTGAGAGAGTAAAAGAGAAGGGTACTGGGGGAAGAAATGGTAATGAAATCTATACCCTGTGTTCTTTGGAATTTTGAATCATGTGCATTTTAACCTATTTAGAAGAATGAGTAAAAACATCGTAAAACTAAGAACAATAGTCAAACACCTAAAAATAATTTTTAAATGACTCTAATCATTATTTGCTGCATCAAGAAAAATATCAAGGAACCTCTAATTTACATTAACACTCTTTAGAATGCCCTCTTTTCATCAATCTTCTCCTACCTCACTGCTGCCTCTCAGTGTCCTTCACTCCCCAAACTTGCCACTCCATCAAAAACTGTCCCCCAGGCCCTTGTACAAAAGTCTTGATTTTTTTTTCTTTCCTTCCCTCTTTCTTTTCACCTTTCCCTTCTGCCTCTGTCACCCTGTTATCCCACTTCTGTATCTCAAAAGCCTAGTAAGCAAGCAGTCAAGACAAAACTCTCCTTAGAAAGCCATGGACCGACAAAAAAATGAGCAAGTCCAGGGATTCCCATTACCTCTCCATTGTACATATAGACAAACAGAGATGCCTAAAGGGTCAGAGTCACCCAAAATCACACAGCCAAGTCAGCAATAGAGCTAAGATGAGGGTCAGGATATGGATCTTGAAATCCTGTTCTAGACTTTTCAGCCCATTTGCCCCAAGACAAACACCTACTCATCTTTCAAAGCCCAGATCAGCTGTCTTCTAGTCCCTGAACTTTTTATTTGGATTCCCTTAGCACCTAGTCCTACCCCCTGCCTTAGCCCTTACCTCCCTGCAGTGAATAGTCTTTGATTAAACTGTCGTTTACACCGAATGAGATTGTCAAACATAGAAGAAGTATTTGCCTCCCCAGAAAGCAACTAGGGATTTCTAGGTGTTTGGCGAATTGAAAATGTGCAGTGTTCTAAGAGACTGGCAGATGATGTGTTTTGGGGATTCTGGGGAGGAAGAGGTTAATGCCTCCTAAAGATATCTGGGAGGTCCTCCTGGAGGAAGTATCATTTGGCTGATATATACCCTGGAGTTATGTTCCACATATTCAAATTACTCCATTTCAACTGTGACTGGTGAAAGAAAAAGAGAAAATTGTTTTTTTTTTTTTTCAATTTTAACAATATTTATTATGAGTCTCACAAAAATATTTTCACTGAAACAAATGTTGGGAGTAAGATTAGTCTCTCAAGCTACCTCTTAATTGTCATATAAAGGTTATGAAAGAAGTGTTTTTTAACATGTTTGTATTCATTTTCTATTGCAGTGGAACAAACCTCCACCAACACCCACTTACCAGCTCAGAAGTCCTGAACCGATCAACCGGGTTCTCCAGGGTCTGAGGGTCTCACAAGGCTGAAATCAAGGTGTCCACCAGCTGTGCGCTCATCTGGAGGCTCAACTAGGAAAAGAACAGCTTTGAAGCTCCCTCAGGTTTTTGGCAGAGTTCTTGGGGCCATATGATTGAGGTTCCCTTTTCTTGCTATTTTTTGGCTGGGGATCATTCTCAGCTTCTAGAGGCCATTCTTGGGTCTTTGTCACGTGGCCCTCTCCACAACATGGCCGTTTCTTCCTTGAAGGCCAAGAGGGGAGTGTCTGTTGCTTGAGAACATGATTTCATGTTAGATGAATGTACTGTTCATTTTGTATATGTGAGTTTTCTAATTTTTATGCTCTTTATTATTGCACATTTCCATACACAATATCTCTGACAGCTTTGTTATCTTGGGCAAGTTTCTTGGCAATCTGAGCTTCAATTTCCTCATCTATAAAATGGGGATAACAAACAGTACCTTCCTCAGAGTGTTACTGGCACATAGTAAATGCTCAATAAATAAAAGCTGCTGATGATATTAGTTCTGAAGACTAGAGAGGGTCTAGACACAGGAATATTGGGTGGGTGGGGGGCAGAGTTTCCTGGGAGGAGGAAACTGCATAAGCAAACTCTGGGCAGCAGGAAAGCTGCCAGTTGGCAGTTTGGAGTGTGATCATTTGCACAGAGTGTGTGTACATGTGTCTATTAGTCAGGGTTCTCTAGGGAAACAGAACCAACAGGAGATAGCTGTAAATATGAGGTTTTATAAAAGTGTCTCATGCAACTGTGGGGATGCAGGAGTAAAATTTCACAGGGCAGGCTGCGGGCTAGCAACAACGATGAAGGTGTTCAAGGAATTCTGCAGGAGAGGTTGGCTGGCTGAAGTAGAGACAAAAGTTCTCTCTTCTGACTGCTGAAATCATCACCTCTCTCTTAAAAGCCTTCAACTGATTGGATTAAATCCAGCTAACTAGATTCTCTCCTTGCAGAAGACACTCCCCTTAGTTGATCGTGGATGTAATCAGCCATAGAAGCTAGCAACTGACTGATGATTTAATAAATCAGTTTCTGTTCTATTAAACAGCCACGAAATGTCCTTGCAGTAATGGTTAGGCCAATGCCTGCTTGACCAGACAACTGGGCACCATTACCTGGCCAAGATGACACAGAACCCAACTATCACAGTGCGTTTGTGTGTTTGTGTGTGTTGACAGAGAAGGCCAAAAGAGTGAGTTAGGGCAGCTTCATTCACTCCTCTAGTCAGTATTTACTGGATGCCTGCTTTGAAAGCTCCATGAGAGGGGGGTCTTGAATACCAGGCCAAGGAGTATGAATTTCAGCCTGGAGGAGGCAGGGAGCCAAGGAAAATCTGTGAGCAGGAAAGAGAAGTGGTTAGAGCTTCAGGGAGTCCATTTGTTACTAGAAAAGTGGCTAGTTTAACAGGGGGGAACATCATGGTCTCCCCTCCCCTCCCCTGCCTCAAAGCCTGCTGGGAACCCAGTCCCCAAGAAGAGTCCCAGGAGGGAATTGCTGCATCTGCCCTTGCCTGGGCAAGAAGAGACAGGGTATAACCCCAGATTGCAGTTCCTTTTCTCATGCTCCCATATGGTCCAAAACTCTCTCCAAACCACTCACAGGCAGCAAGGGATGCAAATATTTCCCTTTAAAAATTCTAAAAATGGGAATTCATGCTGGGCATCACACCGGAGCAGTTCACTGAGTAGGAACTCACAAACATATCCATGGAACCCCAAAGTCATTGCATCATCCTCACGCCACAGGCAGACAGACTAAAAATAAGCTGGGCTTTTGGCTTCCTGCCACCTGCCTTCCCTTCCTGAAGTGAATCCTGCCCTGACCATCAACCTCCTCACTGACAGGGGGATTAAGCACAGTTCACACAAACAAATCCAGATGTCTGGAGGCTGGGGCTGGGAGGTACTATTTAGGGAACATGGAACCAGCCATTTTGTAGATGGGGAAACTAAAGCTCAGAGAAGGAAAATGACTTGCCTGAGGGCCGGCAGCAACTCTAGGACAAAGTTCAATTGAAATCTGGGTTTACTGGCAATCAGGCCATGGCTTTTTTCATGGTATACACCCCCCCACACATACACACACACACACACACACAAATGCACACACAGTCGCCCTCACATTCAGACATCTCAGGGCTGAACAACAAAGCTTTCCAATGGTTCCTTACTAAGGTGTAGGCCTGCCTGATGGCGGAGGTTGTGGAGGTTGTGGATCAGGTCTGCTCAGCAGATTTTACCAATTATCTTCCATTTTCTGTCTCAGTTTCTTCATCAGCAAAATAGGGAGAATAATTTATCTACATCAGGTTGATAACCTGAGTTATCAACACAGGTAAGGACTTGGTGCCTGGCACTGAGAAATCTCAATATATCATCATTATTATTTGTTGAACACTTTGTGGATCTGGGGCAAGTCAGGACAGGGGGGATTGGCTCTTCTTCTACAGTGATTAGGGCTTGGCTGGTTTTGACTCAAATTCCAAAGCACCCACAAGGCTTCATCTCAGCTTCACCCTCTGTTTCTAAGGTGGGGAGGGGGTGAGGGCCTGGCACACTAACTGGCTCATACCTATGAGCACACGCAAGGTCCCATGAGGGACGCACCCAGGCTGACACATCTCTGCCCTTTGAAGTGGAGGCCCAAGCCAGTGGGTAGCCCCCCCCACCAGCGGTTGGTGAGGGCAAACCCAAGGCCCATACAGGAATAGAAGGGTGACCTCTTGACCTCCAGCCCTGGGGCCCATAAAATTGGGCAGATGCTCATACCTGGGCAGGGGTTAGATGGGCATGAGCATCTATTAACCCCACGGGTATGAGCTCATGTGCATGTGAGTATGTTATACATTGATGCATAAGTATGTCCATGTGTGTACACTGAAGTGGGAACCTATGTCTACTTGGGAATGAGACTCTAGGATTGTACTCAGCATGGTGCCCACTGCTACATTTTACCTCCCAGGCCCAGGCCATGGTCCCAGAATATTAAGCCTACTCCTTGGGCCCAGGAGAGGTAGATGGCTCTGCTGCTGTATGATCCTAAGTAAGTATCTTGATCTCTCTATGCCTCAGTTTCCCCATCTATAAAATGAGAGGTTTGGATGAGTTGAAGTCTGAAGTCTCCTGCAGCCCTGATGATAAGTCTCTGCAGTGGAAAGGAGGGACAGGTCTCAGGAATATCAGGAAGGGACTGCTCTGGGCTCCAGCCTCCAACTTTCAAGGGAACCTCTGACTCTGCAGAGTATTAGAAAGTTGGGATCTGACCTAGCAGTCTGGACATGGGGTTCAGCTAAGAATGGGAAAATAATTCAGGTCATATAGAGTATTAGATTGTATGCCAATTGCTCCCTTCCCTGGGTTTGGGAAACCAGAACCCTGTGACCAAGAGAATGCCTCCTGTACCAGGGTGGAAGGTCTAGGTGGAGACAACTGTATCAGCCACATTTCCTGTGCTTCAGTTTTTATCAATTGAGCCTCAACCCCTCAGGTAGCTCTTCAGCAAACTTTGATTATAGTCTACTTCATGCCAGGTCTAGCACAGACTGGGGGTGGGTTGTTTTATGGACCTTTGCCCTGGGACGCTGCCCATCTACTCAGGAAGATACACACACATACATACACATACCATTAGTCATCCTTACTTACTTGCTGTTTATTGAACAAATAAATGACTGTCCATCAAGGTAGCCTTTGACAAATGCGTAGGGACAAGAAAGGCTACATGAAGGAAGGAGTAAGTGGAACCTTGAAGACAGGAAAGATTTGGATTTCAGAAAGGTTAGAAGAGGGCATTCCGCATAGGAAAACAGCTTGAGCAAAAGTGTGGAAGTCCATGGAGAGTACTGAAGAGACAATGAAGTGCATACAGAAGTGGAGATGAAACTGGAGAAGACAACAGGGGCGAGATCATGAAGGCCCATGAATTTGAGTGTGTGCTTCTGGAAACAGAAGTTTTTCGAACAGGCAAGTGGGGTGACAGAGGTGTGGTTGGGATTATTTAGTCTAAATCAGTAGGGAGGTCAAGAGATGGTGTTAACAGGAAGTGGATGTGATAGGCAGGGGTTCAGGGTAGCACAGAATGGTGAGGACACTTTGAGGAAACCACTGTTAAGGCCAAAATGTGTCCCTCCCCCCAGGCCTCTAAGTATCTTTTCCTGGCTCCTTCCCCTAGGTGCTAGGCTGGGGCCAGGGCAGGGTTTTATCACCAGAGAATGAACTTCAAGCCTGCCTCCCCTCTGCCTCCCATTGCACCTGATGGGTAGCTCCCAGATCCTCCCCCACCAGCCCCTCTCTACTGACAGAGGGTCCAGGACTTCTGGCTCTGAAGGTGTGTATTTGTGGTCTCTCCCCAGGCATCTCCTACAGCATCAGATCAGGGTGAATCCCCTCACAATCAATTTGGAAGAATCTTAGAATGTCCACTCTGGAAGGAAGCTCAGAAAGAGTGAGTTTGACAGATAAACTGAAGCTCAGAGAGTAACATGACTTGCTTGAGATCACACAGCAAATCTGGGGGCACAGTTAGGATGTACCCAGTTTTCCCTGGAGAGGCTGAAGCACCTTGAAATTTAGACAATCAGGTGCATACAAAAGAATGGAGAGGGTTGAGGCGGATGCTATGGGTTTATATCCTGGCTCTGCAATTTACTAAATTTGTGACCTTGGGAAGTCACTTAGGTTCTGTTTCTTCAACTGGAAAATGGGAATTATACCCATCTTTTTGGGTTGAGATGGAAAAAAAAAGCATATAAGGCATATAAAATAAAAAGCCTGGGATAAATATCATTCAATGTCTGCTAATGGTTTGGCAGTGGTATTTGTCCAATTTATTGCTGAATATGAACCTACATATGAGAGCTGTGAGCCTCAGTTTACCCATGTGTAAATCTGGAGCAATAATCAATCCCTGTTTTGCTACTCTTCTGCCCGGCCACAGTAGTAAGGTGGATTAAATAAAGTCTGGGAACGTTCCAGCATAGAGCACTCTAGGTCAGTGTTTACTCAGCCCAAAGCAATTCCTCTCCAGATCCTGCTCTTTGTAAATTTTCTCAGACTCTCCAACTCCTCTATACCCCCTGGTGATTCCCCGGAACCAGGGAAAGGGGGCTGTCCCCCTTCTCTCAAGCCTGTTGAGCATAAGAAAAATGGGATGGAAAGCAGAGGAAGCGTAGGGGTGAGGAGATGAAACAAAAATGTGTTCAGATGAGGGGGCTTAAATATAGGGTGCAAGTAAAAGGATATGAGGACATTGGGAAGGGTAAGGGCGCTGAAAGAGGGTGAAGGGGGTGCAGGAAGATGGGATCCCATAGGAAGGAGTGGGGATCCCCTAAGAAGGAGTGCGTGCCTCCTTACTGAGAAGTCTGCCAGTCGCCGTGAGTCAGGGGTATCCAAGCTCCCAGAGTCGCCTCTCCCGGCATACTCGAAGCTCCTGGGCAGGAGCGAAGCGTAGAGGGGGCGGGGACGGGGGGATCCGCAGTCTGGGATTGGTCGCCACTCCGCCGGCCAGTGACGCCAGGCGGGCGGGCCCCTTTGTGACGTCACAATCAGCTGTTTGAACCTTCCAATTTGTGCCCCGAGCCCAGCCGCAGCTACCGCACAGCCTCAGAGTCCCGCGGGCGAGCACAACAGCTGTGAGCATCGGACCCGTAGTCCCGCCGCCTCCCCCGCCCAACCCGCGATGCATCCAGACCCCTGAGCAGCTGCTGACCCCGGGACAGACCGACGCACAACTACCTCAGCACCGCCCCCCGCTGGTCGCACCGCCTCCGCCCTTAGGTGAGTCGGACCAGCTCTAGCCCAAGGGCTCCCTGCGCCCCAGGATACGCCCGCTGCCCCCAGCGCCGCGGCCTTTGTCTGTCTCCGCCGGCTGCTGCCGGGGCTGCGTACCCGGCTGCCGATTGGCTGCCGCACGCCCGGTAGGCCATGACGTTGCCCTATTTGCATATGACATTGAGACGTCACCAAGGCCGGCACCACCTATTTCTCCCACTCCCGGCGCTCGGGTCGCTTGTCCTCCCGTGACCCCGTGGGCGCCGGGTCGAGGCTGGGCCCAAGGGTGAGGGAAGCTGAAAGGCAGCGGGGCCAGAAGGAGCTCGGTGGTTTTCTGGGCTAATACAAAGGCTAGGTTCAGGCTTCCTGAGCACCTACTTTCTCCTTGCGACTTGAGCGGGGCCGGTTGGCGCTGCTGGGTCTAGGCTGAGAAGTCGTCAGGAATTAAGGGCGGCCTCCTGCTCCAGGTCAGCGGTGGATGGGGGAGGGCGCGGGGGGACGCCAGATGGAGGTGGAATTCTGTCTGGCTCCAGGCCACGCCTCCCTCCCCTCCCCCCCCCCCCCCCCCCCCCGCCCCAGGACTAGCATAATAACATCCTCCTAATCCCTGACATGTGTGCAGCCCTTTAGCTGACGTAACACCCCCCGTCCCAAAACTGATCTTAGACACTATTTTACGGATGGGGAAACTGAGGCCCAGGAAGGGGAAGTGGCTTCTCGAGGTCACGCAGCCAAATGGAGTCATGCCCACTGAGTGATAGTAGTATTAACCATGGACATATACGTAGATGCTCAATACAAGCCACGAGCTACACATCCCCCTTTACTGGGACCGGACCCTGTCTTGAGCTCAGCACTATCTGGATCTGATAAGTTCCTAGTTTTCCTCACTTCTGGACTTTTTTTCATCTGGAGATGAGTCCCCTTTGTGAGACCTGTCCTCACTCTGTACTTAAACGTCCAAAATCCAATAAAATTGCCTCCTTCCAGCTGTTATGAACCATGGAAAGGTGAGTCATTGGCTGCCTCAGGGTATCTCCAGGGCTCATGTTTTAGTGAGGGGTGAGGTTTCCTCTACTTGGCTTTTCAGCACCTCCCCAATCCCCAGAGTTGTCAGCTAGGAGGGAAGTGACCTTGCCTAGGGCTGGTGATTGAGAGGGCTGTGCTGCCCATCTCTGCTCACGTGGGCAGGAGGAGAGCTCCAGATTCTCAAGTGGACCAGGAGTCCCCTCCCTGCTGAGTTTTGCTCTAGGATAGGTTGGAGTAGGGATGGCTTGGGCTCAAGTGCTATTCCGGACACAGCTGCTGTAGTTATTAAAGGGAATGGTTCTCCCTAGAGCAGAGCTGGGAATGTGAGAACCAGGAAGCTGGTGGGGTTGGGAAAGAAAATCTGGGAGGCTCCACCAGTTGTCAGGAGAGCCGGCAGTCACTGACTGGCTGGTACTACTGTCACCCTGGCTCTGTCAATGACTTGCTGAGTGACCTCGAGCCTCCCTTACCTCAATCTATCTCTAATTTGCGGAGGCTCAGGACGGGGCCTGGTGTGCACTGGGTGCTCTGGCAAATGCATGCTGAATCTTGGTGCCAGGAACCCCAGATCCTTTTATGGGCTGGGCAGAGAGAGGACAGTGACTGCAACAAGTTCTCTGTCTGACCTCCCTGTTTCCCCTGCACCATTATTTTTTTGGCCATTGTTTGCTATGGAATTTCTGACTCTGTACACTCTGGACTGAATGCTCAGTGACTTGGAGCAAGGCCTGCCTAACCACCCTCCAGCTGTGTGTCTTTAGGTAGATTTATGTCCTTTCTCTGATCCTCAGGTTTTGAAATGGGCTGAGTGAATATGATGATTCCTAAAACAGCTCTTAAGTTTCCTTTCATCTTCTCAATGTGATAGTAGGTTCCTGGAAGGAGGGTATGCCTCATCAAGGCCCCAATCTTTCCTTTAAGAGGGACCAAACTCTGCATTTTTGGAAACTTAGTCACTAACTTAGCCTGATATAGATGGGCTAGGATATGTGTTTTGTGCTGGGCAGGCACTATTTGGGATTGCCTCACCTTTCCCAGCCCCATTCCGCTAGAGAAGCCAGGGGTTATTTCCTTCTGGAGCCCACTGTAGGTCTGCAAATGTGGAAATACTCTTAGGATATGGAGCATAGGTGATTCGCTGGCAAATGTGAAAATATCCCTAGGGAATAGGTGATGTGGCAACAAGTGTGAAAACACTCCAGGTGAGTTAGCAGTAAAAGTGGATATGCCTCCAGGGAATGGAAGTATGGAAATGCCCCAGGGATTCTGCAGCAAATGTGGAAACACCCTAGAAGATGATTAATGGCTCAGCAGCAAAAATGTTGATTATCCTTAGGGATGGACTTGCAAGGTCAGGGTCTACGGACATCCCAGGGGCCTTACAAGTAGCAGCCCCCTGGCCCAGGTCTGGTCCTGAGGTAGGCTGGATTGGGGAGAGAGGCAGATTTATAGCTATCTCCTTGGTGTCTCCTTTCCTGGAGCAGGGGGCGTCCTTCCTTACCTTCACACAGGGAAAGCCCGGGTAAGGGCTGGTCCAACCCTCAATGCCTGTCCTTAAGGGCTCCTGGGATCTGACAGGCTCCTTCCATCATCACCTCTAGTAGACCTCTTTTTCCCTAGGGGCAGAGGTAATCTAAGCTTCCTCCTATCCAGGGATGCTCCCCTTGAGCTTGGGAAGAGAGTGAGGAAGAAAGGGCCTGTGGAAATAGAACCTTCACACCTCATTTGACAGATACTTCCAGGCATTGCCCTATCACATAGTGAGATGGTACTGGTATTGTGGGATTTCTGCCAGCTAGCATTTATCAAACCACATAGGTCTGGGTATCTCTAGGGTCAAACACTGCTGTTTAGGAAATCACGAGGCCTGATATGGGTCATGACCATTGGCCGCAAGGTTAAAAATGCCTAATCCAGACAGATACCCAGCAAAAGCAACGGAGCATAGTGATTGTTGATGCTGTCTCAAGACTCTGATTGCATGGGTTCAAATCCCATCTGCGAGATTTTGGGCAAATTACCTTACCTCTCTGATCCTCATTTCTTAACCTGTTAAAGGGTTAAAGGTTTTACATGAAGCAATATAGGTAAAGCTGCTTAGTATAGCATCTGGCACATGTTAGCCATATTATTATAATAGCAAATAACAATGCGGGACAATTTCCTAGAGGCCTGTAGAACTCCTATTCACCCCCCAAAGGTCCAGCTTGGATGTTTGACCCTCTGGAGACTTTCTGTGACACAGCCTGGTCATGTACATCACTCCTTCCATGTTTCTCGAGTCCCTTTCAATAATAAGTAGTACTGAGTGCTTACTATGTGCCCAGGCACTGTTCTAAGCCCTTTTCAAGAGCTTAGCTTATTTTATTAAAAGAGCTACAGGAGGATACTATTATTAGCTTGAGTGTGAAAACACTACAGGTGGGTTTTAATTCTTAAAAGGGCCCAGAGAAGAGGCATTATTATTACCATTTGACAGATGAGAAAGTCATAGAGAAGCTAAATTCCTAAGGTCACACAGAAGATAGAATAGCCTGGATTTGAAAGCAGGCAGACCTGCCATAAAACATCCACTTTACCACCATGCTGTAGCCTCCTCACACATCCCTGGTGTCACTGCAGCACTACTCTGGGCAATGGTGGTGGTAGCCCTCGCCCTTTGTTCCAGGCCAGGAATGGGAATGAATCTCAGTGGTAGCTCTGACTCTTTTCCCCTCCCAGGTATCCACACCGCCATAGGGCGCACCCCTGAGGCCGCTTCACTCTCCAGCCCCCATCATGTTCCAGCGCCTCACCAGCCTCTTCTTCAGTACCCCCCCGCCCCCGGAGGACCCCAACTGCCCCCACGCCTTCATCTCTGAGGATGATGAAGTGGACGGCTGGCTCATCATTGACCTCCCGGGTAAGGCCTGAGTCGGGGGCTAGGACTCTGAGGCCTGCACCTGTGAGGTCATTGTGTGGACAGAAGGACCAGCAGGGGAGGGAAAGGAGCTGCTAGGAAACTGGGGTGTTCCCCGAAACCTATAGGCAAACTAGGGTTGAGGCATTGACCCTGGAGGGGGTTAACAGGGCCCCTCTCTCAAGCAAGATGGGGCTGTTTCCTGGGGGTGCAGTGTTGGGGTTCACACCTCAGGTGCTGGAGGACAGCAGGTCAAAACTCCTAGCCCGTGGTTGCCCCGTGGGCGCAGCGGGCGGGTGTGCGGGTCTGACTAACTATGCCCTTTCTCTCTCCGCCCCCCTGTGTCCGGTGTGTGTGTGTGTCCCTCCCTCCCCGCTGCGCACCCCCTCCTCCGCATGGCTCCCCTTCCCGCGCCCCGTAGACAGCTACAATGCTCCACCCAGCCCCGGGGCCGCCCCCGCCCCGGCGGGCCGTCCCCCGCCCGCGCCCTCCTTGATGGACGAGAGCTGGTTTGTTACCCCTCCCGCCTGTTTTACTGCAGAGGGGCCCGGACTCGGGCCTGCCCGCCTCCAGAGCAGCCCCCTGGAGGACCTCCTCATCGAGCACCCCAGCATGTCCGTTTACGTCACCGGCAGCACCATAGTGCTGGAGCCCGGGCCCTCTTCCCCGCACCCCGAAGCTGCCCTGCCTGACGGTGACCTTAGCGACGGGTGAGCAGGCTGGCGGCGGAGCCTGGGGGCCCGGCTCCGGGCCTGGAGTTGGGGAACGAGCCAGCAGCTCACCTGGCATTGAAGGCCCGGATCCCTGAGGCGCGCCATGGAGGCAAGGGGCGGGGCCCGTGGGGGCGAAGCTTGGAGCAGGCCTGACGGCGAAGAGGCCGGGCCTCGAGGCCGGGAGAGGCGTGACTTCGTGGTCGGGGGCGGGAGTTAGGACTCCGTTGAGGCACCGCTTAGA
This sequence comes from Tamandua tetradactyla, assembly GCF_023851605.1. Lineage (NCBI taxonomy): Eukaryota > Metazoa > Chordata > Mammalia > Pilosa > Myrmecophagidae > Tamandua > Tamandua tetradactyla. The sequence continues at coordinate 18,032,155 of NC_135327.1, read as the reverse complement.
GGCCCGGGGCTGGTTTGGAGGTGTGCGGGCAAGGCCAGAGCTCCGAGGGGGTGCATTTCTTGAGGCTTGTCCAGAAGGCTAGGGCGGAATTGAAGGTTGGAGTCACGCCTTTGCGGGGTCTGGCTACCTGACACAGGGGCTAGAACTGAGGAAACATCTCCGCGTTGGCTTGGGGAAAGGTCTGTACTTACAAGAAAGGTGTAAGGCGCCTTGCTGTGAGTAGAGACAGCGATGTGCCAGGGAGAGGGAGTGGGGGTCAAGATGGGAGATGCCAGCCATCCCTGGACTTGTCCGGTCCTGACCGAGCCCTGCTTGTCCTCACAGGGAGATTGTGCCCGCCCGCCGCGAGCCCCGGGTTCTGCACCATGCCGCCGCCCCGCTGCTGGCGCGGGCTGCGCTGCTGGAGAAGGCCAGCCAGGCGCGGCGGCTGCAGCGGGCCCGGCAGCGGGCAGAGCGCCATGCGCTGAGTGCCAAGGTGGTGCAGCGGCAGAACCGCGCACGCGAGAGCCGTCCGCGCCGGCCCAAGCACCAGGGCAGCTTCGTCTACCAACCGTGCCAGCGCCAGTTCAACTACTGACCATCTGCTGGCCACGTCACCAACCCCTCATCGACCCTTTTCGGCCCCTCTGCCACAGCCAGTGTGCTGCCCGAGGGACAACCGCGGCGGTCCGTGGGCTGGATACCACACCCTCCATCCTCATTCAGTGTGTGCGGTGGGGTGAGAGCCCCTCCCACGTAGACTCCCTCGATTTCCCCATCTCTTGATCCTCTAATCCGTCTCTTGAACTTCCTCCTGCTTCCTTTCCTCTCCCTCCTTCTAATCCCTATGTCCAGCATCTACTCCTCCATCCTCCCACCCTGACTTGCCATTCATTCTTCTCTGGTCCCCTTCCCTGTCATTCCCCTTTCTACCTCGAGCCCATCCCTATTTCTGAGAGTCTCTTCTTCCAGTCCCTGATCTTGCCCCTTCCCCATCTTCAACTCCCACTTTACACTCCTCATCCTATCCTATGTTTAACATTATATTCACTCCTCCTGTTATTCACTCCCATTAATTGTAGTCCCTCCTAAATGGATGATGGTGGTGGCCGGGGATGACCCTGAGTCCAGCTCTGATCAAGTACAACCTGTGGGACCTGGGCCACTGCCCTTGCCTTCCTTCAGTAAGGGCTCAGGCTCAGGGCTCTCCCTTTATGCCCACCCCACTTCCTTCCTCCCTAGGGGCTGGGCTCCTTGGAGCTGCTTAGGCCTGGAAAGGTAAAGTATGTGGAAGAAGAGGACTGTGAGATGTGAGTTGAGGGAGAAAGTGGAGGAAACTGAGAGAAAGAGGTAGCCTGTTTGAGATGTAGACAGAAGTTCGACAGAGAGGGTAAGACACTGTAGGGAGCAGGGCATCATGGGGACTGCACTGTGCTTATTCAGAGGCACCAAGCCCTGCTCTTAGGTTGGAGGCTGGAGTCTGCCCCCATTTTCCTTCCCTGTAATCCTTCCTCCCAAATTTCTTCAATCTAGGCAGTTCACTCCTCTGCAGGTCCCCGAGTGAAGGGCTTAATTAGTACCTTGCTGCCCTATCCCCAACATGTCACCCAAGAAGTAGAGGCTGGGCATGGCCCCACAATGTTGGCCATCTGTCTACATGCCCAAGGTGCTAGAACTAGCTTAGGGAAAATGTAGCCCAAGAGGGCTCCTTGGTAGGGAAACGGCACAGTTTGGGGTAAGAATGCAGATCAGTGATGCTGGGGAGGACAAGCTCTGGGATGAAGCCATCCCAAGACTGACAGTTCAACCCTCACATTGCCTCTGGCCTGGGATTTTACACCTAGTATGGGTAACACTTTTAGGTAAAAGGCCAGGAGCCCCACTGTCCCAGATCCCAAACAGTCCCTACCAGGTTTAGGGCCTTCAGGGGGCCTCTCCTCATTTTTGCCCCCTAGGATTCTCTTTCTTTCTAGGCTCCTGGAGAGAAATGGGTGCCCTACAGTGCCCTCCTCTTCCCTCCAGTAGTGGAGGAGGGAACTTGAATCCCTGCATGACACAGAGGGGACAGGGGCAACCAGCTTTCTCCTTGTGGATGAACAGAATATAGGGTTCAGACACCAGCAACAGCCTCTTGGGATGCCCCAAGTTGCTTCCCTTTTCCTCTTTATAGCTGTCCTTTTCTAGTATGTGCTCTCTCTCTTCCTTGAACTTTTAGGATTTCCTGTTGCATAGTAACATAGGTCTTTCCCCTCACCGTAATTCCAGGTCTCCAGGCTTCACAGCCAAGTTGAGACTTCGAGAAAACTGCAAAGGCAGCTGTCCTCCCTGGCCTTATAGCCCAGGCCTCATGGGGTGATGCTGGGATGGGGACAGAGGAAGCTCTATTGGTGTCTCCTATCCCAGGGAATAGGTCAAATTTACACTAAAAGCAGATCAAAGTCCCTGCTGTAGCTCACTAGGGCCGCTCTCCACAAGGTTCTCCTTTAGTTAGAACCTAGTCACTTTTATTCTTCCAATGACCCCTTGGCCACCCACAGCCAGGTTAGGGTCTCCAGCACTTCCAAGAGCTAAAACTCCCTCCACCCCTTCCTGCCTACTCCTTCACTGCCAGGTGGGGCCTAGATTCAGTCCTGGGCAGTGTCTATGATGCTCTCAATTGTGGAGTTTGAGTTATAGTGTATTTGGCTCAAACTTCAAAAGGCCCTGCCATCATTTCTGGAGGCTCCTGTAATTCTAGAACCCTCCAATCTCATGTCCTGGCTGGTTGGAAAATATATTTTTTTCTACTGTCCTATAGATTCTGTAGTATTTGAGTGTGGCAATATTTTGTGTATAGATTTCTAAGAACCAACACTACTCAGTCTCCTGTTAGTCTGACTCCTGAAGCATCAGACCTTGTCACACTGTATTGACTGTGTATGTGCCTTTCACCTTGAGCATGCTTCAGGATTTTTTTTTAAAACCACAGAACTTGAACACATGAGAGAACCAGAATTCATAAAGTCCTATGCAACCTTAGACAGGAGAGGGTTAGAGTCTGTCTTGATTGCTGTTTTTAGAGACCCCAGAGAAGTTTCAGTTTGCGTTAAATAATAACACTACCAGCATTTTGCCAGAGAATGGCAGAATATGCCAGAGAAACCTGTTTCTAGAAGAGCCCCAACTACATCAGAGGGCGACTTACAGTTATTCTCTTTAAGTTTGAGTGCTCCCCTCAAGCTGGGTGTCACTTTCAAGCCTTCCCCAGTCTGACCCCGGAAGGGCACCCACATTATGTATGAATGCAGTTTGGTGCTGTTTTGGAATATGCCTGCTTCTCAGCCCCTGGTCTGGATCAACATGCTCTGACCCATTATGTCTTAGGTACAACAAGGACCCACCAGAGCTATTGGATGCCTCCCCAGATTCATGTGGCTTTACATGAGGGGACTGAATGCAGACGTACTATAGCCCACTTCTAATACCTTCCCTTTTGCCCTGCCACCTAGTTCCAAATGGAAACAACAAGTTGAATGCATTCCTGTGGGTGTTTTGTGTTGAGGTTGGATGAAATGAGACTTTGGTTGACCATGTGTGATATGTTGACAGACTCAAGGACACAACCACCTCAACCTGGTCACGTGGCATGCCTGTGTATGTGTGTAACAGGACTCTGATTGTTAGATTGTAATGCTGTTCCTCAATGGGAGGGAAAAATTAATATAAAGAAAAACAAATAAAAATCTATTTAAAGCAAATTATGCTTTCTACCTGAGTTGAGCTAAAGTATGGGAAGCACTTTGCAATCTCAAGCACAGTACTGGCATAGAGTATTAAGTTGGCTTTGGTTCTGATCATGTGTGCCCACAGAAAAGGAAGAAGTTAGATGAGCTTGCTAGGAACAAAGCCATACAATGTGGGGTCTGACTCATAAAGATTACTTTTAGAGGATCCTTATAATTCAAGACACACATATACAGAGATAGTTGAAATAAAGATGAAACGATCATGACAGAATCAACAACTTAATCTTTTGGTCTCAGGCATTGGGTTATGGTAAAGGCATGGTACAATGGAGGGAAAGGGATGGAACATAAGTCTAGCCCTAGTCGATACAGCCAAAGGTTGAGGCCAGGCTTAGAAAAGGGCAGAGCCCCAAGTAGCAGAGTCCTCTGAAGGTTGGGGGTAGGCTGGGTGCAAAAGCAGCTAATTGTACAAATTTTGAGGTTAAGAATAGAGCGAGAAAAGGGGAAAACCTGGGCATGTTGATAACCCCCCCCCCCCAGGCCCTATGGAGATGAGAAACAGGACCACCAAAGTGGTGGAAAGTATTGGACATCTTTGAAGAAAAAACACAAAATGACTCCTTTTATTTTGAAGTATCTGTATCTGACCGGAGAACTAGACTGAAGGTAGATATCTGACCAAAACTGGGCTAGATTCTTGATACTAATAAAAAGAATCTTGCTGATCAGTCTGGGTTTATCTCTTGAATAGAGGAGATCTAAACAGTTTTTTTTTAGCAGTGTATGTGCATGGAGAAGCAGGTGTGGGAGGTGGAGAAAAAGTGCTATCTGGGTTACTGATGGCTTTCCTGTCCCTAGAAAATCCTGAATGGCTCTGGATCCTCTCTAAGTTGGTTCTTTTGCAACCAAAATAAATTTGGCCACTTATGTCAGTGCAGTACAGTGCTAAATAGGGCTAGTTTCTTCAAAGCCAAGAATGACTTGGTAGTCAAGTATATACATTTTTTTTCAACTTGCCAGGTGGGAATCTTGGTACAAAAAGGATAGGATAGAATTCTGAATCATAAAGCTGAACCTATGCATTTAGGTTGGAAGAAAATGCCTCTTAATCCAATAATCCCCTACCAATAACATGCCTTTTGGACAATGGCATTTATTTAACACATTCAGTATTTCACATTATATAAACCCTTAGATTCTCTTTATTCACTGGTCCATTTCTACAACAAATACATCCAAAACACTATATAATAAAATTATTTACATTTCCAAATGAGAAGACTTGCTTTTGTCCCCACTACTGCTATTCACACACAGTACTTCCACAGCACGATACATCATTAAAAGATCTAAAAATGCTGACCCTGTACTCTAGGCTGCTTAGGAAATGTGAAAACTAGTAACATAATATTAGCTCCTCTCAAAACATGGCAACGTTTTAGAAACCTTGAAATTCATCTTACAACACCAAAACAGCTCAACAATTCTGCTTTCCATTGCACTTTATAAAACAGGTTGCAGGGACTAGGAAAAGGGCCACATTATTAAAATGACTAACTGTACAGAAATGGATTTAAAAAAGTCACAGCTCAAAATTACTCTTTGTAAAATTCACACATTTACAAGTATCAAGTCGCCGTCCAGCTCGTTTACTTGGATTTTCTTCGCTTGGATTGCACCGCACTGGTTATGTCTGTGGGGGGAAAGGAAGGACATGTTCAGCTGACTTAACTGTTTACAGAAGTGCCCTTTAGGCAATCCACAAGAACCAGTAGGCACCAAAACTGAACCCTACTGAACTCTGAATCAGTCTAAGGGCTTTCAAAAGGGGGCACTCAGTGGTTATGGAAAGAATATGAGGCTTTGACTGGTGATTTATGAAGGAAGAGGATACAGTACTGCATACTGGGGCCTGGCAACAGGGGGAAATGTGCGCTATTTTAGCTGGACAAGAAATCCCCCAATCATCCTCATCGGTCTCCGTCACTCAGTGAAGTGAAAGAGTGACAGTGCTTTTGGAGAAAAACCAATGAGGGATGCCACAAGCAAGTAAACTGCACCAGCAGGTAAAAACATAGTCCTCTGGAGCAAAACCCTTGTTTTGCAGCTAGGACTCTTTTTGCAAAGGTATAGACAATCTTTTTAAACACTATGACCCTTGGTCAACAAGTATCTATCTTGGTCCAGCCAAGTATATACATAATCAAGGTTGTGTATAGACACAGGCTTAGAAGCAGTTCAGAACATTGAGCCTGCTGGCTTTATGGAAGAGGTGGGAGCTGAGTGATTTATACACAGGATGACATAAAGGGGAATGAGTGTGTTTGAATTCCTTTAATTTCTCTTATAATATTGATATTTTATGTTAATCAACTGAATCATATCTCTGATTTAAACTATGCTTCTCAAAAACGTTTCCATACAAAGTTCCTCTATGCCAGAGTACAACAAATAGCTTAAAGCTCTCTAAATGTAAATATTTAAAATTTCATCTTAATCTTAAAAATTATTTATATCTTAAAAAAAACAAAATTATTTTTTATGCTGCTCCATAATATTTGGTTTTAATAAGAAAAAAATGTTTAAAATGATTTCCCATCAAGGAGACAAAAACGTTCCATCAAAAACATTAATGTGTAACATGAATCAGATCAGTAAGTCTTTCAGGTAGTTGTCCTGTTTCCAATATGTCATTGGAAACATTAAATTTGTAATTTGATAAGGGTATTTTTTTTCAGTTTTGTGTTTCTGTATTTTTTTAACTTTTATTTTGAAATACTTTCAAACTTATAATAGAGTTACAAAATAATACAAACCTCATATAGAGAACTCCTATATAATCCTATGCCCCCAGATACCCAGAACAACAATTTTAATATTTTGTTACATTTTCTGTATTAGTCTATCTATACATCAATCTATCCATCCATCTGCCTATATATCAGTCTATTTTCTGAACACTTGAGTTGTACGCATCATGTTCCTTGAACACTATACTGTCATGGACATTTCCTTTAGAACAAGAATATTCACTTATGTAACCACCGTAAGTGCAGATCTCAAGTTCAAGAAATTTAACATTGATATAAAGCTTACACTCTTCATGCCAATTTTTTTCATAGGTCCCCAATAATGGCCTTTTTGAGCCTTTTCTCCTCCCTTGATAGATCCCACCCAGGATCATGGATTGCATTTAACTGTCACTGTATTTTCATTCATGCTTTTTGATTATGGGAACATATATGCAACATAAACTTCCCCACCTCAATCACTCCCAAGCATATCACTCAATGAATGTTACTCATATTTACAGTGGTGCAGTACCCTCACTACCTCTCATTATTAAAATTTTCCCATCTCCCCAAATAGAAATCCTTTACTGATTATGTGTTAACTCCCATTTCCCCTGCCTCCCAGTTCCTGGCAACCTCTACTCTAACTTCAGTATCTATGAGATTGCATATTCTCTGGTATTTTCTCTGTAGTTATGGGGCTTAAATTTAACATTCTTTATTTAAAATACACTCATTTGCTTAGATACCAACTTAACCTCAATAGTATACATGAACTATGTTCCTATACCCCATTTACCTCCCACTTTTATGCAGTTCTTATCACAAATTGAATGTTTATACGAGTCCAAAACTACTGATTTATTATTATGTTCTATGCATTTGCCTTTAAGATCCTGTAGGAAGTAAAAAATGGTGTTACAGATAAAAAAATACAATAGTACTGGCATTTATATTTACCCATGTCATCAGCCTTACTGACAACAGTACATTGTTGGTGAGAATGTAAACCAGAGCAGCCACTATCGAAAACAAATGGTGGTTCTTCAGAAAATTAACAAAGAATTACCATATGACCCAGCAGTTCTATTCCTAGGTATATATTCAAAAGAATTGAAAGCAGACTCAAATCAGATATTTGTACAGCAAATATCTTATTTGGTCCTCATTTCTTCAGGCAGCTTTGATATACTGTCTACTACCCTTTCCTTTCAACCTGCAAAATTTTCTTTAGCATCTTATAGGGTTAGTTGAGGGGTGAACATCTCCGTTGTTTCTCTGAAAATACCTTAGTTTTTTCCTGATTTTTTTCTACTTAGATTTTTAATTGTGATATACATAACATAAAAATTATTTAAATAATTTTTAGTTGTACAATCATTTGACATTAAATACACTGAGAATACTTGTAATTTTCAACACTATTTCCAGACTATTTACCTCATTCCAAAGCAAAACTCACTCATTTGTTCTAACTTCCCATTCCCCTCTTCTACCCCTGGTAACGACTATTCTGCTTTGTGTCTCTATGAATTTGCTTATTCTAAGTATTTCATATAAGAGAAATCATACAATATATGCCTTTTTGTGTATGGATTATTTCACTCAATATTATGTCTTCACATATTATGCTGGAGCCTGTACCAACACATTTCTTTATATGGCTGAATAATATTCTGTTGTCTGGATATACCACATTTTGTTTATCCATTCATCTGTTGATGGACACTTGGGTAGCTTTCCACTTTTTGGCTATTGTGAATAATGCTGTAATAATCTGATTTGAGTCTCTGCTTTCAATTCTTTTGAATATATACCTAGGAATAGAACTGCTGGGTCATATGGTAATTCTTTGTTAATTTTCTGAAGAACCACCATTTGTTTTCGATAGTGGCTGCTCCGGTTTACATTCTCACCAACAATGTACAAGGGTTCCATTTTTTCTACATCCTTGCCAACACTTGTTCAGATTTTAAAATAGTCATCCTAAGTGGGAGTGAACTGATATCTCATTGTAGTTTTAAATTGCATTTCTTTAATGGCTAGTGATATTGGGTATGTTTTCATACTCTGATTGCCATTTGAATATCTTTGACAAAATGTCTTCAACCCCTTGACCTATTTTCAATTGATTTGCTTGTCATTTTGTTGTTCAGTTGTAGAGTTCTTTATATATTCTGGATATTAAACTTATGAGATATAATGGTTTCCAAATATTTCCTCCCATTCTGTCTTTTCACTTTCTAGATAATGTACTTAATGTACTAGATAATGTAATGCACAAAAGTTTTTAATTTTGATTAAGCCCATTTTGACTATACTTTGTTTTGTTGCTTGTGCTTTTGGTGTAAATCTAAAAATGGATTTCCTACTAATGAGGTCCTAAAGATATTCTCCTATGTTTTCTTGTAAGAGTTTTATAGTATTAATTTCTTTTATTTAGGTTGTCAAACCATTTAAAATTAATTTTAGTATATGGTGAGAGGAAGGAATCCATAGTCTTTCTCTTGTATGTGGATTTTCAGTTATCCCATCACCATGTGTTGAAGAGACCATTCTTTCCTCATTGAGCGGACGTGGAACCCTTTTTGAAAATCAACTGGCCACAGATGTGTGGATTTCACATTGAACTCTCATTTCTATTCTACTGGTCTATATGTCCAACTGTTTTAATTACTGTAGCTTTGCAGTAAGGTTCTAAATCAAGAAGTGTGAGTCCTCCAACTTTTTCTTCTTCAAGACTGTTTTGGGCAGGCCACAGTGGCTCAGCAGGCAAGAATGCTAGCCTGCCATGCCAGAGGACCCGGGTTCGATTCCCAGTGCCTGCCCATGTGAAAAAAAAAAAAAAAAAAGACTGTTCTGGCTATTTGGGGACATGAATTTCAGAATCAAGCTTTTCGATTTCTGGAAAAAAGGCTGCTGGAATTTTGATAGGACTTGTATTGAATTTATAGATCACTTTATGCAGTAATGACATTTTAACTCCAAATCTACAAACACAAGATGTCTTTCTGTTTGGGTCTACTTTAATTTCTTTCAGTAATAATTTGGTTATTTTCTATGTACAGTACTTTACATCCTCAATTAAATTTATTCCTAGGTATTTGTTTCTTTTAGTTGTTATTATGAATGGAATTTTCTTGATTTCCTTTACAGATTATTCATTGCCAGTGTACAGAAACCCAAATGACTTCTGTGTGGGGACCTTGTATCCTGCAACTTTGTTGAATTCGTTTATCAATTCTAGTAGCTTTCTTGTGGAATTTGGTGGGTTTTCTATTAATAGGATCATGTCGTGTGTGAATAGGGATAATTTTACCTCTTCTTTTCCAATTTGGGTATACTTTATTTCTTTTTCTTATCTACCTACTGCTCTGGCTAGACTTTCTAGTACAATGCAGAGTAACAGTGATGACAGAGAGCATTCTTATGCTGCTCCTGATCTTAGGAGGAAAGCTTTTAGCTTTTCACCATCGAGTATATTTGCTGTGGGTTCTTCATAAATGTCCTTTATCATGTTGAGAAAGTCCCCTTCTTTTTCTAGTTTTCGGAGTATTATCATGAAAGGATTTTGGATTTTGTCAAATACGTTTTCTGTATCTACTGAGATGATCATATGTTTTTTTTCCTTTGTTATATTTATGTCATATATTAAATTGGACGATTTATAAAATCTTTTTATGTTTATTGACCATTTGTATGTCTTCAATGCATGGCCTGTTTTCATCCGTTCCCCATTTAACTGTCAGTGTGTCTATTTCTTAATCATTTAACTATTTTTAAAGGTCAAGTTAAAAACAATGATTCCATTCCTTTACATTTTTTAATTCTGGGAAAGGATTATATTTGAAGATCTTATAAATAATGTTCTCATCACAGTCATTGTTCAGTGCTAAAACTGTTTAAAAAATAATTTAAAGATTTGTCACTAAAAACTGTAGCTTTTAAAAGCATGTTTTCTCTTCCGGGATTTTCTCAAAATGTGATGTATATAATGCCTCTCAGAAACAATGTTACATTGGGGTGTATGTGTAGATTTTGTCATGCTTAGTGATAAGGATGAATTAATTGCTCTTTCTGATATCTGGAAGTGTCCTTTATAACTTAGTAAAGATACTTTCTAAAAGAATTTGGATAAGCATGCAATGATTTTGCTAGCCGAGGAGCTGCATCGCTATTATAAAGAGCTCATATATGCCTCTTAGTGGCAACAGAAAGAAAGATATATTTTAAAAACATTTTCTACTATGAAATATAACATATATGCAAAAAAGTGGTAAATTTCAAAGTACATTTTAACAAGTAGTTACAGAACAAACTTCAAAGTATGATATGATTTATAGTTCCACAATTTCAGGTATTTCCTTCTAGGTGCTCTAAGATACTGGAGACTAAAAAGAAGTATCAATTTAATGATTCAGTAGTCATCCTCATTTGTTAAATCTTATCTTCTCTATTGTAATTCCTCCTTCTCCTTTGATCCTTCTCCCAATCTTTAGGATATTTGGGCAAAGATTGTTCTAACTTCTTGATGTTGAAAAGTGGTGTCTACATTATGGAGTAGGGGGATGCAACTGGTTGATGCTCTTGGAGATATTGGTTACTCTGGATTTCAGGACTTATCTGGCCTATGAACCCATTTCCATATAAAGCTTGATGGTTTTTGAAAAATAAAGTTAGTGAGTGAAACTTTTATAGAGTCTCAAACAGAGTCCTGGGTATTCTTTAGGGTTTACAGGAGTACTGTTGGTTGGGGATTGGCATCCCATGGCAATTAGCAATATTTCACTGAAGCTTGTATAAGAATAACCTCCAGAATAGCCTCTCTACTCTATTTTAAATCTCTTAGCCACTGATACCTTCTTTTGTTACATTTCTCTTCCCCCTTTTGGTCAGGTAGTCATTGTTGATCCCATGGTGCCAGGGCCAATCTCATCCCTAGGAGTAATGTCCCACATTGCCAGGAAGACTGACACCCTTGGATTTCATGAGGACTATTTTCAAAACCATCCTTACATTTCTGGAAAAAATTCCTACTTGTTAATGGTGTATAATCCTTTCAATATGCTATTGGATTTGTTATGCCAGTATTCCTAAGGAATCTTGGTTTGTAATTGTCTTTTTATTTTTTTAAACTTTTTTATTGTATAATATAACATACATACAAAGCAAAGAAAGAAAAAAGCAAGAGTTTTCAAAGCACTCTTCAACAAGTCGTTACAGGACAGATTTTGGAGTTTATCATGGGCTACCATTCCATCATCCCAGATGTTTTCTTCTAGCTGCTCCAGAATATTGGAGGCTAGAAGGAATATATATATATATATATATATATATATATTTATCATCACTTTTGTTCTTTTTTGTGAAAAATAACATAAATACAAAAAAAGCAATAGATTTCAAAGCACAGCACAACAATTAGTTGTAGAACAGATTTCAGAGTTTGGTATGGGTTACAATTCCACAATTTAGGTTTTTACTTCTAGCTGCTCTAAGATTCTGGAGACTAAAAGAAGTATCAATATAATGATTCAGCAATCATACTCATTTGTTAAACTCTACCTTCTCTGTATAACTCCACCATCACCTGTGATCTTTCTCCCACTCTTTAAGAGGTATTTGAGCTACACCTATTCTTTCATGTTGGAAGGGCTGGCAATAATAAGGGGTAGGGAGATGAAACTAGCTGATAGTTCTGGAAAGGCTGGGCCCTCTAGGTTTCAGGACTTATCTGGTCCAGGGACCCATCTGGAGATTGTAAGTTTCTGGAAAGTTATCCTAGTGCACAGAACCTTTGTAGAATCTTATATATTATCCTAGGTGTTCTTTAGGATTGGCTAGAATGGTTTTGGTTGGGATTTGGCAAATTATGAGAGGTAGCAATGTCTAACTGAAGCTTGTGTGAGAGTGACCTCCACAGTAGCCCCTCGATTCTATCTGAACTCTCTCAGCCACTGATACCGTATTTGTTACATGGCTTTTCCCCCTTTTGGTTAAGATGGCATTATTGATCCCATGATGCCAGGGCCAGATTCATCTCTGGGAATCATCTCTCACACAGTCAGGGAGAGTCCCAGGTAGGAGGGAGGGCAATGATTTCACTTGCAGAGTTGGGCTTAGAGAGAGTGAGGCCACATATGAGCCACAAAAGAGGTCCTCCTGAGATTATTTTTAGGTGTAATTGTCTTTTCTTGTGCTGCCGTAATCTGGCTTTGGTATCACGTTAATGCTGCCCTCATAAAATGAGTTGGGAAGTGCTCCCCTCAAAATTTTTTTCAAAGAGTCTGAGAAAGATTGGTGTTAAATCTTATTTTTTAAATGTTTGATAGATTTCAGCAGTGAAACCACCCAGTTCTGGACTTTACTTTCTTGGGAGGTTTTTGATTACTAATTCAATCTCCTTCTCATAGGGATAGCCCAAATACCTCTAAAAAGTGGGAGAAAGATCACAGGTGATAGTGGAGTTATACAGAGAAGGTAGAGTTTAACAAATGAGTATGATTGCTGAATCATTATATTGATACTTCTTTTAGTCTCCAGAATCTTAGAGCAGCTAGAAGTAAAAACCTAAAATTGTGGAATTGTAACCCATACCAAACTCTGAAATCTGTTCTACAACTAATTGTTGTGCTATTCTTGTATCAGATTAACTGATTTGTAGATCTCTAGGATTTATTTCAGCTATTTTTTCCTAATTTATTGGCATATAGTTGTTCAATACAACCTCTTATAGTTCTTTTCATTTCTGTAAGGTCAGAAGTACTTTCATTACTGATTTTTTGTTATTTGTGCCCTCTCTCTCTTTTTCTTTGTCAGTCTGACTAAAGGTTTACCAATTTTGTTGATATGTTAAAAAAGAACTTTGGGTTTTGTTAATTCTCTTATTATTTTTCTATCAACTTTGCATTCAGTTTGTTCTTGTTCTAATTTCTTTAGACTTAAAGTTATGTTATTTATTAGCGATCTTTCTTCTTTTCTAATGTAGGCATTTAGAGCTATAAATTTTCTTCTGAGCGCTACCTTTGGTGCTTCCCATAAGTTTTGGCATGTCCTGTTTTCATTTTTATTTGTCTCAAGATATTTCCTTGTTATTTTTCTTTGAAAAATCTTTCTTTGGTTGTTTAAAAGTGTGTTAATTTCCACATATGTGTAAATTTTCCAGTTTTCCTTCTGTTACTGATTTCTAGCTTTATCCCATTGTGGTCCAATAATATATGATTTCAATATTTTAAAATTTCTGAAGTATGTTTTGTAGCCTAACTTGTGATCTATCCTTAAAAATGTTCTATGTACATGTGAGAAGAATGTGAATTTTACTGTTGTTGGGCAGAATGTTCCATTATGGCCATTAGGTCAAACTGGTTGAGAGTGGTATTCAAATCCTCTATTTCCTAACTGATCTTCTGTCTAGTTGTTCTATCCATTATTGAAAATGGTGTATTGAGGTCTCCAATTATTATTGTAGAATTACCTATTTCTCCTTTTAATTCTGTGAATTTTTGCTTCAGATATTTTGGGGCTTTGCTGTGAAGTGCACATATGATTATAATTGTTCTATTTTCTTGCTGGACTGAACATTTTTATCAATATAATACCACTCGATCTCTTGTAAATTTTTTGCTGTAAAGTTTATTTTGTCTGACAATAATATAGCCACTCCGGCTTGCTTGTTCTCTCTCTTTCTCTCTTTTTTTTTTTTTTTTTACTTTTTAATGCAATTTTACTGAGATACAGTCATACACCACACAATGATCTAAGTATGCAATCACTGGCTCCCGGTATCATCACATAGTTCTGTATACATCTCCATGATCTATTTTAGAACATTTTAATTGCTCCAAAAAATTAAAAAAAAAAAATAAATAAATAAATAAATAAAAAAGAAAACAGAAATCCTCCCATACCCCTTATCCTCCCACTATATTGACCCATAGTATTGGTGTGGTACACTTGCTACTACTGAAGAAACAGCATTAAAATATTACTGTTAATTACAGTCCAAAGTTTGCAATAGGTACATATTTCCCATCTAGCCCTCTATTATTAACTCTTCATAATAATGTCATACATTTGTTTTAGTTCATGAAAGAACTTTTTTATATTTGTACAATTAATCACAGACATTATCCACCACAAGATTCACTGTGTGACACATTCCCATGTTTTAACCTCCAAATTCCCTTCTGGTGACATACATGACTCTAAAATTCTCCTTCCCATCTTATTTACACATTAGTCAGCACTGTTAATTATTCTCACAATAATGTACTCCTGTTACCTCTGTCCATTTCCAAATGTTAAGTTCAACCTAGTTAAACATTCTGTACATATAAAGCAACCACTCCCCATTCTTTATAGCATCATTCTATATCCTGGTAACCTATATTCTATATTTTATATCTATGGGTTTACATATTATAATTAGTTCATATCAGTGAGATCATATAGTATTTGTCCTTTTGCATCTGACTTATTTCACTTAACATAATGTTCTTAAGATTCATCCAGGTTGTCACATGCTTCAGGACTTCATTCATTCTTGTTGCTGAGTAACATTCCATTCTGTGTATATACTACATTTTGTTTATCCATTCATCTGCTGAAGGACTGGCTCTCTCTCTCTTTTTTGGGGGGAGGGGTTAGGGTGGTGGTGCATGGTCCAGGAACCTGGCTCTCTTTTGGTAACTGTTTGCATGGAATATCTCTTTCCACCCTTTTACTTTCAACTTCTTTGAGTCTTTGTATATAAAATAAGTCTCTTATAGACAGCATATAGATAAAACATGCTTTTTCATCCAATCTACCAACCTCTGTCTTTTACATATTGACATTTAAGGTAATAAAAGAGAAGAAAGATTTATTTCTGCCATTTACCTATTAGTTTTCTGCATGTATTGAATATTTTTTGTTCTTCAATCACTCCATATTGGTTTATAAAAATTTAGTTTCCTTTTTTAGTGTATCATTTTGATTCCCTTCCTTCTCTCATTTTCTCTATATTTTTTAGTTATTTTCTTTTTATATTTGTAATTGCCATTAACATCTTAAGCTAATAATAACCTAGTCTGACTAGGACCAACCTAGTTTCAGTAGTGTATAAACTTTCTACTCCTACATATCTCTGTTCCTTCCTTTCTTCACATTATTGTTTTTTCAGATTATATCTGTATACTTTGTAAGACCATTAACATATATTTTAAATATTCTCTTTACACATTTCCATGAATAGTCTTATGAGGGAAAGACGCATTTACAAACCAAAAGTACAAGAATACAGGATTTTACATTTTCCTATGTAGTTACCTATACCAATGTTTTTTTATTTCCTCTTATGGCTTCATGTTACCGTCTAGTATCCTTTTATTTCAGCCTGAAGGATTCTCTTGTCATTTCTCATAGGGTAGGGCTTCTGGCAAGGAACTCTTTCAGCTGTTTGTTCTCTGTCAATGTCTTAGTTTCTGCTTCATTTGTGAAGGTTAATTTTTCCAGATAAAATGTTTTTGGTAGATTTTTTTTTTTTTTAGGGACTTTAAATATATCATCCCACAGTTTTTTTGGCCTTTGTGGTATTCAATAAGAAATCTGCTGTTAATGTTACTGGAGATCTTGTGTATGTGACAAGTCATTTCTCTCTTGCTGTTTCCAGAATCCTCTCTTTGACTCTGAATTTTGACAATTTGACTATAATAGGTCTTGGTGTAGATATCCTAGAGTCTATCTTGTTTGAAGTTTGCTGAGCTTCCTGGGCATGTACATTCAGTTCTATCATCACATTAGGAGAGTTTTTGGTCGTTACTTCTTCAAATGGTTTTTGTGTCTTTTTCACTCTCTCTTGTCCTTCTGGTACTACAATGATACAGTGCGCCATAGGTCCTTCAGGTTCTGTTCATTATTCTTTCTGTTCCTCATATTGGATAATTTCAATTGTCTTATCTTCAAGTTTGCTCCATCTCTTCTTCTGCCTGTTCAAATCTGCTGTTGAATCCATTTAATAAATTCTTTATATCAATTACTATGCTTTGAAGCTCCAAAATTTGTTTGGTTCCTCTTTATTATTTCCTTCTTTTCCCCCCCACAATACCTCCCTAATTTCTTTTAGTTCTTTGTATATGGATTCCTTTAGCTCACTGAAAATATTTTAAGATGGTTGATGTAATGCCTTAACTAATTGTTCCAATGTTGAGCTTCCCTGGGGATGGTTTCTAGCACATTCTTTTTTGGGTGTGAATGGGCTATACTTTGATGTTTCTAAGTATGTTTTGTATTTTTTTTTGTTGCTACATGCTGGACATTCTGAATATTAGGTTGTTATGAGTCTGGAAATACAGTTCTCCCACTCCTCTGGGAGTGCTAGTATTTTATTTTGTTGTTGTTACTGTTTGAGGGCTGGAGCTGTCAATATGTAACTTTTTCATACTATTTTTGCTCCCAAATGGTGGAAAGAAAGAGAAAAGAGAGAGAGAGAAAAAAAAAGATACTGTCTTTTTAAAATTCCTTTGCCACTTTTGCCTGAGCAGGGTTGGAATACCAGCAGCCCTCAGAGTTGGCCTTGCAACAATCTGAAGTACCTGATCAAAAGCTATAATCAGCATAGCTTTTATGATCAGCAATGACACCATATAACTGTATGTTGGGGGACTGGATCCTTATTGCCCACCCTGGCACCTGCGCTAGGAATGCACACTGACATGCCTTCTGCTGCCGGCCATGCCAACGGGGGATGGGGGATAGTAGCTGCTGCATGGACAGTGAAATTCACTAATATTTACTGCAATATACCAGCCTCATCCTACAGCTCTTCCTGGATGTTATACAGTGTTCCGCTAGATGCTCGAGTTTCAAAACAGCTGATTTAGACCATTCTTGCTGGTTTGATAGCTATTTTGGTGGAGGGATTGATTCCTGGAGTTCATTAATCTGCCATCTTCCCACAATCCTCTCCCTTATTATTATTATTTTATAAGTCATTTTGGTTTACAATTGAAACTCTGGAAATTCAAAATTAACATCTTTGCCAGGGAGCTTGTTATACACACCAGAAAAGGTTTCAAACTTGCGTTCTACATTATTCTGTTGTGCTTTGTCCAAATGAACCTTTATTAGCCGGCTGCCATCAGTTTTACACATATTCTCTTGCCCTTAATTTCAGTCGGGAATTCCAAGTCTTCAAGGATTACATCATATACAACTGGCAAAGTACTGTTCCTGGGACGCTTTTGCTTATTTTTTGTACAGCTTTGTTGAGTTGTCTTAGGCAGAATTCTTCTCTGAGCAATAAACAGAACATGCTTTCCACTGAACTTTTTCTCCAATTCACATACAAGCTTGACTTGGATTATCTGGAAAGATTTCAGTTGTGGAACAGGAACAAAGATTATAAAAGCTTTCTGGCCACCACAAACTTCAATCTTCTGTGCTGTTATTATATTCAGCTCCCTTAACTGAGCCTTTAGGTCTGAGTTCATCTCCAGCTCAAGAAGAGCCTCAGAAATGCCAGACTTGAATTCATCTGGCTTTTCACCACTGGGCTTCTCATTCTCTGCATATGAACAGAACATGGCCTTTTTCTTGTTTAGCACTGGCCTAGGAAGAGTCCCCCTCTTTTTTGAAAGACAGTTTTGCTAGATAAAAAATTCTTGGTTGGAAATGGATTTTTCTCAACTCAGCACTTAAAATATGTCACCCTATTGCCATCTTACCTTTAGGGATTCTGATGAGAATTTAGAACTTAATCTTACTGAGGCTCCCTTGTATGTGACACCTTGTTTTTCTTTTGAGCTTTTCAGAATTCTCTATTTATCTTTGGCATTCAACAGTTTGTTTATAAGACAGTGTGTTATAATCTATTGGGTTTATCTTGTTTGGAATTCATTTTGCATCTTGAGCATACATATTCATGTCTTTTACTAAATTTGGGAACTTTTCAGTCATTATTTCTTTGAAAATTCTCTCTGTCCCTTTCTTCTCCTTTTGGGACTCCTACAATGCATATGTCAGTACGCTTAATGGCAACAGACAGGTTCTTCAGACTCTGTTCACTTTTCTTTCGTCTTTCTATTCCTCAGTCTGTATGATTTCAATGGTTTATCTTCAAGTCCTCTAATCATTTTTCTGCCATTTCCAACCTGCTGTTGAACTTCATTTCTAAGGAATTTTTAATTTCTATTTCTATGATCTTCAGCTCTGTTTGGTTCCTTTTCATAATTTCCACCTCTCTATTGATATTCTCTTATATTTTATCTATCATTTTCCTGATTTTTTCTAAGTTTTTTGTCTATGTTTTCTTCTAGCTCTTTGAGCATATTTGGAATTATTTAATAAAATCATTTTTGTCTGGTATGTTCCAGGTCTGATTCCCCTCATTGATGGTTTCTAATGCTTTAATTTTTTTCCCTTGCCTGGACTATCACTTCCTGTGTTGTTTTTATTTTGTATATCTTCTAAGCTTTTGTTGATTCCTGAAATTATGTTTTCACTGGAATTTAGCTAGGGTTATGACAGATCTTTTCTTGAATGCCAGGGGCTAATTAAAAAAATGAATAAATAAAAGAGGAAAATTCCTGATTTAGTTTGCTAAAGCTGCTGGAATGCAACATACCAGAGATGGATCAGCTTCTTTTTTTTTATTATTAATTTAAAAAAAATTAACAAACATAATAAAACATTTACATAGATAAATCAGTAATTCACAATATCATCACTTAGTTACATATTCATCATTTCTTAGAACATTTGCATCCATTCAGAAAAAGAAATAAAAAGACAATAGAAAAAGAAATAAAACGAAAACAGAAAAAAAAAAAGGATTATTCCCACCATACCCCTTACTCCTCGTTTTCACTGATCACTAGCATTTCAAACTAAATTTATTTTAACATTTGTTCCCCCTATTATTTATTTTTATTCCATATGTTCTACTCGTTTGCTGACAAGGTAGATAAAAGGAGCATCAGACACAAGGTTTTCACAATCACACAGTCACATTGTGTCAGCTATATCATTATTCAATCATCCTCAAGAAACATGGCCACTGGAACACAGCCCCACATTTTCAGGCAGTTCCCTCCAGCCTCTCCATTACATCTTGAATAACAAGGTGATATCTACTCAATGCGTAAGAATAACCTCCAGGATAACCTCTTGACTCTGTTTGGAATCTCTCAGTCGTTGACACTTTGTCTCATTTCACTCTTCCCCCTTTTGGTCAAGAAGGTTTTCTCAATCCCTTGATGCTGAGTCTCAGCTCATTCTAGGATTTCTGTCCCATGTTGCCAGGAAGGTCCACACCCCTGAGAGTCATGTCCCACATAGACAGAGGGAGGGTGGTGAGATTGCTTGTTGTGTTGGCTGGAGAGAGAGGTCATATCTGAGCAACAAAAGAGGCTCTCTTGGGGGTGACTCTTAGGCCTAAATTTTAAGTAGACTTGGCCTATCCTTTGCGGGGTTAAGTTTCATATGAACTAACCCCAAGACTGGGGGCTCAGCCTATAGCTTTGGTTGTCCACACTGCTTGTGAGAATATCAAGAATTCAATTTGGGGAAGTTGAATTTCTCCCCGTTCTCACCATTCCCCGAAGGGGGCTTTGCAAATACTTTTCCCACTCACTGATCGAATCACTCTGGGATTCATCGGGGCATCACTCTGGACAAACCAACAAAAACTCATGTCCTACCTGAGATTCCAAGTACTTACGGTGTTCAATCAAACTATCTACATAAGTTATATTAGGAAATGCACTAGTCAAAATATAAATTTTGTACCAAATAAACATTTTTTGCTTTAGTCTCACACATAAGGTAACATTTTAAAATATTAATCACCATCTATTTTCAGCACCCTGCAGTAATGACATTCCTTTGTTCTTCCTCATGCAAAAACATTTTTAAAATTTGTACATTTAGTCACTATTATTATACACTCTAGGCATTCCTAGATTATACATTCTCAATCTTTAACATCTATCTTTCTTTCTGATTTCATTTATGCCCCCAGCCCTCCTCCCTCTATCATTCTCACATGCAGCTTCATTCAGTGTTTTAACATACTTGTATTACAGTTAGGTAGTATTGTGCTGTCCATTTCTGAGTTTTTGCATTCAGTCCTGCTGCACAGTCTGTATTCCTTCAGCTCCAATTACCCAATATCCTACCCTATTTCTATCTCCTGGTGGTCTCTGTTACCAATGAAATATTCCAAGTTTATTCACTAAAGTCAGTTCATATCAGTGAGACCATACAGTATTTGTCCTTTTGTTTTGGCTAGTCTCATTCAGCATAATGTTCTCAAGGTCCATCCATGTTGTTACATACTTCATAAGTTTATTCTGTCTTAAAGCTGCATAATATTCCATCATATGTATATACCACAGTTTGTTTAGCCAACTGTCTGTTGATGGACATTTTGGATTTTGGCTGTTTCCATCCTTTGCAATTGTAAATAATGCTGCTATAAACATTGGTGTGCAAATGTCCATTTGTGTCTTTGCCCTTATGTCCTCTGAGTAGATCCCTAGCAATACCATTGCTAGGTCATATGGCAATTGTATATTCAGCTGAGGAACCGCCAAACTGCCTCCCACAGCGGTTGCACCAATTGCCATCCCACCAACAGCGAATAAGTGTGCCTCTTTCTCCACATCCTCTCCAGCACTTGTCATTTTCTGTTTTGTTGATAATGGCCATTCTGGTGGGTGTGAGATGATATCTCATTGTGGTTCTGATTTGAATTTCTCTAATGGCCAGGGAAGTTGAGCATCTCTTCATGTGCCTTTTTGCCATTTGTAGTCCTCTTCTGAGAAGTGTCTGTTCAAGTCTTTTTCCCATTTTGTAATTGGATTGGCTGTCTTTTCGTTGTTGAGTTGAACAATCTCTTTATAAATTCTGGATACTAGACCTTTATCTGATATGTCATTTCCAAATATTGTCTCCCATTGTGTAGGCTGTCTTTTTACTTTCTTGATGAAGTTCTTTGATGTGCAAAAAAAAATATGGAACGTTTCACGAATTTGCGTGTCATCCTTGCGCAGGGAGCATACTAATCTTCTCTGCATCGTTTCAATTTTAGTATATGTGCCACCAAAGCAAGCACTGGATCAGCTTTTAACAAGGGGATTTATTTTGTTACAAACTTAAAGGTCTGTGGAGGAAAGACATCTGAATTTCTCACATGAGGAGGCACACAGTGACATCTGTGGCCTTCTCTCCTGGTTTCTGAATTCCAAAGGCTCCCCCCTGGGCATGTCCTTTCTACATATTCATAAGTCGGGGTCTGAGTTGCTGAGCTCCCTTCTGTCCTCTTTCTTAAGCTTCCAGCTAATTAAATTAACTGTCACTCATTGTGGAAGGCATTTCCGTTAGCCCACCACAAATGTGATTAGCCAAAGATGAATTTCACATGCTGATGATTTAAGTCCACAGCAACAGAACAACATGGCATCATCACCTGGCCAAGGTGACACCTGAATGTAACTACTACAGAGTCCACCCCTTGTCAATGATCCACATCACCTTAAACCACAGTTAATCTCTAAAAAGAAAACAATAACTGTCATATTTTTTCACCTAACAATGATCATTTGTTCTGCATACAATGAAAAAAATCTTTCCATATACAAAATAAATTCGTTTCATCACAGTATCACAAAACCTTTAAATCATTTCAGTAACAATAAAAATATAGTGCCAACTCAAAAATAGCACAAGATCTCATCAAAGTCAGTTACAGGCATGGTCTGTCCTAAAGCAAAATTCTCCTCTGTCTGTGGACCTGTGAACCTGCAGCAAGTTATCTGCTTCCAATATACAAAGAAGGAACAGTGTGGGATAAAATCCCATTGCCACAGAGACAAAGTGGAAGGAAAACAGGGGTTACCAGATCTAAATAATTCCAAAAACCTGCAGGGCAAACTCCATTAGATTTCAAAATCTGAGACACATTTCATCCTCAGGGCTTTAGAAAGAGGCAATCCCATCCTTTCCAAGGGCCAGTCCTGTTCCCTCCAAATACTAGGATGAGGGTTGCAACATTGGGGAACATTGGGGAGACCACCTTTTTCTCAGCTCCACTCTCCTGAAGTATTTGAGTGGCACCCAGATTCTCTGCCATCTCTGGGGCATACACTCATCCCCTTCAAAACAATGGGGTGGTAGCCAGGCTTCCGCCCAATCTGTAGGAAATATGTTCCACCCTTTTCTAAGGCCTGGGATATCAGAACTGTTTCTGAACATCGAGGCAGAAGGCCCACCCTTTGCCTCTGGGGCCAATTTACCCCCTCTACATGCATAGGTGGATCTGCTCTCATGGCCCAAGTCTTCTTGGCTTCAACCTTACCTCCCACAGTCCTGCTCTGAGGCCAGTCTTCCTTCAATCTGTCACTTTTAGTCCAAACTGGGAGTGGCTCCATTTATGCAGGTCTCACAAAAAAATTCATTGACTTGGCATGCAGTGTACAGGGATAGAAGCCATCAGACAACAGAACCTTCCACAGATCCTTTCTGAATAACTCCATCTCCAATCCTGGCTTGCCTTATAATGACTGATTGGTTCCATATTTGGTTAAATCCTCACATGGGGCACTATTCTCTTCGGTCTTACTTTCTGGAAGCCCAGAATTTTCTAGACCGTCAATTTTTGGTTTCTTTGCACTCAAATGTTCAATTTTCATTTATCCTTCTCGTCACATTTTACTATAAGCTGCAAGGAGAAACCAAGCCACACCCTCCACACCAAGCTTGGAAATTTCCTCAGCCAAGTATCCCAGATCATCATAGTCAAATCTTCCCTTCCATCCAGTACCAGGACTCAATTCTGCCAAGCTTTCTGCTACTTCAAAACAAGGGTTGCCCTCCTTCCAATCCTCAATGACACATTGCTCATTTCTGTTCAATGCCTCAACAGGAGTATCTTTAGAGTCCATATTCCTAGTAATAGTCTCTTCAAAGCAATCTAGGCTTTCTCTATCGAGCTCCTCACAATTCTTCCAGAATCCTCCCCTTACCCATTTAAAAAGCTGTTCCAACATGTTTGGTATTTGTAAATGCAGCAGCACCTCATTTCTGGTACCAAAGTATGTTTTAGTTTGCTAAAGCTGCTGGAATGCAACACACCAGAGATGGATTGGCTTTTAATAAGGGGGTTTAGTTAGTTACAATTTTACAGTTCCTTGGAGGAAAGACGTCTGAGTTTTGCTCTCACATGGAAAGGCACACGGTGACATATGCTAGCCTTCTCTGGGTTCCAGTGGCTATCCCTGGGGCATGTCCTTTCTGCATCTCTGGGTTTGAGCTGCTGAGCTCTCTTCTGACCTCTTTTTTAAGCTTCCAGCTCATTAAATTAAAGGTCACTCACTGTGGAAGTAATCAGCCACAGATGAATTTCACATGCTGATGATTTAAGTCCACACAAGAGAACAACAGGGCACCATCACCTGGCCAAGCTGACACCTGAACCTAACTACTACAACTCCTTTCCCAGTTTGGATATTGACCTGTGTAAGGATGCTTCTTCAGAGCTTATCCATACAATGAGTTTAGAGACCAGCTTAAGGCCAAAGTTAGGGACTGTCCTGATCCTTTCTGAATATAGATCTTGTCTGGGTATGTGCATATGACCCAAGGAAATCCCTTGTATACACAGTTCTGAATGTTTCCTTCTTCCCTAGGAAATAGTTTCCTCACAGTTCTGGTACTGCAGTACATGTCCCACAGCCAACTATCCTTGCCCCAGGAAATCATGTGACTGCTCTCCCATACTGTTTGTTTGTTTTGCCATGGGGAGGCTCCAGGAATTGAACCTGGGTCTCTGGTATGGCAGGTGAGAATTCTGCCACTGAGCCACCATTGTATCACCCTCCCATAATGTTTTGTAGGAGATCTTTGTGCCTTCTACACAAGGATAAATTGTGGGACAATGAGTCCCTCAAGCCACCACCAGACAGACTGGGCCAGAAATACATGCTTCCAGTATATGCATACACGTTATTGTGCTCCATCCAGAACCAGGACTAGAGGTTCATAGTGGGAGCGTGAGCCAGCTTCATGCTGAGCCAGTGGGGTGCATGTGGGTGGGAGTAGGTAGAAGAGGGGCCAGCTAGGGCACCAAGAGATCCTATTGCTTTTAAGGGGCCTTTTTCTTGATTTGGTGCTTATCCTGTTACTGCAGTTCTTTAACTGTTTTATGGAGCTTTTAGAAAGATATTTCTGCCAATTCTTCCTGGTTGTTCAAAGCTTTTGAGAGGAGACAGAATCCTGAATTACCTCACTCTGCCATTTTGACTGGAGCTTGGCCTGGCTGCCTCATTTTGATCTGAAGCATATGTGGCCAAAAGATTCTATGTCTGTTAAATAATCTAGTATGTTGGCTTTACCTTTCTAGGAGTTTTAAAAATTAAACTTGAAGGAATTTATCTGCTCATTCGATTGTATTTTTTACTGTACTATTCCTAGCCAAGAATTTTTTCTATGTAACTATGAAAAAAAAAAAAAAAGATCTGAAAAATTTCCTTCAAAATTTGCATGACTGTTTTCTAAATGATACTACAATAATAGAGTTTTAGGCAGTTATTCTTCAGGGTTCTCTCCTACAAGATATACTTAGTTAGGCTCAGCTTTCCAGATTGTCATGAAAAATACAGTACTTTTCTGGTTCTGTGTGCATATATAGGACCAAAATCTCCTTTTCACTTTAAAACTTTAACAAATACTGGTACTGCAGTTTCAGGTACCCAGCACCAGCGAAGCACTCAAACTTGTCTCCTAGTATGAGCTGTCTCCTAGAATTCTCATTCTAAAATGAGAATTTTAGAAATCAGATTGCATTTATTTTGTGATTACTCCCAAGGGTAGGAGTTCAAATACAATTGCAGAATGTTATTTTAAGACTCTGATTCACGTTTGTTCTTGGCTTTGGATTCAAGGGCTCTTACACTTAAAATCAAAAGAGCTATAATGTTGACTTCTCATTTAAAAGGTAACTTACCTGGGGGCAGTTACAGAATGATAGCCTGGAGGCTTGAAGTTACTGTGGTGAACTATACATGAATGCAATTCCTGGGGTCTAGACAGAATTCTGCCGTCCTTCCTTGCAAGATAACAAAGGCTGCAAGACTTATGCCTTCTCCTAAGCCATTTGCTAAATCTTAAAGCATGGTGGATAGGGTAGGCATCCCAACCTGACTACCACCAGTGTAGGACAATTTAAATTGTGTAGGTCCAGTTTAAATGTTCAGGCCCTCTCCACTCCCTCCTATAATTTGGCTCCAGCTTTCCATCTTTTCTTGGCTGGTAGAGTAGTTCTAATCTGGACATTGCTTCTTAACTGTCCTTCTTTTCCTTATACTAATTCTTCTCAGATACTGTAAATGACACTTTTAGTATCTTGAAGTTCTGGGCTCAAATTAAGGTTCCAAGAATCTGATGTGCAACATCTCTAAAAACCAACCTCTTTTCTTTCTTTAAAGCTGATTTACACACCATATTCTACAGCCTAGAAAACCTTGACCCTTTGGGAAAATGAAGGGCCACAAGAACTCACAGAATGAGGAGAAGCAGATTTTTCCGAAGAACTTCAGTATCCTTTCACGTTCTATGTTTAGTGCCTCCAATATACTGAAAGGCATGCTTCCTTCCAAACAAAGTTTCACCTAGAAGATGACTCCCAGGGAGGAAGAAAGTTGTTGGCTCATTTCTGCATCTAAAGTGGGGATACCTAAGAGGATCCTGCCTTTGGTATACACTGTATTCCTGGAAGAAAAAGAAGCCCGTCCCCTCTCCACACCCCAACTTCTCCACTTACCCTGTGGCAGGTTAAGGTAAGATAATGGTACTTTCTGTACCTCTGCTTTAACTGTATAACCTGAAGACCTGTGGCCTACTCTCAGGGGCTTTTGTGAGTCATCATGCCATTCCTGCTCAGAAACATGACCTATCAATGACAGCTGATTCCTCAGGTCAGCATCTGGTGTTAGTACACCAGACCCTGCCCTGGTCTTTAGGCTGGCATCCCAATGACATTTGACCATTTTTTCAGCTGCCGTGTTGATATCAGACATTCAGCCAGGACCTCAACTCTTGTCCAACATGAGCTGCTCAACCACAGTACATTTCCTAAGAGGATGGACCCATGCACATGCTTACATTTTGCCTAGAACATTCCCATCCAACTCTCATGGCCTGGTTAATTTCTCCTCATTCTTCAGATCTCAGCTTAAACATCAGAGACCTGGCAGAGGAGCAAGGCATCCCAGCTATATGCTCCTATGGTACCATGTAATTTTACTATCACAGCATTTAACATTTAACATATTATATTGAAATTTGTCTGATTTGTCCACTAGCCTATAATCAATGTTGTGAAGAGAGAGACTCTGTATCTCCAGGGCCTAACATGTAGTTAAGTAATTTTAATATATGTTTGGTAGATGGCTATTTGTTTAATTGTTACTGACTGCATAACTCTTTGTATTAGGCATCAGACTAAGCATTAGAGATACAATAGTGAACAAAACCAGACATGATCTCCTGCCCTAATAGAGCACACATACTAATTACCTATCACACAAATAAACATAAAGTTACAACTGTGGTGAGTGTTGTGAAGAACAACATGGTACTATGAGTCCTTATAGCAGTGACAACTGAGCAGAAAAAGTAGGAAGAGTAGGAAAGTAATAAGAAGAGAGGAGGGAGAGCATTTACTGCAATAGCTACAATATGTGCAAAGACCTTGTGATGAGAGGTATGAGGATAACATGTACAAGGTACCAAAGGAGGTAAGATGAGGTTGGGAAAAGTTGACAGAGACCAGAGCACAAGATAAGGCTTTTAGACTTTAATCCTAATTACAATGGTAAGTCACCGAAGGATTTTAAACTAGTGAATTGAAGTAAGGTTGGAAAAAGTGGATAAATTTGGGACACCTGAGATAAAATCAGCAGCTCTTTGTGGGGATAAGGGTGAGAGATGTCAAGGAGGATTCCTGCAATTCTAGTGGTTCCATTCATTGAGATGGGGAACAATTACAGAGGATCTGACCTCGGGGGTGAAAACCACAAGGTAGTTACAAACATGCTGATTTTGAGGTCCTGTTAAGTTATACATATGTAAGGTCTCTAGAAGTCTATCCTAGAAATAAAAATTTATTAGTCACCTGTGAAAGGTTATAACTAAGGAAGAGGAGCATGAATAAGATCCCAACTTAGGGAGGAAATATTGAAGAGAAAAGATGACTCAGAAATGAAGTTTGAGGAAGGTCAGCATCTAATGTTTGGATGGAGAGACAGAGAAGGAACATCTACAGAGGTAGACAGAAAATTACTCAGAGTTTCAGGTCACAGAAATCAAGAGAAGAGCTAATTCAACAAGGGGATAGTCAACAGAGAAGAGAAAACTGATAGTATAATTGAAAATCAACAATCTTGAGACAGTCAAAGAAAATAGAATCAAAAGCACAGGTAAAGGAAGTGGCCTTAAACTTGAGGAAGGACAACTGCTCTATTATAACAGGAGTAGAGAAGGATAAAGGAAGATTTTTGTCTTGGTAATGGGGAACTGAGAGAGTCCTATTTACTCTGTGAAGAGGTGAAGGTCTCTGCCAAGAAGGAGAGGAGAAAGTAGGGGCCAGAGATTTTAAAAAAAGAGAGTAGGAGAGAGACAGTTGACTACCAAAACGGAGAGATGGCAAGGCCATGTTGAGAACCTATCTGAAGTGGGTGATCATGAAGTTAAGGTGGAATTATTGGGCTATTATGTTCTCTTTTCCAATAGTGCTTGCTGCTCTTGTGTAGAAAAATAGAAAACATATAGTCTAATGTACTAATAAATAAAGGAAGGACTAAACAAACATAGAAGTCAAACTAACTTTTCAAATTTAAGGAATACAAACAAAGATGAAGGATAAAGTCCTCTGCTGCTGTGGAAAACATCCCATTCTTCTTGACTTGACCCACCAATAACACACTCACCCCCATCACACTGCTAACCTTTAGTAGAACTGGAGGCTGAAGCAGGCCGAGAGGATCGTTTACGATGTCCATTTTCCACACTTTCAGAAGCCACAGTTGGCTCTTCAGTTCGGGAGTTTCTTCGGCTTGGGGTTTTGGACTTTTCAATGGTGTCTTTGGGCTCACTGCTGACAAAGGGAAGCACAAGTTTCTAAGGAGGTAAGGAAATTAAATCACTCTAAAAGGTGGGTTTTTGAAATAGTTTCATTCATAAGGCAAGAAATTAGGAATTACACTAGAAGAGAGTCATTCTGGAAAGAAAATGTCCCCACTCAATCCTGGGATAACGGGTACAACTACTTTATTATTGAGAATTAAAACATGGATCTAGCTTGTTACTTTAGTAAAATAAAATACTGATGCACGATGCTGGTGAAATTGTGGAAATACAGGTAAAAGACACAAAGAACTTCAAACAAAAATCCTCAAATGATATCACTGTTTTCCCAAGGTTATAAGATACTCCTTCAAAATTACAAGACTGTGGGTTATATAATATTTTAGAGCCATAAAAACAGTGTTTAATATAAGATGTTTGAAAACTGCCACTAACTCAAAATAATACCTACAAACTAGGAAATTACTAACATATACTGGCATTTACTATGAGCCTGGTAAATCCATATAATGGCTATTTCCAGTCATATTATGCAGAATATGAATAGGAATATATTCACAATATACTATTAGGTATAGTGATAAACCATTCCAATACCTTATTTTAGTATGCAAAGATTTAAAACTGGTAATATTAAGTTAGATTGTTAATATTCAGTTATAAAGGATACAGAGACACAAAGATGTTTTGGTACATTATTGGAGGGGAAATTGGTGTGACTAGTGGTTCTCAATAGAGGGCAACTTTGCCTCTCAGGGGACATTTGGCAATGTCTAGAGACATTTTTGACTGTCACCAATGGGGGTGTCTGTGATACTGATATAAGCCAGGGATGTCCCAAAACATCCTTGCATACCTGAAATAAATGCATAAGATGGCCCCCCACAACTAAGAATTATCTGGTACAAAATATTATTAATACTGAGATTGAGAAACTCTGGTATAACCCTCTAACTCAGCAATTCTATTTGTCTAACAAAACAAATCTTTTGATAGAGTTCTAATTATACACAAGGATGTCAAAACATTTTACTCATATCAGTGAAAACAGGAGGTCTAAATGTCTAGACTAGTTAACTAAATTGTGGCATATTCCATATGAGGTTATGAAAAATAATGTTGTAGAAGATTTTTTAATGATAAAATTGTTCATAATACATTAAATGGGAAAAGTTATCAGCAGTATGACTTGTATGATCCCATTTTCATTATAATGAATAATGAGTATATATTTAACCACATATTAATGAGTAGGTGTGATATATAACTGACACTATATCTTCATCATGTACACATACTCTGAGAAAAAGACTGGAGGAAGAAGAACTAAAATATACACAGTGGAACATATATACTGGATATTGTTGAGATGCAGTTAGACCACTCGTGAGTGATTTTCTATCTAATGCTTCTCTGAATTTCAAATTTTCATTAATCAACTTTTTACCTCTTTCATGGTTCAAAATATGGATGTTAAAATCACTAGGCTCCTTGAGTAGGGTATGAGATTTTGTAGGTTTGTCCAGAGTGATACCCCGATAAATCCCAGAGTGATTTGAACAGTGAATAAAAAAATATTTGTAAAGCTCCCTTGGGGGAATGGCGAGAAAGGGGGAAAACTCAACTTCCCCAAGTGGAGAATTCTTGATATTCTCACAAGCAGTGGGGACAACCAAAGCAATAGGTGGAGCCCTCAATCTAGAGGTTTGTTCATATGAAATTTAACCCTGCAAAGGATGGGTTAAGCCTACTTAAAATTAGGCCTAGAGTCACCCCAGAGAACCTCTTTTGTTGCTCAGATGTGGCCTATCTCTCTCAGCCAACATGACAAGCAAACTCACTGCCCTCCCCTTCTCTACGTGGGACATGACTCCCAGGGGTGTGGACCTTCCCAGCAATATGGGACAGAAATCCTAGATTGAGCTGGGACTCAGCACCAAGGGATTGAGAAAATGTTCTCAACCAAAAGGGGGGAAAGCGAAATGAGAAAAAATAAAGTATCAATGGCTGAGAGATTCCAGAGTCAAGAGGTTATCCTGGAGGTTATTCTTATGCATTAAACAGATACCATCTTTTTAGTTAAGGTGTAATGGAGAGACTGGAGGGAACTGCCTGAAAATGTAGAGCTGTGTTCCAGTAGCCATCTTTCTTGAAGATGATTGTATAATGATATAGCTTTCACAATGTGACTGTGTGAGTGTGAAAACCTTGTGTCTTATGCTCCTTTTATCTACCTTATCGACAGACGAGTAAAATATATGAATTAAAAATAAGTAAATAATAGGGGGAACAAATGTTAAAGAAATTCAGTAGTTGAAATGCTAGTGATCAATTAAGAGAGGGGTAAGGGGTATGGTATGTATGAATTTTTTTCTCTTTTCTTTTTTATTTCTCTCTTTGAATTGATGCAAATGTTCTAAGAAATGATCATGATTATGAATATACCACTATGTGATGATATTGTGAGTTACTGATTATATATCAAGAATGGAATAATCATGGTAAGAATGTTTGTGTTTGTATATTGTTATGTTGAATAAAAAAATTTAAAAAATCATTATGTTCTGCAACAAAATACTAGTAAACTGAAACCAATAGGTTAAATGAATTATATATCATAATCAAGTAGTATTTATTTCAATTATACAAGGGTTCAACAAAAGAAATTCAATTAATGTAACATACCGCATAAATAGAATGAAGAGGGAAAGTGCATGGTCATCTCAACTGATGCAGAAAAGGTATTTAACAAAATCCAGCACCTCTCTTTAATAAAAACACTTGGAAGACTAGGAATAAAAGGAAACTTCCTCAACACGATAAAGGGCATGTACTGCTAATAGAATGCTCAATGGAAAAGGTTGAAAGTTTTCTCTCTAAGATCAGGAACAACACAAGGATGCCCACTCTACACTGTAACTCAACACTGTACTGGACGCTCTATCCAGAGCAATTAGACTAGAAAAAGACATAAAAGACATCCAAATTGTAAAAGAAGCACTGAAAATTTCTCTATTTGTAGATGACATGATCTTATATATAGAAAATCCTGAAAAATCTACAGCAAAGCTCTCAGAGGTAATAATGAATTCAATAAAGTAGTGGGGTAAAAGCAACACATGAAAATCAGTAGTGTTTCTATACACTGACCATGAACAATCTGAAGGCAGAATCAAGAAAAGAATTCTGTTTACAATAGCCATTAAAAGAATCAAATATCCAGGAATAAATTTAAGCATGTAAAGAATGTATACATGGAAAACTACAAAACACTGCAAAAAGAAATAAAAAAAGACTTAAATAAATGGAAGAGCATTCCATGTTCATAGATTGGAAGCTAAATATTGTAAAGATGTCAATTCAAAGAAATTTACAGATTCAATGCAATCCCAATCAAAATTACAACAATCTTCTCTGCAGAAATGGAAAAGCCAATCATCAAATTTATATGAAAGGGTAAGGGGTGATTTTTGACAAGGATGCCAAGTCCACTCAATTGAGAAAACAGTCTCTTCAACAAATGGTCATAGGAAAATTGCATATCCATATGAACAAGAATGAATGTGGAATTCTAACTCATACCACAAACAAAAGTGAAACAAAGATGATCAAAAATCTAAATATAAGAAGCAAAACTAAGAAGCTCCTCAAAGAAAACATAAGGAATTATCTTCAGAACTTTGTGTTAGGCAAGGCTTCTTAGGCTTTACACCAAAAAGCACAAGTAACAAAAGAAAAAATAGATAAATGGGAGGTCATCAAAATTTTAAACTTTTGCACAAAGGACTTTATTATAAAAGTGAAAAGACACCTACAGAGAGGGAGAAAATACTTGAAAACGACATATCTGAAAGAGTTTAATACTGAGGGTATGCAAAGAAATCCTACAACTGAACAACAAAAAGACAAAAAACCCAATTAAAAAATGGGCAAAAGATTCAACAGACATACTCATTTGTTAAACCTTATCTTCTCTATTATACTCCTTCTCTTTAAAAAACATATATACATAAAAGCAATAAATTTGAAAATACATTGCAACAATTAGTTGTAGAACAGTTTTCCGAGTTTGGTATGGTTACAATTAATCAGGTTAGTTTTAATCCTATTATGAGAGTCCTTTGGAAGTGGAATGAAATAGAAAGGAAGCCAGAGAAAGCAGCCAGAAGTTAAAAATCAACAAAACCTGGAAGAGAAGGGAGCGACCAAGAGATGCGTCATGGGCCTTGCCATGTGACAAGCTAAGGACCAGGGCTCACTGGCAGCCATCCTCAGAATGCCAGTCTTTGGGGAGAAAGCATCTCCTTCATCACACCCTGATGATGTCTTGATTTAGATTTTCTCTTAGCTTCCAAATGTAAGCAAATAAATTACCATTGTTTAAGCCAATCCAATGCATGTTATTTGCTTGAGCAGTAAAAGAAACTAAGTTAGTTAACACTAACAGAAGACAATTTTTTGAGAGCAAGTTTCTACTATTTCTTGAATGTCATCTGGAAAACTTGACCCAAAGAATCTATTGTCTGACAATGAAATGCTACATTTAATGATTTCTTATTGCCTCCTTTTTAAAAGTTAAGATAGTAGTTTGAGTATAAGGTTCTTAAAGGCAGGGAATATGTTTCATTTAACATCTTATTCAACATTATAGTAGCATTAAATAAATAATTTAGGAATGACAGATTCATTTTCAAGCTGAAGAGCATGTATCTAGAAAGGTATATTTGTGATCATTAAAATTTGGGATTTGGAATTTTAAAAAAGTGAAGTAGGTTTCAACTTGTGATTGGGGATTTTCTTCTATTAAAATATTTTATTAACAAGAAAAAGAAACCTGGGTCATGCTCATGCTCCAAGTTTATATAAGGAGCATATGTTAGCCCAAATATTTCAGGAATTAAAAGATAATATTGCATTTGAATACAAAAGGTCTCAGCCAAAAGAATGTTCTCATCTATTAAATGTATCACAAGTAAAATAGATTAGCTAATCCAGCTCTCTTCTCTGCTGAATCTTGGGAGTCCATAAACTAGGACATTAACAGATAAGACCCTGCTTATGCACCTCCGTCCTTGAGGCAGTACAGAGGTGGGGATGGGGCAGGGAATGAGTTGGGAGACAACAGTATAAAGTAGTAAAAAATGGCCAGAGCCCAGATCACATGAAGCTTCTCAACTTGGTATTTGATTTTTCCCATCGGATTATGCCCTAAGACTTTACCCAAACACTCTGCCCTTCTCCTAAAGTGTAAAGATGGGGGAATTCCATGGCCTTGGTCAGAATGCTTCATCAATATCTGTTTTAAGCCATATTAGACCCTATGAAGGTATGGCTAGTGGTCTCTCTGCTGGGACCAGAGGCAGGAAATTGGATGCTGGCTGATTGCTGTTGTTTTTATATTTTCCTTTTCATTCACATGTACAATAAATGGAATTTCTTTTCTCCCTTTCTCTATTTAAGGGCATGATTTTAATGAGTGCTTAATTGGATTTGATCCTGTGGGTGAGCTAGGGAGACTACAACAAGCTGTAATTTTTTTTTATGTCAGCCCACAGAAGTCTTTCGGCTACAAAAGCAACTTAAGTTTTTGCAAAATGTAGGCAGTAGTTAAGGTGAAGGTGTGGTCTTCGAGCTTTGATTATTAAGAGAGTTTCTTTGATTTTCCTTACCAATGGAACACTGGGCTGGGAGAACCATGTGGTAAGATTTCCTAGCTCTCAGTTTCTGGAAAAAAGCTCAGAGACATGAAGAATCATTCTCATTAAGTACCAACAACTGTTTCTATGTTGACATATATTTGATGATATGTCTGTATGTAAAATATGCATTATTTTAAAAAAAGTAAATATTTTTTTCTTACCACCTCCTCCCCATTGCCATACAATGTAAGGGTGTTCCTCAATCATCACTCATCATTCCCAGACTTTTTCTTCTTTTTTAAACATTTTTTTAAATTGTGAAATATAATATATATACAAAAAAGCAAAAAGAAAAATGGGCAAAAGACTTGAACAGACATTTCTCCAAAGAAGATAAACAGATTACCAATAAGCAAATGAAAAGATGCTCAACATTATTAGGCATTAGGAAAATGCAAGTCAAAACCACGAGATACCCAAGGGATTGAGAAAACCTTTTCAACCAAAAGGGGGAAGAGGAATGAGACAAAAAAAGGGTCAGTGGCTGAGAGATTTCAAACAAAGTTGAGAGGTTATGCTGGAGGTTATTCTTATGCATTATATAGATATCCTCTTTTTAGTTTATAGTATACTAGAGTGACTAGAGGGAAGTACCTGAAACTGTAGAGGTGTGTTCCAGTAACCATGTTTCTTAAAGATGATTGTATAATGATATAGCTTTTGCAATATGACTGTGTGATTGTGAAAACCTTGTGTCTGATGCTCCTTTTATCTATGGTATGGACAGATGAGTAAAAAAATATGGATAAAAATAAATAAATAATAGGGAGAACAAAGGTTAAATTGAGTAGACTGAAATACTAGTGGTCAATGAGAGGGAGGGGTATGGATATGGCAGATAGGAATTTTTTATTTTTTCCTTTGCTGGAGAGATGCAATTGTTAAAAAAATGATCACGGTGATGAAGTGATGAATACACAACTATGTGATGATATTGTAAGCCACTGATTATATGCCATGTCAAGAATGCTTGTATGTCAAGAATGCCTTATATTTGTTTACAATAAAAATATTAACAAAACCCATAGGCTATCATTTCTCACCATTACAATGGTTACTATTAAAAAAAAAAACAGCAGAAAATAGAAATGATAGAGAGGCTGTAGAGAAATAAGAACTTTTGTTCATTGTTGGTGGGAATAAAAAATGATGTAGCCACTGTGGAAAAGGTTTGGCAATTTCTCTGAAAGATAAATACAGAATGACCATATGACCCAGCATTCCCACTACTAAGTATCTACCCAAAAGAACAGGAAGTAGGAACTCGAACAGATATTTGAACACTGATGTTCACAGCCACAATATTCACAATTGCCAAAAGACAGAAGCAATTCGAATGTTCATCAACAGATGAATGGATAAACAAAATGTGGTATAAACATACAATGGAGTATTATCCAGCCGTAAAAAGAATGAAGTTCTAACACTTGCTACAATAGGAATAAACTTAAAGACATAATGTTAAATGAAGTAAATCAGATACAAAAGAACAAAACTAGAATAGAGATTACCAGGGGGAGGGGCAGGGGCTAGGGAACAGGAGTAAAACCTAATTGGTACAGAGTTCTTGTTTGGGACGATGGAAACCAGTTTGGTAATGATGGTGGTGACAGCAGTACACCGTATATAACACTGAGTTATATATCTGAATGTGGTTAAAAGGAAGACTGCATGGGGGGGAGAGGGGACACACAGTAACTGTAGTTTTGGCAAGATACTTCTGTAAATCCACAACTTCTTTAACAAAAAATAAATTAAAAAATTTTTTTATAGATAATATTTTTTTAGGACAAAAAAGAAGTTAATTAAATATATTAGTAAGGCACAGAGCCAAAACAAAAATTATGCTCCCCCCCACCCCTGCAAAAAGAATTCTGGTGCATCTTTTTGGGAAGTCTTCTATGACCTCATTACCCAAAGTAGAGTTGTTTCTCTTGAAGGAATAAACCAGGATCAGACTCAACTATGAACTATCCCAGCACCTCCACTATGCACTCTTGCAGGAGGACCCTTTGTAGTACTATGGCTGGGAATTTAGCCACTCTGTTCACTAATCAAGCTTTATATAAAAGAACTGGACCTCATCCAACAATAAGCCAAGGCAAGTCAAAATAGAGGCGAGGTTAGAACTGGGGTAGAGTTACAAGTTAGGGGAATTTATACGTCCACTTAGAGGTGGTGAGAATGGCTTTCTGGCTGGGAGTCTGGAAAATGGTCAAATCCTCGGAGGATGGAAGACTCCTAATGGAGGTGCCTTGTTCCCTTGGCAAATCAAAAGCCACAGCAATACCCTTTTGGTGTGTATAAGGCCAAGGCCCACAGGGGATTTTTGGTCTGGCTAGCTTTTTTCCCTAACCACATGGTTGGTGCATGCCTTGAACTTACAAATGAATTTAAATATTATCCCAATGCAAATGAAACCAAATAAGCAGAGGAGTATAATAGGAGTAGGAATGAATTTGGAGTCAAACATTAGCTGTGCATTTACTGATCATGATATTTAATTTCCTCTAAGATTAAGACTCTTGAAATGTAAATTCCCATCTATCTGCCACAATATATAAGTTAAGATTGAAGGCTGTGTAGTCAGAAGGTCTGTGTTTGAATCTCATCTTCACTATTGACTAAATCTGTGATCTAGGACAATTTAATTAACCTTTCTGAGTCTTAGATAATCTGTAAAACAGAATTTATTTTCCTAAAAGATTCTGTGAAAATTAAGTTTCCCAGAGATAATACAGTGAGGGAGTTTGTGCATGGCACAAAACAACACTCAAATAAATGCTGGTTATTATTACCACCTTACAGGGCTGATAAGAGGATCAAACAGGACAATGACTATGAGGGTGTGTTTTCTTGTTTGTTTCTTTTTTTGGGTGCATGGTCCGGGAATCAACCCAGGTCTCCCACATGATAGGCGTGCATTCTACGACAGAACCAGCTGTGCACCCGATGAGGGTGTGTTTTACAAACTAAGTTGATGTATAGATATCAAAATTTTTTTAAAAAGCTATGTAGTGCATTCTTATACTATAAAAGGGATGACTTCACAACTATGGTCAGCTGATTTTTGACAAGGGTACCAAGTGCACTCAATGAAGAAAGAACAGTTTTTTCGACAAATAGAGTCGGGAATACTGGATATCCACATGCAAAAGAATGAAAGTGGGTCCCTAATTCACACCATAATACAAAATTTATTCCAAATGGATAAAGGACCTAAATATAAGAACTACAATTAGAAAAATCCTAAAGGGAAACATCTTTACGACCTTGATTTAGGCAATGGATGATTAGATTTTACACCCAAATCATAAGCAATCAAAAAAAAAAAGAAAAATTGGACTTCATCAAATTGAAAACTTTTAAGCATCAAGAGAGTGAAAAGTCAACTTACAGAACAGGGGAAATATTTGAAAACCATACATACAATAAAGATTTATCACCTAGCATATATAATTCCTAGAACAAAAAGATAAACAACCCAACTTTAATGCAAGTCAAAACCAAAATGAGATACCACTCTACATCCACTAGGGTGGCTATTATTAAAAAACAAAACAGAGAATAACAAATATTGGTATGTATGCGGAGAAATAGGAACCCTCATACATCATTGGTTGGAATGTAAAATGATGTGGTGCTGTGGATAACAGTTTGGTAGTTCCCCAGAAAGCTAAATATAGAATTACCATTATGAATTGGCAATCCCACGTCTAGATACATACTCAAAAGAACTGAAAGTGGGGACTCAGACAGATAACATGTTTTCCAATATTCATAGCAGTATTATTCACAATTGCCAAAAGGTAGAAGCAACCAAAGAGTCCATAAACAGATGAATGGATAAACAAAATGTGGTATATATATATATGCAATAGAGTACCACTCAGCTGTGAAAAGGAATTAAGTCTTGACACAGGTGAGGACATGGATGAACCTGAAGATATTATGCAGGGTAAAACAAGCCAGACACAAAAGGACATATATTGTAGATCTCATTTATATGAAATTTTCATAACTAGAATATGCAAATTCATACAGACAGAAAGTGGATTACAGGGCAGGGATGGGGTTGGGGATTGAGGAGTTAGTGCTTAATTGGAACAGAATTTCTGTTTGGAGTCAAGAAAAAGTTTTGGTAATGAATGGTGGTGATGGTAGGTAGTATAACATTGTAAATGTAATTAACACCACTGAATTGTACACTTGAAAGTGGTTAACATGGGAAATGTTACCACAGTTAAGAATTAAAACAAGCAAATAGGGTGGTGAACAGTGGCAGAATTCTTGCTCCATGAATCCTGCCCATGCCAAAAACAATAATAATAATAAAATAATAATAATGAAACAAGCAAATAAATAAACAAAAGGAATGACTTTTGGAAAACTATAATATTCCTCTCTGTGTGGCTGATGAGGTTGAAGCCACAGTTGTATTTCATTTTGTTAGATTATGTGGGGCAGCATAGTATTACAGAAAGAAAACGGTTTAGGAGTCAGATCCTGCCTGGCTTCTTCTTTCTCTCTCTTTCCCTGGACTCTCTCATTTGTAAAATGTGGATGCAATAGCTACACCTTCAGAAAGTAGTGGTAAGGACTATTATTATCGATAGTGCAAACAACAGCTCCCATTTATTCAACACTTAGTATTTACTGTGTTGAGTGCTGAATATATTATCTCATTCAGTTTTCAAAACAGTGATAACAGGTAGTAATAGGTAGAAACAGTCACTGAGTTTTATTAAGAGAAATGTTACCTCTGAAGAGTTAAGATTCCTCATGACAGTTCCCTACTGTAGGAGGAAAAACAGATCGTTGGAAGAGTGAAGGAAAAGGACATGGTGAGGAGAGATTTAAAGGCTAATAACAAAGTTGATACCTGTCAAAGAGGCGTATGTACCGTATTGATGCTGAGTATGCAGAAATGATCAGCTTACCTTTGCCCAGGGACTGTGGAAGCATTTGCTTCAAGTTCTGTAAAAATTACAAAGGAAAGAAATGAGATGTGAAAGCTGCTAGTATACATGTCCACAGGGAAATGTTAGATGTCTACAAGCATTTGAATGTCCTATTTAGGCTGAAGTATCTCAGTGCCCAGCAGGATTCTATTCTTCACGGTAGAGAAAGAGTTGATACAGACAGAACTTGGTTTTCCTGGAACACAGGACACTTGGTCTATTTTTATTTCAGCTCCATACTGTGAAATTATCCTGTTTGAATCAAGAGAACTAAATTCACACTGCCAGGATCATATTTCTCCCAGCTGCAACTAGGTTAGTAAAACAAGCCTCTTCCTCTCATGTAGAAGAGACTGTTTGTATGCTTAAAATATCTCTATCCTCCCGACACTTTTTTTTTAAGACTGCAATCCTCAAATACTACTTTAATATCTATTATGTCTTCTCCAAAGGACTTCCTCTCTGAGTTTTAGAGGGCAGACTGCTCTGCTTTGAGCTATCTCCTAAACATTCCATTGTGTTCCTCTCTTCCTTGACCACTCAGCAAAGACTTCCAAAAAAGGAAAATCTTAGTGATTTGTCTAGCAGGGTTTTGCATATATGTGCGCTCTCTCTGGGTTTACCAAGCACTTTCTTCTTAGTACCAGGAGAAAAACATTTTTTTTCTTCACTATACGACTTTAGGTAGTTCCATCTTTCCCAAAAAGCCTTCCCTGATGCACTATAGCAGCAATCTGTCCTGCCTCTAGCCTCTCATAGTCCTGTACCTGTCTTTCCTCTTAAGGGGATTCAGTACTTCACACTTGATGTTAAAGATTGTGTACGTTTCTAAAGATTGTGTAGCATGTCTAACTTCCCTAGTGATTATATGGTGATCTCTTTGAAGGCAGTGAAGTAAGAGTGCCTGGGTTCAAGTTTTGACTATATTGTTTATTAGCCATATGATTTTGGCAAATTATTGAGATCTCTGTGCTCAATGCATCATCTAAAAAATGGAGATACCTACTTTACCCACTTCAAAGGTAAGAAGATCAAATAACACATACAAAAATTTTAGTACAGTACCTGGCACTTAGTAATCACTCAACAGTAACTATTATTATTATTATTATGATGATAATCATGTTGATGTAGCCTCTCATATGAGGAAGCTAGATTGCTCTGTCTTCAATGCAAGATGCTGGCAGAAGGGAACCCTTGCTTGTCATTTGCTGCTTAGCTCCTCATATATCAACGACAAAACCAGAGAACCTCTCTATAGGAAATAGATACCAACCCATGGAGTCTCTGATACAGTCCTCCTCCTAATTTGCCAGTTAGACTGGAGCATACAAAGTTACATAAAGGGTGTTCAAAAATAAAAATGGCCAAGGTGATGGTGGAGTTATACAGAGAAGGTAGGGATTAACAGATGAGTATGGTACTGAATCATTATACTAAATTTTCTCTCGGTCTCCAGTATCTTAGAGCAACTAGAAGTAAAAACCTAAAATTGTGGAATTGTAACCCATACCAAAATTAGAAATCTGTTCTACAACTAATTGCTGTGATGTGCTTTGAAATTTATTGCTTTTTCATATATATATTATTTTTCACAAAAAGGAAAAAAAATGTCAATTTGATGATAAATAAAAATTAAAGGAGTTTGGTGGGGGCAGTCAGTGGTTTAGAGGGGTATATCAAGGAAATTAATTTAAGCCAAACTTTCAGAGATTCTTTGACCAGTTATTCTGAGAAGGAGGACATATGATATGGGAAAGCCCATTTTCTGGAGCAAACATTGGTGGCAGGAAATGAAAGTCCCTTTTCCTTTGTAATTGTTTCTTTTTTCACCAAAAATGAATTTTACTGCCTGTTCCCCTTCTCTGAACAATCTGTTCCATTCCCACCCCTCCCAAATGTCCTACACAATGTCAGTCATGTGGGCAGCTATTAGCAATAAAAAATGTGTGGCTGAAGTGTTTTTTGTTCATACGTTTCACTCAGAGGCCTGATTTTACCCAAGAAGTGTGCAATAGAAAGTCCTATCTATGAACAGTCATAGAACCCTGAAGCAGGCTTTAGAATGATCACAAGCTGTATCTTACTTTTACCGGCTTAGATTCACAAAATTAAACACGGTTGTACTGTTGTTGTTTTTCCCTACCAATTTTGTCACATGATTGAATTGACAAGATTCTTATCTCCTTGTGGGAAACAATCAAACTTAATTGTTTTTGTATCCTTCTATGACAAAGAACCAAGCAAGACGAAACTGTATTATTTTTATGTTATTTATCTGCTCAGGGAGTCTAATCTATGAAGGCAGAAGTAGTGCTATTCCTGCCATCAAGATCCTAATACATTCAGAGCTGATAGCATTCCACAGCAGTATTTCTTAAATTACCATGGACTTTTCCTTCCAGAAATACCATACTTAGTGCTATTTACAATATCTTCATCACGGTGAGAAACTTAATGCCATCCCGAGGTAACTGAAATGACTCTATGTCTCCCTGGGGAATAACTAACTCATTGTAGCAGAGGTTCTCTGAACAAGCCTCCATTTCTGTCAGGGTAATGCAATTATCTTCTTAGTGCATTAATGTTGCTACCCCAGTGAGTTACCATATGCCAGACTTTAACTGCCAGACATGCAAACCAGGTCATAGAACAGGGCATCTGCAACAAAAATTGCCCATGCTGAGTGACAAACAGACAATGGGCACTCAGGTGCCTTTCTTGACTTCCCTGGCTCATACCAGGAATGTATGAGAGAGCAAGCTGGTCAGAGAAAACCTCAAATAATACTGCACAAGCTTTGCCATTCAACTGAAGCAAATACACAACATAGTTTTAACTACTTCCTGGCATGAGAACACGTGGCAATGAGGACAGCAGCAACTTCTTAACATGCAATCCCATCCCCTCTGAGAAGTTTTTCCATAGTGCACCTTACCTGGCCTGGCAACAGACCCCTGCAGTGCTGTGGCTGGAGTTTCCTTTGGGACTAAACTCTGTGTAGAGGCTAAGGCAAGACAAAAAAATACAAGCCTTTTACTTTCTTTTCTAAATAATACAGAGTGCACCGACTGAACCAAGGGAAAAGTAACTGCTGAAACACATATACTCTTAAATGAAGGGTGGTATGTAAAGTTGGCCTTGGAATTACAAGTACCTTATCAAACGCTACTTAAAGAATTACCTTAATACTCTAACAAAGACTAGCATTTGGGGTACTTGTTCTTTGTGTGTACAAAGATGAAGGAAGGAAGTGGCAACAAGGACAAGAGCACAACTATTTTTTGCTTTTCAGGATAAAATTCTGGCTGGTACTCTAAAAAACCCTAAAACACACCTTAGTAGGCAATACAAACCACTTTCAGGGAATGATACACCATTTGTCCTAGCATTTAATTTTTATTCTGTCTCAACTCTCCCAAAACTATACTCCTTGAGAGCAGAAACCAATCACATAATTTATTTTGCATTCTTCTACAGCACCTAGCAAGAGAGCGAACTTAAAGTATTTAATTCACACTTTTGGAATAAATCAATTTTATATTATTTAATTATCTAACATGTAGTTAGTAAGAACTCAGTAGGGGCAAGGCACTGTGCTGGGCACCTTTAGAGACCAAATTACATCCTCTTTGCCTGTCAGGAACTCAGT
Source organism: Tamandua tetradactyla (assembly GCF_023851605.1). NCBI lineage: Eukaryota > Metazoa > Chordata > Mammalia > Pilosa > Myrmecophagidae > Tamandua > Tamandua tetradactyla. Next base: position 17,989,228 of record NC_135327.1, on the reverse strand, counting down.
TTAGAATTAAAGAAAAGATATATACACAGTACATTGGAGTGCACTATGTTGTCATATGAAGGAGATACATAAAATATAAAGTGCTGAGGGAGCCCAAAGGAAGGGAGATCAATTTTAGATTGAGAAATCTGAAAGTACATTCAAGGGAGACGCATCAGAATTGGTCTTTGAAGGACAGAGAAAATGTAGGTCCTTGAAGAGAAATGGAGTAGAGTATACAATTTACTTCAGAACTCAACCTTCATGGATCACAAGGTAAAGATTAAGGAAAGGGCACAGATATACCAGTCACTCAAGGGTATCTATCTTCTTTCACCCTGACACTTCAGTCTAATATCTTTAGATAAACTCTGCAACAAGTTTTAACCCACATGTGGAAACCGAATCTTTGTAGGTTCTCTCTTTGCTTAGTAAAAGTCAATAATGCATTTGTGTTAAGAAATTTATTTTACATGCTTATCTAATAAAACTTAAAACTATACCTTAACTTCTACTTTTCATTTTCATAATGGTTTCTTACTTTTGAAGATAAAAGCACACAAGCCCCGTGAAAAAGAATGGAAGCGCTCATTATAAGCAAAATGGGTGGCCTAACTAAAATAGGGAATTTTTTCCAATTGCTGGTTTCATCTCACCAAGGCTTATGTATTTCTCTAGTATTACATACAATCCAAATAACATTTTCTAGTAACTTCCTCATTATCCTCTTGGTATCTGAGGGGAAAGTTCCCTGAAAGGAAGTAGACATGGAAACAGTTCACATTCATGGCAGAGAACATATTTAAGCCACATTAGTTTTCTCCTTAATTCTTAGGGTTCACTTACATCAAGAGGACTAGAATCAGAAACATATAATCCTCTGCTCTGTAACTGCCAGTGAACTCCTTGAGGGTCCTGTACCTCTAGCACTGAGATAAACAGGCAGAGAAGAGAAGGGAAATTAACCTTGCCAGAGCTCTGCCTAAGGCAGTGTGCTGGCCACTTTATGTAAGTCCTCTCAATTAATTCTTGTATAAATTCTGGGAGACAGGAAATAAAATCTCCATTTTACAGGTAAAGTACATGGTTTAGGAGTAGTTAAGTAATTTACTGAACTGCAGTTGGTAACCAGTGGATCTAGAATTTGGATGTGATCTTACTCTGCTCTTTCAACCCATCCTGGGTGCTTAGCACAGTGCCTAATACATGGTAGGCACTCAAAAAACATTTTAGCTACATAAACAAGCCAGGCACTAGTGGTTGGCATGGGACACTGCGAAGGTCCTTCCCAGCTCTGGCAGCGTGTGATTGATTCTACTTTGGGAAAAGAGAGTTTATGCACCACCTAAGCTTCACAGAAGGACTTTGGGCAGAAGAGGAGAGGTGTAAGGGTACCCTAGACTTCCATCATTAGTCGCCCTTAATAGTACAAAGGAAGTAACCTGAACCCCCTAAATATACATGAATAGAATGGACCAATTTACAAAGACTGCATCATAAAGCAACTGGTAAAAACAATTTTTTACCATTTACTGAGCAATTACTATGTGCTAGGCCCTTTATTCCACTGACACCATTTTTTTTTTTTTTTGCATGGGCAAGCACCAGAAATTGAACCCGGGTCTCTGGCACGGCAGGCAAAAATTCTGCCACTGAGCTACCATCGCACTGCCCCACTGACTTTTTAAAACCACTATTTTCTCCTTATTAGAAAGGAGGAAACTGAAGTTTAAAGTGGACAAAGAACTTGCCCAAACCCATGCAGTTGCAACTTGCTGGTGCTGTGGTACCAACCCGAGCCTATCTGACTCTAGATGCTGAGCCCTTAATCACTCTGCTCCTTCTGTATCAACTATCATGACACCTATTTTTCTGGAAAGCTCTCCTTGGGGGTAGCATAGACAGAAAGGGATTGGTCCCTGGCATACAGTACAATGAAGAAGGGGTTGTTCAGGTATACCTAGTTTGATTTATTTCCTATGTACTGTAAAGGTCAGCTAATGATGAGAACCTTGTTCTAAGCTGAGAGCAAGTCTTTATTCTGGTAAGGAGAACACACAGAGACTTCTGTTTACATTTAAGGGACAGTGTCAAACTGGAGGCTCACGGTATAGACTTTGAACAAATTATGGAACTTCTCTGAGCTTCAATTTTCTTATCCTAAGGTTGGGGTTAAAACTACCTGACATGGTTGGTATGAAAATAATGTAAGACAATTATTCAAAAATGCTTCATTGTAAACTGAAAAACTTTTATAAAAGGTATATCATTATATAACCATGTCATATAATGAATGTAATCATATTAAGAATGTAAACGATATATTTATCGTTTAATATATTTTTATCGTTAATATATTACCAGTGTACTACAAATAAATAAAAGGACCACAATCGCCATTCAGCCCATTCTTCTTCCTCAAAGCAGAAAAGTGATACTTTCTCTTGTGGGACAGACAGGTCACCAAAAAATTCTGACATGAGACGTTGCCAGGCCCCAAGTACATACCTATGCTGGGCAGAAGATCTGGATGGGATCCCACCTTCTCTTCCACTAGGCCACCTGCAAGTGGCTCAGATGCTATGCCACCATGACTGTTTTTTGTGGTCGGCACTGTGGAGATGAGCTCAGAGGATACTAGAGTGGTTACTATTGAGCGTACACTGGTGGGGAGAGCACCGCCTGGTAAGCTGGGTCCTGCTAATGAGGAACCCGGGCCCACAGGGCTAGAGGTCATTTTTAGCAGAGTGGGTGCTGGGGGTGTTGGGGTTTTGTTGTCCAGCTCTGTGGATAACTGCTCTGTTCCCATGAGCCCTGGAGCTGTGATTTCTAGCCCTTGGCCTTCAGTCTCTCCATCTACCACATATTGCTCTTCCCCTTTCTCGAGAGAGCTTGTGACTTTCTTACATGCCTTGGTCAGCAAAATCTGACCAATTTTGTCCACCTTTCCTTTGCCCTTACTAGATGAGACTGGGCTTCGCCGGTTGCCAGAAGAGCTTGGACTATTGGTCAAAAGGGGAGAAACCATTGTGTTTGACTGTGAAGAGGGCAGAGTGTTCTGATCTGCTGCTAAGGTGCTCATTTGAGAACCAGCCTCATCAGGATTCAATTCTTTCACTTGCTGAACAGGGGGATGAGGAGGAATAATTGGAGAAGCTGTACAAGTGGGGGAAGGGAGCTGAACAGGGGTGGTTCGTGAGTTAAGGAGCAGGGATCTACCTGTCTGTATGTTTGGAGCAGGACTACTGGAGGGAGCATTAGGAGGTACAGGAGCAGAAGAAAATTTTATGTTCTGAGGTATGTGTAAAGGGCCAACAACTGCGACAGAAGGAGGCATCAAGCCAGAGTTGGTTGTCAGTGGGGCTGCAGGAATTGTGCTTGGCTGTGATCCTTTCATAACCTGAATTATTGAGGATGAATTGATAAAGACAGGTGTAATAAACTGAGGCCGGGCATTAGACTGAGCAGCTGACTGTCCCTCAGAAACCATAACCTTGTTACCCACATTGGGCATTGTGACGACTGTTGACATTAATGCAGACTGCAGATGAGTTGGCAGAGCTGCTGACGTATTAGCTGAAGTCGTGATGGGATTGGAAGTTACAAAAACAGTTATCTGGTTTGGAGTCAAGGGAGTGGAAATGGAGGAAGAGCTCACAGGCCTTGACATTACTGGAGGGATACTTGTTGCAACATTAGAATTGACCTCACTCAATTCTGGAGGCACCTGGGTTGAACCCAGCTCATTACTGTGAGGTAAGTTTAGAGAGTTAGAGGGTTCTTTTGAAGACAGATCCTGTAGTGTGGGAATGACAGAAACTTTTTTGAGATCCTCCCCAGAAACTACTGGAGGTGTTACTTCCATATCTGTAATCCCAGGGGGTTTAATGGTCACATTAGGAGCTCCAGAGTTGTCAAGAAGTTGACTTAATGATGTTGGTGCTTCCCTCAAAGCAGGGGACACCAAATTTTTGTTCTCTTCAGTACTGGGAAGTTTGTTAGGATCCAAAGGTTGCCCATCCTTTTTGGACTGATCTTCAGGAACAACCATTTTAACTTCTTGGGCAGGGATTGCTTTTAGCTCAACATTTACCTGCTCCTTCCTACTCTGGGAATTCTGGCAATCGCTGTCTTGAGGCACATTCAAACTCTCCTTGTTATCCTCAAGAACACTGCCCACTGCAGCTACAGGCATGGTGGTATTCTGAGGATTCAGCCCGCTGTTAGGAAAGTTCCCAGGTACAGGGGGATTGGCCAAAGGAGTGGGACTGACCAATACATTCCTTGGCAACTCCACATTTTGTAACAAGGCTGCATTTGTTTGAGAGGCCAGAGTAATTTTAGGGGCTTTTGAATTTTGCCTCCCAGGACTTGGGGTAGTTTTCCTACTGGACCCTGGACTAGACCTGCGACTATTGCTTGGACTTGCCCGTTTTGTTCCACCAGAGTTAGACTGCTTTCCAGAATTTCCCACCACAGAATCTAACTTGTGAGTTTGTGGGGTAGCAAAATTGGAAGGATTATTCATGGTGAGATTTGAGGGTGCTTGCCCAATGGCCTTCAAAGTCGTTGGATTTAGGCCCTGTTGATCAAAGCCCCTGTTTAAATTTGGCCTAGGAGGTAAAGGAATATTAATCTGTGGAGGGAAGAGTCCTGCTATGGAGGCATTGAGTCTTTCTGGTGACAGACTGATTTCTGAAGGCTCTGTACTTGGAGGCCGGTTGTTGGGAGTCTGAGGATAATAGGGTCTGGGGCTGGCTCTGTTTGGTGTTTTAGGCCTAGATGTCTGGGTTGGAGCAGCCACGTTTGGGAAGTGGTGGCCATGAGAGCTAGGCAAGGAATTTACAGGAGGTTGCTGGGGAGTTGCACCTTGAGTTGCCGAAATGGGTGATGGTCCAGGTTTTGGCCCTGCCATCATTAACTGATTTTGGGAAACTACTAAATGTGAAGGCATGTTATTTGGACCTCCTGAGATAGATGGTACTTCACTGCCACTTGCTTCAGGGAGAGAGGACACCTCTCCCAATGGTGAGCTTGAAGGATTCTGTGGGTTTTCCTGGTATACCATTTTCCTTGAATTGTTTCCCAAAGGAGTATTCACAGGCATTGTCATTCTTTGTTTATCAGGTGATGGTGGCACGGAGGCAGGTCCTTGCAAACTGACCATGACAGGCATGCTGCCACTCTGTTGCACAGGCATTCTCTGGGAGTCTGGGTTCAAGGGACCCCTTGGAGGGTGGATATTTTGGGAGACTGGAAGCCTAACTGATTTGGGATCCTGTTGCATCATGAGCATCATCATCATCTGTTGTTGTTGTTGTTGCTGCTGCTGCTGCTGCTGCTGCTGAGACTGTGGCTGACTGGGAGGTGGTGGCTGAGGCTGCTGTTGAGGCAGTGGTGGCTGTGGCTGTGGCTGCTGCTGTGGTGGCTGTGCCACATGCTGCATGAGCTGAGGAGGCATCTGCTGAAGTGGCCTCTGTTCAACTGGTTGAGAAGGATAACCTAAAACAAGCCCCCAAAATCAGGGAGGTTAGATTTTCAACATGAAAAATTTTGCTACCTTTAGAGTACAGCCAAGCAATACTCATTTAGGCAGCACACACTGTGCATGAACAGCTCAGGCATCCCTGCTCCTGAGGAGGCAGCCCCTCATTATTCAACATAAGTAAAGGAGTGTATTGCTCAAAGAAGCAAAAACAAAGCAGCAAGGACCTGGAGCTCCTCAGTCTTCAGGGTCTGAATGAGGCATTACTGCACTTAGACACTGAAAGACAACCTGTGCTATGTATGAGAGAAGCCGAATCTATACCAGCCAGACATTTTGATGAAACAAGAAAAACTCCATTAACAGCAAGTAGCTGACCACCCAACATTGTGGTCTCATGCATACATAATATTGCACCCTACTTGTAAATGAAGTGAAGCATTTACAATTCACTTTTTCTGTTGGCACAGAATAAATTTTTTTAAGGGTTGATTTTGTTGAAAATGCCAGCATCAGAGATAGCCTTCTTTTCAGTAGAAGTAAAACATAAAACTCTAGGATTCACTTCCTTAAGAAAAGGGATTTAAAATTACTCCAACCCATCACAATTACCCCACACACTAAGATGCACCCTTCAGGATCAGTCCTTCGGGGGAACCCAACTGAATTAAACTCCCCTTCTGACATAAATAGTTTGAATAAATAGTAATTGCTAACAGAAGCTGATACACAAATTGAGAAAAAGAGTGCCTTGAAATTTTTATGGATATTAATTTCCATTTTCTTTCTTATACGCAAAACTCTATTTTGGAGAAATATTTTCTATGAATCCACAATTGGAGAATAAGTAAGCCAGAAGCATAGCCCACAGGAATAAAAAATAATTCCTAGGAAAGGATCTCTAAGGGACAATGCTTTACAGATTTGCAGAAGGCAACATCTCAAATGATTCTTTCTGTGTGAAGATTTAACTTGGCATTTTAGAATCAAAGCCCTTATGCAATCAGCAGAAAGGGTGGAAAAATGATCAAATTAAACAAGAATGAAGGTGGTTCAGTGAAAGAAGTGGACATATAATTGGGACACAATTACGCAAATTAGATTTCTTGCATTGTTGCACGAAAAATACATTAGGAAGGTTTTAAGGAGGCAGAGGAATAAGGATGGTTAGTTCTGGCAGTCCGAAGAAATGCTGGCTCAAGATTTTCACAGAGTAGCTACCAAATGCTGCTCTGACTCACAGGGTCAGACCCTGGTGTTGAATAACTAATTAACGTCTTCTGGCCAAAGATTTCCATGGCACCAATGAGTATAATGTGCAGAATCCAGTTTTGAAGTTGTTTTTTTTTTTTTTAAATCCTCTTTCGTTTTAAGCTCAAGTAACTTCTTTACTTTTATAAAGTCAATAACATACAGCATTTCTACAAGTTTAACTGTCCTTCGACTACATAACTAAACACAGTGGGTTTTTATTCCACATCTAGTCGGAGGCTCCCCTGTTAAAACACTGGGATTTTCTGTAAAAACCCTTGATATGAGGGCCATATAACAGATTGTTGTTGTCTTTAAAATTAGCCAACCAGATAGAGAACACAGTAAATACCAGAGAACAGCACAGACAATGCAGCAGCCTCTAGAAAGGAGCAGTTAAAGGAATGGCTACTATAAAGGGTTCAGAAGCTGGAGGCAGCAAACCAAAGAGCACTAATGATAAGAAGACAGACAAGGGTTGACGTGACATAATGGGGGAGGGAGGAAGTCAGACACATACAGAGTCCAAAACACCACGAAAACCCAACTTTATTAACCAAGGGATGCAAACTTATATGCTTTCACGGGCCAAGTAAGTAGTGAAGAAGTGAAGCAGACTGGTATAAGGCAGTAGGATGCCTGCTGAGTATGTCAAACCAGCAGATATCCTGTCTAAAGGTAAGTGAATTCAAGTTTTTGTTTGTTTTAAACCACAGCATGACATAACACATTGTAAGTCAATTTAGCTTGCAGGTGCCCAGGTACCATCTGCAATCTGTAGAAGTCTGAGAACTCTGCAATTCATACAATAGGAGAGGTCAGATATATCTCAAGAAAGAAGGTACCTTCCTGCTTATAATACCTTTTGGACACAGCTACCAAAGACTGCTGACCTTTCAACCTCAATTTTGCTGCTGCATCTCACTGACGGGAAGCATGATATGCCTTAGCAATTTCTAAGACATAATATACAATATTAGCTTTTGATGCATTCCTTTTAAAAATATATGAGTGGACTGACTTTTATCCCAGGAGGTGGAATAAGTTAATGGGGGAGAAACTCAAATATAATCCTTCATATGTACAGGAAAGAGTGGCCTAAAAGTGAGGCGTTTATGTGTCTTCAATTGTATCCCAACAGAATACAAATCACTGTTCAGGCAAAAAGTAACCAGGTATAGAGATAGTGTGGAAGCTGGCCTTGGCTTTACTTTAACACCTAGGTTGGAATGAATGAATTTTAGGAGCTTTTTCCTTTGCAAAATAATTTTCCAACATTTAGAGGGGTATAACACAGGAGGCTTCAACAATATTGGTAGTATTTATTAATTATTTATTTATCTAGGTAGTATGGTATCTATTGTATCATTCTTTATATATTTTTTATGTTTTAAAGATATATATATATATATATATATATATATATATATAATATTGTTTTAAACCCTGGTCGTTCCTTGCTTTGAGAAACATCCAGCAGGAAAGGATGCAGGAATTGTAGACAAGCATGATTAAGAGTGAAAAACATCACTCCATTTAAACTTATTCCATTTTGATGTCAACCAGAACATTGATACTGACAAGAATAAAAAGGCATTTCACATTTTAGTTTGATTTTGTGAAGACTTAAAATAACCAAGACTAATTTGACCAAAGGCTTATTATATGTATAGTTGTATTTGAAACTTTTACTGAATATCAAGAAAAGCCTTCCTAATACTAAAAACATTGAATCATTAAAGTAGCCTAGTTAGCAGGTAAAATAAAACTACTGTTTCTTTGAAGTGGAGGAAACTTTGCAACGCTATATAAATGGTGACAACAATAATATCTTTAGGTAACATTTTATCACCTGGTGGCCGGTTTGAAAATTCTGGCAGTTTATGGCCTGAGTTGTCCAAATTAATTCCTTGTTCTCCAGGCAATGGCTGCTGATCAGCCTCTTCCAGACCAGCTGGGCGACTATCTGGAGTGCTAAAAAACAAATAAAACACTTGAGAGTAAGTTGTATAGCATACTTACAAAACTAGCTTAACCCCTCCCTCCATTTCTGAAGAAATAAAATCTGTTTGCATCATCGATCCTTCACATTAGTCACATCTCTCTAGTCTGGATAAAATATTCAATATTTGGCATAAAAATAATCTGTCAGTTTCATTAAATGTTAAAATCTACTCAATCTAATAGCATGGCTGTTTATTCAAAGTCTTTTCCACAAATTCTTAACATAATGATTTCCACCCCTTAGATGTTTTAAGATCTGACCATAGTTTGGGGCTATAAATATTATAAATTACTTGTTCTTATGAAAAAACCCTACCTGCAGCATAGCTATCAAATTCAACTAGGGAGTCCAGGGTGTTTCTTTTTTGTGGATATTACAAGGGTGGCACCAGGAATTCATTAAAACTTGCAAGAGGCTATAGGTTGGCTGATGGAAATGATATTCGGGAACAAAGAACAACAAAGAACACAGAACAAAGCTAGTAAATTTTCCTGCAGAATGAATATTTGCAGACACCCCTCACCGGCTCTAGGGTGTTTCATTTTTAAGTGGGTGTGGCTTGGAATTTCTAGTAGCAAAAGGGGTGAAGGGAAGAATTCATACTCAACAAAGAAAACGTATTTACTTACACCCAAAGAACCAGAGTGCTCATGTACTACATTCTGTATGTAATCTTACTCTTTGCTAAACCATTCTCTCTTACCTTTAGTATCTCTTTGCTCTGAGCTTGGTAACCAACTTTTGACTCTATTTTATCTCACTGTATTCTGATAAAAGCCACCTTTAAATCCATTTTAAAAGCCTTGGCATGTTAGCACACGGAAATTTAAAATGTGAAGCAAATCCCTAGCATATCTAGAGCCCAAACAAATTTGCTCCTTTTATTACTTTCCTCTTATTTCAAATTATGTGCAAGGATTCTGTGGTATTTTTTACTTTCAAAGAATTAGACAGCAAAAAAACCCCCAAAAACAAAAAACAAAAAACAAAAACTCAGATATCTGGTCTAGCCCTCTCATGTTATGGAAGAGGAAACAAAGATCCAGAGGGGTATAAGGGATGGGCCCAAGGTTTCACAGTGAATTAGTAATAGAGCTGGGAGCAGATGTTCTTCCTATTAAAGCTACTGTGTCCCTTTCCTAGGAGACCAGATGCTGTCACAATTTGCAGAAAATCCAGCTCAATCAATATTCCTTCTAGAAATACTTTATTAAAGCCAAAAACAACTTAATACTTAGCTCCAGGAAACGAAATATAAATTAATTTGTTAATTCCCCTTCCTAATGTGATCCTGTAAAAGAACTCAGAGAGCCTTTACAGAAAGGGTAACTGATTTAAAAGGCCCAATAATCTTAGTGTGGGGTTTTAAGTGTCTAGGAATGTTAAAGCACCTTTAAAAGAAAGGCACCTGTGCGAAAATAATTTCTATTTGAGAGACAGCAGGGACTCCCCTTAAGCAGTTTTCATTTCCCCAACACTCTGCCTCTCTGATTCCCCAATAGCTACTGCATGCCTGAAACTGAGTGTCTTGTGGAATTGCAGTGTGGTAGCACTACTTACTTTTTCAGCTCTGAGTGCTACAATTCCTGAGACTAGAGACTTAAGAGACATGTCATCCAATTGCAATGTTTGAACCTTATTTGGATTCTTATTTGAACAAACTGTAAAACACAACAGTTTGAGACAATCTGGGAAATTTGAACGCCGTCCAGGTATTTAAGAATATTAAAGAAGTATTAGTCTTTCTAAGTGTGTTAATAGTATTGTGTGGCAATATAAAAACAGTCCTTATCATTTACAAGTACCTCCTGAAATATTTACAAAGTAAATTTGCTTTAAAATAATCAAAAGAGTAGTGAGGGAAGAGTATAGATGAAGGTAAAATAGGCTATAAGTTGTTAAAACTGTTGAAGCAGAAAGGTTTCATTATATTATTCTAATTTTATATTTAAAATTTCCATTAAAAAAAAAAGCTGTTCACACAAGAAATAAATGAATAAGATTTGATGCAAAACTACTGCAACCTACTTTAGATCTTGCTGACTGTTTTTCTTCTTCCGAGGGGGTTTCTTCTTCTTCGGTTTATTTGCGCTGGTATTATTCTGCTTATTGTTTACCCCAAAATGGCCTGCAGAGATGTCACTCTGCAATAAGTTGACCAACAATGGACTTGTTAGCGTGACATCCTTATTGACTGGGAAGCCTGGATTCTGACCACAGGACATCTGATTTCCATTGGGTGCTCCACTGAAAGGTGCATTGAAAGATATCCCATGGCCTGAGAAGTGGTTTCCTGAAGCACTGCTTCCCTGCATGGCCTGCACGTGGGGGGGAACCATGTTGGTTTGTTGCATGCTAACGTCAGGCATCATCTGAGACAGGCTGACGTCATTATTTGCTGTGGTAGCAGGATCACCATGCTGCTGGGCCATGTGTGGGCTAGGCCCTGGTGGCCGCAGGACCTGCCCCTGAATCCCCATAACCTGAGATGGACTATTGTTCATAGGCCCTTGCTGGGGCAGCATCTGTCCTGACATCTGTCCCGTAAATTGCACCATGTTTCCTTGCATGTTAGGAGTTGGTCCCCTCATTATCTGTGCTGGTCCCGACATGACATTGGATTGGTTCTGCGTGTTAAACTGTTGCTTATTCCCCTGCATCTGATTGGTCATGATCTGCTCTATCATTGGGTTTTGCTGAAGCAAAACCTGCCCCTGAGGCCCCATCATCTGGTTATGTGGTGCCAATATTTGTGGGCCCTGCTGGGGAAGCATCTGCTTGGGTGGGGTCATCCTTTGGGGTGAGGGCCCAAGATTTTGGTTCTGAGGATTCACCATCATCTGGCCCTGGGGCATAAGCTGGGCCCTTGAGAGAATCATGGGGTTCTGAGGGTTCAAGGTTCCTTGTTGCTGGACCATCTGGCCCTGGGAGGGCACGATCTGCTGGTGCATGCCCATCAGCTGAGATGGTGGGCCCTGCTGGGGCTGGCCTTGTATGTTGCCCAGGTTCACCTGAGGAACCCCAGAACTACCAGCCTGCTGGTTGTTCATGTTGCCATGAATTCCCATGAGACTAGGCTGCATCATATTTGGTGGCCCATGGGACACCGGCATCTGGTTTTGAGGAGGACCGGCTCCTTGACCACCTTAAAAAAAAAAAGGTACAGTTTCAGAAAAATACTATTATCTCATTGGCATTAAAATACCCAAATTACCTTAAATAAAAAAAAACCCACCACCCATCTCTGTACTACCAACATAAACAAAGGTACTCGACAAACTTTCTGTGGGTTTTGAACTCTTAACTATAGAGATGTAACTGCTACATAATCATTTACATTCTCAATGACAATTCAATAGAGAAGAGTAAACAGTTCCTTTACTATTTGATAACTTAAACATCTTACAGCTCAATAAAGTTAACTTTCTTTCAGATTAAAAAAAGAGAAAGATGTATCTCATTGTTTTAAAATGGCTAACTTATGATGAAAATTAATTAAAAGTAGTGTAGGCTAGACAATGCAAGGGTAGCTCAGTGGTAGAATTCTTGACTGCCCTGTGGGAGACTCAGGTTTGATTCCTGGACCCTGCATCTTAAAAAAAAAAAGTAGCGTAGTCTGTGAACTAGCTCTGCTTTAGATGAGCTAGGGAAACAAAGGATGTGATGTGTCCTTTTAGGAAAATCATAACAATGCTGAGAAAACATTTAAAAATGCTTCTTGGAAAACAATGGGTCTCAAAGGCTATGTGTGTGATAATGTGGATGCTGCATTTTAAAGAAAGGAATACCTAACACTTCCTAAGGACAGATTACCTTTACCCTGGATGTGGGAAAAAATATTTAATCCTGATCTGGAAGCTGAGCCTCTAGTGGGAGTCACTGATCTAGAAGCTTGCAGACAAAGGACAGCCAACAAGGGATATTAAAATGTCAGTGAACTTCTTCTGTGGCAATTCCTGGTGGGATACATGGGACATGTCCCATTCTTCTCACTTATTTCTAATTTAGATAAAGGACAGTGCCTGACTTCTTATACTTTTATTTATTGTTGAGTCTCTGGAATTTTCCTATAGCTACTTATATCTTCTCTCCCTTTTTACTGAGTAATCATTTAGTTTATTTGATCTTCATCTTATTTTTCACATTTAAATGGGGGATTAGAAAGTGGCATCTACAATAAAGTTATGAGGCCAGTCCATGCTCCAGCCAGCGAAGCAGAAGATGAACTGTCCCTTGTTCACATTTACAGGCTCTTTCTGAGCCCCAAGGAAGATTTTCTAAACCAGCTCTACAAATTCTTAAAAAGACCATAATTCCTTAATATCAGTGTGCTTGTAAAAATTAGGGGGTTGCAAGGCCTGGCCCATAGAGATAATTTACAACTATGAGCAGTGGTGTTTATCACTGAGTATTTTGCGCACGCACGTGTGTGTCTGTGTGTATGTGAGCCCAGGTCTCCCATATGGCAAGCTAGCATTCTACCACTGAATCAAGCGTGCACTCTAGCCTTATAAATTCTTAAACCTGAACTCCATGGCTACTGTTTAAAATTATTCATCTCAGTGTATATTAATAATTATTTGTTGAGCACCTAATATTTACAAGGCACTTTTGGTGCTGAGGTAATAGCAATAAGCAAGATACACCATACCCTGGCCCCCCTTGGAGCTTACAGTCTAGCTGGCAAGAGAGGCAATAAACAATATATAAGTATCTTTGCAGGAAATGGTAAAAATTAAGAAGATAAGTAAAGTAGGGTGATAAGACAGAAAATAGCAAGACTAGGGCTATTTTAGATAGGACAAATGGGGATACCAATACAATATGTGGATGTGGAAGGTACCATACAAAAATACAAAAAAGCTCTGCTAAGGTAGAGGAGTTAAGAATGATTTTTTAAAATCTTCCTATAAAATACATGAAATCATTTAATATAACTCAGGAATGAGTTTTTTACATCAGCAGAAAGGGAAGTCAAATAGCTTGCCCTACCATTCTCTCATCCTACAAGAGGTAGTCTGAACTTTTATTATGTCAGGACTTTCCTCATCCCTTAGTGATGTACAATTCAAGTTGGAATGACACAACTCAATTAACTCTAAGTGAGGAGGGGAGTTCAGAAAATGTCTGGGTTACCTAAGTTCAAGTTGCTTGAATATGGGAGGGTAAAAGGATCAGTTAGGTGGTACCTAAGCAACTAGTAATATGAAGGCTGGGCTTATAGAATGCTGATTTACAAATACTTTTTAGCCATTCTGCCTTCACTCTAACCTCACCTTTCTCTAAAATTTCTTCTTATATACAGAACACTGTTGACATTAAATTTGTACCGATTCATGTTTGGTCTTTCTTAACACCACGCTGTAAGGCAGAATTCAGACGTTCAGCATGAACAAAGCTAACATGTACTATATAGAGATTTAAACACTTGCAGTTCAAACATGCCATGTGCCTCCATGCCTTTGTATCTATGGTTTCCTCTGCCAGAAATGACTTTTGCCCTTTTACTGTTTGAGCAAGCGCTAACTTAGAGGTTGCAACACTAGGGCCCATGGGCTAAAACAGTCCACTGCCTGTCTGTAAATAGTGTTTGGAACTGCTCACATACTCCACACTGTCTGTGGCTGCTTTCATACTACAAATGCAGAACTGAGTATTGAAACAGAGACCATATAAACTGCAAAATCTAAAATATTTACAATCTGGTCTTTACAAAAAAAATTGCTGACCCCCTGCTCTAAGTCAAGTTTTACCTCCTTTCCATAGATGTTTCCAGGTTCCTGAGACATTTTACCTACATTTAATATATCACTGCCCTGAAACAATAATTATTTATGGGTTTGAAATTAAGGGGAGGGACTTGGACTTATTGATCTCTCATTGCCTATCAGGGTATCTACCACATGATGCTCAAGAAAGGCTGGCTGAATAACTGGCAGAAGACAAACCTGCATGCTGGACATTTTGATTTGCTTGCAGCTGAGGGGCTCCTGAATTCCCAGGGGTGGTTGCTGTAGTCGAAGGCACCTGACCTTGCATAAAATTCGGATTGGCCTGTCCTGCTGAGAAGCCAGGTGGGAGGCGTTTAGGCATTCCTTAACAGAAAACAATGGGTAAGGCAGTTACCTAGTAAATTTATACTCTTGCTTAAACGTGGAATGAATAACAAAGGATGAGCTGCATGAAGTCTCCACTGGCTTAGCTCTCTGTGTCACATGGGTAAGTTCTTTAATAATAAGGCTGGGAAAGATGTTTAAAAAATCAACACAATCTTCCACATGAGCAGAGTCAAAATGAAAAAGATAGACTAAAAAATTTACACTTAGAACATGCCAAGGAAAAGATGGCAATCTGCTCCCTAAATGTGATCTGAGGCCACACCACAGCAAGGTTTGAAGGCTACTTTTCTTTATAATACAATGGATCCGCAACTTTCATACTTTAACACAGGTACCAAGGGAATAAACGAAATGCTCTCATACTCAAACTGATATATTATAAAACAAAGATCTGGGTGCTGATAATGAAGAATAGATAGGTGGTTTGTTTACTTTTAGGAAAATGAATGATAATCTCCTCTACAAAAAATGTTCCCCAAATGTCCATGCTTGGCTCTTTGGAAAGACAGGAGATTATAAACAGTTCACAGGAGCTTCAAGGTGAGGCTGTATTACATTTAGCATTATGCCTTCCCCTCATTAAGATTTTCTGTACTTCTGACAGGTACGGCACCAAAAATCATGCTATAATGGAATCTTACTATAGTATTACTTCTCTTGTATAAAAAGGCCTAATTTCAGAAAACAAATACATAATAAAGAGAACCTCAGAACGAACTCATTGTTCCAAAGGCCTTGATGTGGCCAGATCACCTAGGTGAGCAAATTCTGCTCCATGAAAGCATTAAAGTCCAAAACCTCACTTAAAATTTTCTCAAATTAGTCTATTCACTATTCTTTTAAGGGCCAAATTTACAATGCCTAACAAACACTTTTTGTAGACAAATGCATTTGTCCTTTTTTTTTTTTTTAGCAGTGACAAGTCCCTATTTGCATGCTTCCACTGTAATTAAATCAGTAATCACATTTGCAGGAGGGACTACCCAGCTTTCACTGATCTAGGGATAGATGCCCAAACAGTGAAGTCTGGAGCTGAAACATACTTACTTTTTCTAAAAACTTCTTAGGATTCAAATGTTAGAGCCTGCATGTCAGCTAAATTAATTACAAGAGAGTGAAAAACTGATGAGCACTTAATTTCACCAGAAACCACGAGAACATGCCTTTGCTATGTTGTGCTACAGATGCAAGGGTTTTTTCCTGGGTAATGGGTGTCTTTCGGTGAGGGATATGTTTATCAGATGACAGTATTACTGACACTCTCAATACCTTACTGAAAAGCTCCAAGCACATTTATGTGCACTAGATCAATGATTAATAAGAATAAATAATAAACATGGAGATGGATAAGTTTTACTGTAATCGTTTTACCTCTCACACATTAAGCTCCATTGCTTTTTCTTCATACAAGAGGTACCTTACAAAATAAATAAATAAATCGCCTTTAGGTATAACTGGTGGAATTCCCTCTCTAAGGAGCAGGCATTGGCATTAAAAAATTATAAAAGTCTACGATTTCTGAACATATTCCCCTTTAATACTTCAACTAAACTTAACAAATACCATGCTTACTATTATACCAACCAGGATTATCAAAACTGATAAGTAGAAGGACCTTTTTCCCAGTAAGAACCTTATCTTTCCATTTTTGTTCTACAGATTAATCTTAATTTTTTCAACAGCTGAGTAGTTTAAATTGTTAATAAAATGCATGTTTCTTCTGGACATTTTACTAGTACAAGATCAAGCAAAAATAATTTGGAAAACAAAATGAACCTCTATATCGAATTTTATCCAGAGGGCTAGCTTAAATTTCACCAGTAAGCTGCTACCTAATGTATCAAGCTACCTAAGTTATAAAATGTCACCATCATATCCACGAAAACAAGTAATTATACCCTTATTTCACTCCCTCCATTAAACTCTAAATATTGAACCTCTACTAATATCTATCTCCAGCAAATTTACCAACACAAATAGCTTCCGTGTTCCTCACCTCCTAGGCCTGGATGTAAACTCTGTGGCCCCTGGTTTGGTGGTTGTTGTTGCATGACCATGAAGTTAGGTGGCACGTTTCCCTGTTGAACCATAGGATTCCGACCTGGAGAGCTGACAGGCTGCTGAAATCCCTGGGGAAGTGGGTTATTTTGAGGTGGTCTTGGTCCCATCTGCTGCTGAGTTTGGTTAACCGTTGGGGAGGATGCAGGTGATCCCTGCTGGAAGGAGGAGGGTGAGGAGGCAGGAGACTTGTTGGTGAGGTGGGGCTGCTGCAGGGGGGTTGGGACTCGAGAGGGCCCTCCCTGCAAGCTCTTCATCTGAGGAGCTGTGAACTGGCCTGGGTTGCTCATCTGAGGAAAGTTTGTGTGGGCTTGTGATGCTTGCTGGCTGCCAAAGGGATATGGAGGGGGAGGGTGGGAAGGTGTCTGTACCGTGGCTAAGGATGGTCTTGCCTGGAGTTGCTGTTGCATGGGGCTAGGTAGGGGAGCCTTTTTCCATCCTTGGTTTGCAGTCATTGTGCCCAGAGAACCCTGGGCTGGAGGAGGCTGAAGGGCTCCAGAAGGCAGCTGATTCCAGCCTGGAGGAACAGGCACCTGAGTTGGGGCAGTAAATTGGGGTCGAATTCCCTGCGGCTGTTGCTGCTGATGTTGCTGTGGGGGTCTGGCCTGTAACTGTTGCTGCTGCTGTGGTTGTTGGTGTGGTTGTTGTTGCTGCTGCTGTAACTGGGGAAAATTAGCTGGGTTCATTTGTCTGTTCACAGGGGCAGGCTGCATTGGGTGGTGCGGAGTAGGTAAAGATCCTGAGGGATGACTTTGCTGCTGTATGTGAAGCCCAGAGAGGAGCGGATCCATTGTATCTGTTTGAAGACAGCCAACAAAGCAATAATTAACCTATAACTTCTAGGGCAGTAGTCCTGGCAACTGAGCAAACACAGAGTAAAATCTGTTCATACCATTTGACAAAATGTTCAAGAGCACCTTCTGCGTGCAAAGCAATGTGCCAAAATGATAGAAAGATGGATTATGACTAAAAAGAGCTTATAATTAAATAGTAGCTATAAGAACCAAACATAAAATGTGGAGAACAGTATTTCCCAAAGCAAATTCTGGAAACCATGTTACTTAATGAGAAACAAACCAAAACAAACAAAACAAAACAGTCAATTTGAGGTTTGCAAAACACTGGTCCTAACAACCTTACAAAGGTTCCTACACTGTAGGACTTTTGATGCCTACTATATGTTAATCTTGAATTTTGGGGAGGGAGGGTAAAGTATGCTGCATTTCCCAAGTTTACATGACTACAGAATTCTCTGTCATGGAGTATCTTGCAGGACTAAGTATGACCAGGCACACATGTTTAGGAATGTTGGGGTAGATTTAAGAGAGACTAATAAGAAATTCTAAGAAAAAAATGACTTAATTTAGCTTGAAGAAATCAAGCCAGATTTTGTAAAGAAGGTGATATGTGAGTTGGGCAGCTAGGAATTTGGCATCAGAGAAAGCTGAATTTTGTAATGATCTGAGTTGGGAAATTCAGTCTCCTCAATCCTCAGAAACTGAAAGTCATTTATTACCTGTCTGAGAAGCAGGGCGAGGAGTCCTGGGCTGCAGCTCTGGGTTGGGCCCTGGTGCCATCATGGAAGATGGTATGTTTCCACCCTGTGGTATCATAACAGTGGCAGGGCTGGTCATCCTTATTAATCCTAGAAGGGAAAAAATCCTAAATAGAGTACTTGGCACAATTTTTTATTTTTAACAAAATATTTCAAGAATATGACAATAGGTTGAGTCCTCAATCCTGGGGTTTGCCCTTATGAAACTTACTCCTGCAAAGGAGAAGCTAAGTCTCTTATAATTATGCCTAACGGTCACCCCTACCAAACCACTTTGTTGCTCAGATGTGGCCTCTCTTTCTGAGCCAACTCAGCAGGTGAACTCATTGCCCTCCTCCTTACATGAGACCTAACTTCCAGGTATATAAATCTCCCTGGCAACATGGGACAGGACCCGGCATCATGGGATTGAGAAAGCCTTCTTCACCAAAAGGAAAGGGAAATGAACCAAAATAAAGTTTCAGTGACTGGGAGATTTCAAACAGAATCGAGAGGTTATCCTGGAGGTTATACTTAATGCATTATATAGATAGCCCTTCTTAGTTTGTGGTGTATTGGAGTGGCTGGAGGGAAGTACGTGAAATTGCTGAATTGTGTACAGTAGCCTTTATTCTTGAAGACAACTGTATTAACTCTATGACTTTTACAATGTGACTGTGTGGTTGTGAAAGCGTTGCGTCTGATGCTCTTATTATCCAGGGTATGGACAGATGAGTAAAAAAAATAATGATAAAAAAATAAATAAATTATGGGGGAGGATAAAGGGCAAAAAAATTGGGTAGACAAATATTAGTGTTCAATGAGAAGGAGGGGTAAGGGATATGGGATGCATGAGTTTTTTTCTTTTTTATTTCTTTTTCTGGAGTGATGCAAATGTTCTAAAAGTAATCATGGTGGTGAATACACAACTATGTGATGATATTGTGAGCCACTGATTATATATTATATACTATATATGGACTGTGTATGTGTGAAGATTTCACAATACAAATACATTTTTAAAAAATATTACTATTAACTATTAAAAAAAAGTATTGGCAAAGTCCCTTGAGAGATGGGAGAAAAAATTTGGAACTATTAAGCTTTACCACCGGGGAAACCCCTAACACTGTCTCAAACATTAAGGATTCCCAAGTCAATAGGCCAAGCCCTTGATGTTGAGGCTTGCTCTTGTGGAGCTTATTTCTGTGGTGGAGAAGCTTAGCCTACCTATAGCTAAGCTAAGCCTAAGAGTCACTTCAAGAAAACCTCTTTTATTGCTCAGATATGGCCTCTCTCTCTCTAAGCCCAGTTCTGCAAGCAAAAAATTATACTCCCCCATACATGGGACATAACATCCAGAGGTTCAAGTCTCCCTGGCAATGTGGGACAGGGATGAGCCTGGCCCTGGCACTGTGGGTTCGACAATGCCTTCCTGACCAAAAAGGGGAAAAGAACTATAGTAAATAAGGTATCAGTGGTGAAGAGAGTTCAAATAAAGTTGAGAGGCTATTCCGGAGGCTACTTTAATACTCACCTCAGCTAGATATTTTTAATTACCAGGGTTTGTCAACCCCCAACCAAAATCATTCCTGTCAACCCTAAAAAACACCTAGTGTTCTATCAGAGATTCTACAAAAGTTTCATGCACTAAGATTATTTTCCTGAAACCTACAACCTCCAGATGGGTTCTGTGCTGGTTTGAAAGGATTTATGCATCCTAGCAAAGCCACACTAATCTTAATCCAATCTTGTGGAGGCAGCCACCTTGTTTAAACCCTATCCAGCACTGTATGTTGGAAACTTGTTTAGATTATCCCCACAGAGATGTGATCGCCCAATTGTGGGTATTAATCCTTGATTAGTTGGAGATGTGACTCTACCCATTCCAGGTGGGTCTTGATTAGTTTACTGGAGTCCTTTAAAAGAGGAAGTATTTTGGAGAGAGCCAGAAACTACAGAAGTGAGAGAGCCATGACAGAGCCACAAGAACCACAGAGCCCACACAGCCAGAGACCTATGGAGATGAAGAAGGAATATGCTCCTGGGGAGGCTTCATGAAACAAGCCTGGAGAGAAAGCTAGCAGACATCACCATGTTTGTCATGTGTTTTTCCAGTTGAGAGGGAAACCGTGAACTTCACTGGCCTTTTTTTTTTTATTTATTTTTTATTATCAAACCAAAACAACATACAAACATAAACATTCTTAACATACAAACATTTCATGCATGGTGTACAATCAATGGCTCACAATATCATCACACAGTAGTATATTCATCACCATGATCATTTTTTAGAACATTTGCATCACTCCAGAAAAAGAAATAAAAGGAAAAAAGAAAAAACTCATACATACCATACCCCTTACCCCTCCCTCTCATTAACCACTAGTATTTCCATCTACTCAATAGATTTTAACCTTTGTTCCTCTATTTTTTTCTATACTCCTTACCACTCTCTTTCATTGTTCACTAGTATTTCAATCTAGTCAATTTATTTTAACATTGGTTCCCATTATTTACTTATTTTTAATCCATATTTGTTACTCATCTGGTGGGTCTTAATCCACTCGCTGGAGTCTTTGAAGAGGCAACCATTTAGGAAAAAGGTCAGAACAAAAACAGACAGAGACTCTGGAGATAGAAAAAGAAAATGCCCCCAGGGAAGCAGCTTGAAACCAGAAGCCAAAGGACCAGCAGATGCCATCCATGTGACTTCCCAGCTGACAGAGGTGTTCTGGAACCCATCAGTCTTTTTTGAGTCAAGGTATCTGTCTCTGGATGCCTTAGTTTGGTTTTTTATGGCTTTAGAACTGTAGACAGGTAACTTAATAAACACCATTTATAAAAGCCAACTTATTTCTGATATATTTGCATTTTGGCAGCACTGGCAAACTAAAACATTTCTAGTAGCCTTGCTGTGGATTATTTAGGATTTTCTATCTATGGGATCATACAATCTGCAAACAGGAAGGGTTTTACTTCTTCCAATCCCATTTGGATG
The DNA here is from genome assembly GCF_023851605.1 of Tamandua tetradactyla. Taxonomy (NCBI): domain Eukaryota; kingdom Metazoa; phylum Chordata; class Mammalia; order Pilosa; family Myrmecophagidae; genus Tamandua; species Tamandua tetradactyla. Next base: position 17,967,793 of record NC_135327.1, on the reverse strand, counting down.
CTTTTTATGTCTTGTCCTTGTCTAAGCGCTCTGGCTAGAACTTCCAGTATAACATTGAAAAATAGTGGTGACAGTGATCCTTGTCTTGTTCCTGTTCTTAGGGGGAAAATTTTCAATCTTTCACCAATTAAGTCTGATGTTCACTGTGATTTTTATCATATATGCTCTTTATCATGTTAAGCAAGTTTCCTGATTGTGTTAGCTTGCAAGCTGCCGGAATGGAATATACCTGAAATGTAATGACTTTTAAAAAAGGGAATCTATTAAATTGCAAGTTTACAGTTCTAAGGTTGTAAAAATGTCCAAATGAAGGCATCCAGGAAAGATTCTTGGTTCAAGAAGTCCAATGATGTTCAGGGTTTCTCTCTAAGCTGGAAAGGAACATGGTGATATCTGCTCACTTTCTCTCATTTCATAAGGCTTCCCTGGGGGCATTTTCCTTGGCTCCAAAGGTCTCCGGCTCTGTGGGGTTTGTTAGTACTGGTGGCTCTGAAGCTTTTCCAAAATGGTTCCCTCTTAAAGGGCTCCAGTAAGCAACTCCACCTTGAACGGGTGGAGACAGGTCTCTGTGGAAACTATCTATTCAAAACTTACCACCCATAATTGGGTGGGTCAATTTCTAAGGAAACAATCAAAAAGGTGCCACCCAGCAATACTGAATGAGGACTAAAGGACATGGCCTTTAAGAACTGATATACCTAGTTTCCTGAGTGTTTTTATCAGAAAAAACAGCTCTATTTTGTCATATGCTTTTCTGTGTCAACTGAGATGATCGTGAGGCTTTTTTTTCTTCATTTCAGTAATGTGGTATATTGCATTAATTGATTTTCTTATGTTGAACTACCCTTACCATCTTGGGGTAAATCCCAGTTGACCATGGTGCATAACTTTTAATGTGCTGTTGGATTTGATTTGCTAGTATTTTGTAGAGGATTTTTGTATCCATATTTGAGGGATATTGGTCTGTAATTTCATTTTCACATGGTGTCTTTATCTGGCTTTGGTAGTAGGGTGATGACTTAGGAAGCATTCCCTTCTCTTCAATTTTGTGGAAAAGTCTGAGATGGATTGGTACTAGGAATTCCTTAAATTTTTGGTAAAATTAATCAATGAAGCCAACTGCTCCTGGTCTTTTCTTTGATTTGTGATTCAATCTCTTTTCTTGTTATTGACCTGTTGCGATCATCTCTTTTTACGTGAGTTAGGGTAAGCAGTTTGGGTGTTTCTAGGCATTTGTCCATTTGATCTAGGATTTCTAATTTGTTGGTGTACAGATGTTCATAATATCCTCTTATAATCCCTTTTCTTATTTCCATAGGGCTAGTAGTGTTGTCCCTACTTTCACTTCTGATTTTAACAATTTGCATCTTAACTTTTATTTTTTCTTTGTTAGTTTAGGTAAAGGTTTGTCAATTTGACCGATCTTTTCAAAAACCAACTTCAATTTTCAATGATTCTCTGTATTTTTTTGTTGTTGTTTTCATTGTTCTTTATTTAATCAAGGTGGCATAAAGGTTGAAAGTAAACAGAGAAGTTAACATGATTTTAAAAAGACATCTTTTTTTTTAAATGAGGAGGCACTGTCTAAAACAGTAAGGAAGAGATCGTCAACATACATATCAATAAGGACACTGGTCATAGAATCCTTGTCATCTAGGCAGACTGCACAAGTGGTCAAAAACTTTTTACAGATTTCACTAAGAGCAAACAAATAATCCAAGAAAACATTGTTATTTTAACAGAGTGAAAACCAAATTCTTGCTTTGCATGAAGATATATCTGATAAGAAAACTATTAAAAATCTTGTAAAACTATAAAATCTTAGCCAGCCTTAACCACAAGTAACGAAATTCACTTCCAACAAGACTTCTACAACTTTCTATATCCATCCATTCTGTCCTACACATTCCTGTTTCTCATTCTGCAACAATTAGTTATTTTACATTAGGGGGAAAAGTACTCTCTTTTTGATTAACAAGAACACTTTTCATACTTCACATATTTAAATTACCAAAAAAAAGACCCTGAATTCAATCTTCAAGCCAATATCCTACAAAACACAATTCTTTTTTTTCTTTTTTTGTAATTTATAAAAAAGCACTAAATTTCAAAGCATATCACAACAATTAGTTGTAGAACAGATTTCAGAGTTTGGTATGCATTACAATTCCACAATTTTAGGTTTTTACTTACTTCTAGCTGCTCTAAGAGACTGGAGACTAAAAAAAAATATCAGTATAATGATTCAGCAATCATACTCACTCCATAGTTTTTTATTCTCTATTTCATTTATCTCCCCCTTATCTTTGTTATTTCTTTCCTTCCATTCTTTTTGGTTTTAGCTTGCTCTCCTTTTTCTGTTTCTTCCAGGTGTGAGGTTTGCTCTCTGATTTGGGATCTTTCTTTTTTTTTTTTTTCCAGTTCTTCAATATTTTGTTTCCTTGGACTCTTTTCTCCATGTACAAATACATGGATATTTTTATAATATTGGGATCACAACACATATCTTTTTCTAACCTGCTTTTTAAAATTGTGAAATAAAACATAAATGCAAAAAAAAGGGCAATACATTTCAAAGTACACTATAACAAGTAGTTATAGATTTCAGAGTCTGGTATGGGTTATAGTCCCTTAATTTTAAGTTTTTCCTTCTAGCTTCTCCAAGACACTGGAAACTAAAAGAAATATTGGTATAATGATTCAGTAGTCATACTCATTTGTCAAATCCTATCTTTTCTGTTATAACTCTTCCTTCTCCTTTGATCTTTCTCCTAAACTTTAGGGATAGTTGCTCTATGTCCATTGTAACTTTTTCATGTTGGAAAGGGGTATCGATAACATGAGATGGGGGGTGGAATGAGTTGATGAAAGGCTGGGCCCTCTGGGGTTCAGGACTTATCTAGTTCCTTCTAGCTGCTCCAAGAAATGGGAGACTAAAAGAAATATCAACATAATGATTAACCAGTCATACTCACCTGTTAAATCCTTAAATCCTATCTTTTCTGTTATTAACTCTATCTTTTCCTTTTATCTTTTTCCCAATCTTTAGCGTATTTGTGGTATGCCCATTCTAACTTCTTCATGTTGGAAAGGTGTGTTGATAATACAGGATAGGGGTACAGAACTAGCTGATGTTCTGGAGAGGCTGGTCCCTCTGGGTTTCAGAACTTATCTGGCCTAGGAACCCATCTGGAGGTTGTAGGTTTCTGGAAATTATCTTAGTGCATGAAACTTTTGAGAATTTCTAATAGAGCACTAGATGTTCTTTAGGGTTGACAGGAATGGTTTTGGTTGGGGTTTGGCAAATGATGATAAGTAGCATTATCTAGCTGGAGCCTATGTAAATCTCAACTCTATTTTAACTCTCTCAGCCACTGATACCTTATTTGGTACAATTCTTTCCCCCCTTTTGGTCAGGAAGGCATGTGACACCAGGGCCAGGCTTACCCCTGGGATTCATATCCCATGTTGCCAGGGAGACTTTCACCCCTGGATGTCATGTCCCATGTGGGGTGGAGAGGGTGGGGAGGGTAATGACTTTACTTGCAGAGAGGAGCTTAGAGAGAGAGAGAGAGAAGCCACATCTGAACAACAAAAGAAACCTCTGGAAGTAACTCTTAGGCATAACTATAGGTAGATTTAGCTTCTCCACTACAGAAATAAGCTTCGCAAAAAGCAGGAGCCAAAATCAAGGGCTTGTTTGTGTGTCTTGGTGCTCCTTTTATCCAGGGTATGGACAGATGAGTAAAAAATATATGGATAAAAAATAAATAAGTAATGGGGGGATAAGGGGTAAAATAAATTGAGTAGGTGGGAATACTAGTGGTCAATAAGAGAGGAAGGGTTAAGGGGTATGGGATGTATGAGTCTTTTCTTTTTATTTCTTTTTCTAGAGTGATGCAAATATTCTAAAAACTGAACATGGTGATCACAAACACAACTACATGATACTGTGAGCCATGATTATATGGACTGTATGTGTGCAAAGATGTGTCAATAAAAAATATTAAAAAAGAAAAAATAAAGATAAAGGGCTTGACCTATAGACTTGGGAATCCCTAGTGTTTGAGACAGTATCAGGGGTTTCCCCAGTGGTAAAGTTTAATAGTTTCATATTTTTCTCCCATCCCTCAAGGGACTTTCCCAGTACTTTTCAATTATCTGCTCAACATACTCTGGGATGTATCTGGGTATTACATTCAGCTATACAGAATTTCAAGCTCTCGTTCCCATTCTGGGCTGCAGGGGTTTGGTCTTTTTTTATTTTTCTATGAGCATATATACAACCTAAAATTTTCCCCTTTTAACCACATTCAAATAAATAATTCTATGTTGTTAATTACATTCAGAAGATACATTTTCTTAACGTAAGAAGAAGAACAGCCTGTGTCCAATTACAGGGAACTTTATTTTATTGACTGAGGAGGATGGCTATGTCCGTTTTTGCTAGATGGCAAAGATTCTATGGGGGAAGAGCACATTGGAATATCTTATGCCACCATCTTTGCTGACCCCAAGCCCTCATCTTTGTAGACTAAAATCTCCATTTTCTGCAATTTGTTTTTGCTTTAAAAAATAGCATCCACCCTAGTGGGTATGAAAAAGTATCTCATTGTGGTTTTGATTTGATTTTTCCTGATGAGCAATAACGTTGATCATCTTTTCTTGTGCTTACTGGCTATTTGCATATCTTTTTTAGAGAAATGTCTATTTAAAAATATATATATATATATAACATATAAACACATTCTTAACTTATGATTATTCCGTTCTACATATATAATCAGTAATTCACAATATCATCACATAGTTGCATATTCATCATCATAATCATTTCTTAGAACATTTGTATCAATTCAGAAAAAGAAATAAAAGGAAACAGAAAAAAATTCATACATACCATACCCCTTACCCCTCCCTTTCATTGATCACTAGCATTTCAATCTCAATTTAACATTTGTTCACCCTATTATTTTATTCCATATGTTTTACTCATCTGTTGATAAAGTAGATAAAAGGAGCATCAGATACAAGGTTTTCACAATCACACAGTCACACTGTGAAAGCTATATCATTATACAATCATCTTCAAGAAACATGGCTACAGGAACACAGCTCCACATTTTCAGGCAGTTCCCTCCAGCCTCTCCATTACATCTTGACTAACAAGGTGGTTATCTACTTAATGCATAAGAATAACCTCCAGGATAACCTCTCGACTCTGTATGGAATCTCTCAGCCATTGACACTTTATTTTGTCTCATTTCTCTCTTCCCCCTTTTGGTCAAGGTTTTCTCAATCCCTTGATGCTGAGTCTCAGCTCATTCTAGGATTTCTGTCTCACGTTGCCAGGAAGACCCACACCCCTGGGAGTCATGTTCCACGTAGACAGGGGGAGGCTTACCCATTTTTAATTGAGATATTTTGACAGTGTCTTTAGAAGTGTGTTTTAATTTTGATGAGATGAAATCCATCTTTATCTTTTCTCTTTTATTGTTTGTGCTAAGAAACCACTGCACATGATCTTTTTTTCCCTCAATTTTAACCACTTTCAAGTGTACAATTCTGTGACACTGAGTATACTGCCAATGTTATGGAACTTTCACTACTCTTTATTTCCAGAACGCTATCATCAATCCAAACAGAAACTCAAACCCATTAAGCAATAACTCAGAATTCTCCCCCTGTCCCAACCCCTGGTAACCATTATTCTGCTGTCTCTATGAATCTGCTTATTATTCTAAGCATGCCATATAAGATAAATAAATATAAGAAGAATACAATATTTGTCCTTTTGTGTCTGGTTTATTTCACGCAACATGATGTCTCCAAGGTTCATCTATGTTGTAGCATGTATCGGCACTGCATTTCATTTTTTTTTTTTTTTTTTACGTACATGGTCCACGAATTGAACCTGGGTCTCCTGCATGGAAGGCGAGCATTATACCACTGAACCACCTGTGCACCTGGTATTTCATTTTTTTGGGGGTGGGTGGTGGTGCGTGGTCAGGAATCAAACCTGGGTCTCCTGTATGGAAGGTGGGCATTTTACCACCCTGCATTTCATTTTGTGACTAAAAAATATTTCATCATATGCATATACTGGATCTTTGCTCATCCATCCACCTAATGGATTAGATATTTTCACCTTTCTGCTATTGTGAATAATACTGTGATGATACTGCTGTACTAATTATATGTTTAAGTTCCTGTTTTCATTCTTTGGGGTATATTTCTAAAAGTGGGTTGTCTGGGCAATTTGAATTCTATACTTTCTGAATTGGCAAACTGTTTTGCACATTGGCTGCCCTGTTTCATATTTCCATCAATGATGTAGAAGGGTACCAATTTCTCTGCATCCTTCCCAATACTTATTTCTAGTTGTATTTTAATAGCAGCCATCCTAGTGGATGTGTATTGATCTGTATTTCCCTAATGGCTAATGATGTTGAGCATCTTTTCATGTGCTTATTGGCCATTGGCATATCTTGGAGAAATGTCTATTCAATTCCTTTGATCATTTTTAAATTGAGTTATTTGTCTTTTTGTTGCTGAGTTGTAGGAGTTCTTTATGCACTCTGGCTATTAAAGACATATCGATACATGGTTTCCAAATATTTTCTGCCAGTTTGTAGGCTGTCTTATCCCTTTCTTGATAATATCCTTTTGTGTACAAAATTTTTAATTTTGATCAAGTTGTTTATTTTTTCTTTTGTTAGTTGTACTTTTGAAGTAAACTCTGGTCATGTCCTTTTCATGTACCAAATTTCTAATTTTGATGAGGTCGTTTATTTTTTCTTTTGTTAGTCATACTTTTGAAGTAAACTCTAAGAATCTATTCCCTAATATGAAGTCCTGAAGACACTTCCCTATGTTCTTTCCTGAGATTTTATAGTACTACCTTTATATTTAGACTGTTGATTCATTTTGAGTGACTTTTCATATATGGTGAGAGGCAGGGTTCTGTACTGGTTTGAAACTGTTATGTAGCCTAGAAAAGCCATGGGTTTTAATCCAATCTTATGGGTAGAGATTTACTGCGGACGGGATCTTTTGATGTGGCTGTGTCCATGGAGATATAACCCACCCAAGTGTGGGTGGTACCTTTTAATTAGGATATGTGGCCCTGCCCATTTAAGGTGGTCTTAATTAGTTTACTAGAGTCCTTAAAAGAACAGAGAGAAAGAGAGAAAGAGAGTGTGCTCAGAGCTCTAACCTAATTTTAACCAAAAGTTTCTAAGTTTCCTATGTTGATAATGAACTATATCACTACAATTTACACTCTCTTCCCAGATATGCTTAGTAAACATGCCTGCTATTTGCATATATTTCCTAGTTAGCCTAGGAAAACTTGCAATTAGTGTGTTGATAAGAGTTTCAGGGAGTCTTAACACTTTAAGGCTGGGAGAGATTTACAGCACTGTTTCCAGGACATAATTATAGATGTTTACAGCCAACTGTTGGCCTATAACTATTAAGTTATAGAGCCAGGAGTTGAGACAGAGAGTCAGACTTTACGACTCTTACTCCAGGTCTATTCCTTCTTTCACTATTTTCTACTTGGCTAGTCTTCTGGCCCTGGTTCTTCCAGGAGTGGCAACAGTGTCATCTATAATCTCTCATCCAGCTTCCTAAACAATAGATACTCAGAATTCTGTGAGGAACTACCACCTATTGAACCCCTAGTTTGTATAATGTACCATTTTGGATACATTACATCTACTATATGGTACTTCACCACAGCCTGATAGCATGACTTGACATATAACAAGAACTCAGTAAGTATTTGCTCTATGGCTCAGAGCTCACCCAACTCCAAGCATGACCTCAAAAGACTATAGGTATTATTATCTCATTTTAATAATGAAGACACTGTGGCTCAGGGGGATACAGCAACTAACCTGAGGTAGCCAGTAACTGAAAGTGCCAGGATTCAAATTAGTTTTGTCCAATTTTATATGGCCAAGTCTTCAGCTACAGTTCAGAAAAGTGGTTTACAAAATAAGCTCCTCCATTCTGTTGCATTTCTTCAAGAAGGTAGGTGGGAAGGGTAGTAGTAGCTGTGCTTATTTTCTGTTTTATTTGAATAAAAGGCCCTGCATCTGGAAAAGTTTGAAAGCCAGTAGGGTAGTGAAAAGAGTGCTGCAATAGGAGTTAGGAGATCTATGATGTTAGCTCATTATGTGACCTGGGCAAATTGCTTTCCTTCTTTTGGCTTCACAACTTCCTCAGCTTTAAATAAGAAAGCCAACTCAATTACAATATTTTGTGATTCTAGAGAGAGTTCATTCTTTGAAATAGAAATTTCAGGATTACAAGAAATCAAACACTTTAAATGTAACTCTCTCAAATTCTAAATACATAACAGCACAGATTCTCCCCTATACTTCTGCAGATTCCACATAAGCACACAAGAACACTCAGCTCGCAAAAGCCTCAGAGAAAATGGGAGGGAACTGTAAAGCTACACTCTCCACTATACTGTAAATATCTTAAAAGTAGAAAATATTCTATTCATTTATTCTCCAACACTTAGCCTAGGCCCTGACATAAAACAGGAACTTAATGTCTGCTACATGGCTCAGTGCTCACAGACCTCTAAGTATAAACTCAAAAGATCGTAAAAGTTATGTTTCTTGCTCTGTGACCCTAGTCTCCCAAAAGTGACTGACTCGTGTTTTGTTTCCCTGATCCAGTAAATAGAAATGTGGATGTTTCATGAGCCCCCGCCTATCTTGCAGGACACAAATAATAATATATTAGCAAATAAAGCCAGAAAAGGAAACTTCAAGATGTCATACAATTAAGTAAGAGATCTCACCTGGACCACCTGCCATGGGAAATCCTGCCTCCATCCTAACTGAATTGCCGGCTCCCATGGGTCCATTCATTCTCACATCTTGGCTTCGGTTCTGAGCCAAAGCCAGGTTGATAGCACCTTCCCCTAAAAATGACAGTCAAGTTATAAAAAGGAAATCATCAGAATAAGGAAAACCAAGGTAAATTTTGTTCAAAGACAGATAAGAACCTTAATTTTCTGTTTTTTGAAGAATTATGGTGTAAGTTTATCACCACAAAAATAAAGTAGGTTCAATACTAAGTGGGTCTTTCTTAAACCCCTTCTAAGCAAGTTTATTTACTTGAAAACACAAGGAGAACATCATAACCAATTCTCACTTTTAATATGGCAGATGAACAATCATTAATGATGCTTGGTATCAGTAGAGAACTTGGTACTCTGGATATTTATTTTCAACTTAAATTCCGTGTTTACATTTGCATTGCTTTTTTGGGGGGTGGGTGGGTGTGTGGGGGTGTGTGGTCCAGGAATCGAACCTGCATGCATGTGTATTTTTTCAGGATAAAAATGTTCTAAGAAAATCTCAAAATTTTAGAATTCCTTTTGGGGATATTCTGTCATAAGGTAGAGGTGTATGTGGGCTTGATGGAGAAAAAAACAGATGATGATGTGGGGACAACTATAATACTTGTGGGCAAAAGCTTAAATTGGGGAACATGTGTATCCTTCAAAAATACATGTGAAAAAAATGTTGTTAGAACATTTTTATCCTTCAAAATACTAATTTCAACATAAATAAACAGATTTCCAGCAGAGAAATTCATCCAGTAATGGGTAAAGAGGTAGCTACTAATCTACCTGAGATACCTGATTGCTAAGACCAACATTTGTAAAAAGTTTTTAATATTTAAAAAATTTTATCTCATTGGAAAAATAGTCTGGTAGGTAATGTCACTAGAAATGTTCCAATAAGTAGATCCTAGACTTTGAGGTGACTTAAATCTTCCTTGACCTAATGATAAAAAGGTCTCTGAAACAAGTTTCAAAACACTTCCTGCACATTAATACAAAATGTGACCTCTGTTTCCTTGGGAGACACCACCACCTTGTGGACAGATGAAAGTATAGCTTGCCTGTGGCTGAGGAGTTGAAAGGGTGCATTCACCTGAGTCCTTCTTTACTATGGGGTCCTGTTGACAGAGCCAGGCGATAAAGCAAGAAGCTAATGATGTCATAACAGTTTCCTCTACCAGGTCACTAATCTAGATACTCTTTCTGTGTCAGGTATTAACCAGGTGATAGGGAACATATATTCTACCAATAAGGACAAATCACTGAAAGCCACACGATGCTCTAACTTGCCTATGACAGTCAGGAATAAAAGAGAAAGGGAATACAGGTCTCAAGGGTTTCCACCAAAGGGAAGCAACTACTAATATACTGAATTTGCTAAGACCTTCTAAGCAGTTAAGAGTACTGTTTTTGAAGCAGTCATCAGATCATGTCATTCCTCTGACTAAAACTGTTAAATTGCTTCCGACTGTTTTAGAATTAAAAGCCAAACTCTTTAATAGGGCATATAAAGCTTCTATCTTTCTATCTATACACATAATCTAGTCCAATGCTATTCAACAGAAATATAATATAAACCGCAAATATAACTTTAAATTTTCTTGAAGCAATATTAAGAAGATTAAAAAAACGAGGTGAAATTAATAGTTACATGTATATTTTATTTAATCCAATACAAGGTATTATTTCAACATGCAATTAATATAAAACTTAATATTTTACATTCTCTTGGGGAGAATACTAAGTATGTATTTTACACTTACAATGCCTATCATTCTGGACAGGCCTCATTCCCAGGGCTCATAGCTTCATGGGTCATGACTATCATACTGGACAGTGCAGATCTAAGATCTAGCCCTTGCCTAACCTGTCTCTCATTTTCTCCCTCATTATCAAGGATTTGGACTCAGTTATGCTTTTTAGTTTCTTAAGCACATAATTAGCTTTCTTAAGCTTCTCACCTCAATGCCTTTGTACATACTGCCCCCTCTCCCTAGAACAGCTCTCCTGTATCTGTCATATACTAATTTCTTAAATTTCATGTAAGCTTGGTTAATTGTCATATACCCAAAAAGACCTCCCACAACCATTAATCCAAGGTTAGGTCACCCTCATCTGAACATCTTGTTATTTTCTTCAGAGAATATCCCACTTTATAATTCCTCATTCATTCACTTGTTTTTTCTACTTCCCCTGTCACTACTAGGGAAATATGGTCTGCCCTAGTTTTCCTAAGTCAGCCTGGTTTACACATGTTGCCCCAGCATAATTATTATCAGCACCCCCTTTCACTGGCCTAATTAAATGATAAATCACATGACCATTCTAATTATATTCTTTTTACATAGTATAGTGGCTGGCACATGGTTAGGCTATTTATTGACTAGATTATGAATATCATCTTATAATCTTTCAAAGAACTACAGGCATTTTCTAAAATGCCTTCCTGAAAAATCTCACATTCTGTAAAATTCTACACTGAAAATAATAGGCTGTATGTGAAAAGCAGCTGCTGTGGCAGATTTAAAATCTATGGGGCTTTGTAACCAGAGCATTAATATAAACAATTGGTGGAGACAACAAACCCTGAAGCAACACAGTGAAAATGGCTGATTAAAGTGCTGATACAATGCAGATGTAGTGGGATTCTGAGCCAATGGGGCTGCCACTACATTGGACACAGAAGGAAGTACAACCTGCCACAAAACCAGAGTTATGCAAGGCTGGAAGTACACGTCTGTGAAAGGTACCTGAGCACAAGCTCTCACGCTAAATTTTCTTAAAATAGAGCTGAAAGAATTACCACCTCTGCAGTAGCTGAGCTAAAGGCTTTTTCTCTTTCTGGTGATAATTATAATTCTACTCCCACTATTCTAGGTTACCCTGCCAAGAAAAAAAAACACAAGTGGACAAACATGATTTCCCCACTACAGTGATAGTCCCTTATTTACCAACTACATATAAGTTAATTGGTACCAAAGATACAGATGTTGTAGAGAGCACTGCATTAGCACCCAAATTTGCCAAATTAGGGCAAAGTAAACTATGGCCAGTGGGCCAAATCTAGTCTGTTGCCCTTTTAAAGTTTAACTGTTATACAGCCACGTGCAGGCATTTATGTATTGTCTATGGCTGCTTTTACTCTGTAATGGCAGAGCTGAGTATTTGTGACTAAGAATGTATGGTCCAAAAAACCAAAAATATTTACTATCTGGCCCTTTACTGAAAAACTTTGCAGATCCCCGTTTTAAATTTCAATGAATTTATTAAGAGTCATAAAATAGCTTCAAAAAAGATGTGTCCTCAACTCCCTCACCAAAACTCAAAAAAGCAGCAGTACTGGGAATGTTCTTAAATGGAGAATAGAAGGTTGGGGGAAATTGTGCCCCACCCCTGCAGCAGATAACATGATAGTGGAAACACCTTACAAAGGTGTCAGTCTATCACCAGTTTCACGAAACAACAGCTGCTGCCACCACTCTCTCTCCTGCCTGAATTCTCAGTGTGTGGAGAGAAAGAGAAGGAGCTCTTCTGGGAGATGTATATATCCTAAAAGTTAAAAAATAACTCTTTCTGTATTATGATAATCCCTGTCATATGTGAAGTTCATCATTTCTTAAAATATGATATTTATCTTTTTGCTTTTTGCTTCCTCACTGGTACCTGCTTTAATTTATGGCTATAACAATAAAGGGGAGCTGACCATTTTACCTTTTAAGAACTTGGAGGATGCAGGTCTGAGTAAGAGAAGAAATTGGTGATTCCTTCCCTCTAGTGGTAAGAACACCTTCCAATTAAGGTCCTAAATCTCTTTTAACTCAGATAAATAATGAATGAAGACTATAAAACATATGGGGTTTTTAGGTGTTCCAAAAAGTATAAATAGCCCATATGTTGTTATTTTATCTAATAATTGCTTGGTTTCCACTTTTTCCAAGAGTTCATCCTACAGATTATTATGGATTAATTTTATGTCTGTATGTCAACTTTTTAGATCATACAAATTCTTCATAATAAACTGGTTATTATTTAAGTCACCAGTCTCTTGTTTTCAATAGATTTAACCCCATTTCTGAATCTACATGTAACTCTCTCTAAATACATAAGTACTTATTTATTTATATTGTCCCTTTCGGGGACGCAGAAACCTACAATTGAAGACTGCACAAAATTTGTCTCACTCCTATATACAAAATGATAACCTCCTTTACTCTTGGGTTTTGTGGCACACACTTAGAATCCAAGTAAGTGTATGCTCAGGAAAACTTGGCCCACCAGTGAAAGGAAAGGTTGGAATCACTGCTTGACACATACCTTTTCTGTGTCAACACAGGAGGGGATAAGGGAGTTCCAGCTCCTGGTCCCCTAAAGACAGAACCCCTTACTGCAGCCTCATACTCGGTTCTTACATTTTTCACAAGGTCATAATCTCTTTCTGAGTTAATAAAAGCAAGGACCATTTTATTTATATCTGTATTCCAAGTGCTGGAGCAGAACAATGTCATTATAATCTGTTTCGCCCCTTCCTTTCATTCAAAATAGGTTTAATAAGAACTTAACATGAGCCAGGCAAGTCAGGGACACAAAGTGAGCAAAACGAGACATAGTCGCAGGCCTACTGAAGCTTACAGTTTAATGGGGAATAAAACAATAATCAAATAATTACTCTACCAAAAGTGTGAGATAAATGATCTGAGGGAAAGAAACAGACTTTTATAGGCATATATAATAAAGGATACTAACTTAGCCTGAGGGTTCAGAAAATGCATCCTCCGGAAGATTTAAACTGATACTTGAAGACTGTTAACTAGGGCAAAGGGGAATGATAGGGGAAAGCATTCCATATAGAAGAGACATCAACGCAAAGACCTCAGTGGCAGAAGGAAGAATCTTATGATCAAAAAACCAAAAGAATGCTGGGAAGGCTGGAACACAAAGAGCAGGGATTAGAGTTGTACAAGATAAGGCAAAATGAGGAAAGCACAGGTCAGATCATGCAAGGCCTAAGGTCACGGTATGGAGAATGGTCTTCACCCTATGAACAAAGGCAAGCAATGTCAGGATTTTAAGCTGGATGTGGGTGTTTGCATTTTTATTGAACTTGCGTACATTTTGAAAAAATCATTGTGGCTAAAATGTTTGAAAATGAATATTGCTTCAGAGCCTCTGAATCTCCGTTACGTGAATAAAGAACAATTTACTAAGGCTTATTTGGCGGAAAGAAGCATTTGAAATTAGATATTTTTTAAAAAACAAATCAATTCTTGGTCAAGGTGCCAGTAAAATTAGAACCTGAGAGACAAATAACCACAATCAGCCAAGGAAGGCATGGAGTCTGAGGCTACAGATGCTTAAGAACATCAGGGCCCAGTAACAGCCTGATTTCTTCTTTATTCAAAGTACTGCAATGTGGAGCACAGGTTATGTGAGTCACCTGGCATTCTGAAACATAAGAGCAGAAGAGAACGGAACAAGCAGCAAGCACAGTAAATCATGCTATAATCTATTGCTGTTATAATTTTGGTCCAGATGGGCACACGGCAAAATAAAAGACCTTCAATCTGAACGGAGAGAATTCCCAGATCCCGAAGCTGCTGGTTGTTGCTCTGAGCCAGGATCCTTAGTCGCTCTGCTGCTTCTCGGGGGATGTTGAACGTCACACGTACACTGTTCCAGGGTTCCACCTTCTGAACCTTTAGCTTGCTGGATTCTTGGTTATGAAAGAAAGAGAATATCAATAATCTCTTTTTTTTTATTATTAACTAAAAAAAATTAGCTAACACAACATTTAGGAATCATTCCATTCTACATACGCAATCAGTAATTCTTAATATCATCACATAGATGTATGATCATCATTTCTTAGTACATATGCATCGATTTAGAAAAGAAATAGCAAGACAACAGAAAAAGAAATAAAATGATAATATAGAGAAAAAATAAAAATAAAAAATACAAAAATATATAAGAAAAAAAAAACTATAGCTCAGATGCAGCTTCATTCAGTGTTTTAACATAATTACATTACAATTAGGTAGTATTGCGCTGTCCATTTTTTTTTTTTCTTAGAAATCATACCATTCTACATATGCAATCAGTAATTCTTAACATCATCACATAGAAGCATGATCATCGTTTCTTAGTACATTTGCATCGGTTTAGAAGAACTAGCAACACAACCGAAAAAGATATAGAATGTTAATATAGAGAAAAAAAATAAAAGTAATAATAGTAAGAACAAAACAAAACAAAACAAAACAAAAACCTATAGCTCGGATGCAGCTTCATTCAGTGTTTTAACATGATTACTTTACAATTAGGTATTATTGTGCTGTCCATTTTTGAGTTTTTGTATCTAGTCCTGTTGCACAGTCTGTATCCCATCAGCTCCAATTACCCATTATCTTACCCTGTTTCTAACTCCTGCTGAACTCTGTTACCAATGACATATTCCAAGTTTATTCTCGAGTGTCGATTCACATCATTGGGACCATACAGTATTTGTCTTTTAGTTTTTGGCTAGACTCACTCAGCATAATGTTCTCTAGGTCCATCCATGTTATTACATGCTTCATAAGTTTATTCTGTCTTAAAGCTGCATAATATTCCATCGTATGTATAGACCACAGTTTGTTTAGCCATTCGTCTGTTGATGGACATTTTGGCTGTTTCCATCTCTTTGCAATCGTAAATAACGCTGCTATAAACATTGGTGTGCAAATGTCCGTTTGAGTTTTTGCCCTTAATTCCTTTGAGTAGATTCCCAGCAATGGTATTGCTGGGTCATATGGCAATTCTATATTCAGCTTTTTGAGGAACCGCCAAACTGCCTTCCACAGTGGTTGCACCATTTGACATTCCCACCAACAGTGGATAAGTGTGCCTCTTTCACCGCATCCTCTCCAGCACTTGTCATTTTCTGTTTTGTTGATAATGGCCATTCTGGTGGGTGTGAGATGATATCTCATTGTGGTTTTGATTTGCATTTCTCTAATGGCCAGGGACATTGAGCATCTCTTCATGTGCCTTTTGGCCATTTGTATTTCCTCCTCTGAGAGGTGTCTATTCAAGTCTTTTTCCCATTTTGTAATTGGGTTGGCTGTCTTTTTGTGGTTGAGTTGAACAATCTCATTATAAATTCTGGATACTAGACCTTTATCTGATATGTCGTTTCCAAATATTGATTCCCATTGTGTAGACTGTCTTTCTACTTTCTTGATGAAGTTCTTTGATGCACAAAAGTGTTTAATTTTAAGGAGTTCCCATTTATTTATTTCCTTCTTCAGTGCTCTTGCTTTAGGTTTAAGGTCCATAAAACTGCCTCCAATTGTAAGATTCATAAGATATCTCCCTACATTTTCCTCTAACTGTTTTATGGTCTTAACCTAATGTTTAGATCTTTGATCCATTTTGAGTTAACTTTTGTGTAGGGTGTGAGATATGGGTCTTCTTTCATTCTTTTGCATATGGATATCCAGTTCTCTAGGCACCATTTATTGAAGAGACTGTTCTGTCCCAGGTGAGTTGGCTTGACTGCCTTATCAAAGATCAAATGTCCACAGATGAGAGGGTCTATATCTGAGCACTCTATTCGATTCCATTGGTCAATATATCTATCTTTATGCCAATACCATGCTGTTTTGACTACTGTGGCTTCATAATATGCCTTAAAGTCAGGCAATGCAAGACCTCCAGCTTCGTTTTTTTTCCTCAAGATGTTTTTAGCAATTCGGGACACCCTGCCCTTCCAGATAAATTTGCTTATTGGTTTTTCTATTTCTGAAAAATAAGTGGTTGGGATTTTGATTGGTATTGCATTGAATCTGTAAATCAATTTAGGTAGGATTGACATCTTAACTATATTTAGTCTTCCAATACATGAACATGGTATGCCCTTCCATCTATTTAGGTCTTCTGTGATTTCTTTTAGCAGTTTTTTGTAGTTTTCTTTATATAGGTTTTTTGTCTCTTTAGTTAAATTTATTCCTAGGTATTTTATTCTTTTAGTTGCAATTGTAAATGGGATTCGTTTCTTGATTTCCCCCTCCGCTTGTTCATTGCTAGTGTATAGAAATGCTACAGATTTTTGAATGTTGATCTTGTAACCTGCTACTTTGCTGTACTCATTTATTAGCTCTAGTAGTTTTGTTGTGGATTTTTCCGGGTTTCCGACGTATAGTATCATATCGTCTGCAAACAGTGATAGTTTTACTTCTTCCTTTCCAATTTTGATGCCTTGTATTTCTTTTTCTTGTCTAATTGCTCTGGCTAGAACCTCCAACACAATGTTGAATAACAGTGGTGATAGTGGACATCCTTGTCTTGTTCCTGATCTTAGGGGGAAAGTTTTCAATTTTTCCCCATTGAGGATGATATTAGCTGTGGGTTTTTCATATATTCCCTCTATCATTTTAAGGAAGTTCCCTTGTATTCCTATCCTTTGAAGTGTTTTCAACAGGAAAGGATGTTGAATCTTGTCAAATGCCTTCTCTGCATCAATTGAGATGATCATGTGATTTTTCTTCTTTGATTTGTTGATATGGTGTTTTACATTAATTGATTTTCGTATGTTGAACCATCCTTGCATACCTGGGATGAATCCTACTTGGTCATGATGTATAATTCTTTTAATGTGTTGTTGGATACGATTTGCTAGAATTTTATTGAGGATTTTTGCATCTATATTCATTAGAGAGATTGGCCTGTAGTTTTCTTTTTTTGTAATATCTTTGCCTGGTTTTGGTATGAGGGTGATGTTGGCTTCATAGAATGAATTAGGTAGTTTTCCCTCTGCTTCGATTTTTTTGAAGAGTTTGAGGAGAGTTGGTACTAATTCTTTCTGGAATGTTTGATAGAATTCAGATGTGAAGCCGTCTGGTCCTGGACTTTTCTTTTTAGAAAGCTTTTGAATGACTGATTCAATTTCTTTACTTGTGATTGGTTTGTTGAGGTCATCTATTTCTTCTTGAGTCAAAGTTGGTTGTTCATGTCTTTCCAGGAACCCGTCCATTTCATCTAAATTGTTGTATTTATTAGCATAAAGTTGTTCATAGTATCCTGTTATTACCTCCTTTTTTCTGTGAGGTCAGTAGTTATGTCTCCTCTTCCATTTCTGATCTTATTTATTTGCATCCTCTCTCTTCTTCTTTTTGTCAATCTTGCTAAGGGCCCATCAATCTTATTGATTTTCTCATAGAACCAACTTCTGGTCTTATTGATTTTCTCTACTGTTTTCATATTTTCAATTTCATTTATTTCTGCTCTAACCTTTGTTATTTCTTTCCTTTTGCTTGCTTTGGGATTAGTTTGCTGTTCTTTCTCCAGTTCTTCCAAGTGGACAGTTAATTCCTGCATTTTTGCCTTTTCTTCTTTTCTGATATAGGCATTTAGGGCAATAAATTTCCCTCTTAGCACTGCCTTTGCTGCGTCCCATAAGTTTTGATATGTTGTGTTTTCATTTTCATTTGCCTCAAGGTATTTGCTAATTTCTCTAGCAATTTCTTCTTTGACCCACTCGTTGTTTAGGAGTGTGTTGTTGAGCCTCCACGTATTTGTGAATTTTCTGGCACTCCGCCTATTATTGATTTCCAACTTCATTCCTTTATGATCCGAGAAAGTGTTGTGTATGATTTCAATCTTTTTAAATTTGTTAAGACTTGCTTTGTGACCCAGCATATGGTCTATCTTTGAGAATGATCCATGAGCACTTGAGAAAAAGGTGTATCCTGCTGTTGTGGGATGTAATGTCCTATAAATGTCTGTTAAGTCTAGCTCATTTATAGTAATATTCAGATTCTCTATTTCTTTATTGATCCTCTGTCTAGATGTTCTGTCCATTGATGAGAGTGGTGAATTGAAGTCTCCAACTATTATGGTATATGAGTTTATCTCCCTTTTCAGTGTTTGCAGTGTATTCCTCACGTATTTTGGGGCATTCTGGTTCGGTGCGTAAATATTTATGATTGTTATGTCTTCTTGTTTAATTGTTCCTTTTATTAGTATATAGTGTCCTTCTTTGTCTCTTTTAACTGTTTTACATTTGAAGTCTAATTTGTTGGATATTAGTATAGCCACTCCTGCTCTTTTCTGGTTGTTATTTGCATGAAATATCTTTTCCCAACCTTTCAGTTTCAACCTATGTTTATCTTTGGGTCTAAGATGTATTTCCTGTAGACAGCATATAGAAGGATCCTGTTTTTTAATCCATTCTGCCAGTCTATGTCTTTTGATTGGGGAATTCAGTCCATTAACTTTTAGTGTTATTACTGTTTGGATAATATTTTCCTCTACCATTTTGCCTTTTGTATTATATATATCATATCTGATTTTCCTTCTTTCTACACTCTTCTCCATACCTCTCTCTTCTGTCTGACTCTAGTGCTCCCTTTAGTATTTCTTGCAGAGCTGGTCTCTTGGTCACAAATTCTCTCAGTGACTTTTTGTCTGAGAATGTTTTAATTTCTCCCTCATTTTTGAAGGACAATTTTGCTGGATATAGGAGTCTTGGTTGGCAGTTTTTCTCTTTTAGTAATTTAAATATATCATCCCACTGTCTTCTAGCTTCCATGGTTTCTGCTGAGAAATCTACACATAGTCTTATTGGGTTTCCCTCGTATGTGATGGATTGTTTTTCTCTTGCTGCTTTCAAGATCCTCTCTTTCTCTTTGACCTCTGACATTCTAACTAGTAAGTGTCTTGGAGAACGCCTATTTGGGTCTAATCTCTTTGGGGTGCGCTGCACTTCTTGGATCTGTAATATTAGGTCTTTCATAAGAGTTGGGAAATTTTCAGTGATAATTTCTTCCATTAGTTTTTCTCCTCCTTTTCCCTTCTCTTCTCCTTCTGGGACACCCACAACACGTATATTTGTGCGTTTCATATTGTCCTTGAGTTTCCTGATACCCTGTTCAAGTTTTTCCATTCTTTTCCCGATAGTTTCTGTTTGTTTTTGGAATTCAGATGTTCCATCCTCCAAATCACTAATTCTATCTTCTGTCTCTTTAAATCTATCATTGTAGGTATCCATTGTTTTTTCCATCTTTTCTACTTTATCCTTCACTTCCATAAGTTCTGTGATTTGTTTTTTTAGATTTTCTATTTCTTCTTTATGTTCAGCCCATGTCCTCTTCATGTCCTCTCTCAATTTATCGATTTCATTTTTGAAGAGGTTTTCCATTTCTGTTCGTATATTCAGCATTACGAACAGAAATGGAAATGTAATGTTCAGCATTATATTAGTTGTCTCAGCTCTTGTATCTCATTTGAACTATTGGTTTGTTCCTTTGATTGGGCCATATTCTCAATCTTCTGAGCATGGACCGTTATCTTCTGCTGCTGGCATCTGGGCATTTAGTCAGATTTCCCTGGGTGTCGGACCCAACAAGGTTGTAAGATTTTTCTGTGAAATCTCTAGGTTCTGTTTTTCTTATCCTGCCCAGTAGGTGGCGCTCGTGGCACACGTTTGTCTCACGTGTTTGGAATGGTTCCCCCCCGGTCACCGATCTCCGCGGCCTGGGGATTTCCGATCCAGTTCTCTCCGTTGGTTCAGGGGCCGCGCGTGGTGGGGGCGTCAGCCGCCACGGCTTGAGGGGACCCTGTGGCTGGTCGCCGGCCGCAGCGGGCCCAGGGAATTCGCCACCGGACCAGGAAGTCTCCAGTGGGGGAGGGGCGTCGGTCACCGGCCGCCGCGGCCTGGGGAATTCCCCACTGGACCAGGAAGCCGCCCGCGGGGGGGGGGCACCGCGGCTTGGATAGCCCTCTGATCCGAGACTCGTAGTCGCGGACTCGAAGTCGAGACTCGAAGCCGCCCGCAAAAGAGGGGCGCCGGCCGCCTCGGCTTGGGAACCTTGCCTCTCCGAGACTCTCAGCCGTCCCGGGAAGGAGTGGGGGAGTAGCTCCAGCCGCCGCAGCTGCCGCTGCTCGGGAAATCGCGCCCCGCTCGGGGATCTCACCGCAGCCGAGTCTCGCAGTCAGACTAGCCAGTCCAGACTGGGGTACGCTGTGTGTCCATTCCCTGCCGTAGCCCCAGGAGCTGTTCTGGACTGTTTCAGTTCACCTAGTAGTTGCTTTGGAGGAGGAGGAACTAAGACGCACGTACCTTCCTAAGCCGCCATCTTTCGCAAAAATATCAGTAATCTTTTAGCTACTATCCCCACCAACAAAATAGGGTGGAGCACCAGTCTTAGAATATCCGAGAGAGTGTGGGCTTTGGCTTCAGATAGATTTCAAATTTAATTCCAGCTTTGCCATTTAGGTTCTGGGTACCAGAAACAAGTATTAAACCCTCCTGAAATGTAACTTGATCTTTTTTAAAACTACGAAAAAATGACTTTATGAGATTGGGAATCCTAAATAAGAAAAAATATGCAAAAAAAACCAGTATAGTACCTGATATACAGTAGGCACTGAAAAAATGGAAAGCATTAAGATGGTGTAAAGAACTTAAGAACAGAGAGAGAAGTTTAAATTAATAGAATAACGTTCACTTCTGGACACAGTTCATTGTATGTGAACTGAGAAGCTGAGAACATATAAGCTTCAAACTTCAAGTGAAAGCTTACAAAAATACTGGCTAAAGAACAGCCAACTATAGAACATTTACAACTATAATCCACTAAACGTATTTAAAGAAAGGGCACTGAAAAAGGAGAGAAGTAGATTTATTTATAAAATGGTAAGCAATTTTACCTCTTCAAATGAAATAGCTGAAATATTTAATCCCCAAATATTTAAATATGCAATGGGCATCTCTGTGTAAGCCATTCATAGACAGGAAGCAATAAATGCTTCAATTTAAGAAGGGTTTAATTAAGTCTTCACTCTGTCTTTTTTTTTTTCCTATGTTAAGCAAAAATAATTTCCACTGCAGCATACCAAACTGAGGGTGGAAATAACACAAATTAGACAACTAAGTTTTAGTGTATGCAAACATTACATTTCAGCAAGTCTGAAAGTCAATGCAAATTTCAGAACAACATTCTGTCCAAACCTATTTTACAGGTAAGGAAACTAAAGCCTAGAAGGTGTTAAGTGATTTATCCAGAATCCTGTGGCTACCTAGCAAGCAGCATCAGAGATGGCATTAAAATCCAGCTCTGATTCTCAGGTCAATTTTCTTTCCATGACAGTTATGCCTCCAAACAGCAAGAGGCAGGAACCTTGGGATCTTGGTTCTACAGAGTATAGATGCTATCTGACTTCTTCCCGTGCTGAAGAGTATTAAGACTCTTGTATGTGGTCAAGATAAACATCAGATTTACTTCTGGAATTTTCTACTTGTGAGACAGGTTGCCGAAAAATCTTGTTTATGACATAGTTATTTTTTACCAAAACCTTCTATAACCTCCATCATATTTGTGAAAATAGAAATTAAAATATTTTTTGGACCAAGAATATAATCCATGAATGTCATAAATCTGGGTTCAGCAAGTTATTTAAAAACCATAAATAAATTGATCCAGCAACTTAACAACAGAAAATGTATCCATATTAAGAGGGATGAACAATTTCAAGCCTAGCTAGGCCTTTAAATTAATGTCATATATGATGATGGTGAAAATAATGGTGATAAATGTAATGCATACAATTCTCTAATACTATGATAGTTCATAACTAAAAATCCCTTGGAAAAAATTAGACAACTGAAATTGGAAAAAAAAAAATCTAATCAGCACTTGATTAAACCAGGATTTGTGATAAAAGGATTAAATCTGAATTGTTTTTTTGCGCTATGTCTGAAGAGATTAAAGTAATAACCAGAATATATGGAGAACATCTAAACCAAGAGTCAAAACCACAAATGCCTACAAGAGTTAGACAGGTAATCCATATGTGTGAAGAAGCCAGATGAGAACTGTGATGAACTGAGGGCCCAGCCCTCACCTCACCAGCAGATGCTGCTCAGAGCCATGTGGGAAAGAGGGAGTGCTCAGTTTTATAAGATCTTCCTATTTTTAAAGAGAAATTTAAAAATTTGGATCTGGATGTAAAATATCCTAAAATCTTAAATAATGGTAACTAAATTTGAACATTAAAAACAAACACTAAAGTGGGTCAAATACTACATGGCTACAGGCAGGATCTAGCAGGGTGTCCGTCAGTGACCTCTGATCTAAAACGTAAAAGAATTTTAAGTATATTATAATCATGGGGGACAATTTTTTTAAGCATTAAGAAGCCTTACAGATTCAGCCCAATTCCTTCATTTTACAGGTAAGGAAATCGAAGACCAGCGAGTTAAAAATGATAAATCAATTTGGGTCATTAGAATTACTCCTAAACACTAGAGCAAAACACAGAATTACTCCTATCCACTACTGACAAAAAGCAGATTACTTAAGAATTTCTATATTAAGCAATACTTTACTATGTTCAGGTCTTCCAAGTACTTAAGCACAAGAGCATTTCTTTTTTAAAAGTCCTATAATTCAAACTTTGTACCTAAAATCAGTCTTTCAACCAGTTGAGCAAAGTATTATGGTAAAACTCAAGAAAACCATGGAAGGGCAAATACTTCAAAGGGAGTAACAAAAAGGAAAAAAAATTAAAGCAAATTACCCATGTGTAACAAATTAGGGATATTCTCCAATATTGTGTCCAATTTCCATTTGAAGTCTTTATCATCTATATTTCCTTTAAAGGCCACAAAGATTGTGGAATCCTCCAAAATACTATCACTTTTTGTGTCATCATCTTCTAGTCCAGAGTCAAAATCCATCTCTGAGTCTTCCACTGTTGATGGACACAAGGAAGTATAGATGTCTTCTAGGTTTGGAACATCATCCAAAACCATGGTGAATATTATTCCAGAAGGATATGCTAAGTGGAAAATAAAAAATCTCTGAAAAGAAGAAAAGATACAGAAGGGTATTATAATGCATATTTATATATTCAGCAATGTTTAATCTATACTTCCGTAAAAACTGTAATCTATTTGCCAACAATAAGTACTATTATAAAAATTAAGAAATTAGAGGATAAGTAATTTTAATAAAGATATGCTATAACAATTAGTTCTTAAAGATATCAGAAATAGAAAATAACCAGTCTTAAATACAGTGCACTTTATTATGTCATATGTTACCTTCTGGTAAATCTAGAATATGAGAAGGAGGTAACAAGGGATAACAAACAAGAAACTAAACTATATACTTAAAAAGAAACAAAACCACTTTGTTGTTATATATATACAAAACCAACTTTCCCATTTTAACCATGTTTGAGTGTACAATTCAGTGACCTTGATTACATCCGCAATATTGTGCTGTCTTCACCACCATCCATTACCAAAACTTTTTCATCAATCAAAAGAGAAATTCTGTACCTAATAAGCATTAATTTCTTCATTTCCCCCCACCTCCAACCCCAGTCCCTGTAATCTACTTTCAGTATCTATGTATTTGCTTATTCTAGATATTTTATATAAGTGAAATCATATAATATTTGTCCTTTTATGTCTGGCTTAATTCACTCAACATGAAGTTTTGCAGGTTCATCCATGTTGTAACATTTATCAGACCTTCATTCCTTTTTACGGCTACAGAATACTCCACTGTATATATACACCACATTTTGTTTATCCATTCACCTGCTGACTACCATGAACATTGGTGTACAAATATCTGCTTTAGTCCCCATTTTCAATTCTTTGGGTTATATACCTAGACATGTGATTTACAGGTCATATGGCAATTCTATATTTAACTTTCTATGGAACTGAATGAGTACTTTGTACTTCCTCAGTAGAGTTTTATTCCAAACCTTGAATAAAAGAACATAAAGAATAAGGAAGGTGAGTCATGTTCAAGGAAAACAATGATTTCCTTTCTTGCAGATAGGGCTGTGTAGGTCCTTCTACCCAAAGGCAGTGAGCCCTTCAGCAGTACACACCGCCTACTGCTGCCTGCACTGCAATGACTTTTTGTTTCTTCTGGCGATACCAGTCTCCCTGCTCTTCTCATGGTCGAAGACTTTGATATCTCATGGGCCCAGTAAATGTGACAGTGGGGTTAACCCAATTCAGAATTAATCTGTAAATACTTGGCCATGCATGCTAAGTGGCATTCAAATCCCACAGGTTTTGCAGTTTTGACCCTGGATGAAGAGGTTGTGGCAGATGTGAAGGATCTTCATGGCACTGGACTAGGTCTCCTATATAAACTGCTCCATCTTCTAGATGGCCCAGCAGTGCAGACCTTCTTTCTCAATTAGCCATTTGTTTAGTATAAACTTCTGTACATGTATTCAGCTTCCTTCTTCCTCATTTTCTTGCCTTTAAGATGATCAACTAGATTGAAACTGTCTGTGGAAGATGCAAAGCCAGTTTCTGAGTGAAAAATCAGTTTCAAAGCTTCTCTCAAAAGAGCCAGTTCATTCTCTGCAAAATTTAATGTAATTTTGGAAACTGAAGTTGTTACAAAACTCAACAGTACATAGATGGGTCTCCTGCCATCTTCTGTGACTCCTTTCATTATCTCAATACACAAGGACTCCAAGATACTGCTAATGATGTTAATGAAGTTCTCCAACTTCTCTACAGTAGCACTGCATTCATGGACCTTACAGCAACGCTTAAGCAAAGGTATAACATCCCATTTCTCTAGCACTCCGTGAATCATTAGCAACTGGAGGAATCGCAGATGGACATGAGTCATAATTTCTATTCTTTTTGTACTGCACTACATATATGAAAGAACAGATCTATGGAATCGGATAAATTTAGCTGAGGCCCTATTTTCTGATCTACAGCCTAGACTATGTTGGTGACTATGGCTGAAAGGCACAAATAATACTTTCTGAATTAACTGTTCACTTGGAAGAACTAGAGAAAGAACAGCAAACTAATCCCAAAGCAAGTGAAAGGAAAGAAATAATGAAGATTAGAGCAGAAATAAATGAAAGTGACAACATGAAAACAATCAAGAAAATCAACCAAACCAGAGGTTGATTCTATGAGAAAATCGATGACTGATGGACCCTTAGTGAGGTTGACAAAAAGAAAAGGAGAAAGGATGCAAACAAATAAAATCAGAAATGGAAGAGGAGACATAACCACTGACCCTGCAGAAATAAAGGAAGTAATGAGAGGATACTATGAACAACTTTATGCTAATAAACTTGACAATGTAGATGAAATGGACAACTTCCTAGACAGGCGTGAACAATCAACATTGCCTTGAGAAGAAACAGACAACCTCAACAAACCAATCACAGGTAAAGAAACTGATTCAGTCATTAAGAAGCTCCCCAAAAAGAAAAGTCCAAGACCAGATGGCTTCACATGTGAATTCTACCAAACAGTCAAGAAAGAATTAGTACCAATCCTGTTCAAACTCATCAAAAAAAACTGAAAGGAGGGAAGGCTACCTAACTCATTCTATGAAACCAACATCACCCTCATACCAAAGCCAGACAAAGACGTTACAAAAAAGAAAACCACAGACCAATCTCTCTAACAAATATAGATGCAAAATTCCTCAACAAAATTCTTGCAAATCAAATCCAACAGCACATTAAAAGATTAATACACCATGACCAAGTAGGATTCATCCCAGATATGCAAGGATGGTTCAACATAAGAAAATCAATTAATGTAATACACCATATCAACAAATCAATGCAGAAAAACCACATGATCATCTCGATTGATGCAGAAAAGGCATCTGACAAAATTCAACATCCTTTCCTGTTGAAACACTTCAAAGGATAGGAATAGAAGGGAATTTCCTCAACACCATGAAGGGAATATATGAAAAACCCACAGGTAATATCATCCTCAATGGGGAAAAACTGAAAACTTTCCCCTTAAGATCAGGAGCAAGTCAAGGATGTCCACTATCACCACTGTTATTCAACATTGCATTGGAAGTTCTAGCCAGAGTAATTAGACAAGAACAAGAAATGCAAGGCATCAATATTGGAAAGGAAGAGGTAAAACTCTCACTGTTTGCAGATGATATGATACTATATGTCAAAAACCCTGAAAAACCCACAGCAAAACTACTAGAACTAATAAATGAGTACAGCAAAGTGGCAGGTTACAAGATCAACACTCAAAAACCTGTAGTGCTTCTATACACTAGTAACAATCTGAGGGGGAAATCAAGAAAAAAATTCCATTTACAATTGCAACCAAAAGAATGAAATATTTAGGAATAAATTTAACCAGAGACAAAAGACCCATACAAAGAAAACTACAAGAAATTGTTGAAAGAAATCACAGAAGACCGAAAAAAATGAAAGGGCATACCGTGTTCATGGATTGGAAGACTAAATATAGTTAAGATGTCAATTCTACCTAAATTGACTTCCAGATTCAATGCAATACCAATTAAAATCCCCAAAACTTACTTTTCAGAAATAGAAAAACTAGTAACCAAATTTATCTGGAAGGGCAGGGTGCCTCAAATAGCTAAAAATGTCCTAAGAAAGAAAAATGAAGTCGTAGGTCTCACGCCACTTGACTTTAAGGTGTATTACAAAGCTACAGTGGTCAAAACAGCATGGTACTAGCATAAAGATAGATATACTGGCCAATGGAACCAAAGAGAGTGTTCAGGTATAGACCCTGTCATCTATGGACAACTGATCTTTGATAAGGCAGTCAAGCCAACTCACCTGGGGCAGAATTGTCTCTTCAATAAATGGTGCCTAGAGAATTTGGTATCCACATGCAAAAGAATGAAAGAGGACCCATATCTCACACCCTATACAAAAATTAACACAAAATGAATCAAAGACCTAAACTTTAGACCTAAGACCATAAAACTGTTAGAAGAAAATGCAGGGAAATATCATATATATTAGGAGGCGGTTTCCTAGACCTTACACCCAAAGCATGAGCACTGAGGAAAGAAAGAAATAAGTGGGGACTCTTCAAAATTAAACACTTTTGTGCATAAAAGAACTTCATCAAGAAAGTAAAAAGACAGCCTACACAATGGGAGACAATATTTGGAAACAATATATGAGATAAAGGACTAGTATCCAGAATATATAAAGAGATTATTCAATGCAACAATAAAAAGACAGATAACACAATTACAAAATGGGCAAAAGACTTGAACAGACACTTCTCAGAGGAGGAAACACAAATGGCCAAAAGGCACATGAAAAGATGCTTAACTTCCCTGGCTATTAGGGAAATGCAAATCAGAACCACAATGAGATATCATTTCACACCCATCAGAATGGCCATTATCAACAAAACAGAAAATGACAAGTGCTGGAGAGGATGTGGAGAAAGAGGTCACTTACCCACTGTTGGTAGGAATGTTAAATGGTACAACCGCTGTGGAAGGCAGTTTGGCGTTTCTTCAGGAAACTAAGTACAGAATTGCCATATGACCTGGCAATACCACTGCTAGATATCTACTCAGAGGACATTAGGGTAAGGACACAAATGGACATTTGCACACCAATGTTTATAGCAGCATTATTTACAATTGCCAAGAGATGGAAACAGCCAAAATGTCCATCAACAGATGAGTGGCTAAACGAGCTGTGGTATATACATACAATGGAATATTATGCAGCTGTAAGACAATCAAGTTATGAAGTATGTAACAACATGGCTGGACCTTAAGGACATTATGCTGCGTGAGATTAGGCAGAAACAAAAGAACAAATTCTGTATGGTCTCACTGATATGAACTAACATTAATGAATGAACTTGGAGAATTTCAGTTAAGAACAGAGACAAACAGGAGATAGAAACAGGGCAGATTTTGGGTAATTGGAACTGAAGGGATACAGACTGTGCAATGGGACTGATTGTAAAAATTCAGAAATGGATAGCACAATACTACTTAATCATAATACAATCATATTAGAGCACTTAATGAAGCTGAATGTGAGAATGATAAAGGGAGGAGGCCTGGGGGCACAAAGGAAATCAGAAGGAAAGAGAGAGAATAAAGACTGAGATGGTATAATCTAGGGATGCCTAGAGTGTATAATAATAGTGACTAAATGTACAAATTTAAAAATGTTTTTGCATGAGGAAGAACAAAGGAATGTCAATACTGCAGGGTGCTGAAAATGGATGGTAATCAATATTTTAAAATTTTGACTTATGTGTGAAACTAAAGCACAAAATGTTTATTGGGTACAAAACTTATACTTTGACTAGTGCCGTTCTTAATATAACTTATATGGACAGCTTAATTGAACATCATAAGTACACAGAACGTTGGGCAGGGCACGAGATTTTGTAGGTTTGTCCAGAGTGAATGCCTCGATAAATCCCAGAAGGATTTGAACAGTGAATAAAAAAGTATTTGCGAAGTCCCCTTGGGGGAATGGTGAGAAAGGGAAAAATTCAACTTCCCCAAGTAGAGAATTCTTGATATTCTCACAAGCAGTGGGGACAATCAAAGCAATAGAGTGAGCTCCCAATCTTGGGGTTTCATATAAAACTTAACCCCGCAAAGGTTAGGTCAAGCCTACTTAAAATTAGGCCTAAAGTCACCCCCAAGAGAACCTCTTTTGTTGCTCAGATGTGGCTTCTCTCTCTCAGCCACATGACAAGCAAACTCACTGCCCTCCCGCTCTCTCTGTGGGACATCTGTGGACCTTCCTGGCAATGTGGGACAGAAATCCTAGAATGAGCTGGGACTCAGCACCAAGGGACTGAGGAAACCTTCTCAATCGAAAGGGGAAAGAGAGAAAGGAGACAAAATAAAGTGTCAATGGCTGAGAGATACCAAACAGAGTCGAGAGGTTATCCTGGAGGTAATTCTTATGCATTAAATAGATATCACCTTTTTAGGCAAGGTGTAATGGAAAGGCTGGAGGGAACTGCCTGAAAATGTAGGGCTGTGTTCCAGTAGCCATGTCTCTTGAAGATGACTGTATAATGATACAGCTTTCGCAATGTGACTGTGTGATTGTGAAAACCTTGTGTCTGATGCTCCTTTTATCTACCTTATGGACACATGAGTAAAATTCTGGATTAAAAATAAATAAATAATAGGGGTAACAAATGTTAAAATAAAATTAGTAGATTAAACGCTAGTCATCAATGAAAGGGAGGGGGTCAGGGGTATGATATGTATGTTTTTTTTCTTTTTATTCCTTTTTCTGAATTGTTGCAAATGTTCTAAGAAATGATTATCATGAAGAATATACAGCTATGTAATGATATTGTGAATTACTGATTATATATGTAGATGGAATGATCATATGGTAAGAATGTTTGTGTTTGTATGTTGGTATGTTTAATAAATAAAATAAATTACAAAAATAGTATGTTCGTGTTGTATGTTGACTGGTTTTATTAATAAAAATTTTTTAAAAAAAGAGTTACATTTTCAGTTATGCTGTCTACCAATGAGTACACATTTTAAAGATCACACCATGTGGTTATTTTCTCTATTATCTTTGGGACTGAATAGTATATACTTAACCCAAAAGTGTACGAATAAACATTAATTTTCAGTATTTTTGTGATAAGCCAGAATGGCTTGGAAACATAAGCACATCATTCAATTTTTCTAATGTTTAAAAATTCCTTTCGTAAATTCCAACTACTACTATATGTTTAAAAAAAAAAGATAAGAAAAAAGAACTGAAAACAAATCCACTAAAATGCAAACAGTGATTGTGCAGGGTGTAGGATCACTGGTAAATTTTTTTTTCCTATTTTCCAAATATGCTACAATATGGTTATATTAATTTCAGAAATGGGAAAAAATGCATTAACTTTTAAAATTTACTTAACTTTTATATTTTCTAAAACAGTCACTAAACTTCAGGACCAAAGGCTTTCCAAAAACCAGCCTATGTGATCTCTGGGGAAAATATCCCCCTAAGTAAACACAGCACCTTATATTTTGGCAATTATAAATTCTTTTTAGTATTGTGGCTGTTACAATGGAACAGTGGGACTTAGGTGACTAAGAAACAGCAGCATTTAGAAAATCTCTTCTTAATACCACCTGCCCTTAATCAACTGCTATCTGCACTTTACAGATTTTAACTAATTTTAGAGGTAAATAAATAAAAAGAAGATTTTAGGGCCTAAACGTTGTTGCTCAGCTGGAAAAACATTGTTTCTTGATTGGTGAACCTGTCTGAAAATCTGTAGTAGGCTATTCCAAAGTTTCAGAGTTGGAAAACCTCTGTGTGAGCTGATGTACCAAGTCAGCTAATTCAAAATCAGGAATTACAAGTTAAACATGTTTAAAAACCAAGAAATTGAAATTTAGTCTATGAAAAAGTGGTGATTTTCCCATCCCCCCAAATTAATCTTTAAAGAAAGTTCTTCCAGAAAATGTACTCATTGAGATAAAGTCCACTTAAAATCTAGTCCTTCATTATACATGATGCTCATTGGATAGAGGTGGTAAAGGATACACTGACTGAGAAGTAGAATGGCGAACTGCACATATGATAGAATATTGTGCAGCTACAAGAAACACGGAAAGTTATGAGGTGTACAACTGGGTGACTGAATCTTAGGGACAACGTGGTGTAAAATAAGCCAGAAACAAAAGAACAAATACTGCATATTTTCTTTTAGAAAGTACTTATAAGAAAATTGGGGCCTAGATTGTAAGTGCTTAGAGCAGTCACATTTAGTCCAGAACTGTTAATGACAAATATCTAGATTTTGAGATGCTATGCTATATATGTATAACCTGGTACTTCCCTGAAACTCTGAGTACCTGTATGACACTTAAGACTCAGAGTTGGAGTTCTGCAGCTCTGAAAATTAGCATTACTACATAGAACAACTGTTAAAGAAACTGAAAAATAAATTAGGCTTCAAAGAAAAGATGAGAACAAAGCCATTCAGGTTGGGACTGAGGTGAATCAGAATAAAGGGGTAAGAACAACATTTTCTTTATTTTAGAACTTCATTATCTAGTGAAACCAAGAGAAGAGAACTTTATTTTGTCCAAAACCTAAATTTTCTGTAGCACATAATCTAACAACCTGTCTGGATAGGTCATTTAAACAACCCTAACACATAGAGGCCAGAATGGGAATGAGGGCTTGTAATTCTGTATAGGTTAATATAATGCCTGGGTACATCCCAGAGGATTTTGGGCAGTTAATTAAAAAATGTTGGCAAAGTCCCTTGAGGGATGGGAGAAAACCTATGGAACTTTTAAGCCTTACCATCAGGGAAACTCCTGATACTATCTCAAACATTAAAGACTCCCAAGTCAATAGGTCAAGCCCTTGATCTTGAGGCTTGCTTTTATGAAACTCATTTCTGCAGCAAAGAAGCTAAGACTACCTATAATTATGCCCAAGAGTTACTTCCAGAAAACCTCTTTTGTTTGTCAGGTGTGGCCTCTCTCTCTCTAAGCCCAACTTTGCAAATAAAATCACTACCATCTCCCCTATATGGGACATGACATCCAGGATGACAATTTCCCTGGTGATGTGGGACATAATCCCCGAGGACAAGCCTAGCCTTCGCATTGTGTGATCAACAACACCTTCCTGACCCAAAGGAGGAAAAAATGTGCAACCTAAAATACGGTATCAGTGGCTAAGAGGGTTCAAATAGAGTAGAGAGGCTATTCCAGAGGCTACTCTTACGCAAGCTTTACATACTGCTAATAATTACCATGGTTTGCCAAACCCCAATCAAAACCATTCCTGTCAACCCTAAAGAACACCTAGGGCTCTATCTGAGAGTCTACAAAAGTTTCACATACTAAGATTACCTTCCAGAAACCTACAGCCTCCAGATGGATTCTTAGGCCAGCAAGTCCTGAAACCCAGAGGGGCCAGCCTCTCCAAGAAATCATCTAGTTCCATTCCCCTCTCACATATTATTGACACCCCTTTCCAACATGAAGAATTTAGAAAGGGCATAGCTCAAATACCCCTAAAGATTGGGAGAAGGATCCAGGGAGAAAGAGAATTTATAACAGAGAAGACAGGATTTAACAAAGGAGTATGACTGCTGACTCATTATATTTTTATTTCCTATAGTCTCCAGTCTCTTAGAGCACCTAGAAGGAAAAACCTAAGATTGTAGAACTGTAGCCTATACCAAACTCTGAAATCTATTCTATAACTACTTGTTACATACTACTTTGAAATATATTGCTTTTTGGTACTTGAAATATACTGCTTTTTGGTGTGTATGTTGTATTTCATTATAATAAAATGATTAAAAAAAAAAAACACCTAGTCCTTAATAAAGGGCTTAGTATCAAAGTAACTGATTAATCTTTATGCAAACTGAAGTTCAGTGATCTCTTCGAGAGAGAAAACAGACCGACTTTAGGTTGCTCAAGAAAATTCATTTGCTCACTTACAGTCATCAAGGAGAGATAACGTGCTGTTTTTCTGAGTTTGCTAAGATTAATCACCAGTTACCCTTTTCACTTACATGATAAATTTCCAGATTACCTAATGTTTCACTTCCTATTAGGGCTCTTTTCATCTTTTATAAAGAATCTAAGGACAAATATGCATTCAGGAGAACTTTTAAAAGGAAGCATAGTATTTATACTGCCCTTCTGTAGAAATCGTATTTCAGGATCACCAAAAACTCCAGTTGAAGGAAAGCTCTTCTTTATAGAAGAATGTGAACTTACATGTAAACAGAATGATATAATTAGAAAATCACCATTTTGCACCCCCTAATGAAATAACTAATTCAAGCAAATACCACTGAAAACGGTAAAACATTATGTGAAAACTGACAGGGAACTAGATAGTCACATGATGCCAAAGTATCATCACAGAGATTTGCTGCTGGTGAAAGGAAAATAATACCTTCACCATGGAAGGATTTGCTTGTTACTACCTGACCACATGATCAACATTAGCATCTAATAGAGAAATAACCAGAAATTATGTGCAACATTAAGTATACAGCATTATCTTTGAAATATTCTTGCATAATGTTTAGCCTTTATTGTCTTAATACAGGAGATAGAGGAAAAACTTAAACAACACCATGAAGAAATAACTGGAAAAATCCACCGTAAGATTTCTATGGGACAACTGCTTGGTCTCTCCAATAAGTAAGTGGTCATGGAAGAAGAAAAAGGTAGGCAAGACTCTTCTACACAAGCACTAGAGAAAATGTGGAGGCAGCGATTTACCTATTCACTGTTAGTAGGGGAGCTGAGAGGTGAACCCCTCAGGAGGGCAGTGTAGTGGTTCCACAGGAGGCTAGGGATGGGGCTGCCAAGTGATCCTGTAACCCTGTTGCTAGGTATATACGTAGGAACTGAGAGTGGGGACATGAATGGACATTTGCACACTGGTGTTTATGTGGCAGCATCCATGATTCGCAATGGATGGAGGTCTCCTAAGGGTACAACAACTGAGGGAAGGAAGGGGGAACTGTGGTATATACACACAGCAGACTACTGAGTGGCAGCAAGAAGGAATGAAGTTGTAGGGCATGCAACTAGGTGAATGAATCTTAAGAACTATATGTTGAACAAAACGGCAGAAACAAAAAGACAAATAGTATCATGCCTCACTCACATTGATTAACTATAATGTACAAATTCAGAGAATTAAAGTCGAGAGCATGGGTTATCAGGTTGGAATCTATTGTAAAGAGTTCTAGATTGTAAACTCTTAAAGGAGTCACATATATTCAGAAGCTGTAACTGTTATTTTTAAATCCTGAGATATTGAGCTATCTGTGTATAACCTGGTCATTCCCAGAAACGTTGGGTATTTATGTGAATCCTGAGACTCAGAGTTAGAGTTCTGAAGTCATGAAAGTCAGCATTAGCTCATACAGCAACTGTTAAAAAAGCTGAAAAACTGGCGGGAAGATGGCTGAGGGGAATAGAGTGAGTTAATTCCTGCTCCATGAAACAAGATGGGAGCTGAGAAGAAAATGTCCAAGACTGCAGGTCCTGGGTGTGAATAGTCTAGGAGGGTCTTTAGGTAGTTTTGGACGGGGGGACAGTGAGTGGGTGTGTGTGTGTGTGTGTGACATGGATTCCCACTGGACAGGCTGTGGTACACCGGGAAGGTGCGATTGGAAAGAACTGACTCTCCAGGGCTCCAGCCTGCACAGCTGCCGGATGGGGAAACCTCCCCACATGGTTTTGACAGGCAGTGCCTGCAAGGAGCCTGGAGGCTGATGACTGGCCACCGCAGGGCAGGTCTCAGAGTTGGGGGAGTGATCGCCCCATTAGGTGCAAGAATAGCCAGCTGCAGTCGTGGTATCTGGCAGGCCCACCAATGCTGCAGATCAATTTATCAGCTGACCCCCCACGGGATGACTGGCTCCCTAATCGGCTCCCCAGTCCCGTGGTGGAGACCTGCTGGCCAGCTGCACGTAGCAGAGCAGCTCCCCTGCTAAGCACGCCAACCTCCCGTTCCAGCCAGGAGCGCGGGCTGAGGGAGAAGGAGAGTACAGCGCGCCATCTGCTGGCCAAATCTGGTAAACGCAAGTCGGCTGCACCAGACCAGGAGGGGAGAGCTTGAGGGAGGAGGAGCCTGAGGGTCACCATGGCTGCAGAGAACCGGTTAAGTGCAGGCAAGCTAATTCCTGATCTGCCTGGGCCTTTATTTTTTATTTCATTAAAAAGTTCTTTCTTTTTAATGTTCTTTTTTTATTTTCCCCACTTTAAAAACATACTCTTTCTATACATTTTTATTAGTAATATAATTGTCCTTTTCATTTTTTAAAAAACTTTTATAGATATTTCATATTCTATTTTACTCATTTTCTGTTTTTCACATATTTTTTATTACTCCACTTCAATTATTTTTGTTATTACTATTATTGTTTTTCTCTTGAATTTTCTCCCCCTCTGGTGGGAACCAGCCTGACTTCACTCCCAGTATGTCCTGGAGTGTCTCCTTCTGATTCTGGTGCCTACTACTGTAGAGTTGTATTTTGTTGTGGTTCTTGTTTTTGTGTTTCATATTTTTATTATTTTATTGTTTTACTTTATTATTATTATCTCTTTATTCTTTTCTTTTTTGTTCTTTTTGTGTGTATATGCATAGGCTAGGAGTCCACCTTGGGTCTCCTGCATGGTAGTCATTAATTCTGTCAACGGAGTACCTGTGCACTCTGGCCTACCTTATAAGAGACCCTTAGATTGACTCTCCCCTACATCAGACCTGGACCTTGATTTGGCAGAGAATAACCAACAAAATGCGCAAAAGGAAACATTCAGCAAAAACTAAGTAAAAACAAAACTTTAGAAACTAAGTAAAAACAAAACTTTAGAAGAGGAAAGGAAACCAACTTGCATAATAACCATATTAAGATAATCAAATGCCCAGAACACAACAGAAAAACACAAAGCACACAAAGTTCCAAGCAGAAATGGCCCAGCCAAATGACCAAATCAAAATTCCAGAGGGGACACAGAATACTGAACTACTTAAGGATATTTATAAAGAAATAAAGGATGTCAGGAAAACACTAGAAGAGCATAAAGAAGAATTCGGGACACAGATCTCACAGCAATGAAAGATACAGTAGGCAAAGTAAAAAATATACTGGAGACACGTGATAGCAGATTTGAAGAAACAGAAGAAGAATAAGTGAGCTAGAAGACAGAATAGAACTATCACATACAAAAGAGCAAATGGCAAGAAAGATAAAAAAATGCAACTAAGATCTTAGGGAAATCACAGACAACAAGAGGCACACAAATATAAGAATTATTGGTGTCCCACAAGGAGAAGAGAAGAGTAGAGGGCTGGGAAAGTTAGTTGAAGATATAATTCGAGAAAAGACCCCAATCCTTATAAAAGATACAAACATGCACATCAAAGAGGCCCAGTGAACTCCAAATAGAATAAATCCGAACAAGCCCACTCTAAGACACATACTAATCAGATTGTCAGGTGTTGAAGAGAAACAGAAAATACTGAAAGCAATACAAGAAAAGTAATCTACTACACACAAGGGAAAACATGTAAGACTGATTTCAGACTACTCAACAGGAAGCAAGAAGGTAGTGGTATGATATTTTTAAGATCTTGAATGAGAAAGGCTTTCAAACAAGAATTCTTTATCCAGCCAAGTCATCCTTCAAAATTGAGAGAGATTAAAATCTTCAAAGATAAAGAAAGACTGAGAGAACTAACCAACAAGAGACCAGGTCCTACAAGAAATACTAAGGGGAGCCCTACCAGCTGAGAAAAAAAAGATAGGAGAGGGAGGTCTGGAGGAGGGCACAGAATTGAATATGAGTAAAGGTAATTTAAAGGAAAAGAGAGAGAGAACAAAAATAAAATACAGATCTGACAAATAAAAACTAAAGGACAAGGTGGTAGAATTAAGAACTGCTTTTACAGTAATTATTTGAATGTTTAATGGACTAAACTCACCAATTAAGAGATACAGACTGACAGAATGGATCAAAAAACATAAACCATATATATGCTGTCGCTCACAAGAGATGCATCTTAGACTCAAGGACACAGATTGAAAGTGAAAGGATGGAAAAAGATCTTCTATGCAAGCTCTAAGCAAAAGAAAGCAGGAGTAGCTATACTAATATCAGACAAAATAGACTTTAAATGTAAAGACATCGTAAGAGACAAAGAAGGACACTACATAATAAAAGGGACAATTCACTAGGAAGAAATAACAATCATAAATGTGTATGCTCGCAATCATGAGCTCCAAAGTACATAAGGCACATACTGGAAAAACTGAAGAGTGCTATAGACATATCAACAGTAATAATGGGAGACTTCGATACACCACTCTCCGCTATAGATACAACCACCACACAGAGAATCAACATGGAAATAGAGAACCTAAACAATAAAATAAATGAATTAGTATAATAGACATATATAGATCATGACATCCCAAAACACCAGGATACACATTCTTCTCTAGTGTACATGGATGTACTCTAGGATAGATCATACACTCAGATATAAACAAAGTCTCTATACATTTAATAAGACTGAAAGTATTCAAAGCACTTTCTCTGATCACAACAGAATAAAGCTGTAAATTAATAATCACCAAAGAACCAAAGCTTTCACAAATATTTTTAAAATTTATTTATTAATTTAAAAAATTAACAAATGAAATATAACATTAACATAATCAGTAATTCATAATATCATCACTTAGTTGCATATTCATCATTTCTTAGAACATTTGCATCCATTCAGAAAAAGAAATAAAAAGAAAACAGAGAGGGCGGGCCACGGTGGCTCAGCAGGTAAGAATGCTTGCCTGCCAAGCCCGAGGACCCGGGTTCGAATCCCAGTGCCTGCCCATGTCAAAAAAAAAAAAAAAGAAGAAAAAGAAAACAGGGGGAAAAAAAAGATTATACCTACCATACCCCTTACCCCCCGTTTTCACTGATCACTAGCATTTCAAACTAAGTTTATTTTAACATTTGTTCCCCCTATTATTTATTTTTATTCCATATGTTCTACTCGTTTGCTGACAAGGTAGATAAAAGGAGCATCAGACACAAGATTTTCACAATCACACAGTCACACTGTGAAAGCTATATCATTATTCAATCGTTCTCAAGAAACATGGCTACTGGAACATAGCCCCACATTTTCAGGCAGTTCCCTTCAGCCTCTCCATTACATCTTGAATAATAAGGTGATATCTACTCAATGCGTAAGAATAACCTCCAGGATAACCTCTTGACTCTGTTTGGAATCTCTCAGCCATTGACACTTTGCCTCATTTCACTCTTCCCCCTTTTGGTCAAGAGGGTTTTCTCAATCCCTTGATGCTGAATTTCAGCTCATTCTAGGGTTTTTCTCAATCCCTTGATGCTGAGTCTCAGCTCATTCTAGGATTTCCGTCCCACGTTGCCAGGAAGGTCCACACCCCTGGGAGTCATATCCCATGTAGACGGGGGAGGGTGGTGAGATTGCTTGTTGTGTTGGCTGGAGAGAGAGGCCACATCTGAGCAACAAAAGAGGCTCTCTTGGGGGTGACTCTTAGGCCTAAATTTTAAGCAGACTTGACCTATTTGTGGGGTTAAGTTTCATATGAACAAACCCCAAGACTGGGGACTCAGCCTATAGCTGTGGTTGTCTACACTGCTTGTGAGAATATCAAGAATTCAATTTGGGGAAGTTGAATTTCTCCCCATTCTCCCCATTCCCCGAAGGGGGCTTTGCAAATACTTTTCCACTCACTGATCGAATCCCTCTGGGATTCATCAGGGCATCACTCTGGGCAAACCAACAATATCTCATGTCCTACCTGAGACTCCAAGTACTTATGGTGTTCAATCAAACTATCTACATAAGTTATATTAGGAAATGCACTAGTCAAAATATAAATTTTGTACGAAATAAATATTTTTTGCCTTAGTCTCACACATAAGGTGACATTTTAAAATATTAATCACCATCTATTTTCAACACCCTGCAGTAATGACATTCCTTTGTTCTTCCTCATGCAAAAACATTTTTAAATTTTGTACATTTAGTCTCTATTATACACTCTAGGCATTCTTAGATTATACCATCTCAATCTTTAACATCTATCTTTCTTTCTGATTTCATTTATGCCCCCAGCCCTCCTCCCTCTATCATTCTCACATGCAGCTTCATTCAGCATTTTAACATACTTGTATTACAGTTAGGTAGTATTGTGCTGTCCATTTCTGAGTTTTTGCATTCAGTCCTGTTGCACAGTCTATATCCCTTCAGCTCCAATTACCCAATATCTTACCCTATTTCTATCTGCTGATGATCTCTGATACCAATGAAATATTCCAAGTTTATTCACTAGTGTCAGTTCATATCAGTCAGACCATACAGTATTTGTCCTTTTGTTTTTGGCTAGTCTCACTCAGCATAATGCTCTCAAGGTCCATCCATGTTGTTACATACTTCATAACTTTATTCTGTCTTACAGCTGCATAATATTCCATCGTATGTATATATCACAGTTTGTTTAGCCAACTGTCTGTTGATGGACATTCTGGCTGTTTCCATCTCTTTGCAATTGTAAACAATGCTGCTATAAACGTTGGTGTGCAAATGTCCATTTGTGTCTTTGCCCTTATGTCCTTTGAGTAGACACCTAGCAATGGTATTCCTGGGTCATATGGCAATTCTATATTCAGCTTTTTGAGGAACCGCCAACCTGCCTTCCACAGCGGTTACACCATTTGGCATTCCCACCAACAGTGAATAAGTGTGCCTCTTTCTCCACATCCTCTCCAGCACTTGTCATTTTCTGTTTTGTTGGTAATGGTCATTCTGGTGGGTGTGAGATGATA
This sequence comes from Tamandua tetradactyla, assembly GCF_023851605.1. NCBI lineage: Eukaryota > Metazoa > Chordata > Mammalia > Pilosa > Myrmecophagidae > Tamandua > Tamandua tetradactyla. The sequence continues at coordinate 17,927,737 of NC_135327.1, read as the reverse complement.
TCTCATTGTGGTTTTGATTTGCAATTCTCTAATGGCCAGGGAAGTTGAGCATCTCTTCATGTGCCTTTTGGCCATTTGTAGTTCCTCTTCTGAGAAGTGTCTGTTCAAGTCTTTTTTCCCATTTTGTAATTGGATTGGCTGTCTTTTCGTTGTTGAGAAGTGTCTGTTCAAGTCTTTTTTCCCATTTTGTAATTGGATTGGCTGTCTTTTCGTTGTTGAGTTGAACAATCTCTTTATAAATTCTGGATACTAGACCTTTATCTGATATGTCATTCCCAAATATTGTCTCCCATTGTGTAGGCTGTTTTTTTACTTTCTTGATGAAGTTCTTTGATGCACAAAAGTGTTTAATTTTGAGGAGTTCCCATTTATATTTCTTTCTTCAGTGTTCTTGCTTTGGGTGTAAGGTCTATAAAACCGCCTCCAGTTATAAGATTTATAAGATATTTCCCTACATTTTCCTCTAACTGTTTTATGGTCTTAGACCTAATGCTTAGATCTTCGATCTATTTTGAGTTAACTTTTGTATAGGGTATGAGATATGGGTCCTCTTTCATTCTTTTGCATATGGATATTCAGTTCTCTAGGCACCATTTATTGAAGAGACTGTTCTGTCCCAGGTGAATTGGCTTGACTGCCTTATCAACGATTAATGTCCATAGATGAGAGGATCTATATCTGAACACTCTATTAGATTCCATTGGTCAATATATCTATCTTTATGCCAGTACCATGCTGTTTTGACCACTGTAGCTTCATAATATGCCTTAAAGTCAGGCAGCGTGAGACCTCCAGCTTCGTTTTTTTCCTCAGGATACTTTTAGCAATTTGGGGCACCCTGCCCTTCCAGATAAATTTGCTTATTGGTTTTTCTATTTCTGAAAAGTAAGTTGTTGGGATTTTGATTGGTATTGCATTGAATCTGTAAGTCAATTTAGGTAGAACTGACATCTTAACTATATTTAGTCTTCCAAACCATGAACACGGTATGCCCTTCCATCTATTTAGGTCTTCTGTGATTTCTTTTCATAATTTCTTATAGTTTTCTTTGTATAGGTATTTTGTCTCTTTAGTTAAATTTGTTCCTAAATATTTTATTCTTTTGGTTGCAACTGTAAATGGAATCCGTTTCTTGATTTCCCCCTCAGATTGTTCATTACTAGTGTATAGAAACACTACAGAGTTTTGAGTGTTGATCTTGTAACCTGACACTTTGCTGTACTCGTTTATTAGCTCTAGTAGTTTTGCTATGGATTTTTCAGGGCTTTTGACATATAGTATCATATCTTCTGCAAACAGTGAGAGTTTTACATCTTCCTTTCCAATTTTGATGCCTTGCATTTGTTTTTCTTGTCTAATTGCTCTGGCTAGAACTTCCAACACAATGTTAAAAAACAATAGTGATAGCGGACATCCTTGTCTTGTTCCTGATTTTAGAGGGAAAGTTTTCAGTTTTTCCCCATTGAGGATGACATTAGCTGTGGGTTTTTCATACATTCCCTTTATCATTTTGAGGAAGTTCCCTTGTATTCGTATCCTTTGAAGTGTTTTCAACAGGAAAGGATGTTGAATTTTGTCAAATGCCTTTTCTGCATCAATCGAGATGATCATGGGTTTTTCTGCTTCAATTTGTTGATACGGTGTATTACATTAATTGATTTTCTCATGTTGAACCATCCTTGCATACCTGGAATGAATCCTACTTGGTCATGATGTATAATTCTTTTAATGCATTGCTGGATTCGATTTGCTAGAATTTTGTTGAGGATTTTTGCATCTATATTCATTAGAGAGATTGGTCTGTAGTTTTCTTTTTTTGTAATACCTTTGTCTGGTTTTGGTATGAGGGTGATGTTGGCTTCATAGAATGAATTAGGTAGCTTTCCCTCCTCTTCAATTTTTTTGAACAGTTTGAGCAGAATTGGTACTAATTCTTTCTTGACTGTTTGGTAGAATTCACATGTGAAGCCATCTGGTCCTGCTCTTTTCTTTTTGGGAAGCTTCTTAATGACTGATTCAATTTCTTTACTTGTGATTGGTTTGTTGAGATCGTCTATTTCTTCTCGAGTCAAAGTTGGTTGTTCATGCCTTTCTAGGAAGTTGTCCATTTCATCTACATTGCTGTATTTATTAGCATAAAGTTGTTCATAGTGTCCTGTTATTACCTCCTCTATTTCTGCTTTCACAAATATTTGAAGATTAAACAACATTCTTAAATTATTAGTGGGTCAAGGAAGAAACTGCTAGAGAAATCAGGAGATACTATCGGGAGACAAATGATAATGAGTATAACATATGAAAACTTATGGGATGCAGCAAAGGCAGTGCTGAGAGGGAAATTTATTGCCCTAAATGCCTATGTTTAAAAACAAGAATGAGCAAAACTTGAGGATTTATAACTGCCTACCTGGAGAATTTAGAGAAAGAACAGTAAACTGACACCAAAGTAAATAAAAAAGAGAAATAATAAGGACTAAAGCAGAAATAGACAAACTGGAGAACAATAAAACAATAGAAAGAATCAACAAAACTAAAAGCTGGCTCTTAAAGAAAATTAAAATTGATGGTCTGGACTAAAAAGGAAGAAAAGAGAGACAACACAAATAAATAAAATCAGAAATGAGAGGGGGGGTTGTTACCACAGACCATGAAGAAAATTTTAAAAATCATAAAAGAATATTATGAACAACTATATGCCAACAAATTAGATAACTTAGATGAAATGGACAAATTCCTAGAAACACATGAATTATCTACGCTGACTTGAGAAGAAATAAAAGATCTCAACAAACTAGTTACAAGAGATCCAATCAGTCATCAAAAATCTTCCCACAAAATAAAAAAAGCCCAGGACCTGACAGCTTCACAGGAGAATTTAATCAAACTTTTTGAAAAGAACTGACACCAATCCTGCTCAAACTCTTCCAAAAAAACTGAAAAAGGAACACTACATAACTCATTTTATGAAGCTAACATCACTCTAATACCAAAACTGGATAAAGATGATACAAGAAAAGAAAACTACAGACCAATCTCCCTAATGAACATAGATATGAAAATTCTTAACAAAATACTAGCAAATTGTATCCAATGCCACATTAAAAGAATTATACATCATGATCAAGTGGGATTCATACCAAGAATGCAAGGGTGGCTTACCATAAAAAAATCAATCAACGTAATACAGTACATTAACAAATCGAAAGGGAAAAATCACATGATCATATCGATTGATTGAAAAAGCATTTGACAAGATCCAGCATCCTTTCTTGATCAAAACACTTCAAATAAGGCATCAAAGGAAACGTTTTCAATATCATAAAGGGCATATATGAAAAACCCCCATAGTCAGCACCATACTTAATGGTGGGGAACTGAAAGCCTTCCCCTTGAGACCAGGGATGAGACAAGGACGCCCATTGTCACCACTATTATTAACACTGTATTAGGAAGTACTAGCTGGAGCACTTAGGAGAAAGAAATGAAGTGCATTCAAATAGGAAGGGAAGAATAAAACTTTCGTTATTTGCAGATGATATGACTCAATACTTAGAAAATCCTGAGAAATCTACAGTAAAACTATTTGAGCTAATAAACAAATTCAGGAAAGTGGCAGTATATAAGATTAATGTACAAAAATCAGTAATGTTTCTATACCCAAGCAATGACCTATCTGAGGTGACAACTAAGGAAAAAATTCCATTCAGAATAGTGACCAGAAGAATTAGGTATCTAGGAATAAACCTAAACAGGGATGTCATGATTATACACAGAAAATTACAAAAAAAAAAAAATTTGCTAAGCAAAATAAAAAACGACCTAAATACAAGGAAAGACATTCCATGCTCAAGGACAGGAAGGCTGAATATTGTCAAGATGTCAATTCTACCCAAACTGATCTACAGATTCAACGTGATACCAATAAAAATCCCAACAACCTACTCTGAAGACTTGGAAAAACTGGTTATCAAATTTATAGTGAAGGGCGGAGTTATACAGAGAAGATAGGATTTAACAAATGAATATGAAACGCTGAATCATTAAACTGATATCTCTTTTAGACTCCAGTATCTTAGAGCAGCTAGAAGTAAAAACCTAAAATTGTGGAATTGTAACCCATGTCAATCTCTGAAATATGTTCTACAACTAATTGTGGTGTTGGCTTTGAAATTTATTGCTTTTTTTGTATATATGCTATTTTTTCACAAAAAAAAAAAAGAAAGAAAAGAAGAAAAAGTCAATTGTGATGATTAAAAAATATCTGAGCCTTCTAGCCTCCTATATTTTGGAGCAGCTAGAAGGAAAAATCTGTGATAATTATATGGTAGCCCACGACAAACTCTGGGATGTGTCCTGTAACTACCTGTTGTACAGTGCTTTGAAAACTATTGCTTTTTATTTCTTTGCTTTGTATATATGTTATACTATACAATTAAAAAATTTAAAAAAAAACAACTTCATGGAAGGGAAACAGACCCTGAATAGCTAAAGATATCCTAAAAAAAAGAGGAGTGAACTGGGAGGTCTATCATTTCCTGACTTTAAAGCTTACTATAAAGCCACAGTGGTCAAAACAGGATGATACTGGCACAAAGACAGGACTGACCAGTGGAACAGAATCGAGAGTGCAAAGATTGACCACCAAATTTATGGACATTTGATGTTCGATAAGGCCCCCAAATCCACTGAATTGGGACAGAGTAGTCTTTTCAATAAATGGCATGAGAGAATTGGATTTCAATAAACAAAAGAATGAAAAGGACCCCGACATTATACCCTATACAAAAACTAATTCAAAATGGATCAAGGATGTAAATATTTAGAGCCAGTACCATAAAACTTTCTGAAACAAGTGTAGGGAAACATCTTCAACATCTAGTAATATGAGGTAGCTTCTTAAACTTTATACCTAAAGCACAAGCTGTGAAAGGAAAAATACACAAATGGGAACTCCTTATGATCAAGAGCTCCTGTACCTCAAAGGACTTTGTTAAAAAGGTGAAGAGGCAGCAATTCAATGGGAGAAAATATTTGGAAACCACATATGAGATAAAGGTTTGATATCCTATGTACATTAAGAAATTATACAGCTCACCAACAAAAGAACAAACAACCCAATTAGAAAATAGACAGAGGAAATGAATAGGTACTTTTCTGAAGAGCAAATACAGATGGCTAAAAAGCACATGATTGTAAAGCCTTTATCCTATGCCTCTGTGATTGTAAAAACGTTGTGACTAACCTTCACTTGTACCCAGTTATCCAGTTTTTTTACTTTAGAGTGGTCACTAAAGACTGTCTTTAATGTTTATTAATGAAGGGTTTTGGGTCAACCCAGAAGTAACCCATCCCAAGTCTAAAGCTATCTTGATAACCAAAGCGGGATCTAACCAAAATGGGCCTGCCTGGCATGATCAGTAGCTTAGATTTTAAGCTATAAGTGACCTATACCTCATTATAATACTAAAAATATGCCTATTATCTATCACGGCTGCTATTTTCTTACATACTTTCTGTGACTAAGCATAAAATCAATCTGTACATGTTCAATAATTAGATCATCTCTAATTACATCATCTGGGGCTATAGTGCTTACTATCCTAAAACCTGCCGATCTTTCCATGGTATAAAACTATCAGAATTACTGTAGTTCAGGGAGACAAATTTTGAGCCACCTGATTCTACTTCATGCTTGCCTAGCAATAAACTCTTTCTCTCTTTGAAACCCTGGTGTCTCAAGAATTGGTCATCTGGGTGCACTGGGCAAAATAATCCACCACCTTTGTGCCCTAACAGTTAGTTCCTGGCAATATTAACATGTCACCTTTTCATTATTGTATTTCCATGTCTGAAGAAACAGAAAGCCTATTAGCATATCCATAATGTCAACTATGATTCAACATGTCTGAAGAGTTTAACAAACTACCAATGTTAGCATTCTCAGAACTTTGCCTTTTTATACTGATAGTTAGCCATGTAATATTCTGGCCTCAAGTTATTCAGCAGCAAGGAAGATAAATCCTTGAGGAATACAAGCACATCCCCATCAAGATTTACCATCATGATTACTATCAACCACTGACACAATGTACCAGGCACTCTGATTAGGGTCTTGCATTGTTCAGTCATTTCACTGTCACAGTATCAAAATGGCACTCCTATTACCAATTCCTGCCCCATCCCCATGATAAAGTTATGAAAGTTTAGCCTTAGAGATCAACTTATCCAAAGTTATATGACAGAGAAATGCAATGAGAAAATTTAAACTCAGTTATACATGACTTCAGAATTCATAATACAGTGCACAGTGATGTGGCTTAATATTTGCATTTAGTCTAGCGAATTTCACCACATGCCCTCATCATAGGAAGATGAGGCAGAGAATTTAAATTTTGTCCCATTTTACTCCCACAGCTGTATTGTAGATGGAACTTAAGATGGGGACGACATGGATCTTCCATTTTCTCATCTGGTCCCTGCTTCTGTGCAGCCTCATCTGGCTTTACTGACTGGTTTTAGTGTTTAGCGTTTAAAACAACATGCTCCCTTTTAACTATTAGCAAACTACTACATAGCTCGACTGCATAGCTTTGTTAATAAGCTTCAGGAAACCTGACTGTGTTAAACTTACAGGGAGCCAACATTGTTATAAAAAGAAATAAAATAAAATAGAATTACTACAGCTGAAAGATTTAAAATGGAGTCTCGAGAATTTTGGAGATTACTCTTATGCAAATCTCAGGCAAATACCACAAACTGCCACAGTATGCAGTCTCAAGCAACAATGTTCCTCAAAACCTAAGGACATTCACACACCATAAACAAATCACAGGTTAAAGCACTATCTAAACCGAAGGACAACTGGAGTAGCCAAAATATTCATTAACCACAAACAAATGATCTAATCCTCTCCTTTTTCTTTAAAAGCCCTTGCCAGGAATTGCCAAGACAAGACACAATTTGAGTTGCTACATGAATCTGTGCTCCCTGAATTACAGTTCTAAGACCCCAGATAAATGCCTTTGTTATCCTGTAAAAAAACGAGCAAACAAAAAACTGACTAGACTTCAACTAGAGATATGAAGAAATCTGATTTAGATAGGACTAAGGTAAATCGGAATACAGGGTAAAGAAGGATATGGTTCATATTATAAAATGTCAGCTTCTATGTGAGACCAAAGGGAGAGATGTTAATTTGGTACAAAACTTATATTTGGGGTAGTGCATTACACCTAATATAACTTGTATCATCAGTTTAGTTGAACACCATAAGTACAAGCAATCTTGAACAGGGTGTGAGATCTTGTTGGCTATCCAAGTTAGTATGATGCCGCGATATATCCCAGAGTAATCTGGGCAGTGAATAAAGAAATATTTACAAAGTTCCCTTGGGGGACTAGGGAGAAAGGAGGAAATATTCAACTTTCCCATTTGGGGAATTCCTGATATTCCTGCAAGCAGTGGGGACAACCAAATCAATACGCTAAGCTCTTGATCTTGGGGTTCAACCTTATGAAACTTATTCCCGCAAAGGATAAATTAAACCTACTTATAATTATGCCTGTGAGTAATCCCCAGAGAACCTCTTTTGTTGCTCAGATGTGGCCTTTCTCTCTAAGTCAACTCAGCATATGAATTCACTGCCCTCCCCCCGCAACACATCTGTATGGACAGATGAGTAAACTTGGATATGACTCCCAGAGGTGTAAACCTTCCTGGCAATATGGGACAGAAATCCTAGGATGAGCTGGGACCCAGAATCATGGGACTGAGAGAGCCTTCTTTACCAAAAGGGAAAAGAGAAAAATGAGACAAAGTTTCAGTGGCTGAGAGATTTCAAACAGAGTCAAGAGGTTTTCCTGGAGTTTATTCCTATGCATTATATAGATATCCCTTTTTAATTTGTGGTATATTGGAGTGGCTGGAAGAAAGTACCTGAAAGTACTAAGCTATGTTCCAATAGCTTTGATTCTTGAAGATGATTGTATAACAATACAGCTTTTACAATGTGACTGTGTGATTGTGAAAACCTTGTGTCTGATGCTCTTTTTATCCAGGGTATGGACAGATGAATAAAAAAAAAATATGGATGATAAATAAATAAATAATAGGGTGGGATAAAGGGTAAAAAACTGGGTAGACTAAAATACTGTCAGTGAGGGGAAGGGGTAATGGGTATAGGATATATGACTTTTTCTTTTTATTTCTTTTTCTGGAGTAATGCAAATGTTCTAAAAATGATCATGGCGATGAATACACAACTATGTGATGATATTGTGAGCCACTGATTGTACACCATGTAGGGACTATATGTGTGTAAAGCTTTCACAATAAAAATATTTTTTTAAAAAAAGAACTGTTCTAAATTAAAAGAGATTAACAGACAACACTATACAATTTATGATTCTTTATTGGATCTTGGTATGAAAAAAATGAGATGTAAAGCACATTTTTTAGGATCATTACGAATCATGGCTAATTTTGTTATATATGATAATAGTGCTGTGATTATCTGGTCAATATCACTACTGTTTCTTAAAAGATGCATACTGAGGTATTTAGGGTTAAATATTATGTCTATAATTCACAAGCAAACTCATGGCCCTCCCCCTCTCTATGTGGGACATGACTCCCAGGGGTGTGGACCTTCCTGGTAACATGGGACAGAAATCCTAGAATGAGCTGGGACTCAGCATCAAGGGACTGAGAAAACCTAGACCAAAAAGGGGAAGAAAGAAAAGAGACAAAGTGTCAATGGCTGAGAGATTTCAAGCAGAGTCAAGAGGTTATCCTGGAGGTTATTCTTATGCATTACATAGATATCACCTTTTTAGTTACAGGCTGGAGGGAAGTGTCTGAAAATGTAGAGCTGTGTTCCAGTAGCACCTGAAAATGTAGAGCTGTGTTCCAGTAGCAATGTTTCTTGATTGTATAATGACATAGCTTTCGCAGTGTGACTGTGTGATTGTGAAAACTTTGTTTCTGATGCTCCTTATCTACAGTATGGACAGATGAGTAAAACATATGGATTAAAAATAAATAAATAATAGGAGGAACAAATGTTAAAATAAATTTAGTAGACTGAAATGCTAATGATCAATGAAAGGAAGTGTTAAGGGGTATAGAAAAAAATAGGGGAAACAAAGGCTAAAATATATTGGGTAGGTGGAAATACTAGCAACCAGTGAGAGTGAGGGGTAAAGTAATATAGTATGTATAAGCTTCTCTTTTTACTTATTTTTCTGAATTGATGCAAATTTTATAAGAAATGATCCTGGTGATGAATATATAACTATGTGATGACACTGTGAGTTATTGATTATATACCAAGAATGTGTGTGTTTGTATGTTGTTATGTTTAAAAAAATTTTTTTAATTAAAAAAATATTATGTCTATAATTCATTTTAAATAATTCAGAAAAAAATAGATTAACCAAATATGGCAAAATATTAATAATGGCTGAATATAGGTCATGGGTATATAGGTATTCATTATACTATACTTTTAAATGTACTATAATTTTATATGTGATTGAAATTTTTAGTAATTAAAAGTTTAAAAAGAAAAGAAAAGGAAGCATATAAGCAATGTGCTGCTGCTCCAAGGCAAAACTCCACCAAATATCAGAAGGCTTAGAAGTTTACTTGTATACATCTTCCAAGTCATAGGAAGATTAATAAAATTAAATATATATATATATTTAAATATCTAGGAAAAGAGACTGGTTCAGATAGAGTAAAAGACAGGCAAACATTAACACCGGCTACTCAAGACATCTGACTTTGTTGCCCTACAAGCAATGCTAATGGAAGTTCTGACTGAAAGGAAAGGACACTAGACATGGATCAAAGAGGCATGGAAATAAAATTCTCTAGTAAAGGTAACCATATGGATAATTATAAATGCCTGTACTATGTGTATTCTCTGATATGTTACTATGCTTTTTACAAGTTCTAAAATGCAAATGCATAAAAAATAATGATAAATCGATGGTTTTGGACACACAATGTATGAAGATAAAATCTGTAACAGGCACAACAAAAGGGTGAGGGGATGGAAACATATAGGAACAGTATATGAATATACTACCAAAGTTAAATTGGGATCAAACTAAATATGATTGTTATAGATTTAGGATGTTATATTTAAGCCCCTTGTAACCACAAAGAAAACATCTGAAAAATACATACAGAAAGAAAAGAGAAGGGGGTCGGGCAATAGTGGCTTAGTGGCAGAATTCTCGCCTGCTGGAGACCCGGATTCGATTTCCGGAGCCTGTCCAAGCAAACAAAAAAAAAAAAGAAAAAGAAAAGGGACACAGAATGGTATGGTACAAAAAACCAAACAAACAAATATAAAAACAGGCATTAAAGGAAGAACAGAGGGACAAAAAAAAAAAAAAGGTGTTAGACTTAGAAACACCAAATAGCAAAATGGCAGAAGAAATTCCAGAACTATCAGTAGTTACTTTAAAGATTTATGGATGAGAAGCTCCAGTCAAAAGGCAGAAAGTGGAAGAGTGGGTTAAAAAAACATCACCCAACTCTATGCTCTTTAGAAGAGAGTCACAGATTCAAAGACACAATTATGTTGAAAGTGAAATGATGGAAAAAATATTTGTCATACAAATACTAACCAAAAGAGAGCTGGGGTAGCTACACTAATAACAGATAAAATAAATGTTAAGTCAAAATTGTTACAATGGACAAAGATGATCACTATATACTCATTAAGGGATCAATTCAACAATAAAAAACATAATTATGAATATATATGCCTAAAGGAAGAGCCATATATTCTATGGCATTGACAGACTTGAAGGTAGAAACAGATGGTTCTACATTAACAGTAAGAGACTACAAAAAAACACTTTCAGTAATAGATAGACCATCCAGACAGAAGACCAATAAGAAAATAGAAGCTTTGAATGATACTATAAACCAAGTAGACATAATAGACACAAATGGAACACTTCACCCAATAGCAGCAGAATCTACATTCTTCTCTAGCGTACATGAATCATTCACCAGGAGAGGTCGATGTTAAACTGCAAAATAAGCCTTGATAAATTAAAAAATATTGAAATCATAAATGTATCTTCTGTGACCAATACAGAATGAAGCTACAATCAATAACAGAGGGAGTACTAGAAAAATTCACACAATATGTGGAAATTACACAATGTACTTTTAAACAACCAATGGTCACAAAAGAAATCACAAGAGAAATTGGGAAAATATCTTGGGACAAATGAAAACAAAAACACAACAGACCAAAACTCATGGGATGCAACACAGGCAGTGCTGAGATGAAAATTTATAGCTCTTACTGCTTACATTAAAAATGAAGAAATAGGGCGGGCCACGGTGGCTCAGCAGGTAAGAATGCTTGCCTGCCATGCCCGAGGACCCAGGTTCGATTCCCGGCGCCTGCCCATGTAAAAAAAAAATGAAGAAATATGTCAAATTAGATATTTAACTTCCTACCTGGAGGAACTAGAAAAAGAAGAGCAAACTAAATAAATACAAAGCAAGGAGAAGTAAAGAAATATAAGACTAGATAGAGCAGAGATAAATGAAATAGCAGCAAAAACAAAAAACAGAATCAGCAAAACCAAAAGGTGGCTCCTAGAAAATATAAAAAAACCCTGACAATCCTTTGGCTAGTCTGACAAAGAAAGAAAAAGGGAACACAAAAAGAAAGAAGAGGGAACACAAATTACCAAAATCAGGAATGGAAGGCAGAACATTACTACCGACCTCATGGAAATAAAAAAGATTATAAGAGGCTACAACTGTACAAATTTTTTTTTTTTGGCATAGGCAGGCTCCAGGAATCAAACCTGATCTCCCACATGGCAGGCAAGAACTCTGCCACTGAGCCAATGCTGCCTGCCCCTATACCAACAAATGTGACGAACTAAATGAAATGGAAAAATTCCTAGACCCCTAATAAATAAACAGGATTATAAGAGGCTATTATGAACAAGTGTGCACCAACAAATTAGATAATCTATGTAAAATGGACAAATTCCTAGAAACAAACTACCTATACCAACTCAAGCAAAACTAGAGGTTCTCAAAAGGCCAGTAACCAAGTAAAAAGATTGAATCAGGAATCAAAACTTCCCAATAAAAAAAGCTGAGAACTAGATAACTTCAGTGGTGAATTTTCCATAACATTCCAAGAAGAATTAACAACAATCCTGCTCAAACTTGTACAAAAAAAAGGAAGAGAATCCCAACTGATTCTTTGAGGCCAGCATTACACAAATACCAAAGCCAGACAAAGATATCACAAGAAAAGAAAATTACAGACCAACATCCATCATGAATAAAATGCAAAATCCCCAACAAAATACTAGCAAATTAAATCCAACAGCACATTAAAAGAATTTTACACCATGATCAAGTGGGATTTATGCCAGGTATGCAAGGGTGGTTTAACACAAGAAACACAATTAGTGCAATACACCACATTAATAGAACAAAGGGGGAAAAACCCACATGATCATCTCAGTTGACACAGTAAATGCATTTGACAAAATACCCAGCTCTCTTTCTGATAAAAACATTCAGAAAACTAGGAGTACCGGAAAATCCTTAACATGATAAAGGGCATAAATGAAAACATAACAGCTAACATCATACTCAATGGTAAAATACTGAAAGCTTTCCACTCAGGATAAGGGACAACAATGCCCACTGTCACCACTATTCAATATTGTACTGCAAGTTTTAACCAGAGCAGTTAGGAAAGAAAAAGAAATAAAAGGCATCCAAATGGGATAAGGAAGAAGTAAAATCCTCCCTATCTGCAGATGGCATGATCCTACAAATAGAAAATCCTAATCCCAACAATACTAGAACAAATAAATGAATTCAGCAAAGTGGTGGCACACAAAGCCAACATAAAAGTTAGAAGTGTTTCTATATACCAATTCTGAACAATCTGAAAAGAAAAATCAAGAAATGACATCTTATTCACAATAGCAACTAAAAGAATCAAATATCTAGGTATAAATTTAACCAAGAAAGTAAAGGATTTGTACAAGAAAAACTACAGAACATTGCTAAAAAAAATCAAAGAAGACCTAAATGAGGAGAAGGACATTCCATGCTCACAAATTAAAGACTAAATATCATTAAAATGTCAATTCTATCCAAAGTGATTTACAGATTCAACACAATTCCAATCAAAATTCCAATACTTTCTTTGCAAAAATAAAAAATCCAATTATTAAATTTATATGGCTGAAGAAATGATCATGATGATGAATATGCAACTATCATCATAGATGATATTGTGAATTACTGATTATATATGTAGACAGACGATCAAAAGTTAAGAATGTTTGCGTTTGTTTGGTGGTTTTTGGTATTTTAAAGAAAATTTATATGGCTGAGTAAGGGGCCCCAAATAGTCAAAACCATCTTGAAAAAGAAGAATTATGTTGGAGGACCCACATTTCCCAATTTTAAAACTTATTACAAAGCTACAGTAATCAAAACACCACGGTACTGGCACAAGGACAAACAAACAGACCAATGGAAACAAACTCAGAGTTAAAAAATACTCCCCACCCCTATTTATAGCCAACTGATTTTTGACAAAACTGCCAAGTCCACTCAACTGAGAAGGAATAGTCTCTTCAACAGATGATGGGCCCCTACCTCACACCATATATAAAAATTAACTCAAATGGATCAAAGATCTAAACACAAGAGCAAAACTATAATATTCCCAGAAGAACTCATAGGGACTTTGTTTAGACAATGGTTTCTTAAACTTTATACCCAAAGCACAATCAACAAAAGAAAAATTAGATAAAAGGGACTTAATCAAAATTAAAAACTTTTGTGCCTCAAAGATTCCATCATGGAAGTAAAGACAACCTACAGAATTGAAGAAAATACATGGAAACAGTATTTCTGACAAGGATTTAAATATCAAGTACATAAATCTTAACACTTAATAACAAAATTAAAAAATGGGAAAGACTCACATAGACATTTCTCCAAAGAAAATAACCAAATGCAACAAGCACACTGAAGATGCTCAATATCAGTAGCCAGTAGGGAAATGCAAGTCAATACCACAATGAGATACCATGTCACACCCACAAGAATGATTACTACTAAAAAAATGAAAAAGTATAAGTGTTAGAGAGGATGTGGAGAAATAGAAACACGTGTTCATTGTTGGTAGGAATATAAAATAGTATGGTCACTGTGGGAATTAGTTTGGCAATTCCTCAGAAAACTTAGTACAGAATTACTATATGACCTGGCTCCCACTTCTAGGTATATATCTCAAGGAACTGAAAACAGAAAATTGAAAAGATATTTGAACACTGACATTCATAGCCACATTATTCACAATGGCTAAAAGAGTGAATTGGCCCAAATTTTCATCAACCAATGAATGGATAAAGAAAATGTGGTATACGCATACAATGATACATGTGACAAGGTGGATGAACCTTTAAGTGATCATGTTGAGTGAAATAAGCAGACGCAAATGGACAAACAATCTATGATCTCACTGATATGAAATAATTAGAATGAGCAAATTAACAGAGTCAGATACTCAAATAAAAGGGTTAGGAGGTTACCAGGGGCCAGGATGGGGTTAGAGAATCAAAATTAATGCTAAATTGATACAGAGTTTCTGTTTGGGGTAATGGATGGCAGTGGTGGTAGAACATTATGAAAGTAATTAACATCATTGAATTATATATCTGAATGTGGTCAAAAGAGGAAATTTTAAGCTGTATATATGCTACTAGAATAAAAATTAAAAAACAAAAAGCTGAACTATACAATAGAAACAGTGAACCATAATATAAACTATGGAGTATAGTTAATAGTATAATTATAATAATATTCCTTCATCAGTTTCAAATAACACACTAATGCAAAGTGTTAATATTAGGGAATAATGCCTATGTGAAGGGGTATATGATAACTCTGTATTTTCTATAAGAATTATCTGTAAATGTACAATTTCTCTCATGAAAGAAAAAAAACAGGGTTTCACTCACCAAAATGTCTTTCTTAATTTTTATCATTTATCCAGGTCATCTTCTAAGTCCAAACAAGCAGGCATTGTGAGGGCCAGTATTTCAGGATAGCAGCCAAATCAAAATTCTAAAAATAATAATAATAATAATAAAGTCACAATATCATATAGCTATTAAGAAAATGACCTATCCTTGCAAGAGAAGTCAAAAGTCAATGCAGAGATTTGAGCGGTGCCGTCCCGCTCGAGGTTTGGCGACCAAAGGCTACTTCGCGGGCTGCCGCCGCCACCCTCCTCAATCCACCGTCGAGAGAAAATGGTGGGTCGGAACAGCGCCATCGCTGCCGGTTTTTGCGGGGCCCATTTCATCGGGTATTGCATTTACTTCGACCGCAAGAGACGGAGTGACCCCAATTTCAAGAACAGGCTGCGAGAGCGAAGAAAGAAACAGAAACTTGCCAAGGAGAGAGCTGGGCTTTTCAAGTTACCTGACCTTAAAGATGCTGAAGCTGTTCAGAAATTATTCCTTGAAGAAATACAGCTTGGTGAAGAGTTCCTAGCCCAAGGTGAATATGAGAAGGGTGTGGACCATTTGACAAATGCAATTGCTGTGTGTGGACAGCCACAGCAGTTATTGCAAGTATTACAACAAACTCTTCCACCACCAGTGTTCCAGATGCTTCTGACTAAGCTCCCAACAATTAGTCAGAGAATTTTAAGTCCTCAGAGCTTGACTGAAGATGATGTGGAATGAAAAACAAATATCAGCATAATAAAATCTCAATTTAAAATATTTTTAAGATTCTTAACTTGGAAGATGAACAGCTCTGGAGTTATAGGAGCAAATATGCTTTGAGATGGACTGTACCACACTGAAATCTGCCAATATTAATTTTTACTTTGTGTAGATCCATTTGTCTGTTTTATTTATTTTTCCCAGTGAAAAGTGTATTTTGATAAGTATTTTTCATTTTGTAAATACACTATGAGTTAACTAAAATATCATGAATTTTGTTTCTTCCTAAAATGTACATACATGTAACAATACTTAGTTTGAAAGTATCCAGTGCTCAGTTGTTTTTTTTCTTTCGTTTTCTTTTTTCGCATGGGCAGGTGCAAGGAATCAAACCCAAGTCTTTGGCATGGCAGGTGAGAACTGTACCTGCTGAGCCACCATGGCCTGCCCCAGTGCTCAGTTTTTAAAGATAAGGCATAAAAAAGTATAGGAGAAAGCTGAAGAACGTGCATTTTTTAAAGGCTAATACCTTTTGCTGTATATCAGAAAATTGTATGAAAACTTGATTGTTTATCAAAACTGAGCATTAATCTTTGAGATGATTTTTCCCATTTAATCTTTCAAATATAAATATATATGTGAAAAAAAAAACAAACCAAAAAAAAACAGTCAATGCAAATGCCACAAGTTATTGAGTCAATTCAGTCAACTTTAGAGAATGTTAAAGATAGAGTTTTCATTAAGTTTACAAAGATTACATTTTTCTTAGATATTAAACTGCTCATCTGCAAGCATTCAAAGAGAATGGAAGAAAAATCAAGGACTTACTCCAAATTCACTTAAGCTATGGAGACTCCCCTATAATTTCATTTCTAAATCTGCTAAATTAAATGAATTAATACCATGTCATACTGTTTGCAGATGCTTGGATCCAAACTAAAAATATTTTGTATACACTAAATACAAGAACCCACTTTTAACAGAATTTCAAAAAAATTAGTTTTTAAACTTCATGAGGTATATACTTAAGGTTTTTCTAGTTTATCTGTAATATCTACATATATTTTCAGTTTAAGTTTTAACTTTAAACTTCAACTTTAAATTTTAATGTTAACTCAAAAATTATACATGGAAGGACCATAATTTTAGCATGCATTCAGAAAACAATTTTCCGTTACACAAGAGAGTATCAGTCTATACTGTCTACAACTTGGAAGTTATGATTTCAATTACTGTCAAATATTGATTTTTACACTCAAATTCTGACAAGGATATATGTACTAGTGTTAATAAATAATCATTACAGAAAAAAATATTCTTTGTTTCTAATTCAAGATAAAGCCATTTTTTTAAGTCTCCACGGAACATTAACCAAAATTAACTAAATGAGACCAAAAAGAAAATGTCAATAAATTCAAAATGTAGAAAATGATGGTAATGAACTGAAACTAGAAATTTAAAATAAAATCAGTTGGGGATGCACAGGTGGTTCAGTAGATTTTCTCACCTTCTATACAGGACGCCCAGGTTCAATTCCAGAACCATGTACCCCTCAAAAAATAAAAAAATAAAATCAGGTATTTGCAGCCACCACCATGCTGCCTCTACCTTTCTGAGCTCCAGCTGAAGGAGAAGGGGGGTAAGTAAGGAGGTCTCTATACCATGGTTCGTACAAAGCAAACTGCCAACAAATTGACTGGGGTAAAGCACCCATGAAGCAACTGGCTACAAAAGCTGCTCACAAGAGTGTGCCCTCTACTGGACGGGTGAAAAAACCTCATCATTAAAGGCCTTGTACCGTGTCACTCCATGAAATAAATTGTTTTCCAAAGTCCACTGAACTTCTGATTCACAAACTTCCCTTCCAGTGTCTGGTGCAAGAAATTACCCCAGACCTCAAAAAAGATCTGTGCTTCCAGAGCACAGCTACTGGTTCTTTGCAGGTGACAAATGAGGCCTATCTGGTTGGCCTTTTTGAAGACCTAGTGCTATCCATGCCAAACGTATAACAATTATGCCAGAAGTTATTCAACTAGAATGCTACATACAAGGAGAACATGCTTAAGAATCTATTTTGATGGGAAACATTTCATTCTCAAAAAATAAAAAAATTTTTTTCTCTTCTTCCTCTTATGGGTAGTTCTGAACGTTAAATTTTTTTTGCCACCTATGGGGTCAAAGGTATGGAAGGACAGGGGACAGAAACAGTTACCGGCAGTTTTCCCATTTTCATTCATTTGAACTTTTAATATAAATGTGGGAACATAAAGCATTAATGCAAGTCAAAATGTTTCCGGGTACAAGTTTCAACAGTTCAACTTCATAACAATTATAAATGAACCTGTTACACTTTTTTGGATAATGCCAGCACGTGGGTTTTTTTAAAACAAATTTCTCATTGATGGCAACTAAATGGTATTTGTAGCATTTTATCACACAGTGGATACCATCCACTCACTATATTTTTCTAACAAAACTGTCCTTCATACAAGTACATGTTTTTAATGTTGTCTGTCTTCTCTGATGTTCCTGTAAGTTTGCTATTAAAACATATTGAACTACAAATAATAAATAAAACTAACGAAGATATTTCCACCTTAAAACAAAAACAACAAAAGTTTTATGGCAGGCCATGGTGGCTCGGCAGGCAGAGTTCTTGACTGCCATGCCAGAGACCCGGTTCAATTCCTGGTGCCATGCAGGAAAAAAAAACTCTTGGGTTAAAAAAGAATACAAACCAAAATTGTACAATTCCTAGAAAAGAATAAGGAAAATACTACATATAAGAACGTAAAGAATGCAGCTATACTAGCAAAAAGAAAACTCAGACAACATGAAGTGCATGAATATACGTGTTGTAGATGTCCCAGAAGGAGGAGAGAGGGGAAAAGGAGGAGAAAAACTAATGGAGGAAATTATCACTGAAAATATCCCAACTCCTATGAAACACTTAAAATTACAGATCCAAGAAGTGCAGTATACCCCAAATAGAATAGATTCAAATAAACATACTCCAAGACACTTACTAATCAGAAAGTCAGATGTCAAAGACAAAGAGAGAGTCTTGAAAACAGCAAGAGAAAATACAAGCAATTCACATACAAGGAAAGCCCAATAAGACTATGCATAGATTTCTCAGCAGGAACCATGGAGGCGAGAAGACAGTGGGATGATATATTTAAATTACTAAAAGAGAAAAACTGCCAACCAAGAATTCTGTATCCGGCAAAATTGTCCTTCAAAAATGAGGGAGAAATTAAAACATTTTCAGGTAAAAAGTCACTGAGAAAACTTGTGACCAAGAGACCAGCTCTGCAAGAAATACTAAAGGGAACACTAGAGACAGATATAAAAAGTCAAGAGAGAGGTGTGGAGAAGAGTGCAGAAATGACCATCAGTAAAAGTAAAAAGAAGGAAAATTAGATATGACATATAAAATCCAAATGGCAAAATGGTAGAAGAAAGTACTGCCTGTACAGAAATAACATTAAATGCTAATGGATTAAACTCCCCAATCAAAAGACAAGACTGACAGAACAGAATAAAACAACAGGACCCATCTATATGGTGTGTACAAGAAATGCATCTTAGACCTAAAGATAAACACAGGGTGAAAGTAAAAGGTTGGGAAAAGATATTTCATACAAATAACAATCAGAAAGGAGCACGAGTACCTATACTAACACCCAACAAATTAGACTTCAAATGTAAAACACTTAAAAGAGACAAAGAAGGACACTATGTATTAATAAAAGGAACAATTCAAAAAGAAGACATAACAATCATAAATATCTATGCATCGAGCCAGAATGCTCCAAAATAGACGGGGCAAACACTGAAAACACTGAAAAGAGAAATAGACACATCTACCATAATAACTGGAGACTTCAATTCCCTACTCTCATCAATGGACAGAACATCTAGACAGAGGATCAGTAAAGAAACAGACAATGTGAATAATATCATAAATGAGCTTAATACAATAAATAGACTTAACAGACATTTATAGAACATTACACCCCACAACAACAGGATATACCCTTTTCTCAAGTGCTCATTGATCATTCTCAAGGATAGGCCATATGCTGGGTCACAAAGCAAGTCTCAATAAATTTTAAAAGACTGAAATCATACAAAACTCTTTCTCAGATCATAAAGGAATGAAGTTGGAAATCAATAATAGGCAGAGGTCCAGAAAATTCACAAATATATAGAGGCTCAACAACACACTCTTAAACAACCAATGGGTCAAGGAAGAAATTACAAGAGAACTCAGTAAATATCTCGAGGCAAATGAAAATGAAAACACAACATACCAAAACTTATGGGATGCAGCAAAGGCAATGCTAAGAGGGAAATTTATTGCCCTAAATGCCTAAACTAAAAAATAAGAGCAAAAATCAAGGAATTAACTGTCCACCTGGAAGAACTAGAGAAAGAACAGCAAACTAACCCCAAAGCAAGTGAAAGGAAAGAAATAATGAAGATTAGAACAGAAATAAATGAAAGTGACAACATGAAAACAATCAAGAAAATCAACCAAACCAGAGGTTGATTCTATGAGAAAATCGATGACTGATGGACCCTTAGTGAGGTTGACAAAAAGAAAAGGAGAAAGGATGCAAACAAATAAAATCAGAAATGGAAGAGGAGACATAACCACTGACCCTGCAGAAATAAAGGAAGTAATGAGAGTAACTTTATGCTAATAAACTCAACAATGTAGATGAAATGGACAACTTCCTAGACAGGCATGAACAATCAACATTGCCTTGAGAAGAAACAGATGACCTCAACAAACCAATCACAAGTAAAGAAACTGATTCAGTCATTAAGAAGCTCCCCAAAAAGAAAAGTCCAAGACCAGATGGCTTCACATGTGAATTCTACCAAACAGTCAAGAAAGAATTAGTACCAATCCTGCTCAAACTCGTCAAAAAAACTGAAAAGGAGGGAAGGCTACATAACTCATTTTATGAAGCCAACATCACCCTCATACCAAAGCCAGACAACGACGTTACAAAAAAAGAAAACCACAGACCAATCTCTCTAACAAAGATAGATGCAAAATTCCTCAACAAAATCCTTGCAAATAGAATCCAACAGCACATTAAAAGATTAATACACCATGACCAAGTAGGATTCATCCCAGATATGTAAGGTTGGTTCAACATAAGAAAATCAGTTAATGTAATACACCAGATCAACAAATAGTGCAGGGCAGGCCACGGTGGCTCAGCAGGTAAGAGTGCTTGCCTGCCATGCCCGAGGACCCAGGTTCGATTCCCGGTGCCTGCCCATGTGAAAAAAAAAAAAAAACAAACAGTGCAGAAAAACCACATGATCATCTCAATTGATGCAGAAAAGGCATCTGACAAAATTCAACATCCTTTCCTGTTGAAAACACTTCAAAGGATACGAATACAAGGGAACTTCCTTAACATCATAAAAGGAATATATGAAAAACCCATAGCTAATATCATCCTCAATGGGGAAAAACTGAAAACCTTCCCCCTAAGATCAGAAGAAAGTCAAGGATGTCCACCATCACCACTATCATTCAACATTGCGTTGGAAGTTCTAGCCAGAGCAATTAGACAAGAAAAAGAAATGCAAGGCATCAAGATTGAAAAGGAAGAAGTAAAATTCTCACTGTTTGCAGATGATATGATACTATATGTCGAAAACCCCAAAAAATCCATAGCAAAACTACTAGAGCTAATAAATGAGTATAGCAAAGTGGCAGGTTAAAAGATCAACATTCAAAAATCTGTACTGTTTCTATACACTAGTAATGAACAATCTGAGGGGGAAATCAAGAAAAAAATTCCATTTACAATTGCAACCAAAAGAATAAAATATTTAGGAATAAATTAAACTACAGACAAAAGACCTATACAAAGAAAACTATAAGAAATTGTTAAATCACAGAAGATCGAAATAAATGGAAGTGCATACTGTGTTCAAGGATTGGAAGACTAAATATAGTTAAGATGTCAATTCTACCTAAATTGATTTGCAGGTTCAATGCAATACCAATTAAAATCCCCAAAACTTACTTTTCAAAAATAGAAAAACCAATAACCAAATTTATCCAGAAGGGCAGGGTGCCCCAAATAGCTAAAAATGTCCTGAGAAAGAAAAATGAAGTCGTAGGTCTCACACCACCTGACTTTAAGGCGTATTACAAAGCTACAGTGGTCAAAACAGCATTGTACTACTATAAAGATAGATATACTAGCCAATGGAATCGAAGAGAGTGTTCAGATATAGACCCTCTCATCTATACACATTTGATCTTTGATAAGGCAGTCAAGCCAACTCACCTGAGACAGACTGTGTCTTCAATAAATGGTGCCTAGAGAACTGGGTATCCACATGCAAAAGAATGAAAGAGGATCCATATCTCACACCCTATACAAAAATTAACACAAAATGAATCAAAGACCTAAACGTTAGATCTAAGACCATAAAACTGTTAGAAGAAAATGTAGGGAAATATCATAAATCTTATAATAGGACACGGTTTTCTAGACCTTACACCCAAAGCACAAGCACTGAAGAGAGAAATAAATAAGTAAGGACTCCTCAAAATTAAACACTTTGGTGCATCAAAGAACTTCATCAAGAAAGTAAAAAGACAGTCTACACAACGGAAGACAATATTTGGAAACAATATATGAGATAAAGGTCTAGTATCCAGAATATATGAAGAGATTATTCGACTTCCGGGTAAAGATGGTGGCTTAACAACGTGCACGTTTTAGTTCGTCCTCCAGAACAACTACTAAATAACCAGAAACAGTACAGAACAGCTCCCGGGGCCACGTCAGTGACCAGACACACAGCGTACCCCAGTCTGGACCAGCTGGACCGGCTGCGAGCACCCCCCAGAACCGTGAGTTCCAAAAGCGGCGGTGGCCAGCGCCCCTCCCCCACAGGCCACTTCCCAGAGGGGAAAGGAAAGGACTTTACCAGCAGCAGGGACTGGGCACAATCAAACGCCAATTGTGGAACTAATTAACAAACTCTGACTACTAAAAATAGGCCCCCAGCTTAGGTGAACCTGATCAAAGCGGAGGTTGCTCATTTTTGCCCCAGCGCCAAGGGGGCAGGACTGACAGAAAAAGGGGGGAAAAAAAAGAAGGAAACAGAGGTTTTTGTGGCTGTGTAGCTACAAAGGCTTGACTGCCTCTGGATACAGCGGCAGGACTTTTCAGGCTGCAACTGCCCCAGGCATAGGCACAAGTGAGCTCTTTTGGGGGCTTATCTGGAGCTTATGCCTCCCCCAGGGGAGGGGTGAAGCCCCACCCAGGTGGAATCCCTCCATCAAGAAATTCAGACACCAGGGCTCGGTAGTTTGAAGCCATTAAAACCAGCCTACAACCTCTCCTCTGTCTCCACCATGCCCCCAGCAAGGAGAGTCTGCCAAAGTTAAAGGTACCGCATCATCTTATGCTGGTGGGACCTGCAGTCAGACAAGCGCCACACACAGGGCAGGATAAGAAAAACAGAGCCCAGAGACTTCATAGGAAAGTCTTTCAACCTGCTGGGTCTCACCCTCAGGGAAAACCGACACAGGGGATTCTTTCCTCCTGATAGGAGGCCAGTTTGGTCTGGGAAAATCTGACTGGGGTCTATAATATCTAAGTAGAACCTCCTAAGAGTGTGTGTGTGTTGGGGGGGGGAAGCACCACACAAGCAGGGCAAGAAACAAGAAAACAAGAACTGAAAAATTCTCCTCTGTTAAACAAAATTTAAGCTAAAGGTCCAGATAAAGCTGAACGGAATGTCAAAGAACAGATAGACAACAAATTCATCCAGCAAGAAAACCCTAGATAAAAGAAGTGAAAGCGGCATCAGATCCAAGATGGCGGCTTAGTAAGGTACATGCGTCTTAGTTCCTCCGACTCCAAATCAACTAATAGGTGAACAGAGACGGTACAGAACAGCTCCCGGGGCTACAGCAGGGAATGGACACACAGCGTAACCCAGTCTGGGCTGGTTAGTCTGACTGCGAAACTTGGCTGCGGTGAGTGAGATCCCCGAGCGGCGGGCGATTTCCCGAGCAGCCGCAGCTGCGGCGGTCTGAGCTAATCCCTCCCTCCTTCCCGGGCTGGCTGAGGGACGCGGAGAGACAAGCTTCCCAGCCAAGGCGGCCGGCGCCACACTTTTGCGGGCGGCTTCGAGTCTCAGCTTCGAGTCCGCGACTACGAGTCTCGCATCAGGGGGCTATCCAAAGTCTGGGCTGGCAAGTCTGATTGCGAGACTTGGCTGCGGCGAGACCCCCGAGCAGCCGCAGCTGCGGCGGTCCGAGCTAATCCCTCCCTCCTTCCCGGGCTGGCTGAGAGACTCGGAGAGACAAGCTTCCCAGCCAAGGCGGCCGGCGCCACACTTCTGCGGGCGGCTTCGAGTCTCGGCTTCGAGTCCGCAGCTACGAGTCTCGGATCAGAGGGCTATACAAAGTCTGGGCTGGCAAGTCTGACTGTGACTCTTGGCTGCGGTGAGACCCCCGAGCAGCGCGTGATTTGCCGAGCAGCCGCAGCTGCGGTGGTCCGAGCTAATCCCTTCCTCCTTCCCGGGCCGGCTGAGAGTATCGGAGAAGCAAGTTTCCCAAGCCGAGGCAGGCGGCGCCCTTCTTCTGCGGGCGGCTTCGAGTCTCGGCTTTGAGTCCGCGGCTACGAATCTCAGATCAGAGGGCTATCCAAAGTCTGGGCTGGCTAGACTGACTGCGAGACTTGGCTGCGGTGAGACCCCCGAGCGGCGCGTGATTTCCCGATCAGCGGCAGCTGCGGTGGTCCGAGCTACTTCCTCCCTCCTTTCCGGGCCGGCTGAGAGTATTGGAGAAGCAAGTTTCCCAAGCCGAGGCAGGTGGCACCCCTCTTTTGCGGGCGGCTTCGAGTCTCTGCTTCGAGTCCGCGGATACGAGTCTCGGATAGGAGGGCTATCCAAGCAGCGGTAGCCCCCCCCCACGGGAGGCTTCCTGGTCCAGTGGGGAATCCCCCAGGCCCGCTGCGGCCCGCAACCAGCCACAGGGTCCCCTCAAGTCGCGGCAGCTGACGCCCCCACCACGCGCGGCCCCTGAACCAACGGAGAGAATTGGATCCGAAATCCCCAGGCCACGGAGATTGGTGACTGGGGGAGACCCATTCCAAACACTTGAGACAAACGTGTGCCACGTGCGCCACATACTGGGCAAGATAAGAAAAACAGATCCCAGAGATTTCACAGAAAAATATTACAACCTTGCTGGGTCCAACACCAAGAGAAATCTGAATAAATGCCCAGACACCAGCAGCAGAAGATAACTGTCCACGCTCAAAAGATTGAGAATATGGCTCAGTCAAAGGAACAAACCAATAGCTCAAATGAGACACAAGAGCTGAGACAACTAATGCTGAATATACGAACAGAAATGGAAAACCTCTTCAAAAATAAAATCGATAAATTGAGGGAGGACATGAAGAGGACATGGGCTGAACATAAAGAAGAAATAGAAAAACTGAAAAAACAAATCGCAGAACTTATGGAAGTGAAGGATAAAGTAGCAAACATAGAAAAAATAATGGATAGCTACAATGATAGATTTAAAGAGACAGAAGATAGAATTAGTGAATTGGAGGATGGAACATCTGAATTCCAAAAAGAAACAGAAACTATAGGGAAAAGAATGGAAAAATTTGAACAGGGTATCAGGGAACTCAAGGACAATATGAACCGCACAAATATACGTGTTGTGGGTGTCCCAGAAGGAGAAGAGAAGGGAAAAGGAGGAGAAAAACTAATGGAAGAAATTATCACTGAAAATTTCCCAACTCTTATGAAAGACCTAAAATTACAGATCCAAGAAGTGCAGCGCACCCCAAAGAGATTAGACCCAAATAGGCGTTCTCCAAGACACTTACTAGTTAGAATGTCAGAGGTCAAAGAGAAAGAGAAGATCTTGAAAGCAGCAAGAGAAAAACAATCCATTACATACAAGGGAAACCCAATAAGACTTTGTGTAGATTTCTCAGCAGAAACCATGGAAGCTAGAAGAGAGTGGGATGATATATTTAAAATACTAAAAGAGAAAAACTGCCAACCAAGACTCCTATATCCAGCAAAATTATCCTTCAAAAATGAGGGAGAAATTAAAACATTCTCAGACAAAAAGTCACTGAAAGGGCGGGCCGCGGTGGCTCAGCGGGCAAGAGTGCTTGCCTGCCGTGCCGGAGGACCCCGGTTCGATTCCCGGCCCCAGCCCATGTAACAAACAAACAAACAAACAAAATATAATAAAACAAGAAAATGTTTAAAAATGTTTCCCTTTCTTCCTCCCTTTCTTCCTTCTCTGTCTTTCCTTCCTTTCCTCCCTCTCTCTTTAAAAAAAAAAAAAAAAAAAAAAAAAAAGTCACTGAAAGAATTTGTGACCAAGAGACCAGCTCTGCAAGAAATACTAAAGGGAGCACTAGAGTCAGATACAAAAAGACAGAAGAGAGAGATATGGAAAAGAGTGTAGAAAGAAGGAAAATCAGATATGATATATATAATACAAAAGGCAAAATGGTAGAGGAAAATATTACCCAAACAGTAATAACACTAAATGTCAATGGACTGAATTCCCCAATCAAAAGACATAGATTGGCAGAATGGGTTAAAAAACAGGATCCTTCTATATGCTGTCTACAGGAAACACATCTTAGACCCAAAGATAAACATAGGTTGAAAGTGAAAGGTTGGGAAAAGATATTTCATGCAAATAACAACCAGAAAAGAGCAGGAGTGGCTATACTAATATCCAACAAATTAGACTTCAAATGTAAAACAGTTAAAAGAGACAAAGAAGGACACTATATATTAATAAAAGGAACAATTAAACAAGAAGACATAACAATCATAAATATTTACGCACCGAATCAGAATGCCCCAAAATACGTGAGGAATATACTGCAAACACTGGATATCCATATGCAAAAGAATGAAAGAAGACCCATATCTCACACCCTACACAAAAGTTAACTCAAAATGGATCAAAGATCTAAACATTAGGTTAAGACCATAGAACAGTTAGAGGAAAATGTAGGGAGATATCTTATGAATCTTACAATTGGAGGCGGTTTTATGGACCTTACACCTAAAGCAAGAGCACTGAAGAAGGAAATAAATAAATGGGAACTCCTCAAATTTAAACACTTTTGTGCATCAAAGAACTTCATCAAGAAAGTAGAAAGACAGCCTACACAATGGGAATCAATATTTGGAAACGACATATCAGATAAAGGTCTAGTATCCAGAATTTATAATGAGATTGTTCAACTCAACCACAAAAAGACAGCCAACCCAATTACAAAATGGGAAAAAGACTTGAATAGACACCTCTCAGAGGAGGAAATACAAATGGCCAAAAGACACATGAAGAGATGCTCAATGTCCCTGGCCATTAGAGAAATGCAAATCAAAACCACAATGAGATATCATCTCACACCCATCAGAATGGCCATTATCAACAAAACAGAAAATGACAAGTGCTGGAGAGGATGCGGTGAAAGAGGCACACTTATCCACTGTTGGTGGGAATGTCAAATGGTGCAACCACTGTGGAAAACAGTTTGGCGGTTCCTCAAAAAGCTGAATATAGAATTGCCATACGACCCAGCAATACCATTGCTGGGAATCTACTCAAAGGAATTAAGGGCA
This sequence comes from Tamandua tetradactyla, assembly GCF_023851605.1. Taxonomy (NCBI): domain Eukaryota; kingdom Metazoa; phylum Chordata; class Mammalia; order Pilosa; family Myrmecophagidae; genus Tamandua; species Tamandua tetradactyla. Next base: position 17,900,300 of record NC_135327.1, on the reverse strand, counting down.
AAAACTCAAACAGACATTTGCACACCAATGTTTATAGCAGCGTTATTTACAATTGCAAAGAGATGGAAACAGCCAAAATGTCCATCAACAGACGAGTGGCTAAACAAACTGTGGTATATACATACGATGGAATATTATGCAGCTTTAAGGCAGGATAAACTTATGAAGCATGTAATAACATGGATGGACCTAGAGAACATTATGCTGAGTGAGTCTAGCCAAAAACTAAAAGACAAATACTGTATGGTCCCAATGATGTGAATCGACACTCGAGAATAAACTTGGAATATGTCATTGGTAACAGAGTTCAGCAGGAGTTAGAAACAGGGTAAGATAATGGGTAATTGGAGCTGATGGAATACAGACTGTGCAATAGGACTAGATACAAAAACTCAAAAATGGACAGCACAATAATACCTAATTGTAAAGTAATCATGTTAAAATACTGAACGAAGCTGCATCCAAGCGATAGGTTCTTGTTTTGTTTTGTTTTGTTTGTTTTGTTCTTATTATTACTTTTATTTTTTTCTCTATATTAACATTCTATATTTTTTTCTGTTATACTGCTAGTTCTTCTAAACCGATGCAAATGTACTAAGAAACAATGATCATGCATCTATGTGATGATGTTAAGAATTACTGATTGCATATGTAGAATGGTATGATGTCTAAAAAAAAAAAAAAAAAAAAAATGGTCAGCACAATACTGCCTAACTGTAATGTAATTATGTTGGAACGCTGAATGAAGCTGCATCTGATCTATAGTTTTTTTTTGTTTTTTTTTTCTTTCTCTTATATATTTTTGTACTTTTTATTCTTATTTGTGTTTTCTCTGTGTTATCACTCTATTTCTTTTTCTGTTGTCGTGCTATTTCTTTCTCTAAATCGATGCATATGTACTGAGAAATGATGACCATACACCTATGTGATGATATTAAGAATTACTGATTGCATATGTAGAATGGATTGATCTCTAATGTTGTGTTAGTTAATTTTTTTTAATAAAAAAAAAAATACAAAAAAAAAAAAAAAGAAGTGAAAGCAATCTCCAGAATAAACTAATTAAGGTAATTAAATGCCTAGACGCCAGCAAAAAAATAACAAATCACACTAGGAAAATTGAAGATATGGCCCAGTCAAAGGAACAAACCAACAATTCAAATGACATACAGGAGCTGAAACAATTAATTCAGAATGTACGAACAGACATGGAAAACCTCCTCAAAAACCAAATCAATGAATTTGATGGAGGATATAAAGAAGTCAAGGAAAGAACAAAAAGAAGAAACTCAAAGTTTGAAAAGACAAATCACAGAACTTATGGGAATGAAAGACACCATAGAAGAGATGAAAAAAACAATGGAAACCTACAATGGTAGATTTCGAGAGACAGAACATAGGATTTCTAAACTGGAGGATGGAATATCTGAAATCTGACAAGAAACAGAAACTATAGGGAAAAAAATGGAAAAATATGAGCAGGGACTCAGGGAATTGAAAGACAATATGAAGCGCACGAATATACGTGTTGTGGGTGTCCCAGAAGGAGAAGAAAAGGGAAAAGGAGGAGAAAAACTAATGGAGGAAATTATCACTGAAAATTTCCAAACTCTTATGAAAGACTTAAAATTACAGATCCAAGAAGTGCAGCATACCCCAAAGAGAATAGATCCAAATAGACATACTCCAAGACATTTAATAATCAGAATGTCAGAGGTCAAAGATTAAGAGAGGATCTTGAAAGCAGCAAGAGAAAAGCAATGCATCACATACAAGGGAAGCCCAATAAGACTATGCGCAGATCTCTCAGCAGAAACCATGGAGGCGAGAAGACAGTGGGAAAATATATTTAAATTATTAAAAGAGAAAAACTGCCAACCAAGAATTCTATATCCAGCAAAATTGCCCTTCAAAAATGAGGGAGAAATTAAAACACTTTCAGACAAAAAATCACTGAGAGAATTTGTGACCAAGAAACCAGCTCTGCAAGAAATACTAAAGGGAATGCTAGAGACAGATACAAAGACAGAAGAGAGAGGTGTGGAGAAGAGTGTAGAAAGGAAGACTATGAGTAAAGGTAAAAAGAAGGAAAATTAGATATGACATATAAAATCCAGAAGGCAAAATAGTAGAAGAAAGTACTACCCATGCAGTAATAACACTGAATGTTAATGGAATAAACTCTCCAATCAAAAGACATAGTCTGGCAGAATGGATTAAAAAACAAAACCCATCTATATGCTGTCTCTACTCAAAGGGCACGAGCCCAAGGACACAAATGGACATTTACACACCAATGTTTATAGCAGCATTATTAACAATTACCAAGAGATGGAAACAGCCAAAATGTCCATCAACAGACAGTTGGCTAAACAAACTGTGACATTTACATAAGATGGAATATTATGCAACTGTAAGACAGAATAAAGTTATGAAGTATGTAACAACATGAATGGATCTTAAGGACATTATGCTGAGTGAGATTAGCCAGAAACAAAAGGACAAATACTGTACGGTCTCACTGATATGAACTGACATTAGTGAATAAACTTGGAATATTTCCTTGGTAACAGAGACCATCAGGAGATAGAAATAGGGTAAGATACTGGGTAATTGGAGCTGAAGGGACATAGATTGTGCAACAGGACTGAATATAAAAACTCAGAAATGGACAGCACAATATTACCTAACTGTAATACACATATGTTAAAACACTGAATGAAACTGCATATGAGAATGATAGAGGGAGGAGGGCTGAGGCATAAATGAAATCACAAAGAAAGATAGACGATAAAGAATGAGATGGTGTAATCTAGGAATGCCTAGAGTGTATAATGATAGTGACTAAATGTACAAATTTAAAAATGTTTTTGCATGAGGAAGAACTAAAGAATGTTATTACTGCAGTGTGCTGAAAATAGATGGTACTTAATATTTTAAAATTTCAACTAATGTGTGAGACTAAAGCAAAAAATGTTTATTTGGTACAAATCTATACTTTAACTAGTGCATCTCCTAATATAACTTATGTAGATATTTGATTGAACACCTTAAGTACATGGAACTTTGTATGGGACATGAGATTTTGTTGGTTTGTCCAGGTGATGTCCTGATGAATCCCAAAGTGATTTGATCAGTGAGTGGAAACGTATTTACAAAGTCCCCTTCGGGGAATGGTGAGAATGGGGGAAAACTCAACTTCCCCAATTTGAATTCTTGATATTCTCATAAGCAGTGTGGACAACCAAAGCTATAGGCTGAGCCCCCAGTCTTGGGGTTTGTTCATACGAAACTTAACCCCACAGGGGCTAGGTCAAGCCTACTTAAAATTAAGCCTAAGAGTCACCCCCAAGAGAACCTCTTTCGTTGCTCAGATGTGGCCTCTCTCTCCGGCCAACACAGCAAGCAGACTCACCACTGTCCCCCTGTCTACGTCGGACATGACTACCAGGGGTGTGGATCTTCCTGGCAGCGTGGAACAGAAATCCCAGAATGAGCTGAGATTCAGCATCAAGGGATTGAGAAAAACTTTAGAATGAGCTGAGACCCAGCATCAAGGGATTGAGAAAACCTTCTCGACCAAAAGGGGGAAGAGTGAAATGAGACAAAGTGTCAATGGCTGAGAGATTCCAAACAGAGTCGAGAGGTTATCCTGGAGGTTATTCTTATGCATTAAGTAGATATCACCTTGTTATCCAAGATGTCGTGGAGAGGCTGGAGGGAACTGCCTGAAAATGTAGAGCTGTGTTCCAGTAGCCATGTTTCTTGATGATGATTGAACAATGATAAAGCTTTCACAATGTGACTCTGTGATTGTGAAAACCTTGTGTCTGATGCTCCTTTTATCTACCTTGTCAACAGAAGAGTATAACATACGGAATAAAAATTAAATAATAGGGGGAACAAATGTTAAAATAGATTTAGTTTGAAATGCTAGTGATCAATGAAAGGGATCAGTAAGGGGTATGGCATGTAAATTTTTTTTTCTTCTGTTTGTTATATTTTTCTGTTGTCTTTTTATTTCTTTTTCTGAATTGATACTAATGTTCTGGGAAATGATCATGATGATGAATATGCAACTATGTGATGCTACTGTGAATTGCTGAGTGTATGTGTTGGGAATGTTTGTGTTTCTTGTATTTTTTTTTATTAATAAAAAATTTTTTAAAAAAAGATTATTCAACGCAACAACAAAAAGACAGACAACACAATTACAAAATGGGCAAAAGACTTGAACAGACACTTCTCAGAAGAGGAAATACCAATAGCCAAAAAGCACATGAAAAGATGCTCAACTTCCCTGGCTATTAGGGAAATGCAAATCAAAACCACAATGAGATATCATCTCACACCCATCAGAATGGCCATTATCAATAAAACAGAAAATGACAAGTGCTGGAGAGGATGTGGAGAAAGAGGCCATTTATCCACTGTTGGTAGAATGTTAAATGGTACAACCGCTGTGGAAGGCAGTTTGGCGTTTCTTCAGGAAGCTAAGTACAGAATTGCCATATGACCTGGCAATACAATTGCTAGGCATCTACTCAGAGGACATGAGGGCAAGGACTCAAACGGACATTTGCACACCAATGTTTACAGCAGCATTATTTATAATTGCCAAGAGATGGAAATAGTCCAAATGTCCATCAACAGACGAGTGGCTAAACAAGCTGTGGTATATACGTACGATGGAATATTATGCAGCTGTAAGACAATCAAGTTATGAAGTACATAACAACATGGCTGGACCTTACGAACATTATGCTGCATGAGATTAGCCAGAAACAAAAGGACAAATTCTGTATGGTCTCACTGATATGAACTAACATTAATGAATGAACTTGGAGAATTTTAGTTAAGAACAGAGACAAACAGGAGATAGAAACAGGGCAGATTTTGGGTAACTGGGACTGAAGGGATACAGACCGTGCAACGGGACTGATTGTAAAAATTCAGAATGGATAGCACAATACTACCTAACCATAATACAATAATATTAGAGCACTTAATGGAGCTGAATGTGCAAATGATAGAGGGAGGACGGCTGGGGGCACAAATGAAATCAGAAGGAAAGAGAGAATAAAATCTGAGATGGCATAATCTAGGGATGCCTGGAGTATATAATGATAGTGACTAAATGTACAAATTTAAAAATGTTTTTGCATGAGGAAGAACAAAGGAATGTCAATACTGCAGGGTGCTGAAAATGGACGGTAATCAATATTTTAAAATTTTGATTTATGTGTGAAACTAAAGCACAAAATGTTTATTTGGTACAAAATTTATATTTTGATTAGTGCCGTTCTTAATATAACTTATATGGACAGCTTAACTGAACACCATAAGTACACAGAACCTTGGGTAGGACATGAGATTTTGTAGGTTTGTCCAGAGTGAACGCCTCGATAAATTCCAGAAGGATTTGAATAGTGAATAAAAAAGTATTTGCAAAGTCCCCTTGGGGGAATGGTGAGAAAGGGGGGAAATTCAACTTCCCCAAGTGGAGAATACTTGATAGTCTCACAAGTAGTGGGGACAATCAAAGCAATAGGGTGAGTCCCCAATATTGGGGTTTGTTCATATGAAACTTAACCCTGCAAAGGGTAGGGTAAGCCTACTTAAAATTAGGCCTAAGAGTCACCCCCAAGAGAACCTCTTTTGTTGCTCAGATGTGGCCTCTCTCTCTCAGCCACAGACAAGCAAACTCACTGTGCTCCCCTTCTCTACGTGGGACATAACTCCCAGGGGTGTGGACCTTTCTGGCAATGTGGGACAGAAATCTTAGAATGAGCTAGGACTCAACACCAAGAGATTGAGAAAATCTTCTCAATTGAAAGGGGGAAGAGAGAAAGGAGACAAAATAAAGTGTCAACGGCTGAGAGATTCCAAAGAGAGTTGAGAGGTTATCTTGGAGGTTATTCTTATTCATTAAATAGTTATCACCGTTTTAGTTAAGGTGTAACAAAGAGGCTGGAGGGAACTGCCTAAAAATGTAGAGCTGTGTTCCTGTAGCCATGTTTCTTGCAGATGATTGCACAATTATATAGCTTTCACAATGTCACTGTGTGATAATGAAACCTTGTGTCTGATGCTTCTTTCATCTACCCTATGGACAGATCAGTAAAACATACAGATTAAAAATAAATAAATAATAGGGGGAACAAATGTTAAAACAGATTTAGTAGATTGAAATGTTAGCAATCAATGAAAGGGAGGGGTAAAGGGTATGGTGCGTATGAATCTTTTCCTGCTTTCTTATTTCTTTTTCTGAATTGATGCAAATGTTCTAAGAAATGATTATGATGATGAATATACAACTATGTGATGAAGAAAACAAAAAACTCACAGTCATAAATACCCCTATTAGGAAAAAAAGTGACTGAAAACAAGGAAGTTAAACATTTACCTCAAAAGGTTAAGAAGGAAAAAAGAACATTAAAGTGAATGGAAAGAAAGCAAAATGAAGGAATTAATATAGATTAAAGCAGAAACCAGAAAAACAATATAAGTAAACCTAAAAGTTGATAAATTGGGGGGAAAAAATCAAATTAAATCACTAATCTAAGAAAAAGATAAGAATGACCAAATATTTAAGAGAGAAATAGCCACAGAAACAAAGGATCACAAAAGCCTATTATTCTCATGTCTGTGGGAATAGCTAAAGCTCCTGCATGCGCCAAGTACTGTTACTACAATAAACCCTTTAAAGAGCAGATGATAATACGGCAGAAACAGGAGGCACTCTGATAGTGTTAAAGAGTCTCAAAACAGACAATTTTTGTTATAGTCAGTCTAAACTTCTGTCTAAATCACTACCAAGGTTTTCCTCAGCAAGGCAACCAAGAATCTCAAGAAGTTTGAAAATTTCAACTTCTCTGTGAGACCAAAAGGAGAGATGTTTATTTGGTGTAAAATTTATATTTGGGGTGTGCATTACCTAATTTAAATACTATGGTCAGTTTAGTTGAACACCATAAATATATGGAATCTTGAATAGGGCACGAGATCTTTTTGGCTTTCCAGGTTAGTGTGATGCCCCAATATATCCCAGAGTAATTTAGGCAGTGAATAAGGAAGTATTTGCAAGGTGCCCTTGGGGAACTGGGGAGAAAGGAAGAAATACTCAATTTCCCCATTTGGAGACTTTCTGATATTCTTGCAAGCAGTGGGGAATAGCACGAGCCTTCGATCTTGGAGTTCACCCCTATGAAACTTATTCCTGGAAAGAACAGGCTAAGTACTTATAATTAGGCCTAAAAGTCACCCCCAGAGAACCTCTTCTGTTGCTCAGATGTGGCCTCTTTCTCTAAGCCAATGCAGCAAATGAACACACAGCCCTCCCCCACTACATGGGACACGACTCCGAGGGGTATAAATCTCCCTGGCAACATGGGACAGAAATCCTGGGATGAGCTGGGACCTGGCATCAAGGGACTGAGAAAGCCTTCTTGACCAAAAGGGGGAAGAGAGAAATGAGACACAATAAAGTTTTAGTGGCTGAGAAATTTCAAAAAGAGTCGAGAGTTTATCCTGGAGGTTATTCTCCCACGTTATATACACATCCCTTATTAATTCATGGTGTATTAGAGTGGCTAGAGGGAGGTACCTGAAACTGCTGAGCTGTCTTCCAGTAGCCATGATTTTTGAAGATGAGTGCATAACAATACGGCTTTTACAACATGACTGTGAGACCGTGAAAACCTTGTGTCAGATGTTCCTTTTAGTGAGGTATGTACAGATGAGTAAGAAATAAGAAATATGGATAAAAAATAAACAAATAATGGGGGGGACAAAGGTTAAAAGAAATTTGGTATATGGAAATACTAGTGATCAATGAGAGGAAAGGGTAAGGGGTATGGTATGTATGAGTTTCTTCTTTTTATTTCTTTTTCTAGAGTGATGCAAATGTTCTAAAAAATGATCATGGTGAAAAAAAAGATCATGGTGATGAATACACAACTGTGTGATGATATTGTGAGCCGCTGATTGTACTCCATGTATGGAATGTATGTATGTTAAGATTTATGAATAAAAATATTTAAAAAGAAAGATTCCATGTACTTATGGTATTCAACTTCACTGACCACACAAGTTAAATCAGATAATGCGCTATGCAAAATATAAAATTTGCACCAAATAAACATCTCTCCCTTCCATCTCACAAAGAAGTTGAAGTTTTAAAATATGGATGATATCCTTTACCCTGTATTCTACTCCAGATCAGCTTCCTTCACATCTCTAGTCAAAGTCTGATCCATTTTTCAACTTTTTAACAGCTCCTGTATCGGGTACTGCTATCACAGCTTTAGAGCTCTAACCCTAAGTCTCAGGTGTCACACAAATACCTGAAGTTTCTGAGAATGACCAGGTTATACACAAACACCTCAGTATCTCAGAATTTAGAAATAACAGTTACAACTCCCGAATACATGTGACTGCTGTTAAGAGTTTACAATCTAGGACCTTTTACAATAGACCCCAACCTGATAACCCATGCTCTCAACTTCAGTTCACAGGGTATTTATATTATAGTTAGTCCATATGATTGATGTACGATAAAATTTGTCTTTTTGTTTCTGAAATTTCGTTCAACATACAGTCCTTAGGTTCATTCACCTAGTTGCATGCCTATTTCAGTTTGTAAGCTGCTGGAATGCAATATACCATAAACAGAATACTTTTTAAAGGAGGAATTTATTAAGTTGCAAGTTTACAGTTCTAAGGCTATGAAAATGTCCCAATTAAGGCAAGGCTATAAAAACATCCAAATTAAGGCATCCAGGAAATGACACCTTGGTTCAAGGAAGTCGACAATGTTCGGGATTTCTGAGCTGGAAAGGCACATGGCAACATTTGTTAGCTTTCTCTCCAGGCTTTTTCAATGGTTTCCCTGGGGCTCTGTCTGTTCTATTGGCTCTGTTGTTTCTGGAGACTCTAAAGCTTTTTTCCAAAACAGTTCCCTCTTAAAGGGCTCCAATAAGCAACCCCACCTTGAATGGACAGAGACACAACTCCATGGAAACCATCCAATAAAAAATTACCACCCACAATTGGGTGGGGCATATATCCATGGAAACAATAAAATAGATTCCACCCAGCAATACTGAATGAGGATTAAAGGACATGGCTTTTCTGGGGGTACATAATAGCTTCAAATCAGCACAATGCCTCACAACTTCATTCCCTTCTGTGGCCGCTCAGTAGTCCATTGTATGGGTGTATGTATACACCGTAGTTCCCCCTTCCATTCCTCAGCTGTTGTACCCACAGGCTACCTCCGTCCACTGTGAAACTTGAACATGGCTGTCATAAACACCAGTGTGCAAACCTCCCTTTGTATCCCTACATTCAGTTTCTCCAGGTATATACTGAACAACAGGGCTGCAGGAATATATGCCAACCCCACTCCTAGCCTCCTGTGGAACCACCATATTGCCCTCCAAGGGGCTGCACCTCTCAGTTTCCCTGCCAACAAGGAATAAGTACATCTCTTTCACCACATTTTCTCTAGCATTTGTTTCACTCTGTTCATTTTTAAACAGTTTTATTCACACATCATACAATCTAACCTACATCTGCAGATACACCTTCAACACCACAACCTATATGAAGACATTTCTTTTTCTTTCACAAAGAATCCACACCCCTCCCCCATGCCCGTGCCTGCTGACATTTAGTTTTGGCATAACACCTTTGTTACACTCAATGGAAGCATATTTAACGTTATTGACTATAGACCCAAGCTTGCATTTACTGTACTTTATCCCCATATAAGGTCTATTTTCAAAGCCTTGAAATACTGACATTCATTTGTTCTCCCTCATGTAAAAACTTTATTTGTACATTTAATCACTATCATTGTCCACTCTAATAAAAAATTAGTTATAACATCTCTCTATTTATCCTCTATCTTTCCTTCTGGTTTCAGACATGCCCTTAGCCCTTCTCCCTCAATCATACTCATATTCAGCTTCATTCAGTGTACTTATATTATTGTGTGACAATCAGGTAATATTGTGCTGTTTCTGAATTTTTAGTCAGTCCTGTTGTACAATCTGTATTCCTTCAGCACCAAATTCCCAATCTCTACCCTATTTCTATCTCCTGATGACTTCTGTTCTTAACCTCAACTCTTAAAGCTCACTTATCAATGTTAGTTCATATTATTGGGACCATACAGTATTTTTATCCTTTTGTTTCTGGCCAATTTCACTCAGCATAATGTCCTCAGGGTTCATCCACGTTGTTACATACTTCATGGCTTTATTCTGTATTATAGCTGCATAACAATCCAACATATGTACATACTACAACTTGTTTAGCCACTTGTCCACTGATGGATATTTGGGCTGTTTCCATCTCTTGCCAACCGTAAATAATGTTGCTATAAACACTGCTGTGCAAATGTTCGATTGTGTCCTTACCTTCAGTTCCTCTGAATACATACCTAGTAATAGGATCATTGGATCATACAACAATTCTATCCTTAGTTTCTTGAGGAACCACAAACTGCCTTCCAGAGCGCTGTACCATTTTTACATTCGCACTAACAGTGTGTAAGTGTTTCTCTTTCTCCACATCCTCTCCAGCATTTGTCATTTTGTTTTTTTTATAATGGCCATTCTAGTATGTGTCAGATAATATCTCATTGTGGTTTTGGTTTGCATTTGCCTGATAGCCAGGGAAGTTGAGCATCTTTTCATGTGCCTTTTAGCCGTTTGTATTTCCTCTTCTGAGAAGTGTCTGTTCATGTCTTTTGTTCATTTTTCAATTAATTGTGTTGTTTGTCTTTTTGTTGTTGAGCTGTAGAATCTTTTTTAAACATTCTGGATACTAAACCCTTATCTGATTATGTGGTTTCCAAATATCGTTTCCCATTGCATAAGCTGCCTCTTTGTTTACCTGACAAAGTTCTTTGATGCACAGAAGTATTTAATTTTGAGGAGTTCCCATTTATCTATTTCTTTTTCAGTGGTCATGCTTTGGGTGTTACGGTCTAGGAAACCCCCTCCTATTACAAGATTTATAAGATATTACCCTATATTTTCTTCTGAAAGTTTTATGGTCTTAGCTCCAATGTTCAGGTCTTTGATCCATTTTGAGTTAATTTTTGTATAGGGTGTGAGATATGGATCCTCTTTCATTCTTTTGCATATGGATATCCAGTTTCCCAAACAACATTTATTGAAGAGGCTGCTCTGTCCCTAGTGGACTGGCTTGACTGCCCCATCAAGATCAATTGTCCATAGATAAAGGGGTCTATTTCTGAACACTCTAATCGCCTCCATTGGTCAGTGCTCTAGTTTGCCAGCTGCCAGAATGCAATAAATCAGAAACGGAATGGCTTTTAAAAAGGGGAATTTAATAAGTTGCTAGTTTACAGTTGTAAGGCTAAGAAAGTGTCCCAATTAAAACAAGTCTATAGAAATATCCAATCTAAGGCATACAGGGAAAGATACCTAGGTTCAAGAAGGCTAATGATGGTCAAGGTTTCTCTCTCAGCTAGAAAGGCACATGGCGATGTCTGCTAGCTTTGTCTCCAGCTCCCTGGGAGGAATTTTCCCTCATCTCCAAAAGTTGCTGGCTGGTGGACTCTGCTTCGTGGTTCTGCAGCATTCTCAGCTCTCTCAGAATCTAGTGGCTTCCTCTCTTGTTGTTCTCTAGCTCTTTCCAAAGTACTTCTTCCTTTAAAGGATTCCAATAAAACCAATCAAGACCCACCTGGAATGGGTGGAGACAGGTCTTCACCTAATCAAGTTTAATACCCACATTATTTGAGTCACATCTCCATGGAGATAAGCTAATTAAAGTTTCCAACATACAGTATTGAATAGGGATTAGAAGAAACTGTTGTCCCATAAGGTTGATGAGGATTAAAACATGGATTTTCTAGGATACATAAGCCTTTTCAAACTGGCACAGTCAGTATATCTATCTTTATGCCAGTACCATGCGGTTTTGACCACTGTAGCTTCATTATATGCTTTCAAGTCAGGTAGTACGAGACCTCCCATTTCATTTTTCTTTCTCAAGATATATAGCTATTCGGGGCATTCTACCCTTCCAAATAAATTTGGTTATTGGTTTTTCTATCTCTGCAAGGTAAGTTGCTGGGATTTTAATTGGTATTGCACTGAATCTATACATCAATTTGGGTAACACTGATATCTTAACTATATTTAGTCTTCCAATCCATGAAAACGGTATACCCTTCTATTTATTTAGGTCTCCCATGATTTCTTTTAGCAATTTCTTGTAGTTTTCTGTATACAGGTCTTTTGAAGCCTTAGTTAAACTGGTTCCTAACTATCTGATACTTTTGTTTGCTACTGTAAATGGATTTTCTTTCTTGATTTCCTCCTCAAATTGCTCATCTCTGGTGAATAGAAACACTACTGATTTGGAGGTACTGATCTTGTAACCTGCCACTCTGCTGTACCCATTTATTAGCTCTAGCTTTGCTGTAGATTTTTCAGGATTTTCAACATATAGTATCATTATCATCTGCAAACAGTGAGAGTTTTATTTCTTCCTTTCCAATTTGTATGCCATTTAGTTCTTTTACTTGTCTAACTGCTCTGGCTATAATTGCCAGCACAATGCTGAATAACAATGGTGACAGTGGCATCCTTGTTTGTTCCTCATCTTAGAGGGAAAATTTTCAGTCTTTTCCCAATGAGGATGATGTTAACTGTAGATTTTTCATATATTTCCTTTATCATGTTGAGGAACTTCCCTTCTATTATTATCCTTTGAAGTGTTTTCATCAAGAAAGGATGTTGAATTTTGTCAAATACCTTTATATTTGGGTCTAAAATACATCTCCTGTTGATAGCATATAGATGGGTCCTGTTTTTAATCCATTCTGCCAGTCTATATACTCATACACTGCCTAAATAAATACAAATCACCCTTAAACACAAGATGTTCAGCCCTACTCAGAAGAAGGAAAAAAAATTTTTTACTCATCAGATTAGCAAAAATCCAAGATTTTTATAACACACTATCTTAGTAAGGTTGTGGGAAAATAGGCAGTCTTCGATTATTGCTGGTGGTAATACAAACTAGTATAATCCCAATTAAGCATTACTTATCAAAAGTACAATTCCATATACCTTTAATCCAGCAACCCCAGGTTTTGGATACTGATCCTACAGATACACTTGCCCCCATACAAGATGATATATGTACAAAGTTATACACTACACAAATAATTGAACTAACAAAAGACTGGAAATTATCCAGACATGTATCATTATGGACTGATCAAATAAATTACGATACATCCATAAAAATGAAATGCCGCTATACAAAATACGGATGTTCTCTACAAACAATATGGAATGATCTCAAGATATATTATTGAGAGAAAAAAATCAAGGCATAAAACACTAAAAATGGTATGCTAGCATGCTTTTTGTGGAAAAGGGAAGAAAAAATTTTTATAGGTGCTAGCATTTGCATTAAGCACACTAGAAGGCAACACTATACAAGAGACCAATAAAAATTATTATCTTCAAGGTGATTTTCAAAAAATCGTGCTGTACCAGAAATAAGGAAGCACTTTGACTTCTAGGGAACGTGTCAGAAGAACCCAGAAGGTCAGTTTAAGGAGTCACAAGAACAAAAGAACCACTGGCCAAATTTGAGTATCAAAAGGAATAATGAGTAAAGCTGATTACAATATCATGAATAAACAAAAATCCATGAATCCATAGAAATAACCCCAAGATAGAGAGTGAAAAAAATCTATCATTTGCACACGCCCCCTCCCCCCCGCCAAAAAAAAAAAAAGAGCTCACAAAATATCAGGCACAATTAGTGAAAAGATAGCAACAATTTTTCTCATGAAACTTATAAATTTCAAGGATAAAGAAAATATCCTAAAAACCTTCCAGGAATGAAAAAACAGGCCAGCTACAGAGAAAGAGAAATCAAGTTGGCCAAAGACTTTTGCTTTGTAAGGCCAGAAAAAAATGGTAAAACAGTTAAGAATTAAGAGGGGGAATTAATGTGACCTAATAATTCCATCCTTCTCCCTGAGCTAAGTGTCATTCAAATGTGAAATCAACATAAAGATATTTCCAGAGGAAACTATACCAATCAAGTACTTTTCAACAAAATGTTGTTTGAATAATTAACCAAAAATAAAGACCTCGAGAATGGGAAGGGTGAGATGAAACCAAGTATAGGGTTAGGTCTAAATAATTGTTGGAAATAATATGATTATAAAACCAAACGCAGGGGGTGCAAGGGTAGCTCCAAGGTAGAATTCTTGCCTGCTATGTGGGAGACCCAGGTTTGATTCCCAGCCCATGCACTCCGCACTCCCATCCACCCCCAAAATTCAACAAATGGTGCTGCAATGACAGGACAGTCACATGGAAAAAGAATGAAATGTAACCCCCACCATACAGCACTGTGATGTCTTATTTTCAATGAGGTGCTACGTTAGCTTGCAAGTTGCTGGAATGCAATATATCAGAACTGGAATGGCTTTTTAAAAGGGAATTAAATAAGTTACAAGTTTACAGTTCCAAAGGAGGTGAAAGTGTCCAAATAAAGGCACCAACAAGAGGTTACCTTCACTCAAGAAAGGCCAATGGATCAGGAACACCTCTGTCAGCTGGGTAGTCACACGGCTGGCATCTGCTGCTCCTTTGCTCCTGGGCTCTGCTGCTTTCAGCCTCTGTTCCTGTGGGAGTTCCTCACTTTACCTCTCTGGGGCTGGCTTACATCTCTTGGCTTTCCTTGGCTCTCTCTAGGTTCTGGCTTACTTCACACCTCATGGCAAGATCAGCTGGGCTCCAAGCATCTCCAAACATCCATGTCTCTGTTCACCATGTGTCCCCATCTGTCAGCTTTGTTGTGAAGTTTCTGTCAGCTCTGAGGCATTTGTCATTTCTGTCAGCTCTCAAATTTCTCTCCAAAATGTTTCCTCTTTTAAGAGATTCCAGTAACCTAATCAAGACCCACCTGGAATGGGTGGAGTCACATCTCCATTTAATCACTGGGTACACAACACCTCTATGGAGATAATCTAATCAAAGGTTTCCAGCCTACAGCACTGAATCAGGATTAAAAGAAATAGCTACTTCCACAAAATGGAATCAGAATTACGACATGGCTTTTCTGGAGTACATAATACTTGCAAATAGGCACAGATGCCTTTCTTAACTGACCAAATGCTGCCTTGTTGGCCCCCAAATCAATAAGTGTGTTAAAAGATTGTTTAAAAAAAAAGAAAAGTTATAAAAGAACATGTAAAATGTTGTAAGATCCAACCAACATCAAACATTTTGGGGAGACTGGGGAAATTCTTAATCTGCACTAGATTTTAGATAATACTAAAATTATTAATTTTCTTAGAAGTAATAATAATATTGTGATTTCTGTAAGACAATGTCCTTACCTTTTAGATATGAAAATTGAAGAATTCTGAAGTGAAATGACTTGATATCTGAGATTAGCTCTAAAATATTTCAGTAAAAGAAAAAAGCCCATGAAGTACATATAGCAACATAATTTTTGTTAAATCTAGATGCTGAATATATGTGGATTTTCCACCATTCACTCAGTTTTTGAATATTTAAATTTCTTAATCAAAAGAAAAGGTGCAATTTTCTCAACATAATAAATAGGAGAAAAGGCCAATTAAAAACTGAGCATAAGCATTTTTCAAGACAAAGGGAAAAAAGTCTCTGGAAAAGCTGGAAAAATACTTCACCAAAATGTTTATAATACTATCTCTGGGTGGTGAGACTGTGGATGACACTTTTTCTTCATTTTATTATTCATTATTTTTTTTGGTAGCAGCTTTATTAATATAATTCACATACAAACCACTTCACAATTTAGAGTGCATAATTCAGTGTTTTTAGTACAGTCACAATTGCACAATCATCACTATAATCAATTTCAGATTGGGTCATCACCCCCTATACACAAAAAAAACAGTTACTTCTATTTCCCTCCACCACCACATCCCAAGCTGTAGGCAACCACCAGTTTACATGGCTTTTATGGAGTACATAATACTTTCAAATCAGCACAGATGTCAATCTACAGATTTGCCAGTTCTGTCAATCCAGAGATTTGCCAATTCTGGATATTTCATAAACAGAAATCACATAATATGTGGCCTTTAGTGTCTGGCTTTTTTTACTTACAATGCTTTCAAAGATTATCCATGCTCCATGTTATAGCATATATCGTTACCTCATTCTGGGGGCGGGGGTATTTTTTTGTTTTGTTTTTTAAATTTTATTTACTTTCCTACTTAAAAGTTTTGTTACTGTTCTTCATTCCCTGTTTTCTTTTTGCTTCGGCAGGCACGGGGAATTGAACCTGGGTCTCTCGTATGGCAAGCAAGAACTCTGCTACTGTGCCACCATCACCCACCCTCCTCATTCCTTTTTATGGCCAAATAGTATTCCTTTACATGGATATACCATATATTTAGCATCATCAATTAATGGACATTTCTACTTTTTGGCTACTATGAATAGTGCTCACAAGTCTTTGTGAGGACATACATTTTCATTTCTCTTAGGTATATACCTAGGAGTGAAACTGCTGGGTCATATGGTAACTCTATATTTAATCTTGTAAGGAACTGTCAGATTGTTTCCAAAGGGGCTGTACCATCATTCCTACCATCAGTGTACAAGTATTCAAATTTCTCCACATCCTCATCAACATTATCATTGCCATCCTAGTGGGTATGAGTGCTATCATTGTGGTTTTGATTTGCATTTCCCTGACAGCTAATGATGCTGAACATTTCTGGGGGTGTTTGTTAGTAATCTGTGAATCTTCTTCAGAAAAATGTCTAGTCAAATCCGTTGCCAATTCTTTAACTGTTTTGCCTTTTTATTATTGATACATCTATTATTATAAAAGCACTTTACAGTATGTACAAATCTCTTATCAGATATATGATTTGCAAACACTGTCTTCAATTTGTGGGGTTTTGTGAGTGACTTTTCTTCTATTTATTTAGTTTTCTTTTGATAGTTCGTTAATGTGTTGTACCATACTTCTTTCTAGGAGGATAATTTCATTTTATAGTTTGTCTATAATATAGACAAGATGGCTAATTATTTGGAAATGTTTTTATTAAATTCTCACTTCTCGATGAATACTAAAAAAAAGTCTGATTAGAGAGTTAAATACAAAAGATCAAATAATAATACTATAATAATATGCTAGTTATATGTTGAAACATTTATCAGTTCACGAACTATGGAAGAACTAAAGCAAAATATAGATTTGAATTCATAACTATGTTATTATTTAAAAATTTTTTTCAGGTCAAACTATACACAGAAATAAAAAGGTAAAATACAAATTGGGAATTATATTTGTAAATCACTAAAGGTTAATAAACTTAATACTAAAAGCATTCTTAAAATTAAGGAGAGGAAGATGGCAGAACAGGAAGTTCCATGAATCAGTCCCTCCACGAAAACAACTATTGAACTAACAGGAATTGTCTGAATCAACTACTTTGAAACTCTGGAGTCTATAGTGGAATACTGTGCAGATTCCAGGGAAGAGCTGAGGGAAGAGGCTGCTAAACTTTGGTAACTGTAAGAAAATCAAGTTTAGCTTTCACACAGATGGTGCAGGAAAGGGCTGTAGAATAACTCAAACCGGTTTTACAAGCAGGGAAGGAGAGCACTGCTGACGTAAGCCTAGAATTGGCACCAAACAGGTAGAAACAAGTTTAAATAAGTAACGGCCAGGGTCACTGAAACATAAAATGTCATCAGAAGTGGGAACTTCTGCTGGAAATTTGAATTACACTATCCAGATAGGCTGTAACCTCTGGAGTATCCAATCAGCAGAGAAACAGAGGAGGGTTTGTGAGCTAGGCACAGGTATAATCATTTTGGCATTCTATTGTTTTGTGCACCAGCCACCATTTTGTGTTTGGCTGGGCACCAGTTCCTGC
Organism: Tamandua tetradactyla; assembly: GCF_023851605.1. Lineage (NCBI taxonomy): Eukaryota > Metazoa > Chordata > Mammalia > Pilosa > Myrmecophagidae > Tamandua > Tamandua tetradactyla. The sequence goes on along the minus strand of NC_135327.1, from coordinate 17,882,344 downwards.
AAGATAATGAATAAATTCTTTTCTTCTCCACAATCAGGTGAGCATTTATTCACTTTCAAGTTCAGTGTTTTTTTCTAACAGTATCAGTGAATTTCACATTCCATGCAGTGGCTGCCATCTTCCAACCTCCAAAACAATAGCAGGAAGGAGGGAAGTGCAGCCAGGGCCCCTGGTACACCTACTTGTGCCAGGGTGGGCCATATGGACCAAGTCCTCCAAAGAGTCTGCTCATCAATCGCAGCTTTTGACCAGCTACCTCAGATTGCTGTGGTGGCCATCTCTGAGGGGGAAAGCAGCAGAGTAGTCTTAAAGAGGTAGCCCTTCCCTCTTTCTCTTTCCATTACCGGTTTGTGAGCAAAAACAATTTGGAAACATCAGATTGATGGCTCCAGCCCTCAACAATAACAAAATCTAACAATACCTGAGGAGTAGGAGAAATAGTCTCCAGAGTTATAACAATGTAATTCTCAGAACATCCACTTTGCAACAAAAAGTTACAGAACACACAAGGAATCATTTAAAATGATGTGTTTTATAGTATGTAAATTACACATACAAGATTGGTGAAGATACACTGCCCAAGAAGGGTGAAATTCATGGAGATTCATCTCAGCATTCTAGTTTTGCATTTGTCCCATAATTTCTATAATAAGAAATTTAAAAATACACCTGTATACAAACACTAATACAGGGAAAGGCCTTAACTGAATCTTTCCCAAAAATATTCAGAAAATATTTTCATTGTGGGAATGACCTCTATTCTTGTAGGGGAAAGAGGCTAATGTGAAAAAGAAGGAAAAAAGAGATGCTTTGATTAAGGCAAGGTAGACATCTCACAAGTCACTTTTTTTTTTACTTGTAATATCCCTAATCTAGTCCTATCTGGCACTAGACCATGTCCTCTGAGGGAGACACACTTCTAAGATGGTCCACAGTGATTCAGACTCCTGGGATTCACACCCTCGTGTAATCTCCCCCTGAGTGTGTGCTGGCTTAATGACGTGCTTCTAACCAACAGAATATGGCAAAGGTGATCAGATGCCACTTTCATAATTAGGTTATAAAACTATAACTTCTGTTTTGTTATCAGACTCCCTCTACCCTCTTTTCATGTTGGAAAGGCCCATACATGATTCAAACCCAGGTAGTCAGATTCTAGAGTCTGGGCTCCTCACAATTATAACACCCTACAACCTCAAACAACATGAATATTAGGTAAAAGCATATTCTCAGTTCACCAGCGACTGATAGGTTCATTCACTCATTCAACAAATATTTAAGCATCCAATATGTCAGGTGTTATTCTAAATGGTAAAGATACAATGGTGAAGAAAATACAGACACAGTACCTGCTTTTATGGCACTTACATTCCCCTAAGAACACATACAAGTTTAAAGCACAACATTCTTTTTTTTCTTTTAGATTTGGAATTCAATTTATGGCCACATTGTTTTATGCCAGACTCATATGCAAAATTTTGCCAGGTATTGACACAAACTTTCTTCTAAAGTTCAAAAGATTCACTTTTATCTTACAAAGTATCTGAAATAAAGTATATTTAGTTGACATTTCAGTTGCATTTTTAATATCATCAACTTAGAGATATTATAAAATTATTGCTATTTTGTAGCATGAGTAAATATTATATAAAGATGCATATATAAAAATGGCAGCCTATACATTTTTTCTTTTTTGATAATTTTTTTGTTAGAGTTGCAGGTTTATGAAATATCAAACACAAAATATACAAAACACAGAGTTTCCAAATACCACCTAAGTATAGGTATTATTACAACCTAAGTGTAGTATTCTTGAATCAAAATATATATATACTCTTATTTATATACTTATCTAAACATTTATCCAAATTATGTATCAAAAAAAAGTCACAAGCTGCATAATGACCAGTTTTGCTTTTATTGGTTGGAGCAGTAGCTCCCAGACTTGTCTGCATATTGGAATTATCTAGAGATCCTTGAAAAATTTCAAAATTCATAGCTATACCACAGGCCAATTAAATCACAACCAGGCAGGGAAAAGAAGAGGGTAAAGATAACAGTATTTTTCGAAGCTCCAATAGGTAAATCCAAGGTGAAGCAAGTTTGAAATGAAAAACAAAACCAAAAAAAAAAGACAAACTATATACACTTGCCCTTTTCTAAATCGGAGCTCATAAAGTAGTTTTGATATTAAAAAAAAAGTTATGAATTCTGAGAATATTAGAAAGAGAGCCAAGAAATTATTTTCCTTCTTGCATTTATCCATGCTCCATTCCCCTCCAGAATCATGAACAGCTAATAAATTATATTTACTTTTTCACCCTTTCTTGATACATTCTATGGCACCAATAAGGAATTCTGACACATTATATATACTCAACGTAACTGATAAAGTCATGACTCGTCTGCTTTTCTATTAAGCAGATCTTAATTTAGTCAGTTTGGGTCCAACGCACATGCTAAAATGCAGCTTGCTAATGTGAAATACCCTAAAGACATTGAGATCAAAATGTCTTCTTTTCTAAAAAATAAAGTAAGTCCATTTCTTATTCAATCTTTGAGTTGAAACCAAGTCTTTTACAAATCAAACTTGCATTTGTATTCTATAGAATCAACAGACCTGTTTAAGAACTCTCTGACCACTCTCAGAAAAGATAATGAGGGGTTCGATAGGACCCCTTCTCCATTCCTCCAGGACCTAGACGAAAGGAAAAAAAAAAAAAAAAAGCAAAGAGGAAGAAGAGAAACATCAGAAGAAAAGACTATACATAAATCCAGTAAACCTATTCATGTTAAAATTTTAGTGACAATCTGAATTCCTTCTCTCTACCACTGTTTCCACTAATTTTATTCTGGAAAGAACTGTAACAAATATGAGATAACCTACAGTCTAGTCCAGTGGTTTTTAATGAGGAAAGTATACCAGAATCACCAAAGAAACTTTTCCAAACTACCTCAGTAGTGGTAACATTGAGTGTGGTTAATTTTATAATTCATTACCCTTATGACATGTATACTTTTCTTTGCATGTGCTGTGCTTCAATTAACAAATTTAAAAAACAGATGCATGTGTTCTGAGCAGAAACTCTGAAAGATGCCATTAAATAGTAGCAAAAACTGTCAGTCCCACAGTTACACGATTTGCCCCAGGTCACATACACCATTTCATGACATCCTTATAAAATTACTACATGCTTCCTGTTTCTAAGTCCAAAGCTCCTACAGGAAAATTTATGTAAATGTCCAGCCTAATCAGAGAAAATTAGTACCCTCAAAGGACCAATAAAATGCCTGTCAAGGAGACTGGCATTTCAAAGTGTGACAATGCTGGTTTCCTCTTGGTAAGGATAAGAGACGATTTATGGGATGAGAGAATATTAACATTAACATTTAAACTCCAATCTTGACAGCTTAGTCAAAGAAACATAAACTAGTGAACTATGATAAGGTGAGACTCCTGAAAGCAGTGATCCTAACACAAATATAGTTAAGAATTCAACCAAGCATGTTATAAATCATTAGAACCAAGTCAGAAGCTCAGTAAGATTTCTCCCATCTTGTTAATTATAATTACCACAGTAAGTGGATAAAGTAAAATTTAGAGACAACTTACTCTATACATAATGTTCTAACTATGAACACCACCATGTTCTTTGAATCATAACATAGCTAAAGCCAAAAACAGCACAGGGTAGGAGCATCAGTTGTTAAATCCATGCTCTAGATATACAAATAATATTTAAGAAATTTACCAATTCCTACAATCCAGCAACTAACAAAAAATTCCCAAAAGTAACTTGAAGAGTAATTGCAAAGTAAGAACAAGAAGGCCTCTGGATCACTTAATCTAATTCCCTCATGGAACAGATGGGAAAATTAAGGCCCAAGTGAACAATTTGTCCTTGACCTCTTAGTAGTAGGGAAGTCTTTAATTTAATATATAATTCTTCTTTACAAATGAAAGACTTCAGTTTAAAAGCACTAGAAAAGTATGGTATACAATGATAATGAAGTTTGGGGTTGAAAGGGTGGTTCAGTGGTAGAGTTCTCGCCTGCCATTTGGGAGACCTGGGTTTGATTCCCAATCTGTGCACTTCCCAAAAAACAAACAAGCAATGATAATGAAGGGTGTTTTGCCATAAGTCAGTCGGGATGGAAAACAATCTTAAAGAACAATGGTGTTTCTCCTCTGCTAAGTTTCCCTCTGACAGAATGACAGAGTTAAACCACGGGATCTAGATCAGAGAAGTCCTCAGGTCATCATCTTAAGGGCCTGCCAGGGTTTCTTTTCCACTGTCTTACTATATTCATAATGACAATGTTGTCAGGCCTTATTTATTTTACCTTTTTGCTTTACGCTCTATAGTTGTCACTTTCTAAATCAAACATTGACGTCTCAAGATCAGCTTTCACTTTGGTTACCATTTCATCTATTAAACACCATTATCAATGATCCAGATGAATACACCAACTGTGCATAGCAAACCTACAGAAAGAACAATATCAGGTAGATGTACTAACATCCTCAAACACAGGAACAGCATTACAATGACTTGGAACAATTAGAAAAGCATTTCTTCAAATTTCAAAAATACAACATCCCCATTAGGATGAGTACTATTTAAAAGAAACAGAAAATAACATGAGTTGGCAAGGACACAAAAATCTACAACTCTGCTGCACTGCTAGCAAGAATGGAAAAATCTGGCAGATCCTCAAAATGTTAACAAAAGTACCACACGATCCAACAATTTCATTCCTAGATACATACCCCAAAGAACTCAAAGAATTGGTTATACACCAATTTGTTCACAGTAGCATCATTCACAATAGTTAAAAAGGTGGAAATAATTCAAATATCCATCCACAGATGAATGGATAAACAAAAGGTGGTATATTTGTACAATAGCATACTATTCAGCCATAAAACAGAATGAACTTCTGAAACATAACACGGATTACCTTGAAAACACTATGCTGAATGAAATAAGCCAGACACAAAAGGAACAAATATTGTATGATTCCCCTTACATGAAATACCTAGAATAAGCAAATTCATAGAAGCAGAAAGAAGATTAGAGGTTAAGAGGGGCTGGGGGGTGTGGGAGTATAGTGATTTATTGTTTAATGAGTAAAGCTTTTCTGTTTTGAGTGATGACGTTTGCATAATGGGAGAGTAGTGATCAAAGCACAACAGCATAAAAGTAATTAAGCCACTGAACTATACACTTAAAAATGGTTAAAATGGCAAAACTTATGTATATTATCACAATTTTAAAAAGTCACTTAAAAACTATAAAATTTGGCACACTCACCTCCCTCCATCTTGGGTTTGGTGAGTTCTGCCTGGGAGCGTAGAAATAAACCACCACCCCCCTACTTTAAATTTCCTGGTCTACTTTTCTTCTTTCTCACCCTTTTGCCTCCTAAACCTTTCATCTGGTGCCGGAAACCTGTGAGAGGAGCGCGGGTGCTGCCCACCTGGCCAGAGGTGCCCCGGCTTCCTCTCTCCTCTTTTCTCCACATAGCCAGCGACAAGGGATCCTTCGGCCCACCTCTGCATCCACCACAGATTGGGTAAGTCCCTCCCCTCCTAGCCCTGCTGCCGGGTCTCATGGTTCCAAGAGAGCCTGTCCGTTAATTACTCTCCGAAAATCGTGAATTCACGTCAGGTTCTCTTCCAAGGGCTGAGGTGAACAGGGACGCCGGCAAGCCTCATACCCTTCTTCTGGGACTCGAAAAGCTGTGGGGATGCCCCGCTTCTCGTTTCCCTCCCAAATTCAGGTCCAGGACCTGAAAGGGCCTCAAACCAGGGTGAGACGTCCCCTGGGGAGACAAGCCCCGGCTCGTAAGAACTCCGAGGAGGACTTTCTCAGGGCATTGGGACGCCGACACCCCCTGGGCCAGTCCTTTCTCCTTTGAGACCCATCAGTATGGGCAGTAGGTCCTCTCTCATGGGCCTGAGGATGCGACTTTCAATTTTAATATCCTTACGAACCTCCGCAACTTTTGCCAGAGGAATGACAAATGGGCCGAAATTCCTTATGTCCAAGCTTTTTTCCTTCTGTGCTCCTGCCCCTCCCCTTGTATCTTCCTCTTCCTCACTCTACCCTCCCCTCCCTCCAGTGGCACTCCAGTTGCCATCTTGCCTTTCCCTCCCCCCTTCTGCTTCAGCTACATCTCAGTCGCCATCTTCTCCTTCTCTTCCTCCTTCTGTTCTGGTGACGTCCCAGTCGCCATCTTGCCCACCTCTCTCCTCTTCCGCGCCGGCGGCACTCCCGCCGCCATCTTGCCTTTCTCTTCCTCCTTCTCCAACTATCAAACTACCTATAGTAAAGAATTCCAGTATCTAGCTAACGCTTACGACCTCACCTGGCATAACATTAATGTAATCTGCTCTTCTTCCCTAACTACAGATGAAAGAGACCATATTTTCAATGCAGTCAGGGCTCATGCTAACCAGGTGCATATAACCGACCACACCATGCCGGTAGGGGCCAAGGCAGTGCCAGACCAAAAGCCAGGGTGGGAATATCAGGTTGACACTCCAGCGGGGAGGAACGGGTGGGCTAGATGGGACAAAATGCTTACATGCCTCATAGCCAGCATGCAAAAAGCTTCAGATAAAGTAGCAAACTTCCATAAGCTAAGGGAAATTACCCAGGGTCCTGAAGAAAACCTGGCCGCTTTTCTACACCAGCTCACAGAAGCCCTCTCCCTATATACCCGCCTAGACCCCGATTGGGAGGCTGGTAAAACTGCTTTAGTCACACACTTTATATCCCAATCGGCTCCAAATGTAAGGTGTAAACTTAAAAAAATTGAGGATGGTCCTCAGGCCCCTATCCATGACCTGGTAAACATGGACTTTAAAATTTTTAATACTCGTGATAAACTAGAGAAGGCAGAAAAAGAATCCCGGGGCCGCCGAAAGGCGAATTTACAAACCCAATCCCTGATTGTGGCTCTGTGGCTCACTTCAATGGAGGAGAAGCCAGCTACGACTAATCCACCACTAGGAAAGTGCTTCAAATGTGGCCTCGAAGGACACTGGTCCTGTCAGTGCCCCAATCCTCGACTGCCCAAGGGACCATGCCCTCTCTGTGGTACAAAGGGACACTGGAAAAGTGACTGCTCCTTGGCGCCTGGCCGTGGAGGAGCCGTCCTTCCAATCCCTATTCCACTGCTAGCAGTCCTGGGCCTGGCCACCAACGACTGACGACGCCCAGCCTCAGCGACCCCAATCACCCTCGTCAAGCCCAGGGTAACAATCAAGGTAGCGGGTAAGTCCACCTCCTTTTTAGTGGACACAGGGGCCACCTTTTCTGTTCTCCCCTCTTACTCAGGTCAATTCCTTCCTTCCCAGGTCACAGTTATGGGCATAGATGGCCGTCCTTCGCGCCCCTTAACTACTGGACCGCTTACATGTTTAATAGAAGGGTACCCCATTACATATTCTTTCTTAGTAATGTCTTCTTGCCCCGGCCTGCTAATGGGGCAAGATCTTCTTGCCAAATTAAGAGCCTCACAACACTGGATAAAAAAAAAACATCAAATAAAACTTCACAGCAAGTGCCAGACTAACATCACTATCCACAACACCACCCATGCCCCCAAAGGACAATATTTCTGGTGTAATGGAACTCTTACCAAGTGCCTTAACTCCACTGCCCCAGGACCAGGCTTCCTGGTTACTATTGTTCCTCAACTGACCCTCTATGGGGAGTCTGAACTAATTTGGCTACTGCCCTCTCCTTGCTCAAAAAGGGCTACTTTTCTTCCTATCCTAGTAGGCATCAGCCTAACCGCTTTGGTTGCAGCCTCAGCCACAGTGGGAAGGGCACTGGGACATGGTATTTTAACCTCTCAAAACTTTGAGACTCGACTACAGGTAGCCCTGGAATTGACATTAGAATCCCTCTCCTCTCTACAATGCCAACTCACCTCACTAGCCCAGGTAATTCTTCAAAATCGATGGGCCTTAGACCTGCTGACAGCTGAAAAAGGAGGAATGTGTATATTCCTACAAGAGGAATGCTGCTATTACGTCAACGAGTCAGGTCTGATGGAACAAAATATTCAAACCCTAAACAAACTAAGAGATGAACTCTACCACAGAAAGCAAGGAACCAACTCTGCCTTAAACTGGTTTTCTTCTCCCCTGGCAACATGGCTCCTCCTGCTACTAGGACCAGTTATCCTAATCTGTCTCTTTTTTCTCCTAGCTCCCTGCCTCCTCAACTTCCTTCAGGGATGCATGAAGGAACTATCCCAGGTAGCAGTCAACCAAATGCTCCTGCATCATTATCATCACCTGCCCTCCTCACCAAATTCCTACAGCCAGACTCCCCACTCCCCTAGCCATGACAGTTCTGGCCTATAACCCCACGCTGCCGCATTACAGCAGGAAGTAGCCAGAAAGATCTCGGCGCCCTATTATCACAAATAGGGGGAACGGGGAAAGGCACTGCAACTGGAGCTGAAGAGGCTGTGTCACCCTTCCCAACCCGACTTCCGGAACTAATAAACCACCCCTTCCGGATGTTACCTGACCCCCATCCTTAAAAGCTGCCCGCGCTGAAGCCCACATGTGCACTCACCTCCCTCCATCTTGGGTTTGGTGAGTTCTGCCCGAAGCGCAGAAATAACCCCCCCTCCCACTTTAAAAAAAAAAAAAAAACTATAAAATTTAGAGGAAGACCATGGGAAGATAGCAGAGCAGGAAGCTCCAGGAATCAGTCCATCCACCAAAACAACTAAGAGGAGCTCAGCCGAACTAAGAGCAGCTGTCTAAATCAACAACTTTGAACGCTGAAGTCTAGTGGAACATTGTGCAGCATCCAGGTAAGAACTTGGGGAAGAGGCTGATTTAATGCATTACCGTTGGTGAATTTCACCCTTTGGGCAGCATCTACCATCCTCTACCCCACAGTTGCGTGGCCAGAAGCAGTGGGGACTACAGCCCAGCAGCTGGTAAAGCTTGCTGATGCCAAGATTGGCTATGAGGACCTAGTCCATCAAATTTCAGTGAGGAAGGGATGTGCTCTAATCACTGATCACAGCTTCTGATCAGCTAAATCAGATCCCTGAGCAGCCAGCTCTGATGGCAGCCATTTTTTCCAAACCCCTCAAGGAAAAGCAGCACAGAGGGAGTAGCAAAAATAATTTGGAAAAGTCACTGATAGAGGACTCCAGCCCTCAAGAACAACAACAACAAACATCTAGCAATCTCAAGAAGTAGGACTAGATCTCCAGAGTATAACAACATAATACTCAGAATGCTCAGTTCACAACAAAAAATTACAACACGCACAAAGAAATAGGAAAATATGGCCTATTCATAGGAAAAAAAACTGAGGAAGTCCATACATAGGAACTATTATTAGTCAAAGACTTTAAATCAACTTTTAAATATGTTTAATGAGCTAAAGAAATATATATAAAAAGAACTAAAGGAAATTAGGAAAAAGTTCTCAGTACAAAGTAGAGAAATAGATATTATAAAAAGGAATCAAATGGCAATTATGGAGCTACAAGATAGAGTAACTGAGATGAAAAACTCAAACAGATTCAAAAGCAGACCTGAACAGACAGAAAAAAAATCAGTAAACTTGAAGACAAAGCAATTGAAACTACTGAATGTGAGTAGCAGAGAGGAAAAATAATGAAGAAAAATGAAGAGCCTGAGGGACCCGTGGGACACCATCAGTCATACCAATATATGCATCACCGGAGTCTCCAAAGAACAAGAGAGAGAGAGAAAGTGACAGGGAAAAAGTATTTGAAGAAATAATGAAACTGTCCCCAATCTGCTGAAAGACACCAATATACAAATCCAGGAAGCTCAATGAACTCCAAGCAGGATAGACTCTATCTCCAACAAGACACATTATAGTGAAATTGACAGAACTCAAAGAAGAAAGGATTTTGAAAGCAGAAAGAGAAATGTGATTTGTTACATACAAGGGATTCCTCAGATAAGATTAACAGTGGATTTCTCATCAAAGACCATGGAAGCGAGTAGACAGTGGGGTGGCATATTTAAAGTAAAAAAAAAAAAAAATCCAATATTGACTGGTTCGTGCCAATATAAACTGGTAGTTACTCAAAGGATAATTTGATGATATGGCTAAAACTGATATCCTTAACCTACAACTTCCAAATGGGTCCCTGGACCAGATAAATCCTGAAACGCAGAGGGGTCAGTCCTTCCAGAACACCAACTAGTTCCATCCCCCATCCCATATTAACGACAGCCCCTTCCAACATGAAAAAAATTAGAATGGCCATTGGCCAAATACCCCTAAAGAGTGGGAGAAAGATCAAAGGTGATGGTGGAGTTATAGAGAGAAGGTCAGGTTTAACATATGAGTATGAGTGCTAAATCATTATACTGATATTTCTTTTAGCCTACAGTTCCCTTAGAGCAACTAGAAAAAAAAAGCTAAAATAGTGGAATTGTAACCCATACTGAATTCTGAACTCAGTTCTACAAATAATTGTTGTGATGTACTTTGAAATTTATTGCTTTTATGTATGTATGTTATGTAAAGAGGAAGACTATAACAGAGAAGATAGGATTTAACAAATGAGTAAGACTGCTGACTCATTATATTGATATTCTGTTGGTCTCCAATGTCTTAGAGCAGCTAGAAGAAATAAACGAAAATTCATGGAACTGTCACCCATATCAAACTTTAAAATCTGTTTTATAACTACTTGTCAAAATGCAATTGGAAATTTATTGCTTTTTTGTATATATGTTATATTTCATAATGAAAAAAACATTAAAAACAAATGATATCCTTAGACCTAACTAAACCACTTTTTGGAGGGGGGAGTGGTTTATAAAAAGATGTAGCAGCAATGTAACTTAGAATTGCAAAGCAGAAATAAAAACCAACGGCCAATCACCCAACTGCCAAATAATCTGAGAGTCTTTAAACTTTGTTTCTTGTGTGTCCATTAAAATGATAAACATAGGCACATGGAAAAGTACATCAATATATGCTCAAGTGGAAAAAGACTATAAAAACTATTTAGGTCTTCTGGGGCCAACATGGCAGCTTAGCAATGTGCGTGTTTTAGTTCATCCTCCAGAACAACTACTAAATAACCAGAAACAGTAAAGGACAGCTCCTGGAGCCACGTCAGTGACCGGACACACAGCGTACCCCAGTCTGGACCAGCTGGACTGGTTGTGAGCCTCCCCAGAACCGTGAGTTCCCCAAGCCACAGCGGCCAGCAACCCTCCCCACAGACTGCTTCCCAGAGGGGAAAGGAAAGAGACTTTGCTGTGTGCAACTAAGCTTCAAGTGTGGAATTAATTCACAAATTCTGACTACTAAACATATGCCCCCAGCTCAGGTGAACCTGGACAAAGTGGAGGTTGCTGATTTTTGCCCCAGCACAAAGGGGACAGGGCGGATGGAAAAAGAAAAAAAAAGAAACAGAGGTTTTTGTGGCTGTATTTTGACAAAGGCTTGACTGCCTTTGGATACAGTGGCAGGACTTCTCAGGCTGCAACTACCCCAGATATAGGCAGAAACAAGCTTGTCTAAGAGCTTGTCTAGAGCCTGTGCCTTCCCCAGGGGAGGAGTAAGGCCCAACTCAGGTGGAATCCCTCCCTCAAGGAATTCAGACACCAGGGCTTGGAAATTGGAAGCCATTAAAACCAGCCTACAACCTCTCCTCTGTCTCCACCACGCCCCCAGAGGGGAGAGTCTGCCAAAGTTAAAGGTACCGCATCATCTTATGCTGGTGGGACCTGCAGTCAGACAAGCAACACATATTGGGCAGGATAAGAAAAACAGAGCCCAGAGACTTCACAGGAAAGGCTTTCAATCTGCTGGGTCTCACCCTCAGGGAAAACCGAGACAGGTGACTCTTTCCTCCTGAGAGGAGGCCAGTTTGGTCTGGGAAAATCTGGCTGGGGTCTACAATACCTAAGTAGATCCTTCTAAGGGTTGGGGGGGGGGGGGGAGGGGAAAGGTACCATACAAGCAGGGCAAGAAACAAGAAAACAAGAACTGAAAAATTCTCCTCTGTTAAACAAAACCTAAGGTGGAGACCAGATAAAGCTGAACTGAATGTCAAAGAACAGATAGACAACAAATTCATCCAGCAAGAAAACCTTAGGTAAAAGAAGTGAAAGCAATCTCCAGAGTAAACTAATTAAGGTAATTAAATGCCTAGACGCCAGCAAAAAATAACAAATCACACTAGGAAAATTGAAGCTATGGCCCAGTCAAAGAAACAAACCAACAACTCAAATGAGATACAGGAGCTGAAACAATTAATTCAGAATGTATGAAGAGACATGGAAAACCTCATTGAAAATCAAATCAATGAATTGAGGGAGGATATAAAGAAGGCAAGGAATGAATAAAAAGAAGAAATCAAAAGTCTGAAACAACAAACCACAAAACTTATGGAACGAAAGGCACAAGAGGAGATTAAAAAAACAATGGAAACCTACAACATTAGATTTCAAGAGGCAGAAGCTAAGATTAGCGAACTGGAGGATGGAACATATGAGATCCGACAAGCAAAAGAAAATATAGGGAAAAGAATGGAAAAATATGAGCAGGGACTCAGGGAACTGAATGACAATATGAAGCACAAGAATATATGTGCTGTGGGCGTCCCAGAAGGAGAAGAGAATGGAAAAGGACAAAAAAAACTAATGCAGGAAATTATCACTGAAAATTTCCCAACTCTTATAAAACACTTAAAATTACAGATCCAAGAAGTGCAGCGTACCCTAAAGAGACAGATCCAAATAGAGGTACTCCAAGACACTAACTAATCAGAATGTTAGAGGTCAAAGAGAAAGAGAGAATCTTGAAAGCAGCAAGAGAAAAGCAATCCATCACATACAAGCGAAGCTCAATAAGACTATGCATAGATATCTCAGCAGAAATCATGGAGGTGAGAAGATACTGGGATGACATATTTAAATTACTAAAAGAGAAAAACTGCCAACCAAGAATTCTATATCCAACAAAATTATTCTTCAAAAATGAGGGTGAAATTAAAACATTTTCAGAAAAAAAAAAATCACCGAGAAAACTTGTGACCAAGAGACGGGCTCTGCAAGAAATACTAAAGGGAGCACTAGAGGCAGATATGAAAAGATAGGAGAGAGACGTGTGGAGAAGAGCGTAGAAAGGAAGACTATCAGTAAAGGTAAAAAGAAGAAAAATTAGATATGACAAATAAAATCCAAAAGGTAAAATGGAAGAAGAAAGTACTACCCACACAGTAATAACACTAAATGCTAATGGATTAAACTCCCCAGTCAAAAGACATAGACTGGCAGAATGGATTAAAAACAGAACCCATCTATATGCTGTTTACAGGAAACGCATCTTAGACCCAAAGATAAACATAGGTTGAAAGTGAAAGGTTGGGAAAGATATTTCATGCAAATAACAATCAGAAAAGAGCAGGAGCAGCTATATTAATATCCAACAAATTAGACTTCAAATGTAAAACAGTTAAAAGAGACAAAGAAGGATACTATGCATTAATAAAAGGAACAATTCAGCAAGAAGACATAACAATCATAAATATTTATGCACTGAACCAGAATGCTCCAAAATACATGTGGCAAACACTGAAAAGAAATATAGACACTTCTACCATAATAGTTGGAGACTTCAATTCCCCACTCTCATCAATGGACAGAACATCTAGACAGAGGATCAATAAAGAAACAGAGAATTTGAATAATACAATAAATGAGCTAGACTTAACAGACATTTATAGAACATTACACCCGACAACAGTAGGATACACCTTTTTCTCAAGTGCTCATGGATCATTCTCAAGGACAAACCATATGCTGGGTCACAAAGCAAGTCTCAATAAATTTAAAAAGACTGAAATCATACAAAACACTTTCTCAAATGATAAAGCAATGAAGTTGGAAATCAGTAATAGGCAGAGGGCCAGAAAATTCACAAATACGTGGAGGCCAAAGCCAGATAAAGATGTTACAAAAAAAAGAAAATCACAGACCAACCTCTGTAATGAATATAGATGTAAAATTCCTCAACAAAATTCTAGCAAATAGAATCCAGCAACACATTAAAAGAATTGCCAAGTAGGATTCATCCCAGGTATGCAAGGATGGTTCAACATAAGAAAATCAATTAATGTAATACACCGTATCAACAAATTGAAGCAGAAAAACCACATGATCATCTCGATTGACGCAGAAAAGGCATTTGACAAAATTCAACATCCTTTCCTGTTGAAAACACTTCAAAGGATAGGAATACAAGGGAACTTCCTCAAAATGATAAAGGGAATTTATGAAAAGCCCACAGCTAATATTATCCTCAATGGGGAAAAATTGAAAACTTTCCGCCAAGATCAGGAACAAGACAAGGATGTTCACTATCACCACTATTATTCAACATTGTGTTGCAAGTTCTAGCCAGAGCAATTAGACAAGAAAAAGAGATGCAAGGCATCAAGATTGGAAAGGAAGAAGTGAAACTCTCACTGTTTGCACATGATATGATACTATATGTCAAAAATCCAAAATAATCCACAGCAAAACTACTAAGCTAATAAACGAGTACAGGAAAGTGGCAGGTTACAAGATCAACATTCAAAATTCTGTAGTGTTTCTATATACTAGTAATGAACAACTTGAGGGGGAAATCAAGAAACGAATTTCATTTACAGTTGCAACCAAAAGAATAAAATATTTAGGAATAAATTTAATTAAAGAGACAAAAAACCTATACAAAGAAAACTACAAGAAATTTGTTAAAAGAAATCACAGAAGACCTAAATAGATGGAAGGGTATACCGTGTTCATGGATTGGAAGACTAAATATAGTTAAGATGTCTATATTACCTAAATTGACTTACAGATTCAATGCAATACCAATCAAAATCCCAACAACTTACTTTTCAGAAATAGAAAAAACAATAACCACATTTATCTGGAAAGGCAGGGTGCCCCGAATTGCTAAAAGTATCCTGAGAAAAAAAAATGATGTTGGAGGTCTCACGCTACCTGACTTTAAAGCATATTACGAAGCTACAGTGGTCAAAACAGCATGGTACTCATTGAATTAGGATGAAAAGAAATGACTGTCCCCACAAGATTGAATCAGGATTAAAATATGGCTTTTCTGGGGTACATAATACTTTCAAACCAGCACAGAATTGTTTTCTTGATTTCCTTTACAGATTGTTCATTACTGATGTATAGGAACCCAGCTGACTTCTGCATGTTTACCTTATAACCTGTAACACTTTTGAATTAGTTAGTTAATTAATTAATTAATTATAGTAAAAAAAAACAGCATGGTACTGGCATAAAGATAGATATATTGACCAATGGAATCAAATAGAGTGTTCAGATACAGACACTCTCATCTATAGACATTTGATCTTTGATAAGGCAGTCAAGCCAACTCACCTGGGACAGAACAGTCTCTTCAATAAATGGTGCCTAGAGAACTGGATATCCATATGCAAAAGAATGAAAGAGGACCCATATCTCATACCCTATACAAAAGTTAACTCAAAACGGATCAAAGACCTAACATTAGGTCTAAGAACATAAAACAGTTAAAGGAAAATGTAGGAAAATATCTTATAAATCTTATAATTGGAGGCGGTTTTATAGACCTTACACCCAAAGCAAGAGCACTGAAGAAAGAAATAAATAACTGGGAACTCCTCAAAATTAAACACTTTTGTGCATCAAAGAACTTCATCAAGAAAGTAAAAAGACAGCCTACACAATGCGAGACAATATTTGGAAATGACATATCAGATAAAGGTCTCATATAAAGAATTTATAAAGAGATTGTTCAACTCAACAACAAAAAGACAGCCAATCCAATTACAAAATGGGAAAAAGGCTTGAACAGACACTTCTCAGAAGAGGAACTACAAATGGCCAAAAGGCACATGAAGAGATGCTCAACGTCCCTGGCCATTAGAGAAATGCAAATCAAAACCACGAGATATCATCTCACACCCACCGGAATGGCCATTATCAACAAAACAGAAAATGACAAGTGCTGGAGAGGATGTGGAGAAAGAGGCACACTTATTCACTGTTGGTGGGAATGCCAAATGGTGTAACCACTGTGGAAGGCAGTTTGGTGGTTCCTCAAAAAGCTGAATATAGAATTGCCATATGACCCAGGAATACCATTGCTAGGTATCTACTCAAAGGACATAAGGGCAAAGACACAAATGGACATTTTATAGCAGCATTATTTACAATTGCAAAGAGATGGAAACAGCCAAAATGTCCATCAACAGACAAGTGACTAAACAAACTGTGGTATATACATACAATGGAATATTATGCAGCTGTAAGACAGAATAAAGTTACGAAGTATGTAACAACATGGATGGACCTTGAGGGCATTATGCTGAGGGAGATTATCCAGAAAGAAAAGGACAAATAGTGTATGGTCTCACTGATATGAACTGACATTAGTGAATAAACTTGGAATATTTTGTTGGTAACAGAGACCATTAAGAGATAGAAATAGGGTAAGATATTGAGTAATTGGAGCTGAAGGGATACAGATTGTACAATAGGACTGAATATAAAAACTCATATATTCATATGGACAGCACAACACTACCTAACTGTAATACAATTATTACACTGAATGTAATAATTCAGTTAAAACACTGAATGAAGCTGAATGTAAGAACAATAGAGGGAGGAGGGCAGAGGGCATAAATGAAATCAGAAAGAAAGACAGACGACTTCTGGAGAAGATGGCGGCTTAGTAAGACGCGCGGGTCTTAGTTCCTCCTCCAGAACAGCAACTAAAGAAGCAGAAACAATACGAAACAGCTCCCGGAGCCACGACAGAGACCAAAAAGACAGCATACCCCATTCTGGAACAGCTGAACGGGCAGGGACAATCCGCTGTGGTGAGATACCCGAGGGGCGCGCGTTTTCCCGGCCGGGGCGGCTGGCGACTGGGGTCCCCTCCACGCACATGGCTCCCCGGTCTGACTAGGAACGTTGGATAGTGGGGCCCTCCTGCCACGCTTGGTGTCTCGGGCCAGCTGGGCAATTTGGACCGGCACTCCCCCAAGCCGCAGCGGCCGGCGACCCCCCCTCCACATGTGGTTTCCCGGGCCGACTGCGAGATTCGGATTGGCAAGTTAAAGGAGCCACAGCACCTTTTACTGGTGGGACCTGCAGACAGACGAGCGCCACGAACGCCACCTACTGGACAGGAAAAGAAAAACAGAGCCCAGAGATTTCACAGAAAAACCTTTCAACCAGCCGGGTCCCACACCCAGGGAAATCTGATCAAATGCCCAGACACCAGCAGAAAATAATGGATGACGCTCGGAAAATTGAAGATATGGCCCAGTCAAAGGAACAAACCAATAGTTCAAATGAGATACAGGAGCTGAGACAACTAATGCTGAATATACAAACAGAAATGGAAAACCTCTTCAAAAACCAAATCAATAAATTGAGGGAGGACATGAAGAAGACATGGGCTGAACAAAAAGAAGAAATAGAAAATCTGAAAAAACAAATCACAGAACTTATGGGAGTGAAGGACAAAGAAGAAAAAATGGAAAAAACAATGGATACCTACAATGGTAGATCTAAAGAGACAGAAGCTACAATTAGTGAACTGGAGGATGGAACATCTGAATTCCAAAAAGAAACAGAAACTATAGGGAAAAGAATGGAAAAATTTGAACAGGGTATCAGGGAACTGAATGACAATATGAAGCGCACAAATATACGTGTTGTGGGTGTCCCAGAAGGAGAAGAGAAGGGAAAAGGAGGAGAAAAACTAATGGAAGAAATTATCACTGAAAATTTCCCAACTCTTATGAAAGACCTAAATTTACAGATCCAAGAAGTGCAGCGCACCCCAAAGAGAATAGACCCAAATAGGCGTTCTCCAAGACATTTACTAGTTAGAATGTCAGAGGTCAAAGAGAAAGAGAGGATCTTGAAAGCAGCAAGAGAAAAACAATCTGTCACATACAAGGGAAACCCAATAAGACTATGTGTAGATTTCTCAGCAGAAACCATGGAAGCTAGAAGACAGTGGGATGATATATTTAAATTACTAAAAGAGAAAAACTGCCAACCAAGACTCCTATATCCAGCAAAATTGTCCTTCAAAAATGAAGGAGAAATTAAAACATTTATAGACAAAAAGTCACTGAGAGAATTTGTGACCAAGAGACCAGCTCTGCAAGAAATACTACAGGGAGCACTAGAGTCAGATACGAAAAGACAGAAGAGAGAGGTATGGAGTAAAGTGTAGAAAGAAGGAAAATCAGATATGATATATATAATACAAAAGGCAAAATGTTAGAGGAAAATATTATCCAAACAGTAATAACACTAAAAGTTAATGGACTGAATTTCCCAATCAGAAGACACAGACTGCCAGAATGGATTATGACCCAGCAATACCACTGCTAGGTATCTACTCAAGGGACTTAAGGGCAAAGACACAGACGGACATTTGCACACCAGTGTTTATAGAAGCATTATCTACAATTGCAAAGAGATGGAAACAGCCAAAATGTCCATCAACAGACGAGTGGCTAAACAAACTGTGGCGTATACCTACAATGGAATATTATGCAGCTTTAAGACAGACTAAACTTATGAAGCATGTAATAACATGGATGGACCTAGAGAACATTAAGCTGAGTGAGTCTAGCCAAAAACTAAAGGACAAATACTGTATGGTCCCACTGATGTGAACCGATATTCGAGAATCAGCTTGGAATATATCATTGGTAACAGAGACCAGCAGGAGTTAGAAACAGGGTAAGATAATGGGTAATTGGAGCTGAAGGGATACAGACTGTGCAACAGGACTAGATACAAAAACTCAAAAATGGACAACACAATAATACCTAAGTGTAATGTAACTATGTTGGAACACTGAATGAAGCTGCACCTGAAATATAGTTTTTTGTTTGTTAAAAAAAAAAAAAAAAAAGAAAGATAGACGATAAAGACTGAGATGGTATAATCTAGGAATGCCTAGAGTGTATAATAATAGAGACTAAATGTACAAATTTAAAAAATGTTTTTGCATGAGGAAGAACAAAGGAATGTCATTACTGCAGGGTGCTGAAAATAGATGGTAATTATATTTTAAAATTTCAACTTATGTGTGAGACTAAAGCAAAAAAAATGTTTATTTGGTACAAAATTTATATTTTAACTAGTGTATTTCCTAATATAACTTACGTAGATAGTTTGATTGAACACCATAAGTATTTGGAACCTAGGGTTCAATCCTTTCAATTTAGTCCATTTTTATTTAATGCCCCAACTCAAATGACTTTTTCCAACAAGATTTCTCAATCCTCCGAGAGGAAGTGATCTCTTTGAATTCCCAAAGCACTTACTGTCTCATTTAAAACACTTATGAATATACCCCCTTTGTTATTTATGTTCACAAGAATGTTTTCTAAATGGTAGAAATTACTCACCAACTGTATATACCCCTCAAAGGTGGTAGGTAGTCAACATACACGAACCACCACAATCATATTTTTCTCCATATTTATTCTAATCTCAATCCTTTTGAATGAGTCATCTCCACATACAGGAGTTAAACATAACCCAAAAAACTTCAGTTGAACACTCATTTTCTTTAGGAAGCCTACATAGAATCAAAATTACTCATTTATATCAATATGCATCACATTAGTATGTATATGTACATACTGTTAAGCTAATATAGGAAAGAATGTTTATTCAACAAATCCATTATTTAGGGTCTCATGATAAGTTTCTTATTAAGTCTGGCCAAATGCTGGCTTACCTAAATTCTTCCCACTTATCCCAGTTATTTGGTGCTTAACTACAGCATCTTTAAATTTCTCCAAGTGTCTGAATTTTTCAAGTCTATTTATAGAAGGCACGCAGCCTTACTTCTATATAAGATTTATAATTATGGTAAGAGGTTTTAACCTAATAAATTTTCCTCTGTAAAATCCAAAACATGAAGTTATTCACAAATTTGCAACTCTTTCTTTCTATGAGGAACTACTGCTATCTGGTCTTTAGAAAAAGTACACAAATATCAACAGGTGCAATATCAGTTAAAGGAGTGGCTAATGGGATCTTTTGTTGACTCTGTGTGAATGTATATGTGAGGGAGAGAGGTTGCAGCTGACTATTGCTAAATGTAAACCTAAATAGCTATTTAAAGTGTAAACATCCTCTGAACTTGCTAATTATTAATATTATTAACTGACATAATATTATTCACTGACTACTAATATTCTGGTAGAAGACACAATTCTTTACAAGTTAAACATGTGGTACTGGACTACTACTTTATAAGGCTTATATATGAAATATAGTTTATTACCAAATTCTAGGGATACATTATTTTCTCCACAAAGCCTTTACATACATGTCTATGTATACCTCTAATCATTCATTAATTCACTGAGTAAATGTTTATTGAGGCAAATACCTTGTCATGGTTAGGAACATGTGTCAACTCGGCCAAGTTGTGGTAGCTGTTTATCTGATTGGGCAAGTACTGGCCTGTCTGTTGCAACAAGGACATTTCATAGGATTAGGTCATGATCACATCAGCTGCATCCACAGCTGGTTCCATTTGTAATCAGCCAAAGGGGAGTGTCTTCTACAATTAGTGATGCTAAATCTAATCATGGGAAACCTTTTAAGGAGGACTCAGAGGAGAGAGGCCCCATTCCTGCTTTGGCTGGTAAGCCTCTCCTGCAGAGTTCATCCAGACCCTCCATCAGAGTCGTCGGCTTCACAGCCTCCCCTGTGGATTTGGACTCTGCATTCCTGCGGTCACATGAGACACTTTTATAAATTTTATATTTGCAAGTGTTCCCTGTTGATTCTGTTTATCTAGAGAACCCTAACTAATACATACCTTAAGTCCTTTTTAGAATAAGTAAGCATAGTAAAAGATTAAAATTTTAAAAATAAATAAATTTGACACAAGAGTTAAGAGGAGGTTTAGATTTCCTATATGGTGAGGATGTGTTTATTGGTTTGCTTTCTCTTGGGAACAATGAAATTATCTAAAATTGAGAGTGTTGACGGACTGTGGACTTTGGGCACTATACATGATACCTGATGAATGCAGGTGGCTGAAGGATGCACTGACTGAGAAGTAGATTGGCAAACGATGGTCTATACTTATGAACAAATGTTGTGCTGCCACAAAAAAGGAACAAAGCCATGAGGCAAGCAAGGATATGAATGAACGTGTGGGACATTTGGTGAGGCAAAATAAGCCAGAAACAAAAGAACAACAATGGTATGATGTCCTTTAGAAAATACTTACAAGAAAACAGAGGCCTAGATTTTAAGCTTTTATAGCAGACACATTTAGTCTGGCATTACATTAAGCTATACAGGATTATAGGACCTATATAAAACAGCCTCTTGAAATCCAGAAATTGTAAGTACCACTCCAGACTAAATGTGTCTGCTATAAAAGCTTAAAATCTAGGCCTCTGTTTTCTTGTAAGTATTTTCTAAAGGACATCATACCATTGTTGTTCTTTTGTTTCTGGCTTATTTTGCCTCACCAAAATGTCCCACACGTTCATTCAAAAGCCTGGAAAGGAAGGTGTTCTAGTTTGCTAGCTGCCAGAATGCAATATACCAGAAATGGAATGGCTACCTACATAATGGAATGGCTTTTAAAAAGAGGAATTTACTGAGTTGCTAGTTTACAATTCTAAGGCTGAGAAAATGTCCCAGTTAAAACAAGTCTATAGAAATGTCCAATCAAAGGCATCTAGGGAGAGATACGTTGGTTCAAGAAGGCTGATGAAGTTTAGGGTTTCTCTCTCAACTGGAAGGGCACATGGTGAACACAGTCAGTTTCTCTCTCATCTGAAAAGGCATATGATGAATATGGTCAGGGTTCCTCTCTCATCTGGCAGGGCACATGGCGAACACAGTGTCATCTGCTAACTTCTCCTGGTTTCCTGTTTCATAAAGCTCCCTGGGAGGCATTTTCCTTCTTCATCTGCAAAGGTCGCTGGCTCGTGGACTCTCTGCGTTGTGGTGCTGAAGTATTGGCTGCTCTCTCCAAATCTCTTCCATTCTCCAAAATGTTTCCTCTTTTATGGGACTCCAGAAATTTATCAAGACCTACCCAAATGGGTGGAGACAAGTCGTCACCTAATTCAGCTTAACAACCACTCTTGATTAAATCACATTTCCAGGGAGATGATCTGATTACAGCTTCAAACATACTGTATTGAATACGGATTATTCTGCCTTTATGAAATGGGATTTAGATTAAAATATGGATTTTCTAGGGGACATGCATCCTTTCAAACCAGCACAGAAGGTATTCAAAACCTTCCATGATTTGGTTGTAAAATAATGTAGAGATTAAGAACATGGGCTTTGGTACTTAAAACTAGGCCTAAGAGTCACTCCCAACAGGACCTCTTTTGTTGCTCAGATGTGGTGTCTCTCTCTCTCTCTCTCTCTCTCAGCCAACACAAGCAAACTCACTGCCCTCCCCCTCTCTACATGGGACATAACTCCCGGCGGTGTAGACCTTCCTGGCAATGTGGAACAGAAATCCTAGAATGAGCTGGGACTCAGCACCAAGGGATTGAGAAAACCTTCTCAACCAAACAGGAGAAGAGCAAAATGAGACAAAATAAAGTGTCAATGGCTAAGAGATTTCAAATAGAGTCAAGAGGTTATTCTGGAGGTTATTCTTAGACATTAAATAGATATCACCTTAAGATGTAATGGAGAGGTGACTCCAGAGCTTTACTGACAAAATGAAAACCCGTTCTGGCTGAGAATTGAGCAAGGGGCAGAGGACATTCGCTTTCTCCTTGCACATGTGTTTCCCAGCTTAAGAAGAAAGTTGCACAGAACCAGGAAATAGCTCTTAGTAAAGAATGTCATACTTAAATTGAATGTATTCTTAAATCTAGCTCATAAAAAAAAATAATGCGACGACTTCCGGAGAAGATGGTGGATTAGTAAGGTGCGCGCGTCTTAGTTCCTCCTCCAGAACAACTACCAAATAACTAGAAACAGTACAGAACAGTTCCCAGAGCCACGACAGAGAACAGACACACAGTGTACCCCAGTCTGGAACAGCTGGACCGGCTACAAGACTCCACTGCGGTGACGTCCCCGAGTGGTACACGCTTCCACGGGTCGCGGCGGCTGGTGGCCGGCCCCCCTCCCTCCCTCCTTCCCGGTCCGGCTGAGAGACTCGGATCAGCGGTTCTCCAAGCTGCGGCGGCCGGCGACCGGAGCCCCTCCCAAACACGCGGCTTCCCGGGCTGGCTGGGAGCCTCGGATCGGCGGTTCCCCAAGCCGCGGCGGCCGGCGACCGGAGCCCCCCACACACACGCGGCTTCCCGGGCCGGCTGGGAGCCTCTGATCGGCGGTTCCCCAGGCCATGGCGGCCGGCGACCAGAGCCCCTCCCAAACACGTGGCTTCCCGGAGGGAAAGGAAAGAGTCTTCAACAGTAGTAGAGACTGAGTCCAACCTAACACCAATAGTGGCATTAATGAACAACTTCTGACTACTAAAAATAGACCCTCAGCTCAGGCAAAACTGATCAAGGCAGAAGTCGCCTATTGGGCTAACTGAAAAAGAGGAAAGGGGGGAAACAGAGCCTTCTGTGGCTGTTTCTGCGGAGGCTTGGGTGCCTCTGGGCTCAGCGCTGGGATTACACAGGTTGTGACTGTCCCGAACACAGAGGCGGGCTGCTTTCAGGGCTCTCTACCACCTGAACCTTCCCCGCGGGAGGGGGGAAATGCAACTCAGCTGGAATCCCTCTCTCAAGGAATTCAGATCCCAGGAATTCACAATTTGAAGTCATTAAAACCAACTTACAACCTTTCCTCTGTCTCCACCACACACCCAGCAGCAAGAGTCTTCCAAAGTTAAAGGAGCCACAACATCTTTTGCTGGTGGGACCCGCAGACAGACAAGCACCACATACTGGGCAGGATAAGAAAAACAGAGCCCAGAGACTTCACAGGAAAGTCTTTCAACCTGCTGGGTCCCACACTCAGGGAAATCTGATTAAATGCCCAGACGCCAGCAAAAAATAACAAATCACACCAGGAAAATTGAAGATATGGCCCAGTCAAAGGAACAAACCAATAATTCAAATGAGATACAGGAGCTGAGACAACTAATTCTGAATATACGAACAGAAATGGAAAACCTCTTCAAAAACCAAATCAATAAATTGAGGGAGGACATGGAGAAGGCATGGGATGAACAAAAAGAAGAAATGGAAAGTCTGAAAAAACAAATCACAGAACTTACGGGAATGAAAGGTACAGTAGAAGAGATGAAAAAAACAATGGAAACCTACAATGGTAGATTTAAAGAGACAGAGGCTAGAATTAGTGAACTGGAGGATGGAACATCTGAAATCCAAAAAGAAACAGAAACTATAGGGAAAAGAATGGAAAAATTTGAGCAGGGACTCAGGGAATTGAAAGACAATATGAAGCGCATGAATATACGTGTTGTGGGTGTCCCAGAAGGAGAAGAAAAGGGAAAAGGAGGAGAAAAACTAATGGAAGAAATTATCACTGAAAATTTCCCAACTCTTATGAAAGACCTAAAATTACAGATCCAAGAAGTGCAGCGCACCCCAAAGAGAATAGATCCAAATAGGCATTCTCCAAGACACTTACTAGTCAGAATGTCTGAGGTCAAAGAGAAAGAGAGGATCTTGAAAGCAGCAAGAGAAAAACAATCCATCACATACAAGTGAAACCCAGTAAGACTATGTGTAGATTTCTCAGCAGAAACCATGGAAGCAAGAAGACAGTGGGATGATATATTTAAATTATTAAAAGAGAAAAACTGCCAACCAAGAATTCTATATCCAGCAAAATTGTCCTTCAAAAATGAGGGAGAAATTAAAACACTCTCAGACAAAAAATCACTGAGAGAATTTGTGACCAAGAAACCAGCTCTGCAAGAAATACTAAAGGGAATGCTAGAGACAGATACAAAGACAGAAGAGAGAGGTGTGGAGAAGAGTGTAGAAAGGAAGACTATGAGTAAAGGTAAAAAGAAGGAAAATTAGATATGACATATAAAATCCAGAAGGCAAAATAGTAGAAGAAAGTACTACCCATGCAGTAATAACACTGAATGTTAATGGAATAAACTCTCCAATCAAAAGACATAGTCTGGCAGAATGGATTAAAAAACAAGACCCATCTATATGCTGTCTCTACTCAAAGGACACGAGGCCAAGGACACAAATGGACATTTACACACCAATGTTTATAGAAGCATTATTAACAATTACCAAGAGATGGAAACAGCCAAAATGTCCATCAACAGACAGTTGGCTAAACAAACTGTGACATTTACATAAGATGGAATATTATGCAGCTGTAAGACAGAATAAATTTATGAAGTATGTAACAACATGAATGGATCTTAAGGACATTATGCTGAGTGAGATTAGCCAAAAACAAAAGGACAAATAGTGTATGGTCTCACTGATATGAACTGACATTAGTGAATAAACTTGGAATATTTCCTTCGTAACAGAGACCATCAGGAGATAGAAATAGGGTGAGATATTGGGTAATTGGAGCTGAAGGGATACAGATTGTACAACAGGACTGAATATAAAAACTCAGAAATGGACAGCACAATACTACAACTGTAATGTAATTATGTTAAAACACCGAATGAAGCTGCATGTGAGAATGATAGAGGGAGAAGGGCTGTGGACATAAATGAAATCAGAAAGAAAGATAGATGGTAAAGATCGAGATGGTATAATCTAGGAATGCCTAGAGTGTAAAATAATAGTGAAATGTACAATGTACAAATTTTAAAAATGTTTTTGCATGAGGAAGAACAAAGGATTGTCATTATTGCAGGGTGCTGAAAATAGATGACAATTAATACTTTAAAATGTCACCTTATGTGTGAGACTAAAGCAAAAAATGTTTGTTACAAAATTTATATTTTGACTAGAGCATTTCCTAATATAACTCATGAAGACAGTTTGATTGAATGTCATAAGTACTTGGAATCTCAGGTAGCACATGAGATTTTGTTCGTTTGTCCAGAGTGATGCCCCAATGAATCTTAGAGTGATTTGATCAGTGACTGGAAAGGTATCTGCAAGCCCCCTTCGGGGAATGGTGAGAGTGGGGAGAAATTCAACTTCCCCAAGTTGAATTCTTGATATTCTCACAAGCAGTGTGGACAACCAAAGCTAGAGGCTGAGCCCCCAGTCTTGGGGTTTGTTCATATGAAACTTAACCCCACAAAGGATAGGTCAAGTCTACTTAAAATTTAGGCCTAAGAGTCACCCCCAAGAGATCCTCTTTTGTTGCTCAGATGTGGCCTCTCTCTCCAGCCAACGTGACGAGCAGTCTCACCACCCTCCCCCTCTCTGCGTGGGACATGACTCCCAGGGGTGTGGACCTTCCTGGCAACATGGGACAGAGATCCTGGAATGAGCTGAGACCCAGCATCAAGGGACTGAGGAAAACCCTAGAAAGAGCTGAGAATTAACATCAAGGGATTGAGAGAACCTTCTCGACCAAAAGGGGGAAGAGTGAAATGAGACTAGGTGTCAATGGCTAAGAGATTCCAAACAGAGTCTAGAGGTTATCCTGGAGGTTATTCTTATGCATTAAGTAGACATCACCTTGTTGTTCAAGTTGTAGCAGAAAGGCTGGAGGGAACTGCCTGAAAATGTAGAGCTGTGTTCCAGTAGCCATGTTTCTTGATGATGATTGAACAATGATATAGCTTTCACATGAGACTCTGTGAATGTGAAAACCTTGTGTCTGATGCTCCTTTTAGCTAATATATCAACAGAAGAGTATAACATATGGAATAAAAATTAAATAATAGGGGGAACAAATGTTAAAATAAATTTAGTTTGAAATGCTAGTGGTAAATGAAAGCAAGGGGTAAGGGGTATGGTATGTATAATCTTTTTTTTCTCTGTTATCATTTTATTTCTTTTTCTGTTGTCTTTTTATTTCTTCTAAATCGATGCAAATGTTCTAAGAAATGATGAATATGCAACTACGTGATATTTAGAATTACTGATTGTATATGTAGAATGGAATGATACCTTAATTTTTGTATGTTAATGTTTTTAATCAATAAAAAAGTTAAAAAAAAAAGATTTCCAAAATATATACATAAATAAATAATGGGGGAACAAATGTTAAAATAAATTTAGCAGGGCATCCACAGTGGCTCAGCAGGCAAGAATGCTTGCCTGCCATGCCAGAGGGCACAGGTTCGATTCTGGTGCCTGCCCATGTAAAAATAAATAAATAAATAAATAAATAAATAATTTAGCAGATTGAAATGCTAGTGATCAATGAAAGGGTGGGGTAAAGGGTATGGTATGTATGAATTTTTTTCTGTTGTCTTTTTATTTCTTTTTCTGAATTGATGCAAATGTTCTAAGAAATGATTATAATGATGAATATACAACTATGTGATGATATTGTGAATTACTGATTATATATGTAGAACGGAATGATCATATGTTAAGAATGTTTGTGTTGTTATATTTTTTTAATTAAAAAATTAATTAAAAAGAATATAATAAATAAATAATAGGGGAAACAAATGTTAAAATAAATTCAGTAGATTGAAATGCTAATGATCAATGAAAGGAAGGGGTAAGGGGTATGGTATGTATGAATTTTTTCTGTTGTCTTTTTATGTCTTTCTAAATTGATGCAAATGTTCTAAGAAATGATCATGGTGATGAATGTGCAACTATGTGAAGACATCGTGAATTACTGATTATATATGTAGAAAGGAATGATTATATGTTAAGAATGTTTGGGTTTGTTTGTTGTTATATATTTTAATTTAAAAATTAATAATAGAAAAATATGTTTGATGCATATACTACTAAGAATTAAAAGACTTATTGATGCAAATGTTCCAAGAAATGATAATGATGATGAATATGCAACTATGTGATGATATTGTGAATTACTGATTATACATGTAGAACGAAATGATCAAAAGTTATGAATGTTTGTGTTTGTTTGGTGTTTTTCGGTATTTTAAAAAAAATTTTTTAAATAATTTTAAAAGAATTAAAAGATCCTGGATCATAAAAAAAGAACATGGGCTTTGGAATTAGACTTCCTAGACTCAAATTCTTTCTCTAAAACTGGAAGTCTATTCCTCAGTTTCTTTACCTATAAAAAAAGGATTAAAAAAATAATGCCTATCTCATAGGGTTATTGTGAAATACTTATACAATGCTTGATGCATTACTGGCAAATAATAAGCACACAAAAAAGGTGAGCTACTTCTATTATTATTGGTGTCGTTGTTCAATCTTCATTTCCAGCCTTAACTCCAACAACACCCTTGTAACAACTCTGTTCTCCAGCCAAACTGGAATTTTTATCATCCCCTAAACACCCACCTCCACACTCATGTTTTCACTCAGCCTGGAAAACAGTCTCATCTCCAAATATTAAAATCCTAATCATTCTTGGTAGGCAATCTCACAGGCCACCTCTTTCAGGTATCATTCTCTCATATTCCATAACCCATTACACATACTGCTCATCACACTTAAACCCTGGCTAGATTCATCTTTGTCTCCTGCAGAGTTCTAGCCCAATATACAAAGCAGGGTTCAAAAATGTTTGAAAAAGGAATGGATTACTATATTTCCTCTCTCATCTAACTACTGTCTTGGAGAACAGTTCTACAATGCCTGTAAAAAGGTCTCTGTTGTAGTATTTCATAAAGCTGGAAAGCTAGTTTCTTTCTATTGTCAATGTGGTAATTTCTAATGTTAATACCCAGTACAGAGTAGATGTCTAAATATTCACTGAGTTAAACTAAATTTCATCTTATCTTTTAATTTCAATCATCATTTTATTCATTATCATCAAGTATGACTTAGTCTTAGAAAGAGATTGTAGCTTTTCTTGCCCACAAACTTATCCGTCAATTTCCGACCATCCTGCCCCTATTCCAGTGTCATTTATTGGTTTAGGAGAAACAACATTAAAAGCATTGATAAAGTAAATATCAGAAAATCAAATGTTTATAGGGGCAGAAAGGTAAATGAGCAAAATAAGAGAGTGGTGCAGAACACAGAGAACAAGCAAACATATCCCAACTAAAAATTCCTGCTAATTATTACTATGAAGGAATATAGGCTCACTAACACCAGATTTTCCAATTTTCAAGGTAAGTCAGAAACTCAGAAATTTGTATACACTTTTAAAACATTTAAAATATTACATGATGGAAAAAAAATTATATGATAGAATATTAATATTCCTTTTAGCCTCCAGTGTTCTGGAGCAGCTAGAAGGCTGAAATAGTGAATAGTAGCACATAAACTCTGGAATCTGTTCTGTAACTACTTGTTGACGTGTGCTTTGAAAGTTATTGCTCTTTCTTTCTTTACTGTGCATATATATTTTACAATTAAAAAACCTTAAAAATATACACATATATAAATATATTATATGAGTTACCCAGGAATGACCCTGGCCCTAGCACCATGGGATCAACACTTCCTAACGAAAAGGGGGGAAAATGTAACAAAATAAGGTATCAGTAGCTAAACGAGTTCAAATAGAGTCAGAGAGGCTATTCTGGAGATTACTCATACACAAGCCTTAGCTAGATATTGCTAATAGCCATGGTTTGCCAAATTTAACCAACATCATTCCTGTTAACCCTAAAAAGCACCTAGGGCTCTATCTGAGATTCCACAATCTCATGCATTAAGTTTACTTTCCAGAAACCTACAACCTCCAGATGATTCCTAGGCCAGATAAGTCCTGAAATTCAGAGGGGCCAGCCTCTCCTAGAATATTAACTAATTCCATCCCCCTATCCTATATGGTCAACACCCCTTTCCAATATGAAAAAGTTAGAATGGGCATAGCCCAAATACTCCTAAAGATTGGGAGAAGGATCAAAGGAGAAGGAGTCATAACAAAGACAGAATTAGAGTATGGCTGCTGAATCGTTATATTGATATTTCTTTTAGCCTCCAGCATTTTAGAGCAACTAGAAGGAAAAACTCGAAATTGTGGAACTGTGACTCACCAAACTTTGAAATCTGTTCTTTTACTACTTACTAAAATAAACTTTGAAATTTATTGCTTTTTTTTGTATATATGTTATATTTCACAATTAAAAATATGTTTAAAAAAAACAAAAATATTATATGAGTCTAACAAAATAAGCCTTCAGGCTAAATCCAACCACCTGTTTACAGTTTGCATCCTTCACTACAGAAGTTCTCTGCAAAAGAAGTGATGGGGATGGGAGGAGCACTATCCCAGCAAAGGCAAAAGCTAAAACCAAGCAGTTCTTTGGATGCATCTCCTGCAACACTGAGCCTAGCTCCCAACCATTCTCCTTTGACCAGAAAGCCAAATTAATTCGACTGTGGTGAGCACATTGAGCACTTACTCTGCAGTGCTGAGGAACTAAAAATGAGTTGTAATACTAAATTACAGGTAGCATTTATTGAACACTTTCTAGGTGTCAGGCACTGTTCTACACACACTACATGTATTAACTAATCAAATTTCACAATAACCCTGTAAGAGAAATACTATTATGCTTATTTTAAAGATAAGGAAACTGAAGAACAAAGAGGTTATGTAACTTGTCCAAGGTCACACAGTCAGCAAGCAGCAGGTCTGGAAATGAGAACCACACAGATTCTACTAAAAAGAGCTCACAATTGGAAAACAAGCCCCATTCAATAAATGATACTGGGACAAATGGTTATGCATAGGACAAAAATGAAACTGGACCCTACCCTCATACCACACACAAGAATCAATTTCAGAAGGATTATAGAACTAAGTATTAATGGCAACACAGAAATTCTAGAATAAAAGAATAACTTCAAAACCTTGGGGTAGGAAAAGAATGATAAATTTGACTACATTAAAATTCAGAAATTCTTGAATGGACTGTATGCATGTGGATATTTCTCAATAAAAATATTTCTAAAAAAAAATTCTTTTTAACAAAAGAAGCCTTAAAAAAAGATTAAAAAGATAAGCAACAAACTGAGAAATTACATCTGTAGAACATATAACCAACAAAATATTAATAATCTAAATAAATAATGAAATCTTTTATAAGACAAACAGTTCAAAAAAGAAAAAATGGCAAAACAAGTCCCAGCATGGTCTAAGGTATAAAAACCTGGTGCCACACAGTTTACCCTATATAGCAGACCTTGACACACCACGCAACATAAAATATTCAGGGCTCCATGTCATACTGCAAGTTAAACTGGGGACCCAGCCAGAAGGGCAGAGCCAAGATTATTCTCCATAGTCTAGGAACTGGATGGCAAACCAGACGTTAAACATCCAACATTCAGACACATAGAACAGGGGTTGGCAAACATTTTTGTAAAGGGCCAGATAGTAAATATTTTCAGCTTTGTGAGCTATATGCTATCTGTCACCTCTTCTCAACTCTGCCATTGGTTGTGTAAAAGCAGGCACAAAAAGTGCAAATGAATGAGTGTGGCTGTATTACAATAAAACTTTATTTACAAAAACAGATGGAGGGCCTAATTTGAGCTGTAGCATAGAGTTCACCAATCCCTGACATACATAATTGTGATTTTCCGACACCTTAGGAATATTTTCATGTCTTTCCTTACCTTTTATGTTTGCTAACACTTACCTTTATTTCCTTAAGCAAAAACCATACCACACTTGGCTGCTTTTCCATGATTTCCAAAAACCTATTATTCTACCAACTAACAACCACATCTCCCAGGCCTCCAAGCAGTGAAATCTGGCCATATAAGTAGTTCTTGCCAGTGGAATATGAGCAGAAATACTACCTCCAGGCTTGGACCTTAAAACATTGCCCCTGCACATCTCTACAATTTTTCCATTTCCTAGAGCCAGAACATAGATGTGTCTGAAATCCAGCTTCAACCATGCACCAAGGAAAGTACCTTAGGGCAATGGTTCCCAAACTCTCGATTATATGAGACCCACCTGGTGCTTGTTAAAACACAGACTGCTTGACCCCACCTCCAAAGATTGTGATTCAGTAGGTCTGGTGTGGGGCCTGAGAATTTGCATTTGCAGTAAGTTCCTAGGGCATGCTGCGGGGGCTGCTGCGGCCGGTCTGGGGACCACCTTTTAAGACCACTGCCCTAGGAAGGTAGGGACACAAGACAGCAAAGACCTGGACATCTGCAGGGCAGCAGGGAACACAAGTGTTGAAAACCTTACAGGTAAGAAAAATAAACTTTCTGTTGTGTCTCTGAAAAAAAGAAGTCTATTACCCTACCAAAAAATACTCTTCCTTACTATCTTGAACAATTCTCAGGTCTTTTTCATCTTTTTTAAACCTCTTTGACAGCCACCATCTCAAACTAGAAATCTAAATAAGCCCCTCTCTTTCGCTATTCACAATGTCAGTCATCAACATCTGAAAATTCTAGCTCTATGCAATGGCTACAGCCTCTGCCTTAGTTCAGGACCTCATTATTTCCTTGCTCTTCAAGCCACCCTCCTTCAAAGAGCACCCATTTATCTTCTAAAAATTGGACCCTGTCATGTCACTTCTTTCCTTGAAAACACTTACTGCCTCCGTATCAGCTAAGGATTCAGTCCAAACTCCTTAACAAGATCTTTTACAACCAGGTTTCAAACAGCCATTGCCATCTGATCTTTCACCACCCTTTCATACATATACTTCTTTTCCAATCACATTCAATTGCATTCCCTGAAAAGGCAAGTCTTTACCTGGAAAGCTCGTCCCTCCAGCTCTCTATTGGGCAAACTCCTCCATCTTTCAATACATGTCTTAAAGCCATCCCTTCACAAAACCTTCCCTGAGTCTTGGAGCAGAGTCACACGGACCTCTGTGTCCTTACAACCTTTGATAACTCTCATTTGGCGTCTACCATCCTATAATTGTTTGTATGTTTACTGCTCTCACAGGACACTTAAAAATGAGATGACTCTTACTTAGAGATCTTTGAAACCTCAGAGTATAGCTCAATTCTTGACACAGAGTCAATGTCCTTTTACATAAATATCTGATGAATGGAAGACATGCCTAGTCGTAGAAACGAGAGTAGGGTTTTTTATCTTGAAACCCTGTTTCACAGATGGGAATCCATACATAGAATGGATATTTAGAAATGAAAGCAGGTTTCTATTCTTGAAACCCTTGATTCACAAATGGAATTCCATACACAGAATTCGAAGAGGTTCATGAAAACGGATGGAAAAAATTATCTCTTTATTTTCATTAACTTCTAAATGAAAATTATCATGTTCTTCAAATATGAATGTAGGCAATAAACCATTGTAGTATAACCACTATTTACAACTGTCAACAACAGAAGTCACAGATATGATTATATCATATTACAGTTATTGCAAATAACAATATTTTATTTGTGCTCATCACTTCTTTGACATTATGACCATCACTGTGTCCTATTTCTTAATGTGCTGATAAAAATGTATATATATTACTATACCATAATTTGCCTTTTTTTAAACATCTTTTATGGTGAAATATAACACATACAAAAAAAAAACAGTAAACCTCAAAGTACATTCTAACAAGCAGTTAAAGAACAGATTTCAGAGTATGGTATGGGTTACTGTTTCACAATTTCAGGTTTTACTTTCTAGCTGCTCCAAGACACTGGAAACTAAAAGAAACATTAATATCATGATTTACCAGTCATACTCAAATGTTAAGGCCTATCTACTCTGTTATAACTCCTCCTTCTCCTTTGATCCTTCTCCCAATCTTTAGGAGTATATGGGCTATGCCTAGTCTAACTTTTTCATGGTGGAAAGTGGTGGTGATAATTTGGGATAGGGGGATGAAACTAGTTGATATTCTAGAGAGGATGGCCCCTCTGGATTTCAGGACTTAATCTGGCCTAGGAACCCATCTGGAGGGTGTAGGTTTATGGAAAGTAATCATAGTACACGGAAACTTTGTAAAATCTCAAATACTTCTGAGGTACTGTTTAGGATTGGCAGGAATAGTTTTGATTGGGGGTTGGCAAACCATGGTAAGAAGCAATATCAAGCTGAAGCTTGTGTAAAAGTAGCCTCCAGAGTAGCTTCTCAACTCTATCTGAACTCTCTCAGCCACTGATACCTTATTTGTTACAATTCTTTTCCCCCTTTTGGTCAGGAAGGCATTGTCAATCCCACAGTGCTAAGGCCTGGCTCATCCCTGGGAGTCATATTCCACACATTGCCAGGGAGACTTTCACCCATGGATGCCATGTCCCACTTAGGGGAGAGGGTAAGAATTTCACTTGCAGAGCTTAAAGAGAGAAAGAGGCCACATATGAGCAACAAAAGAGGTACCCTGGAAGTAACTCTTAGGCATAATTAATGCTAAGCTTCTCTGCTACATAAATAAGCTTCATAAGAGCAAGCCTCAGGATCAAGGGCTTGGCCTATTGACTCAGAAATTCCTAATGTTTGAGACAGTAACAGGGGTTTCTCCAGTGGTAAAATTTAATAGTTTTGTATTTTCTCTTCCATCCCTCAAGGGACTTTGCCAATACCTTTTAATTATCTTCTCCATATACTCTGGGATGTATCAGGGCATTACATTAAGCTATATAGAATTATAAGCCTTCGTTCTCATTTGGGGCTCTCTGTGTTTGGGTTGTTCAAATTATCTATTCAGACAGGTTGAGTTAAATTATGTGCTACAGAAAATTTAGGTTCTAAACAAAATAAAACTCTCTCCCTTGGGTCTCACAGAGTAGGCGAAGTTCTAAAATATAGACAATGTCTCTTCCTTACCCCTATATTCTGATTTACTTTAGTACTGACCTGATCAGCTTTGTTCTTATTTCTAACTGAAGCCTAATCTCTTTTTCAATTTCTTTAACAATTATTCTACATGGCTGACCTTCAGAACTGCAGAACTCCTACTGAGTCTTAGGTGTCACAGGTACCCAAAGTTCCAAGGCAATACTAGGTTACACAAACATAGCACAGCATCTCAAAATCTAGAAATAACATTAACAGTTCTGAACTAAATGTGACTGCTATAAGTGTTTACAATCTAGGCCCCAATGTTCTTATAAGTATTTTCTAAAACAGGACACACAATATTTGCTCTTCTGTTTCTGGCTTATGTTGCACTGCATAATGTCCCTAAGGCTCCTTCACCCAGTTGCAATGCCTGGTGACTTCTTTCCTTTCTGTAGCCACACAATACCCCATCATATGTATACACCACAGCTTGCCATTCTGCTTCTCAGTCAATGTATCCTTCCTTCAGCAACCTCCATCCATTGGCATCATGTATAAAACTTGAAGTCAACAATCTATGTTTTACATTATCTTCACTCAACTGTACAGTCATCAACATTCTTAATTTTAGACAATTTTCATTGCTCGAAAGAGAAAAGTAACTGATAAACACACCCTAATCAAATAGAAATCCAAATCTCTGCTTAACTCTTGTCCTCCCCTCTCCCACCCCAATTATTTACCTCTGGTATTGTTGTGGTACTGTTGACCTCTTCTTCTTACATATAGACCATAGCATGTGTGTTAGTTAGATTCAGTTGTCAACTTGGCCAGGTGAGCATACCTAGTCTTGTTGCTGAGGACATAAGCCAATGGTGCGTGAACCTCATCTGTTGCCAATTACATCTGCAGTCAGCTAGGAGGCGTGTCTGCTGCAATGAGTGACGTCTGACTTAATTGGCTGGTGCTTAAATGGGAGATTGCAACGTAGCACTGCTAGCAGCTCAGCATTCCTCATCTCAGCACTCGCAGCTCAGCCCAGGCCCTTGGAGATGCAGAAAGAAGTCTCCCCGGGGAAAGTTGTTGGAACCCAGGGGCCTGGAGAGAAGACCAGCAGAGACCATCCTGTGCCTTCCACGTAAGAAAGAACCTCAGTGGAAAGTTAGCTGCCTTTCCTCTGAAGAGCCAACAAAATAAATCCCCTTTTATTAAAAGCCAATCCGTCTCTGGTGTGTTGCATTCCAGCAGCTAGCAAACTAGAACAGCATGCAATAGTAGTTTTCCCCCATACCCCTCTATTATTGATTCTCTGTACAAGATTCATACCTTTGAACGAGTTCATACAAGAACTTATATTTGTAGTGTTAATCCATGGGACACATGAGTCTATACAATCCCTTTCAATCATGTTCACCTTCAATGTAGTAATATTACTTATAAATCCACTAGTGAACTGTTTTCACTTCTATTCATTCCCTTACATTTGAGTTCAACCTCATTAGATATCTCAAGGTTCTGTGTATCTCTAGGTCCCCTATATTCTATATTATAAGTCTCTGATTTTACCTTTACCACGGTCATAAAAGCAAAATCATACAGTAATCTATCCTTTTGTGTCTGACTTATTTCATTGAGCACTATGTCCTCAAGGCTTATCCATGCTGTCATACACTTCAGGACCTCATTTCAGGACCTCATTTCGTCTTACTGCTGCATAGTATTCCATTGTATGTATATACCACATTTTGTTTATCCATTCAACTGCTGATGGGCACTAGGACTGTTTCCATCTTTGGCAACAATCTATTTTGATTACTGTATTTCAATATAATTGGTTTCCTTTGCAGCCTATGTATTTTACTTTACACAATTAAAAATATTATTCTGAGACAGGTTCCTAGGCTTCACCAGATGCTAAAGGGATCCATGCACAGAAAAAGTCAGGATCCCCTGGCACTGGAAAAATCCAGAACAAGGAAAATATTACTGAGCACACATACTGTACTGAAAATCTTACTGTTATGAATGCTCCAATAATCTTTTTGTGGAAAGTCCTTTTTTATTAATGAGGGCCCTGGACCTACTATATCATGACTGATTTGCATAGGTTCTCTCAGAACTCTACCACAGCCCATCTGATCTTTGTCCTCTTCTCTGGCATGATCAAACTTCAACTAGATCCTGGATTTATATCATTATTCACTGTTATATTTTTAGACTTTTTGTGTCACTTTACCGCACAGTAAACACCTAGAAGAAAAGGATCATCTCTTAAAATTCTAGAAAGTCCAAGGTCAAAAGCATCTTGAAAACAACTTCTTTGCTAGAAGGTGGGTTAGAAAATATCAAGTCACCCATACTTTTTTGTATAACAGCCTTTGCAATGACAAACTCAGTACAAAACCAAAATAAAATCATTAACAGTTCTCTGATATATAATGTCATCCTTGACTTTTAAACACTTTTCTCCCAGCTAGCAAATTCCTCTAAGGCAGTACACTGAATGAGGAGGCAAAAGACCTGAGTTCTAGTCCTCCTTCTATCACTAATCTGCAAGATCTTGGAAAGTCAACTTTACCTTTCAATGTCTCAACTAAAATCACTACATGATCTGAAATGATTACATGATCTCTAAGGCCCTTAAAATTCTTTACACATTCACGTCTCTTCACCATTTTTACTGGCTTCAATAACACATTTCTGATGTCAATCTCCCCAGGTGACCCTGCTCTTAAGCAGTGGGCTGTCCCCTTCCTGGGAAGATACCTTGTGTCACCACCCTCCAACCGCCCAGTCCCTCCTTTTAAAGACACACACAAACTCTCTAAGTTTATGGAGGTTCTCTCTCTCCTTGCCAACTATTTCCACTCTCTGCATCCCTTCTGCTCACCAGCTTCTGTATCTAACCTAGCCTCCCTCTTTTCTATTCCTATCCAAGCCCTTCCCTTTTTCTGTTGCTCCCCCTCAACAGGAGTTGGGGGATCCTGGGGACACCAAAGTCCTCAGTCCCTTGGGGGTTATATGGACTTGCAATTCAGCCCCGGGGCTCCGAGGGCTATTCCAATAGGATAACCAATTCTGTCCTCCAAGGGTCCCTGTTTCTGGTCGCTCCTCCTCCAGAGAACTGTCCCAGTCCTGACAGCCTGAACTCGGCCGGCCCTATCAACCTCTGGGTCCTACCTGTTCTGGGGTCCTGTACAACGCCCATGGCCTGACCCTGCCCCAGGTCCGGCGCGCGCACGCAGCCGCGTGGACCTCGACCCAGGTTCCATTTGGACCCTGTGTCCCTTTTCCACAACCCCGGTCACGGCCCCATGGCCGGCTTCGGCCAGTTCTCCAGGCGCGGAGCGCCACCCAATGCAGGCGTCTGCTCGGCCCTGCACTGCACTCCCTCAAGTTCCCGAACCCGCGTCCCGCACCCTCCCCACCCCAGGCAAGGCCCCAGCTCCCTCCAGCGCCCCCGCCCGCAGGCCCCGGGCCCGCTCCCCAACATGGCGACGGGGACACGAGCCCGACGGACGGACGCGCGGGCGGGGCGGCTCCCGGCAGAGCCCGCACTACGGCCGCGCTCCGCGGTCGGTCGCCGCCATTTTCCCGCGCCGGGCCGGAGCAGTACCTCCTCCCAGCTGAGCCAGCCGGCCG
Source organism: Tamandua tetradactyla (assembly GCF_023851605.1). NCBI lineage: Eukaryota > Metazoa > Chordata > Mammalia > Pilosa > Myrmecophagidae > Tamandua > Tamandua tetradactyla. The sequence goes on along the minus strand of NC_135327.1, from coordinate 17,843,904 downwards.
GGGCCATAGACGCCCGGCAGGCCCACCCCTTACGGGCCTGCGTCGCCGTCGCCTCACCTGAGCGCAGCTCGCCGGCCCTCCCGGGCGGGCCTCGGAGCGCCAGCCCGGGCCGTGCGTGCCCGCGGCCCTCCGTGCGTGTGTGCGTCCGTGCTCGCCCGCGCCCGTCTATCCGGCGGTCCGCGCCCGGCCGCCAGCAGCCCGACCCGGCTGGGCCTCAGGGAGCCGGAGGGAGGGGGATGGGCCGGACCGGGCCAGGGAGGGAGGGGGAGGGAGGGAGGGAGAGAGAGAGGGGGAGGGAGCGCGGGAGGGGACGGGGTGGGCCAAGGGGCGGGGCCCTGTCCACGTGATCAAACGTCCTTGGGAGCGCTGGGCGGAGCCCGCGCTGGCTCGCGTGGGTGTGGATCTCTTAGACCTGAAATCCCATGGGTTTCTGTCTGCTTACCAGCACCAAAATCTCACCAGGGGCACTTGATCCTACTTTGGAAGCACTGCACAACCCTTTGGGAGTGCTCTGGCTAAATGTCTTAGGGCAAGTTACCTTTCCCAACCTCAGTTTAAGTATCTGAAATATTGAGATAATATTAATGTTTGCGAAGGGGAAATGAGGGAAGGTGTGGAAAGCACTTGGCACAGTGCTTAGCACTTAGTGTCTAATAATATCATCAATGATGATAAGGATAGCCTTTATTATTATTTGCCTGTAAGTCCCTCTCTGCTTTTCCCCATCACCACCATGATAGCAAGTTGAGTAAGTGCTTAATAAATATATCTTTTGACTGAACAAGTGAGTGCAGCTCCCTCCCCTCTCCCCAAATGTCAGGAGGCTTCTGCACAGGGCTTGATGTTTTACAATCCTGGATTCTGATCTTTTACTCTTGACAGTTGTGTTATTTTCTTTGCTTCTCCGAACTTCAATTTCCCCATTTATAAAAAGGGCGTTAAGGGCGGGCCACGGTGGCTTAGCAGGCAGAGTTCTCTCCTGCCAAGTTGGAGACCCTGGTTCGATTCCCGGTGCCTGCCCATGTTTAAAAAAATAATAAAATAAATAAAAAGGAAGGTGAGTCTGTCATAAACATCACAGAAGATAGACGATGAGCAGGTAGATTGTAAGCTGCTTGCACAGCTCAGGAATAATGGTCCCGTCTAAAAAAGGAGTCAGGGCCCCTTTAATTCCATAGATATTTATTGAGCATACACCATATAACTACATCTTCCGTGGCCCAACTCATTCTATTCTTCACCCTGCTGTCAGAGTAATGTTTCTAAGTCAGAAATCTGATCATATCACTCCCCTATTTGATGGCCCCGCATTGTTCTTAAGATAAAAACCCAATAAATATCTTTCTGTTTGCCTCCCTTTCCCTTCTCCAGGTTAAGGCCCTCTTCTCTGTTCTTTGGGCTGCAATGACAGTGGCTTTCTTAAATTCTTCACAGGATACCCTCCTTCCTCAGGACCCTTGCGCATGCGGATCATTCTGCCTAAAATACTCTCTGCCCTTTGGTAATGCATCAATTTTCAGGTTCCAGCTCAAACTCTCTAACCCAAGAATACCCTCCCTGATCACCCCCCAGAAAAGTCTTCTTAGCACCATGTGCTTGTCCTTGATGCAGAATGCACTAGATGGTTTACCACTAGACTGTGGATTCCACAAAGAGGGAGACCTTATCGTCTTGTTCACTGTTGTGTTCTAAGTACATAGCACGGTGCCCGGCACCTGGCACAGAGTAAGTACTCAATAAATGTTTGTTGTGTGTATGAATCCTGGCCACCAGGATAGATGTTGGATCCCAAAAGGACAGAGAAAAGCAAAGAGAACCACGAGGGGACACATACTTCCAGCCTATCAAATTAACTCCAAAGGAACTTTAAAGGAAGCTGGAAAACATTTTTGAAGCTCTTTAACTCTTTAAAATTGAGATATAATGCAAAAATCTTAAGTGTAATACCTAATACATATTTTTAAATCTATGCTCCTGTGTTACCAGGTCAAGTTACAGAGCATCACTATCAACCCAGAAAGTCCTCTTTTGTATCCTCACATGTGTCCTCTCCCTTTACTGGAGGAAATCACTACTCTGACTTATAGCACCAAAGATTAATTTTTACAATTCTTGAGTTTAAGATAGAAGAACTATACAATGTATACACTTTTTGTATTTAGCCTAGAAATCTAACATAACTAAAGAATGACTATTTGGATAATGATACAGTTTATGAATTTCTCGATTAATTCATTAATTTGAAAGATTAAGATGTGACCACGCCATCCTGCTGAGACAGGGGTCCTGCCATCAGCTGGTCCAAAAGCTGACCTCTTAGTCCCATAGAAGCTTCTAAAGGTAAGAAAAGTCTGCAGGATTCCAGAACCTGAGTGACTACCTCATTCTTCATTATCTTATTGGTGTCCTTAACCAAGGGTCATGTGTTTTCCTTAGATCAGGCAGGAAGCAGGGAGCAGAGGAGAGAGGGGCCCACTTGAGCACCTACACATCCTGTTGGTGGAAAGAGAAGGAGCATATGCAGGGTGGCATTGAACTGTAACAGGTCATGAGCTGGCAGACAATGTAACATAATGATGACAAGATTGGGCTCTGAAACCAAAATATCCAAGTTCAGATTCTAGCTGTGCTGTTTATTAGCTATGTGATCTTGGATAAATCCAACCTCCTAATTATATAGATAGGGAAACTGGACCAAAGGGAGATAAATGACTTGTCCAACAGAGTTCAGAATATTCTCCCTTCTTTGTTTTTAATCTAAATATGATTGATGGGGGGGGGGAGGGTGTGTACACACCCCTAGTAAAGTGTAAGCTCCCCAAGGAGACTATTTTTGTAATATTGCCATTTGTAATGTTTTGTACCTCAGTTACCTCATCTACAAGATGCAGATAATAAGGGTAGATAAGGTTTTCAAGAGGATTAAATGAATTAATGCATCTAAAATGCTTAGAGGAGTGCCTAGAACGATGACAGCCTCAATAGACACCAGATTGAACGAGGCCCCTGAAGAAGGTATCTGGCTGTTTTGCAGTGTTTTGAGCAAAAACAAGCAGTCCTGAGATACCCAGTTTCTTATTCTGGATTCAGACGTGGGTAAAGAAAATGCAAATCAATTTTTCTTTGGTATAAGCGGTTTTACTAATTAGCAGTTTTGAACTTCTACTTTCATTTAGGTGTCTGCATGGTCTTGAGCTTTGTAGTGATAAGACTGGTGGTGAATTCTTGAAAGACGTCTTTAAGAAAATAAGAACAGAGAGGAAAAAATCCATAACAAAGCCACCTAAAGAGCACCAACATTCTGTTGTCTACAGGCTTTATCCTAACAGTGCCAAACAACAGGGTTCCCACATTTAGCTGGGCAAGCTACAAGAGGGCGGCACCTTGGCATTGTAGATCTGTACATTTATTGTGCTAATTTACCAGCAGAAGGCAGTATAGTGCCTTGCTAATACGAAATCATTTCATAACAATTTTCAGACAAATGGAAATAAAATGCCCGAGAGGATAGGGTCAGTTTTTTCTACTTCACATAAAAGCTTAATATGGACAACAATGCCTTTCCCTTCAGAAATAAGAAGATTGAAAAATAGAAGAAAACAGAGCAATAACTACACGACTGAAAAAATTGAAAAGTATCAAAAACTAATGAAAAGAGATTCTTAGGACTAAAAAACCTATTTTCAAGAAGATTCTGAAATTCCTGTCCTTTGGAAAAAAAAAAAAACTTTGTCTTAGACTATAGTATAAAGACATAAATGTGAATGAATCATAAGTGTGAAAACCTGATGAATTTTTGGAAAGCGATCATACATGAAGAATCAGTGCTCAAATTAAGAAATAGAACATACCCATACCCATCAAGGGCAAACAATATCCTGACATCTAACTCTGCAGATTAGCTTTGCCAGGTTCTAAACTTTACATAAATGGGATCATACATAAAGTACTCTTTTGAATCTGGCTTCTTTTCCTCAATTTTCTATTTTTGAGATTCATTTATAATGTTGCAGGTAGTTGTATTTTGTTCACTTTCATTGCTGCATAGCATTTCATTATTCCATGTACCACAATTTATCCATTGCACTCATGACAGGCATTTAGGTTTACACTTTAGGGCTATTTTTAATACTACTACCGGAATATTCTTGTACATGTTTTTGGATGAACCTATGTACAATTTTCTGCTGGGGTATGCAGAATGCAATATATCAGAAACAGAACGGCTTTTAAAAAGGGGAATTTATTAAGAAGCAAGTTTACTGTCTAAGGCGTGAAAATGTCCAACTTAAGGCAAGGCTATGAAAATGTCCAAATTAAGGCACCAACAAGAGGTTACCTTCACTCAAGAAAGACCAATGAAATTCAGGGTGTTTCTCTCAGCTGGAAGGGCACATGGTGAAGTCAACTAGCTTTCTCTCCTGGTATCTTGTTTCATAAAGCTCTCCGGGAGGGTGTTTTTCTTCTTTATATCCAAAGGTCTCTGCCTGCTTGGGCTCTCATGGCTCTTTCCAAAATGGTTCCCTCTTAAAGGGTTCCAGTAAGCAACCCCACCTTGAATGGGGAAACCATTCCCCTCTCCTTTGGAAACCATTTAATCAAAAGTTACCACCCACAATTTAGTGGGTCGCATCTCCATGGGAGCAACGAAAAGCTCCCACCCAGCAATATTGAATGAGGATTAAAGGACATGGCTTTTCTAGGGTCCATCACAGATTCAAACAGACAGAATACAATGGTTTTTAGTATATTCACAGAAATGTGTAACCATTGCCACAGTTTTAGAACATTTTCTTCACCCCAAAAAGAAACCCTGTTCCCTCTACCTATCACAGCCCTACACTCTCATTCCACCAGACCTAAGCAATCCATTTTCTGTCTCTATATATGTGCTGGTTTGAAAGGATGTATGTCCCCTAGAAAAGCCATATTTTAATCTAAATCCCATTTCATAAAGGCAGAATAATCCCTATTCAATACTGTATGCTTGAAACTGTAATCAGATCATCTACCTGGAGATGTAATTTAATCGAGAGTGGTTGTTAAACTGGATTAGGTGATGACATGTCTCCACCCATTTGGGTGGGTCTTGATAAGTTTCTGGAGTCCTATAAAAGAGTAAACATTTTGGAGAATGAAGGAGATTCGGAGAGAGCAGAGAATGCTGCAGCACCACGAAGCAGAGAGTCCGTGAGACAGCGACCTTTAGACATGAAGAAGGAAAACGCCTCCCAGGGAGCTTCATGAAACCGGAAGTCAGGAGAGAAAGCTAACAGATGACACCGTGTTCACCATGTGCCCTTCCAGCTGAGAGAGAAGCCCTGACTGTGTTCGCCATGTGCCTTCTCAGCTGAGAGAGAAATCCTGACCTTCATCGGCCTTCTTGAATCAAGTTTCCCTGGGTGCCTTAGATTGGCCATCTCTATAGACTTGCTTTAACTGGGACATTTTCTCAGCCTTAGAACTGTATACTAGCAACCTATTTAATTCCCCTTTTTCAAAGCCATCCCGTTTCTGGTATATTGGATTCTGGCACCTAGCAAACTGAACAATATATTTGCCAATTCTGGACATTTAATATAATATGTGTTTTTTGTGACTGTCTTCTTTCACTTAGCATAATGTTTTCAAGGTTCATCCATGTCGTAGCATGTATCACTACTTCATTCCTTTTTTTTTGGTCTAATAACATTCTATTCTGTGGATATACCACTTCGTTACTTTATGCGTCAGTTGATGGACATTTGAGTTGTTTTCACTTCTTGGCTCTAATGCATGATTCTGGTATGAACATTATGCACAAGTTCTTTGCATGAACATATGTTTTCATCTCTTCTGAAAATATTCTTAGGAATGGAAGTACCAAGTCACATGGTAATTCTATGTTAAACTTTTAGAGGAACTGCTGAACTGTTTTCAACAGCAGGTGAACCCCATTAAATTCCCACCAACAATGTAAGACTGTACAAATTTCTCTACATCTTCATCAACACTTGATGTTTTCTACTTTTAAAAAAAAAATCACCATCATAATGAGCATGAAGTAATATCTTATTGTAGGTTTGATTTGCATTTCCCTAATGACTGATGATGTTAAGCATCTTTTCCTGTGCTTATTGACCATTTGTCTATCACTTTGGAGAAAATCTTTTCAAAGCATCTTTTCAAAAATTTGCCCACATATTTTTGTGATGTCATAAATATATAATGCAAATTGTCATTTTAGCCATTTTTAAGTACACAACTCAGTGTCATTAATTGCACTTACAATGTTGTGCTACCATCATCAAAATCCATTGCCAAAACTTTTTCATCACCCTAAATGGAAACTCTGCACCCATTAAGCAATAATTCCCTGTTCTCCCCTTCTCCCAGCCCCTAGTAACCTCTAATCTATTTTCTACCCCTATTAATTTGCTCATTCTAGATATTTTATATAAGTAGAACCATATTTTTGTCCTTTTGTGTCGTGCTTATATTACTCAGCATAATGTTTTCAGGGTTCATCCATGTTGTAGCATGTGTCAATATTTCATTCATTCTTATGGTTAGATGATATTCCACTGTATGGATGGACCACAGTTTTATTTATCCACTCATCTGTTGATGGATGTTTAAATTGTTTCCACTTTTTACCTATTGAATAATGTTGCTATGAACATTGGTGTACCAGGATCTCTTCGTGTCCCAGATTTCAATTCTTTAGAGTATATACCTATGCATGGAATTGCTGGGTTATACAGTAGCAAGTATCTTTGTGGTTTTGATTTGCATTTTCCTAATGGCTAATGATGTTGAGTTTCTTTTCATGTGCTTATTGGCCATTAATTTATATTCTTTGGAAAAATATCTATTCAGATCCTTTACCTATTTTTTTATTGAGGTTAAATTCAAATAACGCCAGCATAAAATATATGTAACATAAACTTCACCATATTAACCATTTTAAAGGGTACAGTTCAGTAGCTTCCATTACAATCACAGTGTTGTGCAACATTCTCCACTATTTAGTTCCAGAATATATTCGTCACCCTAAAAAGAAATCCTGTGCTTATTAAACAGTTATTCCCATTTCCCACTCCTTACGTTCCCTGGAAACCACCAGTCTTCTTTCTGTCTCTGTGGACTTGCCTATTCTGGACGTTTCTTATAAATAGAATCATATAATATGTGGCCTTTGTGTCTAGCTTCTTTCATTTAGTAACATGTTTTCAAAGTTCATCCATGATATAGCAATACTCTATTCCTTTTTATGACTGAATGGTATTCCATTTTGAGGATAAACCACATTTTGTTTCTCCACTTATCAGTTGATGAACTTTTGCATTCTTTCCACTTTTTGGTTCCTGAGAAGAGTGTTGCTGTGAACATTTGTATAAAAGTTATTGCTTGAACACCTGTTTTCAATTTTCTGGAGTATATACCTAGGTGTGGAATTGCTGAGCCATATAGTAATTCTATGTTTAACTTTTTGAAGATACACAAAACTGTTTTCCACTGTGGCTGCATTTTGCATTCTCACCAGCAATGTGTGAGGGTTCCAGTGTTCCACATCCTTGTCAACACTTATTTTCCTCTTTTTGTATTATAGACAACCAGGTAGAATGAAAGCAATATCTCATTTTGGTTTTGATTTGAAATTCCCTGATGGCTTATGACATTGAGTACTTTATTATTGACTTTTTGGACATTCTTTGAAAAAATGTTTGTTCAAGTCCTGCCCCCTTTTTAACTTGGGTTGTTTGTCTTTTGTTGTTTAGCTGTTAGAGTTCTTTTCTGTCTACAGGACCTTTCTGCATACTGGGCCTTTATCAGATACAGGATTTGCAAATGTTATCTCCATTCTGTAAGTGGTCTTTTCACTCTCTTGATGCACAAAAGTGTATAACTTTAATGAAGTCCAATTTATCTATTAGTTTCCTTTTATGGCTTGTGCTTATGGTATCATTTATAAGAAACTGTTATGAAGAAATCCAAGATCACAATAATTACCCTTATATTTCCTTCACAGAGGTTTATAGTTATAGCTCTTATATTTTGGTCTTTGTTCTGTGTTGTTATTTTTTGTATATGGTGTGAAGTGACAGTCCAACTGCATTCTTTTGCTTGTGTATATCCAGTTTTCCCAGCACCATTTGTTGAAGAAGCAATTCTTTACCCATTGAATGCTCTTGACACTCTTGTTGGAAATCAGTTAGCCACAGATGTTTGGGTTTATTGCTGGATTCTCAATCCTATTCTATTGATCTATATGTCTATCCTTTTGCCAGTACCACACTGTCTTGATTATTATAGCTTTTTAGTATGTTTTCAAATTGGGAAAATTCCAACTTTTTTCTCCTTTTCAAGACTGTTTCGGCTATTTGAGGTCCCTTGTAATTCAATAAAAATTTTAGGATTAGCTTTTCTATTTCTGCAAAACAAAAGCCAGTGGGGTTTTGATAGGGACACATTGAATCTGAAGATTACTCTGGTAGTATTGTCATCTTGACAATATTAAGTCTTCCAATCCATGAACACAGATGTCTTCCCATTATTTTAGGTGTTCTTTAAATAATCTTTCAGCAATATCTTATAGTTGTCAGTGTACAACTCTTGCAGTTTATTTCTAAGAATTAAATTTATTTTAAATTTAAATTTATTTCTAAGAATTGTATCTTTTGTATTCTATTTTAAATTGAATTGTGTTTTTAGATTTTCTTTTCAGATTATTCATAGTGTACAGAAATGCAACTGAGTTTTGTGTGCTGATCTTATATACTGCAATTTTGCTGAATTCATTTATTAGCTCTAGTAGTTTTTTGTGGATTCTTTATGATTTTCCATATATAAAATCATGTCATCTGTAACTAGAGATAGACTTACTTCTTCCTTTCAAATTTGGATGTGTTTTATATCTTTTTATTGCCTAATTGCTCTGGCTAGAACATCCAGTACAATGCTAAGTAGAAGTGATGAATTTGGGAATCCCTGTCTTGATCCTGACCTTATAGGGAAAGCTTCTAATCTTACCATTTAGTATGATGTTAGCTGTAGGTTTTTCATAAATGTCCTTTTTATGTTGAAGAAGTTCCCTTTTTACTTGTAGTTTTTGGGTGTTTTTATCATGAAACGGTGTCGGATTTTGTCAAATGCTTTTCCTGCATCAACTGAGGTGATTACATGGTTTCTTCCTTCATTCTGTTAAAGTGGTGTAATACATTCATTGATTTTCATATGTTGAACCACCCTCAAATTAGTGGGATAAGTCCCACTTGGCTATGCTATATAATGCTTTTATTATGTGTCTAGACTTGGTTTGCTAGTATTTTGTAGAGAATTTTTACATTTGTATTCAAAAGGGATATTGGTCTGTAGTTTTATTTTCTCATGAGATCTGTCAGGATTTGGATCAAGGTAATACTGACTGCTTAGAATGAGTTAAGGAGTGTTCCCTCTTCCATATTTTGGAAGAGTTCAAGGACTGCTGCTAAATCTTATTTAAATGCTTAATAGAATTGACGAATGAATCCATCTGGGTCTGGACTATTTCTTGTTGAAAGTTTTTTCATTACTGATTTGTTTCTCCTTACTTGTTATAATTGCATTTGAACTTTCTATTTCTTCTTCAGTCAGTTTTGTCTGTTTCTAGGAATTTGTCCCTTTCATCAAGGTATCTAATTTGCTGGCATACAGTTGTTCATAATATCTCTTATAATTCTTTTTATTTCTGTAATATTGGTAGTAATATCCCCACTTCCATTCCTGATTTAATAATTTGAATCTTTTCTCTGTTTTCCTTAGTTGATCTAGCTAAAGATTTAACTGTTTTATTGATCTTTTCAAAGAATCAACTTTATTTTCATTGACTCTCTCTGTTGTTTTTAATTCTCAATTTCATTTATCTCTTCTCTAATCTTCATTATTTCCTTCTTTTTCCTGGCTCCATGTTCAATTTGCTTTTCTATTTCTATTTCCTTAAGGTTAGGTTATTGGTTCAAGATAACAGAAATTTTTACGTGTAAATTTTCCTCTGAGCACTGCTTTAACAGCATCCTCTGAGTTCTGGTATGTTGCATTTTCGTTTTCATTCTTCTCAAGTTATTTTCTAACTTTCTGAGTGATTTACTTTTTGCTTACTTGATTAAGAGCATATGCTCCAGCAAAATGGAAGCCCAGAGCCCTCAGGAGATGGAGGCAAGGAAATAAGCCAAGACACTTTCCTTGAATGCCCTGTTCTCACCCTGCAGTCCTGCAATGTGCAACTCATCCCACACCCCCCACACCCGAACCTGACGCCACCCCACCACATCCAAGTCCGCCTGCCCCACCATCTCCTGCTGTACCCACCCCACACACACTCCAAGCGTGCTCATGCCTGCCCCAACCCAACACACTTTTCCTGTGCACATGCAGTCTTGCCCAGTCCCTCCTGAGACCTACCCGCGCCCAGCCCCTTGACATCCCCCTTCCTCTCCCTGCCCCCTGCAGGAGGTCAGAGGCACATCAAGGCTTCGGTCACTCACCTTCATACCCAGGTTACTACCTCCCCCCTCCAGCCCATCAGTCGTGCAAACCCAGCCCACCACCCTGAGCTCTGTGCACGTGCACACAAAGGTCCAGCCTTAGACCAGCACACACCAAGGCCCCGCCCCCCAGACCTGGGAACGTGCGCAGCCACATCCTCTCTGCAGTCGGGCACCCACACATTCATGCACTGATTTCTTGACCCCAACACCCCAGCTCCCTGCCCCACAAATGTGCACATTTGTCCCACCCCCTGGCACAAGTGCCCTGATCCCCGCACTTCGCAGTTACTCACGTGCGCATGACCTGGAGGAACTTGAGAAAGAACAGCAATCTAACCCCCAAAGCAAATAGAAGAAGAGAAATAACAAAGATTAAAGCAGAGTCAAATGAAGGGGAGAACAAAAGAACAATAGAAAGAATCAGTAAAACCAAAAGTTGGTTCTTAGAGAAAATCAATGAAATCGATGGACCACTAGCAAGGCTGACAAAGAAAAAAAAAATGAGAGAGGATGCAAATAAACAAAATCAGAAATGGGGGGGGCATTACCACAGATTCTGAAGAAATTTAAAAAATCATAAGATAATACTATGAACGACCATATGCCAACAAAGTACACAACTTAGAAGAAATGGACAAATTCCTAGAACAAGCTACACTGACTCAGGAACAAACAGAAGGTCTCAAGAAACCAATCTCAAGTAAAGAGATTCAATCAGTCATCAAAAATCTTCCTACAAAGAAAAGCCCAGGACCAGAAGGCTTCACAGGGGAATTTTATCAAACATTCCAAAAAGAAATAATGCCAATACTGTTCAAACTTTTCCAAAAATTTGAGGAAAAAGGAACACTAACTCATTTTAGGAAGCTAACATCAGTTTAATACCAAAACCGGGTAAGGATGCTATAAGAAAAGAAAACTATAAGCCAATTTCCCTAATGAACATAGATGCAAAAATTCTCAACAAAATATTAGCAAATTGAATCCAACAACAAATTAAAAGAATTATACAGCATGACCAAGGGGGGGTTATACCAGGAATGCAAGAAAGATTCAACACAAGAAAATCATTTGATGTAATACAACACTGTCATGGTCAGGTGTATGTGTCAACTTGGCCAAGTGGTGGTACCTGTTTGTCTGGTTGGGCAAGTGCTGACCTGTCTTTGCCATGAGGACATTTCATAGAATTAAGTCATAATCACGTCGGCTACATCCACAGCTGATTCCATTCGTAATCAGCCAAGGGGACTGTCTTCTTTAATGAGTGATGCTTGATCTAATCACTGGAAGCCTTTTCAGGAGGATTCAGAAGAAACAGGCTCTTCTTCCTGCTTCGGCTGGTGAGGCTCTTTTGTGGAGTTCGTCCAGACCCTCTGTTGGAATCGTCAGCTTCACAGCCTGCCCTACAGATTTTGGACTCTATGTGACCACGGTTACGTGAGATACTTTTATAAATTGTGTATTTATGAATATTTCATATTGATTCTATTTCTCTAGAGAATCCTAACTAATAACTTGATATGAGGAATGGTTCTTAAGAAACAGAATCTTAAAAATCAGTTTTTATGAATGGTTTTCTACTGTGACTGGACTCAAAGGCACTAAGGACTCTGATTCCCATAATCAGAATGACATTGCCAATCCATGGAGTGAGTTGGTGTGGTAGTTAGATTCAGTTGCCAACTTGGCCAGGTGAAGGTATCTAGTTCTGTTGCTGTGGACATGAGCCAATGGTACTTGAACCTCATCTGTTGCTCATTACATCTGCAGTTGGCTAAGAGGCATGCCTACTGTAATGAACAATGTTTGATTTAATTGGCTGGTGCATTCAACATAGCACAGCCCAAGCAACTCAGCATACCTCATCTCAGCACTTGCAGCTCAGCCCAGGCCTTTGGAGATGCAGAAAGAAATCACCCCAGGGAAAGTTGTTGGAACCCAGAGGCCTGGAGAGAAGGCCAGCAGAGATCGTCTTATGCCTTCCCACTTAAGAAAGAACCTCAGTCAAAAGTTAGCTGCTTTTCCTCTGAAGAACTATATATTAATTAAATAAATCTCCTTTTATTGAAGGCAAATCCATCTCTGGTGTGTCGCATTCCAGCAGCTAGCAAACTAGAACAGTTCACAAAAGAGATAGTCAAAATATCACCATTCGATTCTCCTAATGCTTCACCTGTACGAAGCCAGGCTCTGGGGATAATGTTTTTGACACCTTTACAGAGTTTTGTGGAAATAAGAGATATAGAGATGTTGGCTGGTTGTTGTTAGATACACTGGCTACATTAGGGAGTGAAAGGGATGGGCTTAAGGCTTCAAACGAGAAGCTTAAGCACCGTCTGACAGATGTAGATGTTTCTGTGAGTATCCTGAAAGGAAATCTTATTTCCTGCAGGCCTAGACTTGAGATCTCCAAAACTCAGACTCAGAATCTTATTGTTAGAGTAGCAACTTTACAATGTAAATTGAAATCTCAATCTTGGATGGTGTCTGCTGTTAAAGTGAGGGCATTGATTGGAAAGGAGTGGGACCCTGAAAAATGGGAGGGCGACATATGGATGGATAATGATGACAGGGGTGAGGTTGAAACTCTAGGTCATGCTGAGTCTTCTCTGGATAACCCTGTAATAGTCTGCCCCGAGGACATACCTGCCCCACTTCCAGCCTACGTTGAGGAGTTGGCCACCCAAACTTCACCTGAAGGGATTAGCCCTGAAGTGATTAATCCTGTTTCACCACATGGAATTGCAAATGAATGCCCTGAAGCAAATGGCTTGGAAGAGACTTTTAATTCTTTTCATGACCCACCCTCACCACGTGTCATGGTCAGGTTCATGTGTCAATTTGGGCAAGTGGTGGTACCTGTTTGTCTGGTTGGACAAATGTTGGCCCGTCTGTTGCAATGAGGACATTTCATAGAATTAGATCCAGATCACATCAGCTGCATCCACAGCTGATTCCATTTGTAATCAGCCAAGGGGAGTGTCTTCTGCAATGAGTGATGCTGAATCTAATCACTGGGAGCCTTTTAGGGAGGATTCAAAGAGGCTGTCATCATGCTTCGGCTGGTAAGTCTCTCCTGTGGAGTTCACCCAGGCCCTCCATCAGAATCGTTGGCTTGACAGTCTGCCCTGTGAATTTTGGACTCTGCTTTCCCACGGTCACGTGAAACACTTTTATGAATTTTATATTTGTGAGTGTTCCCTGTTGACTCTGTTTCTCTAGAGAACCCTAACTAATACATCTTGGTACCAGAAGTGGATCTTAAGAAACAGGATCTTAAAAATGGGTTTTTAACACTAGAATGAGCTGAGACTCAGCATCAAGGGATTGAGAAAACCTTCTCAACCAAAAGGGGGAAGAGTGAAATGAGACAAAGTGGCAATGGCTGAGAGATTCCAAACAGAGTCGAGAGGTTAACCTGGAGGTTATTCTTATGTATTAAGTAGATATCACCTTGTTAACCAAGATGTAATGGAGAGGCTGGAGGGAACTGCCTGAAAATGCAAAGCTATGTTCCAGTAGCCATGTTTCTTGAAGATGACTGTATAATGATATAGCTTTCACAAGTGACTATGTGATTGTGAAACCCTTGTGTCTGATGCTCCTTTTATCTACCTTGTCAACAGACGAGTAGAACATATGAAATAAAAATAAATAATAGGGGGAACAAATGTTAAAATAAATTTAGCTTGAAATGCTAGTGATCAATGAAAGAGAGGGGTAAGGGATATGGTATGTATACATTTCTTTTTCTGTTTTCATTTTATTTCTTTTTCTGAATTGATTCAAATGTTCTAAGAAATGATCATGAGGATGAATATGCAACTATGTGATGATATTGTGAATTACTGATTATATATGTAGAATGGAATGATTAAAATAGGAATGTTTGCATTTCTTTGGTGGGTTTTTTTGGTATTTAAAAACATAAATAAATAAAATTTTTAAAAGTGGGTTTTTATGAATGGTTTTCTACTCAGACTGGACTCAAAGGCACTAAGGACTCTGATTCCCATAATCAGAATGACACTCCCAATCCATGCAGTGTGTTGGCAAAAGAGATAGTCAAAATATCATCATTTGATTCTCCTAATGCTTCACCTGTACAAAGCCAGGCTCTGGGGATAATGTTATTGACACCTTTACAGAGTTTTGTGGAAATAAGAGGTATAGAGATGTTGGCTGGTTGTTGTTAGATACACTGGCTACATTAAGGAGTGAAAGGGATGGCTTAAGCCTTTAAATGAGAAGCTTAAGCGCCGTCTGACAGATGTAGATGTTTCTATGAGTATCCTGAAGGAAATCTTATTTCCTGTAGCTGTAGACTTGAGATCTCTGAAAACGAGACTCAGAATCTTATTTTTAGAGTAGCAACTTTACAACATAAACTGAAATCTCAATGTTGCATGGTGTCTGTCACTAAAGTGAGGGCATTGTTTGGAAAGGAGTGGGACCCTGAAAAATGGGATGGTGACATATGGATTGATAATGATGTCAGAGGTGAGGTTGGAACCCTAGGTCATGCTGAGTCTTCTCTAGATAACCCTGTAATAGTCTACCCCGAGGACATAGCTGCCCCACCTCTAGCCTGCCTTGAGGAGTTGGCCACCCAACCTCCTCCTGAAGGGATTAGCCCTAAAGTGATTAACCCTGTTTTACCAGATGACACTGCAAATGAATGCCCTGAAGCAAATGCCTTGGAAAATATTTCTAATTCTTTTCATGACCCACTCCCACCACCCCTCATTTCTTCCAGACCTATAACTAGACTAAAGTCCCACAGGCCCCAAAAGGTGAGGTACAAAGTATTACACATGAGGAGGTACGTTATACTCCAAAAGAACTGTGTGAGTTTTCCAATTTATATACACAAAAATCAGGGGAATATGTGTGGCAATGGGTTTTAAGGGTGTGGGATGATGATGGGAGGAATATAAGGCTGACTTTATTGATATGGACCCACTAAGCAGAGATTCTGCATTCAGTGTTATAGCTCAAGGGGTTAGGAAAGGCATTAACAGTTTGTCTGGATGTGTGGCTGAAACATGGATCAAACAGTGGCCGAAATACCTGAGGTTGAAATGCCAGAACTGCCCTGGTATAATGTAGCTGAGGGGATCCAGAGGCTTAGGGAGATTGGAATGTTAGAGTATATTTATCATGCAAAGCCTGCTCTTACACGCCAGGAATGTCCAGAGTGAGGACAGTGAGAAATAAATTTGTAAGACTAGCACCATCATACCTGAAGAGCTCTGTAGTTGCACTTCTCTGTAGGTCAGATATTACTGTGGGAACTGCTGTCACTGAGCTGGAATCCTTAAACACAATGGAGATGGCTGGATCCTGAGTTGGCAGAAGCCAGGTGGCAGCACTTAATCGCCAAAACCAGAGTAGATGTGGCTGTTATAATAGACAGCAAACTCAAAGCAGGAGTCAAAATTATATGGCTTGCAGAGGTTTGTGGCATTGGCTAGTAAATCATGGGGTACCTAGAAATGCAATAGAAGGGCAGTCTACTAAATTCTTGTTTGATCTGTATAAACAAAAGAGTTCTAGATCAAGTGAACAGAAGTCTAACCTGAATTACAAAAACACAGTCACGACCCCTTAATCAATTTCCAGACTTGAGACAGTTTACAGATCCAGAGCCCCTTGAATGAAGGGGAGGCCAGGTCCCTTTGGGGGAGAACCTTGTTACACTGCCACAGATTTATACTCTTAATCTTCCTCCAAACCTTCCCCAAGGAGACTGATGGCCTTCTACCAGGGTAACTGTGTCTTGGGAAAAAGGAAATGATCAGATATTTGGGGGATTATTAGACACTGGTTTAGAAGTGACATTAATTCCAGGGGACCCAACACGTCACTTTGGTCCAACAGTCAGAGCGGGGACTTATGGAGGCCAGGTGATCAATGGAGTTTTAGCTCAGGTCTGTCTCACAGTGGGTCCAGTGGGCCACCAGATCCATTCTGTAGCTATTTCCCCAGTTCCAGAATGTATAATTGGAATAGACATGCTGAGCAACTGGCAGAATCCCCACATTGGCTCTCTAACTCATGCAGTGGGGGCTATTATGGTGGGAAAGGCCAAATGGAAGCCACTAGAACTGCCCCTACCTAGCAGAATAGTAAATCAGAAGCAATACCAGATTCCTGAAGGGATTGCAGAGATTACTTCCACTCTTAAGGACTTGAAGGATGCAGGGGTGGTGATTCCCACCACATTCCCATTCAATTCTCCTATTTGGCTTGTGCAGAAAACAGACGGGTCTTGGAGGATGACAGTGGATTGTTGTAAGCTCAACCAGGTGGTAACTCCAATTGCAGCTTCTGTTCCAGAAGTGGTATCATTGCTTGAGCAAATCAATACATCCCCTGGTATGTGGTATGCAGTTATTGATCTGGCAAATGCTTTTTTCTCAATAGTTGTTAGTAAGGACCACAAGAAAGAGTTTGCTTTCAGCTGGCAAGGTCAGCAATATACTTTCACTGTCTTACCTCAGGGGTATATCAACTCTCCAGCCCTATGTCATAGTCTTGTCCGCAGGGAACTTGATCATTTCTCCCTCCCACAAGACATCACACTGGTCCATTATATTGATGACATCATGTTGATTAGACCTAATGAGCAAGAAGTAGCAACTACTCCAGACTTACCGGTAAGGCATTTGTGTGTCAGAGGATGGGAGATAAATCTAACAAAAATACAGGGACACTCCACCTCAGTGAAATTTCTAGGTGTCCAGTGTTCTGGGGCATGTAGAGATATCCCTTCCAAAGTGAAGGATAAGTTGCTGCATCTGGCCCCTCCTATGACCAAAAAAGAGGCACAACATCTAGTTGATCTCTTTGGATTTTGGTGACAACATATTCCTCGTATGGATGTGCTACTCCAGCCCATTTATCAAGTGATCAGAAAAGCTGCTAATTTTGAGTGGGGACCAGAACAAGAGGAGGTTCTACAACAGGTCCAGGATGCTGTACATGCTTCTCTGCCACTTGGACCATATGATCCAGCAGATCCAATGGTGCTGGAAGTGTCAGTGGCAAATAGAGATGCTGTTTGGAGCCTTTGGCAGGCCCCTATAGGAGAATCACAATGCAGATCCTTAGGATTTTGGAGCAAAGCTTTGCCATCTGCTGCAGATAACTACTCTCCTTTTGAGAAACAGCTTTTGGCCTGCTACTGGGCTTCAATAAAGACTGAATGCTTAACCATGGGCCACCAAGTTACCATGAGACCTGAGTTGCCTATTGTTCTAGCTTGCTAGCTTCTGGAATGCAATATACCATAAACAGAATGGCTTTTAACAGGGGGAATTTAATAAGTTGCTAGTTTACAGTTCTAAGGCCAAGAAAATGTCCCAGTTAAAACAAGTCTATAGAAATGTCCAATTTAAGGCATCCAGGGAAAGATACCTTGGTTCAAGAAGGCCAACGACGTTCAACATTTCTCTCTCAGCTGGAAGGGCACACGGCGAACATGGCAGCACCTGCTGGCTTTCACATGGCTCCACCAAAAAGGATTCTCTCCAAAATGTTCCCTCTTTTAAAGGATTCCAGCAAGCAACTCCACCTTCAGTGGGTGGAGACACACCTCCATGGAAATCATCTAATCAAAAGTTACCACCACCCACAATTGGGTGGGTCACATCTTCATGGAAACAATCAAAATGCTACCAACCAGCAATATTGAATGAGGATCAAAGGGCATGGCTTTTCTGGGGTCCACCACAGATTCAGACCAGGACACCTATCACGAGCTGGGTGTTGTCTGACCCACCAAGCCATAAAGTTGGGCGTGAGCAGCAGCACTCCATCATAAAATGGAAATCATATATACAAGATAGGGCCAAAGCAGGTCCTGAAGGCACAAGTAAGTTACATGAGGAAGTGGCCCAAATACCCATGGTCTCCACTCCTGCCACATTACCTTCTCTTTCCCAGACCAGAGCTATGGCCTCTTGGGGAGTTCCTTACAGTGAATTGGCTGAGGAAGAGAAACTTGGGCCTGGTTTAGAGATGGTTCAGCATGATATGCAGATACCACCTTAAAGTGGACAGCTGTAGCACTACAACCCCTTTCTGGGGTGTCCTTGAAGGACAGTGGTGAGGGGAAATTCTCCCAGTGGGCAGAACTTTGAACAGTGCACCTGATTGTTCATTTTGCTTGGAAGGAAACTGGCCAGAGGTGCATTTGTATACTGACTCATGGGCTGTTGCTGATGGTTTGGCTGTATGGTCAGGGACTTGGAAACAGCATGATTGGAAAATTGGTGACAAAGAGGTCTGGGGAAGAGGTATGTGGATAGACCTTTCTGAGTGGGCTAAAAACATGAAGATATTTGTGTCCCATGTGAATGCACACCAGAGGGTGACTTCAGCAGAGGAAGGTTTTAATAATCAAGTGGATAGATGACCCGTTCTGTGGATACCAGTCAGTCTCTTTCTCCAGCAACTCCTGTCATTGCCCAATGGGCTCATGAACAAAGTGGTCATGGTGATAGGGACAGAGGTTATACATAGGCTCAGCAACATGGACTCCACTCACCAAGGCTGACCTGACTACAGCCACTGCTGAGTGACCAATCTGCCTGAAGCAAAGACCCCACTCAGCCCCAGATATGGCACCTTTCCCCAAGGTGACAAGCCAGCTACATGGTGGCAGGTTGATTACATTGACCACTCCCTTCATGGAAGGGGCAGCAATTTGTTCTAACTGGAATAAACACATACTCTGGATATGGGTTTGCTTTCCCTGCATGCAATACTACTCCCAAAACTACCATCTGTGGGGCTTACAGAATGCCTTATCCATTGTCATGGTATTCCACACAGCATTACTTCTGATCAGGGAAGACACTTCACAGCAAATGAAGTGCAGGAATGGGCACATGTTCATATAATTCTCTGGTCTCACCATGTTCCCCATCCTCCAGAAGCAGCTGGATTTATAGAAAGGTGGAATGGTCTTTTGAAAACTCAAAGGTGGCAGTACCTTGAAGGGCTGGGGTAATGTTCTACAGGAAGTTGTGTATGCTCTGAATCAGCATCCGCTGTATGATGCAGTTTCTCCCATAGCCAGGATCCATGGGTCCAGGAAACAAGGGGTAGAAATGGGAGAGGCACCACTCACTATTACCCCTAGTGATCCAATAGGAAAATTTTTGCTCCCTGTCCCTGAGACCCTGAGCTCTGCTGGTGTACGGGTTTTAGTTCCAAAAGGAGGAGTGCTTCTACCAGGAGAAACAACAATGATTCCATTGAACTGAAATCTAAGACTGCCACCTGGTCACTTTGGGCTACTCATGCCCCTGGATCAACAAGCCAAGAAGGGGATTCTATTACTAACTGGGGTGATTGATCCTGACCATTGGGGGGAATAGGACTGCAACTACACAATGGAGGTAAAGAAGAGTTTTCCTGGAATATAGGGGATCCCTTAGGGCATCTTTTAGTACTACCAATGGCTCTGAAACTTCAGGAATGAAGGTTTCAGAACCATGGCAAAGAACCATGGCCAGCTGAAGTGCTTGCTGAGGGTAAAGGGAACATGGAATGTGTAGTGGAAGAAGGTAGTGATAAATATGAACTACGACCACGTGATCAGTTACAGAAACAAGGACTGTAATGCTGTTTTGTTCATGTTATAGTATTTAAGTTGTAACATATCAAATTTAAGAATGAATATTACCCAAGGACTTGCACCCTATTCTGGAGAGAGTTAACGTGTTTCTGGTTATATGCAGGACAGTTGAGGGTTGTTAGGAGAGAAAAAAAATGTGTCTTATTTTTTTCTGTTTAGAAATTAGGTATGGTTTAAGGTGATGAGTATAGCTGCCAAGCTGACAAGGGGTGGACTGTTATGGTCAGGTCCATGTGTCAACTTGGCCAAGTGGTGGTACCTGTTTGTCTGGTTGGGCAAGTGCTGGTCAGTCTTTTGCTATGAGGACATTTCATAGAATTAAGTCATGATCACCTCAGCTACATCCACAGCTGATTCCATTTGTAATCAGCCAAGGGGAGTGTCCCCTTTCATGAGTGATGCTTAATCTAATCACTGGAGGGCTTTTAAGGAGGTGTCAGAAGAGACAGGCTGTTCTTTCTGCTTCGACTGGTGAGCCTTTCCTGTGGAGTTCATCCAGACCCTCCATCAGAAATGTCCCAATTAAAAGAAATCTATAGAAATGTCCAATCAAAGGCATGAGGGAAAGATACGTTGTGTCAAGAAGGCCGATGAAGTTCAGAGTTTCTCTCTCAAGTGAGAAGGGCATATGGTGAACATAGTCAGAGTTTCTCTCTCATCTGGAAGGGCATATGGTGAACATGGTGTCATCTATCAGCTTCTTCTCCTGGTTTTCTGCTTCATGAAGCTCCCCAGGAGGCATTTTCCTTCTTCATCTCCAAAGGTCACTGGCTGGTGGACTCTGCTTCTTGTGGCTATGTCATTCTCTGCTCTCTCAGAAATCTCTCTTTCTTCAGAATGTTTCCTCTTTTACAGGACTTCAGAAACTAATCAAGACCCACCCAAATGCATGGAGACACATCTCGAGCTAGTCCTGTTTAACAACCACTCTTGATTAAATCACATCTCCAGGGAGATGATCTCATTACAGTTTCAAATATTCAATACTGACTATGGATTAGAAGAAATGGCTACCTTTACAAAATGGGATAAGGATTAAAACATGGCTTTTCTAGGGTACATACATCGTTTCAAACCAGAACAATGCTGAAAAAAGCATTCGACAAAATTCAAAATCCTTTTCTGATAAAAACACTTCAAAAGATAGGAATAAAAGGGAACTTCCTCAATATGATAAAGGCATATATGAAAAACTGATAGCCAGCATCATACTCAATGGAGAGAGACCAAAGACTTTCCCCCTAAGATCAGGAATGAGACAAGGACTCCCTCTGTCACCACTACTGTTCAACATTGTACTAGAAATTCTAGCTAGAGCAATCAGACAGGAAAAAGAAATGAAAGTTATCCAAATTGGAAAGGAAGAAATAAAACTTTAATTATTTGTAGATGAAATGATACTTTACTTGGAGAATCCTAAGAAACCCACAACAAAGTTACTTGAGCCAATAAACAAATTCAGCAAGGTGGTGGGATATAAAATTAATGTGCAAAATATCAGTAACGTTTCTGTACATGAGCAATGACCTAACTGAGGAGTCAGTTAAGGAAAAATTCCATTCAAAGTAGCAACTAAAAGAATTAAATACCTAGGAATGAACTTATCTAAGTATGTAAAGGACTTGTACACAGGAAACTACATAACATTGCTTTAAAAAAAATCACAGGTCTCACTTCCGGAGAAGATGGCGGCTTAGTAAGACGCGCGGGTCTTAGTTCCTCCTCCAGAAAAGCAACTAAAGAAACAGAAACAATACGAAACAGCTCCCGGAGTCACGACAGAGACCAAAAAGACAGCGTACCCCATTCTGGAACAGCTGAACGGGCAGGGAGAATCTGCTGCGGTGAGATACCCGAGGGGCGCGAGTTTTCCCGGCCGGGGCTGCTGGCGACTGGGGTCCCCTCCACGCCCGTGGCTCCCCGGTCTGACTGGGAACGTTGGATAGCGGGGCCCTCCCGTCACGCTTGGCGTTTCGGGCCAGCTGGGCAATTAGGACCGGCACTCTCCCAAGCCGCAGCGGCCAGCGACCCCCGCCTCCACGTGCGGTTTCCCCAGGCTGACTGCCGTGCAGACAGACGAGCGCCACGAACACCACCTACTGGGCAGGAAAAGAAAAACAGAGCCCAGAGATTTCACAGAAAAAGCTTTCAACCAGCCGGGTCCCACACCCAGGGAAATCTGATCAAATGCCCAGACACCAGCAGAAAATAATGGATGACGCTCGGAAAATTGAAGATATGGCCCAGTCAAAGGAACAAACCAATAGTTCAAATGAGATACAGGAGCTGAGACAACTAATGCTGAATATACAAACAGAAATGGAAAAACTCTTCAAAAACCAAATCAATAAATTGAGGGAGGACATGAAGAAGACATGGGCTGAACAAAAAGAAGAAATAGAAAATCTGAAAAAACAAATCACAGAACTTATGGGAGTGAAGGACAAAGAAGAAAAAATGGAAAAAACAATGGATACCTACAATGGTAGATCTAAAGAGACAGAAGCTACAATTAGTGAACTGGAGGATGGAACATCTGAATTCCAAAAAGAAACAGAAACTATCGGGAAAAGAATGGAAAAACTTGAGCAGGGGATCAGGGAACTGAATGACAATATGAAGCACACAAATATACGTGTTGTGGGTGTCCCAGAAGGAGAAGAGAAGGGAAAAGGAGGAGAAAAACTAATGGAAGAAATTATCACTGAAAATTTCCCAACTCTCATGAAAGACCTAAATTTGCAGATCCAAGAAGTGCAGCGCACCCCAAAGAGAATAGACCCAAATAGGCGTTCTCCAAGACACTTACTAGTTAGAATGTCAGAGGTCAAAGAGAAAGAGAGGATCTTGAAAGCAGCAAGAGAAAAACAATCTGTCACATACAAGGGAAACCCAATAAGACTATGTGTAGATTTCTCAGCAGAAACCATGGAAGCTAGAAGACAGTGGGATGATATATTTAAATTACTAAAAGAGAAAAACTGCCAACCAAGACTCCTATATCCAGCAAAATTGTCCTTCAAAAATGAAGGAGAAATTAAAACATTTATAGACAAAAAGTCACTGAGAGAATTTGTGACCAAGAGACCAGCTCTGCAAGAAATACTAAAAGGAGCACTAGAGTCAGATACAAAAAGACAGAAGAGAGAGGTATGGAGTAAAGTGTAGAAAGAAGGAAAATCAGATATGATATATATAATACAAAAGCCAAAATGGTAGAGGAAAATATTATCCAAACAGTAATAATACTAAAAGTTAATGGACTGAATTTCCCAATCAAAAGACATAGAATGGCAGAATGGATTACGACCCAGCAATACCACTGCTAGGTATCTATTCAAGGGACTTAAGGGCAAAGACACAGACGGACATTTGCACACCAGTGTTTATAGAAGCATTATCTACAATTGCAAAGAGATGGAAACAGCCAAAATGTTCATCAACAGACGAGTGGCTAAACAAACTGTGGCGTATACCTACGATGGAATATTATGCAGCTTTAAGACAGACTAAACTTATGAAGCATGTAATAACATGGATGGACCTAGAGAACATTATGCTGAGTGAGTCTAGCCCAAAACTAAAGGACAAATACTGTAAGGTCCCACTGATGTGAACCGACATTCGAGAATCAGCTTGGAATATATCATTGGTAACAGAGACCAGCAGGAGTTAGAAACAGGGTAAGATAATGGGTAATTGGAGCTGAAGGGATACAGACTGTGCAACAGGACTAGATACAAAAACTCAAAAATGGACAGCACAATAATACCTAAGTGTAATGTAACTAGGTTGGAACACTGAATGAAGCTGCACCTGAAATATGGTTTTTTGTTTGTTTGTGTGTTTGTATCTTTTGTTTTTGTTTTTTCATTTTCCTTTTTATATATATATATTATTAGTATTATTATTTTAATTCTCTTCTCTATATTAACATTCTATATCTTTTTCTGCTGTTTTGCTAGTTCTTTTCCTAAATCGATGCAAATGTACTAAGAAATGATGATCATACATCTATGTGATGATACTAAGAATTACTGAGTGCATTTGTAGAATGGAATGATTTCTAAATGTTGTGTTAATTTCTTTTCTTTTTTTTGATTAATAAAAAAATTTAAAAAAAATCACAGAAGCTCTAAATAGATGGAAAGGCATTCCCTTCTCAAGGATAGGAAGGTTAGATGTAGTTAATATTAATCTACTCAAATTGATGTACTGATTCAATTCAGTACCAATCAAAATTCCAAAACCTACTTTGAAGACTTGGAAAAGCTAGTTACCAAGTTCATCTGGAAGGGAAAGAGACCCCGAATAGCTAAAAGCATCCTAAAAAGAACGAAGTGGGAGGATTGACACACCCCAATTTAAAAACTTATTATAAAGCCACAATGGTCAAAACAATATGGTACGTGTACAAAGATAGAAGTATTGACCAATGGAATTGAACCAAGAGTGCAAAAATAGACCACCAAATCTATGGTCAACTGATTTTTGACAAGGCCTCCAAATCCACTGAATTGGGCCAAAGCAGTCTTTTCAATAAATGGGCATGAGAGAACTGGATAACAATAGCCAAATTAAAGAAAGATGACCCTTACCTTATTCCCCATATAAATATTAACTCAAAGTGGATCAAACACCTAAATATAGGAACTAGTACCATAAGTCTCCTAGAAGAAAATGTCGGGAAACATCTTCAAGACCTAGTAATAGAAAGTAGCTTCCTTAAAATTTACACCCAAAGCACAAGCAACAAAAGAAAATGTAGATAAATGGGAATTCCTCAAAATCAAATACTTTTGCACCTCAAACGACTTTGTCAAAAAGGTGAAGAGGCAGCCAACTCAATAGGACAAAATATTTGGAAATCACTCATTGAACAAAAATTTGATATCCTATATACGTAGAGAACCATACAACTCAACAACAAAGGAACAGACAACACAATTATAAAATGGGTTAATTATGAATAGGCATTTTTCTGAAGAGCAAAAACAGGTGGCTCAAAAGCACATAAAGGGTTGCTCATTTTCCTTAGCTATAAGGGAAATGCAGATCAAGGACTACAATGAGATACCACCTCACACCTATAAGAATGGCTGCTATTAAGCAAACAGGAAACTACAAGTGTTGGAGAGGATGTGGAGAAATTGGGGCACTGGGGCACTGCTGGTGGGAATGTATAATGGTACAGCTGCCATGGAAGACAGTTTAGCAGTTCCTTAGGAAACTAAACATTGAGTTGTCCTATGAACTGGTAATAGCACCCCTCAGTATACACCCAGAAAAGCTGAGAGCAGTGACACAGGCATTTGCACACTGATGTTCATAGCAGCATTATTTGCAATCACCAAGTGATGGAAACAATCCTAGTGCCCATCAACAGATGAGTAGATTAACAAAATGTGGTATATACCTATGGTGGAATATTATGCAGCAGTAAGATGGAGTGACATGACAAGATGGAAGAGCCTTAAGGACATAATGCTGAGTAAAATAAGCCAAACACAAAAGAATGGATACAGTTTGACTCCACTTTTATGACTATGGTAAAAGTAAATCAGAGTTTTATAACACAGAAATATAGGGAACGTAGAGATATACAGAAGCTTGAGATGGGTGACTGGTTAGCTAATGAGGTTGAACTCAAATATAGGGGAATATATAGAAGTGAATACAGTTCACTAGTGGCAATATGTACTAATTGTTCTAGTTTGCTAGCTGCCTGAATGTGATATACCAGAAACAGAATGGCTTTTAAAAAGGAAAATTTAATAAGTTGCTAGTTAACAGTTCTAAGGCCAAGATAATGTCCCAATTACAACAAGTCTATAGAAAAGTCCAATCAAAGGTATCCAGAGAAAGATACCTTGGTTCAAGAAGGCTGTTCAGCATCTCTCTCTCATCCGAGAAGGCATATGGTGAACACAGTCATGATTTCTCTCTTGGCTGGAAGGACACATCACATGCAAGGCATCATCTGCTAGCTTTCTCTCCTGGCTTCCTGTTTCATGAAGCTTCCTGGGAGGCATTTTCCTTCTTCATCTCCAAAGGCCTCTGGCTTGTGGGCTCTCATGGCTATGTCATTCTTCTCTGGCCGTCTCTGAATCACTATCATTCTCCAAAATGTTTCCTCCTTTATAGGACTCCAGAATCTTATCAAGACCCACCTGAATGGGTGGAGATATGTCGTTACCTAACCCAGCTTAACAACCACTCTTGATTAAATCATATCTCCAGGGAGATGATCTGATTACAGATTCAAACAAACAGTATTGAATAGGGATTATTCTGCCACTTTACGAAATGGGATTTTGATTAAAACATGGCTTTTCTAGGGTCCATACATCCTTTCAAACCAGCACATTCCACCCTCTGGACCCTAAAAAAGACATGTTTTTCCCATATGCAAAATACATTAATTTCATAACAATATCAGAAATCCTTAAACCATTTCAGTAGCAATACACATGAAATAAAAAGTTAGAAACATACAACTATCAAAGTTAGTTACAGGCATAGTCTGTCCTCTGTCTCTGGACCTATAAAAACTCAAAACAAGTTATTTGCTGCCAATATACAAAGGAGGAACATTCATAGGATACACATGCACATTTCCATAGGGAGGAAGGAACACAGGGATGCATAAAGTTTTGAAAACCTTCAGGGCAAAGTCCATTAGATGTCAAAGTCTGAGAGTCATTTATCCTCAGGGCTTCTGAAAGCGGCAGTCCCACCCTTTCCAAGGACCTATGCAGAGGTCTGCCTCTCTTCAAATGCAGCCTTGGGGGACATTGGGGAGACCACCTTTTTCTCAGATCCACCTTCTCCAAGCTTTGGGGCTGCACCCGGGCTCTCTGCCATCTCTGGGGCACATGCTCAATCCCACCATGTGGTGGCAGCCAGGCTCCCTCCAAACCCCAAGGAATGTGCTTCACCCTCTCCAAGGCCTGAGGCGGCATGACTCTTCCACTGCAACCTGGTGGAAGGCCCATCCTCTGCCTTCGGGGTAAACTCACACTCTTCACGGGCTTGGGTGGGTCCACTCTCCTGGACCGAGGCTTCCTGACTTCAGACCCCAGCATCCATGGTTTTGCCTCTGAAGTTGTTTTTCTTCCAAAAGGACCCTTCTCTGAACCCGCCAGTCCAGACTGGCAGCAGTTCTGTTTAAACGGGTCGCACAGCACTCTCATTGACTTTCTATGCAGTAGCCTGGGATCATGCCTGTTCTAGTTTGCTAGCTGCCGGAATGCAATATACCAGAAATGGAATGGCTTTTAAATAGGGGAATTTAATCAGATGCTAGTTTACAGTTCTAAGACCAACAAAATGTCCCAATTAAAATAAGTCTATAGAAGTGTCCAATCTAAGGCATCCAGGGAAAGATATCTTGGTTCAAGAAGGCCAATGAAGTTCAGGGTTTCTTTCTCAAGTGGAAAGGCACATGGTGAACATAGTCAGAGTTTCTCCCTCATCTGGAAAGGCACATGGTGAACACGGTCAGGGTTCCTCTCTCATCTTCTCATCTGGAAGGGCACATGGCGAGCATGGCATCATCTGTTATCTTCTTCTCCTGGCTTCCTATTTCATGAAGCTCCCTGGGAGGCATTTTCCTTCTTCATCTCCAAAGGCCGCTGGCTGGTGGACTCTGCTTCTCATGGCCATGTCGTTCTGCTCTGCTCTTTCTGAATCTCCCATTCTCCAAAGTGTTCCCTCTTTTATAGGACTCCAGAAACTTCTCAAGACAAATGGGTGGAGACATGTCATCACCTAATCCAGCTTAACAACCACTCTTAACTAAATCACATCATCCAGAGAGATGATCTGATTACAGTTTCAAACATACAGTATTGAATAGGGATTGTTCTGCCATTTTAGGAAATGGGATTTTGATTAAAACATGGCTTTTCTAGGGGACATACATCATTTGAAACCAGCACTATGCCCAACAGACAAAAGGAGTTTCCACAAATCCTTTCTGGATACTCCATGTCTAATCCTGGGTTTCTCTGAATTGGCTGACTGGTTTCACATTTGGCTACATCCTTATGTGGGGCACTGTTCTCTCAGGTTTCCCTTCCAGGAAGCCCAGAATTCTCCATAACATCAATTCCTGGTTTCTTTGTACCCAAGAGTTCAGTTTTCAGCTTATCTCTTTCCTGTCGCATTTCACTATAAGCTGCGATAAGAAACCAGACTACACTTTCAACATTTAATTTGGAGATCTCTTCTGCTAAATATCTAAGTTCATGGCTTTTAAAATCTGCCTTCCAGCCAAAGCCACTGTTCAATTTTGCCAGATTATCTGCCATTTTAAAACAAGACTCATCTTCCTTCTGGCCTATAATAACACATGCCACATTTCTGTCTAAGGCTTTATTAGAAGTGTCTTTAGGGTCCACATTTCTACCAACAGTTTCTTCAAAGCATACTAGGCCTTCTCTATCAAGCTTCTCACAACTCTTCCAGAATCTTCCCCTTATCCATTTAAAAAGCCATTCTAATATGTTTGGTATTGCAAACTGCAGCAGCACCCCACTCCTGGTACCAAAATCTGTTCTAGTGTGCTAGCTGCCTGAATGCAACATACCAGAAATGGAATGGCTTTTAAAAAGGAGAATTTAATAAGTTGCTAGTTTACAGTTCTAAGGCTGAGATAATGTCCCAATTACAACAAGTCTATAGAAATATCCAATCAAAGGTATCCAGAGAAAGATACCTCGGTTCAAAAAGGTTGATGAAGTTCAGGGTCTCTCTCTCATCCGAGAAGGTATATGGTGAACACAGTCATGGTTTCTCTCTTGACTGGAAGGGCACATGGTGAGTAAGGCATCATCTGTTAGCTTTCTCTCCTGGCTTCCTGTTTCATGAAGCACCCCGGTAGGCATTTTCCTTCTTCATCTCCAAAGGTCACTGACTTGTGGGGTCTCATAGCTGTCATTCTTCTCTGGCTCTCTTTGAATCTCTCTCATTCTCCAAAATGTTTCCTCCTTTATAAGACTCCAGAGGCTTATCAAGACCCACCTGAATGGGTGGAGACATGTTGTCACCGAATTCAGCTTAACAACCACTCTTGATTAAATCACATCTCCAGGGAGATGATCTGATTACAGATTCAAACATATAGTATTGAATAGGGATTGTTCTGCCAATTTACAAAATGGGATTTTGATTAAAACATGGTTTTTCAATTAAAAAAAAAACAAAAAACATGGCTTTTCTAGGGTCCATACATCCTTTCAAACGAGCACAGAAATATAAGTAATATTACCATATTGAAGGTGAATATGATTGAAAGGGGTTGTACAGACCTATGTGTCCCACTGATTAACTCTATGAATATAAATAAGTTCTTGCAGGAACTACTTCAAAGGTATGATTCTTGTACAGAGAGTCAATAATAGAGAGATATGGGGGAAACTACTATTGCATGCCATGGGCTATGTTTTATGGGAAAACAGGAACAGTACCACAACAACACCATGGATAAATAATGCGGGGAGGGACAAGAGTTAAGGGGAGGTTTAGATTTTCTATTTGGTGAGGGGGTATTTATTGGTTATCTTTCTATTGGGAATAATGAAATTATCTAAAATTGAGAGTGTTTATGGACTGTTGATTCAGACATTATACAACCAAAACCATTCCAGCCAATCCTTAAGAACACCTAGGGTGATATATAAGATTCTACAAAGGTTCCATGTATTTGGGTAATTTTCCAGAAACCTACAACTTCCAGATGGGTTCCTGGACCACATACGTCCTGAAATGCAGAGGGGCCAGCCTCTCCAGAATATTAACTGGTTCCATCCCCTTATCCCATATTATCAGCATCCCCTTCCAACATGAAAAAGTTAGAATGGGAAAAGCCCCAATGCTGCTAAAGAGTGGGAGAAAAGAGAAAAGGAATGCTTAGAGTGTATAATGATAATGACTAAATGTACAAATTTTAAAAATGTTTTTGCATGAGGAAGATCAAAGAAATGTCATTACTACAGGGTGCTGAAAATAGATGGTAATTAATATTTTTAAATTTCAACTTATGTGTGAAACTAAAGCAAAAAATGTTTATTTGGTACAAAATTTATATTTTGACTAGTGCATCTCCTAATATAACTTATGTAGATAGTTGGTTGAACAACATAAGTACATGGAAACTTGGGTAGGACATGAGATTTTGTTGGTTTGTCCAGAGTGATGTCCCAATTAATCCCAGAGTGATTTGATCAGTGAGTGGAAAAGTATTTGCAAAGTTCCGTTTGGGGAATGGTGAGAATGGGGGAAAATTCAACTTCCCCAAGTTGAATTCTTGATATTCTCACAAGCAGTGTGGACAACCAAAGCTATAGGCTGAGCCCCCAGGCCTCAGGTTTGTTCACATGAAACTTAGCCCCACAAAGCATAGGTCAAGCCTACTTCAAATTAGGCCTAATTGTCACCCGCAAGAGAACCTCTTTTGTTCCTCAGATGTGGCCTCTCTCTCTCCAGCCAGTAAAACAAGCAAACTCATCACCCTCTTCCTGTCTATGTGGGACATGACTCCCAGGGGTGTGGACCTTCCTGGCAACGTGGGACAGAAATCCTGGAATGAGCTGGGACTCTGCACCCAGGGATTGAGAAAAACTCTAGAATGAGCTGAGACCCAGCATCAAGGGATTGAGAAAACCTTCTCAACCAAAAGGGGGAAGAGTGAAATGAGACAGAGCATCAATGGCTGAGAGATTTCAAACAGAGTCGAGAGATTATCCTGGAGGTTATTCTTATGCATTAAGTAGATATCACCTTGTTATCCACGATGTAATGGAGAGGCTGGAGGGAACTGCCTGAAAATGTAGAGCTGTGTTCCAGTAGCCATGTTTCTCGAGGATGACTGAATAATGATATGGCTTTCACAATGTGACTGTGTGATTGTGAAAACCTTGTGTCTGATGCTCCTTTTGTGTACCTTGTCAACAGAAGAGTATAACATATGGAATAAAAATAAATAGTAGGGGGAACAAATGTTAAAATAAATTTAGTTTGAAATGCTAGTGATCAATGAAAGGGAGGGGTAGGGGGTATGGTATGTAAAATTGTTGTTGTTTTTGTTTTATTTTTCTGTTGTCTTTTTTTTCTTTTTCTGAATTGATGCAAATGTTCTAAGAAATGATCATGATGATGAATATGCAACTATGTGATGATATTGTGAATTACTGATTATATATGTAGAACGGAATGATCATATGTTAGGAATGTTTGTGTTTGTTGTTATATTTTTAAATTTTTTATTTATTTATTTAAGCATTATATATTTAAAATAGAGTGTATTCTTCAATTTTTACTTATTTTACTAAGTTACTGATTTCTAATTTCATTCCATTGGGGTATGATTTCAGGCTTCTAAAATTTACCAAGACTTGTTTTGTGACCTAACATATAGTCTATGCTGGAGAATGTTCCACGTGAAATTGAGAGTAATGTGTTTTCTGCTGTTGTTGGGTATTCTAAAGATTTGTTAGGTCTGGTTGATTTATAGTCTTGTCAGCCTTCTATTTCCTTGTTGGTGTTCTGTCTAATTGTTCTATCAATTACTGAGAATGGGGATTGAAGTTTCCAACTGTATCAACAAATGATTTATTTCTGAGGTCATTTGAAGCTGTATGTATGCCAGAAAAATATGTTCTTAAAATTCCTGTAGGTGTGAAACCATATAAGTAGGATCTTTTGATGTGATAACTTCAGTTAAGGTGTGGCCAACCCCTATGAGGATGGGTCTTAATCTTCTGGAGTCCTTTATAATTGAAATGAAATTCAGACAGAACTAGAGAAAGCCAGAGGGAGCAACCAGAAGCTGAGATTCAAAAGAACCCAAAAGAGAAGGGAAAGACCAGGAGATGCCACCATTTGCCTTGCCATGTGATAAGCTGAGAACCAAGGATTGCCAGCAGCCAGCCCCAGGCCACAATCTTCTGGGAGAAAGTATTGCCTTGATGATTCCTTGATTTGATCCTTTTCCCAGCCTCAACCTAGGAATGAAAAAATTCTCATTGTTTAACATGACCCATTTAATGATATTTGCTTGAGCAGCCTAGGAAACTAAAACAATTTCCCGCTTCATTTGTGTCAGTTTATGCATCATGTATTTTGGTTTTCTGTTGTAAGATACATATATGTTTACAATTGTTATATCTCCCTGATGTCATTATAAAATGTTATTATTTATCTCTAGCAATACTTTATGTTTTAAAGTCTATTTGGTCTGCTGTCAATATAGCCACTCCAACTGCTTGAGGTTGTCCTTTATATGATACAACTTTTTTCATTCTTTTACTTTAAATCTATTTGTATCTTTGAATCTAAAATATGTCTGCTATACACAACATATACTTGGGTCTTGTTTTTTTTAATCCAGTCTGACAATATCTGCCTTTTTATTGGATTGTTTAGTCCATTCACATTTAATATTATTATTGAATTCCTAAGTCTTTTTTTTGTTGTTGTTTTTTGTTGAATTCCTATGTCTTTTGATGATGCAATTGATCCAAAATCTTTTCCTTCTGTTGTGGAAAATAGCTTTGTGTTTCCTTTATTACAAGAAACATATTTGCAATAATAAGGTTTGATCAATACCAAAATAACCATTAATAATACTTAGTAAAATTATCCAAGATGGTGAAGGAAATACCAAAGATACTCTACTAAGAAAAAAATAGTTTTATCTGTGAGTTTTTTGAAGCCTGAGAGAATACTCTTTAAATTTCCAAGCTTCTTCTCATTTCATTTTCAGCAAAAGTTAGATTCTGAATATCTGTTGAATTTTCTATAGTACAATCCAGATAAAGTAAAAATAGTTAAGAAGGTAAGCCCTAGGAGAGCAAGGACCTTGTCTGTTGTCATGATCAGGTTTGTGTGTCAACTTGGCCAGGTGGTAGTACTGGGTTGTCTGGTCAGTCAAGTGCTGGTCTGTCTGTTGTTATGAGGACATTTCATGGACTTAAATCATGATCATGTTGGCTGCATTCACAGATTATTGCGTTTGCAATCAGCTAAGGAGAGTGTCTTCTGCAATAAGTGATGCTTAATCTAATCACCAGGTGGCTTTTAAGGAGGATTCAGAAGAGACTAGCACTCTTTCTGCTTCAGCCAGCCATCCTCTCCTGAGAGTTTGTTGAGTACCTTCATTGGAACTATCAGCTCGTGGTCTGCCCTACAGACCTTGGACCCTACATCCCCATAGTTATGTGAGACACCTTTATAAATTTATATTACAGATATCTCCTGCTGATTCTGTTTCTCTAGAGAAACCTAGCTAGTACAGCTTGGTACCTGGAGTGGTTCTTAAGAAATAGAATCTTAAAAATGGGTTTTTATGATTGGTTTTCTACTCTGAGTGGAGTCAAAGGCGCTAATGACTCTGTTTCCCATAAGCAGAATGACACTGCCAATCCATGGGGTGAGCTGGCAAAAAAGACAGTAAAAATATCACCACTGTATTCTACTAATTATTCGCTTATACGAAGCCAGGCTTGGGATGATACATTTTTGATGCCTTTATGGAGTATTTTGGAATTGGGAGTATAGCAATGTTGGCTGGTTGTTGTTAGATATGCTGTATATATTGATGAAAGAAAAGGATGAGCTGAAGGTTTCAAATGAGAAGTTTACACACCATATGACAGATGTAAAAGTTTCTATGAGTGCCCTGAAGGAAAATCTTATTTCCTGTAGCCTTGAGATCTCTGAATATCAGACTCAGAGCCTCATTGTTAGGGTAGCAACTTTACAATGTAAACTGAAATCTCAACCTTCTATGGTGTCTGCTGTTAAAGTGAGGGCATTGTTTGGAAAGGAGTGGGACCCTGAAAAATGGGATGGTGACATATGGATTGATAATGATGGCTGTGGAGAGGTTGAAACCCTAGATCATGCTGAGTCTTTTCTAGATATCCCTGAAATAGTCTGCCCCGAGGACGTAGCTGCCCCACTTCTAGCCTGCCTTGCGGAGTTGGCCACCCAACCTCCACCTGAAGGAATTAACCCTGGTGTGATTAATTCTGTTTCACCAGGTGAAACTGCAAATGAATGCCCTGAAGCAAATGGCCTGGAAGATATTTCCAATTCTTTTCATGACCCATCCCCACCACCCCTCATTTCTTCCAGACCTGTAACTAGGCTAAAGTCCCAGCATGCCCCAAAAGAGAGGTACAAAGTGTCACCCATGTGGAAGTACACTATACTCCAAAAGAACTGCATGAGTTTTCCAATTTATATAGACAGAAATCAGGGGAATATGTGTGGCAATGGATTTTAGGGGTTGAGATAATTGTGAGAGGAATATAAAGCCGGAACAGGCTGAATATATTGATATGGGCCCACTAAGCAGAGATTCTGCACTCAATGTTATAACTCGAGGAGTTAGAAAAGGCATTAACAGTTTGTTTGGATGATTCGTTGAAACATGGGTCAAAAGGTGGACAACATTACCCAAGGTTGAAATGCCAGAACTGCCCTGGTAGAATGTAGATGAGGGGATCCAGAGGCTTAGAGAGATTGGAATGTTAGATTGGATTTATCATGGAAAGCCTGCTCACACACCCCAGGAATGTCCAGAGGATGCACCTTTTACCAGAACTGTGGGAAATAAATTTGTGAGACTAGCTCCATTATCCCTGAAGAGCTCTGTAGTCACCCTTCTCTGTAGGTCAGATATTACTGTGGGAACTGCTGTCACTGAGCTGGAATCCTTAAACACGATGGGGATGACTGGATCCCGAGTTAGCAGAAGCCAGGTGGCAGCACTTAATTGCCAAAGACAAGGTAGACCTGGCTATCATAATGGAGAGCAGACTCAAAGCAGGAAGTCAAAATAATCTGACTCTCAGAGACTTGAAGCGTTGGCTAGTAGATCATGAGGTACTAAAAGTGCAATAGATGGGTAGTCTACTAAATTCTTGTTTGATCTGTATAAACAGAAGAGTTCTAGGTTGTTCTAGTTTGCTAGCTGCCAGAATGCAAATGCCAGAAACAGAATGGCTTTTAAAAAGGGGGATTTAATAAGTTGCTAGTTTACAGTTCTAAGGCTGAGAAAATGTCTCAATTAAAACAAGTCTATAAAAATGTCCAATCTAAGGCATCCAGGGATACCTTGGTTCAAGAAGGCTGATGATGTTCAGGGTTTTTATCTCAGCTGGAAGGGCACATGGTGAACACAGTGTCATCTGCTAGCTTTCTCTCCTGGCTTCCTGTTTCATAAAGCTCCCTGGGTGGCATTTTCGTTCCTCATCTCCAAAGGTTGCTGGCTCATGGACTCTGCTTCATGGTGCTGCAGAATTCTCTGCTCTCTGAATCTCCCATTCTCCAAAACATTTCCTCTTTTATAGGACTCCAATAAACCAATTAAGACCCACCCAAATGGGGTGGAGACATGTTGTCACCTAATCCAGTTTAACAACCACTCTTGACTAAATCACATCATCCAGGGAGATGATCTGATTACAGTTTCAAACATACAGTATTGAATAGGAATTATTCTACCTTTATGAAATGGGATTTTGATGCAAAACATGGCTTTTCTAGGGGGCATACTTCCCTTCAAACCAGCACATAGGTCTAGTGAACTGAAGTCTAACTTGAATTAAAAAAACATAGAGTCACAGCCCCTTAATCAATTTGCAGACTTGGGACAGTTTACAGACCCAGAGCCCCTTGAATGAGGGGGTGTCCAGGTCCCTCTGGGGAGGACCCTGTTACACTGCCACAAATTTATACCATTAATCTTCCTCCAAGCCTTCCCCAAGGAGACCTATAGACTTTTACCAGGGTAACTGCGCACTGGGGAAAAGGAAGTGATTGGATATTTCGGGGATTATTAGACACTGGTTCAGAAGTTACATTAATTCCAGGGGACCCAAAATATCACTCTGGTCCACCAGAGTGAGGGCTTATGGAGATCAGGTGATTGATGGAGTTTTAGCTCAGATCCCTCTCATAGTGGGTCCTTTGGGTCCCTGGACCCATTCTGTATTTATTTCCCCAGTTCCAGGATGCATAATTGGAATAGACATACTGAGCAACTGGCAGAATCCCCACATTGACTCTCTGACTCATGGAATGAGGGCTGTTATGGTAGGAAAGGCTAAGTGGAAGCCACTAGAACTGCCCCTATCTAGCAAAATAATAAATCAGAAGCAATACCAGATTCCTGGAGAGATTGCAGAGATTAGTGTCACTCTTAAGGACTTGAAGGATGCAGGGGTGGTGATTCCCACCACATTGCCATTCAACTCTCCTGTTGGGTCTGAGCAGAAAACAGATGGGTCCTGGAGGATGACAGTGGATTATTGTAAACTCAACCAGGTGGTGATTCCAAATGCAGCTTCTGTACCAGATGTGGTATCATTGCTTGAGCATATCAACACATCCCCAGTACTTAGTATGCAGGTACTGATGTGGCAAATGCTTTTTTTCTTCTCAATAGCTGTTAGTAAGGACCACCAGAAACAGTTTGCTTTCAGCTGGCAAGGTCAGCAATATACTTGCACCATCCTACCTCAGGGGTGTATCAACTCTCCAACCCTATGTCATAATTTTGTTCACAGGGAACTTAATCGCTTCTCTCTCCCACAAGTCATCACATTGGTCCATTATATTGATGATATCATGTTGATTGGACCTAATGATCAAGAAGTAGCAACTACTCTAGACTTATTAATAATGCATTTGAATGTCAGAGGATGGGAGATAAATCCAACAAAAATACAGGGACTTTCCACCTCAGTGAAATTTCTAGATGTCCAGTGGTGTAGCGCATGTCAAGATATCCCTCCTAAGGTGAAGCATAAGTTGCTGCATCTGGCCCCTCCTATGACCAAAGAAGAGGCACGACACCTAGTTGGTCTCTTTGGATTTGGGCTACAACACATTCCTCATTTGGGTGTGCTACTCCAGCTACTCCAGCCCATTCTGAGTGACCAGAAAAGCAGCTAATTTTAGTGGGAACCTGAATGAGAAGAGGCTCTGTGACAGGTCCAGACTGTTAACATTGGACCATATGATCTAGCAGATTCAATGGTGCTGGAAGTGTCAGTGACAAATAGAGATGCTGTCTGGAGCCTTTGGCAGCTCCCTATAGGAAAATCACAATGCAGACCCATAGGATTTTGGAGCAAAGCCTTGCCATCTGCTGCAGATAACTACTCTCCTTTTGAGAAACAGCTTTTGGCCTGCTTCTGGGCCTTAGTAGAGACTGAACGCTTAACCATGGGCCACCAAGTTACCATGAGACCTGAGTTGCTTATCATGAGCTGGGTGTTGTCTGACC
Organism: Tamandua tetradactyla; assembly: GCF_023851605.1. Lineage (NCBI taxonomy): Eukaryota > Metazoa > Chordata > Mammalia > Pilosa > Myrmecophagidae > Tamandua > Tamandua tetradactyla. Next base: position 17,806,448 of record NC_135327.1, on the reverse strand, counting down.
CTCCAAGCCATAAAGTTAGGCATGAGCAGCAGCACTCCATCATAAAATGGAAATCGTATATACAAGATAGGGCCAGAGCAGGTCCTGAAGGCACAAGTAAGTTACATGAGGAAGTGGCCCAAATACCCATGGTCTCCACTCCTGCCACATTATCTTCTCTTTCCCAGACCAGAGCTATGGCCTCTTGGGGAGTTCCTTACAGTGGATTGACTGAGGATGAGAAAACTCGGGCTTGTTTATAAATGGTTCAGTACGATATGCAGGTACCACCTGAAAGTGGACAGCTGCAGCACTACAATTCCTTTCTGCAGTGTCCCAGAAGGACTGCGGTGAAGGGAAATCCTCCCAGTGGGCAGAAATTCATACAGTGCACCTGGTTGTTCATTTTCCTTGAAAGGAGAACAGGCCAAAGGTGTGCTTGTATACTGACTCATGGGCTGTTGCTAATGGCTTAGCTGGATGGTCAGGGACTTGGAAAGAGCATGATTGGAAAATTGGTGACAAAGAGGTCTGGGGAAGAGGTATGTGGATAGACATTTCTGAATGGGCTAAAAACATGAAGATATTTGTGTCCCATGTGAATGGACACCAGAGGGTAACTTCAGCAGAGGAAGATTTTAATAATCAAGTGGATAAGATGACCTATTCTGGGCCACGGTGGCTCAGCAGGCAGGAATGCTTGCCTGTGATGCCAGAGGACCCGGGTTCGATTCCCAGTGCCTGCCCATGTTAAAAAAAAAAAAAAAAGACATATTCTGCAGATTCTAGTCAGCCTCTTTCCCCAGCAACTCCTGTCATTGCCCAATGGTCTCATGAACAAAGTGGGCATGGTGGTAGGGATGGAGGTTATGCATGGGATCAGCAACATGGGCTTCCACTCACCAAGGCTGACCTGGCTACAGCCACTGCTGAGTGCCTGATCTGCCAGCAGCAGAGACCCACACTTAGCTCCCAATATGGCATCATTCCCTGAGGTGATCAGCCGGCTACGTGGTGGCAGGTTGATTATATTGGACCACTCCCTTCATGGAAGGGGCAGCGATTTGTTCTAACTGGAATAGACACACACTCTGAATATGGGTTTGCTTTCCCTGCATGCAATGCTTCTGCCAAAACTACCATCTGTAAACCTACAGAATGCCTTATTCATTGCCATGGTATTCCACACAGCATTGCTTCTGATCAAAGAACCCACTTCACAGCAAATGAAATTTGGGAATGGGCACATGCTCATGGAATTCTCTGGTCTTACCATGCTCCCCATCATCTAGAGGCAGCTGGACTGATAGAACAGGGGAATGGCCTTTTGAAAACTCAAACAGGCAGCACCTGTTGAGGGTATGATAGTCAGGGCCAATCACCCCATCCAGTAACGTAATCCCTTATTTGATTCCTCAAGAGCCTGTCTTTGAATTACGGATCTGCCAACTACCAGCTGGACGACCTTGGACAAGTTGCTTCATGTCTCTGAACTAGTTTCTACATCTGTAAGATAAGGAAATTAATACCAGCCTCATAAGAATGTTGTATCTACCTCACAAATTTCATTTCATATCATCATTCTCTCAGTAGGTTGCTGTACAGGAATCAGCAAGTGCAACCCTTAGGCCAAATCTGGTGCTGCCTGTTTTTTGTAAAATACAGTTCTAATGGGACACAGTCATGACCATTCGCTCATGTATTTTCTATGGCTACTTTCACAATACAACAGCAGAGTTGAATAGTTGCGACAGAGACTGCATGACTCAGGAAACCTGAAATGTTTATTCTCTGGCCTTTTATAGTAAAAGTTTGTTTATCCTTGCTCTACTTTCACTGGCATTCTTCCACCTTCTGGAACATGACAAATTTCTTCTTACCACAGGATCTTTGCACATGACATTCCTATTTCCCAGAATACCATTCACACACCCCATACCTGATCTTTTCCTGTCAACACTACTCATCCTCATTGCTTCCTCAGGAGGCCTTTGCTAATCCCTCCCCACCCCAGGCTAAATTAATTTTTCTGTTTTATATTCTCCTAGCATCTCTCATAGACCTTATTATGATGATAATCACTCAATTATCTGAGTCTTTATTTCTTTAATGTTTGACTCCCCTAGTAGACTGTAAACCCATCAAAGAAGTCTGTCGGTCTTGTTCATTGCTGAATCTCCAGTACTTAGCAAAGTGTCTGGAATATAGTGGATGGATGGATGAATGCATGGATGACAATTTATGTAAGATACTTTATGAGCAGATAAAGATGATCTAAAGTGTACTTCCTAACAAATAGTTCACGTAGTAGATGTGAAAATGCTTAAGAGCACAGATTTTGTAGTTAGACAGACTGAGATTGAATCCCAATTTTTACATTTACTAGATAAGCAACCTTAGATAAGTCTCAACCTCTTTTTGCTTCAGTTTCCTGACTGTAAAGGGAATAATATCAGTACCTACTTCATGATACTTTATAGTGAAGGTTAAAGTGTTTAGCATAGAGCCTGGCATACATGGTAAGTGCTCAAAGATGTTTTATTATTATTAAAAGTCCTGGATAGATGGCAGATATTATTACATCCCCTTCAAAGTTGACTCTAGCTTGCTCTCGAGCCAGAGCTGCTATTATGGAGTGGGCCAAGGTCTCTTCTCCCACTCCCATGCTTACAACAGCCAAACATAAATCAAGTCAGAGTCATGGTTAAGCAATATTCTTTCTTTAATTCCCTTTTGCAAATGAAAGCCCCTGAGCTGTTCCCACCCCCAACCCCACCCCACACTCTGGGGACCCCCAGATGCAAGGCCCCCTGCCTCAACCTGTTGGGAGGAGAAGAGAAGCACCCTCTCCCCAGGATGGTCCATTAAAAAAATCCTAGTCATTTAAGAAATGACGCTGGGACAGGGGAAGGGAGCCGGAAGACAAGGCCCAGGTAGGGTCAGACTGGAGATGTTGGGGTTTTGAGGACCCTTGAGAAAGGTTTGCAAGCATGTCCCTAAGCTCAGGGCCAGCATGGCTGAGAGAGGAAAGGAGGGAGATAGACAGACAGACTGTCTGACTCCTCAAGGTTCTGCCTGCCTGGTCGTGGACACTGACACCCACCACCATCACCAAAGGCTTCCAGATGGAGAATTTTCCAGTTACTCTGGAAAAGGGTTTGCTAAGCATCCCCTTTCACCCCTGATCTGGGGCATCCCTGGGGTCCCCCTGAGACCAAACCTGGGAGAAGGAGGGACTCTGGGAACATGCAAAGGTGGGGAGAAAAGACCCCCACCGCACCCCGCTGCTCTACAGGACGGTGGCTCCAGCTGCATCTGGGCTCCGAGGGTCCTTCACACCGATGATGAAGTTGTTGGTTCTCCGGCTGCCATGGACCCAGGACAAGACATCTACCTTCTCCACGTGATGACCCCTGGCTTCCAGGAACTCAATCTCTTCCTCTGTAAACTCACCTGAAAACCAGCCCCCAACATACATACATTCAAAATGTTCACAGCATGCTATGGTCAGACTTGAATCCTGGTCCCAGACTCTGAGGAGCTGTGTGACCTTGGGAAAATTACTTGACCTCTCTAAGCCTATTATTCAGTCTCCTCATGTATATAAAATTGGGATTATAAGAGAATCTATTATGAAGTATTATAAGGATTAAAAGAGATCATACTCAGAAAGAACTGAGCTCTGAGTCTGACATACAATAAGTGATCAATAATATATGGTCATTCTTAATGCTGCCCATTTGAATCTTTATTAGAATCTTTATTTCCATCTGGCTAGGCCAAGCCTTCAGCACTACTTGCCAGGAATATTGCAATAGCCTGCTAACTAGATCTCTTGCTTCCAGTCCGGCCTCTCCTACAGCGTTTTTCACATGGCAATCAAATAGATCCTTTTAAAACATGGCAGACTATGTCACTAACCCCATTCAAACAGCTTTGCTGTCTCTTAGGATAAAATCCAGTCTTTACCAAGGCCTCCAGGGCCCAAGATCATTTGAGCCCTCACTACTTCTCTAAACTCCTGTCCTTATTTCCTTCTATTATTCCTTTGCAACATTGCTTCAGCCATGCTGGCCTTCTAGATGTTCCTTAAGTATGCCAAATGTGTTCCTGTCTCAGGGCATTTGCACTTACAGTTCTCTCTGCCTGGAATGCTCCTAGATAATCACGAAGCTGGCTCTCTTATTTCATTTGAGTCTTTGCTCAAAACTTTCCTGGCCACTATGGAAAATAGGAGCCCTTTCATTTTCATCCTGTTCTCTTTTCTTTCAAATTACTTATTGCTACCTATATTTGTTTATTTATTTACAGGGATACCTCATTTTATTGTGCTTCACTTTATTGTGCTTTGCAGATACTGTATTGCATTTTTTACACATTGAAGGTCTGTGGCAATCTTGCATTGAGCAAGACTATCGGTGCCATTTTTCCAGCAGTGTGTGCTCATTTAGTCTCTTGTGTCACATTTTAAATATGGTATGTACATTGTTTTTTAAGATGTAATGCTATTGCACACTCAGTAGAGCATGGTATAGTACAGTATAAACATAACTTTTACATGCACTGGGAAATCAAAAATTTTGTATGACTCGCTTTATTGAGATATTTACTTTATTGTGGTAGTCTGGAACCAAACCGGCAATATCTCCGAAGTATGACCTATTATGTCTCCTTGTGCTGGTTTGAAACTGTTACGTACCCCAGAAAAGCCATATTCTTTATCCTATTCCAATCTTGTAGGGGCAGATCTATTGTTTAGGATGGGACCTTTTGATTAGGTGGTTTCCATGGAGATGAATCTCCGCCCATTCAAAGGGAGTCATAATCTGCTTACTGGAGTCCTTTAAGAGGGAACCATTTTTGGAAAATAAAATTGACCCAGACAGAGACATTTGGAGACACAGGAAGAAAACACTCCTGGGGAAACTGTTTGAAACCAGAAGCCAAAAGACCAGCAGACGCCAGCAGCGTGCCTTCCAGCTGACAGAGGTGTTCCAGATGCCATCAGCCTTTTTGAGTCAAGGTATCTTTATCTGGATGCCTTAGTTTGGACATTTTTATGGCTTTAGAACTGTAAATTTGTAACTTAATAAATCCCCTTTATAAACACCAACCCATTTCTGGTAAATTGCTTTAGCAAACTAAAACACCCCCTTCCCCACCAACTAGAATATAAGCTTTTTGAAAGCAGGGACATTGTTTTATTCCCTATTACTCTCCAATTCCTCACATAAGTTCAGGCCCTCATCATCTCTTGCCTGGGCCATCATCCCAGACCCAGCCCTCATTTCCTTGATTTAAGTTTTCCTCCCCCTTGATATAAAACAAATCTGGTCCTAATCTCTCCCTTACTCAATTGGATTAAGTACCTGCTTCTTAACATAAACCTCCATGACAAACCCTGTAACCTCCCAGCCTCACCTCCTATTGATCTTAGCAAGATCTGGCTGTCTTATTTCTGCAAACAGGATGAGTTTAGGTAGTTCTTGAGGTAAAGATACAAGTAAACAGCATGACATCACCCAGTTGCAAATATATTTCCTTTGTGGTTCACTTTGAATCCTTCCAATTATGGCAAGGATAAAGACTCAATCTGGTTTCTAACATTTCTAATCTCCTGCTTTAGCAGAAAGAACAGGTCTTCAGAGACATTTACAGACAGCACTATCTAACAAAAATGTAATATTTGATTTTTATAGCTACTGATCTCTTCATGTCCATCTCAGCATGACCTCTGAGGTCTATGGTCTGGCCCCTGCCTGCCCCTCTGATCTCATCTCTTTCACTTACTCTGGTCTCTTTTATATTCCTCAAACACACCAAGCCTGTTCCTGTTCTGAGGTCTTTGCACTTGTTGTTCCCTCTGCCTACAAAGCTCTGCTCTAGTTCTTTGAATAGTGGCTCTTTCTCACTCTTCAGATCTCAGCTTAGGTGCCATCAGAGAAGCCCCCTTCATCACCCTGCTTTAGTGCTCTGCATAGCACTTAGTTTGCTATCTGCTATTTCCTTGATTATTTCTTTTTTATCTGCCTGTGAATACAGTATGCCCAGAACCTAGGATTACGCCTGCACACAATAGGTGCTCGATACAAACTGCTGAATGAATGAAGGTTTGCAAAATGAACAACTGCATCTCATTTTACAAAATGAGAAAACTCAGGCTCAGAATTGAGACGTGCATTTCCCAAGATCACACAACTGGAAATGGTAGGACTACCTCTGTGCCCACCCCATGGGGACCTCCATTCTGCACTCACTGTCCACCTGCAGGAGGTTGGACTGCAGATCCGGGTGCAGGCGGCCACGGGCCAGGCTGTCACTCAGGTTCCGGTTCAAGGTCAGGACATTCAGCAGCACCTGTAGACAGTCAAGGGGCAGAAAAGTCAGGGCTGTTCAGAGGTGGGGTCGGGACTTCCCAGTTCTCACCTCTGGGCTGGACATCTTTGTTTTCAGAACCCTTACACCAGGGATAGCCTGGAAGACTGGCAGGACTGTGATAACCATCCACACTTCACAGAGGGGGAAACTGAGGGCCAGGGATGGAAAGTGACTTACTCTAGGGTTTAGAGGGAGCTAGGTAAGAGGCAACATTAGCACCAGTCTCCTCTTATCTAGCCTACGGCTCCCCTCCCTTTTCCCTGACCAGGGCAGCGTTAACAGCTGAGGGTGGTCAGTGTACAATGCGGACACTTTTAGCTTAGTGGTGAGGGGTGCAGACAGGCTCTGGAACCAAACTGCCTGCCCACTCTCATTAGCTAAAGGAAATAGACCTAACTTTTTAACCTATCAGGGCCTCAGTTTTCCTAATCTATAAAATAGGAATAAGGACTGCTCCTAGAATTGGGACAATCAACAGGGTTAACACATGTAAAGAATTTCGTGTGCTAAATTCTTAGCTTTTTTCGTGTGCTAAAGAATTTGGTAAAGAATTACCAAAATCTCTGTAAATATTAGCCATTGTTGTATCTCCATCATACAGATGAGGTTCAGAGAGATTAAGGGAATTCCCCAATATCAGCATGCTAGAAATTGACAGTGTTTGGGCTGAAACACAGGGCTGTCTGGTTCCAAAGCTCAGGCTAGTTAACTCACTACCTGCCAATAAATGTGCTTGACACATACGTCAGGTGCTCAAGACACTCATGGAATGGTAGTGAGGTGTCGTAGAGTGGCAGGCCCTTCTTTCCCAAATCCTCCAAAATCAGACTCAAAAAAAGGGCCAGTTATCTATTCTGATGCTGGGCAGAGAGATGATGGGGCTTTAGGATGACGTAACCCAAGCGGCCCAGATGCTATATTACCTTTCAAGTCTACTGACCCTGAGATTTCCCCTACAACCTGTGAAGACATGGAGCTTCATTTTTCTATTTTCATGTTCAGAGGAGACCAAATCCTCAGTGTCCATCAGGGGCCTGGCACAGAGCAGCCTCAGCCCATGTTTGCTACATGAGTAAGGGACAGGAACAAACCAGAGACAAGAGGGGCATCTGCAGCCCAGGCCACACCCTGGATCCTGGCTGCAAAAGGCGCATCCTGGAGGAAACCTTACCTCCGTCAGGCTGCTGAGGCCCCGGGCAGCCCCATTGGCCCCCAGGGCGAGGTAGGTCCCACAGAGCCCTTCTGCTGGCCTGACCACAGTGGGCAGCAGGAAAGAGAGTGGCCGTTTCCCTGGCTGCACCGAGTTCTCCTGTTGTCAGAGAATAGAGACCACAATGAGAAAGTGGAGAGGGGTAAGACAGCGAAAAGACCACTCCATCCTCCTTTAAATCTTTCTTCCTCTCCTATATTGCCCACAGGTCCAGTTTTCATGGGAAATTGGTCCCTTCCCAGGCCATAGTTAGCTGTCTGTGAAATAGGAAAGGTTCCCAGATGGCTGGGGTGCACAGGAGAGAGTGATAAGTGGATCCACTGAGGTTGCTAGGGGGCTGCTATGTGGCAGGACAATGGGACGGAGCCAAGAAAGATGGCAAAGGGCGGGGGGGGGGGGGGCAAGGGAAGAGAAGAATAAGCCCCACTCTGATCATTTCTATCTGTTTCTGACCTCTACTTGTTGAGTGCAAGACTGCTGGTTCCCAATTAGACAATAATTCCTTATCTCTCTTCTCCTTGGGCTCCCCACATGGTGTCCAGCAACAGGGCTGAACCCCATCAGCTCAGTGTTACACAGTCCTAGACCACTAGTACTGAAAAGTGCCTATGGGGGTCAGTACCCTCATTGTACAGGTAAAGAAACTGAGGCCTAGAGATGGAGTGAGACCTTCCCTACGTCACGAAACAACATAGCGACAGATGGTGGCAAGGGTTTTTTAGGATCCACCAGAATCCAAGCCCCAGACTTAGTGAGGGCTAGGGATGGAGTGGACACCTTGCTTGGTCACCTTGCTTGGGCTCCTAGAAGAAGTAGGAATGTCAGGGCAGCCCCAGCAGCCACAACTCCTGCCTGGCCTCGGGGACCCTGGGGAAGAGGGAAGCAGGCCCTACCAGGCTGGGCGCAGAGTGGTTGGCAGTCCTATTGGGCCAGGAGAAGTCCAGCATCTGACTGTTGAGCAGGATCCCAGAGGGGGTGATGAGGCCGCTGCCAAAGGGCCGGTTCAGGGAGCTGGGGACCGAGTGGGGCCAGGTGAGCACTGAGCCTGCTCTCACCCCCCATCCACCCCCACCTCCTTCCTGGTCCAGATGACCCTTTGTGCCGGGTTCTGAGTGTGAGCTGGCATACCTGACCATGGCCACGATGAAGTCATCAGGACCCATGATCAGCACCTGGGCAGCCGTGGCAGCCCCATCCAGCTCGTAGACGGGCAGGAGTGGGGCAGAGGCTGCCTGGGAGTCATTGATGTGGCTGCGGAGATAGGCGGCCTCCACCTTGCTGAAAAGACAAGGGATGGGGGGTGAGCTCAGAACAGGCTTTTGTTATACCCACCTGCCACACTTTACTTAATTAATATCTGTCTCCCCCATCGGGCTATTAGGTCTATGAAAGGAGAGGCTCACTTGTTCCTAGCCCAAAGGAAAAGCTATTGAACTGAATGAGTTTATTTAAGTGTTATTCAGACTCTGTTTTTTCCTATGTCTTTTTGTTTTTGTATGCTGCATGGCGGGGTCACATTTCATTCTTTTTTCATGTGAGCATTCCGTCATTGCAGCACCATTTGTTGAATTTGTTTGTTTGTTTTTCTTGTTTGTTTTTTGGGAAGTGCATGGACAGGGAATCGAACCCGAGCCTCTGGTATGTTGCATTCCAGCAGCTTGCAAACTAGAACACCGGGTCTCCTTCGTGGCAGGCAAGATTCTACCACTAGAATACCCTTGTACCCCCAAGATTCTCCTTTTTGGTTTTTTTTGGCATGGGCAGGCACTAGGAATTGAACCCAGGCCTCCGGCATGGCAGAGGACAACTCTGCCTGCTGAGCCACCATGGCCTGTCCCAGATTCTCTTTTGAGACAACTTTTTATCCACTTAATTTTAAAATCAAGAGTCTCTTAGTCACTTGACTTTACTCACTTAATCTTTTCTATGAAAATACCGGGTGTCTAGTAGACACTCAGAAGATATTTGTTTTGAATGAACAAATAAATTAATTTAACCTAATGTTTGTAATCTGGAACTAAAATTTGAAGATTTTAGTCAGGGAGACTTTATATTCAGGGATCTTTACTGTTAGAATTTTCTTTTCCAAGTACAGGAAGACTTGGCACATAGTATACTAAGTATAAGTACTTATTGGATAAATTAATATAGTTATGTGTGTTTTAGAGCTAAATTTGTATTGATCTTGGTGTTTAATTTATGGGTCTTTTGTCACTATTGCATAGACTTTTAATTTCAAGCACAGGGCCCAGCTCGTAACAAGTACTCAAATATGTGTTTAAAAATGAACAGCAATCTGGGTCCTGAGAGCCACCTTGTCAGCCAAGGACTGCTCACACTAGCCTGACTTACAAGAAAAAACAAACGGTCTTATTGAGCCACTCTATTTTTCTATTTCCTTTACAGCAGCTTAGTCTCTACCCTAACTTATACAAAAGGTAGCAGTTTTATTTGTGCACATATTGAACCTTCTGTTTGAATCTTGTTTACTCATTGATTTAGAACCTAACACTTATCTTATTCTAAATAATTATATATAATAATATCCATTTCTTGGTTTTCTACTCGTTTCTATTAAGCTCTCTGACTCTTTATTCTTTTAACAAACCACCATATTAATCACTTTCCGTTTGCAATGCATTTTTTAAGGCCAGGAGATTCAAACCTTCTCAAATTTAATCTTCATTCTCAAATTTCCATGCCTGTTTACAAGCCTTTATTTTTCTATATGAATTTAAGCATGATTTTTAAGTTCCTTGAACCATCCCCACTCCCACCTCCCTGCCCCCCCAAAAACACCCACAATGGGTTTTGAATGTGGTACATTTAAAGTACAAAGAGGTAAATATTGACATCTTCAATACCTACAATCTTCCTAGTCAGCAGTGCAGTATGAATTCAAGACTTTTTTTCATGTACGTCATGAAAAGTAGCCTGCATTTCCTTTTAAAAGTTCTGCCTGCTTCTTGTCATTTATAGGAATGGTATACTTTTGTTGAGATTGTAAAGGGGAATTGTTTTCAACGTTCTATTTTCTAACTGATTGTTGTAGGCATATAATAAAAATATAATTCGTAAAAAAAAAAAAAAAAATGAACAGCAGAGGGCAGGCAACAGTGGCTCAGTGGCAGAGTTCTTGCATGCTGTGCTGGAGACCCGGGTTCAATTCCCGGATCCTACCCATGTCAAAAAGAAAAAGAAAGAAAGAAAGAAAGAAAGCAGAATGACATTGCAGACTCTTTTCTCATTCCTCCCCCGGCCTCCAGAGCATGGAAGAGGGATACAGAAGTGGCAGAAAACTGCATCACTGCATCACAGTCATTTCGTATTGGCTTCTCCCCGTCCTCTTGTCCCTGACTATAGCCTGACCTGGACCTGCAGAGTCCAATCTGAAAAGACTTCTAATACAGACCAGTGGCTCTCTAATAACTTTCCACGATTCAATGGTGGAAAACAACATGGAATTTCCTAGACTTTTTTTTTTTTAAGTTCAACTGAAGTTTCCTTACCTAGTAACTGTTATTTGGGTTATTCAAATGGATTACAGTGACACGTTACCAGGGATTACATAGACATTCATTCAGTTTTCAATCAAGAAGGCTAGGGGTCAGAAAGAGCAGACACAGAGGTGCCTTTATTTTAGGGAGTTTGGCAGGGAGGTGCTTGGTTGTTAGCTTCATCCTTTTGGCTTTGAACTGATTATCTTATTTGGTTACTGTCCTTTTTGCTTTTTAATTATGTTGTTCATTTAGTCTCATCATTTCCAATTTAATTCATGCAGGGTTGTTTGAGTAACAATACATACTTATATTAATTATATTTTTGGCTTCTGATTGTCCTTTAGCTAGGATTTATGCCAAGTATAGTAGCAGATAAATATTAACCATCTTTACTAGTATTTCTAATTAATAATAACTGACATTCGCTGAACACTTACTATGTGCCAGGTGACCTGCTAAATGTTTTACCTGTATGATCTCATTTAGTGCTTCCAACGACCTCATGAGATAGTGCCATTATTATCAGGCTCCACTGTAGGAACCGAGACTTAGAGTTTAAATGACTTGCCCAAAGGCCTCCCACTAGGGATCTGTGAAGCTGGGATTTGAATTAGACAGTCTGACCCAGACTGCACAATCTTAACTGTGTTATGTGAAACAGATACATTATAATTAAAATTTCCACCATCTCTACAGTTTGCTTGGAGACTATTTTTATTGTTAGGCTTTTATTAGGTTTTCTTTTTTCACTCAAAAGGGGGGAAAACATGAGCACATATAGGAGCCCTGCTAGTGTAAAAAATTTTGAAAACCATATGAAACAGATCCAACTCATTGTACAGATGGGGAAACTGAGGTGCAGGGAAGGCATTCAGTGTCACACTGAGTTTGGGACAGAGCTGAAATTGGCTTACTTCAGGCCTTATTGTCACACCAGCTGCTTTTTTTTTTTTTTTTTTGATATGCTGTATGATGGGGTCTCATTTCATTATGTTTCCATGTGAGTATCCCATTATTGCAGCATCAGCTGTTGAATTTTTATTTGGTTGTTTGTTTTTTGGGAAGTGCAGGGACTGGGAATCAAACCCAGGTCTCCCACATGGCAGGTGAGAATTCTACCACTGAACTACACTTGCACTCCCTGCTTTTGACCTGAACTTTCCCCTACACACACCATCATCTCTGCAGCCCCCAGGACCCTGGCCCAGACCCACCTGAGCATGTCATCCATGCTCTCAGTGATGGTAGAATCGTAGGCTGGATCTCCCAGTCTGCTGGCCAGGGCTAATGCAATCTTCAGGGTCTGAAAAGAGATCAAGGATATGGAAGGGCTGCCAGGCCCCTTCCAGCACCCACACCCAGTGAATCCTCATGTGTGAGAGGTAATTCAGTCCTTCCCTGTGGTGGCATTCCATCCTCCCAACCTCTGTGTTCCCAGAGCCAGGGTGGGGTGGGGGGATTGGCCTTACCTCGGCCACCCAGTGAAGAGCCTGTTCCCGGGACACCAGGTTGGTGAGGTTGAAGCCCTCCAGGATGTTGAGAGCACTGATGAGGGCAGGGCCCGTGTGCGGGGGTGGGGGGCTGAGAACTAAGTGGCCTGAGAGGAAGGAAATGACTGGATGGCAGGGGAGGGGTCAAGGCAAAGGACAGAACCATCTCCATGTCCCACCATCACACAGACTTAGACTACTGCACTGAGCCCCTCATTTGAAGGGGAAACCGAAGCCTTAAGAGACAAAGGGACCCATCCAAGTTCAAATGGCATGTCAGCAGCAGGGCTAGAACTTGAAACCAGAACACTGGTCTTCAGTTTCATCTGCCATAGGAGGAAACTAGGCTCAAGAAGGGCTGTGATGTGCTCAAGGTCTCACTGAAGGTCATTGGCTCAGTAGGACAGGTATCCAGATGTCCAGACTTCTGGTCTACTATGTGCCTCCCGACAGTTCCTCCCACAGGCCAGGATACTATCCAGGGCCCTGATGGTCCCAACCAACCCAAGACTTCTTGGGAGCAGAACCTCCTTTTACTGTGTAAGGTCCTGTCATAAGATGTGCAAACATCAAAGGAATAATAATAGTAATATCTGACACATAACAGATTCATCAACTCACTGAATCCTCACAATAGTTTTCAACTCCTTGTTATAGGTGAGGAAATTGAGGCACAGAGAAGCAACTGGTCCAAGTTTGCAAGATTAAGTGGAAAGAAACAAGGGGAACCCAGAACATCCAAGGTACTGGCATTGCTGAGAGAACCCAGGCTGGGGAGGGAAGATGGAAAAATCGAACACACATTCAGCGTCCACTCTGATCAGGGCAACTTCCTACATCATCTCATCAAATTTTCATTGGCACCCTGAGATGTAGGTACTATTATTATCTCCATTTTAAGGAGGGAACCAAGGCTCAGAGTGAGAAATGACTTGTTCAAGTTGAGTGCCACAGCTAGGACTTGAACCTAGGTCTTTTCTGAGCTCCATTTACTATCTCTGGAAGGCAAATCAGGCTGGGTATTAAGACTTGGAAACCTGAACCCAGAGATGGCTTTCCTGGGGCTTAAGATGATCTGGCCCTTCTAGAGGGGAGAGAAGCTGGGCCCGCTCTGATAATAAAGAACTCAGGAGAGAAGAAATCCAGGTCTGCTTGCTTCTGAGCAACCCAGGAGCCCACCGTCTTGGGTTCATCCATTGCATCAGGTTGGTTTTCCTGTTTTCCTCTTTAGTTTTCATGAGTTCTGAGGGTTAATTTCCATTGCCTCTCTGAGCCTCAGTTTCCTTTCAGTAAAATGAGGAGGCTAGTCTATGACTGCTTTGAAGGGTTTGTTCTACCTTGAAGCTTGGATGGACTATAGTCTTACAAATTCTTCTTAGGAGGCACAGGGCAATTCAAGTGGGTTTGGGGAGAGGGCTGTGGCAACACATAGCATGGAGCCCAAATCCATGGCCAGAATTCCAACCTCCAAGTCTGAGCCTGTAACCAGCCCCTTAACATCCTAAATGCTGGGGCAACTGACCCCATGACTAATTCAGAACATGTGCTAGGCCTCAGTTTCTCTCCTGTGCAGTGGGAGGAATCTTGGGGCCAAAGGGAGGCTTCTCTCAAGTGGGGGACCTGGGAGCTGGGGGAGAGGTCACCTCTGTACACGCCACACACAGGCTTCTCCACGAGGGCGCTGTAGTTGCTGAAGTCCTCCTCAGTTATGACACCCCCTGCATGTTGAGCCTGGAGGAGAGAGAATGATGCCCCACCTGTCTGAGCAAGAGGGCTTGGCTTTTGGTATAATGTTTGGATCACAAACAAACCACAACTTTTATGTCTTTTGCACTCCCCATTATAGGCTTCAGGGACCCCATAAAGACCTGGGTATCCCAGGAAAGATGACGGGGTAAAAAGCACTAACATTTAACACCTATGTGTTAAGCCAATATGTGATACTATGTGCCTAGCATTGTGCTGGGTACATCCCATTAATGACCTTCTTAGCTTGGCATTCAAGGCCCATTGTGACCTGGCCCCTGCCTACCTCTCCCATCTGCTATACTCCAGTGAGCTCTGTATACCCACCCAGGGTAACCTACAGTTCCTAAACTCATGCCTCCATGTCTTTGTATTTGCTGTTCTCCTTGTCTATGTAAAAGAAAGACTTTCCACTTACAGCAGCCCTTGCCTAGATGTGAAAACTGAATTCTGGACTCAGGGCGGCGGCTGCGGGCTGCAGGCTGTGGGTTGCAGGCCGGGTAGTGAGCCGGTCCGCTGAGCGCCTCCGGGCTGCAATGAGCCTCCCGGCTGTGCCCCGCCTGCAGCTGCCGCCCAGCCAGAGGGCCCAGCCCGAGTTCCAAGAGCAAAGAAGGCAAAACCTCAAGGAACTTCTACTAGAAAGAAAAACACGTTTTGTATACAAAGAGGAAGACCAGACCTTATGCAGAAACCAGAGAATGATGCCAACTGAACACCAGGTCCAAGAAGAGACAAAAGTTCTGAAACTTAAAACAAAAATGGCTGATAAAGAAAATGCCAATAGAGCTACAGAGAGCAAAAATAATACAAGCATGGAAAAAACTATATTCCTTTAAAACCTAATGAATCAACCAATTCAACTACAGCAGTCGGTACATATAATTTTGAGGATAATCAAACTACTCAGTTGTTTCCAATTAAAGATGATCCCCCAAATCAACATATGACATTTACTCAGGCATTTCACTTAAAAAAAAAAAGGTAAAAAAAACAAATGACTACAGAGAAACCTAAGGAAGATACTGCTAACATTCCCAAAAAACCTGTGCTGCTGTGATCTTATTGTGGCCAAATTGTTCAGTCTAAGGTTAATTCATTTAGAAAACCTCTACAAGTCATAGATGTGAGTTCTGCAACAACCAAGAAACTTTCAGCCATCTCTGAAGCCACAGAGCCTCAGCCTATAAACATCAGCAGAATAATAGTGAAAAGTAATAGACTCTCAAATGTAACTACCACAAAATTTGCGAGCACTGCGTGTCAGGACAGACAACTTGTGCGACCTCCTATCAGAAATCACCACAATAATGGCCTAGACGAGGTGAAACGGGGCATCAATAGACCTTCTGCCAATGTCACAATCCAAAAAGGGCCTACTGGAAAGGGAGTACTACAATTAAACACAGATTTATCTAGGGTCCAAATAAATTCTCAAGGCACAAAAAGAAATGAGACATTGTCAAGAAACCTGGCTTCTAAAGTTATAACCAGGCCTGCTTTATCTTCTAACACCAAACTGATTGAACAGTCCAAAACTACTGATCAGCGAAGACGTACTGCAGCCAAAGCAACCTTCCATAGATTGGCTCAGCCTAAAGAAACTGCAGAACAGAGAAAAATCTGACTGACCGAGTGGAAGGCTGGCAAAGGAAGAGTGCTGAAAAGGCCTCCTACCTCTGTATTTAGCCAGCTAGAACCCAAAAGGCAAAATGAAAAACCAGATGGGTCTTTCTGGACTACCATGGCAGAAGAAGATGAACAGAAACTATTTTTACCGAAAAAGTAAACACGATGTTTTGTGCATGCTTGAACCTGATTAATGAGAAATGCCCAAAAGAAGAAATATTGGTTACTCCGAATGATCTGGTTGCAAATATTCCAGATGCAAAAAAGCTTGTTAAATATTGGATATGCCTAATGTTCTAAGAAATGATCATGATGATGAATATGCAACTATGTGATGATACTGTGGATTACTGATTATATATATAGAACAGAATGATCATATATTAAGGATGTTTGCATTTCTTTCTTGTAATTTTTTTAATTAATAAAAAATTATTAAAAAAAAGAAAAAGATTGGAAAAATATATATATATATTGGATATGCCTTGCACGTCTTGAACCAATCACAAGTCCTACTGAAAATATTATCACAGTCTATGAGAAAGCCATTCTGGCAGGGGCGCAGCCTATTGAAGAGATGCGACATGCAACTGTAGATAGTCTAACACTGAAGAGTCAAGAAGAAGTTAATTTCGGAGAAAATACTGAGGCTTGTGCAGCCATGGAACAAACACAGGAAGTAAACACTGAAAATATAGGTGTTAATGTGGAGCCAGAAAAACTGGAAATGGAGAACAAACCACGTAGAAATGTGATATTTCAAGACTGTGAAAAAGAACGAGACGACAAAACAAAAGAGCCCATCAGTGATGCTAAAACCCCCAATAATGAAACTAGAGCAAGTTGCTTAATTAAATATAATGTTCCTTGTATAAAGCACCATACTTGCAAAGTATAAAAAAAGAAGATGCAGTTCGATGAAACAAATTCTACATTTAAAGAGCTGAAGTTTCTAACACCAGTGAGATGTTCTCAGCGTCTTCAAGAGAAAAATTCCAAATTGCCAGATATGTTAAAAGACCATTATCCTTGTGTGTCTTCACTGGAACAGTTAAGAGAATTGGGAAGTGAAACGGATGCTTTTGTATGCTGTCCTAATGTCGCGTTCTGCCGCGTGTGTTCCGAGACTGAGACAGCAGAAGAGAACTAAAATTCTTATAAGGAATGGGTTTTAATATAAATAAGAAGGTGCTTTGTGGTAAGAGAAAGATGGTAGGTAAATTCAGTGGATATTAGAAACTTTAAAGTTAATCTGAGTTCCTTTCTTAGTTAAAATTTTAACTTTCATGACTTCCTTTGATGTTGTTTGTAGACTATTAGGATGGAGTTAATATATTAGGAACAAATTTCATTCTAGTTTTGGTAGTATTTCTAAAATACTAGTAGTTAAATTTGTTTTCTCTGTCTGATAGTAAAGCTTTACTGTTAAATCATGTCATCTGAAACCTGACCACTATATCAAGTAAACATTTCTTTTCCTCTCACACATAAATACCACCAATAAAATTGTTTTAGTGTAAAACCCTGAAGTAATACTTAAATGACATACATAATTTACCAACGCTGTTTTAATAAATGATTTTTCATTGTAAAAGATGTGATTATGTGACTGTGATTGAAGATCACATATTTCATCTTATTTATGATCATTCTTGTGTAATAGCAGCTGTCTTAATTCTATTTACTGTCTTTTGTTTAGGAGAGTAACACCTTTATCCTTTTTTAATTGTGTACCTAATATGCATCCAATAAATTAAAATATCTTAAAAAAATACTGAAGTCTGTGTTTCTATAACCAGTTAATACCATTACAAAACTATAAACTTTGAATGACCCTGGTAGGCCAGACCCTGAATATATCTGACCACTCTTTATCAACCAATGAAGCAATTATATAAACCAATGCACTCATTCCATCCTATCCAGAGTACTAATTTCCCACCTGAGCTGGTTTGAATCTGTGGTGGACCCCAGAAAAGCCATGTCCTTTAATCCTCATTCATTATTGCTGGTTGGGAGCATTTTGGTTGTTCTTATGGAGATGTGGCCCACCCAATTGTGGGTGGTAACTTTTGATCAGATAACTTCCATTGAGTTGTGACTCCACCCATTAATCCTTTCAAAGAGGAAGCATTTTGGAGAGAGTCCCTTTTTAGAGTCACAAGAAAGCCACAGCAGAGCCAAGCAGAGCCATGAGGCTGAGAGAACCACACAGTCCACCAGCCAGCGACCTTTGGAGATGAAGAAGCCCCTACGGGAGCTTCATAAGACAAGAAGTCGGGAGAGAAAGCTAGCAGACTGTCGCCATGTTCGCCACATGCCTTCCGAGTTGAGAGAGAAACGCTGAACTCATCGGCCTTTCTTGAGTGAAAGTAACCTCTTCTTGGTACCTTAATTTGGACATTTTTATAGACTTGCTTTAATTGGGACATTTTCTCGGTCTTAGAACTGTAAACTAGCAACTTATTAAATTCCCTTTTTCAAAAGCCATTCAATTTCTGGTATACTGCATTCCAGCAGCAAGCAAACAAGAACACCACTCTGAGTTAGTATAATCACTATGAATCCCCTCCTTTTTAATACTTAAAACACTTGAGTTTTCCATTCTCATTGAACTTCAAAGTGAATTTCTTGGCTGGTATAAACTCAAGTTGGGTTTGTTTTTGTTGTTGTTGTTTGGTTTACGTTCTGATGGTTATTGTTTTATTTTTTGATACTTAGAATCTCCTTTCCCCTCTCCGCCTCCAGGAGAGGGCAAATGACCTATGTTTGGCCAATCAGAGCTTTCCTTTTCAGTGGCCGCAATGATTAGTTTGGTAGTAGTTATGAGCCCTATAACAGACCATGAGACACAATCTTAAGGGAGAAATGCTCTTTTCCTAGGATAGCTTCCTGGAAAGATGGCTTAAAGTGGGCGGTAAGGACCACTCTGTGGAAAGGATCAGACCAAGTCTTGGCAAAGTGGACTCTGTGAGTCCTGGACCCAGCAGGATCTAAGGCCAGTACTATCCTGGACTTCCCAGTTAAGTCCCTTTGAGATGGGCCTCTATCAGCACTTCCATACTTTCAGTGTCCAGCACAGGGCAGGTGCTCCATTGAATGCTGAATGAATAAGGGACCCATTTAATTCACACAACTGATGACAGAGATAGATACAATCACCCTCACTGCACTGATGAGAAAAACACTGAGCTGGCCTGTGCAACTTATCTTGAACCTATATTTTCCATATTCAAAACCAGTGATGACAGTTCTTAGAAGCCATTATTACTTCAGACTCACACATGTGGGGGTTTGAGGGTAATCCTTTTTATTAATCCATTCAGTTCTGTCAATCACCTGTGAAGGAGGCACGTCCCTCAGTCCAGAGACAAACCAAGGGCATGGTGGGACTGTGGGCTCAGGGAAGCTGAAATGAGGTCGGGTCTATACCAGGTCTGGCAGGGACAGGAGAGGCCCTTGCACAGACTAGCACCAGACCTACGGAGCCTAGAGGTGTCCCTCTCAGGACAAGAAATAAGCATTTTGGAAACTTGAAGGGATCAATGTGGCAAATTGGAACCATAAGGACATCAGTTGAATCCCGGATCCACCACTCATGAGAGTGTGTCACAAGCAAGTTATGAATTTCTCTGGTATGTTTAGTTTCCTGATAAGTAGGTGGGAATGTAATACAGTTAGATAAAGAGAACAAGAAAGCTCTTTGCATACTGGTTTTAAATGAAAAGAGTAGGGTGCAGAAACTATCATTTGTGTGTGTCAAAGGGTACATGATACGTATCTAAATTGCTTGTATAAGCAATAATTCTGGAAGAATATACAAGAGCTTAGTACCAATGATTGGCTTCAGGGAGGGGCACTGGGTGGCTGGAGCACAGGAGAGAGGAAAGCCCTTTTTTATCTTTTGAATGTTTACCATGCAAATGAATTAGCAATTCAAAAATAAATTAAATTTTTAAGTAAAATAAAACAGGAATGATAATAGTACCTCCCTCCCAAGGAATCAATGAAACAAGGCTGTTAGGCATGGTTAAGGAAGAGGGACAACTATTATTTATAAGCAGACCCAGAAACATAGCTGGATGAATGGGTGGGGGAGACTGGGGAACCGATTGTTCAACCTGAGCACATTCTTCAAAGTAGCACCTTTTTCCAATTTGAATATGAGAAGGTCAAATTGATGTTACATTTCTTAGTTGTGATTATGGTACCGTGGTTACACAGAAGAATGCCCTTGTTCTTAGGAGACGCATGCTGAACTAATTAAACGTCATGAGGTCTGTCGTTTTTTTTCCAAATGGCTCAATATCTATCTATATAGAGATAATTGTGGCAAAATGTTTGCCCGTGGGGATTTGAGGTAAACGGTATACGGGTGTTCATTGTGATAGTCTTGCAACTTTCCTGTAGCTTTAAATTTTTTTCTAACCAAAAAGTTTAAAGGGAAAAGTGCTTTGAACAATTTTTTATAGTAATATGTTCAGGTGATGGTTGCTAGACTAGAATGAGAAGACATTAGAGAAAACAGGGTGAAAGTAAGACCCTGAGGCTTCCAGAGAAGCTAGTTAAGTGATGGTGCCTTTTTTATAAGCTTTTTCCACATCACCAACGGCACACACCCCAACCCAAGGCTCCATACCACAGCTGCTGGCTCTGGTTCCACCTCTGGTCATACCTCTGTCTGCCCCACAGGTTCATTTGGCAGCCAGAGTGATTGTGACATTCCCTGCTTAAAACCTTCCAGTGGTTTCCTGTGGCTCGTAAGAAAACACCCAAGTTCCTCATCATGACTTATAACCTTATCACCCAAAGGGCAGCACTGGGGAGCTTATTAGAATGACAGACTCCTGGGCCCCATCCCAGACCTGCTGAATTCTGCAGAATATCTGCAGATTGAGGCCCAGGAATTTTTATTAACAAACTGTCTTGGACCTAAAGTCCAGCCATGATAGACCGGCTATTGGAGGTAGCTCCTGCCCACCTCTCCCAAACTATCACTCAGTGGTCAGATAGGGAGCCTAGGGCATGACTGTGTTGATAATCAACACACAATGTATTGCTGGGGGGCCTGAACTTTTTTTTTCCACTTGGTTTTTGGAGGTCCTGATCTAATTTCTCACCATGGGCTCCTCTCAGGTTGGAACTCCAACTACCCTGGCCTTAATCCTGGAACAAACCAAGTTCTTTCCCATTTTAAGGAAAATGGGAAATTTCCCATTTCTTGCACATGCTGTTCCCTCTGCCTAAAATACTCTTTCCCTCCATCTTGGTTATTTAATTCCTACTCATGTCTTAGCTGAACTGTCATTTCTTCAAGGATGTTGTCCTTGAGTCCTTATGCATCAGCCCCTCCATACCTCTCTCCCTTGTAATACTTTACCAAATTTTATTTTACATTTATTCCAGTGACCATGGAATAATGTCTACATGCTCCACTAGAACGTGAGGCCTCTCAGAGCAGGTGTTTTAGCTTTGTATCCCCTGCAGCACCTGACCCCTGGCCTGGAGCACAGTAGGCCCCCAGTAAAAAAAAAAAAAAGCATATATATACACATATATATGTGTGTGTGTGTGTATATATATATACATATATATATAACATATATATATATATATATATTAGTTGAGATACCACTTACTTAGGTCTTAAGAGGAACATTCAATCAGTCCTGACGAATGCACATCAAGATGGAACATTTCCATCACTCCAGAAAGTTCCCTCAGTGTCACTGCATCCCCACCCCTCCACCCCCAGCCACCACTCATCCGCTTCTATCACCGTAGGCTAGATTTGTCTTATCTAGAAATTCAAATAAATGGAATCCCCAGTAATATCTGTGGGGAAAAAAGAAATGCGAGGGGACGACGTCCATGCCTTAGGCTCCTTTGGGACGAGGGAGTCCCCAGCGCGCCCGCGCCCCCTGGCGGCGCCCCACCTTACCCGCACCCTGCGCGCTCACCTCGGCCACCATCTCCAGTGTCAAGTTGCTGCCGGCGTAGAAGGCCGCAGGACCCGCGGTGCCGAGCGCACCTAGCACCGCCGCCAGGTCAGGCCGACGCTGCAGCGAGCCCGGGAGCGGCGGGCGGCCCGACGGCAGGAACGTCTCGTGGAAGCGCTCAGAGGCGTTGGGCGGCGGCTGCTCGACCAGGGCGCGGGCTGGGGGCAGGGACGGGAGACTGGGCGGGGGCGCGGGGACTGGACTGGATGGCGGAGATGCGCGATAGGTGGGGTGGATGAGGGCTGAGTGGCTTGAGCGTTCCGGCCCCCCAGGAGCCTGTTGTGGGTGAGGCGGGGATGTATATAGGGCCCGTCCCTGGGGCCCTTTTGCGGCTGCCACGAGGTGAGGATAGGAGATGGGTTGGGGAGGGGGGATCTGAGGAGCAAGGTGGAATAGAGGTCCTCTCTGACTTGGGCCCCACATCTGAGAGGTCCCCCCACCCCCACCTCCATCTACGGCATGCCTCTTCCCCCATCCCCAGGCCCCAACTGACCTAGATCATGGGTCACGTTGAAGCCATCCTGGGCCACAGCTGCTGCGAAAGCCAGGACTTGGGACCATGGCAGCCTGGGGGGGCCGGAGAGCAGGGGGTGGAGGGGGTCCTGGGGGAGGGAGTGAGGGGACCTGGGGGGAGGGGGATTCCTGGGAAGGAAATTCATGGCAAGGCAAGGAGATATTGGGGGCAGGGTGGGGGGAGGCTACCCAAGGAGAAATGCAGGCAGGGGCCCCTGATCCCCAGTGGGAGGATCTTTACCTGCCATAGAGCTGGTGAGCTTCGTGTAGCCCCTTCACCATTCCGGGGACCCCCACCAAGAGCCCAGGCTGGGCAAGGCGGGCAGGCGAGGGAGAGAGGAGACCAGGTCACTGGAAGGGGGGGGCTGGGCTGAACTCCGCAGAGCCCCAAGTCTGGGATTGGGGGCTGGCACAGGGGAGAGATGCAGGCCAAGTATCCCAGGGGAGGGGTAAGCTCTCCCCAGCGGGCACCCCAAGGGTGAAGAGTAGATCACAGCTCCTTCCCTCTCCCATAAATTCCACCCATCCTATATCCCTGACTTCCTGTCAGCAAATTCCTTTCTCCAGCAGAGCTGTGGGATGTATAAATTAAGCAAACCCTTTTAAAAGCCACAACATAGCCAATTAAGATGGAAACCTGTCTACGTTGGAATTTTCCTACCCTTGTCTTTTAAAATGGTGGCCAAGGATCCTTCATTTCACCTTTTCATTATCACTCTATCATTACTTTGAATTATAGTAATTCAGAGGTATGTTCAGCTTTTGCCACTGCACTAAATACCCTGATAGTGGGTTTGCCTCTAGGGTTCCTCTCTCATCTTCCAATGTGTGTTGTGGGCTGGGAAAATGGAGGGAACAGGGTTAGGGTGAGATGTTGTGAGCTTTAATGCAATTCTGTGACATCTCCTTGGGCTGTTCATGGCCTTTTTTCTCCTTTCTTATGTGCCAGATAGGCAAGGTCATCACAGAACTAAGGTGTTGCTGCATTGCCTGTTATCAACCACCCAGATTTTTTTGTTCATTATTTTATTCTGGGGCTGCCTGTCTCCCTCAAAGCCTAAGAGCATCCTACTCAATTTTTTCCTACCCCCATGGTAAATACTCAGCAAATTAATGCTTGGGTTAGCAGAAGGGCAATGAAGAGAGACCCCCTGAACACCCTCTTCCCACCAGGGTCCCCACCTTAGTCTCCCAGGATCTTTGCAGGGCCTCTTCCCTGAGGGCCCCTGGTGCAGACTCCCGGAAATCAATTAGGCGGCTCTCGTTTCGCCGGATGTCGTGTACCAGCATCACGCCCCCGCTGGGAGAGACAGAGAAGGGGGTCAATGGTGATGAGATGCTACCCCTCTAAGTAGTTAATCTACCACTCTCAATGGCGAGGGGTTGTAGGCTCAGTCTGTCACCACAAGGGTGGGGAGTAAAGCCGAGGAGTTTGGGGACCCAGGGTCCATGTGCCTCTTCCATCAGCCTGTCACTGGAGACTTTAATCCGTGATTAGGGAAAACCCAGAGACTGGGAGAGCAGGCTGTTTTGCCCCCCACACTCACCAGAGACTAGAGCTGGACCTCTGCCAGCTTCCTGCACCTGCCTCCTTGGCATGTCCGCACCCCTCCCCCAGGACTGGATTATGTAAGGACAGACGGGGCAAAACCAAAAGAGAAATTTCTTTCATAAGGCCTGGAGGGCAGGTCTTGCGGGAGCCAAGATGTGGACTCTGCTTGTCCCTTTGCTGTGACTTGTTTCCATCTGAGATAGAGGTTGCAAACTCAGATGCCTGCAGTCAAGTAACAAAATAAGGAAAGCAGGACAGAAATTCAATAGGGAGTGGTAGAAATCATGGCGAAGTGGACATCACATGCCCAATCACAGAAAGCAGCTTCTACCAGCTCCAGTTAATGGCAGCCATGTGGGAAAGTGAGCCCTGTGTTGCCAGATATCTTATTTGTTCAAGAAATATTAGAAATCTGGACTTTTATGTGAAAACTCTCAACTTTTTAACAATAGTAACAAAGCATGCAAACCAGACCAGCCTTTGTACCCTTGGGTGACCAGTCTCTAACCTGTTTTAAGAGTTCGTAGCCTAGGGTCTGATAACCCCCTGATACTGTATGCAGAAAACTGTATTTTTGGAAGACACGGGGTCTATAGCTTGCATCAGATTCACAGGGATTTCTGACTTTAAAAGTTTACTCTTTACACCTATGCACCTCAGTTTAGAGTTTACAAATTTTCTTTCCCATTAGAGAAGCTTCTGAAAACACCTCCAGGTCTTCCACTCAGTAGCTTTGATCCTCTGACTCCATCCAGATAGAAAGGAGATGGGGAGCAGAAAATTCAAGGAATTTTTGTTCCCAGCTGCCCCTCTGTCCAAACTGGGAGCCACCACCCTCCACCACCCCCAACAAGAGATGAACAGACCAGGAGAAGAGGAGTAGGCCTGGAGAACCTCAACCTGGACAGCTGCGAGCTCCTTACCCGCCCAGGCCAGAGCTATGTGGGGCCACAATCCCCAAACACAGGGCAGCTGCCACAGCTGCGTCCACAGAAGATCCCTGCTTATTGAGCACCTCAATGCCCAGTGAAGTGCATCGGGCAGCATCTGTCACCACGGCGCCCTGGTGGAAGATCTGGGGGGGGGGGTGAGAGGAGACAAGGTTGGGGGCTGTGGAGCCACCTGCCTCCCTAAGGCATCCTCACTGCAGAACCTCCATAGGGCATAGAGGTGGGAGCCCTGCCCTCTTGGTCCCTTGAATCTCCCCTGTGAACTCTCCCTTACCACAAGACCCTCCCACCTGATCAGGTCCCTTCCTTCCTCTGTCCCCCTTGTGCTCCAGAGCCTCCCACCCCACCCCTGCCACTTCCCCACCTCTGTGACCCTCCTTTTCCAAGCACCACCCTCTCCCCTTTCCACTTTCTATCCCCCTCCCATCGCCCAGCTCCTCTCCCAGTTCCCACAGTCTCCGCAAGTACTTCCTTGCCCTCCTGCTCCCCGTTCCCCGACTCCGCCTCTCCCGCCTTCCTCACCTGGGGGTCCCCGAAGTAGATCTGCATGATGAGCGCCACAGTGACACCCGTGGCGAAGGTGAGGCAGGCCGTGACGATGACCGTGAGCCCATCCTGGCGGCAGGAGCACTCGGCCGCGGCTGCCGAGAACGGGTCCTTGCGCGTCTCCCTCAGCGGCGACGCGTCCTGGCTGCCCATCTCCGACGACGACGACGGCAGCCGCTGCAGCCGCGCGGACTTCAGGAAGGAGTCCGGGTCTGCGGGCAGCCGGGAATCGGTCTGGGCGTCCTCCAGGCGGGGCTGTTCCGCGCGCCCTTCCTCCCCCATCCAATCCCGCTAACCAGCCCTGCTCAACTTTCCGCATTTCCCGAGCGAACGCCAGGGAGGGCGGGCGGCGGTTCCCACCTGATGGGAGGCAGGGCGGCTGTATTCCCGCCCCAGCTGATCCTAGGCCTGGATCCAGAACCCAGTGCTGAGAACATTTCCTGGAAAGGTGGGGGTTAGGCCCTCCCTGAAAATTAAATCCTGCTCAACTGAGGCCCAGTCTTTTGTACAAGGAGGCAGCTGTGTAAACCGAGTGGACAGATCCTGGCTTCCAGCCTTGCTCCATTTATCAATTCATTCATTCAACCAATATAGAGGGACTTGCTATGTGTCTGGCCCTAAGGTAGGTGCCAGAGGAAAGGTACAGGCAGTTCCTTTCTTCATGAAATTCATAGACCAGGGGAGGAGAAGACATACAAGCAAACAAAGGAATATATAATTACAAATTGTGGCAGGTGCTATGAAGAAAAAGAAGGATGGATGATGGAGAACAATGGTGGCTACTTTAGCTGGGGAAATCAGGGAAGGCCTCTATGTAGAGGTGACTTTTAAGCTGAAAAGAATGAGGTATGAGAAGGAATCAGCCATATGTAGAACAAGGGTGAGTATGTATGGAATGTTCCAGAAAGTGGAGATAGTGGTATAAAGTTCCTAAGGTGGGAATAAGCTTGGTGCATTATAAGAAAATAACCAAGGCTTGGGTGGTTGAGATGCAGTGGGCAACGGGACAGAGTAATTGGCGGAGGCTAGGCCAGATATCCTGGGCTGTGTGGGCCTAGTGAGGGGCTTGGACTTTACCCTAAGACTGATGAGAGGTCACTGGGGAGTTTTAAATAAGAGCAAGAAGCCATCTGCTTTGTGGTTTTTTGTTGTTGTTGTTTTGCATGGGCAGGTACCGGGAATTGAACCCAGGTCTCCGGCTGGCAGGTGAGAACTCTGCCTGCTGAGCCACAGTGGCCTGCCCTGGTTTGTGCTTTAAAAAGATCCCTCTGGCTGCTCTCTGGAGAATGGATTGGAGGAATCCCACTCACAGAAGAGTAGAGGCAGGGAAGATCTGAAAGCCACATACTTGCTAGGTAACTATGAACAAGTCATATCAAGTCAAGAGCCTCATCTTCCTCATCCTAATAATAGGGCTAATCCCTAAATGGCAGAAGGGGCACAAAGATTCTATGAGATGATGTATTCCAGGTACCACGTTAGTGCTCACTCAAAGTTATTTCCATTCCTTTCCAATTTTGGCTAAGACTGGGACCCTCTTTCACCCCAGAGTCTCAAAACTAGGTTTCCTAAATGAACTAAAGCTCCTGGGTGTTTGTGAATAGTAAAGACAGACTGGTATCTTGACACTAATACCTTGCTGCACTCTATCCACAACATATTTTTAAAAGTTCATTCATTCAATATTCAAAAAATATGCATTAGGAGAATAACCCCCTTTACAAGTCTGTGTGATAATATTAAAAATTGGCTGTTATATTTTCCTATTTAAAATACCGTAGTTCAATGATGCCAATATGACAAAATTCAAGTTTGCTGGCCTGGAATTCAAAGTCCTCCATGATCCATACCTCCCTCTTCTGTGTAAATAAGAAACCATATAAATAAAAATACTAGGTATATGCAAGCAATTTTTATAAATTATTTACAGTGGTTACTTTTGGGGAGAGAGACTAAAAATGGAAATGAGAAGAGGTGGGGGAATTTTTTATTTGAAAAATACACCACTTAATTCTTTTACTTTCTAATCAATAAATATACTTTTTAAAAAGGAAAAAAAATCCATCCTTGAATGGGGGAGATAGGGATGGAGAAGGGAACTTCACTTTCTTTCACTGTGACTTTTAAATTTTTAAACATGTATATGAAATCTTTTAAATTATTATTTTAAAAGAGAAACTTCTCTTTTGAGAGCCTCCTCCCTCAGTTGATCATGCAAGCTTTTAACCTTCAGTACTACAAAGTCTGAAAATAAAACTGCAATTCATTCAATCAACAGATGTTTCATACCCACTGTAGGTGCAGAACTCTCCCTGGCCCACAGACATTTCAAAAGAAGTGCAGGGAAGAGCCTGAAACTGATATTTATTGATGCTGACTATATACCAGGCACTTAACGTACATTCCCTCATTGAAGTGGTTTCATGACGTTATGAGGCAGGCTCTACTCTGCCCTTTTTACAGATGAGTAAACTGAGGCTGAGAAAGGTAATATTTTGCCTGCTCAAAGTAATAAAATGAAGAAGTGGTAGAGCCAGGTTCCTGTGTAAAAGCACCACCTCTTTTCCATTGTTCTACATGGCATCAGAAGTCATTTCCATTTTAATTCTAGTTGATATTTCCAGGAGCTTGTCCTTAAATCTGTTTT
The DNA here is from genome assembly GCF_023851605.1 of Tamandua tetradactyla. Classification (NCBI taxonomy): domain Eukaryota; kingdom Metazoa; phylum Chordata; class Mammalia; order Pilosa; family Myrmecophagidae; genus Tamandua; species Tamandua tetradactyla. The sequence goes on along the minus strand of NC_135327.1, from coordinate 17,778,312 downwards.
TTCTAATCACGGCTGAGGAGGCAGGAAGAGAAGGTGCGATGCCGCCATCAGAGCTAAATCTATTCAAGACTCTATTCCACCATTCAGTCAATCATTGAGTTATTCATTTATTCAACAAAAATATTTACGGGTATTCTCTATGTGCACTATATGAGTGCTAGGGCAGTAAAACTGTTGATTTTACCAGTGTGTAAGAGCAACAGCTAGACCCTTGGAAAGGGTTAACTTTGGACCAAAAGAAACAAGACTTTTTGGAGAAAGATGATGAGTTTAATTTTGGCTACTTTAAATTTGTAGAACACCAGGAGGAGCTATTTGGAAGCAGGTGGCCTAGTAGACACCTTATTTTTATCTGCTTTTAGATGCCATTCCCCATTCTTATGATAAAAGTACCTCCATTTACTTTTAGGGGTCACCCTCTCCCCTCTTTCAGCCAGCTCCCTCACACTTGACCAGAATAGGTATTTCACCCAGGTAAGGCCACCCAGAACCCAGGCAGCCCCATAGAGTGGATGTACAAGAACAGACATGTGATCAAAACCAGGCCAATGAGGCTCAAACATTGTTTTGTTTGTTTCACTAGAACCACGGAGAAAGAAAAAGGCTCTCTTTCTATCTAGGTTGCTAAATTGGTGGGTTGAAAGGCTTGTAACTGCTGGGGCATCTTGCCCCCAAAAGATGGGAGGTTTTCTGAAGATGAAGCCAACAGAAGGGAAGCAAAGCAAAAGATGGAGAAAAGCCAATTCCTTTTTAGGTATCTGGATCTAGCTATGCCTGAATCGTGATATCCCTGGACTTTTCAGTCATGCTACCTAATTAATTTATCTTTTAAGGTTTCCCTCAGTTTTAATTGTGTTTTTGACAACAGAACCTTGAATGAAGTTGACTAAGGAGCTCCAGAGCTCAGGAGAGAAATCTTGGCTAGAGATTGAGGCCATGCCTGGCTTGCTTACTCCCTTAAGAGGAGAGTCACAAAAGATTTTGAACCAGGGAGTAACATGAACAGAAGTATAGGTGGTAGGTGGATTGAGGTAGGAGACAAGAGGTAGGAGGCAGGAAGAACAACTAGAAGCCTAAAAGGCAATGCAAGTGAGAGAGGATGGTGACTTAGTCTACAGTGGTTGAGACAGAGATGATAACGGAGAGATAGATTTGGAACACATTTAAATGGGGGGACAGAGTACCCAATCACCATTTGTGAGAGAAAGAGAGCACCCAATAACCATTTGTGAGAAAAAGTCAATGATGGCTCCTGGGCTTCTACCTTAGAGACTGAATTAATATCAATCATTAATTGAGAATGACATTGGAGGAAAAGCAGTTGTGAAGTTAAGAGATAATGAGTTCACACTTATCCACTGTTAGTGGGAATGTCAAATGGTACAACCGCTGTGGAAGGAAGTTTGGCGGGTCCTCAGGAAGCTAAGTATAGAATTGCCATATGATCCGGCAATACCATTGCTAGGTATCTATTCAGAGGACATGAGGGCAAAAAGAACACAAACAACATTTGCACACCAATGTTTATAGCAGCATTATTTACTATTGCGAAGAGATGGAAACAGCCAAATGTCCATCAACAGATGAGTAACTAAACAAGCTGTGGTATATAAATATGATGGAATTACGCAGCTGTAAGACAGAATAAAGTTGTGAAGTATGTAACAACATGGATGGACCTTACGGATATTATGTTGAGTGAGATTAGCCAAAAACAAAAGGACAAATACTTATGGTCTCACTGATAGGAACTAACATTAATGAATGAACTTGGAGAATTTCAGTTAAGAACAGAGACAAACAGGAGATAGAAACAGGGCAGATTTTGGGTAATTGGAACTGAAGGGATACAGACTGTGAAATGGGACTGATTGTAAAAATTCAGAAATGGATGGCACAATGGTACCTAATCATAATACAATAATATTAGAGCACTTAATGAAGCTGAATGTGAGAATGATAGAGGGAGGAGGCCTGGGGACACAAAGGAAATCAGAAGGAAAGATAGAGAATAAAGACTGAGATGGTATAATCTAGGGATGCCTAGAGTATATAATGATAATGACTAAATGTACAAATTTAAAAATGTTTTTGCATGAGGAAGAACAAAGGAATGTCATTATTGCAGGGTGTTGAAATAGATGGTAATTAATATTTAAAAATTTTAACTTATATGTGAGACTAAAGCAAAAAATGTTTATTTGGCACAAAATTTATATTTTGACTAGTGCAGTTCCTAATATAACTTATGTGGACAGCTTAATTGAACACCACAAGTACATGGAATCTTGAATAGGGCATAAGATTTTGTAGGTTTGTCCAGAGTGATGCCCCGATAAATCCCAGAGTGATTTGAACAGTGAGTAAAAAAGTATTTGCAAAGTCCCCTTGGGGGAATGATGAGAAAGGGGGAAAATTCACCTTCCCCAAGTGGAGAATTCTTGATATTCTCACAAGCAGTGGGGCAACCAAAGCAGTAGGCTGAGTCCACAATCTTGGGGTTTGTTCATATGAAACTTAACCCCCCAAAGGATAGGTCAAACCTACTTAAAATTAGGCCTAAGAGTCACCCCCAAGAGGACCTTTTTTGTTGCTCAGATGTGGCCTCTCTCTCCAGCCAACACAACAAGCAAACTCACTGCCCTCCGCCTGTCTACGTGGGACATGACTCCCTAGTCATAGAAGTGTAAACCTTCCTGGCAATGTGGGACAGAAATCCTAGAATGAGCTGGGACTCAGCATCAAGGGATTGAGAAAACCTTCTCGACCAAAAGGGGGAAGAGTGAAATGAGACAAAATAAAGTGTCAATGGCTGAGAGATTCCAAACAGAGTTGAGAGGTTATCCTGGAGGTTATTCTTATGCATTAAATAGATATCACCTTGCTAATCAAGATGTAATGGAGAGACTGGAGGGAACTGCCTGAAAATGTAGAGCTGTGTTCCAGTAGCCATGTTTCTTGAAGGTGATCATATAATGATAGAGCTTTCAAAATGAGACTGTGTGATTGTGAAACCCTTGTGTCTGATGCTCCTTTTATCTACCTTATCAACAGACGAGTAAAACATATGGAATAAAAATAAATAATCAGGGAACAAATATTAAAATAAATTTAGTAGATTGAAATGCTAGTGATCAATGAAAGGGAGGGGTAAGGGATATGATATGTATGAATTTTTTTCTGCTGTCTTTTTATTTCTTTTTCTGAATTGATGCAAATGTTCTAAGAAATGATCATGATGATGAATATGCAACTATGTTGTGATATTGTGAATTACTGATTATATATGTAGAACGGAATGATCATATGTTAAGAATGTTTGTGTTTATTGTTCTATGTTTTTTAAAAATTAATAAAAAAAATGAGCTAATGAGTTCAGCATATGACAGATCTCCAGACAGATGCCTGGGAGGGAGAGGAATACATGGAGCTTAGAAGAGAGGAAAAACATATTTCCCCATCCTTGGGGTGTTCACCACACAACTGTTCTACACAGGGCCTGTTGGGTGTCTGGCAGTTGGTTCTGGGGCAGTGGGGGCAGCAGACTAGAGGCTAGCTGTGAACAACCAAAGTCCTGGTCAAGAGGATGGGGCAGTGCCAGTAAGAAGAACTACCATGTTCAGAACACAGGAATGGCCAAGTTAAGCTTGTCTAGCTGGGCCAAAGGAGCATCAGGGCTTGGAAGAAGGGCTAGGAGACATGGCATAGTACTGTGGAATCTTGGTGTGCAAACTTGGCACAAAATTCCCAGAAGCTCTGGTGGCCCCGGTCTCTGCTAGATTTCTATAAGGGCGAAGACAGAACTTGTACCGAACTCTCCAAGGTACTCCCCAAAATCCCTACTCTGCCATTCTTCCATCTTGAGAGCTCCCTCAGTCATTTATTCATTCAGCAATTATTTATTGAGTAGGCATTGTGCTAGATGCTGGAGAGAGACTGGTGAACAAAAGAGTCATGATCCCTGCCCTCATGGGGCTTATGATTATTATGGAATAATCATATAATCGCACAAATAAATAATTACAGGTTGTGATGAACGCTAAGATATTTATAGGGGGTAGGAGAAAACATGTCAGAATTTCCAGTCTCTAGGGTAAGAAGAAGCAGGCATTCCCTGCTAAGCCAGAAGAGGAAACTAAGGCCCAGGACAGGATAGGTGTGCCCACTGGCAAATACTGAGTCAGGATGATGCTAGGATCAGAAGCAGCACTCCTGACCCTTTACTACAGGGCCTGGACACCACACCTTCCCACTTCTCTGCTTCCTCCTGATTCTAGGGCTTTTGGAAAAGACGTTTTGTTCTGCAGCCCTGGCATTTGATGCTCCTAAGTCCCCAAACCCCACCCTCACTCCCATTCCAGGTAGGCTGCAGCCAGTCAGGTTGGCAGGAGCTGCTAATCAGGGCCAACTGACCAGAGAACTGTGAAGGGGGAGTAAATCCGGGGTTGTGAGGTTGGGAACAGCTGTAGAAGGGCCAGGACAGGGAGGGCTGGGCCAGAGAAGTAAGATCTGCCAGGCTGGAACCGGGAGAAGGAGAGAGAGGCAGGATGCTCTAAAGCCAGGAAGTGACGTTTAGGGAAAAAGAGGTGGGTGATGGAAAATGAAGAATGGAGGGGAGGATGGAGCTGGGCCACATGGATAGGAAAGAGAGCATTAGGGAAGGGATGTTCAGAGAACTCTTGGCCACCAGGTTTCCCCCAAACCCTGTCTCCTCCCTCTCTATCCTGCCCCTCTCCCTTGCAGTCCCTGCAGAGGGCTGAGTAGAACCCAGTAAAATCCTGCAGCCAGCTTCCTGGGGGGCAGGGTACCTTACCAACATCCCAGCCTGGTCCATGGCTTTGGGAGGGGTGAGGTAATCTATAGGACAGTGATGACACCCAGCTCTCTAGTCTCCAAGGACTTCAAGAGGTCATACAGTCCATCCCCCTGTCTCCCAATACCCAGAAGACCAGACCGAGGTAAATCATATTCTCTTTAACCCGTCCCTGGACATGAAGAGATTCTCAGCTTCTCCCAATCTCCTTCCCACGATCCCTAGCTGTGGGGAAGTTCTTCTCAAGATCTAGCCTCTCTCCCTCCTTCTGCAGTCCCTGGTTTGGTTTCTCCCAGTCTGTTCTTCTTGACTAGAAAAAGGCATCTAAGGATGACTACAGCTGCTCTTAGGATCTCCCCTTCAACATTCCTTCCTTGTCAGTTGGTTCTTCCCAAGAGGTAACCCCAATCCCTCCTACTGCAGTCCCTGGCATTGTTCTCTCTTGTCGCATCCTAAGCCGCGAAGGCAGAAATGCGCCCCCCCCTGCATCCGACCAAATAACAGAGACAAGGGAGGAGAGCGGCGAGGTCCCGAGGAGGGGGGCGGGTGAGGGAGATGGAGGTTGGAGGAGGATGCTCGGCGCAGATGACTGAGGACGAGGGATGTTCCGAAGGGGGGCAGGGACGGGGCCAGCGGGCCTCACCTGTGTCGGTGTCTCCCAGGAAAGCATCTTCGTCCTTGCGCCCCCGCAGCGGAGCCGCGGGCGCCGGCTCGTCCTCCGGCAACCGAGGGAAGCTGGTGATGCTCATGTAGTCCACGGGCGAGTAGGCGCCCAGGGCGCTCTCCTGGCTGGCCTCGTTCTCCGCCGCCATCCTCGCCCGCGCCGCCCAGCAGCGCAGCGCCTGCCGGAAGTGGCTGCGGCGGGGTAGGGGTGGGGGTAGGGGTAGGGGGCGGAGGGCGGGGCCTGAGCTCCCGGAATGCCGGGAGGGGGCGCCTCACCCCCACCCTCGGCGGTGTCCGGGTCTGATCCGCCGCTGCCTCCTGCGCACTGTCAGCCTGTAGTGGACACGAGGGTGAGGGGAGCGCGCGCTGCCAGCGGAGCCACAGCGGCATCAGGCACTCTGTGCAGCGCAGGGGCCACCCCTCTTCCGTCCTTGCAGTCCGAGCTAACGTCCTCCTCAGACTCCAGATCCCCCTCCTCTTACACCTCGGACTCCTGTCCTTTCTTTTGATTCCAAATTCTTCGGACCTCAGACCCTTCCTTAGACTTCAAGATCTTCCTCCTCCGATCTCGGTACCTCCCCCGACCCCAGACACCTCCTTCGATTTCAGACTCCTTCACCCCACGACCTCTCTATGGATCGCAGATTCTTCTTTATCCCACAGGCCATTTATTCATTTCCAGAACCCTTCTTAGATGACAGACCCTCCTGTAAACCTCAGACCCTTTCCGGAACCCCGACACTTCTCAGACTCCTTCAACTGCAACACCTTCTGGGATCTCTGTCCTATCAGCATACGACTGATTCTCAAACTTGTGTAGGTGTTATGATATCTTGGAAGCTACTTCAAAAGCGGATCCCTACATTCCACTCCGCAGACCATGATTCAGTGGGCTGGAATGCAGCCCCTGGAACCTGATTATTTATCATCACTTTAAGAGTTTTTGATATGGCTCTGGAAACCACACTTTGAGAAAGAAGTGGTGGTGGTGTCTCTATAATCTAGGACTCCGGGTTTTGTTCCTGATGCTACCTACCACTTACACACTGTTTGATCCTAGGTAAGACACTTAATCTTTCTGAATATCAGTTTCCTCGTCTGTTAAATGGAGAGAACAGTATCCATCTCAAAGGATTGTTATGAAGATAAATAAAATAATGCATGGAAAGCGCCTAGTAAAGGGTTTGGCACCAGCTCAGTGCCAAAAGTAGGACAAGGAGGAGGAGAATTAATAAATGCATATTTAGTTATAAAAATAAATTGTATTTATTATAAACAAACATAAAATGTTTTAGTATATGCATGTGATTATGATTATCATTCCTATTTTAGTCTCATGGAGTCTCATCTTATCCAACTCTGTCCATCTTCTCAGGAATTTCAATCACACTACAGCTTGCACTATTTACTTATCTTCAAAGACTGGAGTTCCCTCTCTTATGAGGTCACTGATCAAGCTTCCATTGCACAATCCACAGGTAGATAGAGGGGGCTGGTCAAGTCCCTGGACACATGTTCCCTCTTTCCCCAACCCCAGACTCCAGGCTGGGAGATGCCCTGGGATGCTAAAAAATCTACTATGGAGATAGCAACTGCAGTGTCACCTACAGTCAGGAGGGGGCAGCAATGGGTCAAGAACAACTCCAGGAATTGGAAGAAAATCTGGGAAGAAGGAATACAGAAGAGAGCTAGCTGCTCAAAGGTGGGACCAGGGAGAAAGACCCTCTGTATGTGCATCAAGTACATGTGCCTTCCTCCCCACAGTGAAGTTCTTATCTCCTTAGTGAGGACTGTGAATTTTATTCCTCTTAGTTGAGGTCTGATCCCTCCTGTGGGGCCTGTCATCTCTAAATGAGGTCTGTGTTTTAGTGGTGTCCATTCCTTCAGTGTAGCTGAAAGCCCCTCAGTGTGGTTTGGGTCCTTCCAGTGTCCATGTCTCCTTAGAAAAGTCTTTATTCTCTGTGTCTCCCAGGGGGAGTCCATTTCCCTTCAACGGGGCCAATACACTTAAATGCCATTCATATCCTATTAGCAGGGTCCCCAGACTTTCAGTGGGACCTGAGATCCCTCAGCAAGATATGGGTTCTCTTAGTGGGGTCTATGTACCTCCAGTGAAGTCTGGATCCCTTCAGGGCAGTTGATGGCTCCCCAAGATATCTGTCTCCTCAGTGGGGTCCTTGTCAACTCTGTGAGGTCTGTACCCCTTCAGTGGGTCTTCAAACCCACCCAGGATTGGGTAGGCTCTGGATCATAGGTCTGATCATGGGGAGATCTTTTTCAGCTTAGGGTATGCTGGGTTTATTACCTATCTGGGCAAAGAACAGGAGAGCAAGAGGAGAGGGAAGCTGGGCTAGAAAGGGGTTACTGTTCTCTTTGACTTCAGGAGGTGGGGGCTGCCCTCTTCAGGACTCAGGATCACTCTTAGAGTTAGATATTTTATGATCCTTCCTGCCTTGCTAGCTGGTCTGTGAACTGATGGGTGGGATGGGACCTTCTTGGTGGTGAGTAGGAGACAGAGGGTTCTGCCTGACCTTGTCTTCTTTCTGGAGTGGAGAAGACAGAGGGAAACCAAGGGTAATTGAGCCCAGGTTATGGCAGATGGAAGGGGTCCCTTGGTAGAGGCTGGGAAGGAAAGGAAAGAAGGGAAGGAAAGGAAAGAAGGGAATGTGAATAAGTTCTTCCATTTGCATAGACTTTGGTATTTTACAAGCCTTAGTTTCAGCCTGATAGGATAGTGGAAACAGATCTGGGGTTAGCAAACGTAGGTCTGGCTCTAACTTGGTCGTTATTTTCTCTGTGACCTTTCGCAAGTTCCTTCCCTTCCATGGGTTTACCATTTGTGCAATGAGGAGGTGAGTTTATTAGCAAAGACCTGAAGGCATCTCCCAATCTTAACTGAATGAGTCTTGTACTTTAGATGCGGATGGAGATTTGTGGAAGCAATGGGAATGAAAATACATCCTCAGGGATGGGAGAAAATCTGAGCTGGCCTCAGGGTCAGCAGAGAGGAGGTCCTGTTCCAGGGCCAGTAATAGGTCGTGCCCTCAAGAACACTGGGGTGGAGGAGTTGTGCTCAGAGTGCGGGGATAGCTCCTGGGGAAAAGGGTGTCGGCTGGAAGATTCCTCTCCTTGGCTTCCCAACTCAGTGGGGTGACGGTGAGGCAATCAGACCACGGGGCGGCTCCGGGTTGGGCAGAGGGAGCTCCTCCTGTTAGCCCAGCTCTTTCCCGCTCGAGCCCCGCCCCAACTCCCACATCTGTCACTTTCAGACCCCACCCACTCTGGCCACCCCTTGGGCCCACCTCCTCTCCTGTCAAGCCTGGCCCCGCCCCTCCACTGTCACTCTGCGGTCCCACCCTCTCTCCTCTCTCCTGCCACACCCAGTCTTGCCCCTGCTGCTTTCATTTTTCAGCTCCGTCCCTTTCGGCAAGTCAGCTCAGCCCCTATCCCCAAGCAATCTTCGACTTTTCCCTATCACAGTCTTTGCTAACCTTGGTCCTGCCCCTGTCAGGCATGGCCCCGCCCACTCCCTGATTAGCTCAGCCACGCCTCCACCAGAAGGCCCCGCCTTCTCCCACGGCCCCGCCTTTACGCCGGCCTGTTTTCTCCGCCCGGGCATCCGCGTCGACCTCAAAGGCGACCACAGTGCTCCGAACGTGGCGTGATGGGGCTTCCCGAAGAGCGGGGCCGGAGCGGCAGCGGGATTGGGGGTCTGGAGGAGGCTGGAGCCGGGAGTCGGGCACGGAGTTGGTGTCCGCCGCCCGAGGTCAGCCGCTCGGCGCACGTCCCCTCGCTGCTGCGCTACCGCGAGCTGCACCGCCGGTCGGTGGAGGAGCCACGGGGTGAGGCCGGGCCCGGGCGGGCGTAGGCGGCGTCGGTGAGGAGAGGGGTGGAGTGGTGGTTCCTTAAGGAGTGAGCAGTTGGGGTCGTTCTGTGAGGAAATGGGGTTTCCGTTTGCGAACAGGAGTTCATGAGGAGAAAGGGGTTCTGTAAGAGTTGGGGGAGGAATTCCGTGGTGACTTGGGGGTTTCGCGAGAATTGGGTTTCTGTGAAGAGATCCACAGAGGTTCTGTGAGGAGATGCGGGGTTCCATGAAGGGAAGAACTGAGGTTCCTTGAGGAGATGCTGGGAGTGGGGGTGGGGGGCAGTGTTCGGTGAGGAAAGTGGAAGTTTCAAGAGAAGAAAGGAGTTCCTGATGCTAAAAGAGGAGTTCTAAGGGGCCAAGAGTCGCCTTGAGGGAAGGAAGGCCGTGAGGAGAACTTTCTCGGCCTCCCTTTCACACCGACTCAGCCACTCCCTCCTGAGACTAGTCTTGACTAACCTTGACTGTTGAGGGGCAGGAACAAACAGAGTCTGGTTCCCATCCTGGAATCCTCAAAAATTAATAATGGGGTCCTAGAGCTATTTTGATATTTCGGGAAGCCCAATGGAAACCGCTCCATATAAGACTAAACAAGTCTTTTCTTTGATTTGGACTGGGATTATAATAACTCAGAAATTCCGTCAGATGTTTCTGTGTCTTTAATGAAAAAATGTGTGAGAATTCCCTATCCTTGCCCTCAGGCTATGTTAGCTACAGTCTGAGTAAGGAGTCAAACTGTACCACAGTGGGGAGGCAGCATGGTGTTTGCTGATAGGACATGCCTCAGTCAGGAATCAGACCCAGGAAAATCTAGATTTAGATGCTGGCTCTGTCACTCATTTGCTCTGGAGTCTTAGACTTTTAAACCTGTCTGAGATTCCTTTTCTTCATCTATAAGATCGTGATAATAATGCCTGCTGCATGGATTTGTATCAAGATTAGATTAGATAATAAGTGAAGCATGTATCGTGGAGTGTTGATGCACGTAGGCATTCGATCAATGTTTGATAACAATTAACATGGATGAAGCAATTATGGAGTAATTTAAGACAAAATCAAATCGAGTGTAGAGTGGTAGATTGCTGCAAGCAGTGTCCAAGTTTGAGTTTTAGTCCTCTTTTCACTTCTCTTTGCCTTCTGAATTTTCTCCCATCATGAAGTTTATTTGTTCCCCAGGGATGAGCTATTACTGTCATAATAACTTCCCATTCTATATATCTAGCCTTATAACTGGCATCTCACTTATGGTCCCAAATTCCATTGGCCTGTAAGACCATTTCTGTTCACTCATTTTGTTGATATGTCATATGCAGCATGACTATGACTGGCCTCTACCAACTTTCCCTCCCAAACCTGCTCTCCTCCCTGGTTTTCTAATCCTTGTCATTGACACTGTATCAGCTGAAAATGCCTGTCATCATCTTTTCCTCTAAGAAAATCTATCATTTATAGATTGCTTCCTACTTGCTAAGCACAAATCCTTTAATGATTTAATGTAAGGTGTCTCATCTCCATTTTACAGAGAAAGAAATTGAAGCTTAGAGAAGTTAAATAACTTATGTGAAGTCACAAAGCTAATTAGTGCTGGAGCTGAGATTTGAACCAAAGGCAGTCAACTCCAAACCTATACTCCTAATAGCTTGACTATTATTCCTCTTCCCTCATCCAATAACCTGCTTCTCACCAAATCCTGTCAAATACTCCTTCAAAATGTCTCTCACATTTGCCCCTTTTAACTGAAGAAAACAGACTCCTAATTTGTTTTCTCTCACCTAGTCTCATCCACCTTCTCTTTTTCCAGTAGATTTATTTAAATACCATTAGGTTGATATTCTGGAAACACTGCTTTCATAGGTTATCTCAAAACTTTAAATAGTTCCCTGTTGCCTATAGTTTCGTATTAAAATTGTACCTTTCTTTTAAGCCTCTGAATAACCTACCCTACCCTACCTTTACATCCTTATTTCCTGCTACTCTATACCACACCCCTCATTCTACACAGATCATGCTCATTGATAAAGAAAAGTCCCTTTCCCACTCCTTGGCTTTGTACATTCCCTCCTGCTCCTCTCTAGTCAAATTCCACTGGTTTCCTGCTCCTCTCTAGTCAAATTCCACTGGTTTCATAGAGTATTCCCTAGTCATCCCAGTCCATGCTCATTTGCCTTCTTCTGAATTTCTTCAGTACTTAGAATCTGTACCATCCATACATCTAGATTTCAACAACTACACACACACACGTGAAATGAGCACAAAACTCAGTTTTCTTCATTACTTATTAATGGACATAAATGTGGTTCATAAATAGTTTTAAAATAGCATATGGCTAATGTTCTCACTTAAAAATATCTTTAACTATACATCTGAGAGTCAACTTGACTTTGTATGCTGGCCAGTAGCTGTGTGTTCCTTAGGTGAGTTTCCTTTGCTTCCTGAGCTTCAGTTTTCTTTATCCTAATAAAATTAGGATAATTAGTATATACTTCATAGGCCATAGTATCAGACTCAGAAGAATTCCTCTTAATTTGTACCTTTGGCTCCCTCTCATCCCATAGCACTCGCTTTTCTGGTGAGGAAGTAAAGGAAAAATCCTATTTATCTTTTGGATTTTAGCAAAAATGTCTCTTCCTAAGGGACATTTCAAATATTGACTTAGTCCTTTGTTACCTTGGACTACTTATTTAACCTCTCTGAGCCTTGGTTTCAAATCAAAATGAGGGTGAAAATAATGCCTACCTTCTAGGGTTATGGTGAAAACTAAATGAGATAATACATATAAAGAGCTTAATACATTCTCTGGAACATAGCAAGTAGGCAACTAGTAACAGGAGAAGGAGGAGATATTCAATAAGTAGTTGTGAGTGAATGAAAAAATTAAGAGAAGAGATGGTTATGAGAGGCTCAATGGGTAAAAGTTTTATTCCTTTCACTAATTCATTAAACATTTTACCGATTGCCTACTAGGTGCTAGGCATTGTGCCAGGTACTGGATGGCTAGGATGTGAATAGGTGGTGAAAAAATGGAGTGGCAGTTTTGAGGAGGGAAGGATGAAATCTGAGTCGAGATTCAGCCCATAGGAATAGAAGGTGGTTTAAGGGAGTGGTAGGTGATAATATCCAGGTAGAGAGACTCATGGAGTAGGTCATAAGAGTACAGGACAGGGAAATCATGACTTGATCATGTACATAGATTGGAGAACCATCTGAGGATTTTTATGTCTAAGAAGCTTAATGATGTCTAGACTTCCCTTTCTGTTGCAGAGTTTTGGGGAGGCATTGCCAAGGAATTTTACTGGAAGACTCCATGCCCTGGTCCGTTCCTCCAGTACAACTTTGATGTGACTAAAGGGAAAATCTTCATTGAGTGGATGAAAGGAGCAACTACCAACATCTGCTACAACGTACTGGATCGAAATGTCCATGAGAAAAAACTTGGAGATAAAGTTGCTTTTTACTGGTAAAATATTCATCTTATATTTTGTGGCAGATAAAAAGTCACCCCTTATATTCGTGTAGTGCTTCATAGTTCACAGACTATTTTAAAATCCATGAATTCATCTGATGCTCATAGCAACCTAGTAGAGTATCATTAACTTTGTGTCTCAGAAGAGGAAAAACACCTCAGAGAAGTTAAGTGACTTCCACAAAATCATATAACTGGTACATGACAGAGCTGACATTCAAAGCCAAGTGTCCTGACTTCTAATCCAATGTTCTTGACTTGTGGCTGGAGAAGAGGGAGGGGAGAAGGTAGGTGGAAAAGAACAGGACTGAGTAGCTTTGTTTCTCATTCTTGATTTGGCAGGAAAATGAATATTGGGTTTCTTATTACCGCCACTACCACCTTTATACCTTTTACTGAGTACCACATAATAAATTACCTTTGTGGGATTCCCAGTGCATATTAAGGCAAGAGCAAACTACAAATAGATTAAATTTGTTATAAATGAAGTAAATATATGCCAGATATGTGTTTTTTCTTTACCTCCATATTTTTAAGTAAAAAGTAATACTTTTTTAGAAAGTATTGACTTCCTATTATGACAAATGATTCTTAAATGTCCCTCCAGCTTCCTTCCCCCAACTTTCCATTGTAATTATATTTCCGCTTTTCTGTTAACTCAAAATCAATGTTCCTAAATATAATTGATTATGTAAATATAATTGTTCATTGCAGAGAAGTAAATTATAATTGCATTTCATTTTATGTTCAGATTTTTGTTTTTTCTATAATTGATAATTGCCTGCCATTTTTTTCTTGCACTATTTGCCTTTACTTTATACTCAATGTTTTCCAAACGCTCTGATAGAATTTATTTTAAGTCCCTCTTTTTCCCCAAATTCCTTTCTTGGAGCCTACCTTCTTGTTTTATTTTTACTGATTTTTTAAAAAATGACATTTTTTCAGCGATTTGTTCCAGTTGATATTCTTATAAAGCTATAAAGCCACAGTGTTGCTTTCTTCTGGACATAAACCATGTATTTAGATACCTGTAGTGACATTAGCAAATCAAATTTGTAACTCATTTCTTGTTTGGGACATGCCTTGGGCATATGCTAAAATAATTCTCAAAAGAAATAGTACTCTTCAGATTTTTCTTGCTCCATTCTCTATCCCTAGGGTGGAGATGAACCTTAACCTGCCATATAGTAGCTGCTTAATATTTACAACTAGATCAGCTGGTTTCTCAGTTTGGTCCTTAGATCACTTGGGGGTGTTAAAAAAATAATGCAGCTTCTTGGGCTCTTCAGAATCTCTGGGGTTGGGCCCAAGAAGAGCGGCAAAAACTAAAGCTCCAAGAAATCCCTCCTCCCAATGACAAGAACCACTGTCCTTTTCTAAAGCATTTTTGAGCATCTACCATATGCTAGGCATTGTCCTCAGCATCTGTCCCTCACAGCTACCTTTACTGTTTCCACTTTCTCTGCCAAATGGCAAGAAAACAGTCCTGGACCTCCGTATACCAGAACCTGCACTGGGGGTTCTCTGCCAAGGTTACTCATTTAATTCTCAGAACAGCTCAGCCAAGTGGCCAAGAGGTGAAATTTATCAGGGGTGAATCAAGCCTCAACTCCTGTACTAGGCAAGAGAGTTCAGAGGGAAGGCAAGAGGTACAGTTGGTGGGAGCAGTGACAGTACATCCAGGGAGGTGCTCAGTGTGGGATGGGGGGGAGTGTAAAAGGTGCCATAGCACCTTACTTAAGTTTGGGTGAAGGGGTTGCATATCCTAAGTAGAAAGGAGTGGGGAGGGAAGGATTAGTGCAGAGAAGAGGGTTCCCAGCTGAGGGAGGAGCTTGCAAAGGCTGGAGGCCAGAGGTGACCCTGGGCAGCTGGAAATTGAAGTAGATTGATGGGGCTGCAGCTGAGTGCTGGGGGAGGTTGGGGGAGTGCTGGTGAGAGATGAGGGGCTGCAGGGGCAGCTGAGGAGCCCAGTAGGGCATTTGTACTTTATCCTGAGGGCCACATGGAGCCATGGAAGGAGTTAAAAAATAATGATAAATAAATAAAATGAAATATTCTCATGGCCAAAAGTACTACAGAAGGGTGACAAGAAAGTTTCTCCATCTTAAGCTCTCAGTTTTCCCCAGAGGCACCCCCTGCTAACTCATTCCTTATGTATCTGTCTAAATAAATTCTTTATATCTAAAAAAAGAAAGAAAGAAAGAAATAGTGCTCTTAGAAAACTACTCTAAATAGTCAAAACTGGAATAATAGTATTGGAATAATATTCATGGAATAATAGTATTTTTAGAACTTGAAGTGACTGTTAGAGTCCATTTAGGCCACCTTTCTTTACAGATGGGTAAATTAAGGTCTAGAGAGGCTATGCGATTTGCCTATGGTTTCCATACCTGCTTGGAGACCATGTCCAGACTAATATCCAGATATCCTCACTCGTAGTTCATTGTTCTTTTCACCATATGATGCTTGATGTTTCCTCTTCTTGAAGTCCAAAACTCAGCTGTGATAGATGAAAAGATACATTTTCCATGTTTACCAAATTAATAATATTGTTAAAATATCGAATAAAATGTCTTATCGAGTTTAAATGGCCCAGAATCTTATCTCAAGGAGTTTACATTCTATTTGGGAAGACGAATAAATCGGTCTAAAACAATCTGAAAGCAATTATGAGCCAAACTGTAAAGAGCCACTTCTAGAAATAGTTCATAGGAGGGAGAAAACTTTGGGGAGACAGTATATATATAAAGATTAGGAGAATGAGCTTTGGTGTCAAACTAACCTAATTTGAGTCTTGTTTCTGTCATTTATTAGCTGTATGATTTTGGACAAATTACTTACTCTTTGAACCTCAGTTTTCTCAACTGTAAAATGGAGATAAAAATAGTTTTTATCCCACGGAGTTATTGACTGAATAGGATATCAATCCCCTGTGTTCAATTCCTGACACATTGTAAGAATTCAATAAATATAAGCCATCATGATTCATATATTGGGACGGTGAGAAAACCAAATCTGTTTGAAGTAAATGGTTGTCTGGAGAAAAATTTATTTATTCAGTACATACTTTTGAGAGCTTGCTGTGTGCCAAGGATTATTCTGAACAAAACAGACAAAATCTGTGTAAAACACAAGTCCCTGCCCTCATGGAGATTATATTCCAGTTTGAGGAGACAGACAGTAAACAAGCAAGACAATAAATATATGACAGATTAATGATAAAGAAAATACAAAGTAATGGAAAAGGGAATGAAAATGCAGAATGGGGGGTTAATCAGGAAAGGCCCCTCTGATAAAGGTGACATTTGAGTAGTGATCTGAAGGGAATGACAGATGTTTGGGGTATGGGAGAAGTAATCTGGGTTGACAGAAGAGCAAGTGCAAGGGCCCTGATGTGCAGGAGTGTGCCACAGCCTCATGTGTTTGAAAAATAGCTAGGAAGTTAGTGTAGCTGAAATCGTGTGAGCTAGAGAAAGAGAGAACTGTGGGAAATAAGGTCAGCAGATCACTAGTTCATGCAGAACCTTGAAAGGCAGTGTAGACTTTGGTTTTTACTACGGTGAAATGGGGAACCACTGGACAGTTTTTATCATAACATGGTTTGATTTATATTTAGAATCAATTTGTCTTTTGTGTTGAGAATAGACTGCAACAGAGCAAGAGAACAAGCAGAAAGACCAATTAGGAGGATATTATAGAAATCCAGGTGAGAGATGATAGTGATTTGATCAACATTTGCATCTATTTTGAATGAATAGCCCATGAAATTTGTTAACTTGGATTGGACGTAGGGCGTGAGAGAAAGAGGAGTCAAGATTGTTTTCAACAATGGATGAGGTCAAGGTATTGGGAGATCTTGACTATTTGGAGAGACCTGTGAAAGGATTTTACACAGTGGGATGATGTGATTACAACTGGGCTTTTAAAAAAGATTAATCTGGATAAATACGAAAAATGAAGAAGGTAAAGTGAGAGTATGATGAGAGTGTGAAGCCAGAGAGTTGGGAGTTTGTTATTCAGGATAGAGATCCCTGAACTGGGATGCTGCTGGTGGGATTGAAATGGAAAGATAAAATTTTAGAGTAATTTAAAAGAAAGAAATCAGCACATAGGTAATCTACACATAGGCAACTGGATGTGAAGGTTATGGGGATCAGGGGAAGAAAGTGAGAGGGAGGAGTCAAGGGTTTCTTTGCTCTACATAACGCTTTGTCTCTTTCAAAGGTGTCCGTTCGTCTGATCCAGGGTTAAATTTGCCCTCTAAAACAAGGCTTTGGCTCTAACCTTTCTTGCACTGTCTTACCCATAGTATGGCAGGTAGGAGTGTCAATGGAGATTTATGTGTATGTGTGTGAGAAGGTAGTCAGTGACAAAAGTGTTGGAATAGTAGGTGAACTCACTGCCCTTCCCCCTACGTGGGTGGGACATAATTCCCAGGAAATGAATCTGGCCTTGGCATTATGGCAATGAGAAAGCCTTTTTGACCAAAAAGGGGAAGATAAATGAAACAAAATGAAGTTTCAGTGACTGAGAGATAGAGTTGAGAGGTCCCTCTGAAGGTTATTCTTATGCTGTATAGAATTATCCCTTTTCAGTTTTTGTGTATTGGAGTAACTGGAGGGAAATACCTTAAACCGTTGAACTGTAATACAATAACCTTTATTCTTGAAGATGACTATAGAGCTTTTAAGGTTTGAATGTGTGAGTGTGAAAACCTTGTGACACTCCTTTTATCAAGTGTATTGACAGAGGAGTAAGAAAAAAAAGACAAAAAAAATAATAAACAATTAGGGGTTATGAGGGTTATGGGATGTTTTAGGTATTCTTTTTCCTTTTCTTTTTCTTTTTATTCTTATTTTTACTGTTTTGGGAGTAATGAAAATGTTAAAAAATCTATTGTAATGCTGAATGCACAGTTTTATGATGACACTGTGAGCCACTGATTATACACTTTCAATGATTTTATCTCAATAAAAAAATCACTGAAGAAAAAAAGTATTGGGATAGTCATTCATGGAGAGATATTCACTGAGGCATATTAGGGGCAGCTGAAGGAGTGGGGGCTAGTCAATTCCAGGGACATTAAGCGACAGTAGGGCATTTTTGGGATTAATTTAAAGGCTTATAGGAAAAGGGTGGAAATAGTGGCTGATATTTGAGTGATTTATTCAAACTGTTCAATCTATGGGCTATTTTAGGAGAGGTCTCGCTGGTCACCAAAGCCTGAGAAATTTGGTATAATCCATTCCTTCCATTGTTTGCTATCATTATCTCTGTACCACCTCATCCTCAGCTGAAATCACTGCTCTTTCTCTACAGGCACATATTACATCTCAGTCCTTTCTTAGAAACTAGAGCTGTTGAGAAGCAGATGACTTTAGGGGTGACCTTAGGACAGAACCTCTGCTTCCATAGTCCCTCCCTTTGTGCTTCTGATTATGAATTCCAAAGTATAATATTTAGAATTTCCCAGATCCCTGTGGCATATGTATGTGTGTACTTGAGAGGGTTGGGAAGGTTGGGTAGGGTGAGATAAGTAAATGTTCTAACAAAAAGGAGATTGCGAAGATGACATGGAAAGCTAGAGACCTAGAGTCTATTGTCCTAATATTCATATCCAGGGACTCTGTTAATTATCTAGGTTCTACTCCTAGAGTTTATATCAGTGATAGGGTAGGGTTTTATGGCCCCCATCTATCTTCACTGGTTTCACAACTTTGGGTCTACTGATTAAAATATACATGATAGGGAAAAACAATTTGAGAAGGAAGATAGCCTCAAACCATTCCCTTCCCTTCTCTAGGCCATCCCCTTTTGGGAAAAGTAGATGAAATGTAGATACTTTGTAAGGTCCCTTCTGGCTCTGTTCTTCCAGAATTTTATGATTGTTTCTGAAGAGGAAATGGTCTTTAGAAATTCTGTTGCAACCTGTGGTGCCTTCTGTTGCGATGGTGAAAGAAAAGGAAAATTGTAGAAGGTCTGGAGTGAAGGGGCTGAGGAAGGAGTTGGTTCTTCTTGCCTGAAGATAATTAACTTTTGAGGTTTAACAGGAATTTATTGGCTCATGGTTTTCAAGGACTGGAAATCTTGCTTCCTCCCAGGATTGGTATCTTCTGGCTGGCTACAATCTTTGGAGTTCCTTGACTTTTCCATCATATAGCTGCATCTTTTCCTTTCTCTTCTAGGTTCTGTTGACTTCCAGTTTCTAGCTGCAGTTTCTTTTGTATATAAGGACTTCACCTATCTTGGATTAAGGCCAACCCTCATTCAGTTTGGGTGCACCGTAACTCATAAATCTTTAAATGTCCTGTTTATAAATGGGTTCACACCCATTGGACCAGGTTTGGGGCCTAAATGCGCCTTGTGTGGAGAACATGATTCATTCCTTAACATGAGATATATGAGGAAATATTTGTTCTTGGGAACAGTCTTTCTCCACTTGAATCATGTGGGCAGATTATGGAGGAGGGATGGAGGATTTCATGTTAGCAGTGGATCTCTAATCTTTTCCTCTCACTTCTCTCAAAGTTTCATGACCCTTGACATCTTCAAGGACCCTTCTCTAAACTTTATATTAACTGAGGAAAATGGCTTTAGATAATTTACTGCCCTTTTCTGAGCCTTCTTTTTCCCAACTGTAAATTGGAGGTTGGGGATGGGTTGGACAGGATACTTACTAAAGTTACTTCTGGCATTGACCTTTGGAATTTCAGTACAAAATATAGAGAACTGTAGTTGCAGAGCAGCTCAGACAGGTTGGGGGAAGGGAAGGAACCCAGTACTGACCTCATGTCCTTATTGAAGATAGCTGGTATTGAGGGTAGCAGGTTGAGGCATAGGTTCTTGCCTTAGAGGAGCCTCATAATTATATCAGTAAATATAAAAGGCATGGAGCTGAGGATGACTCTTCTCCTTTTTCCTGAATTTTGTTTGGGAGAAATTGGACACTTGAAATGATCATCAGTGTCTGACACCGTGAGCCTCTATCTGAGAATTCTATACTGGAATCTTAGTTATAGTCCTTAGATATCATTTGGCCCACTTCCCATACAAAGTAGGAATTCTACTCCCAATATCTCCACTTAAAACAGTCCATTAGTGATCATTCTGATTCTGGAACGCTACCAAGATCACAGAGTTCACTCACTACCTGTTTCGTTGTTGGACTATTCTGTTATGAAGTTCTTAGATATAGTCCCTCCCTATAGTCTTTTCCCCATCCCATTCTCTGCTCTTGGTCTTACTTCTATTTTCTGGGGACACATAGAATAATCCTTTTCTTTCTTCCATCAGATGACCCTTCAAATATTTGAAGGCAGTTGTTTTATTCCTTTGCAGGCTGAACATAGAATTATAGAAATTTAAATCTAGAAAGGGCTTTGAAGATTATCTATTTAAGCAATTCTCAAATTACTTTAGAGCATTTGAATATTTTCTTCAAATAAAATCATATATATATATCGTGATTAAGAGGCCTCTGGACTCTGCCTGGGTTTAAATCCCAGATGTTAACTCAAACATCTACTAATTGGGTAAGTTACTTCACCTTTTTAAAACTAGTTCTCCCATCTGTAAAATGGGAATAATAACAGCTCCTAAGACGTAGAGCATTGTGAGGAAAAATTGGAATAGCCTGTGTAAAGGCCTTGGTGCTTGGCAAACAGTGTTTTACCTATTTTTGTCATTATGCCAAAGCCCCATACCTAAAACACAAGAGCAGAGCTGATCTGGTTGGAGCACGGAGTGAGGCCCAGAGCCATTTTCTCTTAGTCTCTCCACTCTGTCACTGTAATCCCTGTGAGGTATGTGTGTGAAACCTTCCTCTAGGGATCTACAAAGCTCAGTTAAAAAACCCCTGTTCTAGTCGGGTGTTCTTGTTTTATGGATGAGGTAATAGTAAGTCTACATTCCCAATTTCTTTATGTTATGTGGTTTTAGAACAATCCTTCCATCATTTATGTTAGTCTCCTTTGAATCAGACTCTAGTTAGTCAATATGTCTTATTAAGTATTCAGGCATGTCCTGCCTCCCACAGGGTACTATTACTACTCTTGCTCTGACCTTACATATCTAGGATTACATTAGCCCCACTGACAGCCACACTCCAGTTTACAGTCCCCTATAGCACCTAAGAATTTTCTATTTACTCTGGTAATAAACTGTCTCTCCCTGTGCTGTTCCCTTGCTTTTGAACCTGGTATGGCTCACAGTACCACTTGACAAATGAGAAACTTGAGGCCCAGAGAGTGGAAGTGACTTGGTCAGGATCATGTCGCAGTTGTAACTTGTTCTGCGCAAGAGGATATTTAAATTCCTTTGTCTAGATACTGTTCTACTCAAACAGCCTTAGTTAGCTTCTTTGACAATTTGTCAAACCAGTAGAAGCTTTGGAAATGTTTACTATAATTTTACAAGGCTAAATATATTACAGAGCAAATCTCAGAGAAGTAACATCCTTTCCTTAGCTCAGATGTGCTCATTTATTCATTCATTCAACAATTTTATACTGAATATTTACCATATATAGTCAGCCTACTCCTTTGAGAATAGGCTTTGGAGGCAGAGGGCAATGTCAAGGAGACCAGAAAAGGGCATTTACTATTGTTCAGACGTGATATCATAGTGGAAATAGTAGCGGAGGTAGTGAAAAGTGGTCAGATTTTGGATATATTTTGAAGGCAGAGCCAACAGGATTTGCTGAGGGACTGGATGTGGAATATGAGAATAGAGTCAAGAATATCTCCAAAGTGTTTGGTCTGAGCACCTGTAAAAAGGAATTTCAACTAGTTGAGATTGAGAAGACGCTGGAAGGAGAAACTTTGCTTTTTTCACACACATAGTTGTGAAATTGCAGCTGTGACAAATGCTAGAAATGAGACATAAATGAAACATGGGTGCCTATTATAGGGGCATTTAACCTAGTTAGAAAGAGGACAGGCTTTGTAGCCTTTACATTCAGAATAAAGTGTAAACTAGGCATTTGGGACCCTATATGAGCCCTCCTAGTCTACATTAGTAACCTTTTTTTTTTTCCTCTAGAACATTCTCAAATTTATGGAAAAGTTGCAAGTACAGTACCAATAACTTTTTTTTTCCTGAAGTATTTAGGAGTAAGGTGCAAATCCCTGGATGCTTTATCATGTATTTCAAGCAAATAAGGATTTTCTCCCAAATTTTGATACAACTATCAAAATCAGAAAATCTATATTGGTATACTATTACTAGCTGAAGTTTTGCTAGTTGTTCCAATAATGGGCTTTATAGCAAAAGGATCCAGTTCAGAATCACATGACATGTAATTGTTATGTCTCTTTAATCTCCTTAGATCTAGAATAGTTCCTTAGTCTTTATTTGACTTTGATAGGCTTGATGTTCTATCTTTTCAGTCTTACAGCCAACAAAATACAGGCTAAGGTGTAAACTGAATTGGTTGAATTTATTTATTGTAGTTGGTTGAGATTTTTAAAAATTTCATGAGCGTTTTCAGCAAGGACCACCACTGGATTGCCACCTTTAAATTTTGTGAAGTACGGATAATTTTGAAACCTACAAATACCAGCTTATATCACTGTCATTCAATTAAAAAGAAAGCTATTTTAATTGCCTAAGACTAGGCATGACAGCAGACAATAACAGCATAAAGTATATGGTCCTTTATCGTGAATAAATTTAGCTTTATGAAAAAATATCACTGGTTGATAGATGAAAACATTTTCTAGGATTGATAGTGGTCTATGTCCTGCCCTGTGCTGTTCTGCCCCTCTGTCAAAGCTAACATTGTTTCATTTGCCTGAATCAGTCTGGGACTAAGTCCTGCTTATTCTTTAAGAACTATCTGAAATACTACCTATTTGAAATAAATTTTTAATTTGAAATAATTTCAGACTTACAGAAAGTTTTCAAAAATAATACAAAAATAGTATAGAGAGCTCCAACATACCCACTAACCCACATCCTCAGATGCATCAACTTTTAACGTTTTGCCACATTTGCTCTGCCATTCTATCTATCTTTGTCTAGAGAAGAATGTACACATTATGCTCCTTTAACACTTATTCTCACCTATATATTTCCTAACAGCAGGATATTTACTTATGTAACCACATTGAGTACAGTTATCAAGTCTAAGAAATGTAATATTGACATAAAGCATGCAATCTATATTCCAATTTTTTCAGTTGTCCCAAAAAATGTCCTTTTGGGCATTTTCTACAATTATTAAATCCATTCTAAAATCATGTATTGCATTTAATTGTCATAGTCTCTTTAGTTTCTTTTTTTTAATTGTGATATATACAACGTAAAATTTCACATCTCAGCTATTCCCAAGCATACAGTTAGTGGTATTAATCACATTCGTAATGTTGTGCTACTATAACCACCATCCATTACCACAAATTTTTCCATCTCCCCAAAAAGAAACCCTGCACTCATTAAGCATTAACTCCCAATTCTCCTTACCCCCTGCCCTGATAATCTGTACTCTACCTTCTGTGTGTATGAGTTTACATATTATAGTTATTTCATATAAGTGGAATCATATAGTATCTGTCCTTCTATGTCTGGCTTCTTTCACTGAATGTGATGTCTTCAAGATTCCTCCATGTTGTAGCATGTATCAGAACTTCATTCCTTTTTATTTATGGCTGAATAATATTCCATTTTATGTATAGCCATACTTTATCTATTCATCTATTGATGGACACGAGTTGTTTCTACTGTTTGACAGTTGTGAATAATGCTGCTAATGAACATAGGTGTACAAATACATGTTTGAGTCCCTGCTTTCAGTTCTTTTGGTTACATACCTAGAAGTGGGATTGCTAAGTCATATGGTAGTTCTATGTTCAGCTTATTGAGGAACTACCAAGCTGTTTTCCAGAGTGGCTGCACCATTTTACATTTCCACCAATAATGCATGAAGGATTATATATGAAAGTTGAGGATCTTTCTAGAAACTTATTTTCCTAAAACTCTGCCTGCTCAGATACCCACAGGAACAGAGTACCTGAGCTTGAAAACTAATGATTTAAACTATGCTGTCTATCTAGATAACAGAGAAATATTGTAATGAATATTTTTGCATGTGTATGTTATGCTTGAGAGACCTGATGTCATATTTAAATGTTGCCCCTGGCTGTTCTTTGCACTTTCTTTTTCTGCTCCAGGCATATTCCTGCTTTAGGCAGCATTCCAAATACTATGATAGAGGATCTGAAAGGAAGGGCTGCCGTAATTCACTTTATGCTTTGGGTGTTCTTAGGCTTTGGTGAGGCTAGTATGGGACACAGGATGGTAGGAACAAATGTGTGTGTTTTTCCCTCCTGTAAGTAGGCATGTAGGCACTGAGAAAGGGGTTATCTTTCGTACTTGCCCATATTCTATCCTCTTGACAGAGAAGAGGCACAGAATCTAGCTGGGAACAAGGCCACCTTGGCTTAGGAGACTAGGCACAAGGTCCCTGGATCAAGGCCTGAAAATAGCTGGCAAGAGGACAGGGTGTAATAATAGCCCAGACTATAGGACAGAAGCCAAACCCTGAACCTCTTTTCTAGGGGCTTCTTCCACTCTCTCCTATGGCATAGAATTCAGGACTGAACCCACTGTGGGAGCTCAAAAACTCTTTTTGATATGACCCCAAGTTCCATTTCACAAGTTCCATACTCTTTTTCCTATCTCTGTCTTCCATTTTTCCTTTGCCTGTCTAGCATCTATCTTCTTTGTTTCCTTTGTTATCCCCTCTTTCCATCTATGTTTTCTCTCTCTAATCAACCTGAATTCAGTTGGTCATAGGAGAGACAAGTTTGTTTATTCATTCATCCTTTTATCCATTCATTTCACAATTATGTATTATTAAGTACCCATTGTGTGTCAACCTTTGTGGGGAAAACAGATAGAAAGATAGCTTGTCTGCTTTAAGGAACTCATAATCCATTGAGGAGACAGATGTGTATATACATACATATATATATATATGTATATGTATGTATGTGTGTGTGTATGTCTATAATGCTGGAAAAATAAATGCCAAGTAGTGTCTTTAGGCAAATAGAAAGAGGCAAATAAAAATAATGAAATAAATAGTGCTAAGAGACAATCTTTCTGGAAAGGAAGATTTATAAATTTCAAATTAATCTGCATGTTTATTGCAATTCCATCTGAAATCCCAATGAGTTTTTAAATTGAGATATAATTTACAAACCATACAATTCACCCTTTTAAAGTATACAATTCAATGTTTTTTAGTATATTCACAGAATTATACAGCCATAACCACAATCAATTCTAGAACATCATCACCCCAAAAAGAAACTTTATACTCATTAGCTGTCATACCTCATTTCCCCTTTTCAAGAATCAGGGGAAAACCAAACAGTATGATAGATTTCTGCTTTTAGCTTAAAATACATCCTTGGTAGACTTCAACCCCACAGTTCTCAGGGCTTTTGCCTTTGATTTTCTTCCGTTTGCAATTTCTGGCCCAGGAAAGCTCTTTTCAATGCCCCCCTTTTGGAGGTCATGTCACTTAAAAGGAGGTTCATGTCACTGAACTAGAACCACCTAGACTCTAGAACTGCACTGTCTAATATGGTAGCCACATATGGTTATTTACATTTAATTTAATTTAATTTAAATAAATCTAAAAATTCAGTTTCTCAGTCACATTTCAAATGTTCACTAGTAACATGTAGCTCGTGGCTACTATATCGGACTATATTGTTTTAAATAAGCTGTTACTAATGTGCTGAGTGGCCTTTAGGATATTACTTCGCATCTCCATTGACTTCGACTAAGGTCTGTCTGCAAAATGAGAGCAGTGAATCTAAAGTCTCATCCTGCTGTAGCATTCTAAGTGATTTTTTTCAGTCTTTGGAGTGTGTGTACCTCCCACTTAATTCAAACCTTCTCCCTCCTCACTGCTGCTAGGGTAGAAGTACCTAGAGGAAACATTAGGCTAATAATTGGCCAAGTTATATTGCTTGTACTCCCTGTTCCATGAGTAAAAGGGAAAGTGGCTAGAGGGTATACTTACATCTGAGTTTCTCTCATTTGAGAATGAGCAGTGCTTTACAGTTTATAGAACACATTCAAATTATTTCCTCATCTTATAGAATCAAAGAATCTCAAAGTTGAAAGTGCCTTAAAAAATCATCTCAAACTTCAGTGAACATGAATCACATGTTATAAAAGAGCTTATAAAATGAAAATTACAAGGCATCACTTCCCGGAGAACAATCTAATAGAAGGAAGCTGTCAGGATTTCCTTCACCCAATTTGCGTAATCCTATACTGTAGCTATATAGGATGAGACCTTAGAATTTACGTAGTTTACACTGTCTGACCACACTTTGAGGAACATGGGTCCCCAGCCATGTTATGGAGTCTGCTCTTCAGTATCTCTGCAAATCCTAGCTTCTATCTGTATTTCCAGAATTAGGGAGCTTAGAAGGAGTACCTTCCATCATTGGACAGCTCTGAGAGTTAGAAAGGCCTTCTTTATATTGAGGTCTCCCAACTGACCTAGCTCTTCCATTACTTAACACTAGTTTGCCTCTTCTTTCCCATAATAATCCTTCAGATTTATTCATTTATTGAGCACCTACTATGTGCAAGGGTCTGTGTAAGGCACTAAGGACTCAGCACCGAAGTGCTGAGACCAGCTTGGACCCTGCCTTCATGAAGCTTACAGTCCAGTAAGGGAGACAGACAATTAGTAAAAAGAGAAAAAAATAAGTAAACAAATAAAAAACAAAATAATTACAGGTTGAGTAAAATGCTGTGAAGAAAATAAACAGGACCCTGTGATAATAACAGGAAGTGGTAGTGCTACTTAAGGTGGTCAAGGAAAATCTCACTAAGGAGGTGACATTTAAGCTGAGATTTGAAACATGAGATAGAACAAACCATTTTGAGAGATGAGGAAGTATAGTGAAAGAACATAGCATGGCTCTTCATTCAGAAGGCCGATGTATTTGGAACCTGGTGAATAGAATGGGAGAATAGCATTTGAAGTTGGAGAGGCTGCAAGGCATGGTAGGAGTTTAGATTTTCTTCTAAGTGCAATGAAAGCCATTAAAAGGTATAAGTAGGAGGTGATATGGTCTAATTTATATATCTCATAGATCATTTTAAATGATGTATGTGAAGGGGGCAAGAGGGAGGCCAGTTAAGGTATTATTTTGGTCATCCAGGCAAGAGATGAAGGTGGCTTGAAATAGGGTGGAGGCATATAGAGATACAGATATTTGAGACTTGCTTTCATGTCCCTTAATATCTTCTCTTCTGTAGGCTAAGCATCTCAGTTACTCCAGCATTCCTCTCATAACAGGTTTGAGTTCTCTTCTTACCTGGATGTTTTTCTTCTGAAAGGCTCAGCTCACCAAGTTAGATACTGTCCTCTGATTTTCTATGAATAACCCACTTCCCGCCCCCATCTCCATCTTTCCCTCAGCTCTTTCCTCCTAACTTATGCCTTAATTTTCTGCTTCTCTAGAAAGCGAAAATCCTCATTCTAACAACTTCCTCTCATATTAAGAGAGGAGTCCTGGTTTCCTTGTCATTACTCAAATACTAGTCTTTCAATGATTTGAACCTTGAATATTTATTGTTGTCATCTGTGCTTACACAGAGAGAAAGAAGACATGATGCCTGCCCTCTAGGAGCCCAGAATGTGATGGGAAAGATGAGGCCCAAATAACTGTAATGCAAGGTGAACAGGTAGATTACAAGGAAAGTGAAATAAAGGACCTTGAAAAGGAATGAGCACTTTCAGCTTTGGAGTAGGTGGGGAAACTAAGTGGGGAAAGAGTGAAACTAGGAAAGATTAAATGAAAGAGGTAAATTTGAAGCACCTGGGGGTAGAACACTCCATAGTGCTCTTTTATGTGGAGTGGGTCAGGCTGGCCTCACTGAGAAGCTGACATTTGAGCAATGACCCAAAGATAAGGAATAAGTCATGTATACATCTGGGGAAAGAATGCTCCAAGTAGAGGGCAAAGGCTCTGAGGGTTAAGCGTGCTTGGTGGATTTGCCAAATACTAAGGAAGACATGTGGATGGAGCAGAATGAGAGGAAGAGAGAATAGTAAAGATGATAACAGATGTACTGAGGGACCAGATCATGTAGAAACTAGTAGGCCATTGTAAGGACTTTGACTTTTATTCAGAATGACATGGGAAACCATTCAGGCGTTTTGAGCAGAAGAGAGACATGATCTAACTTACCTGATATTGGTTTTGGACTAAGATGGTAGAAGTAGATGTGAAGAGTAGCCAAATTCTAAATATATATTGTTTTGTTTTTTAGTTTACTTTTTTATTTATTAATTTAAAAAATTAACAACAAACAAAAACATTAACATATCATTCCATTCTACATATATAATCAGTAATTCTTAATATCATCACAAAGTTGCATATTCATCATTTCTTAGAACATTTGCATCGATTTAGAAAAAGAAATTAAAAGACAACAGAAAAAGAAATAAAACGATAACAGAAAAAAAGAAGATTATACATACCATACCCCTTACTCCTCGCTTTCTAAATATATTTTGAATCAATTATGGGTTACAGTAAATTTGAAGAGTGTAAATGAAGAGGTAGTTGGAGAAGACTCCCTGGAAAGATTCCCTGGAGGAGGAAGATAAGAAGGACTTAGTCATTATTTACCTTGGGTTGTCTTTTTTTTTCCATTGATAAAACAACATACAAACATAGATACTCTTTTTTTTAATGAAACACATCCACATACAAACACAACATTCTTACCATATGATCATTCCATTCTTGTTATATAATCAGTAACTCACAATATCATCGCATAGTTGTATATTCATCATCATGATCATTTCTTAGAACATTTACATCAATTCAGAAAAAGAAATAAAAAGACAACAGAAAAAGAAATAAAAGGATAATAGAGAAAAAAAGTTATACATACCATACCCCTTACCCCTCGCTTTCATTTACCACTAGCATTTCAAACTAAATTTATTTTAACATTTGTTCCCCGTACTATTTATTTTTATTCCATATGTTCTACTCTTTTGTTGATATGGTAGATAAAAGGAGCATCAGACACAAGGTTTTCACATTCACAGAGTCACATTGGAAACACATATTCTTAACATACAAACACTCCATACATGGTGTACAATCAGTGGCTCACAATATCCCCACATAGTTAGTATTCATCACCATGATAATTTTTTAGAATATTTGCATCACTCCAGAAAAAGAAATAAAAAGAAAAAAGAAAAAAATCATATGTACTATACCCCTTACCCCTCCCTCTCATTGACCCCTAGTATTTCCATCTACCCAATTTATTTTAACCTTTGTTCCCCTTATTGTTTGTTTATTTATTT
Source organism: Tamandua tetradactyla (assembly GCF_023851605.1). Lineage (NCBI taxonomy): Eukaryota > Metazoa > Chordata > Mammalia > Pilosa > Myrmecophagidae > Tamandua > Tamandua tetradactyla. The sequence goes on along the minus strand of NC_135327.1, from coordinate 17,749,142 downwards.
ATTTTTATATCTTGGATTGTCTTGATAGCCACATGGCTTTCAGGTGAAGGGACAGTAGTTTGGTATATAGCCAAGTTCCAAGTTAGTAGCCCAAAAGCTAAATCTATCATTAATAGTTTTATTTGACTCACATTGTTTAAAATTTTTAAAAATTGGTTGTCAGCACTTAAAAATTAAGACCTTTTGACAAAAGCAGATTCCAGGCCTTACTTGAAAAATGGAAAAAATTGCCAACACTGAGCCTTTCCTCCCAAAGGACAAAAATTTTCAGGAGCTGCTCCCTTTTGCCGGAGCATGTATTCTCCATTTTTCTAGCCCTTGCTCCTCCCCTTCTCCCTATTGCTTCCCCCAAATGAGGCCAAGTGTCATTGTACATGTACTGCTGTTTTCTTACAGAAAAGTTAAGAAGAAAGTGATCTGTTTCTTGTTTCTATCAAAATTTTTATTTCAGATAGCCTGCCTCACTCATTTACATTACCTGTCTGTATATTCACAACTCCCAGTATAAAGGAGAGAGTCCTGGACCCTGAGTTCTGATCCCTACTCTGCCAGCAATCCAGGTTGCCCAAGCACAGCACATTGGCTCTTTGGAGCTCAGAGATATAAGACTAAATTGGATGTTATTTTAGAGTCTTAACATCCAAGATGCTTGGGATCTTGAGGTTGGACAGTACCCTCTTCCTATCCCCCAACTAGCCAGGGGCCCCAGCCGGTGTATATGTCAGAGAAAGAAGATGCTAGAAGGAGTTAGGTACCTATATCAATAATGTATAGCTTGAGCCCATTGCCAAGTAGAGGAATGTACAGTGTGTGTGTGTGTGTGTGTGTGTGTGTGTGTGTGTGTGTGTCTGTGTTTATACAGCTGGAAGTGAGCTCAAGTGAGGTGTACCTGTATGGGTTTGTGCTTGTCTTATCCTCTGTTCCTTTTACATGTGCTCTAGTCTAGGTGATAGGAATGTAGCTGTGAACAAGACAGATAAGGTCTCTCTTCTCATGGATCTTATATTCTAGTGAAGGAGACAGATGATAATATAGGCAAACAAATAAAATATATGAGATAATTTCAAATAATAACAAGTTCCATGAAGAAAGTATCTTGCGAGTTTCTGGAGGGGCAAGCTATGTATGTAGGTGAGTAAGTAAATGTGATATCTACATTTTCATACGTGCCCATGGTTGATTCCTGAGTGCCTATGTGTGAAGATATGCAGCTTTTATACCTAGAATGTTTATATATTAGTCTATGTGCTTTTATGCGTGTGACTGCACACAGGTAAACTGGTATCTGGTATGTATATGGGGACATGTGTGCATGAATGTGTAGTATATGTGGGCATTTGGTCATAACTGGAGACAGCCTGAAGTTCCTCTGGTACTCATCAGTGGGCAGGTTGGAGAAATGGCTTTTTTTGTCACTGGTATTCCATTTGCCTGCCTCCTCTCTCCTTGCTCCTTCTCACTTTTAAGTGAGAAGTGAGAAGTCCTAAAAAAAGGTCTGACTTCCTTGCCAGTCACTGTCCTTTACATATGAGGGGCAAGAGTCCTGACTTGGTGTTGGAAAATCTGAGGGTCTATTCTTGGCTCTGTTGCTTTTTATTGTCTGACCTTGGCCAAGCTAATATGTATCTCTGGGTTCCAGTTACCTCCTTCATAAATATTCTGGGTAGTAAGGAAGGAGAGTAAGCACAATGGCCTGGTGGGGTTAAGGAAGGCTATGTGGTGCCAGTGCATAAAGGAGGAGAGAGGGCATTCTGAACAGGGGCACTGGCATGATCAAAAATGTGAAGGGGATTTGAGCTTTGTGTGTAAGGGAAGCCAGGAGAAGCCACTTAGAATAAAATTTAAACTTTCTACAATTACCTACACAATGCTGTATGATCTCGCCTGCTGCCTGTTTCTCGTTCTTATCCTCCTTCTTACTTACTACACTCCAGCCATACTGGCTTCCTTTCCATTCTGTGAATAGGCCAAGCACATTACTGCCTCAGTGCCTTTCCGTTTGATGTTCTCTGCCCAGAATACTCTTCCCAAGGGTTCATATGATTGACCATATCTTGTTACTCAGGTCTTAGCTCAGATATCACCTCTACAGGGAGAGGCCTTTCCTAACCATCCTATCTAAAGTAGTCATCCCCTAATATTTATCAATATTTAAAATATACATATCCTGTGACCCAGCAATCCTACTTTCAGTAATTTATCCTACAGATACACTTGCAAGTGACCTACAGATACACTTGCAAGTGAGTAAAACAACGTGTAAATAAAGATATTTGTGGAAGGTTTATTTGTAAATAAATTATGGTACATCCAATCAGTGGATTATTATGTAGATGACAAAGAGAATGAATGAAACAGTTCTAAATGTCTTCATGGAGAATATCAAGGTACATTGTTAAATTTTTAAAAAGCTAGATCAAGCTCTACGCTTAAGATTGTAGTTTATTGAATGTAATTATGCCTTGATAAATTTTTTTTTTAAAAATAAGATACAGAATAGTGTATATAGTGTGCTACCATTTGTGTAGAATAAAGGAGAATATATAAATATAAATGCTTGTTGAATATGCCTGTCCCTTGAGAAGAGCATCTTCCCCTACCCCTGCCACCCTGTGCTTGAGGGCTGTGAAGTGCTTACCTCTTTTCTGAACAGCATTAAAATTCAATTTGAAAATTTCTGTGTTCATTGATATTCCAAGGATCATATTAAAAATGCTGATATTGTAGCTCTCTTTAAATTGATTATCTTGGTCATCACAGTAGTTGAGTTGCCCTTGATACTCCATCCTACTAGGAATGGTCCTGTCTGCATATTGACTATTTCTGGAAAGTTACACAAAATACCGGTAACAGTGGTAGCCTCTAATCAGGGTGATTGGGGGACAGGGGTGGGAGGGATACTTCTCAATGCAAATATTTTTATGCAATGTCATTTGTATGTCTTACCTATTCAAAAAAAAAATCACAAAATGCATTTAAATTAAAAAAAACCCTCAGGGGAACATTCTTGTAGTTAAATCTCGGCATATAATCATTTTGGAAACTGTTTTTCACCATCACTCATTATATCATTTTGCTTTATTTCCTTCATAATGCCTATAATCTGAAATTATCTTGCCTATATTTATTACTTGTTTTATTACCTATGTTATAAATGGAATATAAATTCCGTGATATCAGGCACCTAGCTTATTGCATTCATCACTGTCTGATTTCTATACATGTGTAGCACACAGTAAGTTTTTTAAAATTATTTTTTAATAAAACCAATCAACATACAATATGAATATGTATATTCATCATCATGATCATTTCTTAGAAATTTGCATCAATTCAGAAAAAGAAATAAAAAGAAAACAGAAAAAAAATTCATACATAACATACCCCTTACCCCTCCCTTTCATTAATCACTTGTATTTCAATCTACTAAATTTATTTTAACATTTGTTTCCCTTATTATTTATTTATTTATTTATTAATTATTATTATTTTTTACATGGGCAGGCACCGGGAATCGAACCCGGGTCCTCGGGCATGGCAGGCAAGTACTCTTACCTGCTGAGCCACCGTGGCCCACCCATTATTTATTTATTTTTAATCCATATGTTTTACTCATCTGTCCATAAGGTAGATAAAAGAAGCATCAGACACAAGGTTTTCACAATCACACAGTCACATTGCGAAAGCTATGTTATTATACAGTCATCTTCAAGAAACATGGCTACTGGAACACAGCTCTACATTTTCAGGCAGTTCCCTCCAGCCTCTCTGTTACACCTTAACTAAAAAGGTAGCAGTAGCACACAGTAAGTTTTAAATAAGTGAATGAACAAATGAAGAGAAGACTGAAAGAAATCAGGCTGAAGCTAGGGAGGAATGGGAGATAAGGCTCAGGAGTAGACAGAAATCAGCTGATAAAGAGCGGCAATTCTCATACTTCAAATGTGCATTGGAATCACTTACTGATTATTTATACCAACTTGTATAAAGAGGGCTTAATAAAGAAGCAGATTCTTGGGCCATGTGATTCTGATTCAGTAAACTTAAGCTGGGGCCTGGGAATATACATTTTGGCAAATTCCCTTGGTTTGCATACAAGTGACATGGAGACCCCAGTTTGAATAACTTCGCAGTCTTGATATCTCTCTCAGAGAGTATCACATCTCTGTGATAGGAATTCTCCTTAATACATCCCTAGAATGGAAAAGAAGGGACCATCAACCCATTTTATCAACATAAAAACTGAGGTTCAGAGATGGACGGTGCATTTTCTAATGACACTCAGCATGTATATAAAGTATCTTGAAAGTTCAAAGCACCTAAACAGTCAGCTCAAGATGTGGTTGCAGGTAGCTCACCCTCACAGGACATTCTAAGGCCTTGTGTTTACTGGATGGGTTTTATGACTGTTTCAGTTTCTTGTATGGAGAAAAGGTTATCCTCCCAAATAACTGATTCTTTCTGGTATATCTTAGGGAAGGCAATGAACCAGGAGAGACTGCCCAGATCACATACCGTGAGCTTTTGATCCAAGTGTGTCGGTTCAGCAATGTTCTCCGAAAACAGGGTGAGTGTGGAAATGTGGGAAGGGGACTGGAGGACCCAACATTAGGGTTTCTGAGGACTTGGGGCAAATGGGTAAGGAAAGGCAGGAATCGTAACAGAGGAACAGAAAAGGTAAATTTGCAGGGACCAGCTAGATGGGAGGAAGTGAGTAACAGCAGAAAGGGTCTATAGTTCATGATCTGTGTCCTTTACCTGCAGGCATCCAGAAGGGTGATCGAGTGGCCATATACATGCCTATGATCCCGGAGCTGGTGGTGGCCATGCTGGCGTGTGCCCGCCTTGGGGTTCTACACTCCATTGTGGTAGGAGTTAGGGCTGGGAAAAAAAGGGGCAGGATTGGGGGATAGGGCTCTATTTGTGCCATAGGACCATATCAGCTATCCAGTTTCTTTTAGGACTGGGCTTAGAGACCCTGAAAGTTCCACGAGTAACTCCTTTCTTTGTTCTCTCAATCCCTGGGACTTCCTTTTCTCCCTCTGTCTTTCTTCCCTTCCCTAGTTTGCAGGCTTCTCTGCAGAATCTCTGTGTGAACGGATACTGGATTCCAGTTGCAGCATTCTCATCACTACAGGTGACTAATTCTCTTGCCCCTTCTACAAAACCCCCATGCCCTAAGTCTTAGTATCCAATCGGCTCATTGGTCTTTGGAATTGCTCAGTGTAGAGGTAGAGACCGTTTGCCCTTCCTCTCTGGTCCCCCTCAACTGACTCTCTGTTCACATTGACACATGAACCTGACCATCACACTGTCAGCTCACATTAGCTGGAAAAGCCAGCTACTCAAGAGGCCTACTCAAGAAGGGCTCTGTGGACATTGTGTCCACTAGGAATAAGGGATGAGCAATGTGTTCCCTTCCTAAGCTCTGAATGTCTGTTGCTCCTCAAAGATGCCTTCTACCGGGGAGAAAAGCTTGTGAACCTGAAGGAGCTGGTTGACGAAGCCCTGGAGAAGTGTCGGGAAAAGTAAGTATGCTTGCCAATTGGCCATTGCCCGGATTGACTGGATCTTTTCCTATACCAGGTTCCAGGGCTCAAACTCTCTTTGTTCCCCTACCCTACGTGGACATGGGCGGGTTCTGCCAAATTCTCTTTTGAGCCAACCAGCCCCATCACTTCAGACTTTTCTTTCCTCCAGGGGTTTCCCAGTAAGATGCTGCATTGTGGTCAAGCACCTAGGGCGGGCAGAGCTGGGTACGGGTGATTCCCTCAGCCAGTCTCCCCCAATTAAGAGGCCATGCCTAGATGTGCAGGTGAGTCTGGTACTGCTCTGCCTTCCTCTAAGCTCAAAGTAGCTCCCTCTTCCTGCACAGGAAGTTCCTGATGTACTCCTTTTATTCCTCATTATAATGCTGAGGATCTGGGAGCAATCTTAGGAATGCCTCTTCTGACAGCTTTGGTTGGGAGCTGGGGACTTTGACCTTGAATGTGGGTAGGGCGCTCCCTCCAGAGAACTTAGCGTGAAATATTGTGAGGGAGACTCCTGTGCTGGTTAGGGTAGGTGGTGGACACAGAAGACCCTCAGGGCTTGATTTTGGGTTAAAAATCTGGTGCCTTGGGTGACTATATGTAGTCACCTTGATTTTTAGGCTGTCACTTGTAAAAAGTGAACTATCTTTGTGGCCTAAGAATGCTAACATGGAAGGACAAAGGTCTGGGCCTCAAGATATGGCCCTTGTTAGTTTTAGATCCAATGCTTCTGGTGGGAACAATGGGAAACCTGGTGGTGGTCTTCAGATGTGGGGGGCATAGGGATGAAAGTTCTGGAGTCCAGAAGGACAGGAGGTTCCTGAGATTCTGTGACTTGAGGGGTCTGAATGGCCTTGGGTAGTCTATTCTAGGGAGGTTGGAGAGCCTAATCTGCATTAAGTGGGGGCTGGGATCAGGATCAGGAAAAAGAAGACTGGGAGGACCAGTGAGAGGAGGGCCAGAGGGAAAAGAGGCAGCCAGAGGTTTGGAGTACACTGACCCTTCCTTCCCATACCCCTATACTTTGACTCTGCTCATCAGCCTTTCCATGGGCTCTTAACAGGATAAACTGAAAGAGAAATCCAAGAGCATCCGGCCCCAGGTATCCACCTCTGCACTGCCCTGGGCACTGCTTTCCTGCGTGCTTGTCTGTGTGTCCATCTAATCTTTGCCTGTTTGTCCCGTTGAGATGGCTGCCAGACCCAAATCCCTTTCCCTTGCCCCAGGTGCCTTGCCATTTAAGCCATTGTGAAGGGTTGTGAAATCAAATGCCTGTTGCTCCCTCTTTGAACTGGCATACAGCATGGAGGTACGAGAGGTAGCAACAGACATCGGATTTCACTCTTGCTGCTCAGAACCTTTGTCGGAGAGGGGACCAAGTAACCTAACAGAAGTATTTACTGTGCGCTGAGTTGGGATGGAGCAAGCAGAAGAGGAGAAGGTGCTAGCAGGAGGTATAGAACCTGTCCTTGGGAATTCAACATCTAGTTTATATACTACTTTGGGATTTAGACACTGCTCATAAATTATCTAATATAATTAAGTGCCAAATTTAACAAAAGTCACAATGTGGGTGGTTCTCAGAAGGGAGATACATGAGTGGGGGCTCTGAGCAGATTAGTATAGAGGAGAGAGTAGGCCTAGAGTCCAGAGACCTGAAGACTAATTTTTAGCCATGTGATCTTGAGCAAGTCGCCTCTCCTCTCTGGGCTTCAGTTTTCTTATCAGTAATGGAGAGCTGATAATACATGCTTAAAAGGAAATGGCTTCCCTTGCTAAAATAAAATATAAAGCTCCCTGTCCCTCTATGTCTTACTAACCTCATAGGGTGTCTTACTCCAAATCTGCTATGATCAATCTCTTAGGCTAAAGCGCCCTTTCCTTACTCTTTTTAGCATGTTAGATCTGATTCCCAGTGATGCTGCTTCCTTTTAAAACTCAGGCAGGAACATAAGCCTCGAATTCTCTTAAAAGAGATAACATACTTAATGGTTTGTTAGAGTATTCTGGATCGAAGCTACTTGCATTTAAATCCTGACTTTGCCACTTCCTCCTGTGTGAGCTTGTCTCTCTTTTGCCTCAGTTTCTCCATCTATAAAATAAGGATAATAACTGTACCTTCCTTTTAAGGCTTTGTCCATATTTGTAAGGTCCTTGGCACATAATAACTACTTAAAAATGTTAACTTTTATTTCTTCCTCTTAACATAGATAGACTGGCATTTCTAAAAGACCAGAAAAGAAATTTTAAAAACTCTTGTAATTCTCAATACCAGAGACCCTCAGGCCACAGACTCCTGGATTTTTCTTTTGGAGGTGAAAATAATCAGTTACCAAAAAAACTAAAGTATATAAAAAATAAGCTTACAAAGTCCAGGTTTGTTGGCCTGTGAATTGCAGTCAAAGCTGCAGAAATCTTAGCAGAGCTCCAAACCCCCTCATCATGATTTGCAGGTGCTCTTTTCAACCATATTACCTGTGAGCTCCTTCATGTTGCTCTCCCACACCTGGTCACTTCCCTTCCTGAGGCTCTATCCTGGTCTAAGGACAAAGGCCAACTCTACAATTCTTATTTTAGAAAATTCAAACCTTTTCCTGGTTCAAAGCTCTGGGCCCTGGTAGACACACTCCTAATTTGCAACCAATGTTCGCTCCACCCTGCTTCCTGGTGCTGGTTATGGGTTCCACACCTGGCATTGGCCACCCATCCCACAAGGGAAACAGTTTACAAAAGTCCCCTAATTGCAGGGCCACAGTCCAACTTATACCCAGTTCTTACATGTACCCAGTGCCTTTTCTATAACAAGTTCACATCAGTGTAGTAGAACAACACCATTTGCACAAAGCAATATTGACACATTTCTGTTTCAGTCCATTAATACTCTCATCTCAAGTAGGTTATTTGATGGGGAAAAAAGTATCCTTATGACAATGTATGTGTAGACCTATATGGGCTCTTCCACTAAAAAATAGGGTATGTTCTTGTGTTTTTTAGCATGTGGGAAGCTTTTCTCCTTCTTTTTCTTTCTCTTTTTAATGGCAACCTCATTTGTCCTGGGCTTGTCGTTCTTTTGATGCTCATATGCCAGAAATTTTAAATTCTCTTATAGCAAGGGGCAAATAGTACAGGAAGAAAGGAATTGTTGGAGAGTCATTTTGTAATTTATCAAGGTACACATCTAACATTTGTGGTTTTTTCAAACCAATAAATTAGCATATATCCATGTAGTGGGAGAATGTTGTTTCTCTCATACTGCTGTATTTATCTGCCAGCCAGGGTCATTGAATATCCAAGAAGCTGATGGATATGAAAGGGCTTTGTGACAGCTAAACTAACCTCAGACAGATCCCATCATCACACCCTTAAATTCATCTTCCAGAGGAGCCTGTGGGTACTGAACTAATATCTGTCCCTCCTGACATTCACCCATCTCCCCCTTCATCCCCTAGGGTAATCCAAGGTTTGATATTTACTAGGTAATACCTTTCCCTTTTAATGTTCCCCAAATCCTGTGAGACCAGTAGGGCAAGAATGATTACCATCATTTTAAAAAGGAATGACTTAAGGTAAGTGACTTGCCCAAGCTAGAAAGTGGCAGAACGGATTGAAATCCAGTTTAGTTTTTGAACAAACTAAAAAATTCAGCTTCACTCAGCAGAGAGTAGACTCAGAAAACTGGTTGTTCAAACAGGTGGTATAGCAGAAAAAGAAAATAGTTTTGAGGAGAGTTTAAGAAATTCCAGGATGAGAGATCCAGAAGTAATTATCAAAGGCACTATGGTAGAAGGATGCATCACTCTACTAGGAGAAGTTCTTCTTGGCCCTTGTCCATCAATTTGAAGCAAGATTTCTTGCTGAATGAAACCTACCCCCTCAAGCAAAAGTCTCTGTGGGCAACCCCACAGATACCAATGGTGTAAGGGCAGGGGCAGTGCTAGGGGAGAAACCTCCAGATGTGGGGTGGGGTCTGGACATGCAGGAAAAGGCACTTGGACCAAAAATCTGTTGACTTTCTTTTGCTGCCAACTAACAGGGTCAGGTGCCTACCTCATCTGTGGGCTCTGACTGATCTTGCATTTCTGAATTGTGTAGTGTCTTCATCCCTGCTGATGAGCCACTAGTCCCATAAGTACATGTGTGTGTTTGCAGACCTGTGTGTGCACATAGTTATTCATCCAACAAAAATTTACTGAGCACTTCTTGAGTGCCAGGCATTTTGCTAAGCATTGGGGCATAGCATAAAACTTAACATAAAATAAATAATAATAATGAAAAAAAAGACAGACATGCCACTAGCCTCATAGGGGTCACTTTCTAGTCAGGAAAGAATAACCAAGTAAACAACTAAATAAAATGACTGGAAATATGTGCTGTGTGGGAAAGAGACATGGTGGTGTCAAGAGTAACAGCAGGGGTGGGGATGGGAGGTGGGTATCTAGCAGACTGTTCAGGGAAAGCCTCTCCAAAATGCTTGACATTCTAGCTGAGAATCAAAGAAAGAGAAGGGACCAACCAAAGGGCCTTTCTCAGCTTGAGACAAGGTAAGAGAAGTTCTGGGGTAGAGGTCTAGGGAAGGATGGCAGGTTCTGGGAGTGCCCAGGAAGCCTGCTATTCTGCTCTTGTTTTTTGGCCCCATTCCACCCTTGGAGGGTCCTTTCTCCCTTCCTCCCTTGGCTCCCTTTCCCACCTGTCAATTCCATTCCAGCCCCTCCAGATGCCAGGTAGGGGTATCTCTTGCCCCACCTTGACCTGTTTACTCCCTGCTTTTTCCTGTGTCCTCCCCTTGCAGATCTCCTGGAACCAGGGGGTTGACTTATGGTGGCATGAACTCATGTTAGAGGCAGGGGATGAATGTGAGCCTGAGTGGTGTGATGCAGAGGACCCACTCTTCATCCTGTATACTAGTGGCTCCACAGGCAAACCCAAGGCAAGTGTGTGTGTGTGTGTGTGTGTAGGGGTGAGAAGTGAGTTTCTGAGAAAGCATGTAATGACAAAAATTTTACTCTACAACCCTGAGTTTCAGAAATGTCACATTATTTTTCTAAATCAAATTAAGATACAAATCCTCAATCATACACCTTACTCCACTTATGGCATAAAATAAGTGATGAGAAATTCAATCTCAGATATGTTTGATAATCCCCCTCTCCCCCAGGGTGAGACAGTTTGGGTGGGGGCTTTCATGGTGCCCTGAAAAAGGGAAAAGATTCCGTCCATATGGCTGACATGGTTGTTCGTTGACTATGCCTATGTAGTTTGGTTGAGGGAAAGCTGCCCTGTCAACTCAAGGCAAAGGGTGATTGTAGGAATCCCTTTTGTGCTTCTAATACTACAGCTTTTAGAGTTCAGTCACTTCCACATGCCACACTATTAACATCTCATCACCTTCCAGGGTATAATATAGAAGTGGAATTGTCTGCCACCATTTCTGGAAACACTTAAGAAAATGCTGGCTACCATTGATTTGAAAACTGTGTCACTCTACCTTCCACCCAACTCCATCCCTAAATTTTTATCTCTATATGCTTTGGACTATCCCTCAGTGTACCTGTACAAACACAATTTTGGCCTCTCCTTCCTAGGGATAGGGTAGGGAAGGAGTGAACAAAGAGAATTATCTCTCTATTCACTGACTCACTTTATCTATGTGTAATTGAATTTGTGTACACAAATACACAACAGGGAAACTATTAGATGTGTGCTAGAAATGTATGTGTGTGAGAGTATTGTGGGTGGCTCAAATACCATTTGAGGGTATAGATTTGAGTAATAGACTGACTATATATGTGTGGAGTATGTTAAGAGAGTTGAGACGGAAACATGGAGAAAAGGAGATGGAAGAGAGATTGTGAAAGGTGTGCTGGCAGGACCAGAGTCCTTGAGAAGGATCTTCCTCCAGCTCTCCCCCCAGCCTCCATTTGGTCAGTGGGGTGGCCACAAGGCCCCAACCTGAGGCTCTATCCTTTCACAGGGTGTGGTACACACAGTTGGGGGCTACATGCTTTATGTAGCCACGACCTTCAAGTATGTGTTCGATTTCCATGCGGAGGACGTGTTCTGGTGCACAGCAGACATTGGCTGGATCACCGGCCATTCCTACATCACTTACGGCCCACTGGCTAATGCTGCCACCAGTGTTTTGGTGAGAAGGGAGCTGGGACCCATGGCTACCTGGCATAGAACTGGGAGATGAACAAGTAATCTTGGGTAATGACCTCCCGAGGTCACCTTGTCTAGAACAGGGAGTGAAGGGGCTATGTTCCCAGACTGGGAAGGTCTCTTGACTTATCTGGTCAGGGTATAAAGATTCCAGGATTGGTCAAAAAGGGCAAAATATTGAGCCTGAGGGAATTGGGAAATGGTGGGGCTATTGGGAAGTACTGGGAATGACCAGCCTGGGGTCAGTTTGAGGGGATCCCCACATACCCTGATGTGAGCCGCCTCTGGAGCATTGTGGACAAGTACAAGGTGACCAAGTTCTACACAGCACCCACAGCCATTCGCCTGCTCATGAAGTTTGGAGATGAACCTGTTACCAAGTGAGACCCCTTACCAGTTGCTGCCCCATGGGTGTCCCTCAGAACTGGGTACTGGTCTTTGTGTGCATAGTCTCTTCCATCCCATTGCCTCAACTCCCTAACCTGGACTAGGGGAGGGGGGCAGGAAAAGAGTCCAGGCATGTCTTCCTGGCTCCCCATGGTACTCAGAACCTTCCTTTCTTCCTGCTGTCCTGCCTAAGGCATAGCCGGGCATCTTTGCAGGTGCTAGGCACAGTGGGTGAACCTATCAACCCTGAGGCCTGGCTGTGGTACCACCGGGTGGTAGGTGCTCAGCGCTGCCCCATTGTCGACACCTTCTGGCAGACAGAGACAGTAAGTAAGGGATTCAGAGGGATTGGGTTTAGGGACCATGTGGAAGGACGGACTCAAACGCTTGATCTCTGCTTTCCACAGGGTGGCCACATGCTGACCCCTCTCCCTGGTGCCACACCCCTGAAGCCTGGTTCTGCTGTGAGTGAGGCTCTTCTAACTGGTCCTAGGCTATCAGGGGTGGAATCCTGGGGCATTTGGCCTAGTTAGAGGGTAGGAGGCTGGACTGATATGTCTGTGAAAAAGTTGGGATTCCAGGGCTCCTTGAGGTAGGGAGCTGAGTTAGAGTTGCCTTATAACTTTGAGTCTGTCATTGTTTGCTTCTAGACCTTCCCATTTTTTGGTGTAGCTCCTGCAATCCTGAATGAGTCTGGGGAAGAGCTGGAGGGTGAAGCTGAAGGTTATCTGGTGAGGCTTTGGCCCTTGGAGGTTTTGAGGAGGGGATGGGGAGGGGTGGGTGGGGGTGGTCTACAAATGGGTACTACACTTTGCTTCACTTTACAAGTTAATCTCCATTGGCAGTGGCCTGGGGCTGAAGCTCCATGGTTGGGGGTCTTCTGCCGAGAGACCTGGTGGGAATCCTCTCTGGATACTTTGCCTGAGTCTCTGCCTTTTGGCCATGATGCTCTTAAGGGTCCTTTTTGAATCTGCTCAAAGAATCTTGAAGCAATTTTTTTTTAGTCTAGAAGAACCAGTTGCTGGATTGGTTGAATTAGATAATCAATGTGAAAGGTTTAGCACAGAACCTAACAGTGCTGGATAAATATCAGCTGTTGTGATTGTTGTTTTAGTACTGGTAGGGACCTCAGACGTTACCAGTCCCCACCTTCCACCCCCATTTTCACTTTCCCAAGACCAAGTAAGTAACAGAGCAAAACTTGAATCCAGGCCTTCTGACTTATAGCATAAAGTTCTGTCTATCCCATCAGTCTGCTGCCACAGATCACTATTAGTTGGGGCAATCACTATGTGCTCATATTTGCCTATTTTTTAATTCAATTTGCATCAAATCAGACATACTTTCCTGAGGGATTATCCAAAAGGAGACTCAAATTTACTAAATGCGTATCACTGGAAGAACACTTTGCTAGGCAATTTCTACTATTGAATTTAATCCACACAATAACTTTGGGAGGTAGAGATTATTTTCTGTGATTTAGATTAGAAGGCTGAACTTCAAAGAGGTAACGTCACTTACCAAGGTCACACAGCCTATGAAGTGGCAGAGTTGGGATTCTAAACTGGGATTGTCTATTTCCAAAGCTTATACTTTTTCAGCTTCTCAGTAATGGCATTCAGGACATTTCCCCTCAGATTTGGCACAGCTGTGATTGTCTTCCAGGAAGACACTGTAGCAGTTGTGTCTGCTGGGCCTTCCTCCCTACCCAGGTGTTCAAGCAGCCCTGGCCAGGGATCATGCGCACAGTCTATGGGAACCATGAACGCTTTGAGACAACCTACTTTAAGAAGTTCCCTGGGTACTTCGTGACAGGAGATGGTGAGCCTTGGCGACCCCATTCCCACCACAATGACACCAAGACATATCTCTTCCCCTTCTGTTTTCAGGAAGAGTTGATTAGGGGTGAAGAAGAACAGAGAGAGGGATGTGCCATATGTGTCTGTGTCTATGGTGTCCAGGCAGAGGTAGAGAAATCTGTAAAAGTTGGAATAAATATTTCAGGAAGGGACTCAAGATGGTGCTATCTGAGATTCAATGTATGAGAGGTTCTTCTTTCCATTGCTTCTGTTTTGAAAGTGATGGGACATTTGGCAGTGTGTATAATAAGTGATGTATGCTCCCATGTTGGAGCTTGGGTTTGTCCATCAGGCCGCCTACCAATACATCCATAATTTTTTATTGAGCGCCTCCTATGTCCAGGCACTGTTTTAAGCACAGGGAGTATTAAGGATTAAGGCATAGTCACTGCTCTTTTGCACTTACATTCTGTAAGTGGGGACACTCAATAAAGCCAGCAAACAAAAGAAGCTAATTTTCGGTAGTGATAAGTGCCATGAATTACAATGGGTACTATGATAATGATTATCTGCAGGGATGGCCACGGAACAGGAGGTGGTCAGAGAAGTCTTCTCTGGAATGGCATTTGGGCAGGGACCTGAGGGTGAGGAAGAACCAAGCATGGAAAAATCGAGAGTAAAAGTGTTTTGGGCAGAGGAATGCAGCTTTGCCTGATTTATGGAGAATAGATTTTAGTTGGGTGTATTAGTTATCTATTGCCATGTAAATTACCCCCAAATTGGCAGCTCAAAACAGCAAACATTGTATTATCTCACATAGTTTCTGAGGTTTAGGAAGCTGTGAGTGGTTTGGATGTTTGGCTCAGGGACTCTTGTGGATTGAAGTCAAGCTCTTGGTTGGTGCTGCAGCCATCTGAAGGTCTGACTGAGGCTGGAGGACCCACCTCCAGATTCACTCATTGGGCTGTTGGCAGGGGCCCTCAGTTCCTCATCCCATGGATTTCTCCATAGGGCTGCTCACAGCATGTCAGCTGGCTTCCCCCAGAGCAAATAACCCAAGAGAGTGTACAACCAAGACAGAAGCTGCAGTGTCTTTTATAACCTAATCTCAGAAGTGGCATCCCATCACTTCTGCCGTATCCTGCTGTTCATACAGACTAAGCTGAGTGCAATGAGAAAGGGGGCCACACAGGGTATGAATGCTAGATGGCAGAGATCATAGGAGCCATCTGAAATGGAAGCAGGAAGACTTGCTAGGAGGCAGTTTGGTACTGTGGATTGTGTATTCCTATGTGGGCTATTTACTATATTGTATATTTCTTGGTATGTGATCTTACCTGTGTTTCCCAGGCTGCCGGCGGGACCAGGATGGCTATTACTGGATCACTGGCAGGATTGATGACATGCTCAATGTTTCTGGTGAGGGCCAGGGACCTTTCCCATCTCACTAGCCATGCTTCCCTGGCAACTCCCAGTCAAAGCCTTTCAAGATGGTACTGTCCTTTGGATAGACCATGCCTGGAGCATGGCATTCAGTTCTGAGCCCTGGGTTTGGAGGAAGAGCAACATAACACTAGAATGTGCCTGGAGGAGGGGAGCTAGGATGGTGGAGTAACTGGAAACATGTCCTGTAAGAAGTGGGTGAAGGGCCTTCCCCATTTGACCAGACCTGACTAACCCCAGAAGACAGACAGAGAAGGGGGTGGGGCTGAGGCAAGGGATGGGATCACTTTCATGGTACTTCTTTTCCCTTGACAAGGACACCTGCTAAGCACAGCTGAGGTGGAATCAGCACTTGTGGAACACAAGGCTGTGGTGGAAGCAGCTGTGGTCAGCCACCCTCATCCTGTGAAGGGTGAATGCCTGTACTGCTTTGTCACTCTGTGTGATGGCTACACTTTCGACCCTACCCTCACTGAGGAGCTCAAAAAGCAGAGTAAGGAGCTTCCTGGGTGGGGGGCTGTAGGGTCTATCCTAGTAGCACAGTTTCTACAAGTTTGGGGAGAGGCTGGAGTGTGCTGCTCCCTAACCTATACACAGATCCAGGGGGCCCCAGGAGCTGATTGATTTCTTTCTACTTAGCCTTTCACTGGTCTCTCTACTAGGATAGTAATAATAGCTAACATTTATAGAATACTTTCTCCACCACCACTGAGCTAAGTGCTTAAATGGATCATCCCATTTAATCCCCACAATCCCCCATGAAACAGATCCTGTTGTTACCTTCATTCTAAAGATGAAGAAACTGAGGCTCAAATAAGTTAAATCACTTGCCCAAGGCAGCACTGCTAGTAAGGTGGGATTTAACTTCTAGCAGGCTGAGTCCAGCCACAAAGCTAGATTAAGATAAAATAAGAGTAAAGAGATAATGTATTAAAAAGAGAGAGACAGGCAGGCAGTGAAACTGAGAATGACTCTGTGGGCAGGGCCTTGAAGAGGAAAATAGCAGGGAACAAAGCCATCTCTCTCTCGGTTTCTGGGAGCCTGGGCAAGGTACTGAAAAAATGCTTGATGATTTGTTGGTTACAGTTAGAGAAAAGATTGGCCCCATTGCCACACCGGATTACATCCAGAACGCACCCTGTTTGCCTAAAACCCGTTCAGGTATGCTCAGAGACACCCTTCCCCAACCCCGACCTTCCAACTTTGGTGGGGTATGTGTGGATAGAAGCCTTTGGCAGGGCTGGGGCGGATCAGTGCTGCCACCAGCTAACCACAAGCCTTTGGTCCCCCAGGGAAAATCATGAGGCGTGTGCTTCGGAAGATCGCTCAGAATGACCATGACCTGGGGGATGTATCTACGGTGGCTGACCCATCCGTCATCAGCAACCTCTTCAGCCACCGCTGCCTGACCATCCAGTGAACACCTTACCCATCATCCAGGATTCCCCCTGCTTGGCTCTCCAAAGTTTTGCCCATCCTCCCTGCTCCCCATCCAGGAGTGCTGAAGGCCTGTGCTGACCTACACCATCTCCCTCGACCAGCTAGCTGTCTGGCTCCATGAACCAACTTTAGCCCTGGGTAGAGACAATTCTTGTGACTGCCAGACAGATGGGACAGGGCCCAGGTCAGCCTCAGACTTCAGTGTTCCAATTGCAAAGAGCTCTTGGAGGCCAGAATGGGGACCTGAAAGTCATATACCCAACCTATGAGTGCAGAGGGCAAGTGAGGGCCTGGACTGAAGCAGGGAAGCAGCTCTGTAATCCTCTGTCACCTCTCTCAGGAAGCACCAAGACTTATTGCGGGCATGCATTTGCCCTTACAAATGCCTGTTTTTGAGTCCTGGAACAACTGATTATTTTTTAAACACTTTGCTTCTTCTGTACTGGGTCTGAAATCCTTTTGTGCCAGATGTCAGTGCTGTTGCCCACTTGTTCCAGGGGCTGACGGCAGGCCCACTCTCCAGAGTTTTCAGATGACCTACTTTTTCAGGGTAGGTATGTTATATTCCTAGCATCAGAGGAACTGTCTTCCCTTGTCTTCTGTTCCCATCCTCCCCTCAACAGAGCCCTGCTCACAGAGACATGCAAATGAAACTCTTCTTACCTCAGTTATGCTCAAGCGCTGTGGTTGTAGGAATAAAGTCTGTGACCTTAAGAAGGTGGTGACTTGTTTTCTTGGGTATCTTATAGGCTGTATATGCCTTTAGGTAAGTCCCCAAGTTAAGCAGAAGGTTCAAAGTAACTGAAGCCATTTACAACTGTGGTGTCCCTTCATGGTTTCCCTCCTTCCTGGGCTTCTACCGGGGATCCCCTCCCTGGAGCATTAGGATTAGGACATTAAGGTCTATAGGGTTTATATTTAGGGAAATTCTGATTATTGCCCAGTCACATTCCCTATTCCAACTCACTTTAAGTAGGCTGACCTAGATTATAGCTCCTTCCTCCCCTCTATACAAAAATCAAGAAATCACAGAACCAGCCAGGTGGTTTTATTTAAGGGAGAGCTGGGGAAAAGGCCTTTCAGTCCTATCCCAAGTCAGGCACTGGGAACTGCTGAAAGGCCTGACAAGGGACTGACAGAAGGGTGACAGGTTTTATGGATCCTTAAGAGTAGCTTCCCTTCAGCTATAACCACACCTCAGGGATTTGGGGGCTTCTAGAGCTCATCTATGGGAAACAGTTTTTCTGGATCTCAGAGGGAGCTGGAAGAGGGTACTCAGGATTCACCCTTCCAGGATCCTCGAAGTCTCTGGAAGAGACCAGTCCTCTCAGTGTGGGGAAGCCAGCCTCTCAATGGGGCTAGGAGAGGTGTAACAAGGAGAGAAGACAGATGGAAGGTCTCTTGAGAGAAGTCTGGGCCGATCTGGCTGTACTCTCATGCAGGGTATGGGTTGTCCAGGACTGCCACTCCTGCTGCCACACCACCATCTGCATGCTCAGTGGCTTTGGTTCGGAGCAGATGCCCCACATGCTTGTTCATCATCAGTGTCTTTCCCTGCCTACAGAAATAGGGGTGGAAGACACACAACTCCATCATTTGGATTCAGGCTCCAAATCTAAGACCCTTTCCTGGTCCCAACTGAGCAGATCATGGGTGACTGACTAGCTCTAAGAAAATCCTAGGATTTTGAAGTTAGATATGTGTTTGAGTCCTAGCTTGGAAATTAATAGGTCTTTTGCCTTTGATTTCCTCAATTAAAAATAGGGATAATACTCCTTACTTAGCAAGATGGTCATGTGGTTTAAATAAGACAGGAAAATCACTTAAAATGATGCTAGGCTTACGTTTCATGCTCAATAGCTACGAATTTTCTTTTCTGCCTCTCTCTTAAGATGGCTATGGTGAGTATGGGGTGGGAGGAGGGGAGAGAAGGCAGGTGGAGATCATGCAAGTGGTTAGAGGGGAAGGTTAAACAGAGGCCAGGCTCTGGTGGGGAAGAAGGATGGGTCTTGTCCTGACTTGAAGTATTCTGCAGGAAGTGGCATGAAGGAGCAGGAGCTGTTCCTTACAAATTCCCAGGTCCTCTCCTGATTCTTTAATGCTCAAATCCAAACTCAGGGGACACTCTGCCTTTCAAAGCCACTTAGAATCCTCTAGCTGGCCCATCCCACCTCTTCCCAGAATCCCCAGAGGTCTGGTAGCTGAACCCAAACTTCTTCCCTGGGGTTCTCTTCTAGTCCTAGTTTGGCAGACCATATTTTATCATCCCTCTTGATAGTATTTGGAATTTCCTTTATAGATGCAAAGCACACCTCACCTGGGCTTCATTTGATAGCTCAGTGAGGTGGACTGGTCTCGGATGCCTGACCTCATCTTACACATAAGGAAACAGGTAACACAGCTAAGGACTGGCAGAGTTGAGACCAAAGCTCAGAATTCTTAACTGTCCATGCAGGACTCCTTCCAGGCTCACTTGGCTGGCATTATGGCAGTAAGGTAGTAGAAAAATCCATCTCCTGACTGGCTCACCTAACATAGACCCCAAAGATGCCCAGTTCTGAGATGCACTGGACCACTCGGGCAGGGCTGCCAGGTCTTAGCAAGCAATTCTCAAAAGGCTGAGGTTCAATCTTCTCCATGAGGATGTAGGAGGCTCTCTCCTCGCTGTCCTTCAGTCGCTCCAAGACCTGTACCATCTCCTCTCCATACAGGTTGTTACCTGAAATTCCAATAACCAGTCACCCTGGAACCTCTGCCCACCTCTTCCACCCCGGGCCCTTACTTCTGGGGCCATGTGGGCAAGTCTGAGTGAGCTACTTGTCAGCAGCTTCAGTTCCGGATACCAGCTCAGAGAAGACAGTGTGGGTCTGCCTTTTAAGAAGGGAATGTGAACACTGACAGAAGAGCCTTTACTCACAAACTGAGCAAACCTTCCACCACACTGTCTGCACTAGTTCTCCTCTGCTTGTCTACGGCTGCTCCTTCTCAGCATCCATTACTGACCCCTTCTCTTACATGCTGGATTTCTCCAGGAACCAGTCTACCTCTCTTGTTCTCTCCTCCATGTATACATTGTTTTTTTTGTTTTTTTTTTCCAGAGACCTCTTCCATTCCCAAGGCTCCATTTTATACCTTATAAGTTGTTAACTCTAAATTTTTAACTCCAACTCCCCACTCTAGATATTGCACAGCCCCCCACCCCTCAAACAAACTAACATATTCAAACTGAGTTCATTACTTCCACCTAAAACACAGCGTCTCTCCTAGACTTTCCTATTCCTAATCAGGCAAAAGACATCTCTCAGTCGTATTTAACACTTCCATCTCCAGTTTGTTTACCACACTGCCATAACCCTAGCTCAGGCCTCTTCATTACAGGTACCTCATACTAAACTTGTTCAAACCTTCCAGTGCTGGTTAATAAGATCCCCTGTGTGCCCCGTAGCATGGTCCATGGTCTCCTAGCACACTGTCCAAGGTGAGGACATGTATCAATTCCTCACATATCCCCCGGAGCCTAAGACTGCCCATAGCAAGTGCCCATCAAAATTGGGGTCAGCCTGCCAGGTCCCTTTCACTGTACTACCCTGCAAAGGGGGAACCACCTACCTCCACCCTCTCTCTGAGGCTTTAGCACAAACCGGCTAGGGGCAGCAAGGGCCTCAGTGATGGCCTGGTCCCCTTCTTCACCCTGGCAGGAGGCAAAAAAGCAGTCAACAGCACTCTTAAGACCAAAGAGTTCAGAGCTAGCATCCTGCCTGTCAAGCAATATCAGAGGAAAAGCAGGAGTTGGAAGAGCCATAAGCACCTTCAGATTGGACATTACTACCTGAAATAGGACCCCCAATACATCCCCAAAAGCAACAAGTGTATTGAGACAAGCCTTTCTCCGGCAACAACTCAGAGATCTGCAATAGTAGGTCTAGAAACCGGGAGCAGAAATTCCCCAGGAACTGTATACCTCAGTTCCTTTCCCATCTCTTCCTTTGCTGACAGAACTTAAAATGGATTCCAGCCCCCATCCTCCCTCATGAGGCAGCCCCCTCGAGGCCCCCAGGGGTTCTCACAGTGTCACGGACCCAAGTCCAGCCCAATGCCAGCTTCAGCCTCCCCAATAATTGGGCCTCCAGGGTCCCTGCCACCTCAGCAGCCTGTGATAAGAGAAAGCGGGCTGCCCACGTACCATGTCCAGTGAGTAGAGGCCAGCAAAGGTGGCACGGAGGCGGGCCACAGCCTCAGGCTGGCCAGGAAGCAACACCTCCAGCATGCCCACCCTGCTCAGCTCCTGCTGCACCTTTTTAGTCCCAGCCAGCTGGGTGGCAATGTCTGGGCACTTGACAGCACAGG
This sequence comes from Tamandua tetradactyla, assembly GCF_023851605.1. Lineage (NCBI taxonomy): Eukaryota > Metazoa > Chordata > Mammalia > Pilosa > Myrmecophagidae > Tamandua > Tamandua tetradactyla. Next base: position 17,728,036 of record NC_135327.1, on the reverse strand, counting down.
ACCTCTCCAGCAGCAAACGTGCTTCCCAGTTCTGCAGACAGAAGATAGAATGAACTCTATTGTACTTCATCTGACCTTTACCAAGCAGCCATCAAGGGCCAGTTGCCATGCTTTACAATTTCACATTCATTATTTCCCAGGATTATTACAACAGCCTTGTGAGGCAGATAGGGTCTTTCCAATCTGCAGGACTCTTGTCCTCAGGGAGCTCACAGTCTAGTACAATAACATGACTACACTTAAAAACCAAAAATGACAAGAGGTCTAAGGGTGTAGGCAAATGGCTGAAGGGGTTTCAAGGCGATGGGCCGCTTGTTTATGAGCTCAGCTTCCCCTGCACTTCAATGAAATCCAAACTCCTTACTATGGTCTACAAGTCCCTGAGCATCTAACCCCTACCCACTTTCTCAACCTCTTTCATGCCACCCCCTTACCCTGATTCCCATGTGCTAGCCACAGGGGCTATTGTCATTCCTCAAACACAAACCTCATTCCCTTCTCAGGACCTGTGCATATGCGGCTTTACCCTCTGTCTGGAATTCTCTTCCTTCTGGCTTTTCCTATAGATGGTTTTTCTCATTCTTAAGTCTTCACTCAAAGTCACCTTCTCAAAGAAGTCTTCTTTGACTGTCTTTTTAATGTAGATTTCCCCATAATTCTCTGTATCATTTCACCCTATTGTTTCAAAGCAGTTACTCCACCTAGAAAAGGCCTTTTCTATTTTTACTTTCTGATGTCTGGCAACCTGATCAGACAGTTCCATAAGGACTGGACCCTTGCTGTCTGCCTCGTTTCCTATTGTATCTCCAGTGCCCAAGACATCCAACATTGTTGGATGAGGTGAAATTTGACAGGTGGGGCCCAAAGGGGAAGGGATAATCAGCCTAGCAGAATACTATGTGCAAGAGTCCACTGGTGAGTAATCATAGGATAAGTGGTCCAGTGTGCCAGGATTTTAGGGTGTGAGAGGCAGGGGGAATAGTGGAGAATCATGCATCCCAACTTGGTCTTATTCTCAGGCATTAAGGGAGAGTCTGTCCTTGGTTCCAGACCACAGCAAACTGCCCACAGCAGGACCAAGACTGTGTCAGTGGAGCAGCTCCCCTCCTCCACGCTGTCTTTCCTTTGATACAATGATCGACGTGCAGCACTTGTGCCTGATCTTGTCCAACAACCCCAGTCTCCTAACTACTGGGCTGGTGTTCCAGGATGAGTCACAAGTGACCAGAATATCAGAGGACCTCATTATTTTAAAAGCAGGAAAAGAAAACCCCAGAAGTGAGCAATGGCTTGCCCAAGATCATCCAGCAAGTCACTAAGACTTGCAGATTTGATCTCCTTGTTTTAAATGGGATCTGAGCTTCTCAGTTCCCCCAAAATATCTACCTCCTTATGTACTAACTGCCCTTCTTGTTAGTTCAACCTCTTCTCTCTTTTTAAGCTTTCTTTGGTCTCTCTCTCAATTCCTCTGTTTGGAACCTAGATTTATTTTCCCAATGGACAGTTTCTGTCTCCTCTAGTCAGCAAGTTCCTAGCACTGTTAAAAACCTCTCTATACAAAAGGACCTTCTGTAGAGCTGTCCCCTATAGAGCTGGGCCTTAGGGAGAATCCTAAATTCAAAGAATTATAGACCTGGAAGATGCTCCCTCAATTTTTCTAGTATATCTCCCTCAGTTCACAAATGGAGAAGCTGAAACAGAAAAGGTTGGGAACCTGCCCATGGCCACATAGAGGCAGATCTAAAGGCTTACAACCCCCAGCCCACTGTTCATGGTATTTCCTAAAGTATTTCCCCCTTTGCCTTCTCCCATCTCAAAGCTGGGCTTCTTAGCTTTCCCACACTGTGGGCATTAAGGGCAGGGGGAGAAGAATGATATGCTGGAAATGCCATCAAACCAAGAGTCAGAAAGCCTGGGAACTCCCTGGGACCTTAGACAAGCCCCGGTATCTATCTCTCCAAACCTTCATTTCTCTATCTGTATAATGGAGATGATTATATGTCTCATAGGATGGTTGAAAGGATTAAGTGAAGTAATGGACATGGAAAGCAATTTCAAAACTACATAGTAGGATATCAAGATAAAGTGGTATCATCACTCCTATCATTAACATAAATCAGATGGTGGATAAAAATTTTCTGACTCAGATAAAGGAGAAACAGGAGTTGGCTTGCATCAGCTAGTGAGAGCTGACTGTACGTATTTCTTCCCAACTCTGTGTTCAAAGATGTTTAATTAGGTAGCTTGAACTCCGCCATGGTGGGAGTATTTATACCATGAAAATCAGCAACATCAGGGGCTTTTTATCCCCCAGAGAGACGTTGCTAAAACTTTACCACTGAAAACAGTGACTAAAGCATCATGAATTCCTGAGTGTTCAGATTCTGGAAGACAATATGCTTATGGAGAGTGAGAGGCTCCAGCAACAAGTTCCCTGAAGAACTGAAGCTCAGGCCTAGGGCAAAAGCCAGGCTGCTGTGATGTGTGAGTCAAATCTCTGTGGAGCTCTGATGGATCCCAGGAGGACAGAATGGTCTAATAGAAAATACCAACCTGTCGACTGTACTGACTTGGCATGTAGCCGTCTCGGAAGTAAACCACAGCAACTTCCTGACCGTCCCTAGAACACAGGAGGAAGAAAGATGCAGTGTTAAATTACGACTGACGTGTTTGGTGGTTCAATCTATTTTAGGATGTATCAAAATGAGTTTGGTGTCTTTGAAAGTCATCCATAGGAGAATCTAGGCAGTTCATTGGAACTGGTGAGAGGAGGTACCCACACCACCAGTGCTTATATTAAAAAATGTGGAGTGTGCAGAAAGGAAAGTCTAAGCTGTTGAAGAAGGAAAGGGCGGTTTTAGAATTTTCTAGGTCTAGAGTCATTCTAGGAAGGCCAGAAGGAAAACAAGAAGGTAGGTAACCAGAACCAAATTAGATACATTAAAAAAAAAAAAGTTGGCTTGAAATTACTGAGCAGCAGGATAATATTTCCATGTGTAGCAAAAAGCACTTGCATTTTCACTGCTTAAAGTAGCTGAAACCAGGCTCAGATTTTAAAAATGGTAGTTGAGGGGGAGGGGGAGGGGGAGATACACAATTATGAGTCTGGCTTTTTGAACTTGCCCTTTTTCTTCAACCTATTTGATGTTATCTGGTCTACACTGGAAAATAAATGAACTACTTTGCTTTGCTATGATAAAAGACTATTTTGAAAATATTGAGTGGTTTGTGAAATCACACTGAGGCTCTTAATTTTAACACTCATGAAATTTCAAATCTAAATATGTATGTTGCAATGCTACCCCAATATGGAGCATCAAACCTCCCTGGTGGTGGGCCCCCTGGAGGGAAGGTTAGGGCCTTGCCTGGAACACAAATCAAGGCCCCTTGAGGTCCTGCCCAAGTTCAGAGAGTGGCATCTACATCAATCACAGAATGAGCTGGCTGCTCCTCTTCCTCCTCGATTGGCCAGCCCAACTGCCCAGGTTTGACCTGACCGGTCACCAAGAGGGGCAACAACACTTTTGGTAGCCCAGGGACATATGAAACTAAAGTTATCTTTTAGAAGACCTGTATCCCCCAAATCAACAGTTGTGATACAAGCCTTTAGAAACTGAGCATGGCTGGCATTCTGTAAAGTTTCCTGGGTTATTTCAGAGTTAGCACCGGAAATTCAGAGAAGCAAGCAGGCACCACATCTCTTTTAGGAGAGAGGATGGCAGGCTGAGTTTCACAGATGGGACCTTTATTGGGTCCTTGGGAATGCTCCCTGAACACTTACATAAACAGCCTTTGGTCTTGGTCCAGAGAACCCTTTTCAGAGACATCTTCAAAACTTCGCCGGATTACATGGATGTTTCTGAGAAATATGGGCAAGGATCAGTGTGAGAGTTCTGTTCTGAACGGCCCTCCCCAACCCTGGGGGAGGCCACATCTGAGGTCCCCGCTTCCTTACTTACCTGTCCAGGAGCTCATTCTCTATAGCACGCTGGTCAAACACATTCCTTTCCTTTTCTTGAGCAATCAGCAGCACCAAAGCACTGGAGAAAGAGCACAGACAGGGAAAAGCTGCTACAGAGTTTATCCTCCTTCTGGTTCCCTCTCTTTAAGAAAGAGAATAAGAACACAGCTTCCTAGAAAAAGCAGATGTTCCCTTGACTCAGGATTGCCTCAGGTATTGACACCTGAGGATACAACACATTATTTCCTCAAAATAGAAAACTTTAAAAAATGGAGCTGTCTTTTCTTGTCTCTTCTCTAGTGGGTACACGAAATAATGTTATGATGTTCATTTTCTGTGTAAATTAAAATTTAGATTTAAAACCATCTCAAAAACCCAAGAGGACTTTTTTTTTTAATTTTGCATAATGATTCTAAAATCTGTCTGGAAGAATAAATAGGAGGGTGGTAGTATTGAAGAATATTTTGTGAAAAACACAATGCTGGGATTAGGGGCTAGTGACTACTTCTAGATTATAAAGCATATAATAAAGCGGTGTGGTTCTTGCATGAAATATTAAAATAGCTCAATGGAACCCTACCAAAAGCCTACAGAGCCAACCATAAATAAGGCACTATTTCCTAGGGCCTCCCAACAGTTCTGTGACATACCTGGGGGCAGATTTGGGATCACTGGGGCTTACCTGACCTCTTCTCTGCTTATCCACATGTTTCTTAAAGAAGCAGGGACTTGAAGGCTCAGGGAAAAGCTTATGCCAGAGAACTACCCAATTTTTCAGCTATAAGCCAACCTATTTTCAAAGTCAAGTCTAGTCCCCTACCTTAGGGACAATGCTCAGCATCACCAAACACTATTTTTACTGCTCTGTACCTGGGGCTTTCTGCTCAGATCCTTGGGTACCCAGGCTTTGGTTTAGGATTCAAGGTATGGCTTCTTGACCTCCTGCACTTGACCCCTCTCGTCTGTTTGCCTCTGCTTCTCCTTACTTCAGCTGAACCTCTTAGACTGAATTTGGTCTCACTGACTCCTTTCCACTTACCCCCAACGCTGGTCCTAGTATGCATGCCCCCCTGGTGTGCCTGCTTCCCATGAGGGTAAGCATGACATTCACCTGAGGCTCTGCTCGAAGCTGGGTTCTGAGAAATAAGCTAGAATTTCACAAGCCACATATACGAAGGCCAATGGTCTTGCCCTTCACTTTGCAGCCTGATGTGCTTGGTTCATGGGTGGGGGTGTGTGTGAGTTTATGTGGGAGGGTGGCACCTGGCCCAGGCTGGCCCGCCGCCAGGAAGAGGCGAAGGAGTGCGGTTAGAGGATGTGGGTTAAAGTGGAACTGCATGCCCCAGCTAATTAAGTCAGCCTGCCATCTGCCAAAGCTCAGGGCCAGACCCGGAAAACATGCTACGTTTTCCACCCTCCTGCTTTCACTTCTGAGCAGTTTGCTGGGAATGGGACTAGGAAAACTGCCAGCTAAGGTGAAGCGACAGTGGCATGGACTGCGAGGGAGGACACTTGAGTCCTAGTCCTGGCACTGCCAGGGATTTGTGGTATGTTCTTGGACAAGTCAGTTTCCTTTCTTGGGCCCTGATTTACCCATTTATAAAATCAGGGGGTTAAACAGATCAGTAGTTCACCAACTTTTATCACCAAGAATCCCCTTTTCTTATTCTTGCTTGTTTCAACCACAGACCTGTGTTATAGAAGAATTTGTCTAAATTGAAATCATAATTAATTTTCCAATCTTCCTTTTAAAAACATTCTTTAAAAACATGACGTAATTGATGAAAATTCATCTGCTTTACAGATGCTTGACCTTAGGTTTTTTAAATTTATTTATCAAACATACTAACATACAACAAACATTCTTACCATATGATTATTCCATCCTACATATACAATCAGTAATTCACAATATCATCACATAATTGTATATTTATCATCATGATCATTTCTTAGAACATTTGCATCAATTCAGAAAAAGAAAACAGAAAAAAATTCATACATATCATACCCCTTACCTCTCCCTTTCATTGATCACTAGCATTTCAATCTACTAAATTTATTTTAACATTTGTTCCCCCTATTATTTATTTATTTTTAATTCATATGTTTTACTTGTCTGTCAATAAGGTAGATAAAAGGAGCATCAGACACAAGGTTTTCACAATCACACAGTCACATTGTGAAAGCTATATCATTATACAATCATCTTCAAGAAACATGGCTACTGGAACACAGCTCTACATTTTCAGGCAGTTCCCCCCAGCCTCTCCATTACACCTCAACTAAAAAGATGATATCTATCCAATGCATAAGAATAACCTCCAGGATAACCTCTCAACTTTGTGTGGAATCTCTCAGCCACTGACACTTTATTTTGTCTTATTTCACTCTTCCCCCTTTTGGTCGAGAAGGTTTTCTCAATCCCTTGATGCTGAATCCCAGCTCATTCTAGGATTTCTGTCCCATGTTGCCAGGAAGGTTTACACGTCTGGGAGTCATGTCCCACGTAGAGAGGGGAGAGCAGTGAGTCTGCTTGTCACGTTGGCTGAGAGAGAGAGCTGGCCTTAGCTTTCCTACTGACTATGGGACCATGTTTCTTGGAGGCAGAGTGTAAGAGAGAGATCATAAACCTCAGAACAGAGAGAAATGAATTCTGTACTTATTAGCTATGTGCCTTTGGGGAATTTAACCTCAGTTAGCTCTTTGTAAATTAAAACTACTAAACAGTACCACTTGTTAAATGGTATTTGTTATTATTATCTTTATTTTTATGATGATGATTGAAAGTACCATACAATGATCTGCATCGAGTTTTTTAAAGTCTATTTAATATTCATGATCTCATTAAATTTTCCCTACCACCCTTTTAGGTATTATCATCTTCATTTTACAAATAAGGAAACTGAAGCTCAGCAAAAAAACTGACTTGCCAAATTCATGTGCTATGTCAGCAGAAGAGCCTCTCTGCCTGTCAAAATGGGGGGAACAAGTCCTACTTGGGCACCCCATGGCTCCTATCCATCACTGCTGACCTCTGGGCACATGAATCCTTTCTCTCCATTTTATTCATAGCTTGGCTGAACATTTGTCTGGCAGCAGTTCCCCAGCTGATCCATCTCCCAGCTTCACTCTCTTAAAATATAACTTAGCCAAAAGCTCTACATGATAGAGTATTTGTCTGATGACTTATAAATGGTCAGAGTCTGAAGTTTCTTGGATCTAAGTGAGGCCTAGAGAGGCCAGCAAGGCTCTTTGAAGGCAATAAAGTAAAGAGATTAAGAAAACAGGTTATGGGGGTGCAAGGATATTTCAGTGGTAGAATTCTCGCCTGCCATGCAGGAGACTCGGGTTTGATTCCTGGTTTATGCACTTCCCCAAAAACAAACAAACAAACAAAAATTCAACAAATGGTGCTGTAATTAACGGGATACTCCCATGGAAAAATAATGAAATGTTACCCTGCCATACAGCATACAAAAAAAAAAAAAAATACAGGTTATTGGATGATTATAGGAAGATGGTGATGTAGGAAGCTCAAGGAATTGATCCCTCCACTAGAACAACTATGGAACTGGCAGGAACTGTTTGCATCAACTATTGGAAACCTGAAGGCTAGTTGAACACTTGCAGCATCCAGGAAAATGATGGATGAAGAAGCTGGTAAGCTTCAGTGAATTTCACCTTCCATATCCCACCCCCTCAGCTGAGTGGCAGGCAGCTGTGGGGACTGCAGCCTGAGTTCCTGGTGTGGTTTGTTGGTGTTAGGGTGGGCAATAAGGACCTTGTCCTTCAAAAACTGGACTTCTGTTTTTTGATTGCCATTGCTGCTCCTAATTGCTGTGGGGCTGGCAGAGACAGTAGCCATTGTTTTGACCTCCACAGGTTGAAGTGAATTCCCGGACAAGGAGGAGATTTAAAGAAATTGTATCTCCCTTTTTTCTCACTTGGGAAACCATACATTCAAGGAAATTCGTATCAGGCTACTGGCTGACCACAGAGATAATAGAAAAGAAACTTCAGCAACCACACAAAACAAGGAAAATATATTTTGCAAAAATGGTTTGGAAAAGTCATAAATGGACAGGCCCAGCCCACAACTAGCAAAATCAGCAATCTCTGAGGAGTGGAAGAATTAGACTTCAAGAATTACTACAGCATAGTACTCAGAATGTCCAGTTCACCAAAAAGAAAAAAAAGAAAAACATACAAAGAAACGGGAAAGTACAACCTATTCACAGATAAAAAAAGATATTGACAGAAACCTTCCCTGAGGATGTTCATACTTTGGAAGTATTCATCAAAGATGTTAAATCAACTGTCTTAAATATGTTCAATGAGCTAGAGGAAACCATGGAAAAGACTAAAGGAAATCAGGACAATGATGTCTGAACAAAATGAAAATATCAATAAACAGATAGAAATTATAAAAAAGAAACCAAATAGAAATCCTAGCTCTGAAAAAGAATTGAAATGAAAAACTTACTAAAGGGGTCAACAGCAGATTTGAGGAGGCTGAAGAAAGGATCAGCAAACTTGAAGATAAGACTATTGGAATTATCCAGGCTGGAGAAAGAAAAAAGAACAAAGAAAAATAAACAAAGTCTGAGGACACTTAGGATACCATCAAGTATATCAATATACATATCACTGGAGTCACAGAAGGACTATAGATAGGGAAAGGGGCAGGAAAATTATTTGAAGAAATAATAGCTAAAAATTTCCAAAATCTAATGAAAGACATGATTATACATATCCAGGAGGTTCAATGAACTCCAAGCAGGATTTTCAAATTCATCTGGAATTGCAAGAGGCCATGAAGAACCAAAACTATCTTGAAAAAGAACAAAGTTGGAGAACTGACATGGCCCAATTACAAAACTTAGTACAAAGTTACAGTAAACAAAACAGTGTAATAGACTATAAGGTGAATGGACTATAAGACCAATGGAATAGAAATGAGAGTACAGAAATAAACCCATACATCTGTGGCTAGTTGGTTTTCAACAAGGAAGCCAAGACCATTCAGTGGTGAAAGAAAAGTCTCTTCAACAAATGGCACTCGGATACATGGAAAAGAATAAAGTTAGACTCCTACCTCTCACCATATCCAAAAGTTAACTCAAAATGAACCAATGACCTAAATATAAGAGCTAAAACCATAAAACTCTTAGAAGAAAACATATGAGTAAATCATTAAGCCCTTGTATTTGTCAATGGATTCTTAGATATGGTACCAAAAGCATGAACAACAAAAGAAAAAATAATGAATTAGACTTCATCAAAATTAAAAACTTTTGTGCAACAAAGGACATCACCAAGAAACTGAAAAGACAACCCGCAGAATGGGAAAAAATATTTTTAAATCACATATCTGATAAGGGTTTAATATCCAGAAAAATAAAGAACTCCTACAACTCAAAAGCAAAAAGACAAAAAAAATCCAATTTAAAAATGGGCAAAGGACTTGAATAGATATTTCCCCCAAAGAAGATAGACAAATGGCCAATAAACATATGAAAAGATGCTCAATATCATTAGTCATTAGGGAAATGCAAATCAAAGCCACAATGAGATACCACTTCATACCCACTAGAATGGCTATTATCAAAAACAAAAACAGAAAACAGTATTAAAATAGTGTTGTTAAGTGTGGATAAATTGGAAGGAACCTTAGTGCATTGTTGATGGAAATGTAAAATGGTATAGCCACTGTGAAAAAGTGTGGCACTTCCTCAATAAGTTAAATATATAATTACTATATGACCCAGCAATTTCACTCCTAGATATATATGCAAAAGAAATGAGAGCAGGGACTCAAACAGTTTATAGCAGCATTATTCACAGTAGCCAAAAGATGGAAACAATCCAAACGCCCATCAACAGATGACAAAGCATGGGATACACATACAATGCAATATTATAAAGTTATAAAAATGAATGAAGTTCTGAATCATGCTACAGCATGGATGAATCTTGAAAACATAATTTAAGTGAGATAAGCCAGACACAAAAGGACAAATATTGTATGATTTGATTTATAGGAGGTATCTAGACTAAGTAAATTCTTAGAGATAGAAAATAGATTAGAGGAATCAAATTGAGTATTCAGAAATAGATCCTCTCATCTATGGACAATTGATCTTTGATAAGGCAGTCAAGCCAATCCAGTTGGGGCAGAGCAGCCTCTTCAATAAATGGTCCTAGGAGTGCCGGATATCCATATGCAAAAGAAGGAAAGAGGACCTATATCTCACACCCTATTAAAAAATTAACTCAAAATGGATCAAAGACCTAAACATTACAGCTAAGACCATAAAACTTTTAGAAGAAAATGTTGGGAAATATCTTATAAATCTTGTGATAGGAGGTGGTTTCCTAGACCTTACACCCAAAGCACAATGAAAAAAGAAACAAATAAACGGAATCTCCTCAAAATCAAACACTTTTGTGCATCAAAGAACTTTGGAAACTAAAAAGGCCTATGCAATGGGAGACTATATTTGGAAACCACATATCAGATAAGGTCTAATATCTAGAATATGTAAAGAGATTCTACAACTCAGCAACAAAAAAGACAAACAAGCCAATTAAAAAACAGGGGAAAGACATGAATAGACACTTTTCAGAAGAGGAAACACAAATGGCTAAAAGGCATATGAAAAGAACCTCAACTTCACTGGCTATTAAGGAAATGCAAATGTAAATCAAAATCACAAAAAGATATCATCTCACACCCACTCGAATAGCCATTATCAAAGAAACAGAAATCGACAAGTGCTGGAGAGGATGTGGAGAAAGAGGCACACTTAACCACTGTTGGTAGGAATGTAGAATGGTACAACTGCTCTGGACAGCAGTTTGGCGGTTTCTCAGGAAACTAAGTATAGAATTGCCATATGATCCAGCAATGCTATTACTAGGTACATAGAGGAACTGAAGGCAAGGACACAAAAGGACATTTGCACACCGATGTTGACACAGCATTATTCATGATTGCCACGAGTTGAAAACAGCCCAAATGTCCATCAATGGACAAATGGCTAAACAAGCTGCGTATACACATATGATGGAATATTACTCAGTTGTAAGACAGAATTAAGTCATGAAGCATGTAACAACATGGGTGAACCTTGAGGATATTATGCTGAATGAAATTAGCCAGAAACAAAAGGACAAATAGTGTATGGTCTCACTGATATGAACTAACATTAATGAATGAACTTTGAGAGTTAAAGAACACAGGTTATCAGAACACAGAGACTGGGCATCTACAGAATGTTCAACAGGATTGACTGTAAAGATCCAGAAATGGATAGCACAGTACTATCTAATGGTAGCATGATAATATAAGTACACGGAATGAGGTTGAATGTGAGTATGGCTGAGGGAGAAGGGCTGGGGGCATGTATGACATATGAAGGAAAGACAGTGAATAAAGACAGCTAGTATAACTTAGCGATGCCTAGCATGGACAATGATGGGGATTAAATGTACAAATACAGGAATGTTTCTACATGAGGGAGAACAAATGAATGTCAGTATTACAAGTGTTGAAAATGGGATGGTATATTGGAAAAAATACAATCAATGCAAACTAGGGTCTAGAGTCAACAGTAACATTGTAACAACCTTCCATTGAATGTAACAAAGGCAATAAGCCAAAACTAAATGTCAATTAACAGGAGCTATGGGGAAGGAGTATGGGATTCTTTGTGGAAGAAAAGGAAATGTCCTCATATAGATTGTGGTGGCGAAGGCATGACTGTGATTATTCCAGGAATTACTGATTTTTTACTTAAGTTGGATTGTATGACATACAAATAAAACTGTTCAAAAATGAACAGAGAGACACAAGTGCTGGAGAAATATGGGAGAAAGAGATGCCCTAATTCACTGTTAGTAGGGAAGCTGAGAGGAGCAGCCTCTCTGGAGGACAGTGTGGTGTTTCCACAGGAGGCTAGGGGTGGGGTTGCCCTATAATCCTGCAACCCTGTTGCTCAATATATCTGGAGGAAGTGAGAGTGGGGACACAAATGGACATTTGCACACTGGTGTTTATGGCGGCAGTGTTCGTAATTTGTAACAGATGGAGGTGGCCTAAGGGTACAACGATTGAGGGAAGGAAGTGGGAACTGGGATGTACACATACAACAGATTACTGAGAAGCTACAAGAAAGAATGAAGTTGTGAGGCATGAAACTAGGTAAATGACCTTTAAGGACTGTATGTTGGATGAAGTGGCAGAAACAAAAAGACAAATATTATCATACTTCACTCATATGGACCAACTGTAATGTACAAACTCAGAGTCTTGAAGTCAAGAGCATGGGTTATCAGATTTGGGCCTATTGTAAAAGTTGTTAGATTTTAAGCTCTTATAGAAGTCACATTTATTCCAGATTTGGAACTGTTATTTCTAAATTCTAAGACACTGAGCTCTGTGTGTATAATCTTGTTATTCCCTGGAACTTTGGGTATTATGTGACTTCTGAGATTCAGAGTTAGAGCTTGAAGCTATGAAATCAGCATTACCCCATCTGGCAACTGTTAAAAAAGTTGAAAAAGTGATCAGACCTAGAGATATGAATGAAGCTGATCTGGATAGGACTAAGGTAAATCAGAATACGGGGGAAAGGATGATATGGTCAATATTTTAAAACTTCAACATCTATGTGAAACCAAAGGGAGAGATGTTTATTTGGTATAAAATTTATATTTTTGGTAGTACACTAAAACTAATTTAACGTGTATGATTAGTTTGTTTGAATACCATAATTACACAAAATCTTGAATAGGGTGTAAGATCTTGGTTTGTACAGGTCAGTGTGATGCCCTGATACATTCCAGAGAAACTTGAGCAGAGAATAAAAAATTATTTGCAAAGTCCCTTGAGGGACTGTGGAGAAAGGATGAAATATTAATATTCCCCACCTGGGGAATTCCTGATATTTTTACAAGCATTGGGAACAACCAATTTAATAGGGTGAGCCTTCAATCTTGGGGCTCACCCCTATGAAACTTACTCCTACAAAGGAGATGCTAAGCCTACTATAATTATGCCTAAGAGTCACCCCCTGGAGAACCTCTTTTGTTGCTCAGATGTGGCCTTTCTCTCTAAGTGAATTCAGCAGGTGAATTCACTGCCTTCCACACTACATGGGACATGACTTCCAGGGGTGTAGATCTCCCTAGTAACATGGGACAGAACTCCCAGGGACGAGCTGGGACCTGGCATTATGAGATTGCGAAAGCCTTCTACTAGACCAAAAGGGTGAAGAAAGAAATGAGACAAAATGAAGTTTCAGCGGCTGAGAAATTTCAAATAGAGTCAAGAGGTTATCCTGGAGATTATTCTTAGGTATTATATAGATCCCTTCTTAGTTTATGGCATATTGGAGTGGCTAGAGGGCAGTACCTGAAACTGTTGAACTGTATCCCAGTAGCCTTGATTATTGAAGATGACTATATAACTACACAGCTTGAATATGATTGTATAACTATAAGGCTTTTACAATGTGACCATGTGATTGTGAAAACCTTGAGGATGGTGCTCCCTTTCTCCAGGGTATGAGCAGGTGAGTAAAAAAGGACAAAAATAAATAAATAATATGGGGGGGATAAGAAGAAAAAAAAGAAAGCAGTTTAGAGGGCTGGGGGAAAGGAGCAATGAGGAGTTAGTTATTGCTTAATGGGTAGAGGTAGAGTTTTCTGTTTGGGATGATGAAAATGTTCTGGAAATAGATAGCAGTGATGATTACACAAATTGTAAATGCACTTAATGTCACTGAATTGAACACCTGAAAATGGTTAATATAAATTTTATGTTTGGTGAATTTTACCACATATAAACACAAAAGGCAGGTTATGGGGGGAGCTGGACTCTGAGTTCTGCCACCAACTTACATCTTCTTTTTTTTTTACATTTTGTCCAGAGTGGTAATTATTATTTCTGGATTTTTAGAGGATGTTTTATATATATATATATATACACATAACTCAGTATTCAGAGATAAAAATGAAGGTGATCAGGTCAGGATTCAGAACACAGGGGTAAAGGAGATATTGTGTATTATTTTAGAACCTCACCTACTCTTTTTTTTTTTTTAACCAACTTACTTCTTGACCTTTAACAAATCATTTCACTTTCTGAATCTCAATTTCCTCATCTGTAAAACGGGGGAGATGAATGGTTCTTATCTCAGAGTCTTTGTTATAAGGATTCAACAAAACCCTGCAGTTCCAATAAATGATCATTAATTGTCAACTCTTAATGTTCTATTAACATCATAGTTACTGTCAGTATAGTGGTCCCTTGCTTATCCAGAAGTCACTTACCTAACAACTTCACACATCTGGAAGATGGCTGAGAAATAGGAAGGAAGCACGAATGCTTCTAGGTAGTCAAAACACCCATCATAAACTTCCCCAAATCAAAGCTCATCCATTTAGTTGTCAGAGCTCTCATGCTCTTCAGACACAATCAAAACAATCCTGATAATCTACTTTCCAAACTACAGCACATCAGGAAGGAGGTATGAAGATGGGGGTGGAAGATTCCAAATTCAAGCACACTGACAGCAGTAAAAAGAAAGAGTTGACAGCAGGGAAGCGGACAGAAAAGACAAGAGAACTAAGGACATGAATGAGAATTCAAAGCTTGGCAGTCTGGGGAAATTTGTGTAGGGCAAACAGCTTCCCATGCCTCTCTAATCCTAGGGAGCATCTCTGCATAACAGCAAGATACCGTCACATAATGATGACCTGCAACCAACAAGAAAAGGTTAAATTATGGTCAGCATTAAGGAAGCCCAAAACGCCATTAAAATAATTTTGGCACTTAAAGGTATAAGCTTCCACTCTTAGAAAAATTCCTTAATTCTCTAAAAAGGCAAATAAGAAGTTGCTATATTTATTAGTGCTGAATCCAAAGCAGGATTCTGCTATCACTTCTTCACCCCCTTACTTGGCTGAGCCATAGAGCTCCCAGGCTTTGGCAATCCCCAGGGCCAGTCCCTTGCTGGGGTTATTAGGCAGGATCTTGGCAGCTTCTTTGGTCTTATTCAGGACACTGAGAACATGTCTGTTGGAAGAAAGATGGCTGTTCAGTAATTGGACAGACATAGGAATATCACTCTGACAATCCCCTGAGCAATAAAAAACTTCTTACCATCACACTCCTGTAGAATCTACTACAGGCTGGAATATGCTCAGCCTTAACTCTCACCCCTCGAACACATGCCCAGAGAAGTTGTCACCTCACCCCAGCCTCCCAAGGAGCTGCAGCTCCTTCACCCTGGGCCCCCAAAGAGATATCTGGAATTATAATAATGACTGAAGCTTATCTGCTGGCTAGAAATGGATGCTACTAGGTCCCAGCCCTCAGATGAGAAGCCCTTATATACCTCCCTACCTTGGATTCGGGCTTCCTTTCAGGCTTTCACATATGCTAAGGTCTTACTCTACTTCTGGAACACTAACTTACACAAAGAGGGGTAGGACGAGATGAGCCCTGAGGCCCCTTCTCTCCTTGACATGCCAAAGGCCTCCTTACTAGTGGAAACTGTTCTGTAGGTGGAAATATGTTACCTGGGGCCCAGGAAGGTATGGTCAGAGTTGGAGATCCCAGGCCCAGGCCAGGCTGTCATCCCACAAGTGTTCCCAGGGCTGCCCAAGGGACCCACCGGTGCACAGCTGGGGTCCGGGAGGCCAGGCCCCCAAAGCTGGCAGAGATGGTGTTGATTTCAATCTGTTTCAGGGCTGGGGAGCCATCTGCACTGTGCTGGAACATGTAGTCGGAACGGTTCAGGCCCAGGAACACGGTCTGTAGGGGGAAACTGCAGGCTGAGGACGTCTGCCCAGGGGCTGACTCCCAGGGCCTGGCCGTGGAGCAGACAGATATGAAGAGACTAGAGGCGCGGCGAAAACTCCCAAACCCAGGGAGATCATTCTTCTGGTCATCCCAGGATTGGACACTGACGCACAAATCCAGTGGTGACCAGTGAAAGGCAGACAGACTCCCATGAGCTCAGGACCTGGGTCAAATTCTTCTGCTAAAAAACAAAAAAAGGAGATGGGAGGGGCAGGTCCCAGACAGGGGTGTGCGGGGAGTGGTTACCTGGGCAACGCCCTCTTTCAGGACTTGCTTGTGGATGTCAAAGAGACGAGCAGTAAAATCATCTCTTTTGATAGTGCTGGAGGAGGAAACAGAGAGCGTTTTCTAGACTACTCTGGACCTTAAAGATCAGGAGTCCCACTCATCCATCGACTCCTGAATCTTCTCTTGCTAAAACTGAAACACCCAGGAATGGTAGAGAACAGTGGTTAAGGTGGCCTGAATTCAGATTCCAGCTCTTCTACCCACTACTAGGTGACCTCAGAGTCATTTCTGCGTCTCAGTTTGCTCGTCTATAAAATAAAGAGAAAAATAATTGTACTGATACCACAGCGTTGTGTAAAGATTAAATGAGGTATTACATAAAAAGAATTGAATGCAGTCTCTGGGCTCAAGAGGAACTTGTCAATGACATATGATGTAACTATTCTATACTTGAACAGCCCTGATTGTTGGGCAACCTTTCTGGTGACTAACTTTTTTTTTTTTTTTTTTAATCCTGTAGATAGTCTTTAATTGGGGATGGATACATTTTTATATTGGGTATCACATTTTTTCTTTGAAATTGAAGAAAAGCATCAGTGATGACATAAATTGCTGCCTGTGGATCCAGATAACACTTACACTGTTTATCCATACAATGTTAAGTAATATTTTTGTTCACCAAGTAAATAGCAATAAAAAGGATTCAAAGAGACCTATGGCACTGCTAAAGGGCTGGATCTCTGAGATAATTTTTTTTTTCTTAAAATAGAGAAAAGAAAACTCTTACAGGATCAAATAATATTTATCTTTTTATGTTTAGGTGTTTTTAGGGTGAAGGGTTCCTATGAGGAAATTAAAGCAGACACATCTGTGGTTACTTTTTTTTTTTTTTTTACTTTTGTTTTACTTGTTATCATTTCTTTATCAATTTGTAATAGTTCTACTTTTATGCCACATACTTAGTAGAACAACAGGTGCTCAGTCTTTGCGCTTTCTGACCTAGAATGAGTGAAGTCCATTTTAGAGGAATTAGTAAAACTTTACCCAGTAAAATTTCTGCTGGACTTTGTGTGAGGATAAGTGAAAGTTTTCAGCACAGGGAAGAATGTAGTTGAAACTTTGAGTGTTTCAGTTTACCAAGGTGAAACTAGACAGAGAAATTAAGACTAAAATTACAAGCCTTGATGCATAATTTACATTTTCATTGGAAAACACTTAATTTTTTTTAGTTTTGTTTTACCTGGAAAGAATGCAAATGTGCATGTTGTGAGGGTGCAAGGTACAATTTTAGATCAGGCAAGGCCTCACTTAGATGCTATCTAAGTGGAGAACATAAATGCCAGAAGCATACATTAAAATCGACTGATCCACAAGAAGAAAATTATAGACCTTTTGCTTTTAAGTTTCATCTCTTCCTTCAAAAATATTTCTTTTTCTTTAGGTGTTACAGTGTACATAATATATTAAGACAGTAATACAAATTGTGTACAATTTTTGAATGAATAAAATATAAATATACTAAGGTGTATCCTTTTCTTACATAGATGCATAGTAAAAAAAGGTGAGAACCATCTCGACTAAAGATAAAAATCCACTGTGGAATATATTTACAATGTTCAGTACAGTGATAACAGAGGTGATTAGCTGAGGGTGACCTTTGAATGTCCTATCCTCTGATGTGGCTAAACTCTCTCCCCCAACAGTGGTGACTAACATTAACTCCTTATTGTTTCCCCTATATCCTGGGACCTCCAAGGACAAGTCTTCTCCTCTTCCCCTATGACAGCCTTCCAAGATGAAAAGACAGCAGTTATACCCTGTGCCCCCCAAGATTTTTTCCAACCAAAGCTAAATATCCTGTTTTGTTTTGTTTTTTAACTTTTTATTTTGAAATACTTTCAAACTTACAGGATACTTTTAAAATAACACAAACTCCATACAGAGAACTCCAAAATACCCCTACCCCCCTAGAAACCCAGATCCACCAATTTTAACATGTTGCCACATTTGCTATATTTATCTATCTATCTATCATCTATCTATCTATCATCTATCTGTCCATCTGTCTATCCATCAATCTATTTACTGAACACTTGAGTGTAGGTCATATACATCATGCTCCCTGAACACTTAATATTGCCATGAACATTTCCTAAGAACAAGGACCTTCCTTTATGTAAGTGTAGTTACCAAGTTCAAGAAATTTAACATTGATGTGAAGTCTACAGTCTACATCTCAGTTTGTTCATATGTCCCAATAATGTCTCTTTGAGTCTTTTCTCCTTTCTTGCTAGATCCCATCCAGCATCATATACTGCATTTAATTAATTAGCATTATCTCTTTAGTTGCTCTTTTTTGAAAATTGTGGTGACATATATACAACATACAACATATACAACATTACTTCCATTTCAACCACTCCCAAACATATTATTCAATGGGATTAATCACATTCACAGTATTGCAGCATTCACCACTGCCCATTACTGACACCTTCTCCTCTCCCCAAAGAGAAACCCTACACCAGTTATGCATTAACTCCCTATTCCCCCAACCCCACCCCTGGCAACCTGCGCTCTAACTTCTGTTTCAATGTGCTTGTATATTCTCCACTATTCTCTTTGTAGTTACCATGGGGCTTAAATTTAACATTCTACATCTTGAATAATCTTGTTTGCTTTGATGCCAAATTAACTTCAATAGTATACACAAACTACGTTCCTGCGCCCTCTGTCCCCCCACCTTTATGTGTAGCTCTTTTCACAAATTACATGCTCATACTTCATGAATTCAAAACCACTGATTTAACATTACATTTTATGTATATGCCTTTTAGATCCTGCTTGTTTTTTCCAACCATTTGTCATATGCTGTGATTTCCTCAAGGAAGCCTTCCCTATCTGGGTCAGATGTCCCTTCTGAGTGCTCTCATAGCACCGTGAACCTCTCCTTCATAACACTGATCACAGCTATAGTTTTCCATTTTATTTACGTGATGACTATGTCTTCTCTCCTACCTGACCATAAACGACATGAGGGTGGACCTTGTCTGTGCTGGGTCATCCTAGAGTGCTGCTATGACATAGGACATGTGGTAATGAAGCAACTGTAAGTCCCCAGTTTCCGACTGTCTGAAAGAGTTAACAGAAATTGCAAATCCCTTGTTTCTCACCTAGCTCCAAAGGGACTATTACAGAGCTGCAAACTCACCTGGCCAAAATTTCCCCTAAAGCCTCCAAACCTCCCCAAACCACTGAAACCTCCCCCAAATATAAAAGCTTGTAAAATTCTGGGCCCAAAGCAAATGGTTAGTTAATCATACGAAGCATATGGTCATAAAGATTATTAAGCATTTGCCCAAAGACAAATTTTAGGTATGTGACAATAAACCATGAATTTGTTAGCTATCTCCTCCTAGAACAAAGACGACACCTTGTATTCAAAGGTTACAATGGAAACCTGCTATCAAAAATACTTTCCTATAAAACAAGCTAGCCCACTCCACTCAGGTGTGCCCCTCCCTTGGGCACATCTGCATAAACCTCTCTCCCTTACTCTTTACTAAACTTTACTACTTATTCCAACTGGCCCTCTCATCCCTAAATTCTTTTAGTTTCAAGACTATTGAACCTGGATCGGGGTTCAGGTGGCACCATTGCCAGTAGGGCACCAGTCACAGTAGGTGCCATCCAATCTAGATTTCTGGAGCTTTGGAAAGAGGCACAGTGAGAAGGAGCCCATTTGTGTTGCTCTCAATAGCCAAGATGGATTTTCTCACCTGCTCAATCCAGGCTTGCCAGCTCACTTTGATACAAGGACCCTGTTACAATGCAGAAAGAGGAGCTAAGTAGCTCAGGGCTGCCCAGAAGTTCCTCTGCTCCGCAGTCAGTTCTCTCATGGGGTCTTTCCCAGCCCTTGGTGAGGAGGAAAGTAGTCCCCAGCTGGGCTTCAGTGTCCAGGCAACTGGTGATCCCTTTTCTCTTTGTTGTGGAGGTGTTTCACTTTGACCCCAGACTCTATGCTGCTGTGCTAACCCGTGTTCCCAGGACTCTCTTCTCTTGGGAGCTAGGGTTTGTGCATATGAAAGGGGAGGGAGGAGCAGGGATAGAAGGGGTTGCAGAGACAGGCTACAGGGAAGGTCATCCCACATAATCACAGCATTAGGGTAAAAGTCACAAGCCAGGCTGCTCATATTTCCTATAATCCAGAATCGTAGGGACAAAACTTGGGCCCAACCCAAGAAAAATCTTGGGGAAAGGTGATATGGGATTCCTACATTTATGACGAATTAGGTTTTTAGATGCAGGCCAATTGTTTTCAAACTTATTACCCATAATGATTTCTTTTCACATCCATCCTCAGACCAAGATGCTAATTTTTAAAAAGGTTTTGTCTCTAACAAAATAACTTGGTTTTCTTTTGGGAAATTAATTAAAGATGTGAAACCACCAAAGTATCAATATATAATTCTAGAATAAAGCAAAGAAATTTCCCTTGCCCCAGAGACTGAAGAAAGAAAAACAGAAAAAGATCCAGGGAGAAGAGACAGAGAGGATGGATGGAGTGAGCCATTTTAGGGGTTTTATTTCCTTGGGCCCTTGGTATGGCCCAGTCTGCATGCCATCACACTCAAGATGAGAGGCCTGAGATGGAGGTGGAGCGGGTGGTCACTGTTTAGGACAAGAAGTAGGAGATCTGACTTTGAACCCAATAACCATCCTTACTCTTTGTTTTCTATAAAACTGGGCTGACTTTTTCTAATTGCAAACGGAAATCTTCAAAGTAGTCTTCAAAGCAGGAGGTCATGAATCACAGAATCATAGAATGTCAGTGCTGAGAGGGACCCTAGATTTAAGCCAATCTTCCTATTTTATAGATGAAGAAACTGAGACAGCGAAGGAAAGGGATTTGGTTAAGGCCAGAGAAACAAGTGGTAGAGCCAGAATCAGAAGCTAGCTCTCCTGACTCCTAGTCCACTGTTTTTGTTTCTCCTCCCTGATCACCTGCCCCCACCTCCACTAAGCTTCCATAGCAAAACTTCCTGGTCCCCCAGTCTTCCAGTCCCTTGCTTCCACTTGCTCCCAACTCCCCTGAGCCCCAGCACCCAGTACCTGGCGAGAGTGTGCTCCAGGAAAGCAGTGTTCTGGCTGACAGCATCCACCAGGAGGTTGAAGTCCATCTGCACAGCATAGGCCTGCTCCAGCAGGGCACTGGGAACCAGTGAGGGGAAGAGTGTGAATGGGGCATAGCTCACCACCTGATCAAGGAGAGAGAGTCCAGGCAGGAGTAAAACACCTGTGAGTGGGTTGTCTTCCTGCATACATAACCCCATGGAAAGTTTGGCCTACATTTACTGAGAACATCAACTGCAGAATGGTGCTTATTCTTGGGAAGGGAGGGAGGGAGACAGGATGAGGAAGGTTTACAAACGGAGCTTCCAGACTCTGTATTGTTTGATCTCTTAACATTAAAAAAATCATTCAGAAAAATACTGGAGACATATTGCTAGAAACAGAAATAACAAGAAAACTTACTAAAGCATGGGTATATGCCCTACGAACAAAAACAAAATAAAACAAAATCACAAAAAAATTTTTGAGCATTTACTGTGTACAAGACACTGTTTAAAATACTTTTCATGGATTCATCATTTAACTCTATGAGGAAGAAACTATTACTATCTGCACTGAACAGATAAGGGAACTGAGACTCAGAGAGGTTACGTAATATGACCAAAGTTATATATAGCAGCGAAACTGGGATTGAACCAGGCTGGTTACTATACACACTCAAAAACATGCATACCTGAACACATGCACAGCTCCTACCCATTCGCTAGCTAAGCCCTGGCCCATCTCTGTGTCAGGAGCTCGCATTCCAGTCCCCTTCTCTTCTGGTTGGGAATGAAGGAGCGTCCTGCTGGTAGGGTTATAGAATAAGTGAACTCTTGGCCTCTTGAGTAGAAGCCAGTAGTGCTTCCCCCAATACTGGAGATGATTTAGGTTGCCAGGCGTCGAATTCAGTTGCATTTTAGGATTTTGGGACTTTGGCATAGCTGGAAAACCCAAAAGCCATCTACAATATTACACCTAGAAGGGGAAAACGTTTTCTGAAATTCCCCAACAACAAGTAAATTAGAACTTGGGTAAAAGATGATAAGATGACCTTGTGACTTGTATTATGAAGCATTCCTGAGTTTAACCTTGGAGTTTATATCAGTTCACATTATGGGAGCCTGAGTTTATAGGGTTAGAACTTGACATTTATATACCTATTTTAAAAGTATTACTGCTTTGGATAGATAACACAAATGGCACTTATAAATTTATTTTAAAATATTGTTTTGAACAGATCATCAAACATGTGATAATACAAATTCAAAAGGAACAGAAGGATATATAGTGAGAAGTATGTCTCACTCCCACCCTGTCCCCAGTCACCTAATTCTCTGCTCCCCAGAGGCAAATGATATACGAATATCTCATTTATCTTTCCAGACACCTTTATACTGAGGTATACATTTACATATCTCCTCTTTTTTTATTCACTCAGAAGCATATTATACATACATTGTTTTGTCCTTTCCTTTTTGAATATTTCATAGGTATTACCATAACAGTTCAAATAGAGCACTCTCATTCTTTTTAATGGCTACATAGTATTCTATTCTTTGGATATACCATAATGTATTTATCCTCCCTTCTACTGGTGAACATTTAGGTGGTTTCCTTTTCTCCTTCCCATGACAATCAACATTGCAATGAAAATCCTTGTATATACAACATTTTGTATATAAGAAGGTCTGGAGGATAAATTCCTAGAAGTGGAAATATCAGTTAATTAGGGCATATCTATTATAGCTTTTTGTAGCTAGTTCCCAAACTGCCCTTCTCAGCATCTTTTAAGATAAAACTGAGGAAGGGTATTTGTGAGAGGAAGGTTGATTCATCCCAAGTTTTTGATTTTGAGTGGGAATTATTGCAGATTATGCAAGGGATGACCTAATATCCTGAGTAGATGGGTGACGACTGCAGGGGCGTTTCCTTGGCTTTAAACTCAGAGGTCTGCCTCCCCCAACAAGTCCCATCTGGCCTGAAAAACTCCCAGAGATTTTTGGCTAAGACCTCTGCCTCTGTCCCCACTACTCATCAAGCCCACCTGAATGTGGCACCAATAGCATACAGCTTCCTCAGCTGTTCTCCACTGTTCACAGGATAAAGGCTGAAACACAGTCTTCTCACTTTTGTTAGAGATAAGAACAGGGAGTAATATTCTCCTACCATATGAAACTAGTACATACATGAAAATAAACATGCTGCTTCATAGTCAGGGGAACACTAGGGAGTGACAGGGATTGTGGCAAACAGAAGAACTCAAGTCTTATCTAAAGGGGGCAACCATAATTGCTGCCATGCAGGAAAGTGGGCCCAGGGTTACCAGATCAAATTTTTTTCAAGAAAAGGTGGAGAGCCAATTTTTTTAATCACCTTTTTCTTTTTTTCTTGACTCTGATATTTTAAAACACCCTAGTGAAGAACTATGAGCAATGCTTACATCTGGGGAGGGAAATGGAGTGGTTGGAGGAAAATGTCTTACTCTGTACTGAATAGCCTTTTGAGTTTTGTATCCTGTCTGTGAATTATTCATTCAAAAAATATACATTAACTCCCCAAACACTGAAGGAACCAAACATTCAGCCTGCACAGTGTCAGTTTGCAGCCCCAATTGACAGGATAAAGTTTATACTCCATCTCTGCCCTGCATCCAAAGTCTCTTGGCTTGCTGACTTTGGCCTGCCTTGTTTCCCTTATATCTACCTACATGGACCACTTTTCAACCGCATTCTCTTGAACATCTTTTGCCTTTTCCTACTTTTGGGTCTCTGCTATGCTGCTTCTATTCTCCTCTTGTCTTTTATTTTTTCTGCATGGGCAGGCACCGGGAATCGAACCTGGGTCCCTGGCATGGCAGGCGAAACTCAGCCTGCTGAGCCACCGTGGCCCACCCTCTCCTCTTGTCTTTTAAGGTCTAGTTCAAATATCACATCCCTGCTTAATCCTCTAGTCATAATGAATTGCTCCTTCTTGCAGGTGTTCTCTACCTGAGACAGGCAATTCAGTGCATGGTCTCAGGAGCTACGTTCACTGGGTTTTAACTCTGCCTCTGCCAATTACTCCACCATTTAGGTGACCGTGGGCAAGTTTCTTAACCTCTCTGTGCCTCATCTCTTTTGTGGTGAGGATTAAGTGAGTTTGTATATCCAAGTGTTTAGACTAGTGCCTGCCACATACTCAAGACATGGTAGCTAATATTGTGTATGTTTATGTTTCCTTAGAGAATGATGTTATTTAATTTTGTCTTGTAGTACATTCTCCAACTAGGTCATGCGCTTGAGACCAGGGACCGTGGCTGACTCACCTCTATGTCCTCAGTGCTTTCAATGGCCTGGCATAGAGCAGGCACCCAGTCAAGATTTGGAATGAAATCTCACACACACATGCACATACACTCCCTGTCTTTTCTCTAGATTGGGAATCTCATTGAAAACTACGCCTTTGCTTAGGGTCTGTTAATGTCCAGGAAATGTTGAACCTTCATACAACACCTGCCGATTAACAGGAGGAATAAAAGCTTGGGAGGGAAAATGTTTCATCTTGGGTTCAGACAAGGAGTTCACAAAATTTGTGAATCTATGGTTCACAATATAAGCAATTCTATTCCCAAGGCCAAAGGCAGATCAGCCTGCCTTCAGCTGGCAGCCACTCTCATCCACTCTGGCCCCAGTAAACACTTACTTAGTCTAGACTCTCCAAGTGATTCCACATTAGATTCTGGGTATCAGAGACAAAAGAGAATGTGGCTTGGTTAAAAAAAAATCACATTATGGATGGTCTTCAAGGTATACTATTAAGTTAAAAAAGTAAGATACAGGAGAATTTGTCTAGTATGCTTCTTTGGGTAAAAAGTGGGGAAAAGGAATATATATTGCTTATCATGAATACACAGTCTAGAAGGATATACAGAAGCTAAAACCTGGATTACCTTCAAGGAGAACTAGGTGGCTACGGATGTGAGAGGGAGGATTACTTTACATTGTAAACACTTGTACCCTCTGAATTATGGAACGTGAGAATGTCCTACCTAGTCACAAAACAAATGTTTTTAGTTTTTTGGTTTTTTTTCAAAGAATCATATTTTTAAAAAAGATGTGATTTGGAAAAAAAAAGATGTGGTTTGGACTCAGCAGCTCTACTTTTATGTATCAATCCTAGACAAATATTCACACAGGTGCCCTCACAGGCATGCACACAGATGTTTCCTGGGCACTCTTTTAATCATAAGAACATGAGAAATCACCTAAATAGTCAGTAGTAGAGGAGAATTAAATTATAGGACATCTACACATAGACTATTACACATCAGAATGAAGCTGACCCCAATGGAAGGAATTGGAAAGAGTTCCAAGACAGACTTAAATGAAAAACAAGTCATAGATTAATATGTATGATCCAATATATATTTAAAAATATATATATTTATATATACACAGAAAAAGACCTGGAAGAATATGCTACCAATCAATTATGAGAAGGTAGTGTGATGGGGGAGTGTGTCTTAATAGCTCACTGTGCAAAGTGCTTTCCATGAATAGCTCTCATTCTCCTACCAACCAATAAGAGTAGGCCCTATAATTATACCCACCCCCTTTTTAAAATTCCTTTTTTATCTATGTAAAAACTATAGCTGAGAGAGGTTAAGTAACTTGCTACATCACACTTCAAATCCCAGATTTAAATTTGATGACTACACCACGCTGCCTTTTACTTCATAAACTCCTAGAGCTAACTTTCAACTCTAGAAAAAATAAAAGCAATACGGTCCTTGTGCCAAAGGAACTGCTCTTAGTGTGGCTGGTGCAGTGGGCTTACATCTGAGGAGCTGGGCTCCTGTGAGGTCCTCATCAGCACTCCCTCGGCCAGGGCCCGGTCCACTGCCTGCCGGGCCAGTTCCTCCAGTAGCTGCTCATTCTGCAAGAGGCTGTCCCAGCTGGTGGCCATCTCAGCCTGCAAGACAGAGAAAGAGGAAGGCATGGTGACTAATGGTCCGGGGCTCAGTGAACACTGAAGGTGGCTGGTGTTCACCCCCAAAATGGCAGGACCCTAACCTCTGCTGGAGGGAACAGTGTGGTACCGGAGCATGAACACAAGCTGGTGCCAGCCCTTAACTTCCATGTGCACAAAACAGAAAGCTTGACAAAGTATTTCCATTATCACTCTCTTTTTCGATTTGTACTAACACAATGTCATTATTCTCATTTTAAAAGTAAGGAAGTAGAGGACGGGCCACGGTGGCTCAGCAGGCAGGAAGGCTTGTCTGCAATGCCAGAGGACCCGGGTTCGATTCCCGGTGCCTGCCCATGTTAAAAAAAAAAAAAAAAGTAAGGAAGTGGAAGTTCACAGAGAGGAAATGACTTGCCCAAGGCAATGACTGGTAAAATCTGGAATTGAACCCAGGTCTCTGGACTCGCAGCCCAATGCTCTTTACTAAAGAAAATGGCACTAATGTCACATGTGTGGTTGGGGTAAATTCCTTTCCCTCCCAAAGCCTCAGATCCCCTACCTGTGAAACAGGAGGAATGGAGTAGGACAATGGTTTCCAAACCTAGCTGGACATTCTGGGGAGCTTGGGAAAGAATATATACATTCCTAGGTCCCACCAAGAAGGGCTGAGGCTCTGTATTCTTAACAAACTCTCCAGGGGTGGAAACCACTGCAGATTATTAATTTCCCTTTTAGCTTTGACAACCCATGTCTGCAGATCTCAAATAAATTCCCTGGGTAAAACCCAGGGAAAGTAAGAAATTCTTGGTGGAATACCATGAAATGCTGAAAAGGTGACCTCCTCTTTCATACTAAACAGAAGCAAACTTGTTAACAGAAAACAATTACATTCTATGTATGAACATCTATCTCCATAGCACTAGAAGACAGAAGGTATTTTGAGAAATCACATTAGCGGTATAAAAACAGCAGGAAATCCAAGTGCCAAATGGAACAGGAATCTGACTGGTCCACCCAGAGTTGTACCAACTCATACCGATACTCATTCATTTTGCAGCTGGTCTAAGAAGTTTAAAAGACTTGAATTCTTAGTTAAGAAATACTTATACTGGACTTATGATTAAAATGCTGTTAGTTACTAATACAGCAGACTGCAGTGGCATAGTCTTTAGTCTCCCTTTATTATGTGATTTTACAGGTTTTAATTGTTCAAATTTCCTTTCTACTAACAGGGATGAGAGTGATATGGCAGGTTTTGGGTTTTCTATTAGTGTTGAAAAACTGCAAGTGTTGGCTATTTATATTAGCCATAACTTTGGTGAAAAAAAGGCTGATGCGTCTATGTATTACTGAATTGGAAAAAAGCTGCTTCTGTGTGCTTTGTTAATAGTCTCAGGATATCTCTTTTAAACAGCTAAGAGGAACAGAAGGGAAATCTACGTAGTATAGCAGCACCTTGAACCCCTTAGAGAGCTTCTGATAACCCCAAGTACGGGGAAAAGGGAGACTAGTTAGGCTGCTGAGCTGCTCCAAATGACAGAATAGGAACCAGCTGACCTTGGGCAGCAGGTTTTGAACCACATCCTTACCTGCCTTTGTCACCTAGTAAATCAACCCCTATATTTGATTTCCTCTTTGAAGCAGGTGTCTTGGCTAAATAAATCTATTTTCTAAACTTTTAAAATGAAAGTTACTACTCTAAATTCATAGCAGGTGCCATAATTTTTGCTTTGAGTCAGATCATTCCACATCAGAATTTCCCTTGGTTTACTATCAGATAATTGGCTTTAAAATGTTGGGTTTTAAAAAATTGTACAATGTCTTGAGTAATCTGACCGTTAAATTGATATAGATGCACTTGTTTTGCATATACAAAATTGCATTCCCCTTGTAATTCATATAACTAACCAATTGAGTGCATTTTATATTAAAGATGGATTATGCATGTTTGGGTACTTGAAAACTGTATCTTATTTGATTTGTCCTTTAAAAACTAAAGTTCCCTGAATATTAAAAAAAAAAAAAAGGGATAAAAATCGAGAATCTTCAGTCATTCATTTTGTTCTTCCCTATTTTATTTGATTTTAGGAAAAGAACATGGCTGCCAGCTCAGAAAATGTCACTGGGCCCCAAAAAGAGAGTTAGCAGATGGCAAGTAACCTACATCACATTCAGCTCTTTTTCTCCCTTTCCCCACGAGAGAACTGGTGGTAGACTGATTATGAAAGTCTGCCGGCCTCAGCACAACATTTTGAATGAATGAACACATGACCCTGAGCCCTATTGGGTGAGAGATGAATAGCAGGGTGGGTAAAGAAGCTCTGGAGTCAGACAAACCTGGGCTTCAGTCCGTAATAATATTGCTTCCCCTAAAAATAAGGTCATTGTGTGGATTAAATGAGAAAAATCTGTGTGAAGTTGCTCAGCACAGTGTCTGGAACTCTACACCTGGGAGACCGGCATTTTGGCTGTACTCACTTTGGAGGTGGGAGGGATTTGCCAGAGTTC
Organism: Tamandua tetradactyla; assembly: GCF_023851605.1. Taxonomy (NCBI): domain Eukaryota; kingdom Metazoa; phylum Chordata; class Mammalia; order Pilosa; family Myrmecophagidae; genus Tamandua; species Tamandua tetradactyla. Next base: position 17,699,405 of record NC_135327.1, on the reverse strand, counting down.
ATACACAGCCTGATGGTGGAGTCAGGACTATAACCTAGGACTCTGACATTAGAGCAATGGAAGGCCCCATCTTTCCACAACTCTGGGATTCAACATCTCTGTCTACTAATGGGGTTTTGTTTAGTTGGTAAACATTGATTGACACTTAATGCTGGGCCCTTGGCTCGGTGCTGGGAACAGAGATAGGTAAGATAATAAAAAGAAAAATCAGGATGAAAAATGTTAACTGCTACAACAGACTGAAGGAGCTGTGGAGGCACTGATGAGGGGGAAAAATGATTGCCTGGATGGGTGAGGGTTGGGTTGAGGAAGGCTCTAGGTGGTGGTGTATGAGTCAGAGATCTTCAAGATGAGCTCGAACTCCAGAACTGGAGAACAGTGAAAGGATATTTGAGGTAGACTGTGTTTGCAAAGGCATGGTTATCTGAAACAGTGGAAGGCATCCTACTGCCAGCGTGTAGGACACAGGGGTGGGATATGATGAAGAGTCTTCTTTCTGGTTTTCTATTTCTTTTGGCCATTCTTTTTTTACTCTTTAACCTATTTTTTGGGTTTTCGGGTAGTTCAGTGGTAGAATTCTGGCCTGCTATAAGGGAGACCCGATTGGATTCCCAGCCCACTCACAAAACAAACAAAAACCCAAACCAAAAAATGTTGTGAACAAAATTCCCTATAACATACATATCACATATCTGCCTCTGGGTGTGTACGTGTAGTTAAAAAAAAATACATATATAGGGAGGCATTAAAAAAAAATCAATAAACATTTCTTCCTCTAATTATTGCTTAAATTTTGGGCTTCCTGTGTGTTCTTCCCTGGGCCCTACTTTTCTCAATCTACTATCCATGAACTGTCTCAAGCCTTTTTGTGGTTTTATTTTTGTTTTGCTGATACTCAAATCTACACCTTCCCAGCAAGGAATCGCCACAAAACAAGATCAGAATTTGTTGTCTCCCCACAAACCTGCTCTCCTCTAACAAACCCCACCCAGGCACCCAAGCTTTGCACTACTCGCACAGCGCATCGTCCCCAAATCTTGAGGATTCTATTGCCTAAATCGAATTCCTCGATTTTTTTTCATCTTCTGTCATTACTCCAGCCCCGGCCACAATCATCTCTTCCCTAGGCAGCAAACAGATTGAGTGAGGTATCTTCACTGACCATCTTCTTTCCCCCTTCCCGACCTTGGCACGTGCTGTTGTCTCTCTTTGGAACGCTGCGCACCCCATAACTCCTGACCAGCGTTTAGGACAGTTTCGGAAGCTATCCCTGTTCATCTCTGCCCAAGGCTTCTACAGCCCATTGCATTTCTCTGACAGTGCTTGTCTTGATCCCTCTCTACCTTCAGAACCTGACAGTGTACTTCGTACGTGTTAAATGAATGAATGACAACCTGGAGCCAGGTCACCACAAGCCTTAAAACGCCCACAAGAGAACCGGTCGGACTTTACCCGGAGGGCGAGGCCAGCGCCTGCATGGGGCCCGTGGCAACTACACGGTCACAAGCTCAGGCCTGCCCCATTTCACCCGCCCGCTCGCTCCCACCTCGGACAAAGACTGGGTCTAACAGCTCCCAGCTGTGTGTTTTTATTTCTTTTTTAAACTCCGGCGCCGGTCTCGTCAGCACAGTTTCCTTAATACTGGCCCGATCTGGGATCAACACGCGATAGCCCAACCCCCTCTCTGGACACCAGTTTCCCGGTCCGTGCGATGGGTTGGAGCTGCAAAAGCTCCCAGCTTCGGGGATTCCACTCTCTGGCCAGACCCCTCCCTCACATCCTCCCTCCCTAGGAAACATGACCCTTGCCGGCCGCCGTCACCGAGCCCAAACCTACTCTTTCGTGGCTCCGCGGTGTACCACACTTCGGCTTCTCGCGCCGTTACTCGAGGCCCGGGGCGTGGCCTCGGTGCGACCCAGTGCGCTTGCGCGGGCCGCCCACTCTACCCTACTGAGTAAGGCGGGGAAGGAGACCTGTGGCTGTGGAGCTGGACGGCGGCCGGGAAGGGGCAGTCTGTGTGTTGGCAGTCCTGGTGTTAGGACTGCCTCGGCTGGACCCTGGAGGACAGGACCTTGGGAAGGAGGGGAGGGGTCAGACTGAGCCTGGGGTTGGCGGGAAGGTGCGGGAATACCGAGCTCATAGAGCGTCAGAGCTGGTGACTCCAGAGTAAGAGCGGGAAACTGATGCCCAGAGTGGGGCAATCACTACCTCAGGGACACCTCCTTAGTGGGCGAGGCGCGGTAATAAGAGGCCCAGAAGGGGACTGAGGCTGGCACAGGCTCTCACTTCGCGTTAGGTGAAAATACAAAAACAAACAAAAACAGGCTTTTGTTTTCCAGCCTAGCCAGGGCCCAAAAAACCCCACCAGATTTCTCTGGGAAAGCAGCAGGAAGAGCCTTAGAAGTAAAAGGAAAGTATTTTCATTTTGCCTGTAACGCTTGAGGTTAGGAACATTTGGGGCTAGTGGTTCTCAAGATGTCTAATACCACTTGCGTCAGAATTTGGGGCAGTTTTTTAACATTGCATTTTTCATCCCCATCCCCACTCCCGTGGTGGTCCCAGTACCTTAACTTTTCCTTCCTCCTGGGTTGTGCTAATGATTCAATCAAAAACACTTGGTCCAGACTCTAGGAAATGAACCAATGAATAAGATACTGCCTCAAATTTTCAAATGTAATTAAAAAGATGGGAGGGAAGCCGTTTTGGGGCTTGAAGGATGAGTAGCAGCGTGTAGGCAATGAATGGGGTAAAGGTGGACGTGAGAAGGTACGATGGGGACATTGTTCCAAAATCAGCGAAAGCTTGTTTTGTGGACAGTGGGGAGTTTGATGTGAATAATGAGGAGGGCCTGGGAGTTGGGGCAGAATGGTAGGGGCTCAACCTGGGAGAGGTAGCTTTGGAGGCTGGCAATTATTAATGGACAATGGGGAGCCGTTTAAAGTTTTCAAGGAGGGGAGAGTTGTGGTCAGATTTGTGTGTTAGACACTGGTTGCTGTGTGACAGTTTGGAAGTGAAGGGATTAGAGCCAGAGAAAGAGCGAGGCTTTTTGGGGGTGTGAGGTGATGAGGCTTGAGCTGGGACAGTGACTGTGGAGACAGAGACAAGGGGACGGATCAAAGAGAGATTTAGGAGGTAGAACCAGGACTAATTATAAATCAGTGGCTCGACTCAGGGCCCAGAATCCTTCCAACTCCTCAAATAAAGCATGTGTATTCTTTGACTACAGGAAAGGCCGAACTCTCCAATCTTGTCCTGTAGGAGTTGGGGTATGGCGTATTTGGTTTGCCAGGATAGGTTTTTCTATTATATCTTTGTCTGGTTTTTTACCTGAGAAGAGTCTGAAGCAACAATTAAGTTCTTTGTGCAGGTTCCCATCTCCTAAAATGGGTGCCAAATGATGTGTATCAGGTGTCTGTTGGTAAGATTTGGGGAGGATCCCAGACCTTAATGGCCTTTTAGTTGGAGTCCCCTCACATTGTGGAAGGTAAGGTGACTTCCAATTTTGTGGATGTAGCAGCTGAGGCTCAGAAGTTACTTGATTTGTTCATTGGGTTACCTTGTGGAACTGGGAGTGAGGGGCTGTTGGCCAAGGGTCTTCCCATCTAGACTTTGTCTTCCCTGTTCCCTTCCTGGTTGTTTTGTCCCTAAATCTTGGCCTGATTGACTCCTTGACATTCAGATTTTTCCTCCTCACATGCCCCATCCCTTACCCCAACCCTGTCAGTCTGTATCATATTAGCCTGTTTATTTTCTTCATAGCAATAATTAGTACCCAAAATTATTAATTGTATCTATTTGATTCCTTCCAGTAGAATGTGCACTCCATGAGTAATGGGACAACGTCTGTCTTGTTCATCACTTTACTCCCAGGACCTGAAATGGTACCTGCCACATACTTGATGCTCAGTAATGTTTGCTTAATGATGGAAATGGGATTAGGAAGGAGAAAGGGATGGATATCAACATTTAGTGAAAGCTTAGCATGTTTCAGTATCTTCTCGTGCACTGCCTCGTATAATCCCCTCACAGCCCTTCAAGGTAGGTACTATATTTCCATTGGATAGATAAGAACACATGCTAAGGGAGCTCAAGTTAGTGCTTCATTACTTTGATGCCATAGACTCCCTTGGGATTTTCCATTAGACACAAACTTTTTGTGGCCCACTCAGGAAACTAGACCAAGAAATTCAGGATTAGGAAACGTACCCAAGGTATCTCTGGGTCCTCACTCCATGGCAAGGATAGATTCTATCTAGTGCAGTACAGGGAATCTGCTGAAGATTCCAGCAGAGGGAAATAAGTGTGTTGCAGACCTGGGTTCAAATCTTGACTCAACAATTTACTAACAAAGTGACCGTGTGTGTAAGCCATCTTACCTCTCTGAACCTCATTTTCCTCACTATTAAAATGGAGTCTATTTTTTCGCTACTAATCACCCCCTCTTTACTGTTCTCCTCACTAAGTGCCAGGCACTTAGCTAATGGCTTTACAGCCATTATCTCACTTTTCACAACCACCCTTCAAAAACAGTACCATTAAAGTCTTCATTTTACAGCAGGGAAGTATAGGCTTGAAGATGTGTCCTGACTTGGCAAAGAACCTGCCACTTGACACTGTTAACCATTGTGCTCCCACAGATACACCTTGGAAAGTGCCATAAGCTCAGGCTTCCAAAACTGACTTTTGCGTTTCTTGCAGTCTCTTTTGGGGTTTGTGGGAACATTTGAATCTGAAGTAGATGAAAAAAAAGGCAAGCAGGGCTGCGCTGCAGTTTGAATGGAAGCCACTCCCTGGACTTTGTTCTTGCCTTCCCCTTTGAGGGCCTCTCTCCAGGCCTGGACTGGGCTCTTGATTGGGACCTCTCTGTTAGACCCAGGTCTGCAGTGTGCTCTCTGTGCACCGTGGCTGCTGTCTCTTTTTAGCAGTGACATCACCCGCTTGGTGTTGTTCCTGAGTTATCTCCCCACAGGCTAGGGGCCACTGCTCCAGCCAGACAGAGTGGAATTCCTCTGTCTTCCAGCCCTGAACACTGACCTGGCCCAACTGAGCTGCTCAGGAAATCCCTGTGGAATCAAAGCAAGGACTCTCCCATTTGTGGAGGATTTACTGTGTGTCAGGCTTGTCCCGGACACGCTTATTTATACGTGCTATCTTATTTACACCTCTGCCATAATCCTGGGAGGGAGAAGTTACTGCCCCCCCCCCTTTTCTTTCCTTTATTAGAAAAGTTGCGGATTAACAGAACAATCAATCATAAAATACAGGATTCCACCCTACAACCAACACCTTGCATTGGTGTGGAATTTTGTTACAACTAATGATAGCACTTTTACTTTTTACTTATATAACGTATATACACAAAGCAAAGAACTAAAAAAGCAATAATTTTCAAAGCACTCTTCAACAGGTAGTTACAGGACAGATCCCAGAGTTTGTCACGGGCTACCTTCTAGCTCTCCAGAAACTAGGACACTAGAAGGCATAAATATATTTTTATCATCACAATCGACTTTTTTTTCTTTTTAGTGAAAAATAACATCTATATAAAAAAGCTATAAATTTTGAAGTATAGCACCACAGTTAGTTATAGAACATATTTCAGAGTTTGACATGGGTTACAATTCCACAATTTTAGGATTTTACTTCTAGTTGCTCTGAAATACTGGAGGCTAAAAGAGGTATCAATTTAATGATTCAGCAATCATATTCATTTGTTGAATCATATCTTCTCTGTTTAACTCCACCATCACCTTTGATCTTTCTATCCCTCTCTTTAGGGGTGTTTGGACTATGGCCATTCTAACTTTTTCATGTTGGAAGGGTCTGTCACTAATATGGGGTAGGGAGGTGGAATTGTCTGATGATCTGGAGAGTCTGGGCCTTCTAGGTTTCAGAACTTACCTGGTCCAGGTACTCATCTGGAGGTTGTAAGTTTCTGGAAAGTTACCCTAGTGCATGGACCCCTTGTAAAATGTTATATATTGCCCTAGGTGTTCTTTAGGATTGGCTGGAATGGTCCTGGTTGAGGTTTGGCAGGTTATGATAGGTAGCAGTGTCTAACTGAAGCTTACATAAGAGCAACTTCCAGAGTAGCCTCTTGACTCTATTTGAACTCTCTCTGCCATTGATACTTTCTCAGGTGTACTTCTTTACCCTCTTTTGGTCAGGATGAAATCGTTTTTGATCCCATGGTGCCAAGACCGGATTCCTCCCTGGAAGTCATCTCCCACCTCGATAATAGCATATTTTAATAATTGTACTGTTAATTACGGTCCATGGTTTTACTTAGGGTTCACTGTGTAGTACAGTTCCATGGATTTTTAAAAATTTTTTATTCTGTTACTATATGTACAATCTAACACTTCTTCCTATTAATCATGTTCAGATATATTTATTTCAGTACTCTTAACTGCATTCACAATGTTGTGTTACCATCACCACCATCCATTACCAAAACAATTTCATCATTCTGAATAGAAATCCTGTACCTTTTAAGCCTTAACTCTCATTCCCTATCCCCACCCTGTTCCCCCTTTTACTGAAAAGATACAGTGACTCAAGGAAGTTAGATTTTGCCTTAGGTCCACTCACAATGATTGATGGCAACAGGACTGCTTCCAGAGCCTGTGCTCTCAAACTATGTAATAAACTGTTGGAGATGCTGTGGATTAGAAAAGGGAGACAGACACTCCTAGGCCCCTGGGAACCTTAGTGACCAACTACTAGCAAGTTTCTAGTCCGGCTCTGATTTTATCCATGAGGAAACTGAAGCCCAGATGGAAGGGATGACTTACTTCTTCACTTATTACTCATCCTTATCCACTTACTTGTCCTGCCCTCCAGGGGACAGGAGGGGATCTGTTTTTACAAACCATTATACCATTGAGGTAGTCCAGTTCCTGACAGGTTGACATTCAGTAAGTACTTAAAAACTTCATGTATTGTGAAAACATGGAAGGGGTGTAAAGATTATCACTTCTCAATTTGGTATTAATTATTCTTATTCATTTTTTGAGATGTGATTCACATTCCATAAAATTTACCCTTTAAAACTATACAGTTCAGTGGTTTTTCGTATGTTCACAGATTGTGCAACCATTACTGCAATCTAATTCCTGAACATTTCCATCGCTGTTAGCAGTCATTCATTCCCTCCTCTTGCCAACCCAGAATATTTGCATCAGCCCTCAAGGAACCCTGTACCTATTAGCAGTCACTCCTCATTCCCTACTCTTGCTAGCCCTTAGCAACCAATATTTTACATTCGGTCTCCACAGATTTGTCTATTCTGAATACTTCATATACATATAATCATGCAATATTTGGTCTTTGTCTGACTTCTTTTGCTTAGAATGCTTTCAAGTTTCATCCATATTGTAGCATATAGCATGTTGTAATATTGTTCCAATTTTATGGCAGAATAATGTTCTTGATATTTATGGATATACCACATTTTGTTTATCCATATATCAGCTGACAGCCATTTGGGCTGTTTCCACTTTTGAAATATGAATAATTCTTCCATGAATATTTGTGTACAAGTCTTTTTTATCACCCTAGTTATTGACATATTTATCAACTTATCATGCTACTTATTCAGATTTTCACTTAAAATTTTTTTCTTGTGTTATAATAACCTTTCATAAACATTTCTTTGGCTAAATCTTTTGGCTACATTTTATTTCCTTTTTTAGGTATAATTTTTTTTTATTAGAGAAGTAGGTTTATAGAAAAATCATGCAGCATAGACAGAGTTCCCATATAGACCCCTATTGATTTTTGTATATGGTGTGAGGTAGGAGTCCATCTTCATTCTTTTGCTTATGAATATCCAGTTTTCCCGAAAGCATTTGTTGAACAGACTGTTCTTTCCCAATTGAGTGGACCTGGCACACCCTTGTTGAAAATCAGTTGACTATAGATATGAGGGTTTATTTCAGAACTCTTGATTCATTCCAGTGGTCTAATATCTGTCCTTGTTCTGGTACCATGCTGTTTTAATTACTGTAGCTTTGTAATAAGTTTTAATTTGGAAGTGTGCATCTTCCAGGTTCTTTTTCAAGATGGCTTTGTCTGTTTGGGTACCCTTACCTTTCTGTATAAATTTGATAATTGGCTTTTCTATTTCTGTGAAGAAAGCTGTTGGACTTTTGATTGGGATTTGTGATGGTTCAAAGCTGTATGTACCCCAGAAAAAAACATGTTCTTATCTAATTCATTCTTGTGGATGTGAATCCATTGTAAAATAGGACTGTTTGATGAAGTTACTTCAGTTAAGGTGTAGCCCACCTCAATCAGGATGGGTCTTAATCCTATTACTGGACTCCTTTTTAAGAGAATGAAATTCAGACAAAGGGGTGAAAAAGCCATGGAAGCAAGAAGCTGAAATCAGTGAAATCCAGAAGAGAAGGGAGAGATCAACAGATGCTGCCATGTGCCTTGCCATGTGACAGAGGAGTCAAGGATCACCAGGAACCAGTCTTTGAGAAATTGATTTGGACATTTTCCCATCCTCAAAACCGTGAGTGAATAAATTTCCATATTATAAGGTGGATCACTTTATGGTTTTTTCTAAACTGCCTAGGAAGCTAAAACAGGATTGCATTGAATTTATTTATTGCACAGAGTAGAATTGACATCTTAACATTTAGTCTTCCAGTCCATGAGAACAGAATGCCCTTTCATTTATTTATGTCTTGTTTGATTTCTTTTAGCAATACTTTATAGCTTTCTGTGTATAAGTCCTTTATGTCCGTAATTAAATTTATTCCTAAATATTTGATTTTTTGTGTTGCTATTTTAAATGGATTTTTTTTCTTGATTTCCCCTAGCATGTTGTTCATTACTAGGGTATAGAAGCACTAATAATTTTTGCATGTTGTACCCTGCCACTTTGAAGAATTTGTTTATTAGCTCTAATAACTTTTTTGTGGATTTTACATCTCTCAAATAGAGAAAGTTTTACTTCTTCCTTTCCAGTTTGGATGCCTTTTATTTATTTTTTCTTGCCTAATTGCTCTAGCTAGAACTTCCAATACAGTGATGAATAACAGTGTTGACAGTAGGCAGCCTTGCCTTGTTCCTGTATTTAGAGGGAAAGTTTTCAGTCTTTAACCATTCAGCATGATGTTAGCAGTGGGTTTTCATATATGTCCTTTATCATGTGGAAGTTTCCTTCTTATTTCTACTTTTCTAAGTGTTTTTCTTTTATATTTTTTTCAAAAGGGGTGCTGGATTTTGTCATATGCTTTTTCTGCATCAATTGAGATGATCATGTGTTTTTTCCCTTTGTTCTATTAATGTATCTTACATAATTAATTAATTGATGTCAAACCACCCTTGCATACCTGATATAAATTCCACTTGGTCATGGTGTATAATTCTTTTAATGTGGTGTTGGATTCGTTTTGCAAGTATTTTGTTGAGGAATTTCGTATCAATATTCATAAGGGCTGTTGGTCTGTAATTTTCTTTTCTTGTGACATCTTTATTTGATTTTGGACTTAGGGTGATACTGGCCTCATAGAATGAGGTAGGTAGTGTTCCCATGTCAATATTTTGGAAGCATCTAAGCAGGACTGGTATTAATTTTTCTTGGACTTTTGTTTGATGGGAGGCTTTCAATTACTGATTCTATTTTTTACAAGTTATTGGTGTTGAGATCTTCTATTTCTTCTTGAGTCAGTGTAGGTAGTTTGTGTTCTTTCTAGGAATTCATCTGTTTCATCTAGATTTTCTAATTTGTTGGCATCTAACTGTTATTCATAGAATCCTATAATTCTTTTTATTTCTGTGGGGTTTGTAGTAATGAGCCCCTTTTTCATTTCTGATTTTTGGTTATTTGTGTCTTCTCTCTCTCTCTCTCTCTCTTTTTTTTGTCTGTCTAGCTAAAGATTTGTCAACTTTATTAATCTTTTCAAAGAACTAACTTTTGGTTTTGTTGATTCTTCTTTTTTTTGAATCTTTATTTCCTTTCTTCTGCACATGCTTGAGTTTAGTTTGCACTTTTTTTCTAGATCCTGCAGTTGTGGGTTAGGTCTCTGATTTGAGATCTTTCCTCTTTTTTCAATGTAAGCATTGGAGGCTATAAATGTCCCTCTCAGCACTATCTTTCCTGCATCCCATAAGTTTTGGTATGTTGTGTTTTGTGATGGTTAGGTTCACATTATTAAGTTGGCCAGGTGATGTGTCCGGTTGTCTGGTCAAGCAAACAGCAGCTTATCTGTTAGTTTGAGGCCATTTTGTGCATTTTTGTTACATCCATGGCTGATTACATCTGCAGTCCACTAAGGGGAGTGTCTTCTGAAATGAATGATACTTAATCTAGTCACCTGAAGGCTTTTAAGGAGAATTCAGAAGAGAGAATCTCTCTTTCTGCTTCAGCCCACCAGCCTCCCCTGGGGAGTTCATTGAGGACCTTCATTGGAGCTGCCAGCTCACAGCCTACCCTACAGATTTTGAACTCTTGCATCCCCACAGTTGCGTGAAATACCATTATAAATCTTATATTTACAGGTATCTCCTGTTCTGTTTCTCTAGAGAATCCGGACTAATACATGTCTTCACTTCATATCTGTGAACTTTCCAGTTTTCCCTCTGTGATTGATTTCTAACTTCTTTCTGCTGTGGTAAATGAAGATGCATTGTATGATTTCAATATTTTTCAATTTACAAGACTTATTTTGTGACCTAATATATAGTCTGTCCTGGAGAGTGACACATTCATATAGGGGAAGAATGTTTATCCTGCTGCTATTGGGTTATGTGTTCTCTGTTAGGTCTTGTTAGTTTATAATATCATTCAAGCCTTCTGTTTCCTTATTGATCTTCTGTCTACATGTTCTATCCATTACTGAAAGTAGTGTATTGGAGTCTACTACTGTTAATGTAGAACCATCTATTTCTTCAAATCTGTCATATTTGCTTTCTGTATATTTTGGGGCTCTGCCACTTGGTTCATATATATTTATAATTGTTATCTCTTCTTAGTATATAGTGACCTTTTTGACCCTTTTAACTATTTTTTTCCTTAAAGTCTGTTTCATCTTATATTAGTATACTATCCCAGCTGTCTTTTGATTACTATTCATATGTGTTTTTTCCCCATCTTTCTACTTTCAACCTATTTGTTTCTTTGAATTTAAAAGTAAGTCTCTTAGAAACAGCATATAGTTAAGTCATGCCTTTTAATCCCTTCTGCCATTCTCTGTCTTTTCTTTCTTTCTTTTTTTTTTTTTTTGCATGGGCAGGCACCGGGAATCAAACCCAGGTCTCCAGCATGACAGGCAAGAACTCTGCCTGCTGAGCCACTGTGGCCTGCCCCATTCTCTGTCTTTTGACCAGAAGTTTAATCCGTTTACATTTAAAGTAACTATTGATAAGGTGCCACTTTCTTCTGCCCCTTTGCTATTTATCTTTGTAATTCTTCTACATTTTTTGTCCCCTAGTTCTTCTGTGAATGCCTACTTTCATATTTACTTGATTTTTTTTTATTGTACTATTTTGAGTCCCTTCTCATTTCTTTCTGTATATACTTTTAAATGTATGTTATTTGTATTACCATGGGACTTAAATTTAACCTTCTAAATCTGTAACAGTCATGTTTGATTTGATGCCAAGTTGACTTCAATAGCATACATATGCACTGTTCCTGTTTCCCTCTATCCTCCCATCTTTTTGTTGTACTTGTTACAAATTATGTCTTTTTTAAATCACATAGTTGTATATTCATCACCGTATTAGTTAGGGTCCTCTAGAGAAACAGAATTAATAGGGAACATTCGCAATATAAAATTTATAAAAGTGTCTCACGTGACTGTGGGAACACAGACTTGAAAATCCACAGGGCAGGCTGTGAAGCCAACGATTCCGATGGAGGACTGGATGAACTCCACAGGAGAGGCTCACCAGCTGAAGCAGGAAGAGAGTCTGTCTCTTTTGAATCCTCCTTAAAAGGCTTCCAGTGATTAGATTAAGCATCACTCATTGCAAAAGACACTCCCCTTGGCTGATTACTAATGGAATCAGCTGTGGATACAGCTGACGTGATCATGATTTAATTCTATGAAATGTCCTTATTGCATCAGACAGGCCAGTACTTGCCCAACCAGGCAAACAGGTACCACCCCTTGGCCAAGTTGACACATGAACCTGACCATGACAGTCCACCCCTTGTCAACTTGGCAGCTATACATATCATCTTAAACCATACCTAATTTCTAAATAAAAAACAATAAAACACGCATTTTTCTTTCACCTAGCAATACTCAACTGTCCTGCATATAACTGGAAACACATTAAATCTCTCCAGAATAGGGTGCAGGTCCTTGGATAATATTCATTCTTAAACTTGATATCTTACAACTTAAATAGTATAACAGGAACAAAACAGCATTACTGTCCTCGTTTTTGTAACTGATCACAGGGTTGTAGTTCATATTTATCACTACCTTCTTCCACTACCCGTTCCATGTTCCTTTTACCCTAAGCAAGCACTTCAGCTGGCTGTGGTTCTTTGCCTGGTGGGGTGACCCAAACCTTCATTCCTGAAGTTTCAGCGCCATTGGTAGTCCTGCCTGCATTGGGTTGTTGCAGCTTTCCATTGACTTTAATCACAGGGCATGGTAGTACTAAAAGATGCCCTAGGGGATCTCCTATATTCCAAGAAAACTCTTCTTTACCTCCATTGTATAGTTGCAGTCCTATTTCCCCCTGATAGTCAGGGTCAGTCACCCCAGACAATAATGTAATCCCCTTCTTGCCTTGTTAATCCAGGGGCATGGGTAGCCCAAAGTGACCAGGTGGCAGTCTTAGATTCCAGTTCAGTGGAATCATTGTTTCTCCTGGTGGAAGCACTCCCCCTTTTAGAACTAAAACCTGTAGACCAGCAGAGCTCAGGGTCACAGGGACAGGAAGCAGAAATTTTCCTAGTGGATCACTAGGGGTAGTAGTAAGTGGTACCACTCCCATTTCCACCCCTTGGTTCTTAGACCCATGGATCCTGGCTATGGGAGAAACAGCACCAAACAGCAGACGCTGATTCAGAGCATGTACAGCTCCCTGGAGAACATTACCCCAATACTTCAAGGTATTGCCACCTAGTTGGCATTATAATTGAGTTTTCAAAAGACGATTCCACCGTTCTGTCAATCCAGCTGATTCTGGATGATGGAGAACATGGTAAGACCAGAGAATTCCATGAGCATGTGCCCATTCCCTTACTTCATTTGTTGTGAAGTGTGTTTCTTGATCAGAAGCAATGCTGTGTGGAATACCATGATGATGGATAAGGCATACTGTAAGCTCATGGATGGTAGTTTGAGCAGAAGCATTGTGTGCAGAGAAAGCAAACCCATATCCAGAGTATTTGTCTACTCCAGTTAGAACAAATTGCTGCCCCTTCCTTGAAGGGAGCAGTCCAGTGTAATCAACCTGCCACCATGTAGCTGGCTGGTCACCTCAGGGAATGGTGCCATATCAGGGGCTGAGTGTGGGTCTCTGTTGCTGGTAGATTGGGCACTCAGCAGTGGCTGTAGCCAAGCAGCCTTGGTGAGTGGAAGTCCGTGTTGCTGAGCCATGCATAACCTCCATTCCTACCACCATGACCACTTAGTTCATGAGCCCATTGGGCAATGACAGGAGTTGCTGGGGAAAGAGACTAACTGGTATCCACAGAATGGGTTACACAACCTGTATCCCTTCAGCTCCAATTACCCAATATCTTACCCTATTTCTTTCTCCTGATGGTCTCTGTTACCAACAAAATATTCCAAGTTTATTCACTAATGTCAGTTCATAGCAGTGAGACCATACAGTATTTGTCCTTTTGTTTTTGGCTAATCTCACTCAACATAATGTCCTCAAGGTCCATCCATGTTGTTACATACTTCATAACTTTATTCTGTCTTACAGCTGCATAATATTCCATCGTATGTATATGCCTCAGTTTGTTTAGTCACCCGTCTGTTGATGGACATTTTGGCTGTTTCCATCTCTTGGTAATTGTAAATAATGCTGCTGTAAACATTGGTGTGCAAATGTCCCTTTGTGTCCTTGCCCTCATGTCCTTTAAGTAGAGACAGTATAGAGATGGGTCCTATTTTTTAATCCATTCTGCCAGTCTGTGTCTTTTGATTGGGGAGTTTAATCCATTAACATTTAGTGTTATTACTGCATGGGTAGTACTTTCTTCTACCATTTTGCCTTTTGGATTTTATATGTCATGTCTAACTTTCCTTCTTTTTACCTTTACTTATAGTCTTCCTTTCTACACTCTTCTCCACACCTCTCTCTTCTGTCTTCGTATCTGTCTCTAGTGCTCCCTTTAATATTTCTTGCAGAGCTGGTCTCTTGGTCACAAATTCTCTCAGTGATTTTTTGACTGAAAGTGTTTTAATTTCTCCCTAATTTTTGAAGGACAATTTTGCTGGATATAGAATTCTTGGTTGGCAATTTTTGTCTTTTAATAATTTAAATATATCATCCCACTGTCTTCTCGCCTCCATGGTTTCTGCTGAGAAATCTACACATAGTCTTATTGGGTTTCCCTTGTATGTGATGGATTGCTTTTCTCTTGCTGCTTTCAAGATTCTCTCTTTCTCTTTGACCTCTCTGACATTCTGATTAGTAATGTCTTGGAGTACGTCTATTGGATCTATTCTGTTTGGGGTATGCTGCACTTCTTGGATCTGTAATTTTAAGTGTTTCATAAGAGTTGGGAAATTTTCAATGATAATTTCCTCCATTAGTTTTTCTCCTCCTTTTCCATTCTCTTCTCCTTCTAGGACACCCACAACACATATATTCGTGCACTTCATATTGTCATTCAATTCCCTGAGTCCCTGCTCATATTTTTCCATTTTTTCCCCTATATTTTCGTTTTCTTGTTGGATTTCAGATGTTCCGTCCTCCAGTTCACTAATCCTATGTTCTACCTCTCAAAATGTACCATTGTAGGTTTCCATCATTTTTTTTCATCTCTTCTACCATGACTTTCATTCCCATAAGTTCTGTGATTTGTTTTTTCAGACTTTCAATTTCTTCTTTTTGTTCATTCCTTGCCTTCTTTATATCCTCTCTCAATTCATTGATTTGGTTTTTTGGATGGTCTGTTTGTATATTCTGAATTAATTGTTTCAGCTCCTGTATCTCATTTGAATTGTTGGTTTGTTCCTCTGACTGGGCCATATCTTCAATTTTTCTAATGTGAAAATAACAAAAACTATTTGTTATTTTTGCTGGCATCTAGGCATTTAATTACCTTAATTAGTATATTCTGGAGGTTGCTTTCACTTCTTTTACCTAGGGTTTTCTTGCTGGGTGAATTTGTTGTCTATCTGTTCTTTGACATTCTGTTCAGCTTTTTCTGGACCTCTAGCTTAGATTTTGTTTAACAGAGGGGAGTTTTTCAGTTCTTGTTTTCTTGTTTCTTGCCCTGCTGGTATAGTGCATTCCCCTCCACCCCCACTTAGGAGGGTCTACTTAGGTATTATAGACCACAGCCAGATTTTCCCAGACCAAACTGGCCTCCTGTCGGGAGGAAAGTGTCACCTGTGTCAGTTTTCCCTGAGGGTGAGACCCAGCAGGTTGAAAGACTTTCCTGTGAAGTCTCTGGGCTCTGTTTTTCTTATCCTGCCCAGTATGTGGCGCTTGTCTGCCTGCAGGTTCCACCAGCATAAGACGATGCGGTACCTTATACTTTGGCAGATTCTCCCTGCTGGGGACATGGTGGAGACAGAGGAGAGGTTGTAGGCTGGTTTTAATGACTTCAAATTACCAACCTCTGGTGTCTGAATTCCTTGAGGGAGGGATTCCACCTGAGTTGGGCTTCACCCCTCCCCTGGGGAAGGCACAGGTTCCAGACAAGTGCTCATACGAGCTTGTTTCTGCCTATGCCTGAGGCGGTTGCAGCCTAAGAAGCCCTGCCACTGTATCCAAATGCAGTGAAGCCTTTGTAGAAACACAGCCACAAAAACCTCTGTTTCCTTTTTTTTGTTTTCTTTTTCCGTCAGCCCTACCCCCTTGGCGCTGGGGCAAAAATGAGCGACCTCCGCTTTGACCAGGTTCACCTGAGCTGGGGGCCTATTTTTAGTAGTCAGAATTTGTTAATAAATTCCACAATTGGCATTTGGTTGGGCTCAGCCCCTGCTGGGTAAAGTCCCTTTCCTTTCCCCTCTGAGAAGCAGCCTGTTGGGGAGGGGCGCCGGCTGCTGTGACTTGGGGAACTCACGGTTCTGGGGGGGCTCGCAGCTGGTCCAGCTGGTCCAGACTGGGGTATGCTGTGTGCCCAGTCACTGACGTGGCCCCAGGAGCTGTTCTGTACTGTCTCTGGTTATTTAGTAGTTGTTCTGCAGGACGAACTAAAACGTGCACATTGCCATGCCGCCATCTTGGCCCGGAAGTGTCCTTCATTTTTGAAGGACACTTGTGACAGATATAAAATTCTTGCTTGGAAATTGTTTTCCTTCTGCACTTTGAAATATTTTTTTCTTACTACTTTCTTCCCTCTTTTTTTTTTTTTCTGATGGGAAAATTGGCACTTAATCTTATTGGGACTCCCTTGTACCTAACACATTGACTTTTTCTTACAGCTTTCAGAATTCTCCATCTTTGGCATTTGACAGTTTGACTGCTATGTCTGTGGGGTGTGGTTCTTCTGGAGTTTATCTCATTTGGGGTTCCTTGGGCTGCTTCAGTGTACATATTGGAAACTTTGGAAGGTTTTTGCCATTATTTCTTTGAATATTTCTTCTTTCTTTTCTCTTTTTCTTCTCCTTCTGGGACTCCTCTTATGTTTATATTGGTATACTTGATGGTATCCCACAGGTCTTTTAGGCTCTATTTGCTTTTTAAAATTCTTTTTTTCCTTCTTGCTCCTCATTCTGAATCATAGCAATTGTCTTGCCTTTGAGTTCACTGATTCTTCTGCCACCTCCAATTTGCTGTTGAAATCCTTTAGGGAAATTTTCATTTCACTTACTGTGGTCTGCAATATTTCTGTTTGGTTCCTTTCTTAGAATTTCTATCTCTTTATTGAGATTCTGATCTCATATTATTCATTCATTGTTTTCTTGCTATCCCTTAGTTCTTTCTCCATATTTTCCTTTATCTTCTTAAGCATATCGAGATTCATTTTTTAAAATCTTTCTCCATGTGTAAAGTCTGGTCCTCTTCACTGATGGTTTCTGGATTCTTAGTTTGTTCTTTTGAATAGGCCATCATTTCCTCTTTGTATATCCTGTAATCTTCCATTGAACACTGTACATTTTAGTATTTTAAAATATTAATTCTGGGATTAAGTCCCTGAGCTGTTCATTCCTTATATTTTTACCCAGTTAGTGATATGACAGAGATTTCCTTTAGTGTCATAAGCTAAGAAAAACAAAAACACCTTTCATAGTCCTTACAAATTGGCTTTTCCTTGGCTGGTGGTCTACTTCAAAGTTTAGCTCCCCTATCAAGAAGATCAACCAATACATTTATCAGTTAAAAAAATTGGATTTGTGATACAAAGTGGGCAGAGATAACATTTACACAAGGAATCCAATTTAGCTAGTCTAGTCAGGGAATGCTTCTTTAAGGTTGTGATGGTTAATTTTATGTGTCGGCTTGACTAGCTTATGGTGTGAAGTTGTTTGGTCAAATATTTGTAATGGTGGATATATTTCATCGATGAGATTAGCATCTACAGTCATTTTGACCCTAAGTAAAGTTTATCCTTCATACTGCACATGGACCTCATCCAATCAGTTGGAGTTCCTAACAGCAAGAACTAAAGGTTCTAAAGATCGGAAGAATTTCTTTGTCTCAAGATTTCAACATGAAACTTAGCCAGAATTTTCAGCCTTTCAACTTCCCCTGAGGAATTCAGAATTAGAACTTCAGTATCACCTTTACTGGGGTTACCAGCCTATAGCCTGTCCTATAGAGTGTGGGCTTACCAGCCCTCACAATTTCATGATCAATTCCTTACAATAAGTCTGTTTATCCATATATACGTGTGTGTGTATAAATATGTCTATTACATATCTGAGATATGTATATATAGTGCATGTATATACATACACACATATGTCCTATCAGTTCCATTTCTCTGGAGAATCCTGATTGACACAGGGGAGGTGACATTTGAGGTGAGATTTGAAGGACAAGGAGGAGGCAACCCTGTCCTAGTTTGGGAAAAGAGTATTCCAGGTAGAGGGAATGGCAGATGCAAAGTCCCTGAGACAGAAGGGAGCTTGGTGTATTTTATAAACTCTCAGAAGGCCAATGTATCTGGTGTGGAGTAAGTGGAGCTGCCAGAGATGAGGCTAGGGAGTTGGCTGGGCCAAATCATGTTGGCTGTTTACACCAGGGTCAACAGACAGGGCTATAGCCTACAAGTTTAAATATGGCCCAGGGACTCCATGAAGACTCTCTTTAATAAGAGTTGGGGTTGGTATACTTTGGAGTGACTGAGTCCCATACCTAGTCTGGGAAAGAGGGTAGAGTGGGTGGGGAACAGTTTTTGGCATCTGTCCCTAGGAAACTGGAAAAAAGAATTTGAGGGCTATATTCCATAGCTCCCTGGTTGGGTTGGAGACTATGGGGGACCTTAGCACCTAAGGGTTATCCAGATGTCCTTCAGTAGGGTGAATGGTTAAAGAACCTGTGATTATCCATACCATGGAATGCTATTCAGCAATAAAAAGGATTACATTTTTGAAATGACAAAATTTTAGAAATGGAGGACAGATCAGTGGTTGGTTGCCATGGGTGAAAGATGGGAGGAAGGTGGATGTTGTTATGAAAGGGAAAGGCAGAAGATCCTTGTGACGTTGGAACTGTTCAGTGTCTTGTCTGTGGTGGTGACTCCATGGATCTACACAGGCGATAAAACTGTATAGAACTTAATATACACATATACACAAATGGGCACAACTAAAGCTGGGGAATCTGAACAAGATTGCTGAATTGTATCAATGTTAATACAGGGAATCTGTCTGTATTATTTCTTACAACTGCATGTGAATCTACACTTAACTCAAAAGTTTCCATTTAAAAATGAAATTTAAGGCCTGAGCATTGGGTAGGACAATAAAATTTTCAACCCAGAGGAAAACAAAACAAAAAACTGAGGGCTGAGCTTGGTGAGGCTGCTTGCCCTTGAGGTAGCAAAGTCCAGCTTCACAGAGAGGTGGTCATTGTGCCCTGAGATGGGGAAGGAAGCAGGAGCAGGGCTACCATGGACACTTCTAGGTACTGGGATACAGCTGTAGCCCTGCCAGACCTGTGGGACTGGTTCCCAGCCTAACTCCCTGGCCCACACCTTCCAAGCTGACTGACATCTCACCAATCAGTGGCAGAGCTACTACATATTCCGCCCTCCCACCCCACCCCTAGTTGGTATTTTGGAGAGGACAGACACTCTTCTATTCTCCCTGTGCCCCTCCCACGGGAGGCCCCTGTGTAGATGCTTTTTTGAACTGTCCGAGCCTCAGTGCCTGACTGTGCCTCACAGCCTCCCCCACCAGACTAAGATCCCTGCATCTTAGGACGGTGCCCAGCCCTGGTCCCAGTCTGAGGGATGTGGAGAATGTTGAAGTGAACTCAGTGGGAAGCCACCCCAGGCTGGAACAAGCCTGACCTGACTCTGAGATCCCTGGAAGAGCCTTCGCCTCAGCATAGGTGGTTATAGCTGTGGTCTTATAAGATCCTGGGACTTCCCTCTCCATATGTAAGGCCTGCTAGGACCTCCCTTCCAGCATATTGACTGTCCTGCGCACTGCCTTGAAGTCTATCCCAAATGGCAGATCCAAGGCTTCCCCCAACATATAATAGCTGCAGAGCCCACATGCTCACATCACTGAGCTCTTACTATGTGCTGAGTGCTTTGTGTCTTTTATTTCTCTCAACCTGTTAAAAAGCACGTACACTTGTATATCCATTTTGCAGAAAAGGAGCCTGAGGCTTAGGATGGATGTGTGTGGGGTAGGGTCAAATAAGTAATTTGCTCAGGGTCACTTAGTTTGTAAATGGGAGAGAAAGGATTTGAAGAGGCTGTTCTACCACTCACCAGGCCTGACCTAGTCTCTGCAGATGCAAAGCTGAATAAGAAACATCACCTACTCTTAAGGAGCTAATGATAATATCACCAAACATTTATATTACATGGTGCTTATATGTCAGGTACAGGGTAAGCTTTTTATATAAATATTTATTTAATATGTGCATACATTGTTACATTGAACCCACACAACAAACCAGTGGAATAAGGTATGCCCATTTATAGATGAAGGTCTGAGAGGAAAAGAGACCTGCCTAAGGCCACATAGCAAGTAGGGGGCAGAGCTAGACAGTCTGGCTCCAGAGCCGGTGCTATCAGACCCTCTTCTGGCATCTCTTTCCCAGACTTCCTATTTTTGGCTGCCTCATTCCTCGGTTGTCTGGTGTCCCAGACCTCCTCCCCGCTACTCTTTCTGTCTTCCCCTCCCAGTAGCTCCCCTGGCCAACCCATGTCCCTCACCCCCACCCCTCTCATTCATATTCTGAGCATTGTTTGGAGCCTGGGGTTGGGCCAGACTCTCTGGATGCTGACCCCTGAGGGGACAGTTAGCAGGATTCACTTCTACCTTCTGGTATCTTCTAGCCCTTCCCACCCCACCCTGCTGCCCACGCAGTGCAAAGAATAGAGCCACCCATACCTGAAAGACTAGAGTGCAAGGGGTGGGGGCAGGAGCTGGGCTTCCTAGGAATGGGTGGTTCTGGAAGCTAATATAAGCAGCAGCACCTGCTGGTATTATCTGGACTCTAAGAATAACTTAGGCTGAAGAGTTGGGGATTGGGGCCAAGAAAGAATGCTGGAGCCTATTTCTCCCCTCTCCCTCTATCCTTGCGACTTGGCCTAGAGCTAAGAAGCCTCCCTTCTGGCTCACCATTTTCTCTGAAATGGTTTCACACAGGCACATGTTTTTTGTTTGTTTGTTTTTAATGGTTTTTTTTTGTTGTTAAATATACCATATATACAAAGAAAAAAAAAAAAGCAATAATTTTCAAAGTACACTTCAGCAAGTAGATTTCTGAGTTCCACTATTCCAGAATTTTCCTTCTAGCTGCTCCAAAACACTGGAGGCTAGAAGAAATTTCTTCTTTCTTTTTTGTGAAAAATAAAATATATACAAAAAAGCAATAAATTTCAAAGCACATAGCAACAATTAGTTGTAGAAAAGATTTCAGAGTTTGGTATAGGTTACAATTCCATTTTAGGTTTTTACTTCTAGCTGCTCGAAGATACTGGAGACTAAAAGAAATATCAATATAATGATTGAGGAATCATACTCGTTTGTTAAATCCTATCTTCTCTGTATAACTCCACCATCACCTTTGATCTTTCTCTCCCTCTTTACGGGTATTTGGGCTATGCCCATTCTAACATTTTTCATGCTGGAAGGAGTTGTCGATAATATGGGATAGGGGATGGACGGAACTATTTGATGTTCTGGAGAGGCTAGCCCCTCTATATTTCAGGACTTAACTGGTCCAGGGACCCATCTGGAGGTTGTAGGTTTCTGGAATATTATCGTAGTGCATGGAACCTTTATAGAATCTTATGTAACACCCTAGATGTTCTTTAGGATTGGCTGGAAACAAGCACATCTTATATTCTTTTGGGCTAGAGGGAAAGCGGTGCCTCTGAGGCTCAGAGTCAGGCAGCCTGATTTAGGGCTTGAGGGCATAAGCCCACACCCTATGGCCCAGCCCACAACAAGGCCCCTCCCCACTGGCAGAGGATAGGGGCTTCCTTTTTCAAGGATCACTTAGGAAACAGCTCTTATTCATTTAGCAAATATTTTTTTAAAAAATAGGTAATACATACATAGAGCTCAAAATTGAAAAGGTATAAAAGGTATAAAACCATTCTCCTTCCCTTCCCTGGCCCCCTAGTTGCCTTCGCACAGGTGACCAGTTACTGGCTTCTTTAGTGACTTCTAAAAGTGGTCAGTCCATATGTAAGCATCTAAACATGCAGATATACAGATATTCTCTCCCCTCACTTTTATACAGATGATAGCATATTCCATGCATCTGTTCCTTGTTTTTTTTCACTTAATGGTATATCTTAGAATAATAACAATAATTTATTGAGTATCCACTATGTGCCAGTCACTATTCTGAGCACTTTAGATGTTTTAACTCATATAATGCTTATCACAGTCCTATGAGGTAGATAGTTTTTATGAACTGCCATTCTAAAGAGGTTAAGTAATTTTCCAAGATTTCACAGCTGGTAAGTGGCAGAACCAGGATTCAAACCTAGGCAGTCTGACTTTAGACCAGGCGTTCTTCATCACTGCCCTGCTCTGTCTTGCAAACTGGAGTCTGGTACTAGAAAGCGCTCCCTCACTCTTCTCAAGGGCCGAGGTAAGAAATGTGTATCGAACCCTTACCGTGTGCCAGGCTCAGGCTGAGGATACAGCAGACAATAAGAAAGATTAGTCTGTCCTAATGGAACTGGTATTCAGGTGCCCATGAATATCTGTCAAGCAAGGGCAGGAGGAAGGAAATATCATACACCCACCTGCCCGTGTAAAGGGCTGCTGTTCCCTTATCCACTGGTTCTGCTCCCACACAGCCTTCAAGCTGGAAGGCCTGACAGCCTAGAGACCCTGGTAGAGGTCCCGACAGAGGCAGACACTTAAGAGAGATCACGATGTGACCCGTGTAAGCCTCCTCCCAGCCCCCTGGGATCCATTTCAGTAGGACTGGTGGGAGGGGGCAGGGTCTTTAATCCAGGGACCAACCATTGTTTGAAGTTGGGAACAATTGAAGGGCAAGGGAGCTATAGATAGATCCACAGCTGCTGTCACCTGTCCCAGCCTGGGCATTGGTCCTGAGCATTGTCTGTGTGGGGGCAGTCTACCCAAGGATGTACTGAGGGGAGAGGCTGGCCCAGCTCAACTCTAGAGAAATCAAGTTGGAGACCAAGATAGAGAATTAGAAAGTCTCAGAGGGCAAAGAGAGACAGGGTGACACACAAAGATCAAGGCCCTTGAAAGATATAAGAGACCCCATAATGCCAAAAACACTGAGACTGGTTGGAAGTAGGACGCACAGAGAGAGGGCTGTCAAGACAGTGAGGGCATAAGACAAAGATTGAACTCAAAGAGGCAGCAAATCAGAGATTCATACCAGGGCTAGTGCTGCATCTCAGCCCAGCCCAGGTCTTTGTGTTCATGTCTGGGGATGGGGATGGGGGTGGCGGCGCTGCATGTGCATGTTTCTCTCTGGAGCAGACAGATCTCAGAACTCTGTGGGGCAGGCTGAAGTAGCCTTGTAAGTGCTCAGGGAGCCCTCTGGGGTCTTCATAAGGGAGAGTGTATGGCTGGGTCTAGTCATGGCTTTAAGAGAGGCAAGGACCTTCCTCCCTCTGTGCCTTGGTTTCCCCAACTCTTCAACAAGAGAGTTGGTTTGCATGATCACTAAAGGGCCATTTCATCCTCTGACTCCATCAAGACATTTTCTCTGATGTGTCTGCCCTCTTCCCTTCTTGATAAAGTTGAAACCACAGTCACTTCTTTGTTTGCCTTTTGTGAGGATGAGGACAGTGGTCCCCCATCCCCTCACTCCAGTAACCTTTCAGCCATAAATCTATGCCAAGGCATTTCTCCTTCAGATAAACAGAGAGAACCCTGATGCCTTTTGGCTGCCCTCACCCTATTTTCTGCTTGAAACATCAGAGCTGGGTCCCATTCAGGCCCTCTGCAACAGCCCAGAAACCCAGAAGCGAAATGAAGCTGGGACAAGCAGGGGACCCAACCACCCCCGGAGTGTCAAAGTGAAGGACCCTTCACATTTAGACCATATGACAGCCTCCTCCTAAGTAAGTCTTCCTGCCACCGGTCTCACCCCTCCAATCCGTCCCCCACACCAGCTGCCACAGGGATCTTTTGAACACATAAATCTTACCACACTGTCAAATTCCCTTGCTCAGAGCTCTTTGATGAAAATAAATATGTTAAAATGCCTTTGATGGCTCCCCAACTCTTGTAGGATAAAGCTCTAAATCCTAATCTGGCTTTTGAAGCCCTTCACAGTCTAGTCCAAGCTGCCCAGTCCAGGCTCATCCCCATTATGTACCCTGTGGCCCAGCCCCTGCCAGTGTGGTTGCTCAGGTCTGGTTCATGCTGTTTGGTGCCCTCTCCTCCATCCCTAGTGCTTCTCCCTGGTCCAGGCCCATCTTCTCTCATCTCCAAGCCCAGTGGCACCCTTACTGGTCTCTCTTCTACATCCCTTGCCCCTTCCAGTCCATTCTCTATATGGCAGCCAGAGTGATTGTTGTTAACCTTGAGATTACTTGCCTGCCCTAACAGCTTTCCATACACTTGCAATAAAATCCAGAGTCCTTTCCAAGTCCTACAAGACTCCAAGTGATCTAACCCCTGCCTACCTCTCCAGCCTTACCTTGTAAAATTCTCCCCTATTCGCTACATCCAGCCATACTAACATTGTGACCGAGCTATTTTGGGCCTCATAGATTTTGTATTTGCTGTTCCTTCTGCTTGGAATGCTCTCTTGGCTATCTCCTTCAGGTCTCACCTTCAATGTCACCTCCTCAGAGGACCTCCCTCATCAACTTTAATAAAGTACATCCTCATTACCTTCCACAGAATTATCTCTTTATTTTCTGCCTAGCACTTGCACCAATCTTTAATTACCTTAAAAAGCATATTTACTTGTTTATATTTTGCCTTTCACATGGGGATATTAGACCTATGAAGGAATGGAACTTGTTGTCTTTTCCCTCTCCTTTCCTCTTTGGGTGTCCAACTGCTTTTATCCTTCCAGAATCCTCCCTCTGAAGTCTTCCTTGAGTGTCTTTCTTTTTCTGGACAATGAGGGTCTCTTGTTCTGACCCTGGACACAAAAGAGAAGCTGTCAGATGTATGCTCAATTCAGTTCCCGTGTCTCCTAACTGTAGTAGCATTTTAACTGAGCAGAAGGACTCTGACCCAAAGAAGGAATTCCAGGCACTGGGGTACCTTGGAGGGGGCAGAGATATTTTGGGCTGGAGATTATGCCCAAATCACATCTCTGACTTATTGCCTACCCCTTGCTCTCTGCAGTACTCTGCTCCCTTGCTGGCATTATAGGTAGAAGAGTTGAGGCTAGAGGAACTGTGCCTTTTGGGATTTTCCCAATCACTTTGTTGCTCATGGAAATCTCCCCAAAATAGCCCTGGCTCAGCAGCTGCCTCCAGATCTCACTGCTACAAAGTGTGGGTGGCAGGACTCTTGGCAACTTGTTGAAGTGAGGCCTTAGGTGGAGAGGAGTTGGGATACATAGACCCTGGCCTCCATCATGACTCCAGCTCCCATCTTTGGCCACTTTGCTCTTTGCCCTCCTTGCTCTTTGCCCTGGATCCTATTTCTTCCTCCAACTCTACTCCTGGCCATGCTCAAGATTCCCCATCTCTGCCATGGAGGGTGGGCAGGCAGTATTTCAGAGTATTTGAGGGTAGCATCAGGCCAATCCAGGGCCACCTGGGAAGCAGCACTGTCAGTACCTTAACTCCTTTGTAGTTTGTTGGGTGATTTGTGGAGAGAGTTCCCTCCAGCCCTGGGGCATAGACATACTGCCAGCCAGGCTAAAGGTGACCCAGCTGCCCCTCGGCTTTCATGTTTGTAGGGTAGAGAGCTCACCCTGGGAGAGGGGATTCTGGAGTCTGGCCTTAAGCCTCCCACTACCCCCATCAAGGCTCAGTCTCCTTAATTAAGCTGAGAGCCTGAACAAGATGATTTCCTTTCTAGCCCTAATACTCCTGATTCCTAACACCCAGGGATTGTTTTGTTTTGTTTTTTAAATTTAATTGGGGATCAGGGGTGAATTTAAAAGATATAGAAAAGTACAGAGAATATTAACAAACCATTTGTCCATATTTTGTCATATTTACTATACTAGGGTTCTAATGCCCCATTATTTTAATACTCTAGGATTCTAAACTGAGGTGCATGTATGTCTTGGCTCTGCACTCATAATGTTGGGAGAAGGAAGGCAGGCAGACTTTGGGTATCTATACTTGCCATTCATGGTTGGGTTAATTGGGGTAAGAGAGTGGTTATCAAGAAACAAACCTTCCCGAGTTCTAAAATCCTGAAATCCTAGACTCTTAAAATTGAAGGAGACTTTAGAAATTGTGCAGTCCACAGCCTCAAGCCCTCTGTAAACTCTGCTGGAGTCTTCCTCTGGTGCAGGTAGGCTAGCTTTCTTCCACGGGCCTCTCCCATTGCTGACTTGCCCAGCGTGTTAAAAAGTCCTCTCTGTGTGCACCCAAACTCTGTTCCCTTGTCCCTGCTATATCAGTTTTCTTGAGGAATCACATAGGATTCCTTTTTCTCCCAGGAAACTCTTCAGAATTTAAAGTCAGCACCATACGGCTGTTGCAGATTGTAATTCTTTGGGCAGTTTCTCCATTTGCCACATCTGCTGACTGTCTCTCAGGGCATTGGGTTTCCTATTGCTTTGTCATTTTTGTTTCTGAGCTCATCTCAGAGGGAAAAACCTTTTGCAAGAGGTGTGCTTGGGTGCTGGATGTGGACTTACAGTTCCAGACCAGTTTTTTGTTTGTTTAAATTATTTTTTTATTGTGAAAATATAATATACATACAGAAAAAAGCAATAAATTTCCAAGTACATTTTAACAAGTAGTTATAGAACAGATTTTAAAGTTTGGTATGGTTACAGTTCCACATTTTTTTGTTTTTTCTTCTAGCTGCTCCAAAACACTGGAGACCAAAAGAAATAACACTATAATGATTCAGCAGTCATACTCATATGTTAAATCCTATCTTCCCTATTGTACTTCTCTTTTTTATTTCTCTTTTGTGAAAAATAACATATACACACAAAAGCAATAAATTTCAAAGCATATCACAACAATTAGTTGTAGAACAGATTTCTGAGTTTGGTATGGGTTACAGTTCCTCAATTTTAGGTTTTTACTTCTAGCTGCTCTAATATACTAGACACTAAAAGAAATATCAAGATAATGATTCAGCACTCATACTCATGTGTTAAACCTGACCTTCTCTGTATAACTCCAGTGTCACCTTTGATCTTTCTCCCACTCCTTAGGGGTATTTGGGCTATGCCCATTCTAACTTTTTCATGCTGGAAGGAGCTGCCAATAATATGGGATAGGGGAATGGAACTAGCTGATGTTCTGGAAGGGCTGGTCCCTCTGCATTTCAGGACTTATCTGGTCCAGGGACCCATCTAGAGGTTGTAGGTTTCTGGAAAGTTACCCTAGTGCATGGACCCTTTGTATAATCTTATATAATGCACTGGATATTCTTTAGGATTGGCTGGAATGGTTTTGATTGGGGTTTGGCAAGTTATGATAGGTAGCAATGTCTAACTGAAGGTTGCGTAAGAGTGACCTCCAGAGTAGCCTCTCTACTCTGTTTGAATTCTCTCAGCCACTGATACCTTACTTGTTACACTTCTTTTCCCCGTTTTGGTCAGGATGGCATTGTTGATCCCATGGTGCCAGGGCCAGGCTCATCCCTGGGAATCATTTCACATGCCGCCAGGGAGACTTTGACCCCTGGATGTCATGTCCCTCTGGTTCTTTTTCATAAGCAAGGGAGGATTACCACTATGGTTCCCTTTAGCATTTATGTCAGTGCAGGTCATAGTTAGCAGTATTGTCTAAGGGAGTACTTTGAGATAATAAATTTTTGAATTTGATGCCTTTTCTTCCAGAGGGAGTGCATCCTTTTTTTTCATTGTCTTCATGCTATAATATGACCTGAGAGGCCTTTGATTTAGGAATGGAGAAAGAGAAAACTTAATTCACTCAGTCATAAATTACTAAAGTACAAATGATCCAGGTAAAAATTTGCAGTGCTCTGTGCTTCTTTCCACTGTTAAACTGGCCCAGATCCTCATCCTCTAATCCTAAAAAGAGATTAAAACCCTATGATCTGAACGATCTATTATGATTGGCTCATTCATTTACTCAGCAGATATTTATTGTATTTCTACTGTATGAAGGTACTCTGCAAGGTGTTGGGATACAAGATAAATAAGCCAGACCAAGGTTCCCCTCCTGGAGTTCCTTTCTAGTGGAGGGAGCAGGCAGGAAGCAATCTAAGTTCTACAAAGAGAAGTAAAGCCGAGTGATGTTCTTAAAAATGATAAAAAATGATATTGAGAGAAAGAAGAGAGGAATACATTCTGTAAGAGAACATTCATATAAATGTTTTTAAAAAGCCCAAACTAATCTGACATGTTGGAAGTCAGAATACAGTACTACTCTGGGGGAGGGATAGTACGTATAAGGGGAATACTGGTAATTTCTGTTTCTTCACTTTATGAAAATTCATCAGACTGTACAAAAACATTCACTGAAGTACTGATTGCAATAGAAGATTGGAGGTGATCTAATTGTCCACCCAAAGGGGACCTGGATCATTTCATAATGTGGAAAAATATCTGTAGAATCAATTCCTAAAAGAATGTGTGCATTTTTAATTTTGATAGATACTACCACATTTGGCAAGGTATTTTTTTTGTAACAGCACTATTGAGATATAATTCACAGACTACACAATTTACCCATTTAAGGTGCAAAATTCAGTAATTTTTAGTATATTCACAAGGCTGAGCAACTACCACCATAATCTAATTCCAGAACATCTTCCTGACCCCAAAAAGAAGCCCCAAACCCCATGCACTTTAGCCATCACCTTCAAATCCCCCATCTCCTCCAGCCCTAGGCAACCTTCTATAAACTTTCTGTCTCCATAGATTTGCCTGTTTTGGACATTTCACATAAATAAAATCATACAATATGTGGCCTTTTGACTCTGGCTTCTTTCACTTAACACAATGTTTTCAGACTACATCCATGCTATAGCATATCAGTACTTGGTCCCTTTTTAAATGGCCTTGGTCCCTGTATACATATACCACATTGTTATGAACATTTATATACACGTATTTGTGTGGACTTATGTTTTCAATTCTCTTGGGTATATAAATAGGAGTGGAATTGCTGGGTCATATGGTAACTCTATGTTTAACCTTTTGAGAAACTGCCAGACTATTTCCAAAGTGGCTGCACCATTTTACATTCCCAATAAACAATGCCTGGGGGTTCCAGTTTCTCTACATCCTGTCAACATTTATTATTTTCTGTTTTTATTTGTTTTCGAATTATTGCCATCCAGGTGGGTCTGAAGTGCTTCCTCATCATGGATTTAAAATATATATATTGTGTTATCATATATACAATCTAACATTTCCCATTTTAACTACTTTCAAGTATATAATTTATCATTGTAGATTTGATTTCTGTTTTCCTGATGGCTAATGATATCGAGCATCTTATCTTGTGCTTACTGGCCATTTTATAGCTTCATTGGAGAAATGTCTATTTAGATTCTTTGCCATTTTAAAATCGTGTTGTCTTTTTTCTGTTGAATTGTAGGAGTTCTTTATATATTCTGGATACTAAATCCTTATGAGATATATGATTTGCACATATTTTCTCTCATTCATTGGGTTGTCTTTTCGGTTTCTTGATGGTGCCCTTGAAAGCACAAAATTTTTAAATTTTGATGAAGTTCAGTGTATCTACTTTTTCATTGGTTGCTTATAAGTGTCATATCTAAGAAACCATTACTAGATCCACGATTATGAAGACTTACTTGCTTTTTTTCAAAGAGTTTTATACTTTTAACTCTGATTTGAATCTTTGATCCATTTTGAAATAATTTTGTTTATGGTGTGAGGTAGGGGTCCAGCTTCATTCTTTTACATGTAGCCATACAGTTGTCCCAGCAACATTTGATAAACTATTCTTTCCTCACTGAATTGGGCAATGCATAAATTTGTGTGTGTGTGTGTTTGTGTAGCATACATATAGTAAAGTGCATGAATTTCAAACATACAGCTGGATAAATTTTTGCAAAAGGAACACACCCATGTACCTTGCTCAATTCAATTCATAGAGCATTTCCCACACTCTTGAGCCTCTCTTGTGCCTACTCCCAGTCATTACTCTTTCTCAAATGACCATTCTTCCACTTCTATCATCATAGATTAGCTTTGCATGTTTTGAACTTTCTGTGGTTAAAAATGTATTTTTGAAATTATTTCTATATGTTCTATCTGACATATCTGCATATTTGGAATCGGTAGCCCTTTAGTGATCATGGTTGGGGAAAAGGGGAAGAATTCTCTGTGTGGGCTCAATCTGACATTTTTGCTGGAATTTTGGCTTTGGAACTCTGTACTTCTACATATCCAGAGTCTAAGATTCCAGGACCCTTTGATTCTCTGATTTTAAAATTCAGTTGAAGCACCAGGGCCTCTATATAATGGACAGGAGAGCCTGGAAGAGCTCTGACACATTCCCAAAGCCTGTCTCAGGCAGAATGAATGCCACAACCCCCCCACCCCCCACCGCCTTGTTGGAATGGGACATAGGAAGGGGGCACTTCTCTCCTTTGTGCTCAGAGTGAGAAGTTGACTTCTTGGGAATCTTGAATCTCATAGTATGATGTGGTTCCTAATTGGTGTATATTTCTTTCACTTGTTTCCCCTTCAGCCAAAGCATACCTTTTTTCCTATGATCCCAGGTGTGGTTTTCTTCATTTGTGACTTTCCCACAGGACTCCAGGGTCTGCTGTGAACCTTAAAGAGATGGGGATAGAGGCAGAGGAGAAAGAGATGGTATCCAGGTACTAGAAAGTGATGTCTCACTCTCTTGACTTCTCTTTTTGACCTGGTCTCTGCCACTGCTTACTTGTAAGACTTGTGCTTCAGCCTCTCTGAGCCTCAGTTTCCCCGTCTGTATAAAGGGGGTTGGGCTAAATGATCCCATAAGACATTCTGTGGTTCCTCCTTTTTGAGTCTCCTTACCCTCTGATCCTGAGTGTGTGAGCCTTTTTCTGGGTGTATCAGATCCTCTGTGACTCAGTTTCTCCCTCTGAGCTCCTCAATTTTCCCAAATCTCTCACTGTTTTGTCCCTGCCTCTGTCAGTCTCTGAATCCCAGCCTCCCTGTCTCTCAGTGGAGTGTCTCTCTTCGCCTTTGTGATCCCCTGACAATGGGAGGTAAAAATAGCCCAGGGGCTGTGCTGGTAGAGATAAAAGGGAATTTGCCTTTTGTGTCCTGTGGCTAGGCTGGGGGGGCTGTGACACGTGGAGATTGCTGACATAGCTCTCCTCCGCTGACCTTGACGGCAGCAATAAAAGGGGTAGCACAGCTCCCAGTCCTTACGGTGGTGCTGAGGTGGGTGATCAGGGCTGGTGTGGGAGCCGAAGGGAGGGCAGACAGGCGGGTGGGGGAGGGTGGCGGTGAGTGGGTGTGGGTCTCTCAGGATCTGTGGGAGAGGGCGCTCTGGTGTTTGAGGGTGTGTGTATTGGGGGCTCACCCAGGGAGGCTGGGGTGAGGGAGCCCCAGGGAGTTACCTAGCATTAGATCTTGTGGACTGGGGATCATATTCCAGTTTGAGGCCTCTGTTCCTTCTCAGTCCTCCTCCCAACCCTCACTCTGCCATCTTCCAGTGCCTGCTGCCTCGAACCTCCACATTTTCTAGTTCCTCATCCTCAACCTCTCAGTGTTACTGCCATGATGGATGTGAGTGAACTCGGGGAATCTGCCCGATACCTCCGCCAGGGATACCAAGAGCTGACGAAGGTGCACACTCTCCCATGGGATGGTAAGTGAAGGACGAGGGGAAGGAAGCACGGACACAGAGAAGCCCTTATGGATTTACCAGCCCTGAGATTAGGGTTGAGAGGGCAATCCGGCTTTGACTCTGTACTTTACTCCCAGAGCCTAGGATCCTAAGTGAAATCCCTGTATGTCTGTGAGCCAGCCTGTTTGCTCCTCTGCAAAATGGGGTACCACCACCTGCCCTGCAGGGCTGCAGTCTGTGAGGACAGACTCAGGGCTGGACCCTCAGGCTTCTGAGATTGAGGGTGGTTAGAAATGTGTGTGAGCTGTCTCCAGTGTCCACAGAACCTGTGCTGGAGCTATTTTTAATGCTTTTCACAGAGCCAAAGCCACTGTTTATTAAGGATAGGCACAAAGACTGTCCTATTTATGACCTGGTTTGCTCATAGGACAATAATAACAATAGTTAACGTGTATCAAGTGCTTATGGTATGTCAGGCCCAGAGCAGATGACTTTCCATGCATCATCTCATTTAATCCTGCCAAAAACCTGAAGAGGAAGGGACAAGGGCCAGGGCTGGCTTCATGGGTGTGCAACCTCTGCAGTCAGTGGGGCAAAAAGCTCAGAAGGGCCTCATGCTTTATTTAATGTTCTGCTATTGCCATCTTGATAATTTTTTGAACAAGGGAGCCTGCAAATCATGTGGCTGGTCCTGATCAAGGCACTTGGCTACTTAGTGACAGAGCAAGGAAGAGAACCTGGAAGTCTGTAGCTGTAGTCCATGCTTTTACCTACCATGAAATATGGGCCCCTCAAAGCTCTGAGGCCAGTTAGTTGGGGATGGGAGGTGGGCTGGGAGCACAGGACACAGAGTGAGGAGACCTGAATTTGAGTCTTCAGGTGGAATGGAGGAGGTAGAGCCTCTTGAGAATTATGTGCCTGATATTGAAGGGCCCCTCCATATGGGACCTCAGGAGATCCTCATGACACTTTGCATTTGAGGAAATGGGCCCAGAGAGAATGGGTGATTTTCTCCAGGTCACGTAGCACTTATGGGTGAAGCAGGGATTGAACCTGCACCCAGGGCAATGCAGGCCTCTTACCCTAACTATGTAAACACGGGCCATTTGAGGAAAGTGTTTTGAGACCTTGGTTGAGGGGCCTGGTCTGGAGGGATCCACACTGGGGACTTCTGCAACCTGGCAAAGGGGCTTCTGGGAGGGTCACAGCCCTATGGATGAATACAATTTAGGAACCCGAGCTGGGTCCACAGCCGCTCTCAAAGCTCCAATGCTTTCCTCCAACCCAGGGAAGAAGCGGGTCTGGGTCCCTGACGAACAGGACGCCTACGTGGAGGCCGAAGTCAAGTCAGAGGCCACAGGGGGCAGAGTCACTGTGGAGACCAAGGACCAGAGGGTTTGGCTTTTTCTTTTTCTGCAGCTCCCAGCCAGCTCTGGGTGAACTGGGTCTGGGAGTGTGTGCGGGGGCGGGGGGCGGGGGAGACACTGCTGTAAGTCGGGCCCTCTCCACTCGGGCCTCCCGGGTAGGTGCTGACAGTGCGCGAAGCCGAGCTGCAGCCCATGAACCCTCCCCGCTTCGACCTGCTCGAGGACATGGCCATGATGACGCACCTCAACGAGGCTGCCGTGCTGCAAAACCTGCGCCAGCGATACGCCCGCTGGATGATCTACGTGAGCTGCGGCCCAGGGAGTGGTCACGGGGTGGGGGGTGGGGGGACTGTGAGCTGTGGGGTGAGCTGGGGGACGGGGCGTGCGGGAGCATGAATGGAGGAAGGCCAAGGCGCTGTGGGGGCAGCATCTTGGGAAATGGGGGCGGAGCTGAGAAGGGTCTGGGGTCCCAGGTCTCGGGGGCGGGGTCACGGGCCGGGGCAGGTCTGTGCATAGAAATAAGGGCTGGGCAGCACCAGGATGTCACGGAGGGTGTGGGGTGGCTAATTAAGTAGCTCTTTGGGGGCTATCTCAGGGGTCACGGGGTTGTGAGGCCTGGGGACTGAGGATGGGACCTTGGCCCTTGACAGCCCAACTTTGCGCTCTCTCCTCAGACGTACTCGGGACTCTTCTGTGTCACCATCAACCCTTACAAATGGCTCCCGGTCTACACGGCCGCTGTGGTGGCTGCTTACAAGGGCAAGCGCCGCTCAGAGTCGCCGCCCCACATATACGCAGTGGCAGATAACGCCTACAACGACATGCTGCGCAGTAAGGCCGCCTTGACCCCTCAACCTTACCAAAGATCCGTACCCCTGTTCCAGGAAGACGTCTCTAAAGGACCCCCTTCCTTCTACTTCCCCTGCCAGGGATGGGGTGGGTGGGGAAGGCCCAGCCCTCCTTGTAATGCTCCTCGCTACACTAGCACACCATTCTGCTTCTCCAGCTGGGAGCTGGCCATCAGTCTAGTCCCACCTGGTCATTGCCATCTCTAGCCCTGGAGGGTGGAGGGACTGCCCCAGGGCCTTGGACTCCCAAGGTATTCCACTTGTGGCTGGCCCCACACCTTGACTGACTTCTCCATTCCCTTTTCTCCAGACCGAGAGAACCAGTCCATGCTTATCACGTGAGTGGGGGACTGTGGGGTTGGGGTGGGAAATGCTAGCCGTGTGGCAGGAAGGGGGCAGAACCAGAGTCATTTACCAGGATCAGACTCCAAAGTGCTTAGAGCAGGCTTTCACTGCTGGAGTCAGTGTCTCAGCTGAAGCTAAATTAGGCCTGAGCATTTTTCTCTGTCCCTGCTCTGCAGATTCATTAGGGGTGGTGGGTAGGGAGGGTTTGCCCAAGGACCAGAGTGCTTATCAGCCCTGACACTCCCTCTCCACAAGGCCCCAAATCTCCACCCACCTTGATGCCTTGGGGGTTCTGATTCTGTTCAAGAGGAGGGAGGTTCCCCTTCGTCCTCACCGTCTCCTTATCTCTGAGTCTGTATAACCATCCTTTTATCCCCCTGAGAAAGTGGTAGAATTCTCACATGCCAGGTTCATCATGTCCAGCCAAGCCAATGTGGATATGGTTTGTATGTGAGTGTGTATGTGCACACACAGTGTAGCCTGTTGAGTAAAAGCACGGATTTCTTTTTTTTTTTTGGTACATGAGCCAGAAATTGAACCCTGATCTCCCACATGTCAGGCATGCACTGAGAAGCAAGGATTTTAAAGCCCTACAGACCTGGGTTCAAGTTTTCACATTTTTACCTCCTCCTGTGTGCCCTTGGGCCTCTGAGCCTCAGTAGAAAAGCAAACCATCGTACCTACCTACCATACAAAGTATAAGGAGTCACTGAGTTAATATATGCTCTTGCCACACAGCAGAGAGTCACATAAGTTCTCTGAGCTCCATTTCCTTATCTAGAAACTGGAGGTGATGTTGGTGCCTGCCTTTTATGTGAGTGGTACCGGTAGAGCGTTTGGCCCAGCACTTCATGCTGTCGGTGCTCAGTAAACAGTGGCATTACCTCACAGGGATGGTTTACACTGGCTTGCTGTGCAGACTTAACACCTGTGAGGGTTGCTCTATCGGTTGAGTTGGGTTCCTTGAGTTTGGCATTCTTGGGGGTGGGGGTTGAAGAGGAAGAAAGTGGGGGGTCTTATTGAGGGGAGATGCGTGGGGGAAGAATTAGGGTGGCCAGAGGGGCATTGGTGACTCATGTTTGTGTCATCCAAGCGGAGAGTCGGGGGCCGGTAAGACGGTTAACACCAAGCGGGTCATTCAGTACTTTGCCATCGTCGCTGCCCTAGGAGACGGGCCGGGCAAGAAGGCCGTAAGACTCGCCCACGTGGGCGCTGCTCCTGTTTTTCTTTTCTTTCTTTCCCTCTTTTTTTTTTCATTATTATCTTTTTAATTTGACTCCCCAGAGACCCCAGCCCTGCCTGAGCCTCCCACCCTGGTGGGGGACTCTGGCCCGAGCAAGGCTTGACCAGAGAGGCTGTGGCCACCCAGGTTCTGGGCCTGCTCACATCTGTCCGTGACACCCAGGGGTGGGACATCCTTTTCCTGAACCCTTGGTGTAATTTCCCCCTTCTCTCTTGTCCTTTATATTTTGAAAAAGTTTACCAAATGCTTTCACTAAGAAGTGATTTTCTTGGTTTGCCTGCACAAAAGACACAGTTACCTGCTGGCAATCTGAGCAGGCAGGCTTATTTACAGTTTAGTTGGAGCCAGGGGACTTGGCTTTCTCAGCAGCTGTTGGTTGGGGGGCAGTTTTGTGCCTCTGATTTTTGTACAATTTTTGGAAATTTCAGAAACGGCTGGGGAACCAGTGTTTTTGTTTTGTTTTGTTTTTGTTTTTGAGGTGCAGCATTCTATTGCTAACCCCATGGCCAGCTGTCAGAACTCTGGATGCCCACTCCTGATATCAACCCCAAAATGGGCTGCCTTTTCTCCTCAGAAGCCCAAGGCCTCCTCCCATACAGCCCCCACTCTTGGTCCTGTTGAGCCTTGCTTTACTCTGGGGCATTTTTATTTTCCTTTTTCTTTTTTTCCCATTTTGTTTTTCTTTTGGCTTTCTCTTTTCCCCTGTTTGATTTTCTTGGTTTTTGATTTTTGTTTCAGTTTTGTTTTTTTGTTGTGATGGTTGTTTTTGTTGTTTGTTTTTGCTGTTGACCCTTTGATATTCTTTCCTCCCTCCTTTTCCCCCATCCCATTTTCTAAAATGCCAAAATGTCTATGGGGATGCTGCAGAAAGTTGGGGCTTGGTCCAGTGGCAGGAATAAATGGCAGGGGCCAGGTAGGAAGGGTTAGGGGTATGGAGACACCTGGGTAGGAAAGGAGCATTGATTGTGGAGTCCCAGGGATAGGGTAGGCAAGGGAGATAAAGGGACAGGCTGGCCTACAGGTGATGTGGATGCTGGAATTTAAGTCTTCTCAGTACCTCCCATGATCAGATTGGCCAGACAGGCCAGAGAGAGTCCTGTTCAGAAGCTCCAGATGTGAGCAGGTGGGGTGGAGTTTGGAGTAGGGAGCTCCATCTCTCTTCTCTATTCCTTTCCCTGTCATATCTAGGTGGCGGTCAGGGGGTGGGATTTGTAAGTCTTGGGCTCCCTGGAGCTGGATGAGTGACCACAAAGTCCCCTGGTAGTGACATGTCTGTAGAGAAGAAAAAGAGAAATGCAGGGAAGATATGGATCAGACTAGGGAGGGACAGGGGGCGAACCCCCTTCAATTCAGGAAGTCCCTACGTAGACAGCAGTGGCTACCATGGGAGGTGGTGGTTGGGCTCAGTACCAGCTTTGCCGCAGGCTTGCTGCATAGCCTTGAGCAAATCCCTTCCCTGCTTGGAGTCTTAGTTTCCTTATTTGCAATTTAGGGTCAGTGTATCCTTCTGGCCGAGTCATTGGATAGTAGGTATAGTTATGCAGTGATCACACACCTAATCACAACGCAGGAAAAGAGTGAAAAAGGGCTATCATTGAGGAAGCTACAGTAGGAAGGTACCCAGCAGGAAGAGGTTTCTTCCAGCTTGAGGGCATCAGGGAAGCCTTCCTAGAGGAGGGGACATTTGAGCTGGGCTCTGAAAGGGAGAATATTTTAGTCAGGAAGCCTGGCGCTTGGGGCAGGAGCCACTTCATGGAGCATAGAAGATGAGGGGATATGAAAAGGCCTTGGGGAGGGGAAAGACTTCGAATAGGAGATCCCCAGGTGCAGCCTACTACCTTAAGCACCTGACCAGGCCCATGCTTGCTTCCACTTTCTAGCATTTCTCCTTCTAGGAGAGTCTGGCCGTGAGGGTGGGGTGGAGAGCTACTCAGCTGGTGACTAACATTCAGTGTCCCGCTAACCTTAGCCACCCCTGACCAACCCCCTGGGGATTCCTACCCTCTAACTTTGTCTTCCTTCTCCCCCAGCAATTTCTGGCCACAAAGACTGGGGTAAGTATGGGACCGGTGTGAGCGGGACAAGTGACAAGTGTGAGGCCCT
Source organism: Tamandua tetradactyla (assembly GCF_023851605.1). Lineage (NCBI taxonomy): Eukaryota > Metazoa > Chordata > Mammalia > Pilosa > Myrmecophagidae > Tamandua > Tamandua tetradactyla. The sequence continues at coordinate 17,661,815 of NC_135327.1, read as the reverse complement.
GGGACCCTCTGGGATGGGGCTGATGCCAGGGGCCGCATGGCTCTGCTGGTCAGTAAGTCTAACTGCCCCTATGCCCGCCTCATCCCCACTCCCTCCCCTGTCACCACTAGGGTACCCTTGAGGATCAAATCATTGAGGCTAACCCTGCCATGGAGGCTTTTGGCAATGCCAAGACCCTGCGGAACGACAACTCCTCCCGCTTTGTGAGTTGCCACAGTGGCTCTGGGAGAGGTGGGAAGGCGCAAGATGGTGGGAGCCCTCAGCTGGGGCAGTGGAGCACTGGCTGAGCCCCCTGACTGAGGGCCCACCCTTGTCCCACAGGGCAAGTTTATCCGCATTCACTTTGGTCCCTCTGGGAAACTCGCATCCGCTGATATCGACAGCTGTGAGTCTAGGCGAGGAAGGGTGAAAGTGGGGATTCTGGGGAAGTGGGGACAGAGGGCTGAGCCTGAGTCTTTCTTCTCTGACTTAACATCTATTACCAAGTACTTTTGTCTCCCACCTTTTCTGGGTACTTCTCTCCATCCCCTTGTCACTGCTTACATCAGGCCACCTTGCTTCTCACCTGGGACATTGCACCAGCTTCCTTTGGTCTCCTAGCCTTTACTTGATCTTCTCTCAAGCCAGAGTGATCTTCTCCAAGACACTAATCTGATCACATCCCATCCCTGCTTTAAAACCTTTTCTAGATCCCATCTCTCTTAAATGAAGACCCAAATCCTTAATGGCTTGTCAGCCTCCTCATGATTGAGCCTTTACCTCTAATTTCACTGTTCCTCTGTTACCAGCCTCATCTCCTTAGAGAGTTTCCCCATCCTTCCACATCCCTTCTCCAGGAAGCCTCTCCTAAATACCTCTCCAGTGTTGTTGCCCATCCTGCTGGCCCAGCCCAGCTGCACCGACACTGGAGTGAGCCAGACCACAGAGGACACCCGCCTGACCGCTTCCCACCTTGAGATGCCTGGAACAAAGGTCCTGAGAGCACAGGTGTATGGTGGTAGGGCAGTGAGACATTGTCGTTCACACCCAGCCCTGTGCAGAGACACACAGGGAGGCTCAGCTCCACCCACACACTGCCCAGCTCCACCCTCGCGTACACACACACACACACACACACACAGGCTAGCTCCATGTGCACTAACCAACATACGTCAGCACTACTCTGGAGGAAGGCGTGTGCACCACAGATGAAAGAATGAAAATGTAGATGAAAGAATTAAAAAATGAAAACCTACCTGCAGACACCCACATAGAAAGACACGCTGATACTCACACAGATGCTTTTTTGCTGGTACAGACGTGTTCCCATCCTGCCATGGAGGCTTTTGACACTCTAGTGGAGAGACAGACATACCAATGAAGAGAAACCCTTCCCTGGTGTGAGCATTCCACATAACCCTCTGCCCCTCAGTGATAGTCCTCCCTCAGAACCCCCCTTACCCCTCTTAGGGTGATCCAGTCTGGGGGGTGCTGGAAGATCTAGGCCAACCCCTTTTCCCCAGATCTCCTGGAGAAGTCACGAGTGATCTTCCAGCTGCCTGGTGAGCGCGGCTACCATGTCTACTACCAGATCCTATCGGGAAAGAAGCCAGAGCTGCAGGGTGAGGACCAGGGATGGGTCGGGTGGGAGGATTAAGCCCAAAGGAGCTGAGTGGCTCCCATCAAGATGTCTGTTTCCGTTCTGTCCTGGGCCTTTGGCATCCCTTCTTTCCTGGGGTCAGGGCCCCATCTTGTCCCCTACTCCCTTCCTGCGACTTCTGGTTATTGCTGAGCCCTCTCCTCCTCATGCTAGGCACTGGCCTTTTAGCTCTATTGCCCTAGTAAGATTGTATACTTTTCACAGAAACCCAGGTCTTGCTGTCCTGAGACTACAGAGGCTCCACTCAGTTCCAAGGGCCTTGTCTGTCCAGGGGACTGATGGCTGTGTCTCTTCTCAAGGGCCTCCTGTGCCTGAAACCCAGCATGGGGTCTGGGCAGAAGGGGTGGTCGTGAGCTCTGGTCAATGGATGAGTGAGATGTAGGAACAGGAAACCATAAAGAGAAGACCCAGCCTGAATGCAGGGGTGGGTGGCAAAGAATTCAGACTCCAGAGAGGACTTGAAGGGCCCCAGACTCTCCTGCTGGCCCAGGCCCCCAGAACCCTCCTCCCTGGAGTGGGAAGGGAGAACGGTGAACTGAACACAGCCTGACCTGCCCTTCTCTGCCCATGTCCCCAGACATGCTGCTTTTGTCCATGAACCCCTACGACTACCACTTTTGCAGCCAGGGTGTCATCACAGTGGATAACATGGATGATGGGGAGGAGCTCATCGCCACTGACGTATGGTGGGGCTGGGAGGGCAGCAGAGGCGGGGCTGCCTGCAATGTGGGGACCCCGGAGGCTGGGTGGAGATTTGGGGTCCAGCTGCCTTGCCCTTATTCTCACTGTAACGTGGTAGAATCCTGACCTCTTCAAAGCTCTATTATCCCACCACAGCACGCCATGGACATCCTGGGCTTTAGTGTGGATGAGAAGTGCGCCTGCTATAAGATTGTGGGTGCCCTCCTGCACTTCGGCAACATGAAGTTCAAGCAGAAGCAGCGGGAGGAGCAGGCTGAGGCTGATGGCACCGAGAGTAAGGGACCCTGATCTGGCTGTCACCTTGACCTCTCTCCCGATGTCCTGTCTATGGCCATTAACCTTGAACCCTGATCCTTGTCTACAAACTTTGACCTCAGTCTAACCTGGCCCTGACTTATCAACTCCCAACCCTCATCCTCTTGTGGCTTAGAATTTGTTGGCCCTGAACTTGACACCCCTCTCAAACCCCACCTGTTGAACCTAGGCTGAGGCCAGTAGAGTCCCAGTGTGCCTTTGTATTTGGCTTTCCTTGTCTTCATCCTACCTGTGTACCCTGTCAGGTGCTGACAAGGCTGCCTACCTGATGGGGGTCAGCAGTGGGGACCTCCTCAAAGGCCTCCTGCACCCCCGCGTCCGGGTGGGGAATGAGTACGTGACCAAGGGCCAGAGTGTGGAGCAGGTGAGCTGCTGGCAGGCTGGAGCCAAAGGGGACCACCAGGACAGGGCCCATTCCTTGCAGGGTCCCAGCTTCCCTATGTCTCCAGGTGGTGTTTGCCGTGGGGGCCCTGGCCAAGGCCACCTATGATCGGCTCTTCCGGTGGCTGGTATCACGGATCAACCAGACGCTGGACACAAAGCTGCCCCGGCAGTTCTTCATCGGGGTCCTGGATATCGCTGGTTTTGAGATCTTTGAGGTGAGACAAGGCCCACGCCCCTAGGTGCTGTGCTCTCTGAGGTGGAGGACCACGGGGTGGGGCAGGGCAGGGGCCCTGGAGGCGTGGGGGATCTCCCGCACAGCTCTGCTCCTCTCTAGGTCCCCCTTTGCCATCTGCGAGGAGGCCTGCTGAACCTTGTGCCTTCTTCCTGTAGTTTAACAGCTTTGAACAGCTCTGTATCAACTTTACCAACGAGAAGCTGCAGCAGTTCTTCAACCAGCACATGTTCGTGCTGGAGCAAGAGGAGTACAAGAGGGAGGGCATTGACTGGGTCTTCATTGACTTCGGCCTCGACCTGCAGCCCTGCATTGACCTCATTGAGAAGGTAGGGCCAGGGCAGAGTTACCACAGGGAGGGGAGGCTGTGTATGTAGTGAGTGGGCAAGAATAAGCATATGCTTGTACATGAGTGAGTGTGTGTATACATATGTAGCTGTGTCTTGAAGCCAGTTTGTGTGTGTGTGTGTGGTGACAGCACGTCTGTGTACATTTGTGTAAATGGGAACACCTGTGCTTGTGTGTGAATGGGTGTGGTGGGAATTGAATGTGTGTGAGTGTTGGTGAGTATGTGTGAGCAATGTGAGTGTTTGGGTGCATTCATCCCAGTACTATCAACATCAGCCTCTGGGTGCATACAATTCTACAGTTCACAGGGCCCCCTCTTCTATTTTTACCGAAATACAGATACAAAAAAGCAATAAATTTCCACGTACATTTTAACAAGTAATTATAGAACAAATTTTAAAGTTTGGTATGGGTTACAGTTCCACATGTTTTCATTTTTTCTTCTAGCTGCTCCAAGGTTCTGGAGACCAACAGAAATATCAATATGAATGATTCAGCAATCATACTCATTTGTTAAATCCATTCTTCTCTGTTATTACTCCTCCTGCTCTTTACATAACATAGATACGAAAGCAATAAATTTCAAAGTACATCACAACAATTAGTTGTAGAACAAATTTCAGAGTTTGGTATGGGTTACAATTCACAATTTTAGGTTTTTATTTCTAGCTGCTCTAAGAAACTGGAGGCTAAAAGAAATATCAGTATAATGATTCAGTACTCATACTCATTTGTTAAATTTGACTTTTTTATTGCAGGTTAGGTAGGAGATTGAGGCTTAGAGAGGTCTAAGAGTCCTACAACTTGTAAATGAGGGAGGTGAAATTTCAACTCAGTTGCCTTTTTTCCCCCCAGCTGAACCATATGTTCATGCATAATGTGCATGAAATTGTGCATGTGTCTGTGTATAGGGGGTGTGAGAGTAGATACAGAGGTGCCAGTTTGAGTTTGCATACTTCTCATGAGCAAAGACAAGTCAGTGCTGTGAATTGTGTAGAAAGAGAGTGAAAGCCAAACCACCAATCTTTTATTCTCTCCTAGAAGACGGGGCTCCTGGGTGCATCTGGTCTTTTTCCCTCTGGGGAGATGGCTGAGGTTGGGGGATTGGCGAGGAGGGAGGAGCTCTTGGTGGCTGGCTTGATGGAGGGCCCAAGGTTCCCACACGCCCTTCAAGTTTGTGTCCTGTCGGTCCCCAGCCTTTGGGCATCCTGTCCATCCTGGAGGAGGAGTGCATGTTCCCCAAGGCCTCTGATGCGAGTTTCCGGGCCAAGCTCTATGACAACCACGCAGGGAAGTCGCCCAATTTCCAGCAGCCACGGCCTGATAAGAAGCGCAAATACCAGGCCCACTTCGAGGTGGTCCACTATGCGGGTGTGGTAGGTGTCTGTTGGAACCCCAGCTCTTGACTACTCTCATCCCTCCGTCCCCAGGCTGCCCCAGCCTTGCTCAGCATCCATCTCATCCTTGCCAGGTTCCATACAGCATTGTGGGTTGGCTGGAGAAAAACAAGGATCCACTGAATGAGACAGTTGTCCCCATCTTCCAAAAGTCACAGAACAAACTCTTGGCTACACTCTATGAGAACTATGCAGGCTCCTGCTCCAGTGAGTACTGAGGGACAAATTGCCATTCTGGTAAGAGGCTCATGCAATGATCTCCCCTGGAGTGACCAGTACCCATGTCTCCGCTAGCTGAGCCCCCCAAGTCTGGGGTGAAAGAGAAGCGTAAGAAGGCAGCGTCGTTCCAGACTGTGTCCCAGCTGCACAAGGTGAGGCCCAGTTTGGGCCCCTGAGTGGGCCCCCCCACCCCCGCCAGCCTCCAACCCTGTCCTTCATTCCCTGCTCTATCCCCTGCACCCTGGGCGGGTGGCCGTTAAGACTTGCAGTGATGTTTAACTCCTCTGCATGTGAACATCACAGCAAGTCTGTGCTGCCTCCTGTCCCTACGCTGCCTGAGCAGGGTTGGGGGGAAGGACAGGGGTTATGGGGGCCTCTCAGAGGGATGGCAGTTTGGCGGGGGAGAAAAGGCTTTGGTGATGGTGATGGGGATCCAGTCAAGCAAAAGAGGGCAAAGGGAGCAAGGGTGACAGAACAAAAGCTCAGGGGCACTCTTAGGGACCTTGCTCATCAGTCCTTGATGGTTCTTATTTGCTGCATTATCCAATTCTGGTCTCTGCCCCTCTTGTGCCTTCTTCCCGGTCTTCCCCATTCCCAGGAGAACCTTAACAAGCTGATGACCAACCTGCGAGCCACACAGCCCCACTTTGTCCGTTGCATTGTCCCCAACGAGAATAAGACCCCAGGTATTCATCCTAGGGCTGGATTGGTGGGGGTGAGGGACATTGGAGAGAGAGTGTTGGGGCAGAGACTAGGAGGTCACATCTTACGCCCTTGCAGGGACTCCATAACCCTCCAGTCAGCTCTGTCTGACTTCTCCAGGATATGAAGGTCTATCAATGACCTCTGTCTGACCTTTTCCACAATGTCCAGGCGTCATGGATGCATTCTTGGTGCTACACCAGCTACGATGCAACGGAGTTCTGGAAGGAATCCGGATCTGCCGCCAAGGTTTCCCCAACCGTCTGCTCTATGCTGACTTCCGACAGCGGTCAGTGTCCCCTTGCCTAGCCATGGCCCTTTTCCTCTTCAGCCTGGGATGGCCATCTCCCCCCTTGCCCTCCTCTCCAGTGGGAGGCGGTGGGAAGTGCATACATACACTTTAGAGCCAGCCAGCCAGCCAGATCGAAGTTCTGGTCACTGAGAATACAGCAGCGAGACTGGGGAGGAGGTGGGGGCAGGCATGTCTGTGCAAATAGTGGTGGCCTAGACCTGGCAGGGGTGTATGTGTGGTGGGGAGGGGTGTCTGTGAGAGATGTGGGATAAATATTGGAGGTGGAGCCAACAGGCCTTGCTGAGGAGTTGGATATGCAGTAAAAAAGAAAGAAAAAAGACAAGGTGACTCCCAGATTTTTGACCTGAGCATCTAGGGACTTGGTGGTGGATATACTGAGATACAAAGTCTGCAGGAGTGGGTGTTGGGATGGTGGTGGTGATGGTGAACCAAGCTCTGTTTTAATCATGCCAAGTTTGAAATGTCTTCAGCAGACATACTAGAAAAGAAGTTTGGGGGAAGATTGGATTTATTAATTTGGAGCTCAGAGGTGCAGACAGAGCGTGATGCAAATTTGGGAGTTAAATGAGAACGCACATGGAAGCGACATTCTGTAGCACCTGGCTTGTAGCGACTGTTCAGGCGAACACCATTTGCTCCTTCCCCCTTTTATCAGGCTGCAGGTATCCATAGTTCCCATTCCTCATCCAGAAGTAACTGGTTATTCACACAGCCCGTATAAACATACATGACACTCGTGGCTCTGTGACTTGGTATTTTCAGGCAACAGTCTGACTTGGAAATTGGTTCTTCTCAATGTGCATAAATCTGCATCAACATCATTTTTCATGGCTGGAAAACATCCCACAGCTTAGTGAACTGAGCTCACTAATCATTCCTCCAGTGAGGGTTTTGCCTTCACCCGTGCATATGTGTCTGCTTTGGAAATGTTGGCCATCCCAGCTCTTTCTTATTTTTCCCTCTCTGTGTAATGAGATTGATTTCTTTTTGTAATTTTATTGAGAGAGATTCACACAGCATACAGACCATCCAGAGTATATATAATCAGTGGCTCACGGTATCATCACATAGTTGTGCATATATCCCCATGATCAATTTTAGAACATTTTGATTACTCCTTCTGCCTCTTTTTGATTAGAATTCTCTCATAGATGTTTCTTCAGTATGTAGTCTAGTAGAGAATGTTACCTTCTTTATCTTTTTTTCTAAATCATTTTTTGCCTTTACTTTTTTAAATAATGAAAGTACTATATGCTTTTTATATTAACTGCGGCTTTTTAAATATGCTTTTTTATTAGAGAAGTTGTAGGTCTACAGAGAAATCATGCATAAAATATAGTAACACCTTGCATTAGTGTGGTACATTAAAAACTATAGTTTCTTAAACTAGTAAATGAATTTAAATGCAATCCAAGGTTTTTGTTTTGATTGATGGTCTTTTTTATTGTGGTAAAATATACAGAACATAAAATTTGCTATTTTTAACAATCCAAGGTTTTTTGTTTTTCATATGGTCGCGTTTTATTTACACGAAGGTATCGTATCGTAGGACAGTCCAGGGTTTTAAGCAGAATGTGCCCAATACCATCTGCCTTGTTCAGCTGGGCCTCTCTGGAGTCCCTGCTCCAGCCCGAGCGGCCCAGTTGTTGGCCCAGCTGGTTCCCGACAGCCGCCTCAGTCCTCGGCTCGCCCCCCCCGGCCTCCTTTGCTCTCCCAGGTACCGCATACTGAACCCAGGGGCCGTCCCGGATGACACCTTCGTGGACAGCAGGAAGGCCACAGAGAAGCTGCTGGGCTCATTGGACATCGACCACATCCAGTACCAGTTTGGCCACACCAAGGTCACTGCACACCAGAGCTGGGCTGATGGTGGGTGTAGGGGTAACGACGGGCAGGGTCAGACTGGCCGTGGGGGGCTCATACACTGGCTTCCCATGCTCCCCTCCAGGTGTTTTTCAAGGCTGGGTTGCTGGGGGTCTTGGAGGAGCTGCGCGACCAGCGTCTGGCCAAGGTCTTGACTCTGCTGCAGGCGCGCAGCCGGGGCCGCCTCATGCGCCTTGAGTACCAGCGTCTGCTCGGAGGCAGGTGGGTGTGGGAGGGGACAGGGCTGGGGGCACACCCTTGTCCTTCAGCTCCCAGAACCACCAGGCCCTCCGAACCCTGCCAGGCTGCCCTGTGGGTCAAAGCGCATAGCTGGTTAGGGATGTCTGAAGGGGCAGGGTTCTGTTCTGTGCTCTCTTGCTCCAGTTCCCATTTCCTTACCTCAGAGATTGGAGTGCGAGTACCTGTTGCTCCACTCCAGGTCATTCCCAAGCATGGCTGGCAAGGTAGGAACAGCAGCCAGTGTGTCCCATGTGTACTTTGTAAAGTGCCAGGCCCTGGGTGAGACATTTGGTTTGTGTTGGCTTGGATAAAGCACGGTCCTAGCTGGTAGGTGCTGAAGTTGGCTTTGTCCCGGTGGGAGTGGTGCCTGAGTCAGAGTCATCACAGCTAGTGAATGCCCAGCAGGGCTGTCAGCCAGAGGCCACATGAGTGGCCACCAGGACACTCGGGGCTCCTGCTCTAGAGGTGGAAATGCTGGGTCAAATCCTGTCTCCACTGGCTTCCTGCCGTTTGACCTCTCCTCATGGGAAAGGGGCTTCAGGACCTATCTCAGAGGGCTGTTGGGGAGATCTGATGGGAGATACACACAGAGGGCCTGGTACAAAGTCTGGCCAGGACAGCTGCTTGGGGAACCTCAGGGCTATGCCTAGGAAGGGGGCTGTGCTGAGCTTGCCCAGTGATCTGTGGCTGCCTGTCCCCAGGGACGCCCTCTTCACCATCCAGTGGAACATCCGTGCCTTCAATGCTGTCAAGAATTGGTCATGGATGAAGCTCTTTTTCAAGATGAAACCACTGCTGCGCTCAGCACAGGCCGAGGAGGAGCTGGCGGCCCTGCGGGCAGAGCTGCGGGGACTGCGAGGGGCGCTGGCCACAGCTGAGGCCAAGCGCCAGGAGCTGGAGGAGACGCATGTCAGTGTCACCCAGGAGAAGAATGACCTGGCCCTGCAGCTGCAGGCAGTGAGTGGAGGAAGGGGTGAAGAATGGGGCAGGGTTCACCTCGGTGACCTGGTGACTCCAGAGTGACAAGGATGCCCTGAGGCAACCCACAGCCAGACTCAAGGCCAGAGCCAACCTGGTGTGTTCTGGGTTGCTTAAGCCTGACCTGAATCTTTCTCCCTCTTCCAGGGACACCACAGGGGCTTCCTGCCATTGAAGATGAGGCCTCTGGGCCCTGTTCATGCCCGGCCTCCGGGTTCCTAGACACCCCACTCCTAGACCTCTGTCCGTTCACATGTCCTCCCGCTGCCTTCACCACAGTACCCCCTTGGCTTCCTACTAAAGCTGCAGGGTGGAACCCTAGCTCCCTGGCTCTGCTCTCCCCATGCTCCCTTCTCTATTTAAGGGCTATGGGAATGCAGGTAGCAGGTCACGGTGATAATCAGAGAGCAAGAAGGGCCTGGGATCTCTCCACATAGCCATGCCTTCCCTCAGCAAACACTTCTGAGCATCAGGCATCCCCTCTACAGGCTTCACGCAAGGTCTGGAGATGCATTGGTGGGAAGACAGAGATGGCTCTCAGGTCGTAAGATTCATCATCTAGTATAAAAGATGGTTATGTAGCTGGGTGGTGATGAAACAGTGGGAGAGAATCCCTGAGCCCCTCCCAGAAAAGGCCTTGGAAGCCCTCCCATACCCTGTAGGCTCAGCACACTTGTCTTCACCCTGCCTCTTATGCAGGGCCCCCAGCACAGGCAGAGGTCTCCCTCCCTTTTTAATGCATTTTTTTTAGAGATATATTCACACACCATATAATCCAGCCAAAGTATACAATCAGTGGCTCACAGTAGCATCATATAGTTATTCACCACAGTAAACTTTAGAATATTTTCATTACTCCAAAAAATGAAAATAAAAAACACCCAAAATATCCCATACCCCTTATCTCTCCTATTATTATTTTTTGTCATTATTACTCATCTACCTACACACTAAAAGGTTATGTCAGTCACAAGGTTTTTACATTTATGCGGTCACATGAGAAAAGCTATAAAGTTATACAATCATTATCAGAGATCATAACTACTGAATCACAGCTCAACAGTTTCAGGTATTTCCTTCTAGCTATTCTAATACACTAGAAATAAAAAAGAAATACCAAAAAAAGAGAAATACTTATGAGTCATCAGTCATAATCGTTTGTTAATCCTAAAAAATTTATAATTTTTCCCTCTTAATATTCTCTTAATCTTCAGGGATATCTTGGCAATGGCCATTTGGCTTCTTCCTGCTGAAAAGGGGTGATGACCGTATGGGGTGGAGGAACGAAACTGGTTGATGTTCTTGGACAGTCTGGTACCTTTGGGTTTCAGGGCTTATCTGACATAGAAACAATCTAGAGGCATAAAGTTTCTGAAAAAAAATAAACCTACTAAGAAAAACATCTAGAGAGTCTTAGATAGAGCCCAGGGTACTCTTTAGGGTTTTCAGAAATACTGTTGGTTGGAGCTTGGTATACTGTGGCAAGTCAATATCTGGCTGAAGCTTGCATAAGAGGAACCTTCAGAATGACCTATGGACTCTACTTGAAGTCTCTTAGCCACTAAAACTTTATTTATTTTTTCATTTCTTTTCCCTGTTTTGGTCAAGAAGCCATTCTCAATCTCACAATGCTGGGGCCGGGCTCATGCCTTGCAGCCATGTCCCACATAGGGGATAAGGTAGTGAGTTTATTTGCAGAGCTGGCTTAGAGAAGCCACATCTGAGCAACAAAAGAGGTAGAGCCCTTTTTGGGGCCTCATTCTGGGTTTTCCCCAGCATAACATTCCCTGCTAGAGATACCATTCCTTCTCCCATCTTTCCATCTCTAAGAGCCCTCATCTCACCACCCCCGAGCTCCTTCAGGGTCAAGAGCAGGTTGCAGGCATTTCAGGTGCCCAGAGCCCAGCAAAACATAGGTGGCAGAACCTTGCATGGACAAATCAATGGACTTTCTTCTCCAGGGCCCAGGCTGGCCCTGCCTTGACTCTGTCCCATCCCCTGGGTCCCCTCCAGGAGCAGGACAACCTGGCAGATGCTGAGGAGCGCTGCCACTTGCTGATCAAGTCCAAAGTGCAGCTTGAGGCAAAGGTTAAGGAGCTGAGTGAGCGGCTGGAGGATGAGGAGGAGGTGAATGCTGACCTGGCTGCCCGCCGGCGCAAGCTGGAGGATGAGTGCACAGAGCTCAAGAAGGACATCGATGACCTGGAACTGACACTGGCCAAGGCCGAGAAGGAGAAGCAAGCCACCGAGAACAAGGTCTGGGCAGGACTGGCTGTGGGGAAAGGCCTGGAGTTGCAGGTTCCACTCTGGCTTGGCTGGGTCCCAGCTGTGTTGCCTTGGGCAGGTCACTTCCTCAGTTTCCTCATCTATCAAACGGGGTTAATAGCAGCACTTAGGCATCACAGTGGGTGAGGAATGATGTAATGGCCTTTGTCGAGCACTCACTGCAGGGCCCAACCAGTGCCAGCAATCTTCACCCTCCCTGGATTGCAAGCCCCTTGAGGGCAGGCAGCTGCCCCCCACCCCAGCACCTTCTAGTTTCTCTGCCTGCTTTCTCCCTTTGAGCCCTCAGGACAGGTCCTGTGTTTCATAGGACTGGGGGTATTGTTCCCATCAGAGACAAGGGGAAGGTGAGGTGCAGGGAGGGGGGACATTGCTCAGTCTCCTGCAGGTGGTCACTAAGGAAGCCACTTGAACACTTGTGAATACCATATAGTAGTTGACCTCTACCGGTTTCTTACTCGGTGCCAGGCACTGTGCTGAGTGCTTTGTGAACATTCGCTTGTTATCATTAATCCCTCAGTTTCACTGGGTGAGGAGAATGCCTCCTCCCTTAGGGAGGAAGAAGTGGAGGTTCAGAGTGAAGCCACTTATCCAGGGTCCCATAGCTGGTAGGGGCTGACTTGAGCCTGCTGGCTTCTCAGACCAAACTATAGAGAGGGACATCTCCATGGTGACCCTGGCACAGGTGAAGAACCTGACAGAGGAGATGGCTACGCTGGATGAGTCAGTGGCCCGGCTGACCAAGGAGAAGAAGGCGCTGCAGGAGGCCCACCAGCAGGCTCTGGGTGACCTGCAGGCTGAGGAGGACCGTGTGAGTGCGCTAGCCAAGGCCAAGCTCAGGCTGGAGCAGCAGATGGAAGACGTGAGTTAGAGCCACACCCAGGGCTGTGTGATGGGGCTGGGGCAGCCGAACATGGCCGACTTGGGCTTGCAGCTGAACCCCCACCTGTCCTGCTGCAGCTGGAGTGCTCCTTAGAGCAGGAGAAGAAGCTGCGCCTGGATGCTGAGCGGGCCAAGCGCAAACTTGAGGGTGACCTGAAGCTGACACAGGAGTCAGTGACGGATACAGCCCAGGACAAGCAGCAGCTGGAGGAGAAACTCAAGAAGTAGGCATCTCTCTGTCTCTATAGATTTATATGGACATTTCCTAAAACTAGAATCAGACAGCATTTGTCCTTTTGTGTTTGGCTTCTTCACTCAGCATGGTTTTTGAGGTTCATTCCTTTTTACGGCTGAATGATAACTCCATTGTGTTTTGATTCTCCATCTATCTGTGGATAGACACTTGAGTTGCTTTCACCTTTTGGCAATTATGAATAATGCCGTAATGAACATCCGTGTATCAGTTTTTATGTGAACATATATTTTCAGCTCTCTTGGGTATATATACCTAGGAGTAGAACTGATGAATAATATGGAAACGATTCTATATTTAATTTTTTGAGGAACTGCCAAAGTATTTCCATAGCTGTTGCACCATTTTGCATTCTTAACAGCGGTGCATGAGAGTTTCAATTTTTGACCTTGCAAACCATTATTTTCTTTTTTAAAAACCATCCTAATGGGTGTGAAGTAGTTTAAGAAAAAAAAAGTGGGCATGGGCGAGGGCAGCAGACAGGACCTTCTGGCCTGCAGGGCTGCTTAAGCGTGCACCCTGGGCCCTCCCTCTCTTCAAGTTCCACATGACTGCAGAGGTTAAGTGTGGTAGAGGGGGTGAGAGATGGAGTATTGATCAGTAAGGTGCAGTGGGTAGTGGCCTCCCTCCTCAGACCAAGGGCCCCAAGCCAGGGTCTGGGCAGCAGAGTCCAGAGCAGTAGGCTGGGCTGGGGCTTGAGAGGAAACCTGGGGTGGACGGGTCTCAGGGAGGCTGTGTGTGGGGTGGCCCAGGCAGGTTGATGGGTTTAAAACCTGGCCCAGCTCAGGCCCACCTTGTGGTCCCCAGGAAGGACTCCGAGTTGTGTCAGCTGAATCTGCGGGTGGAAGATGAACAGCTACTCGGGGCTCAGCTACAGAAGAAGATCAAGGAGCTACAGGTGTGGGGGGGATCAGGGCAGGAGGAAGCCCCCGGTCCAGGGCCACAGAGTGATGGTGCCTGCCTGTCTACCCCAGGCCCGGGCTGAGGAGCTGGAAGAGGAGCTGGAGGCGGAGCGGGCAGCCCGGGCCCGCGTGGAGAAGCAGCGGGCAGAGGCAGCCCGGGAGCTGGAAGAGCTGAGCGAGCGGCTGGAGGAAGCAGGTGGAGCATCTGCTGGACAGCGCGAGGGCTGCCGCAAGCGTGAGGCAGAGCTGGGGCGGCTGCGGCGGGAACTGGAGGAGGCAGCGTTGCGGCACGAGGCCACGGTGGCTGCCCTGCGGCGCAAGCAGGGAGACAGCATGGCAGAACTGGGTGAGCAGGTGGACAGTCTGCAGCGTGTGCGGCAGAAGCTGGAAAAGGAAAAGAGTGAACTACGTATGGAGGTCGACGATCTGGGTGCCAGTGTTGAGACTCTGGCTCGTGGCAAGGTGCCAGCCTCCTTCCTGACCCCAACTTCTGACCCCTGGCTCCCTCTCAGCTCTGACTCCAGCATCTACTCCTGACCCGTCTTTGATTCCATACCCATCCTGACTTTAAACCAGTCCTGACCCTAGCAGCTGAGCCAACTTCTGCCCCTCCCCTCCATGCATCTTGACCCACACTAGTCCTGACCTTGGACCCTGGACCCTGACCCCTGACCCATTACACTAGCCCCCAGCCCCACACTGGTCCTGACTGCAAACCCTGACTTCTGAACCCTATTCCTGGCTCCAGAATCCAATTTCAACGACCAGCTCTTGAGCCCTGAACTCTGACCCCCTCCTGTTCTGACTCTGGCATGATCTTTCCCGACTCGGTTCCTGCCCTGAACCCCAATACCCACCTGATCCCTCATCTTTCTATCACCTAATCCTAACAGCTGACCTCTGACACTGTCCCTAGGCCTGCGCAGACTCCAGGCACTGGTATCCTGTCCTTCCCCAAGTGGTCTTGGGCCTAGTCTGGCCCTCTCACTCCCTATACCCACCTGTTAAGTCCAGCAGTAGAACTGCTGACTCTAAACTTGGGACTCCGATCTCCCTTTGCGTCATATACTAGTCTCAAAATGACAGCCCTACACTCTGCTCTCTGATTCACAACCTTGTCCTGATCTCAGGCTAGTGCAGAAAAGCTCTGCCGGGCCTATGAGGACCAGCTCAGTGAGGCCAAGATCAAGGTGGAAGAGTTGCAGCGACAGCTGGCGGATGCAAGCACCCAGCGTGGGCGGCTGCAGACTGAGAGTGGTGAGGGCCTGGGGTTTACACTAGACCACGTAGGGCCTTGGTGCTGCCCCTTGCTCATCTGATTGCCTTTCTTGCCTCTTGGCTGGCAGGGGAGCTAAGTCGCCTGCTCGAGGAGAAGGAATCTTTGATCAGCCAGCTGAGCCGTGGGAAGGCTTCTGCCACCCAGAGTCTGGAGGAGCTACGGAGGCAGCTGGAAGAGGAGAGCAAGGTGGGGTGGGCACTGGCTGCCAGAAAGCAGGCAGGGTGGGGGCCAAGGCCACTGGCCTGGCTCGATGCTGAGATCACTGGTGCCCCTGCAGGCCAAGAGTACGCTGGCCCATGCTGTGCAGGCTCTGCGGCATGACTGTGAGTTACTGCGGGAGCAGCACGAAGAGGAGGCTGAGGCCCAGGCCGAGCTACAGAGGCTGCTGTCCAAGGCCAATGCCGAGGTGGCCCAGTGGAGGAGCAAGTATGAGGCTGATGCCATCCAAAGGACCGAGGAGCTGGAGGAAGCCAAGTGAGTGCCTGCCAGCCCTTGGGCACCCTTGCCAGCCTGGCCATCACCACACCTGTGCCTCCCAGCCTTCCTACCCCTTCCCTTCTTGGAGGCCTTTTGGCCAGAAAGACAAACCCATCTTCCTGCCATGGAGGAAGAGCCAGCACCGCCTAGCTCCTTCCTCTCCAATGCCTGTGGTTCTCACATGTGCCCTATCTCCTGCCAGTGAGAAGCTTTTATTCTTTCCCAGATACAATAATGGGTAACGTTAAATGGCTTCTATTTTAAGATGATTCTAACTACCCAGGTCTAGGAATGGCCTTAAGTTTCAATGCTTGGGTTCCCTCCCAGTCAGGAGCACAAATGAAGTCACAGTTCTCTGTGATCATCCTGGCATTGCCCTTTTCCAGGCAGATGATTCTCCCTTTTTGGACGCTCCTCGGCCTGTGTGGGTTCCTTTCCCTCCACCCCCTTGCTCCACTTCCTGCAGCCTTTTTTACAATATGAGAGAAATAGATTTGAAAGGCTCTAGGAATCTGCTAGAGGCGGGGTCAACAAACTCTAGCCCATTTAGCCAAATCTAGCCCAGCACCTGTTTTTGTAGTTTTATTGGAACACAGCCATACCCATTTATTTACATATGGTCTATGGCTGCATTCATGGTGTGACAGAAATAAAAGCCAAAACTATTTCAGTGTCTGGCCCTTTATAGAAAAAGTGTGCCCACCCCAGTGCTAGAGTAATGTTTTTGATACACATTAGGAATGTCCCTATCAGGGTGAGGGGAGATGCTGGGGTTCCAGCCTTTGGCAGCTACTCAGCCCACACCCTGTTGGGTCCCATGGCTTAGAAAGAAGCTGGCCCTGCGGCTGCAGGAGGCAGAGGAAGGGGTGGAGGCTGCGCATGCCAAGTGCTCCTCACTGGAGAAGGCCAAGCTGCGGCTGCAGACAGAGTCAGAGGACGTGACCCTGGAGCTGGAGCGGGCAACTACTGCAGCTGCTGCCCTGGACAAGAAGCAGCGGCACTTGGAGCGCGCCCTGGAGGAGCGGCGGCGGCAGGAGGAGGAGACACAGCGGGAGCTGGAGGCGGCCCAGAGGGAGGCCCGTAGCTTGGGCACTGAGCTCTTCCGGCTGCGGCACAGCCATGAGGAGGCTCTTGAAGCCCTGGAGACACTCAAGCGGGAAAACAAGAACCTGCAGGGTATGACCTGCCCAGTCAGGGAGCTAGCTGTTCTGGGTCCAGGGGAAACCTCTGGGCCAGGCCAGGAGACACCTTGGAGTCACACAGCAGCTTGAGGAGCTACCCTGAAGTTGGTGGTGTTACCCTAGAATTAGGGTTGAAGGAGGTGACCAGCAGGAGCACATGCCATGAGGGTAGGGCCTCAGTGCCCTGTTTATTTTGCAGAGGAGATCAGTGACCTCACAGACCATGTCAGCCTCAGTGGGAAGAGCATCCAAGAGCTGGAGAAAACTAAGAAGGCACTGGAAGGGGAGAAGAGTGAGCTCCAGGCTGCACTGGAGGAGGCCGAGGTTAGGAAATGACTGCAGGGGTGGGGTGGACAGGTGTCCTTCACCCCTAGCTTCCCCCTCAACTCATGCTTATATCCTCCACCCTCAAATCGTCTGCTCTGTATCCCCAGGGGGCCCTGGAGCTGGAGGAGACCAAGACTCTGAGGATCCAGCTGGAGCTATCCCAAATAAAGGCTGAAGTGGACCGGAAGCTGGCAGAGAAAGACGAGGAATGCACCAACCTCAGGTAGGGGGGCCAGGGCCCCCTCTACTCACCACTACCCAAAGGGTCATCTCGCTTCCCATCCCAGTCACCTGAGAGCAGGAGAAAGGCAGGCAGGCAGGCAGGCAGGCAGTGTTGGCTGAGCCCCTGCTGTATGCACGGTTTGACCCAGAATTTCTAGTTTGCTCCTTCTGCCTGCCTCTTAAGTTGGGATTATCATCCACATTTTAGAGGTGAACCTCAGAATTGCCCAAGGTTATTTAGCCAGTAGGGGTAGAACCCAGGTTTAGCCTGTATCTATGTGCTCCTGAGCCTTTCTTATTGTCCATGAACTTGCTCTGATGGACAACAGGCAGCCATAAGGGTCTTTAAACCAGGAAGGGACAGGTCCCTTATTCCCCAGATGGGGCTGTCTCCAGCATCCCTTGGGCATTTGGAATGGCAGGTGTGGTGCCTGCCCCCACCTCGGAACTTACTCCTCCAGGCGCAACCACCAGCGGTCAGTGGAATCCCTGCAGGCCTCCCTGGACGCGGAGACGCGGGCCCGCAACGAGGCCCTGCGGCTCAAGAAGAAGATGGAGGGCGACCTCAATGATCTGGAGCTGCAGTTAGGCCATGCCACCCGCCAGGCCACAGAGGCCCAGGCAGCCACGCGGCTGTTACAGGCTCAGCTCAAGGAGGAGCAGGCAGGGCGGGACGAGGAGCAGAGGCTGGTGGCTGAGCTCCGTGAGCAGGCACAGGCCTTGGAGCGCCGAGCTGCTCTGCTGGCAGCAGAGCTGGAAGAGCTGCGGGCTGCTCTAGAGCAGGGCGAGCGCAGCCGGAGGCTGGCAGAGCAGGAGCTGCAGGAGGCCACTGAGCGCCTCAATCTCCTGCATTCGCAGGTAGGGGTGTGGGGAACATGGGGAACATGTGAGGGATGGAGGCCTGCTGGCCGGCTCTGAAGCTCTGTTTCTCCTCAGAACACAGGCCTCCTGAACCAAAAGAAGAAACTAGAGGCAGATTTGACCCAGCTGAGTGGGGAGGTAGAGGAGGCAGCTCAGGAGAGGAGGGAGGCTGAGGAGAAGGCCAAAAAGGCCATCACTGATGTGAGGCTGGGTCGGGGTTGGGGGGCCTGGGCAAAGCCCCAAGTAACTTCCACTGGAGCCAGTCACCTCCTGACAGCGCCACCTCCTCCTTCACAGGCGGCCATGATGGCTGAGGAGTTGAAGAAGGAGCAGGACACAAGCACACACCTGGAACGGATGAAGAAGACGCTGGAGCAGACTGCACGGGAGCTGCAGGCACGGCTTGAGGAGGCAGAACAAGCTGCCCTCCGTGGTGGGAAGAAGCAGGTGCAGAAACTGGAGGCGAAGGTGCGTGCAGCCCTCGCAGGAGGCTCCCCTTCCCTTTCCCAAGCAGGTGGAACAGCCTGAGGGCAGGCTCGGCATCAGGCCCATCCCTTGGCTGCCTGCAGGTACGGGAGCTGGAGGCTGAGCTGGATGCAGAGCAGAAGAAGCATGCTGAGGCCCTCAAAGGGGTGCGGAAACATGAGCGCCGTGTCAAGGAGCTCGCATACCAGGTGAAGGACTGGGTTCCTGAGGGGCATGGCCTTGCAGTGGCTCCAGTCCAGGCAAGACCTGAGTCCCTTTACCTGCTCAGGCCGAGGAGGACAGGAAGAACCTGGCTCGCATGCAGGACCTGGTGGACAAGTTGCAGAGCAAGGTCAAGAGCTACAAGCGCCAGTTTGAGGAGGCGGTAAGTCCACGGAGTCTGGGTACCTGGGCCCAAGTGCAGGTCAGGGTGCTTCTGGAAATGCAAATTCAACTCTTGACTTTGGTAACTAACAGGCACAGGGTGTGTGGCCAGGCAAAACACCAGTCTTCTTTTTTCTCTGGGCCATGATTTCCCGTGGGCTTTGTGCCAGGGCAGGGTGCTCCCAAAGAGCTGCAGTTCTACCTTCCCAGAGGGAAGAGACTGGCCCTAATTCTGTGTAACTGAATGCTTCCTGGGTGCTTTTGCAGGGGTAGGGGGTGTCCCCTGATGGGCCAAGTCTGGTACATGGACACCTCTGGAGTGGCTCTACTCATTCTTGCTGGGCTGGCTGAGGAGGGAGAATGGCCATAAGCAGTGACGGAAGAGGGCAGAGTTGAGGAGCCAGAAGCCAGCCCCATTCTGGGGATAGGGTAGGAACCAGAATGACCATTGCTTCAGTTACCAAGGGATAAGCTGAGGCCCTGCCTATGCCCTCAGGAGCAGCAGGCAAACACTAACCTGGCCAAGTATCGCAAGGCCCAGCATGAGTTGGATGATGCGGAAGAACGGGCAGACATGGCAGAAACCCAGGCCAATAAGCTGCGGGCACGGACCCGGGATGCCCTGGGCCCCAAGGTGAGGCTTGGGCACAGGGGATCAGCTTCCCTCTGTATTGGGTGGGGGCATGTTTTGATGCTCTCTCACACCCTCCTCATCCCTTAGCACAAGGAGTGACAGCCTGAGTCCCACCCAGCCTTTGCCTCTGAAGAAGGATGCTTGCTCCTCACCCATTGCCTCCTGTCTCTTCTTTGTCTCCACCTGCTGATTTGCAGCACCTTCCAGGCCCTTCTAGACTCTGAATAAACAATCCTGCAGCTCCAATTGGTTTCCTTGTCATTCTTTGGGGTTCAGGATGGGGAGGGACACAGATCCCATTAACAAAAGTCAGGTCCACATTAGTCATTTAAAATAAAATTCTTTAATAGTCTCCATTTAATTGGTTTATTTGCTGTCAATAAACTGGCAACAGGAGGAAGGGCCAGGGATGTGCTCCCAGTCAGGCTCCTGTATTTGGGCTCAGGCAGGAGATGCTGCCCTGGGATAGGGCAGAGCTGCCCCAAGGAATGAAGGGAAAGGCTCCCACTTCTGGGAGGACCACCCCAGAGGAACACAGTGGCCAACGGGCAAACAGAACCAGAGGAGCTAAAGGAAAATGAGGGAGGGGCAAATGGGCAGGCTTGGGGGAAGGTAGTATTCTCTGGTATTCCCCATCCCTGCCCAGGGGCTCAGAAGCTTTTGCCTGACTCCAAATACCAGGGCAAGTTTGGGTCACAGAGAGGGAGGAGAATGGGGAGGTGGTGGCGGTGTGCCCCTATCGCTCTCCCTACCCCAGGGCTGAGAACTGAGAAACCGACAGGAGCTCTGAAGAGCTGTTTTTAAAAGCCCCCTTGCCTCTGGGTGGGGCAGGGCCCAGGGCTCTGAAGGAAAGGTAGGCACAGTGACCTGTCCTCATCATGGGGATCTTAAGGGAACTGAGGTTCCCCAATGACCTGGGGCCCAAAGGCTTCTAAGACACTCCCTCCCACCAAGCCTGTACCTGAAGACCTGGGGAGCAGGCTGAGAACAGCAGGGAGGCAGGGGAGGGAGGGGGCAGGCAGGCAGGGCACGTGGCACGTGTACCATGCTCACCGGCACCAGCCCTGGCCCGGCAGCCTCCTGAGGCCTGGCCCAAGGTCAGTCCTCAGCGAAGTCCCTGTCTATGTCCATGTAGGGCTCCTCAATGTAGCTGACAAGGGCTGATGGGGACTGGCGGTCCGGGTTCAACAGAATGGACACTGTCTCCTTCCAGTATGAGAAGCTGATACAGGAGCTCTGGGCAAAGAGAGAGGGGCTGGGGGGCGCCTGGAGGACCCAGGTCAAGCCCAGCACCCAGCGGGGAGGGCCTTGGTAAGGGGAAAATAAGCCACCCACCTCACATGGCCCAGACAGGGACCACGTGCCCCAGACACCCCTCTGAGGGGCCCTGGGTGGGCATGCCCACTGCCTACCCACCATCCACCCAAAGTGGGTAGGAAACTCACGTTTTCCAGGCAGGTGCTGTCCTTATCCTTGTGCAGGTAATGCTGCTGCCAAAAGCGCAGCAGGTTGTGGAAGTTGTTGAGCAGGAAACCTGGGTATTTCTTGCTGTGCTCCATCCGCTGCAGCAGCCGCAGGTACAGAGGCAGCCGCTCTTTCCGCCGGGCCAGCATTAGGATCACCAGGCTGGTATTGAGGCAGCTGACATTCTCCTGCAAGAACCCAAGCCCACCACATTAGCAACCTCAGCGGCTCTCAGTGAACCTTGGAAGCCACCAGGCAGGGCAGTGCAAGGCCCAGATAAGAGTCCATGGGGTCAAGCACTGAGCCATCCCTGCATGGACCTGAGGTAGGGCTAGGGGAAGGAATGCTGCCAGCACCCCAGCAACAGCATCCTCAAGAACACCTTCCTGTTCCCTTTTTTCCCACCCTGCTGGAGCCACCTGTCTAGTGTCTACACCTTCTCTGGATCTCAGCTCAGGCATCACTTTTTCCTTACTGTCCATTCAGGGCTGGGTGTATGTGTCAGATGCATGTATCTCAGTATACTCCCTCCTTCAGCACCAGACTGTGAGCCCAGGAGGGCACAACCCCAGTCTGTCTTGTTACCCTGCAACCTTGGCATATGGTCTAGCCTATGGATGGTCTCAGTAATGAAGTAACAAAAGAACAACCAAGAAAGGTTACTAGTGTTACCTCCGTTTTAGAAAAGAGGACTTTAAAGCTCAGAGAGAGGTAGGCTGCATATATATTTAGTGAGAAAGTTGGGACTCAATGTCAGGTCCAATTCTGAAATCCCACATGGCAGGAGGGATAGGAAAAGAGCAGACCCTGAGAAAGACTGGGAAAGAACACGGATGGGGAGTCAGAAGAACTTAGTGCCAATCTCAACTCTGCTCAACTCAGTCTGTGACCTCAAGAGACTTGCTCCTCCCTCCTTGGGCCCTATCTATAAGGTGAGATGCTGATTCCTGCCTACCTGCCAGGTCCTTACCGGTCACAGGCCTTCGAATAGCTGGGAAATATAAACTGTTGGGCTCCAGGACAAGGGAACCTGGTTCCAGTCTGCCTTTTCAATTGTATATCTGCCAGGGGCCCCTCACCTGGGTCAGCGTTTGCACGTGGATGATGTTAATGAGGCGGAAGAGGAAGGACATCTGCGTGGGCACCTGGGATATGTAGGCAAGCAGGCGGCACTCGGACAGGACCTCGGCCACTGAGGACAGAGGCAGAGGTGTGAGCAGCAGGCTTGGAAGCTGTTCCATGGCTCAGGCCCAGTGCCTGGCCCCTCAACGTTCTAGTTGAGCCCTCCTTGGGTCCTGACTCTGAAGCTGGGAGCCCCTCACTGTCAAAACAATGACCAAAGAAGTTGGCTGCAGCAGGAACAAATAATCTCCAGCTGTTCTCTCACCCAGGCTAAGGCTGTGTCCTCAACAGACCTCTCCACCAGGAACTCACCCCACCTTTTCCTTCAGAATCATGCTCAGGGATCACCTCTCCCTGGAGCCCTCACCCAGCCTGGCTCCAGACCCCTATATTATGCAGAGAAGAGTTTGCACTAACAGGAAGATAGAACAACATTAAATTAAGAAAAACAATGAAAGTTTAAATAGTGTTCCTGAGTTCCTCATATTATAACTGCTTTGCACACCAACTGTTGCCTGCACCCCCTGGTGGCATAGCAGTGCATCAGCATTTTGTTTCTTCCAGGGAGCAACACCGCAACTTCCCACACTAACAAGTTGGGGGAAATGGCAAAATGTATTAGAATCTAAGTGGCCATTTCTCAAAAGGGAAAACAAAATGAAACAAAACCTTGAGGCCAGGAAAGGAGGACAATAGCTAAACTACCAAATGAAAAAGATACTTTTTGCTATCAATGAGAGTAACTGTGACAAAGCACAGTATCTTTAACCTTTTTTTTGCAGGTGGGGGGGAAAGGGGGGAGGAGGGCAGTCACAAACCCATGGTGAGAATCTGCTGGATGCCATGAGACCCTCTCCTAGGAAAAAAGTACGAAGGAGTGCCAGCAATTTCAGGTGAGTTCAGGGACGCCCCTCTCCACACCCACCACAATTCACCCTCAAGTTAGATACACCCTACACTTCCCAGGCAAGCCCGGGAGAGGAAGGGTGTTCTGATTTTGCAGGACCTCTTTTTCCCTTTATTAAAATGTATGTTTTCATTAAAGGAAGCCCCAAAAGTAAGAGAAGTAAATAAATAAATATAAATAAAATAAATAAAATCACCCAGAGACCCATCACCTGGACCCTGATCACTTGGTGGCAGGTACAGCCTTTTTTTGTTTCCTTGCTAGAGGGCTGGTAGTTTGACACCCAGGTTGACACTCGCAATTGATCCACCTCGGCATCCTGTTTCTTACCTTTCATGTCCACCTGGTTTTCAAAGCGGTCCAGTGACAGAGTGACACAGCGCACCAGCATGTTGGAGTCTACCAGCGAGCTGTTGATCTGTTTCAGGAACACCTGGAACTGCAGCAGAAACTGAACTCAAACGGGAGGCAGTCAACCCCAGGGTGGGCAGTCGCAGCAAGGGACACTGGAGATCTTCTACCCTGCCATGCTATTTTACAGACAGGAAAACTGAGGCTCAGACACGCCCCCACCATCCAGCTAATAAGTACCACAAAAAGGAGCTCAACCCAGATCTCCTGACACTGCGTCCAGCAGTGTTTTTTGCCCTGAAGGGTAGTGGACTTGTCTGCTTTTTACTTTAGCTCGTCTGAGCTGGGCTTCTGTCATGTGCACCCCTGTGAGCCACACTGACATACCAGGCCCCGTCCCTCCCTCCTGGGGCTCCAATCATGGCATTCACCACCCTACATCACAACCTTCCCTCATTCCAGCCCTTTCCTCCTGCCCACAAGCAGCAAAGGTTTCCATCTCTGTATTTCCAGCATCTAGCACCATCCACAGCACTAAGTAGGTGTTAATGACTGTTATCTGAAGTCTGTCCCCATTGACTCTCCAATATTCTCCAACTGAAAATTAGCACCTGGAGACAGGTAAGGACAAGGGCTCCAAGATAATTTTTGGACAATCCAGCAAACCCCACGGAAGCATCAGTTAGTCTTACCTTTGCATCAGTATTGATGTATTTATTAAATCTCTTGAATGCATCAACATTGAATTTCATTAGCTCTCCTAGGAGGTCAAAGTAACTCTGGAGCACATCCCTTGACTTGCACTCGCTGTCCACAATGCAGTACAGGATGTGCTGGGGGTGGGGAGAGGACAGGGTGAAGCTGTGAATACTTTTGAGTATTCAAAAGTGAATACTTTTGAGGTCAATAGGCAGAGGTGGCTGCTGCCTACAGGGCCAGCTTATTTGTGGTGTCTACCACCTACTTCCCACCAGGGCTACACAGCTCAGACCATACAACATTTGCTTTAAGCAACCATCCAGGTCTATGGGATGTGCTCTCCTGTCAGGTAATTCCAAGGACAAGGCTAGGTCTGAATCATGTCACCAGGAGGTGGTGGAAGGTTGGGGTATGTAACTACCTCTCTCACTTGTCGAAGGCTCCTACCTAGCCTCCGACCTGCTCTATGGTCACAAAGATGCGGTCACAGGGCTGTCCAGCTCTCAAGTAAGGGGAGCCATCTCCAGATATTAACATCTGTTACTGTCTGAGCCCCTGAGGTCATTGAAATGAGGACAAGTTTTATGGGCACATGATACATTATGACCCAATGTTTTCTTCTGTGTTTATGAATGAGATTGCTTAAGTAAAATGTATATAAGAATCAATGAATTATTATCAAGATCATTGAGCCAATTTAATTCTTCGATGAAATTTTCTGTAACAGCTAAATGGTTTCTAACATCTTCCATTTTCACTTTCCTGATTCCGTTGCATTGGATCAACTATTTTATACATAAATTAAAAAAAAAAAAAGCTCATTCATGGGTCAATTTCTTGTCCACATCAAGTTGTCTATTTTATTAAACCAATTATAGCTTTGGCCATTTTGGCCCCACCCCCACCCCCTTTTATAAGTTAAGCTTTTTCTGGAGGCCATTATTTTGACAAAGGGCAATTAACTTCTATTCAGTATCAAAATATCCTCAGGGTCAAAAAGCCTTGCTGGGTAACTCTAGACTCTTACCCTCCTCTAGCACTACCCTCTATATCTCTCAATCACACTTCACCAACCCCGAGGAAACCCACAGTGGGAAACCCAGGGCAAATACGCAGGCAATCTGCAATGGCCTCTTAAAATAAAGAGACCTGGTTGGCTCCTGACAAACTGGTTAGATCTCAACACAGGAAAGCAATGCACATGCTGGGGAAGAAGGGGCTGCCCAACACCCAGCTCCCCTGTCCATTACCTCCAAAAGGCCTCGCTTCAGCAGGAACATCTGGTCTGCATAGGAGGTGGTCCCTCGGAGGAAACTCTCCACAGCCCGGGCTTGCCAAAACCTGTGACCCAAATGTTGACCTTGTCCCAGTGGATAAGGCTGCCCTCTTCTGGCTCATGGTCATCCTCAATAGACATTTACTGAGCATCTATCAGGCGTCAGACTAGGCACTGGGACATGGTAGTTAGCAAGACAGAGATGCCATCCCCATGAAGGTGACATCTAGGATCAAAGGCTGGCCCTGGCAAGTCACGTGTGAAAATATACTTTAGGCTCTGCTGTTTCAGAAGGGGAGACAGAGACAGAAACAGAGAGAAAGAAAGAGAGCGAGAGAGCAAGAGAGAGAGAATGTTCCTAAGGAAGAGACGGGCTAGGAATGTGTGAGGGGATCTGACTGACAGGGTATGGATGGGCCACTGACCTCACATCTGGTGGGCTGTCCCAAAGAAAAACTGGTTAAAGTAAGCTGAATAGCCCCAGAGGGCAGAGCTGGATCTCTTGGATGAATCTAAGGAACTCTGAGAAGCCCTCCCAGGCCATGCCCACACCCACCAGCCTCCAGTGCAAAGGGGCTTTCCTTTTGCTTCCACAGCTTCCACAGCTCCTGAGGCAAATTCTGGCTCCGTTCCTTTCCACACTGCACTGGAAGAGCTTTTTCCAAAGCCTATTTCCCACAACCTAGGGAACTCCATGAAGTCAGGGACCATACTCTATTTCCCTTCCACTGTCTAGCACCAGTACAGAATATGTGCTCAGTTAATGCTTGGTTAACTCTTGCACTGCAGTGCTGGTACATAGCAGAAGCTAATACATACTTGCTGAGTCAACACAAGAGGAAGATGGCAGCTAAATCCCCTCCTTCCCCCAGAGTGCCCAGACTTCTGGGGTTGAAACTTGAGAATTCAGGAAGCATTTCTAGCCACCTGGGAAATGCTTGCCTCCTGGATCTCTTAGAAGTAAAAGGGTATCTGTTCCCAAACCCACCTGAAAGATGACTCAGCTGGCTCCTTCTTCATGACCTGCAGCAGACGAGTTAATAAGCCCCTCTTCCCATCACATACTAAACTCCTGAAATAAAAAAAGAGAAGTTGGTGGCAGATCTGAGGGGTTGATAGGGGTCACATTCTACCTGGCTAAGGGACCGCAGTACTGGGGCCCCAGAGCTCAGTTACTCTGCTGGCTTAGGAGGGTGAAAAAACACAGGGACACATCAAATCGGCAGGATGTTTCCCTGCTCTATCTAGGTCCAGGGCACCCTAAGGACTCCTACAATCAAAAAAGGATAATTGCATTCATGCCACATCTCAGGCTAGCTTTCCTTTCCCAAACACCCCTGGCAAGTGGTTAGAGGACAGAAACAAATCCAGAGCTTGACAGGGCTCAGAAGTATTCAAAGGGAGATGTTCATATTGAAGTGAGTTCGAAATAGGCTGTGACAGTCTGCCAAATGGGTCCAAGTCTGTGCCAAAAGGGATAGGCAAAGAGTATCCCGTACCCCATGTTCAGTTCCAGCTGGGCTGTGGGCAAGTACCCACACCTCCAGGCCTCAGCTTCCTGATCCATGAAACAAAGACAGGAGATGAGGAAGTGACTCAGGCCTCATCACAGGAAAAAGAATATGGTTAAGCAGGCAGGGGTTCTGGGCCCTTGAACAGAATAGAACAGCTCTACTTTTATCCACAAGATATCAGGCAGGGATTGTGTACGATTTCATTTGAACAGAGTTCTTCCTTAAAAAAAGGGGCTGGGAAACTGTGGCTCCTGTGGGTATTATTCTCCCTATTCTGGCCCTGGGAAACTAAGATCTCATCCCTGCTCCAGAAGATTAGGCAAACATAAAAGGTGATGTGTGCACTGTAGAGTCCAGCACCCAGGTAATGGGACTGAACTCCTGGCAGAGAGTGAGGGGGCCTGTTTCTGATTTCCCTGCTTGGCTCCAACTGTCATCAGAGTGAGAAGAGCACATCAGTAAAGGTGCAGTGTGCACATGTGAGTGACAAGGGGGGAAGGGGGCAGAGCACAGCAACCTTGGCCAGGTGACCTCTCTGAGCCTCTATAAAGTAGAGATGATGATGGTATGTTCCTCCTCGGACAATGAGATAATACAGGTGTTGTGATCATTGCAGTGCCTGGCACACAAGAGTCCCCAAGATAGAACAGCTATGTGAGAATGAGAAAGAACAAGTATACATGACTGTGTGCTTGCTTGTAAGCCCTACGCCTGCAGGCAGCCAGGGTCGGGACTAAGAGCCAAAGCTGCACCCCATCCACTGACCTGTCAGTGTTGAGAACGGCTTCTACTTCAGGGATGTTGGCCTTGAGAGAGATGGCACTAAGCTCATTCAGCTCCTGGTTGTTGAGCAGCAGATATTTGTTCCTGAAACAAATGGGTTGGAGGGGGTAAAAAGTAGGAACTAGGTCAGCTAGGCTAGTGAAGGGGAGGGGGAAACGACGAGGTACCCTCCCCACAACAACTCTTAGCCCTGAGTGGGCTTTTGGTGGGAGGGAAAGCTGGCCACTCAGGCTATACTGGGGGCTCACCCTGGCCCCAACACCCACCCTTCTACTTGTCACACTCACAAAAATTTCTGTCATCCAAGCTCCCCGCTCTTCAACCTACTCATGCTCCCAGCCTGCTGCCAGCTGGGCTAGGCTGCCTGCTCAACCCTTTCCTTTACTCTTCACTCTAACACCATTCAAGGCCCCTTCCCTCAGCATCACCAGGTCTTTCTTCTGTTTCTATTTTGAGTTCTCAAAGGTACCTCCAACTCAACATATCCAAATCAAACTCATCATTTCACTTCTCAAATCTGGTCCTATTCCAGCATTCCCACCAAGATGCACTCAGTCACACAAGCCAGGGGCCTAGGGGCCATCCGGAGCACTGCCTCTTCCTTCCTTCATATCCAAACCTGTCATCATTCAAGTATGTGGAATGCACCAGCTTTCTAAATGGTTTCCTCATGAGAAATCAGAAATTACACAGCACCAGAGAGATCTTCAGAAAACAGGAACCTGACCATATTACTCCTGTTTAAAATACTTCCATAGTCTCACATTGTTCTTATAATAACTAAAACCCAAGCCTATGAGCATGATCCACAGGGCCTGTATGGCCTGGCCACCCACCACCTTTCCAGCTATGCCCTAAGCCAAACTCTACTCACTCGCATCAACTTGCCACAGTGGTCTTTCTGCACACACAGAGCTGCCTCCCGAGGGGCCTCTGTACAACTTCTGGCTTCCACGAGAATACTCCCCACTTTGCTTTTTCACACAATTAAGGATTACTGCTCCTTCAGGCCTCAGCTGACAAGTTACTTCTGCAAGGAAGAGTTCCCTGACCACCCTCCGGCCAGGTCAGGAACCCTCTGTCAAATGTTTTCTTGCAGAACCAGGCTTCTTTCCGCCCAATGTACATTCAATGATATAATCATCTGATTAACATCCATCTCCCTTCCTTGACTGTAATTTTCACGAGACCAGGGGCCATGGCTGTTCACTCATCCCATTGCATATTCCTAGATCTTAGCACAGTGGCGAGCACATATAAGTGGTCAGATTTAAGAGTCAAATGGAAGCCAGGGACTCATTTCATCAGAAAAAACTGTATGCACCATTCATAACATATCGGTATCATTTTCGGGGTGTTCACACACCACAGATCCCTGCTATGCCTTCAAAACAAAACCTTCTTAAAGTGGCTGGTCACACATGACACAGATGGAAGTTACAAAATACAGGTCCATGAGCCACATTTGCCCCAGG
This sequence comes from Tamandua tetradactyla, assembly GCF_023851605.1. Lineage (NCBI taxonomy): Eukaryota > Metazoa > Chordata > Mammalia > Pilosa > Myrmecophagidae > Tamandua > Tamandua tetradactyla. The sequence continues at coordinate 17,632,742 of NC_135327.1, read as the reverse complement.
TATGTTCTGTTAGCTTTTACAATGTTTTATAAAAATCAGGACCTTGTAGAGAAATCTTAATTCCTGGCTCTTCTTGGGGGGTAAAAAAATCACATGGTATACATTAAGGTGCCCAGTTTCCTGTACACTAAACAGGTATGGGTGAAGCTGAGTAGCTGCTCACCACAGCTTGGTGAGTTCCAACTCATCAATATTTCCAAAACACTCAAGGTTCCCCAACACCAAGGTCAAAGACCAGCTGCCATTCATCCCTCTCCTGTACTTTTTTCCTATAGAAGATAATCATTTTCCTATATATTCTCTAACAAAGGCTGAAAAATTTAAAAATGAGAGGGCAGAATATGTTTCAAGAAAAATGGGAGAGACCACATTTCCTTGTGGAGGTAAAGGATACCCCATCTGTTCAATAGCTCCTCTGCCCATACGGTATTCCAGCCCACACCAAATGACTGAGGCTGTCCACTCCTGGTCAGGAGGGACAGATGGTTGATCTGTATTAATGCTAAGGGCAATAAGGGCCCCCAACAACTTCTGTATTTACTTCCTTGGGTGGCTGTGAGGGCTAAGGGAAAGCACAGCGTAGTACCCGGCATAAAGGAAGGGCTGGCTAAATAACAGCTCTTATTACAATATTACCAAAGTGCTGGCCACACTTGGTAACCCTGAGGTGACCAGTAGGCTTTCACCAGATCTCAGGTCTTCTTGAGCTGAGGTCAGTTACAGGAAAAGAAAGAAGTCTTCCAACGACAAGTCTCCTTTCAGGGAATGCTCCTACTTACTCGTGGTGGTCGCTGAAACTCTGAAGAAGTCTCAAAAACTGTATCTTCAATGTGATGTCCTAAAATACATGTATATCTTCATGTTAAAACCAAAGTCACATGTTTCAAACTAAAACAAGGTTGATGCTCTGGTGAGAGTCTGGATGTGTCACTTTGGTTCTCTGAGCCTCTGCCTCATGCACAGTGAGGACTTCTCTTTATAGAAAACCAATGGTCAGCTTCCACAGCAGACTAAGCTAATGTGGGACCCTTCCTGAACACTCCAACATACTGGGGTAAAAAAATAACCCAACATCTTTTAAATGTAAGACTGAGCTCATAAAAAGAAAGACAAATCCATGGGACTCAAAAAATTAAGAAGGGACTACTCTGAGAGCTATGAATGCAGGAGCTGATGCTTGGCAGCTCTGAGAGAGGTAGGAGAATGGAAGTGAGACCTTTTCATGCCAGGATGTGGACTTTAATGCCCTGCAGGGACAAGGCAGACCTTGGACCTGTGGAAAGCCTGTAAGCTTATAAACTTGCCAAAAGGAGGGTTAGAAAAACCCCACCTACTAGCCCAGAGAACTGATAAAGAAGCTTGCCTCTACCAGGGTTGCTGGTGGTGACTGCACACTTGCCATGGTTTCCATGACAAGCAGAAACCTTGGGATGGTAGGTCCTAGAAGAGAAGTAGGACCCAAACACCAAACTTAAAAACTGGATGAATCACCTGGCAATAACAAAATCAAAGTGCCTTATAGAAATACTTCTAGGATGCAGGTCACACAGGTACCCATAGGGAAAATAAGCCCCGCTGCAGGTGATCACTCTATAACATTACAAAATGTGGGGCAACACTCCACTCTAAGTCTGAGGATCCAAACAATCTGTAAGGGGCCATAAACCGCATGTTACAGATGATTAAAGAGATAAAATGCAACAGAAGTCATAAGAAAAGAGTAAAACATTAACAAAACAAAGACCAAGCCATTTTTGAAAGAAAGTCAGATGGAAGGTCTAGAAATGTTAAATATATTCATTTGAAATTAAAACACAAAATGATAAGGCCAAAGAAAGAAATGGTAAACTGGAAGGAGGGCCCTGAGGAGGCTTTCTAGAACAGGGAGCAAAGATGAGGGAGCAGTCCCAATACAGCAACCTGACAGCTGTGCAGCGCAGCACATTAAGGTTTCGGGGCACTTTTTTGCCCATGATGGTAGATGATTCTCTGCAGCACATGAGGCCAGCAAGGCAAAGGAGTATTATTCTCTCTTTGCAAGAAAACAGAGGCTCAGAGATTCAGTGACTCACTCAAGATCTCGACAAGGCAAGTAGCACAACCAGCCTTCCCCTCCCAGCTCAGTGTTGTCTCTAGGGCACTGTTAGGGAGACAAGGTAGAAAGATGGCCATCTTAAGTATATTAAGTCTCCCAACCATGAACACGGATGTGCTTTCATTTATTTAGGTCTTCTTTAATTTATTACAATGGCTCCTTAAAATAATAAAATATCCTAAAGCCCTTGTTCTATGCAATTTTAAAGCCTATGTTTTATAGTGGTGATGAGGTAGATGTCTCTGCCACAAAAGGGATTTCTGCATAAATGGAGGGATGGGGCCAGATCTCCCCCAAGGTTGCTTCCAATCATGGTTATTAGAAGATATGACTTTCAGTCTCTTCCTTACTTCCAAAGAAAGAGAGTCAAAGGGTCAACAGCAAGCCTTGAAACAATTATTCCTGGCAAGCAAAGTCCCACCTGTTCGCAGAATGTTATGCTCACCGGGCTACAGTCACAGTTCTGATTGTGACCGTGAAGGACAAGGGCAGATGCTGAATGCTTCCTCCAAATCAGCTTGTCAAACAAATTATTGAGCCCTGGGATCAGCTTGAACTCTGCTATCATTCTGTGAACCTGGATAGGGAAGAAAGGAAAAAGTATTAAGACAAATATGCTGCTAAGATCTATCAAAGCCTCATGCTCTCCAAGTACATCACCAGGAATCTTCCTTCAGGATAAAGTCAGTATGGAATGCTGAGGTTGAAAGAAAACCTCCATACATACCCTATTCCTCACCTTCACTCCTCCTGACTATACAGAAACAGACCTTTTCTCTTTGCTCATTAACCCTCAAAATAATCCAACGATTCATGTTCAATAGTAGGCCCCATTTTAAGAGCATGAGTTCCAGATCCACACAGCCTTGGGTCAAATCTGATCTTCACATTGTAACCGTAAGCAAGTTCCTTAACCTTTCTAGTCTGCTTCCTCATTATTAAAATGAAGTGAAAATACCCCTCATGCTTTACGCTAAGATAAATTTCAATTGGAGGCAAGAAATTCCAAAGATCTAGAAGTATCTATGGGAAAACTTTTTCTTAAAAATGATCTTAGATTCCTGGCAACGTGGGACAGAGATCCTGGAATGAGCTGAGACTCAGCATCAAGGGATTGAGAAAAACCCTAGAATGAGCTGAGAATTAACATCAAGGGATTGAGAGAACCTTCTCGACCAAGAGGGGGAAGAGTGAAATAAGACAAAGTGTCAATGGCTGAGAGATTCCAAACAGAGTCGAGAGGTTATCCTGGAGGTTATTCTTACGCATTAACTAGATATCACCTTGTTGTTCAAGATGTAGTGGAGAGGCTGGAGGGAACTGCCTGAAAATGTAGAGCTGTGTTCCAGTAGCCATGTTTCTTGATGATGATTGAACAATGATATAGCTTTCACAATGTGACTCTGATTGTGAAAACCTTGTGTCTGATGTTCCTTTTATCTACCATATCAACAAAAGAGTAGAACATATGGAATAAAAATAAATAAAAGGGGATCAAATGTTAAAATAAATTTAGTTTGAAATGATAGTGACAAATGAAAGCGAGAGGTAAGGGGTATGATATGTATAATCTTTTTTTTTCTGCTATTGTTTTATTTCTTTTTCTGTTGTCTTTTTATTTCTTTTTCTAAATCGATGCAAATGTTCTAAGAAATGATGACTATGCAACTATGTGATGATATTGAGAATTGCTGATTGTATATGTAGAATGGAATGATATGTTAATATTTTTGTTTGTTAATTTTTTTAATAAATAAATTTTAAAAATTAAAAAAATGATCTTAGAGTGGGAAAGCCTTTCTAAAGTATTATGCTGTTTTTAGAAGTAAAAAAAAAATCGATCAATTCAACCACATAAACTAAAAATTCTACACAGCAAAACCCACAATAAGCAATGTCACAAGTTAAATATGACAAACTTGAGAACACATTGGCAACTTTTATCACAGGCTAGAGAGTCCTACATATTTCAACAAAAACAACAAAAAGAGACCAACTCTAAAGAACAAATAGGCAAAGTACATAAAAAGACAGGACACAGAAAAGAATAGAAATGGTTCTTAAAAATATGAAAAGTGCTCTGCATCTCACTCTACTATTGAAACATTCAAATTACACCCTAATTTTTACATTTTCAAATTAACCAAGAAAAGGTTTCATAATACTGTGCTGATGAGGGTGTGGGAATTAGGCACACTCAAACACTGCTGGTGGGAGGGTATACAGGTATTACCTATACAGGAGGACAGTTTGGTGATATGTCTAAAAGTTATAAATCCACTTACCCCTTGACCAGCAAGGGGTAGGAATTTCTTTCAAGACAGACCCATATAAATATTCAAAGGCATGTATAAAGCTATTCATGGAAGCATTATTTATTATACCAAAAAATTAGACTTAACCTCTACTTCCAAAGTAACACAGTAATCTATGGAGATTGGTTAAAGAAATCATGGTATATCCATTCAACAGGTTGCCAGCAAAAAAGAATCAAGGTCTTTTACCTTGGCAAGCTGAACACTTGCCAAGAATTAAGAAAGCAAGTGCATATATTCTGTTTCTGGCTGTGTGAAAAAAAGGGAAGGAATATACTTGGTTTACAAGTATAAAATGTCAGTAAGGTTACATTAATAATTGGTAAAGTAAGTTACTACATGGGAGAACCAGGTGGCTGAGGGTCAGAAGGGAAAGGGAGATTTCACTAATACCCATTTATACCTTTAAAATAGAACCAAAGGAATGCATTATCTATTCATAAAAATAAAAATTTAACATAAAACAAGACTATTACTACCACCTCTAAGAATAAAGCCAGAAACTATATGTAAAGCTCAGAGCACACTACAGTGTTCAACTGTCCCCATTTTACAAGGGGAAAAGGGAGGTTCAAGAAGACTAATTCATGCAAGGTCAGCAGTGGAACATCACCCCAGGTCAGGTGTTGTAAACCTAAAGTCTGTCCCTTTTCTAGCCTGCCACATGCGTTTATCTTGGAAGACCTAGAACCTGACAAAGACATCCCCTGCAGCCTCTTCATCAAGTACTTCTAGGTTACACAATCCCAATAGGAACCAGGCTTTGGACATAGCCTCAGGCCAATGTCAAATGCATAAGCAGCCCAGAATCTCTTATAATGAAGCCCAGAATGAAATAATGCCTGCATATATTCTCATGGCTTTTAAGAAAACCTACGGGAGGGGGGGGGGTGAGGGTGGTGCCATAGGAAATGATCACGGCAGCCACCAAGTCGCGTCCCTTCCTGTCTCCAATGAACCCAAAGCCCTGCCAGGGCTATGAGAACTGCAGGTTTAACAGCCCTGAAAGCGCATTCTATCTAACTACATCATTGCATAGACTAGATGCAGACCCAATCCCAGAACCATTAGGAGTGAATCAGGAGGGTTAGAAAAGAGGGAACTCCTGAGGCAGACCTGGATTCCAAACCAAGTCTCCTGAAGTCCAGGTCAGTGTTGGGCTTTTTCCTATGCTACTTTTCTCTTGAAAATACCAACTTCCTCACCAGCAGGACGAACTTTACTTGCTGAATGTATTACCCCTATTCTCAAACCCCTTGGTCTGCTCTATAGTAAGATGGTAAAAAAGAGAGCAAGTGGGCAGGACTAGTACCGCTCTACCTAAGGAGGTAGGGGTGGTTATAGGCTGAGGCTCTGTAGTCAGTCAGCACTAGGATCACGAGCTAGCTCTGTGTCTGTGCGAGGTTCTTTGAGCATAAGTGCCTTGATGGAAAATGGGGTCAATGGAGCTAACTGGGACAGTCAATGAGATAATGTAGGGGCTGCTCAGAGCCTGGCTCATAGGAAGTTTAAAAAAAAAAAAGATGGCTTTTATAATCATTACTTTCATAAGCACCAGAAGTACCTCATTCCATTGGGGAAGGTTTTCTAGTCTCATGATTTAAAGTTAGCCAAAATAGGTCAGAGAATGTGGCCCAAGTGCACACAAACAAGAAGGCCACTTCAAGAGAAAGCTTGAGATCTGGTCAAGGAAATACTTTCCCTTTGCTATTCCAAACTATCTATACTCCTTAAAGGCAGGGTCTGTGAATTCAGTCCCCACAACGCCTGGCAAAGAATAGGAACTCAAGAAAGGCTGACTTAGCAAATAAAAGATGCCAGTAAAACACAGGTCCTCAGTCAGCATTCCAAGGCCAGCTGATGGTCTTTCCCAAAGAATCAGAGCTGCAATCATACAATTTAAAGACCACAATGATTCACAGGCTTGGTAATAGGAAGGCTCAGGGAGCAGGAACTACCACGGTGGGGAGAGGGAAAGAAAAGTTAGAGCAGTAGAGTAGAAGTCCTGGCCCTAACGATGCCTGGCTACTATGAGCATGGCCCTTTTTGTATCTTTGTTTTCTCAAAAATCAAGTGTGGGGAGAAGGATTCACTAACTGGTGCATGACTTAACAACTGCTAAAAATGTGAATATTTAAACTGCCTTGAAAAACTAAAAGCACATCATTATTATTATTTTTAAAATACATTCCATATTGAAGGAAGGGGCACCAGCGCTGTGAATGATCAGAATGGTGATCACTTCCAGGATCCTGGCTTTAAATTCCAACCATTTGCTGATCACTCCCAAAGTTATAGCTCAGTTCTGACTTCTCCCATGACTACAGGCACACATATACAAGTGCTGATTCTAACAGCCACTTCAAACCTAACTTGCTCAAAAGTGAACTACTCACCTTCCTCCCTAAGCCTGTTCCTCTGCTCCTCCCACATCTTAACTATCTCAATGAGTAGCAAATCTATCCCATATTCTTAGGCCAAAAATCTACCTTGGAAGTTATCCTTAACTCCTCTCTCACACATTCCTCCAAATACATTAGCAAATCCTACCTGTTCAATCTTCAAAGGATACACAGAACGTGTCACCACTTCTCACCACCAACATGCAAGGCTGTTCTAGTTATTAACTTGGCTCAATGACAACAGAAGATCGTAAAGGATCTTCTTTCTTCCATCCTGGCTGCCTCCATTCTTTCACATTGCAGCCAGAGGGACAACTTCCTATTTCACTCCAAGTAAAGATCAAAGTTCTTATCTTCTGAGAGGGGCCAAGATGGTGATTTAGGAGGTATGGGATTTAGTTTATCCTCCAGAGCAGCTAGTAAAGAGCAAGGACAGTACAGAACAACTGCTGGGGCCAAGTCAGTGGCCAGACACATAGCATACACCAGTTTGAACCAGATGGACCGGCTGCAATATCACTCAGAACTGTGAGTTCTCCAAACCACGGCAGCTGGCGCCCTGCCCCTATAGGCTGCTTCCCAGAGGGGAAAGGAAGGGACATTACCAGCAGCAAGGGCTGAGCGCAACCAAGGTCCAATTGTGGAATTAATTAACAAATTCTGACAACTAAAAATAGGTCCCCAGCTCAGCTGCACCTTGAGTAAAAGCAGAAGTGGCTGGTTTTTGCCCTGGCAGAGAGGGGGCAGGCTGATGGAAAAAGAAACAGAGGTTTTTTTGGATTGGATAGCACATAATACTTGAAAGGGTCTGGACCCTGAAGGAAAGGAGGGGGCACAAAGGACCTGAATGTACACAAAACAATATATACCAACTTAAGATCTTGATTGGCAAACCTGAGGAATGGGGATTGGGCTCTGAAAAGGATTTTTCTCTTCTTTGTGGCTGTGTTTCTACAGCTTGGCTGCTCTTTGTATACAGCTGCAAGGCTTCTCAGGCTCTAACTACAACCAGGCATAGGCAGAACTGAGCTTGTTTGAGAGTCTGTCTGGAGCCCCAGTCTTCTCCAGGAGAGGGGTGGGACCCAGCTCAGGTAGAATCCCTCCCTCAAGGAGGTCAGATCACAGGGTCTAGAAAACCGAAGTGATAAAAGCCAGCCTACAATCTCTCCTGTATCTCAAACACGCCCTCAGCAGGAAGAGTCTGCTGAAGTTAAAGGTACTGCATCACCTTATGTTGGTGGGTCCTGCAGGCAGACAAGCGCCACATAAGTGGGCAGGATAGGGAAAACACAGAGTCCAGAGCTTCACAGGAAAGACTTTTAATCTGCAGGGTCTCACCCTCGGGGAAAACTGATGCAAGTGACTCTTTTCTCCTGAGAGGAGACCAGTTTGGTCTGCGAAAATTTGACTGGGGTCTTGAACACCTAAGTAGATCCTCCTAAGGGGTGGGGTAAAGGCAGCATACAGGCAGGGCAAGGAACAAAAAAAACAAGAACTGAAACATTCTGATCTATTTAACAAAACCTAAGCTAGAGGACTAGAATAAGCTGAACTGAACGTCAAAGAACAGATAGACAACAAAGTCATGCAGCAAGAAAATCCTAGGGGAAAAAAAAGCTAAAACAATCTTCAGAATAAACTAAGTAAGGTAATTAAATTATTAGATGCCAGCAAAAAATAATGAATCATATTAGGAAAACTGAAGATATGGCCCAGTCAAAGGAATAAACCAACAGTTCAAATGAGATACAGGAGTTGAAACAATTAATTCAGAAGATTCGAAGAGACATCGAAAACCACATCAAAAATCAAATCAATGAACAGAGGGAGGATATAAGGAAGGGAAGGAATGAACAAAAAAGAAATCGAAAGTCTGAAAAAACAAATTACAGAACTTATGGGAGTGAAACGTACATACGAGAAATGAAAGAAACAATGGAAACATACAATGTCAGATTTCAAGAAGCAGAAGATAGGATTAGTGAACTGAAGGAAGGGACATCTGAAATCTGACAAGCAAAAGAAAACGTAGGGAAAAGAATGGAAAAATATGAGCAGGGATTCAGGAAACTGAATGACAACATGAAGTGTACATATACAGGTGTTGTGGGTATCCCAGAAGAAGAGAAAGGAAAAGGAGGAGAAAAACTAATGGAGGAAATCATCACTGAAAGTTTCCCAACTCTTATGAAAGACTTAAAATTACAGTTCCAAGTGCAGCGTACCCCAAACAGAACTGATCCAAACAGAGGTACCCCAAGACACTTACTAATCAGAATGTCAGATGTCAGAGAAAAAGAGAGAATCTTGAAAGCAGCAAGAGAAAAACAATCCATCACATACAAGGGAAGCCCAATAAGACTATGCATAGATTTCTCAGCAGAAACCATGGAGGCGAGAAGACAATGGGATGATATATTTAAATTACTAAAAGAGAAAAATTGCCAACCAAGAATTCTATATCCAGCAAAACCGTCCTTCAAAAACGAGGGGGAAATCAAAACATATGCAGACAGAAATTCACTGAGAGAATTTGTGACTAAGAGACTGGCTCTGCAAGAAATCCTAAAGGGAGCACTAGGGATAGATAAGACAGGAGAGAGAGGTGTGGAGAAGAGTACAGAAATGAAGCTATCAATAAAGGTAAAAAGAAGAAAAATTAGATGTGACATATAAAATCCAAGAGGCAAAATGGTAGAAGAAAGCATTGTCTGTACAGTAGTAACATTAAATGTTAACGGATTAGACTCCCCAAACAAAAGACATAGGCTGGCAGAATGGGATAAAAAACAGGACCCAGGGCGGGCCATGGTGGCTCAGCAGGCAAGAATGCTTGCCTGCCATGCCAGAGGACCCGGGTTCAATTCCCAGTGCTTGCCCATGTAAAAAAAAAAAACAGGACCCATCTATATGCTGTCTACAGGAAACGCACCTTAGACCCAAGGATAAACATAGGCTGAAAGTGAAAGGCTGGGAAAAGATATTCCATGCAAATAACAATCAGAAAAGAGCAGGAATAGCTATACTAATAACCAACAAAATAGACTTCAAATGTAAAACAGTTACAAGAGACAAAGAAGGACATTATATATTAATAAAAGGAACAATTCAACAAGAAGACATAACAATCATGAATATTTATACATGGAATGATAATGCTCCAAAATACATGAGGCAAACACTGAAAAGAGAAATAGACACATCTACCATAACAGATGGAGACTTTAATTTTCTACTCTCATCAATGGACAGCACATCCAGACAAAGGATCAATAAAGAAACAGAGAATTTGAATAATACAATAAATGAGCTAGACTTAATAGACATATAGAACATTACACCCCACAACAGGAGGATACACCTTATTCTCAAGTGCTCATGGATCATTCTCAAGGATAGACCATATGCTGGGTCACAAAGCAACTCTCAATAAATTTAAAAAGACTGATATCATACAAAACACTTTCTGAGATCATAAAGGAATGAAGTTGGAAATCAATAATAGGCATAGGGCCAGAAAATTCACAAATATATGGGGGCTCAACAACACACTCTTAAACAACCAGTGGGTCAAGGAAGAAATAACAAGAAATCAGTAAATATCTCGAGGCAAATGAAAATAAAAACATGACATATCAAAATTTATGGGATGCAGCAAAGGCACTGCTAAGAGGGAAATTTATTGCCCTAAATGCCTTTATCAAAAAAGAAGGAGGAACAAAAATCTAGGAATTAACTGTCCACTAGGAAAAACTAGAGAAAGAACAGCAAATTAACCCCAAAGCAAGCAAAAGGAAAGAAATAATGAAGATTAGAGCAGAAATAAATGAAACTGAGAACACAAAAACAATCGAGAAAATCAACAAGACCAGAAGTTGGTTCTATGAGAAAATCAGTGGACCCTTAGAGAGGTTGACAAAAAGAAGCAGAGGGAGGATACAAAGAAAATCAGAAATGGAAGAGGAGACATAATCACTGACCCTGAAGAAATAAAGGAAGTAATGAGAGGATACTATGATCAACTTTATGTTAATAAACTTGACAATATAGCTGAAATGGACAACTTGCTAGAAAGGCATGAACAGCCAAAATTGACTTGAGAAGAAACAGATGACCTCAACAAACCAATCACAAATAAAGAAACTGAATCAGTCATTAAGAAGCTCCACAAAAAGAAAAGTCCAGGATCAGATGGCTTCACATGTGAATTCCACCAAATATTCAAGAAAGAATTAGTACCAATCCTGCTCACACTCTTCAAAAAAACTGAAAAGGAGGGAAAGCTACCTAATTCATTCTACAAAGCCAACATCACCCTCATACCAAAGTCAGACAAAGATATTACAAGAAAAGAAAACTACAGACCAATCTCTCTAATGAATATAGATGCAAAAATTTTCAACAAAATTCTTGCAAATCGAATCCAGCAGCACATTAAAAAAATTATACATCATGACCAAGTAGGCTTCATCCCAGGTATGCAAGGATGGCTCAACATAAGAAAATCAATTAATGTAATACACCATATCAACAAATCAAAGCAGAAAAACCACATGATCATCTCGATTGATGCAGAAAAGGCATTTAACAAAATTCAACATCCTTTCCTTTAGAAAACACTTCAAAGGATAGGAAAACAAGGGAACTTCCTCAACATGATAAAGGGAATATATGAAATACCCCCAGTTAACATCATCCTCCATGGGGGAAAATTGAAAATTTTCCCCCCTAAGATCAGGAACAAGACAAGGATGTCCACTATCAATACTGTTATTCAACCTTGTGTTGGAAGCTCTAGCCAGAGCAATTAGACAAGAACAAGAAATACAAGGCATCAAAATTGGAAAGGAAGAAGTAAAACTCACTGTTTGCAGATGATATGATACTATATGTCGAAAACCCCAAAAAATCCATAGCAAAACTACTAGAGCTGATAAATGAGTACAGCAAAGTGGCAGGTTACAAGATCAACACTAAAAAATCTGTAGTATTACTATACACTAGTAATGAACAATTTGAGGGGGAAATCAAGAAACGAATTCCATTTACAATTGCAACCAAAAGAATAAAATATTTAGGAATAAATTTAACTAAAGAGACAAAAGACCTGTACAAAGAAAACTACAAGAAACTGATAAAAGAAATCACAGAAGACCTAAGTAGATGGAAGGGCATACCGTGTTCATGGATTGGAAGACTAAATATAGTTAAGATGTCAATTCTACCTAAATTGATTTACAGATTCAATGCAATACCAATTAAAATCCCAACAACTTACTTCTCAGAAATAGAAAAACCAATAACCAAATTTATCTGGAGGGATATGGTGTCCCGAATAGATAAAAACATCCTGAGAAAGAAAAATGAAGTTGGAGGCCTCATGCTATCTGACTTTAAGGTGTATTACAAAGCTACAGTGGTCAAAACATCATGGTACTGGCATAAAGAGACAGATATACTGACCAACAGAATTTAATAGAGTGTTCAGATATAGACCCTTTCATCTGTGGACAACTGATCTTTGATAAGGCAGTGAAGCCAACTCACCTGGGACAGAACAGTCTCTTCAATAAATGGTGCCTAAAGAACTGGATGTCCACATGCAAAAGAATGAAAAAGTATCGATATCTCACACCCTATACAAAAATTAACTCAAAATGGACCAAAGACCTAAACATTAGATCTAAGACCATAAAACTGTTAGAAGAAAATATAGGGAAATATAAATTTTATAATAGGAGACAGTTTCCTAGACCTTACACCCAAAGCACAAGCACTGAAGAAAGAAAAAAAAGAAATGGTAACTCCTCAAAATTAAACACTTTTGTGCATCAGAGAACTTCGTCAAGAAAGTAAAAAGCCAGCCTACACAATGGGAGACAATATTTGGAAACGATATATCAGATAAAGGTCTAGTATTCAGAATATATATATAGAGATTGTACAACTCAACAACAAAAAGACAGACAACCCAATTACAAAATGGGTCAAAAACTTGAACAGCCACTACTCAGAAGAGGAAATACAAATGGCCAAAAGGCACATGAAAAGATGCTCAACTTCCCTGGCTATTAGGGAAATACAAATCAAAACCACAATGAGATATCTCACACCCACCAGGGTGGCCATTATCAATAAAACAGAAAACGACAAGTGCTGGAAAGGATGTGGAAAAAGAGGCACACTTATCCACTGTTGGTGGGAATGTCAAATGGAACAACTGCTGTGGAAGGCAGTTTTGTAGTTCCTCAGGAAGTTAAGTATAGAATTGCCATATGACCTGGCAATACCACTGCTAGGTATCTACTCAGAGGACAGAAGGGCAAAGACACAAACGGACAGTTGCACATCAATGTCTATAGGAGTATTAAACATTGCTATATGTCTATAGCAGTATTTTTATTTACAATTGCCAAGAGATGGAAACAGCCCAAATGTCCAGCAATAGAAGAGTGGCTAAACAAGCTATGTCATATGCATACGATGGAATATTATGCAGCTGTAAGACAGAATAAAGTTATGAAGTATGTAACAACATGGATAGACCTTAAGGACATTATGCTGAGAATATCCAGAAACAAATGGACAAATACTATATGGTCTCACTGATATGAAGTAACATTAACGAATGAACTTGGAGAATTTCAGTCAAGAACAGAGACAAAGAGGAGATAGAAATAGGGTAGATACTGCATTAGTGGAAGTGAAGGGATACAGATTGTACAACAGGACTGAATGTAACAATTCAGAAATGGATAGCACAATACTACCTAACTGTAATACAATAACGTTAGAACACTGAATGAAGCTGAATGTGAGAATGATTGAGGGAGGAGGCCTGGGGGCACAAATGAAATCAGAAGGAAAGATAGACAATGAAGACTGAGATGGTATAATCTAGGAATGCCGAGAGTGTATGATAGTGACTAAATGTACAAATTTAAAAACGTTTTTGCATGAGGAAGAACAAAGGAATGTCAATACTGCAGGATGTTGAAAATAGATGGTAGTTGATATTTAAAAATTTTAACTTATGTGTGAGACGAAAGCCAAAAAAATGTTTATTTGGTACAAAATTTGTATTTTTACCAGTGCAGCTCCTAATATAACTTATGTGGACAGCTTAACTGAACACCATAAGTACATGGAACCTTGGGTAAGGCATGAGATTTTGTAGGTTTGTCCAGAGTGATGCCTAGATAAATCCCAGAGTGATTTGAACAGTGAACAAAAAAGTACTTGCCAAGTCCCCTTGGGGGAATGGTGTGAAAGGGAGAAAAATTCAACTTTCCCAAGTGGAAAATTCTTCATATTCTCAAAAGCAGTGGAGGCAACCAAAGCAGTAGATTGAGCCACCAATCTTAGGGTTTACTTAAAATTAGGCCTAAGAGTCACCCCCAAGAGAGCCTCTTCTGTTGCTTAGATGTGGCCTCTCTCTCTCAGCCAACATGACAAGCAAACTCACTGCCCTTCCCTTCTCTACATGGGACATGACTCCCAGGGGTGTAAACCTTCCTGGAAACGTGGGACAGAAATCCCAGAATGAGCTGGGACTCAGCATGAAGGGACTGAGAAAACCTTCTCAACCAAAAGGGGGAAGAGTGAAATGAGACAAAACAAAATGTCAATGACTGAGAGATTCCAAACAGAGTCAAGAGGTTATCCTTATGCATTAAATAGATATTACCTTTTTAGTTAAGGTATAACAGAGAGGCTGGAGGGAATAGCCTGAAAATGGACAGCTGTTTTCCAGTACCCATGTTTCTTGAAGATGATTGTATAATGATACAGCTTACACAATGTTACTGGGTGACTGTGAAAACGTGTCCGGTGTGCCTTTAATCTACCTTTTCGACAGACGAGTAAAACATATGGATTAAAAATAAATAAAATGGAGAATAAATGTTAAAATAAATTTAGTAGATTGAAAAAAAAATAAAAAAAGCTTATGAAAACCCAATGCAATCTGGTCTCTGCTATCTCTCAGACTTCCTCTCCTGGTTGACTGCTCCAGTCCATCCGCACAAGCATCCTCACTGTTCGGAGGCATGCTCCTGCCTCAGGGTCTTTATTCCCTCTACCTGGTAGACTACCTTAGCTAATGGCACAACTGGTTCGCTCACTTTTCTCAGGACACTGTCATACCAAATGTCAACTTTTCAGTGAGGCTTTTCCCTGGCCACCTTACCTAAAATTGCACCCCCCTCCCCTAATCCCCTTCCTGACTTCTCTTGTTTTCCCCTAGAACGTATACTACCATTGATTATACCCTATATTTTATTTTACTTTCTTTCCATCTCCCCCCACTAAAATGCTAAGTTTTGCTCACTGCTATATCTTACTACTTACAAACTGACCAGCAGTAGGTATTTCAAGACTTTTGTGGAATCAATGATGCCATGAAAGCTCATGGGCTTGGAGTTAAAATTCTAGTCCTACCCTTGTTGCCCTGGGTTCTCAGGCCTTAGCTTTCTCATATGCAAACTGGGGGCATCTGTCCTAAACCATCTCTCAGCCACACTCACTTCTAGTATTCTAGGATCCCTTGTTTCATTCATGAGGATCAAGGGATATCCTCTTACTTGAAAATGAGAATCACGTCAGTATAGGGATACAGAGTCAAACAGAATCTTAGACAGGTCACATAAAGAAACCTAGGAGCCATCCTTTGGCCAGGGCCTCTCCAAAAAAGGAAAACATGAGCAGCTGTACCTTGGGCAAGTAACTACCAGCCTGGAGAGCCACATTTGTGTGTATGTATATATATGGTACTCTCTTTGCCATACTGCTCTTTGGTCCCCCTGTTTACTGTGCCAGAATGAGATCACCCTTGTTCTCTGCTTATCCAAATTCTATCCCATCCTCCTAACAAAAAGTCTTCTCTGATCATGTGAAACCTCTACTGAGACCTTTACTTCTCTAACCCCTCTTTTAAACAATAAGAATCACCACCTGGAGAAATCTAAGGTTCTTTTCAGCTCTCAAAATCGAAACACTAATCACCCCTTGTACTAGTTTGCTAAAGCTGTAGGAATGCAACATACCAAAAATAGAGTGGCTTCTAAAAAAGGAATTTGATAGCTGCAAGTTTACAGATCTAAGGCCACGAAAATGTTCAAATTAAGGCACCAACAAGAGGTTACCTTCACTCAAGAAAAGCTGATGCCATCCAGAACACTTCTGTCAGCTGGGAAGGGATATGGCTGGCATCTGCTGGTCCTTGTTCCTAGTTCTGTTGCTTCCAACTTCTGATGCCAGTGGTTACCTTTCTAAGCATCTGTGGGCCTTCACTTTGTTCCTCTGGTATACAACTCAAGGTTCTGGCTTGCTCAGCATCTCATGTGAAGGCACATGGCAATGCCTGCTGGGCTCTGCCTGTGTCTAGGCACCTGCTTTCTCTGTTGGCACTCCAAGTGTCATGGTCAGGTTCATGTGTCAACTTGGCCAAGTGGTGGCACCTGTTCGTCTGGTTGGACAAGTGCTGGCCTGTCTGTTGTGATGAGGACATTTCATAGAACTAAATCATGATCACGTCAGCTGTATCCACAGCTGATTCCATTTGTAATCAGCCAAGGGGAATGCCTTCTGCAGTGAGTGATGCTTAATCTAATCACTGGAAGCCTTTTAAGGAGGATTCAGAAGAGACAGGCTCTCTTCCTGCTTAGGCCAGTGAGACTCTCCTGTGGAGTTCATCCAGACCCTCCACTGGAATCGTCAGCTTCACAGCCTGCCCTGCATATTCTGGACTCTGCATTCCCATGGTTACATGAGATACTTTTATAAATTTTATATTTGTGAGTGTTTCCTGTTGATTCTGTTTCTCTAGAGAAAACTAATACCAAGCATCTCCAAACATCTGTGCCTCTATCAGCTCTGAAGCAACTGTTCTCCAAGCATCAGCAACTGAAGTTTCTTCAAAATGTTTCCCCTTTTAAAGGACCCCAGTGAACTAATCAAGACCAACCTGAATGGGTGGAGTCACATCTCCATCTAATCAAAAGGTCACACCCACAACTGGATGAACCACATCTCCCTGGAGATAATATAATCAAATGTTTCCACCCTACAGCATTGAACCAGGATTAAAAGAAACAGCTGCCCTCCCAAGATTGGATCAAGATTAAAATATGGCTTTTTTGGGGTATGCAGTAGTTTCAAACTGGCACAACCCCAATTATCAGGCCTAGGATTAGTACTTTCCTTGCAAATACAGCAGATATCTCAGCATACTGTTATCTACTCTGTTAACCTGAAAGATATTCAGACTTGGGCTTGAATCCGTACTCCATTATATACGAACCTTGTGGCCAGGAAGAACTACTTTACCTCTGTGAGTGCTTCCTCACCTGTAAAATAGGTACTCAAGACGTTTTGTGAGGAAGATGGCAAGTCCAGTGTCTAGCTCAAAATGATGATTAATAGCTATATGATTATACTAGAAACCATTTTTTTTTTTACTTAGATTGGATTGTATGATGTATGAACAAAACTGCTTAAAATTGAATAGACGGTGAAAGAAAAAAAATGAATAGAGCGTGCATGTGATGGTGGCTCAGTGGCAGAATTATCGCCTGCCATGCTGGAGACTTGGGTTTGATTCCTGGTGTCTGCCCATGCGAAAAAAAAAAAAAGAAAAAGAAAAAAATGAATAGAGAGATATAGGTGCTGGAGAAAATGTGGCGATGGAGGTGTACCTATTCACTGTTGGTAGGGAAGTAGATGCACACTAGTGTTTATGGTGGCAGTGTTCGTGAATTGCAAAGGATGAAGGTGACCTAAGGGTATATCAACTCAAGACTGAAAGGAGGGGACTGTGACATATACTACAATGGACTACTGAGTAGCTGCAAGAAGGAATGAAGTCATGAGGCATGCAATTAGGTGATGAACCTTGAGGACAGTAAGTTGAGTAAAATAAGCCACAAATGAAAATACACAATATTATAATGCCTTACTAATATGGACTAACAATAATGAGCAAACTTTGAGAACTGAATTCTAAAGCATAGGTTATCAGGTGAAAGCCTATTGTAAAGGTTCCTGATTGTAAGTTCTCACAGTACTCACATCTATTCAGGAATTGTAATTGTTATCTCTAAATTCTGAGATGCTGAGCTCTTTGTGTATAACCTGGCCAATCCATGGAACTTTGGGTATTTGTGTGATACCTGAGACTCAAAGGTTGAGCTCTACAGCTATGAAAGTCAGCAACTGTTTAAAAACACTGAAAAAGTCATGAGACTTCAATTAGAGAAATGAATTAAAGCTGATCTGGGTAGGACTAAGGTAAATTAGACCAAAGGGTAAAAGATGATATTGACTGCATTTTAAAATTTTAACTTCTATGTGAAACCAAAGGAAGGGATGTTCATTTGGTGCAAAATTAATGTTTTTGGTAGCACAATATCTAATTTAGCTTGTATGGTTAGCTTATTTGAACACCATAATTACATGGAACCATGAATAGGGAGTGAGATCTTCTGGTTTGTACAGACTGGTGTGATGCATCCCAGAGTAAGCTGGGCAGACAACGAAAAAGTATTCGCAAAATTCCCTTGAAGAACTAGGGAAAAAGGTATAAATATTTAACTTCCTCAGGTGGGGAAGACCTGATATTCTTGCAAGCACTGGGGACTGCCAATTTGATGGGACAGGCCATTGATTTTGGGGCTTGCCCTTATGAAACTTATTCCTGCAAAGGAGAAACTAAGCCTACTTATAAATATGCCTAAGAGTCACCCCCAGAGAATCCCTTTTGTTGCTCAGATGTGGCCTCTCTCTCTAAGACAACTCAGCAGGTGAACTCACTGCCCACCCCCCCCATGTGGGACAGGACTCTCAGGGGTGTAAATCTCCCTAGCAACGTGGAACAGGACTCTGGGGAATGAGCCTGGCCCAGGCATTGTGGGAATGAGAAAGCCTTCTTGACCAAAAGGGAGAAGATAAATGAAACAAAATAATGTTTCAGTGGCTAAGAGGTTATTCAAATACAGTCCAGAGGTCTTTCTGGAGGTTATTCTTACGCATTATATGTTCCTTTTCAATTTTGGTATATTGGAGTAGCTAGAGGAAAACCCCTGAAACTGTTGAACTATAATCCATAGCCTTGATTCTTGAAGATGACTGAATACCTACAGCTTTTAAGGCATGAATGTGTGTATGTGAAAACTCTGTGACTGACACTTCCTTTATCCAATGTATGGACAGATAAGTTAAAAAAAAAAAAAAAAGGAAGACAAAAACAAAACAATGGGGGAAGGGGTTGGGGGGCATGGGATATTCTGGGTATTCTTTTTTACTTTTGTTTTAATTCTTATTGTTTCTGGAGTAATGAAAATACTCAAATATTGATCATAATGATGAATGCAAAACTTTATGATGATATTGTGAACCAGTGATTATGTACTTTGGGTGATTATATCTCAATAAAAAAAACATTGATGAAAAAAAAAATGATGCTTAAAGAGCGCTGAGCTCCCAGCCCCACCATTCCTCATCCCCTCTTTCCCTCCATGAGGCCTCCTTTCTCCATGGCAAGTTTCATCACTAGGGGAAATAGTCCTATATATGTAGCTAGCAAGAGAAGGTAACTTCTCGTCAACCTTGAGGAGGAGTGCTGTGTACTTCCACAGCCTTCAAATTCCCTCTGTAGGTTGTTTCAAGATACACATCTGGAGCCCTGCTGTAGCTGTCCAATTTTCACAACCTGACAGAGCTTTGGGCTCTACTTCACCACCCTGAGCATTTGGGAGTCCCATCAGATTGGCAACTCCTCTACTGCAGCTACAGGGTACTCATTTTGACAACCAGCGATGCTTCATTCTTCAAGTTAATAAGGACAACTCACACCACTCTGATGCACGCTCCTGCCCTGTGCACCAATGCTGTATATAGAAATGCTCCCCAATGCAAGGCACAGTGGAAAGACTGAGCCCTGGAATTAGACCTGTGTTCAAATCAGTTTCCTTAACTGTAAAATAGGGATAAAGAAAACAACCTTTATGTTTTGCTGGGTTAGAGAGGGAGCCATTCTGTGAGACAGACTAGCAGAGTAGGTGGCACTCCCCAAGCACTCAGGAAGCATCTGCTCCTGTCTCCTTCCGCTCACCTGGTTTCGCTGTCGCCCCATCAGCAACACACAGAGGACATAGAGCACCTCCAGTTTGTACATGATCTCATGCATAATCTTCATTGACTGGGGCAGCTGGGTCCTAGTTGAAGTGTGAGGCAGGCCATTCTCATCAGAGGCCCCTGGAGAAGGGAACACAATGGAGGCTGCGTCAGCCACCGGAAGAGAAGGGTGTTATCACTTTCGAGGAAACCTGTTTCTGCCCCTCACATCTAGTCTAAACATATTTGAGGTAACAGAGCCATGCAACTGGGTCAGAGCCCTTGACAGACTTTGAAATCCTCTAAATTCACTTAAAACCACTAGGAGCAGGGTAAGCTTAGAGAAACTTAAAAAACTGGACTCTGCAGTTCTATTCTGTCTCAACCACTCTAACATAAAACAAAAACATTTTTGAAACAGCCACTGCACTGATATAATCCATCCTCTCCCTCTCCACCCCTTTCTCCTGCCACTACCAGACCCTCCCAAGAAAGTGCCCAGACACATGTCTCTTCAGGTCACAAATGACTGAGTATTTGCTACTTCTGCCTAGGATCCATAAGAGGTATCCTTTCTGAAGATTTCCCACCATTTTACAAAGAAGAACCATCTAAGGTTTTTTAAGGTTCAACTTTCTGAGCAGACTGGTTATCACAACTGAGAGTAATGATACAATGGACATTTTATCTACTAGTAGATTTTCATTTTACTCAGCATCACAATCACCAAACAACAACTAAGTAAATTTATGGAACACCTGCTATGTGCCAGGCACCACACTTTGGGCTTTAGATAAACCATCTAATTTATTCCACTATTCTGTTAACAAAAAACGTGTATGAGTCATTCAGGCCACAGTGGAATACACTCTCAGGACGATAGTAGAGCAAAGTGATCTGGAATTATGTTTTATTCCACTTGCAGTTTTGTGACTCTGGGCAAGTCGCTTCCTTTCAGGGCCTTAGATTGCACTGCAAAATGAGAATAATAGAAGTTTTATAGTGGACTGTTAGGGTTATTGTGAGGATAGAATGTAAACATAAGAAAAGCCAAGTGCCTGATTCTTAGACCACCAGTCAGAGTTGGGAGAGGCTATGTAACCTCAGGATAATTATCCTTCCTCAGTTTCTTCACCTTTGAGACTAAAGGATGAATCAGTAACTACTAAGGTTCCTTCAAGCTCCTACTGGAACTGTAACCCTAGATGCCTTAAATGAAAGCCAAAAAGACTACATGGTATAGAGCAGGGGTTACCAAACATATTTAGGAAAGATGCACCCAGAAACTAAGGTTATGCTACAGGATATCTTGACCAAAGAATCTAAATTATTCCACTCTATACACTTTTAAGTATTTTGCCAGCCATGTTATGCCACTAATACAGACCCACAACCCTGTGAGAAGACAAGCCGCTGAATGAAGCACAACTGAGAGCCCATGTGGGATGGTCTGTAAGAACAGACTCTGGACCCAGATTGCTGACTTAAACCCCAGCTCTGCCACTCGCTAGCTGGGTGCCCTTGGGTAAAGTACTTGATTCTCTGTGCCTCAGAATCCATCCTCATCTGTAAAAAAAGAATAATAATAGTATCTGCCTCTTACCAATGTTGTGAAGATTAAAGGACTTAATATATTCAAGATAATTAGAATACTGCTCGACATGTAAGCAATACATAAGTATTTGTTAAATAAAAGTTTAAAAACTCTGAGTTTTTCTATTAATGCTTGCTTGCTATTTGTTTTCTTCTTTTAATCTATCTGTTAGCTTTTACTGGAAACCAAAAAGACTTAAGAAAAATTTACTGGAGAAAATTCTATCTATTCACATACATTTTTAAATATCATTATTCAATTTCCATGTTGATACTCCTTGGCCCAGCTCCCAGAACAGAGTCTCTTGATTTGTGGAGAATCTGAAGAACTATCATGTAGAATGTTGGTTCTGCTGTATACTTACTGCGGGACCTCCTGAGCCTCAGTGTTCTCACCAACTAGTTCATGGGATGTGGGAGGACTGCAAGAGATGATGTCTATGGAAGAATGGCAGTGCACTGCGTGGCACACAAGCCCTCCCCAGTAATACATTTTTGTGGAAAACAGAGACAAAGGAGCTCAGACCCTCTTCCGAGTCACTGCCACCATTTGGTGCTGATAGCACAGGCCTAACAAGAAACCTTGTAGGATAAACAGTTTCAAGAAACAGTCCTTAAAAACAAATAATCAGAACTTGGCAACAAGATAAGTCCCAAGGATGAGAATACGAAAGCTAGCTCAAGAGGTCTGAGCTTTGCACCATTTCTCTTCAGCTCTGTAACACTGATTAAGGTGATCACCACTCTTGATGCCTGCCCCATTTTCTGGGGAAGACTCAGTCACTTTTTTTCCCTAAAGATCTGACATAATTCACCAACTTAAGTGTACAACTCAACGGTTTTGAGTATATTCACAAATACACTATGCAGCGATCACCACAATCAATTTTAGAACATTTTTCATCACTCCTCAAATATCCCATACCTAATAGCAATCACTCCTTATTTCTCTCCAACTCCCTAGCCCTTGTTTTCATGAATTTGCCTGTTCTGGGTACTTCGTATAAATCAAACTATATAATATATGGCCTCTATGACTGGCTTCTTTCCTTTAGTGTAATGTTTCCAAGGTTCATCCATCTTATAACACGTATTGGTAGTTCCTTTTTATTCATAAATAATATCTGACTATGGATATACCATATTTCACTTATCCATTCATCAGCTGGAATAATGTTGCTATGCCATCTATGTTTTTGTGTAGGTTTTGACATAGATTTTCATTTCTCCTAATTATACACCTATGAGTGGAATTGTTGGTCATATGGTAACTCTATTTAATCGTCTGAGGGGCTACTACTGTTTACCATCCCAAACAGTATATGAAGGTTTCAATTTCTTCATATCCTCACCATTACTTGTTATTACCTGTCGTTTTAATTACAGCCCTCTCAATGGGTATGTAGTGGTATATCATAGTGGTTTTCATTTGCTAATAATGTTGAACATTAGTAAAGTAAAGCTTTCACAAGCTTACTCAACCATTTCAATCTGCTTTGGAGAAATGTCTATTCAGATCCTTAGCTCAGTTTTCAATAGGAATATATTTTTATTATTAAGCTATAGGAGTTCTTTATGTATTACAGATACAAGTCCCTTATCAGATACATGGTTTGCAAAATTTTTCTCCCATTTTGTGGGTTGTCTTGACACTTTCTTGATGGTGCCCTTTGAAGCAGAAAAGGTTTTAATGCAGTCCAATTTGCCTATTTTTCCTTTGTTGCCCTTATTTTTAGTACATCTCTAAGAAACTATCATCTAATCACCATATGGATTTACACTGATGTTTTCTTCTAAGAGTTTATGTCTAAAGCTTTCAACAATGTTTTGTAATTTTAAGTTTGGTATAAAACTTAAATTTGCTAAGTATTTTATTTTTTGTGATGCTACTGTAAATGGAACTGCTCTATTTTTTTTTTTTACATGGGCAGGCACCGGGAATCAAACCCGGGTCCTCGGGCATGGCAGGCAAGCATTCTTACCTGCTGAGCCACTGTGGCCTGCCCGGAACTGCTCACTTAATTTCATTTTCAGATTGTTGGTAGTGTTTATAAATACAACTGATTTTTTTTTTTTTTAACATGGTCAGGCACTGGGAAATGAACCTGGGTTTCCAGCATGGCAGGCAAGAACTCTGCCACTGAGCTACCATTGCCCGCCCTACAATTGAGTTGTATATGTTAGTTTCATATCCTGCAACTTTGCTGAATTTATTTCTAATAGTTTTGTGTGTATGTGTTTTCTTTCAGATTTTCTATATATGATAATATTACTTATTCCTTTCCAATGTGGATGCTGTTTATTTCATTTTCTTGCCTAACTGCTCTGGCTAGAACCCCCATTCCAATGCTGAATGGAAGTGGCAATGGTAGATATTACTTGTTTTGTACCTGATCTTAGGAGGAAAGCTTTCAGTTTTTCACTATTAAGTATGACGTTAGCTATAGGTTTTTCATAAATGCACCCTGCTTGAGGAAGTTTCCTTCTATTCCTTTGTTGTTAAATATTTTTATCATGAATGGATGTTAGTTTTATTAAATGCTTTTTCTGCATTTATTGAATTGCTCATGTGGTTTTGTCCTTTATTCTACTGATACATATATTATATTGATTGATTTTTATATGCTGAATCTATCTTGCATTCCTAGAATAAAGCCCACTTGGAAATGGTGTATAATTATTTTTATGTGTTAGACTTGGTTTGCTAGAATTTTGTTGAGAATGCTCACATCTATATTCATAAAAGTTATTGATCTGCAGTTTCCTTTCCTTGAGATGTCTTTGCTTTTGGTATCAGGGTAATACAGGCCTCACAGGATTGGGAGGTGTTTCCGCCTCTTTCATTTCTTGGAAGAGTCTGAAGAATTGGCATTAATTTGTCTTTAAACGAATTTGTAAAATTCACTGGTGAAGTTCTATGGCCTGGCCTTTTTTTAGTCTGTAGTTTCGTTTTTGTTTTTTTTTTTAATTTCTAGTTCAATCTCTTTACTTATTACAGGTTGATTCAGTTTTTCTATTTCTTCTTCACTTAGTTTTGCTAATTGTGATATCAAAGGAATTTGTCCAACTCAATCTTTTTTCACCCTGTAAGGTCAGTTGTAATTTCCCCTCCCTCCAACCCTGATTTTAGCAATCTGAGACTTCTCTCTTTTTCGACTGGTCAGTGTACTGGGTTGAATAATATCCTCCCCCTCTCCCTGCCCCGAATTCATATCTACCCACATTCTCAGAATGTGATATTTCCCTAGAGCTTTGGAGCCAGCATGCCCTTGCCGACACCTTGATTTTAGACTTCTAATCTCTAGAACTGTAGAATACATTTCTGTTGTTTTAAGCCAAGGTATTTTGCTATAGCAGTTCTAAGAAATTAATATAATTTGTTAACTAATACAGTGGATGGTCAATGTTGTTAATCTTTGCAAAGAAATCAAATTTTGCTTTTATGAATTTCCTCTACAGTTCTTCTACATTTTCTTCATTTCCACTTTAGTTCTATTTTTCTATCTGCTTACTTTGGACTTAGTTTGTTCTTCTCTTTCCAGTGTCTTAAGGTAGAAGGTTAAGTTACTGATTTGAAATCCTCCTTTTCAATATTGGCATTTTCAGATATAAAATTCTTTCTAAGCTCTGCTTTGGCTGCATTCTATAAGTTTTGGTATGTTGTGTCTTTATTTTCATTTATCTCAAAGTATTTTATAATTTATTTTGTGACTTCTTTAAGCTTTAGATTATTTAGGAGTATGCTGTTTAATTTTCACATATTTGTGAAATTCCTATTTTTATTTCTGCTATTAATTTCCAATTTTACTTCATTGTGATTAAAGTACATACTTTACTGAATTTTAATCTTTTTAAATGTACTGAGGCTTATTTTCTGTCCTAACATAAGGTCTATACTGTAGAATGTTCTGTGTGCACATGAGAAGACTCTGTATTACATTGGAGTAGTCTACAGATGGATGTTAGGTCTAGTTAGTTTGTGTGTTGTTCAAGTCTTCTATTTCCTTGCTGATCTGCTTAGCTATTCTATCCACTATTTAAAGTGGGACATTAATGTCTTTAAATATTACTGCTGATTTGTCTATCTCTCCTTTTTTGTGTGAGCTTTGGTTTACTGATTTTTTTGGTTCTGTGGTGATGAACATATGCTTATAATTTTATATCTCCTAATGGATTAAACATTTTATAAAATGTCCTTCTTTGTCTCTAGTAATATAGTTTGTTTTACTTTATTTCCTATTAGCATAGCTACTTTAGTTTTCTTATTGCTTTTGTTCGCATGATACAAACGTTTCCATCTTTATTTTCAACTTACTTGTCTTTGAATCTAAGTGTGTCTCTTGTAAATTGCATGTGGTTGGATCTTGTGTTTTTTTTTATCCACCATGACAACCTCTGTCTTTTGATTTGACTGTTTAATTCATCTATATTTAATGTTATTATTGATATAGTTGGGTTTACATCTGCCATTTTATTTATTGCTTTCCATATATCTCATTTCTTTCTCTCTAATTCCTTCTTTGCTGCTTTCTCTTGCATTAAGTATTTTCTACTGTAACATTTCGATCCCCTTAATGATTTTTTCACTATATATTATTTATTTATTTAATGGTTGCTCTATGGCTTGCCACATACATCTTAACTTACCAGAATCTGCTTCAGATTTACACTAACTTAATTCCAGTGAGATACAGAAATGTTAGGCCTATGTAATTCTATTTCCTCTTCTTTTTTGTGCTGTTACTGCTATACATATTACATCTGCATATGTTAGAAACCCAGCAATACATTGTTATGATTATTATTTCATTTAATTTCATGTGCTAAAGAAGTTAAGAGAGCAAGTATATATTTATAGAGTTCGTATTATTAACTCTTACCTATCATCTTGGTTCTCTTATCTTATTAACATGGATTTGAGATACCAGCTGGGTCATTTTCATATTCCAATATAACTTTGCTCTCATTCACCTTCTTTGTGCCACTATTGTCAAATATATTACATTTTTATATGTTATAGGACCAGCAATGTAATTTTAAACATATTGTTTTATACAACTGCACTTTAAATTAGTTCAGAGAAAAAAGAAGAAATACACATTGTCTTTACAGTTACATAATTATCTTTACCAGTGCTCTTTTTTTGTGTGGATTCAAATTATTGTCTGTGGTCACTTGTTTTCAGCCTGAAGAACTTCCTTTACTGTTTCTTGTAAAGGCAGGTCAGCTAGCAACTAATTCTCATAGTTTTTGTTTACCTGGGAATTCTTTGTTTTTTTTTTTTTTTAAAGACAGTTTTGCTTAAAAGAAGATTCCTAGTTATCACTTTTTTCTCTTAGCAATTTGATTATGCTGTTTCTCTGCCTTTGGGCGTCCATTTTTTCCAATGAGAAGTGTGCTGGTTTGAAATGATGTATGTACCCTAGAAAAGCCATGTTTTAATCCTAATCCCATTTTGTAAAGGCAGCTGTTTCTTCTAATCCCTATTCAGCACTGTATGTTTGAAACTGTAATCAGATCATTTCCCTGGAGATGTGATTTAATCAAGAGGGTTGTTAAGCTGGATTAGGTGGAAGTGTGTCTCCATCCATTTGGGTGGGTCTTGATTAGTTTCTGGAGTCCTATAAAAGAGGAAACATTTTGGAGAATGAAGGAGATTCTGAGAGAGCAGAGAATGATGCAGCCACAAGAAGCAGGGTCTACTAGCCAGCGACCTTGGGAGATGAAGAAGGAAAATGCCTCCTGGGGAGCTTCACGAAACAGGAAGCCAGGAGAGAAAGCTAGCAGATGATGCTGTGTTCGCCATGTGCACTTACAGCTGATAGAGAAGCCCTGACCGTGTTCACCATGTGCCTTCTCATTTGAGAAAGAGACTCTAAACTTCATCGGCCTTCTTGAACCAAGGTATCTTTCCCTGGATGCCTCAGATTGGACACTTCTATAGAATTGCATAATTGGGACATTTTCTTGGCCTTAGAACTGTAAACTAGCAACTTATTAAATCCCCCTTTTAAAAAGCCATTCTGTTCCTGGTATATTGCATTCTGGCAGCTGGCAAAATAGAATAAGAAGTCAGCTGTTAACTTTATTGGGATTCCCTTATACATGTGGAGTTGTTTTTCTCTTGTTCCTTTTAAAATTTTCTCTATCTGTGTCTTTCAGTATTTTCATTATGATATGTAATATCTCTTAGTTTACCTACTTGGAATTCTTTGAGATTTTTCTCTTTTTTTTATTTTGCCTCAAAATAATGATGAATTTATTAAATGCACTGAAAACAGCCACCACCCAAATTTTATCTTTTACTTGCTGTGGAAAACCTTTAGTTGACCTTTCTGGTTTAAACTAAATGAAAATTAAGACTTCCTATTTTAAGTTTTCTATCGTATTAATAAACCAGGCCAACACATGGAATGTAATAGACAATCTAATGACAAGAGTACTACTCAAGCAAAACTTACGTCTTTAATGAGAAAAACAAGAAATCCAAAGTCCCATGGATGAAGCAAATGAATATTAACTATGAAAAGGTCCTTCTCCAGTGGCATTCCCTGAGTCTGAAATCCAGCAGTTCCTGAAACAGGCTCACAGCTCTAACAAGAAATGAGCTGTTGCCACTCAAATTGCCAATGCAGGTGGCTTTCTGATGTCATTGAGATTTTCAGATATGCAACGTTTTCCATCAAATTTTGGAAGTTTTCAACCATAATTTGCTTGGATATTTATCTGCTTCTTATCTCTCTTTCCAGTACTCCTATTATGCTTATGTTGGTGCACTTTGTAGTGTCTCACATTTCTCTGATGTTCTTTTTAATTTTTTCTACTTCTTTTTTTCAATCTACTACAGGTTGTTTGGTTCTTTTTTATGCCAGTTCAAATCTATGGTTGAGTGTGTCTAGTGAACTTTTCATTTTGGTTACCGCACTTTTCTATTCCAGAATGTCCACTTGGTTCCTTTATATAATTTCTATCTAATTATTTGTATTCTCTTTTCAATGAGATATTGTCATAGCTTTTTCTACTTCTTTAAGCACTGTTTTCTTTACTTCTCTGAATATATTTACAATGGTTGTGGAGTCTGTATCTGGTAAATCTCTCTAGGCCCTCTCATGGGCAGTTTCTGTTGCCTGCTTTTTTTTCTCCCACCTACATATGGGTCACACTTTGTTTCTTTCCATGTCTTATAATTATTTGTTAAAGTAGACATTTTTGTAATATTCTGTGTAGCAACTCTGGATACTGATTCTTTTCCCTACTCTCTAGGCCTTGGTACCTGGCTAGACAATTTTAGTGAAGTCTCATCCACAGTATGAAGCCTTTGGTGACACACCTCAAAAAGCATGGCCTTGGGCACGTACACAAGTTCACTGGGATCACACCGGTTTTAGAAGGGCTCTATCTGGTCATTTCCTGACCTCTTTGTTAAGGTGTTTCCCTCATATGGTATCACACCCAGTTGTTAGGCTTCACCAATTGCTGGCTGATTGTATCTGATAATGCCCTGGGGCATAAACACCACCACAGTTTGATTCAATTAAATTTAAGCAGGGGTAATTTATGAGGCCAGTCTAAAATTTGTTTCACCCTCAGGAACTATCTTCTTAGCTGTCTCTTTCCCTGGTTCTTCCTGATGAACTAGATGGCCTGTGGTTTAGCTGCTCATAAATATGAGGAGTTACCAGTCACCTCTTATTTGTTTACAACCAAAATCGCCACTGTTTTTTGAGAACACCCACAGGCTTGAACTTCTCTATACTGTTCTTATGGACTGTCTCCCCCACTGGAAAAAAATCTTTGAGCCATTACTCTGTGGGGGCAGGGATAGTAGCCTCTATTTTCTCAGCTACCACTCCCTGAATGGAAACTGTCCTACCAGTGAGTTGGGACAAGGGCAATAAAGGCCACAGTATTCTTAGCCTGCCTCCCATGGAACAGAGCTTTGGTACTATGAACAGGGGCTAGGTGGAGGAAGGGAGCTTCTGACTTCTTGGCCTATCACCAGCCAGATTAGGAGGGAATTAGAAATTTTGGCAACTATGCCACCCAGTGAGATATCATGTTCTTTCTTTGTGAGCTGAGTGGAGAGGAACTCTTGACTTCTTGGCTGTACTCCACACTCAGAGTGGAGCGTCCATTAAGCTGAGTAATGTGGGGGATGAGAAAAAAGCAGGTCATGGCTCAAGCATCACAGACTCTCACCTAAAGACTTTTCTTACTGAGTTGTAGTAGATTTTCTTGAATAAATGTTTCTTCAAACATTTCTTATGCTTGCTTTACAAGGAAGCAGGTCCACGGAGCTCTGCATACCACCATCCCAGAAGATGAACTCCTCTGTTTCCTTTTATCTGCACAATTATAGCACAAATTTCTGCATTTGTGCAATCTATTGCCAGTCTAATGGCTAGAGTCAAATGCTGCAGGGATGGATGTCTGATCCACGCTGGGCCGGAGTCTTTCTCCAGGAACCTGGAGCTGAACCTAGGAGTCTACTTATTTACTAGGTAAGATACTCACTGGGATAGAGAAAATAAACATGAGAATGGCACTGGATATTCTTCACCAACAAAGGGGACTTAGAAATAGAAAACAGAAGGGCAAAGCAAAAGAAGGCTAAAGAAAACAAACAAAAGAGAAAGAACACTTGGCTTCTCAAGAATGCTCCAATTACTGGGTTCCAGTTCATTTCTGAGATATAGGTGCTTCAGGTTATGGCTCCATGGGCCTACAGCAAAGTACCTTGATTATGTTCAGATTCCTCGTTGGCCACTCGCATCAGGGCATCCAGCACCAGAGCATTGTCTAGCCATGTATACCACTCCTCTAACTCCTGAAGGAAGCTGGCTGTCCCTGTCGACTCTGACACCTTTCGAGTTGCCAGTTTGCAAAGCCGCTCAACAAAGCCAGGGATGCTGAGAAGGGCCGCTGCCAGGAAGAGAACAAAAAAGATAATTTGCAAAACTGAAACCAGTAAAACCAATTCAATAAAGCCTTCAACATGCAACCGGATCCCTTCCTGCATGTAGGAATGCCTCTTATTCTGACAGCAGCTAGTTAAAGCTGCTCTTTTAAACCGAAACGTCAAGCCAAGGTAAAATGGTAGCAAAGTTATAGAAATAAGTTAATTTTTCAGCAAGTGCAGGGAAACAGGTTTTCACCAATCTACAGGGGAGAATATAAATTACAATAACTGTTGTGACTTAAATTTTTTAATGGTTTTTAAAATTTATTTAAACAATTAACAAATGAATTAAAACATTAATATGTGATCATTCCACTCTACATATGTAATCAGTAATTCACAATATCATCACTTAGTTGCATATTCATAATTTCTTAGAACATTTGCATCAATTCAGAAAAAGAAATAAAAAGACAACAGAAAAAGAAATAAAACAAAAACAGAAAAAAAAATTATACATACCATACCCCTTACCCCTCACCTTCATTGATCCCTAGCCTTTCAAACTAAATTTATTTTAACATTTGTTCCCCCTATTATTTATTTTTATTCCATATGTTCTATTCGTCTGTTGACAAGGTAGATAAAAGGAGCACCAGACACAAGGTTTTCACAATCACACAGTCACACTGTGAAAGCTGTATCATTATCAATCATCATCAACAAGAAATATGGCTACTGGAACACAGCTCTACATTTTCAGGCAGTTCCCTCCAGCCTCTCCATTACATCTTGAATAACAAGGTGACATCTACTCAATGCGTAAGAATAACCTCCAGGATAACCTCTCAACTGTTTGGAATCTCTCAGCCATTGACACTTTGTCTCATTTCACTCTTCCCTCTTTTGGTCGAGAAGGTTTTCTCAATCCCTTGATGCTGAGTCTCAGCTCATTCTAGGATTTCTGTCCCACGTTGCCAGGGAGGTCCACACCCGTGGGAGTCATGTCCCACGTAGACAGGGGGAGGGTGGTGAGCTTGCTTGTTGTGTTGGCTGGAGAGAGAGGCCACATCTGAGCAACAAGCTCTCTTGGGGATGACTCTTAGGCCTAAACTGTAAATACACTTGACCTATCCTTTGTGGGGTTAAGTTTCATATGAACGAACCCCAAGACTGGGGGCTCAGCCTATAGGTTTGGTTGTCCACACTGCTTGTGAAAGTATCAAGAATTCAACTTGGGGAAGTTAAATTTCTCCCTGTTCTCACCATTCCCCGAAGGGGACTTTGCAAATACTTTTCCACTCGCTGATCAAATCACTCTGGACAAACCAACAAAATCTCAGGTCCTACCTGAGATTCCAAGCACTTATGGTGTTCAATCAAGCTATCTACATAAGTTATATTAGAAAATGCACCAGTGTTATGACTTAAATTTATGTGTCTAGGCCAGCTGACCTATTTCCTGGAATTTGTCATGTCATATATAGGACATTTGTAAAAGATGTTCACTGATAGGGTTTCTGTAATAAAAGGGGGAAATAACTAAATATTCATCAATAGCAAATTGATTAACTATGATGGCACATCCATACAATGTAGCCACTAAGAATGATGATATTTATACAGTGGCTCAAAAAGATTTAAATTCATCTGTTAGAGAAAAGAATAAATTATGAAGCAGGACTGGTTTAAGCCCAGTCCACTCTCCTCAAAATTTCAGTTCTTTAAAACAGACAGATAATATATACACAAATAAAGAACTGAAGAAAATACAGTGAGTTATTTATTGTAGCTATTTCTAAGTAAAAAAGGCTGTAAATACTCCTTTTAAAGCTACATATCTGTAGTTTCTGATATTATTGGAACAAATTTGTACTAAAAGGAAGAAGGAAGATAAACATTTTTTCCTTTGGTAAAAATCAGAAACTGAAAAATTACCCAATTCCTATTTCTGCCAATCTCATTTTACTCACAATAAACACGATGAAAATTCTGATCAGCCTAAGACAACATAAACTTTGGAAGCAGGGAAACTCAGATCCTAATCTGTGCTACGTTACATAACCTTCTTTAAAGTTAGGTTAGTAGAGAGGTAAATAAAACTACCCTACAACACCATTTGTTACCTGCCAGATTGGTAAAGATCAAAATATTTGATACTGTATTAGAAAGGTGGAGTCACCAGGCATGTATCCTTCACTGCTGTTAATAGACTGGTATAAATTCTATTGATAGCAGTTGGTAATATCTATCAAGATTACAAAATCATAGATTTCCTGTGCCTTTACATGTGCACCTTGAGGAAGTTACTCCCCATGTGCGAAAAGATGATATATAAGGTTACTCACTGGTATATTATTTGTAACAGCAGACTGGAATTAACTAAAAGGTTCTCAGTAGAAGCAGCCTGGTTAAGTAAATTTTTGTACATCTCTTACTGAACAGAACAGCAAGCAGCCATTTAAAATAAATCTTTGTATACAAACAGAATAATTTCCAAGATAATTAAAATGAAAAAAAAGGATGGTGTAGAAAAAGGTATATATTTGGTATTATCAGCTTTTAGTGGTATCTCAGTTTCAATTTGCAATTCCCTAGTGACATATGATATTAAACATCTTTTCATCAACTTTTTGGCCACTTGTAAATATCTTCTTTGTTAGCGTATCCAGATATTTTCCCCATTTTTTAAAACTTTTTAATTGCATAGTATAACATATATACAAAGCAAAGAAATAAAAAAGCAATATTTTTCAAAGCACTCTTCAACAAGTAGTTACAGGACAGATCCCAGAGTCTGTCATCCTCTCAGACCTTTTCTTGTAACTGCTCCAGAATATAGGAGGCTAGAAGGCTTAAATAAATATTTTTTATCACCACAATTGACTTTTTTCTTTTTTGTGAAAAATAACATATATACAAAAAAGCAGTAGATTTCAAAGAACAGCACCACAATTTGTTGTAGGACATATTTTCAGAGTTTGACATGGGTTATAACTCCATAATTTTAGGTTTTTACTTCTAGCTGCTCTAAGACACTGGAGGTATCAATTTAATGATTCAGCATTCATATTCATTTGTTAAATCCCACCCTCACTGTATAACTCCATCACCACCTTTGATCTTTTCATCTCTCTCTTTAGGGGTGTTTGCGCTATGGCCATTCTAACTTCTTCTTACTGCACGGGTCTGTCACTAATATGGGGTAGAGAGATAGAACTACCTGATGCTCCGGAGAGGCTGGGCCCTCTAGGTTTCAGAACTTATCTGGACCAGGGACCCATCTGGAGGTTGTAGGTTTATGGAAAGTTACCCTAGTGCATGGAACCCTTGCGGAATCTTATATATTGCCCTAGGTGTTCTTTAGGATTGGCTGGAATGGCCTGGCTGGGGGTTGGCAGGTTATGATAGGTAGGAAGTCTAACTGAAGCTTGCATAAGAGCAACCTCCAGGGTAGTTTCTCAATTCTATTTGAATTCTCTCTGCCATTGCTACTTTATTAGTTATACTTCTTTTCCCTCTTTTGGTCGGGATGGAATTGTTTACCCCACGGTGCCAGGGCCAGATTCATCCTGGGAGTCATCTCCCATGTCGCCAGGGAGACTTTCACCCCTGGATGTCATGCCCCATGCAGTGGGAAAGGCAATGATTTCACTTGCAGAGTTGGGCTTAGAGAGAATGAGGCCACATCTGAACAACAAAAGAGGTCCTCCAGAAGTAACTCTTAGGTATGTCTATAGGCAGTTTAAGCTTCTCCACTACCCACATAAGCTTCATACAAGTAAGCCCCAGAACTGAGGGCATGGTCTATTGATTTGGGTGTCCCTAAAGTTTGACACAGTATCAGGGGATACCCTGATTATTTCACCTATTTTTAATTGGGTTGCTTCTCCCCCCCCACACACACACTTTTTTTTTAAATAACTGGAGAAGTTGTGAGTTTACAGAACAATCATACATAAAATACAGGACTCCCATATACAACCTTATTAAACTTGCACTGGTGTGGGGCATGCTACAATTGACGAAAGCACATTTTTGTAATTGTACCATTAACTGTAGTCCATGGTTTAACTTAGGGTTCATTATCTGTATTGTGTGGCTCACGGATTTTTCAAAAAATTTATTCTAGTAACAAAAATACAAACTAAGCATTCTTCTTTTAACCAAATTCAAATATATAATTCAGTGTACTGTTAATGACACTCACAATATTGTACCACTATCACCATCATCCACTACCAAAACTTTTCCATCACCCCAAATAGAAACTCTAAATTTTAAGCCTTAACTCCCTATTCCTTACTCCCACTGCATCCCCTAATAACCTACATTCTAGAATCTGATTTTTTAAGTTTCCTTATTCTAATTATTTATATCAGTGAGATCCTACAATATTTGTATTTTTGTGTTCAGCTTATTTCACTCTACAGAATGTCTTCAAGGTTCATCCATGTTGTCACATGTATTAGAACTTCGCTCCTTTCTACAGTTGATCAATATTCCATCAAGTGTATATTTCACATTTTGTTTATCCACTAATCAGTTGTTGAACACCTGAGTTGCTTCCATCTTTTAGCAACTATGAATAATGCCACTATGAACACCATTGTACAAATATCTGTTAGAGTCCCTGCTTTCACTTCTTTTGGGTATATAATTAGAAGTAGGATTGTTGTGTCATGTGGTAATTCCGTACGTGACTTTCTGAACAACTGCCAAACTGTCTTCCATAGCAGCTGCATTGTTTTACATTCTCACCAGTAATGAATGTTCCAATTTCTCCACCTCCTCTCCAATACCTCTAATTTTCTGTTTGTTTTTTTTTAATAGCTATTCCAGTGGTGTAAAATGGTACTTTGTTATGTTTTTAAAATATTTTTACTGAGGTATCTTCATACACCATGCAGTTTATCCAAAGTATACAATTAATGGCTCACAATATCACATAGTTGGTATTAATCACCATGATCATTTTTTGAATATTCATATCACTTCACAAAAAGAAATACAGAGAAAAAAAGAAAACACCCATACATCCCATACCCATTATCCCTCCTTCTCACTGACCACTAGTATAGCAATCTACCCAACTTTTTATACCTTATCCCATTATTTATTTTTTGTCCTTATTTTTTTATTTATCTGTCCACAGCCTAAAGGGAGCATCAACCATAAACTTTTTCACAATCACACGGTCACACAGTAAAAGCCATATAATTATACAATCATCTTCAAGAACCAAACAAAGCTACTGGACTCTATTTCAAAGGTTTAAGGCATTTCCTTCGAGCTACTCCAATACACCAAAAACTGAAAACTGAAAAGGGTTGTCTATCTAATACATAAGAAATAGCCTCCAGAATGACCTCTCACCTCTGTCTGAAATCTCTCAGCCACTGAAACTTTGTTTCATTTCTCTTTCCCCTGTTGGTCAAGAAGGCTTTCTCTGTCCCATGAAGCAGGGTCCTGGTTCATCCCCCAGGAGTCATGTCCCATGTTGCCAGGGAGATTTACACCCTAGAGTCATATCCTATATAAGGAGATAGGGCAGTGAGTTCACCTGCTGAACTGGCTTAGAGAGAAGGGCCACATCTGAGCAACAAAAAGAGGTCCTCTGGGGGTGACTAGGCAAATTATAAGTAGGTTTAGCTTCTCCTCTGCAAGAGTAAGTTTCATAG
The DNA here is from genome assembly GCF_023851605.1 of Tamandua tetradactyla. Lineage (NCBI taxonomy): Eukaryota > Metazoa > Chordata > Mammalia > Pilosa > Myrmecophagidae > Tamandua > Tamandua tetradactyla. The sequence continues at coordinate 17,596,647 of NC_135327.1, read as the reverse complement.
GAGCAAGCCCCAAGATCAAGGGCCTGGCCTTCTTTTTATGCTTTTGTTTTGCATTTTTCTGACGGCCAATGAAGTTGAACATTTCTTCCTGTGCTTTTGAGCCATTTGCCTAGCTTCTTTGGAGAAATGGCTACTCGTCTTTTGTTCATTTTTGAACTGGGTTGTCTTTTTGTTGTTGAGGGATTTCTTTACATATTCTGGATAACATAAAGCCCTTACTGGATAAGAGGTTTTCAAATATTTTTTTTCCATTGTGTAGGGTGTCATTTACTTTTGTGATGAAGTTCACTGAGGCACAAAAATTTTTAATTTTGATGAGGTCGTATTCTGTTTGTGCTTTGGGTATAATGCTGAAGAAACTATTGCATACCACAAGGTCCTGAAGAAGTTTCCCTATGTTTTCTTCTAGGAGTTTTAAAGCTCTGGCCTATGTTTAGGTATCTGATTCATTTTGAGTTAATTTTTGTATATGGTGTGAGGAGCGGTCCAGGATCATTCTTTTGCAAATGGAAAACCAATTTCCCAGCATGCACCATTTGTTGAAAAGACTATTCTTTTCCAACTGAATAGCCTTTGCCCCGTGTCAAAAATTTGTTGGCCATAAATGTAAGGGTTGACTTCTGAGCTCTCAATTTGATCCTACTAGTCTATATGCCTGTCCTTGTGCCCAAACCATGATGTTCTGATTACTGTGCTTTGTAGTAAGTGTTAGGATTGGGAAGTTTGAGGGGTTGTTTTCTTACTGTTGAGTTTTTAAGAAGTTCTTCGTATATTTTGGATATAAGACCTTTTTCAAATACATGCTTGGCAAATATTTTCTCCCAGTATATGACTTATTTTTTCATTTTTTTAAACAGCATCTCTCATAGGGTAGATCTGAAAATTTTAGTGAAGTCCAACATCAATTTTTTCTTTCATGGATTACATTTTTTAGTGTTGGATGTAAAAAGTCATTGCCAACCCACAGTCACCTAAATTTTTTCCTATGTTCTCTTCTAGAAGTTTTACAGTTTTGTGTTTTTCATTTAGGTCTGTAAAGCAATTTGTGTTAATTTTTGAAAGGTATAAAGTTTGTGTCTAGATTCTCTTTTCTTTTTTGCATGTTGATGTTCAGTTCTAACATCATCTGCTGAAAAGACTATCCTTTTTTCCATCAACATATCCTTTTCATTCCCTGTATAATTAGTGAGTAGATATAAAATATTTGTCCTTACTAAAAAAATAGGTAATTAAAACTAGATTGATGGTGCACACGTGGTTCAGTGGTAGAATCCTTGCCTTTCATATGGGAGACTTGGGTTCGATTCCTGGACCATGCGCCACTTCCCCCAAGGAGGAAAATAAAAAACACCTACTTTTTCTTAAAAGAAGTAATCTTTTGCTTAACAAACTGGCAACTACCAAGATAAATGATAATGTCCTGCTCTAGTAAGGGCAGGGAGAAAACGGGCACTGTCAAATACTGTTGATAGGAAGATGAACCAATAATTTCTTTGGAAGGTAATTTGACAATATCTATCAACATATCCATCATATGACATTCTATACACAAGCTTGTTATTTGTAGAAGCAAAGATCTGATATAAACTAAATTTCCATCAATAAGGGACTAGGTCAAATAAATTAAGGTTCATCCAAATAATAGAATACTATGTACTTGTAAAAAGGAATCAGATATTTCTATGTGTACTGAAATGGATTTTTTTTTTTTTTACATGGGCAAGCACTGGGAATTGAACCTGGGTCTCCTGCCTGGCAGGCGAGAACTCTGCATGTTGAGCCACCATGGCCCACTCTGGAATGGAATATTTTCAAAGATAAAATTAAAAAAGACAGGGACAAAATATTACCTTTCTTATCTTGCCAACTTAACAAACAGGGAGGAGAAACACACATATATATATAAACACACTCACATAATTGGGCACATGCAGAATATTTCTGAAGGGAAGTATGAGAAACGTTAACAGATTACCCTGGAGAGGGGACAAACTTTCCACTGCATACGTACTAGTCTTTTGCGATGTTTAAATTTTCTTAACCTTAGATATGCATTAACTTTTCCTAAAAATGTTTGGGTTCTACATAAAAACTTCCACATATTTGAACACAGCTGGCTTTTTAATCTACTGTTTTTCTTCTCCTGGGTAAATAGCTCCAGTTACTTGAACTATTCCTCACAGAATAGTTCCTAAGACCTAGTCCTCCCCACCACGCACACTTAAAACAAAGCTCTTCAGATGTGATTTCCCCAGTTCTCAAGGTTTTAGAATTCTTAACACCCAAGAGGTTTCTCAGCTTCTGTAAATCACTTATCTCTTGAAAGGCTCACAAAAGATACGGGCCCAGATAATTATCTAGCCTATGGTTTCATTTACATCTTTCATTAAATATTTGCATGATTTTATCCCGGGAGTGGAGCCATTTGTTTTCATCTGGATCTATAAAAGCTACAACTATGAGTTTTGAGACTTCTAAAGAGTGACCCATATTTTATTGCTTAAGACACAGGAATCTAGTATAAATCATTACTTAGTTGGGCCAAAAAAACCCTCACAGCTACAATTCATTAAAAGCAAAACAAACTTTTTTGGGGGGCAAGAGTCTATGTTTCAGCTTTTTATACATCCCCACTTAAAAGTAGGAGGGAGGGCAGGTCACAGTGGCTCAGCAGGCAGAGTTCTCACCTGCCATGCTGGAAACCTGGGTTTGATTCCCAGTGCCTGCATATGCGCGTGCGTGGGAACACACACACACATACACACACACAGTAGGGGGACTTCAACTAAAACATGACAACAGTGAGCACTAAGGTCTACCATATCCACATTTTTTCAATTATTATTATCAAACCAAAATAACATACAAACAGGAACATTCTTTTTCTTTTTATTTTTTGGATTAATGAAAATTATTTATTTAGATCAAATTCATAAAAGGTGGAATTTCTGAGTCAAACAATATATACATTTTTAAAGTTTTAACTTCTGGAAGGGCTGAATCACCAGAAAGTATTAGCAGGTAGAGATGTCCGTGGACCTTCAATCATGCTGGGCGTTATAATTAACATAAAAACCCTTTGGGCATGGGTATTAGGAAAATTAGGCAGACAAATTTACTCCTGATAGGAATTAGGCATTGGGGAGCAGATTCTTCTTCCTTTCCAATTATGATGCCTTGTATTTCTTTTTCTTGTCTAATTGCTCTGGCTAGAACTTCCAACACAATGTTGAATAACAGTGGTGATAGTGGACATCCTTGTCTTGTTCCTGATCTTAGGGAGAAAGTTTTCAGCTTTTCCCCATTGAGGATGATATTAGCTGTGCATTTTTCATATATTCCCTTTATCATTTTAAGGAAGTTCCCTTGTATTCCTATCCTTTGAAGCGTTTTCAACAGGAAAGGATGTTGAATTTTGTCAAATGTCTTCTCTGCATCAATCGAGATGATCATGTGATTTTTCTGCTTTGATTTGTTGATATGGTGTATTACATTAATTGATTTTCTTACATTGAACCATCCTTGCATACCTGGGATGAATCCTACTTGGTCATGATGTATAATTCCTTTAAAGTGTTGCTGGATTCGATTTGCTAGAGTTTTGTTGAGGATTTTTGCATCTATATTCATTAGAGAGATTGGTCTGTAGTTTTCTTTTTTTGTAATATCTTTGTCTGGCATATGTATCACCCCTACATATGAGGGTGATGAATGAGTTAGTAGCTTTCCCTCCTCTTCAATTTTATTGAAGAGTTTGAGCAGGATTGATACTAACTCTTTCTTGAATGTTTGGCAGAATTCACATATGAAGCCATCTGGTCCTGGACTTTTCTTTTTGTGGAGCCTCTTAATGACTGATTCAATTTCTTTACTTGTGATTGGTTTGTTGAGGTTGTCTATTTCTTCTCAAGTCAAAGTTGGTTGTTCATGCCTTTCTAGAAAGTTGTCCATTTCATCTACATTTGTTGTATTTATCAGCATAAAGTTGTTCATAGTATCCTGTCATTACTTCCTTTATTTCTGTGGGGTCAGTGGTTATGCCTCCTCTTCCATTTCTGATCTTACTTATTTGCATCCTCTCTCTTCTTCTTTTTGTCAATCTTGCTAAGGGTCCATCAGTCTTACTGATTTTCTCATAGAACCAGCTTCTGGTTTTATTGATTTTCTCAATTGTTTTCATGTTTTTGTGCTCTAATCTTCATTATTTCTTTCCTTTTGCTTGCTTTGGGGTTAGTTTGCTGTTCTTTTCTCTACTTCTTCTAAGTGGAAAGTTAATTCCTTGATTTTCACCTTCTTTTTTGATATAGGCATTTAGGGCAATAAATTTCCCTCTTAGATGAATCCCAGAGTGATTTGATCAGTGAGGATAAAAGTATTTGCAAAGCCCCCTTTGGGGAATGGTGAGAACGGGGAGAAATTCAACCTCCCCAAGTTGAATTCTTGATATTCTCACAAGCAGTGTGGACAACCAAAGCTAAAGGCTGAGCTCCCGGTCTTGGGGTTTGTTCATATGAAACTTAACCCCACAAAGGATAGGTCAAGTCTACTTAAAATTTAGGCCTAAAAGTCACTCCCACAAGAGCCTCTTTTGTTGTTCAGATGTGGCCTCTCTCTCCAGCCAACACGACGAGCAGTCTCACCACCCTACCCCTCTCTACGTGGGACATGACTCCCAGGGGTGTGGACCTTCCTGGCAACATGGGACAGAGATCTTGGAATGAGTTAAGACTAAGCATTAACGGATTGAGAAAAACCCTAGAATGAGCTGAGACTTAGCATCAAGGGATTGAGAAAACCTCAACCAAAAGGGGGAAGAGTGAAATGAGACAAAGTGTCAATGGCTGAGAGATTGCAAATAGAGTCGAGAGGTTATCCTGGAGGTTATTCTTACACATTGAGTAGATGTCACCTTGTTATTCAAGATGTAATGGAGAGGTTGGAGGGAACTGCCTGAAAATGTAGAGCTGTGTTCCAGTAGCCATGTTTCTTGAGGATGATTGAATAATGAGCTGTCACAATGTTACTGTGTGATTGTGAAAACCTTGTGTCTGATGCTCCTTTTTTTTTTTAAATTTTTTTATTAATTAAAAAAAAATTAACAGACAAAACATTAAGATATCATTCCATTCTACATATACAATAAGTAATTCTTTTTTTTTTTTTTTTAAGAGAGAGGGAGGAAGGGAAGGAAAGACAGAGAGAAGGAAGGAAAGATGGAAGGAAGGAAGGGAAACATCTTTAAACATTTTCTTGTTTTATTGTATTTTGTTTGTTCGTTTGTTTTTTTTTTTTACATGGGCTGGGGCCGGGAATCGAACCGAGGTCCTCCGGCATGGCAGGCAAGCACTTTGCCCGCTGAGCCACCGCGGCCCGCCCAGTAATTCTTAATATCATCACATAGTTGTCTGATGCTCCTTTTATCTACCTTGTCAACAGACAAGTAGAACATATGGAATAAAAATAAATAATAGGGGGAACAAATGTTAAAATAAATTTAGTTTGAAATGCTAGTGATCAATGAAAGCGAGAGGTAAGGGGTATGGTAGGTATAATCTTTTTTTTTTCTTTCCTGTGTTCGTTTTATTTCTTTTTCTATTGTCTTTTTATTTCTTTTTCTGAATTAATGCAAATATTCTAAGTAATGATGACTATGCAACTAAGTGATGATATTGTGAATTACTGATTATATACGTTGATGTTTTATTTGGTTTCTTAATTTTTTAATTAATAAATAAATTTAAAAAAATAAAAAAACAGAATTTCCCTCTTAGCACTGCCTCTGCTGCAACCCATAAGGTTTGATATGTTGTGCTTTCATTTTGATTTGCCTCGAGATATTTACTGATTTCTCTGGTAATTTTTCCTTGACCGACTGGTTAAGAGTGTGTTGCAGAGCCTCCACATATTTGTGAATTTTCTGGCACTCTGCCTACTACTGATTCCTTTATGATCTGAGAAAGTGTTTCGTATGATTTCAGTCTTTTTAAATTTATTGAGAGTTGCTTTGTGACCCAGCATATGGTCTACCCTTGAGAATGATACATGAGCACTTGAGAAAAAGGTGTATCCTGCTGTTGTGGGGTGTAATGTTTTATAAATGTCTGTTAAGTCTAGCTCATTTATTGCATTATTCAAATTCTCTGCTTCTTTAATGATCCTCTGTCTAGATTTTCTGTCCACTGATGAGAGTGGGAAATTGAAGTCTCCAACTATTATGGCAGATGTGCCTATTTCTCTTTTCAGTGTTTGCTGCATGTATTTTGGAGCATTCTGGTTTGGTGCATAAATATTTATGATTATTATGTCTTCATGCTGAATTGTTCCTTTTATTAATACATAGTATCCTTGTCTCTTTTAACTGTTTTACATTTGAAGTCTAATTTGTTGGATATTAGTATAGCTACTCCTGCTCTTTTCTGATTGTTATTTGCATGAAATACCTTTTCCCAACTTTTCACTTTCAACCTATGTTTATCCTTGGAACTAAGATGTGTATCCTGTAGACAGCACATAGATGGGTCCTGTTTTTTAATCCATTCTGTCAGTCTATGTCTTTTGATTGGGGAGTTTAATCCTATTACTACATCTTGGAGATGTTTCCCTACATTTTCTTCTAGGAGCTTTATGGTACTGGTTCTTATGTTTAGGGATTTGATCCACTTTGAGTTAATTTTTGTATAGGGTATAAGGTAAGGGTCTTCTTTCATTCTTCTGGCTATTGATACCCAGTTCTCCCATATCCATTTATTGATAAGACTATTTTGTCCCAGTTCAGTGGATTTGGGGGCCTTGTCAAAGATCGGTTGACTATGCATTTGGTGGTCTATTTCTATGGTCTCGATTTGATTCCATTGGTCAGTGCTTCTATCTTTGTGCCAGTACCATGCTGTTTTTTTATTTTTTATTTTTTGCTTAATAAATAAGCATTTATTGTCTCACAGTTTTGAGAGTTACAAGCCCAAAATCAAGATGTAGGTAAAGCAGTGCTTTCTCTCAGGTTACTAGCATTCTGGGGATGGCAGGCATCAGTTACAAGGTATGTTTCTCTCCACTCTGACTTCTTCTGATTTCTGGCTTCGACTGACTGAGTGCACCCAAATTTCCTCTCTTTTTTTTGTGTGTGTGTGTGTCTGAAAATGTTTTAATTTCTCCCTCATTTTTGAAGGACAATTTTGCTGGATATAGAATTTTGGGTTGGCAGTTTTTCACTTTTAATAACTTAAATATATTATCCCACTGTCTTCTCGCCTCCATGGTTTCTGCTGAGAGATCTGCACATAGTCTTACTGGGCTTCCCTTGTATGTGACGGATTGCTTTTCTTCTGCTGCTTTCAAGATCCTCTCTTTCTCTTTGACCTCTGACATTCTGATTATTAAATGTCTTGGAGTATGTCTATCTGGATCTATTCTCTTTGGGGTGCGCTGCACTTCTTGGATCTGTAATTTTAAGTCTTTCATAAGAGTTGGGAAATTTTCAGTGATTATTTCCTCCATTAGTTTTTCTACTCCTTTTCCCTTCTCTTCTCCTTCTGGGACACCCACAACACGTATATTCGTGCGCTTCATATTATCTTTCAATTCCCTGAGTCCCTGCTCATATTTTCCCTTTTTTGTCCCCTATATTTTCTTTTCTTGTTGGATTTCAGATGTTTCTTCCTCCAGTTCACTAATCCTATCTTCTGCCTCTCGAAATCTACCATTGCAGGCTTCCATCCTTTTTTTTTTCATCTCTTCTACTGTGCCTTTCATTCCCGTAAGTTCTGTGTTTTTTTTTCAGACTTTCAATTTCTTTCTGTTCATTTCTTGCTTTCTGTATATCCTTCCTCAATTCACTGATTTTCTTACTGAGGTTTTCCATGTCTGTTTGAATATTCTGAATTAATTGTTTCAGCTCCTGTATGTCATTTGAATTGTTGGTTTGTTCCTTTGACTGGGCCATATCTTCAATTTTCCTAGCGTGATTTGTTATTTTTTTGCTGGCGTCTAGGCATTTAATTACCTTAATTAGTTTATTCTGGAGATTGCTTTCACTTTCTTTTATCTAGGGTTTTCTTGCTGGATGAATTTGTTGTCTATCTGTTCTTTGACATTCCGTTCAGCTTTATCTGGACCTTTAGCTTAAGTTTTGTTTAACAGAGGAGAATTTTTCAGTTCTTGTTTTCTTGTTTCTTGCCCTGCTTGTGTGGTGCTTCCCCCCCCCAACACACACACACTCTTAGGAGGGTCTACTTAGATATTATAGACCCCAGCCAGATTTTCTCAGACCAAACTGGCCTCCTATCAAGAGGAAAGAGACACCTGTGTTGGTTTTCCCTGAGGGTGAGACCCAGCAGGTTGAAAGACTTTCCCGTGAAGTCTCTGGACTCTTTTGTTCTTATCCTGCCCAGTATGTGGTGCTTGCCTGACTGCAGGTCCCACCAGCATAAGATGATGCGGTACCTTTAACTTTGGCAGACTCTCCCTGCTGGGGGTGTGGTGGAGACAGAGGAGAGATTGTAGGCTGGTTTTAATGGCTTCAAATTACCAAGCCCTGGTGTCTGAATTCCTTGATGGAGGGATTCCACCTGGGTGGGGCTTCACCCCTCCCCTGGGAGAGGCATAAGCTCCAGATAAGCCCCCAAAAGAGCTCACTTCTGCCTATGCCTGGGGCAGTTGCAGCCTGAAAAGTCCTCCCACTGTATCCAAAGGCAGTCAAGTCTTTGTAGATACACAGCCACAAAAACCTCTGATTCCTTCTTTTTTTTCCCCCCCTATTCTGTCCGTCCTGCCCCCTTGGCACTGGGGCAAAAATGAGCAACCTCCGCTTTGATCCAGGTTCACCTAAGCTGGGGGCCTATTTTTAGTAGTCAGAATTTGTTAATTAGTTCCACAATTGGCGTTTGATTGTGCCCAGTCCCTGCTGCCAGTGAAATCCTTTCCTTTCCCCTCTGGGAAGTGGCCTGTGGGGGAGGGGCTCTGGCCACCCCCGCTTTGGGAACTCACGGTTCTGGGGGGTGCTCGCAGCCGGTCCAGCTGGTCCAGACTGGAGTACACTGTGTGTCCGGTCACTCACGTGGCCCCAGGAGCTGTTCTGTACTGTTTCTGGTTATTTAGTAGTTGTTCTGGAGGACGAACTAAAATGCTCACATTGTTAAGCTGCCATCTTGACCCGGAAGTCCAAATTTCCTCCAGTACCATGCTGTTTTGACCACTGTGGGTTTAAAGTAAATTTTAATATCAAAAAGTATTATTTCTCCCACTTCATTCTTCTTTTTCAGGATCCTTTTAGCTATTCAGGCTCTCTTTCCCTTCCAGATAGATTTAGTAACCAGCTTTCCTAAGTCCTCAAAGTAGGTTGTTGGAATTTTGATTGGTATGACATTGTATCCATTGATCAGTTTGAGTAGAATTGACATCTTAATTATATTTAACCTTACTTTTCATGGACAGGGAATGTCTTGCCACCTATTTAAATCTTTGATTTCTTTGAACAATGTTAGTAGTTCTCTGTGTACAAGTCTTTTATGTCCCTACTTAAGTTCATTCTTAGACACTTGATTCTTTTAGTTGCTGTTTTGAATGGAATTTTTTACTCAGTTGACTCCTCAGTTAGGTCTTTGCTTGTATATAAAAACATTATTATTTTTGCATACTAATTTTGTATCCTACCACCTTACTGAATTTGTTTATTAACTCAGGTAACTTTGTTGTTGATTTCTGAGGATTTTCCAAGTATAGTATCATGTCATCTGAAAATAATGTTAGTTTTACTACTTCCTTTCCAATTTGGATGTCTTATTTCTTTTTCCTGCCTGATTGCTCTAGCTAGAACTTGTAGTACAATGTTGAATAATAGTGGTGAACTATTTGTTCCCAATCTTAGGGGGAAAGAAAGCCTCTACTTTTTCTCCATGAGTACGATGCTGTCTATTGGTTTGTCATATATACCTTTTATCATATTGAGGCAGTTACCTTTGATTCCTACCTTATGAAGTGTTTTTTATCAAAAAAGGGTGTTGAATTTTATTGAATGGTTTTTCAGTACCATTTGAGATGATCATGTGATCTTTCCTTATCAGTTTGTTAATGTGCTGTATTACATTAATTTTCTTATGTTGAATCATCTTTCCATTCCTGGTATAAACCCCGCTTTGTCATGGTGTATAATTCTTTTAATGTGCTGTTGGATTTGATTTGCTAGTTTTTCTTGAGAATTTTTGCATCTATGTTCATTAGGGAAATTGGCCTATAGTTTTCCTATCTTATAGCAGCTTTACCCGGTTTTGGTATTGAATGATGTTAGTGTCATAAAATGAGTTATGTATTATTCCTTTTTCTCCGGTATTTTGGAAAGGTTTGAGCAGGATTGGTGGTAGTTGTTTTTAGAATGTCTCATAAAATTCCTCTATGAAGCCATTTGACCCTGGGTTTTTCTTTGTAGGAATATTTTGGCAACTGATTGCATCTCTTTACTTGTGATTGGTTTGCTGAGGTCTCCTATTTCTTCTTCAGTCAATGTATTTGTTTGGGTGTCTCCAGGAATTTGTCCATTTCATTTAAGATGTTTAATTTGTTGGTGAATAGTTGTTCATAGTGTCCTCTTATGAATATATTTCTTCAGGGTCGGTGGTAACAACACCCTTCTCATTTCTCATTTCTGATTTCATTTGTACCCTCTCTTTTCTTTCTTATTCTTGCTAGTGGTCCATCAGTTTTATTGATTTTCTCAAAGAACCAACTTTCGGTTTTATTGATTCTTTCTATTCTTTTGTTCCCATTATTTGTCTGTGCTTTAATCTTTTAATCTTCTTCTATTTGCTTTGGGGTTAGTTTGCTGTTCTTTCTGAAGTTCTTCCAGGTGAAGTTATGTGTTCAATTTTTCTTCTTTCTTGTTTTTTAATATAGGCATTTAGGGCAGCAAACTTCCCTCTCAGCACAGCCCTTGCATCCCATAAGTTCTTATATGTTCTTATATGTTATGTTCTCATTTTCATTCATGTCTAGATAGGCGCCAATTTATCTAGCAGTTTCTTCTTTGACTGGTTGTTTAAAAGTGTTGTTTAATCTCCATATATATTTGTGAAAGTTCCCATTCTTTGGTGGGTAATTGGTTTCCAGCTTCAGTCCATTGTGATGAGAGAAGTTGCTTTGAATAATTTCACTGTTTATTTTATAAGGACCTGTTTTGTGCCCCAGTATATAATCGGTTCTGGAGGTTAAACAGGTTTTTGTGGCCTGTTTAACCTTGGCAGACTCTCCCTGCTGGGGGCATGGTGGAGACAGAGGAGAGGCTGTATGCTGGCTTTAATGACTTCAAATTACCAAGCACAGCCCTTGCATCCCATAAGTTCTTATATGTTATGTTCTCATTTTCATTTATGTCTAGATAGGCGCCAATTTATCTAGCAGTTTCTTCTTTGACTGGTTGTTTAAGAGTGTTTAATCGGTCCTGGAGAACGTTCAGTGAGCACTAGGGAAGAATGTATATCCTGGTGTTTTGAGATATAACAACCTATATATATCCTGGGCCAAGATGGCAGCTTAGTGAGGTGTGGGATTTAGTTCGCCTTCCAGAGCAATTAATAAATAGCCAGAAACAGTATGGAACAACTGTTGTGGCCACGTCAGTGACCGGCTGCACAGTGTACCCCTGTCTGTACCAGCTGGACCAACTGCAAGCCCACCTAGAACTGTGAGTCCCTCAAGCTGACAGGTTGCTTCCCAGAGGGGAAAGGAAAGACAGTTTACCAGCAGCAGGGGCTGAGCGCAACAGAACTCCAAATGTGGAATTAATTAACAAACTCTGACTACTAAAAATAGACCCCCAGCTCACCTGAACCTTGAATAAAAGCAGAGGTCACTGGTTTTTGCCCCGGCTCAGAGCAGGCAGGGCTGACGGAAAAAAAACAAAAACAAATGTTTTTTGGATTTGAAAAAGTCTGGGCCCTGAAGGAAAGAAGGAGGCACATAGGACCTGGAGACACACAGAGCAACGTACTAACTTAGGCTCCTGATTGGCAAACCCAAGGAACAGGGATCCTGTTCTGAAAAGGATTTTTCTCTTTAGTTTTGGTGGCTGTGTTTCTACTGCTTGACTGCTCTTTAGATAGAACTGCAAGACTTCTTGGGCTGCACTGTCCCTGGCATAGGCAGAATTAAACTTGTTTGAGTGTTTGTCTGGAGCCTGCGCCTTCCCCAGGAGAGGGGTGGGGCTCAGCCCAGGTAGAATCCCTCCCTCAAGGAGTTCAGACCCCAGGGTCTGAAAGAGTGAAGCGGTTAAAACCACACTACAGAGACAGAGCCAAGATGGCGGCTTATCTTACAGGGTGTGGGATTTAGTTTGTCCTCCAGAACAGCTACTAAATAACCAGGAACAGTACAGAACAGCTGCTGGGGCCATGTTAGTGACCGGACACACATTGTACCCCTGTCTGGACCAGCTGGACTGGCTGCGAATGCCCCCAGAACTGTGAGTCCCCCAAGCCGTGGCCGCTGGCACCTCTCGCCCACAGGCTGCTTCCAAGAGGGGAAAGGAAAGAGACTTTACCAGCAGCAGGGGCTGAGCGCAACCAAACGCCAATTGTGGAATTAATTAACAAATTCTGACAACTAAAAATAGGCCCCCAGCTAGCTGAACCTAGTCAAAGCGGAGGTCGCTCATTTTTGCCCCAGCGCCAAGGGGGCAGGGCAGATGGAAAAAGAAAAAGAAAAAAAAAAAAACAGGAAACAGGTTTTTGTGGCTGTGTTTCTGCGGAGTCTTGACTGCCTCTGGATACAGCAGCAGGACTTCTCAGGCTGCAGCTGCCCCAGGCATAGGCAAAAACAAGCTTGTTTGAGGGCTTTCTCTGGAGCCTGTGCCTTCCCCAGGGGAGGGGTAAAGCCCAACTCAGGTGGAATCCCTCCCTCAAGGAATCCAGACACCAGGGCTTGGTAATTTGAAGTCATTAAAGCCAGCATACAGCCTCTTCTCTGTCCCCACCACGCCCCCAGCAGGAAGAGTCTGCCAAGGTTAAAGGTATCGCATCATCTTATGCTGGTGGACCTGTAGGCAGACAAGCCACATACTGGGCACGATAAGAAAAACACAGGCCAGAGACTTCACAGGAAAGTCTTTCAACCTGCTGGGTCTCACCCTAAGGGAAAACTGACGCAGGTGACTCTTTCCTCCTGACAGGAGGCCAATTTGGTCTGAGAAAATCTGGCTGTGGTCTATAATACCTAAGTAGACCATCCTAAGGGGTGGGGGCAAAAAGGCACTATACAGGCAGGGAAAGAAACAAGAAAACAAGAACTGAAAAGTTCTCCTCTGTTAACAAAACCTAAGCTAGTGGTCCAGAAAAAGCTGAACTGAATGTCAAAGAACAGACAACATATTCACCCAGCAAGAACACCCTAGGTAAAAGAAGCGACAGCAACCTCCAGAATAAACTAATTAAGGTAATTAAATGCCTAGATGCCAGCAAAAAAATAACAAATCACACTAGGAAAATTGAAGATATGGCCCAGTCAAAGGAACAAACCAACAATTCAAATGAGATATAGGAGTTGAAACAATTAATTCAGAATATTCAAACAGACATGGAAAACCTCAGTAAGAAAATCAGTGAATTGAGGAAGGATATATAGAAGGCAAGAAATGAACAGAAAGAAATTGAAAGTCTGAAAAAAAAAAACAGAATTTACGGGAATGAAAGGCACAGTAGAAGAGATGAAAAAAAAAGGATGGAAGCCTACAATGGTAGATTTCGAGAGGCAGAAGATAGGATTAGTGAACTGGAGGAAGAAACATCTGAAATCCAACAAGAAAAGAAAATATAGGGGACAAAAAAGGGAAAATATGAGCAGGGACTCAGGGAATTGAAAGACAATATGAAGCGCACGAATATACGTGTTGTGGGTGTCCCAGAAGGAGAAGAGAAGGGAAAAGGAGTAGAAAAACTAATGGAGGAAATAATCACTGAAAATTTCCCAACTCTTATGAAAGACTTAAAATTACAGATCCAAGAAGTGCAGCGCACCCCAAAGAGAATAGATCCAAATAGACATACTCCAAGACATTTAATAATCAGAATGTCAGAGGTCAAAGAGAAAGAGAGGATCTTGAAAGCAGCAGGAGAAAAGCAATCCGTCACATACAAGGGAAGCCCAGTAAGACTATGCGCAGATCTCTCAGCAGAAACCATGGAGGCGAGAAGACAGTGGGATAATATATTTAAGTTATTAAAAGTGAAAAACTGCCAACCCAAAATTCTATATCCAGCAAAATTGTCCTTCAAAAATGAGGGAGAAATTAAAACATTTTCAGACACACACACACACAAAAAAAAGAGAGGAAATTTGGGTGCACTAAGTCAGTCGAAGCCAGAAATCAGAAGAAGTCAGAGTGGAGAGAAACATACCTTGTAACTGATGCCTGCCATCCCCAGAATGCTAGTAACCTGAGAGAAAGCACTGCTTTACCTACATCTTGATTTTGGGCTTGTAACTCTCAAAACTGTGAGACAATAAATGCTTATTTATTAAGCAAAAAATAAAAAATAAAAAAACAGCATGGTACTGGCACAAAGATAGAAGCACTGACCAATGGAATCAAATCGAGACCATAGAACTAGACCACCAAATGCATAGTCAATCGATCTTCGACAAGGCCCCCAAATCCACTGAACTGGGACAAAATAGTCTTATCAATAAATGGATATGGGAGAACTGGGTATCAACAGCCAGAAGAATGAAAGAAGACCCTTACCTTATACCCTATACAAAAATTAACTCAAAGTGGATCAAATCCCTAAACATAAGAACCAGTACCATAAAGCTCCTAGAAGAAAATGTAGGGAAACATCTCCAAGATGTAGTAATAGGAGGTAGCTTCCTTTAACTTTACACCCAAAGGACAAGCAACAAAAGAAAAAATAGATAAATGGGAACTCATCAAAATCAAATGGTTGTGAGCCTGAAAAGACTCTGTCAAAAAGCTGCAGTCGGCCCACGCCCTGCAGTAGCCGGCCCGCCTGCCCTCCTATCCCTTCTTTGTCCGCCGGCCCGGCGTGCGGCATCCACGCCCCGCAGCAGTCGGCCCGCCCACCCTCCTCTCCCCTCTTCCCCCTCCTGCTCTGGCGGCTCTCCAATCACCACCGTGCTCTCTTCCGCCTTCACCGGCTCCTCCGCCAACAGCCTCGACAGCCTTGCCACCCTCACCTTTCCTCCTCCAGAACAGCTACTGGGGGAGTGGAGACAATACAGAGCAGCTCCCGGAGCCACGGCGGAGATCAAAGGGACGGCGTACTCCATCCTGGAACAGCTGACTGTCTGGGAGAATCAGCTCCGGTGAGATCACCGAGGGGTGCGGGCTTTCCCGGGCGGAACGGCAATCGGCCGGAGTCCCTCCCTTCCTCCTTCCCAGGCCAGCTGGCAGAGTTGGGCAGGCGATCCCCTTCGGCCGCGGCGGCTGGCGCCCCCACCACGCGAGGCCTCCCGGACCAACTGGGAGAGTTGGGTTGGAGATCCCCAGACTGCGGAGAACGGTGACCAGGGGGTCCCTTCCAAACACGTGACTCCCCAGTCCGGCTGGGAACAGTGCACTCTCCCGGGCTGCGACAGCTGGCGCCCTCCCGCCACGCTTGGCACCCCGGGCCGACTAGGAAATTCAGTCGGGCGCTCTCCCGTGCTGCAGTGGCCGGCGACCCTCCCCGCATTCGGACCCCCGGGCCAGCTGGCACTCTTCCAAGACGCTTCGGCTGCCGAACCTCCCCTACGGCGAGAGTTTTCCAGAGTTAAAGAACCCACAGCAACTTTCACTGGTGGAACCCGTAGACAAACGTGTGCCACGAGCGCCACCTACTGGGCAGAATAAGAAAAACAGAACCCAGAGATTTCACAGAAAAATCTTTCAACCTGTGGGGTCCAACACCCAGGGAAATCTGACTAAATGCCTAGACGCCAGAAGAAGATAATGGATCACGCTCAGAAAACTGAAAATATGGCCCACTCAAAGGAACAAACCAATAGTTCAAATGAGATACAGGAGCTGAAACAACTAATGCTGAATATACGAACAGAAATGGAAAACCTCTTCAAAAACGAAATCGATAAATTGAGGGAGGACATGAAGAAGACATGGGCTGATCAAAAAGAAGAAATAGAAAAACTGAAAAAACAAATCACAGAGCTTATGGAAGTTAAGGATAAAATAGAAAAGATGGAAAAAACAATGGATACCTACAATGTTAGATTTAAAGAGACAGAAGATAGAATTAGTGATTTGGAGGATGGAATATCTGAATTCCAAAGAGAAACAGAAACTATCCGGAAAAGAATGGAAACATTTGAGCAGGGGATCACGGAACTGAATGATAATATGAAGTGCACAAATATACGCGTTGTGGGTGTCCCAGACGGAGAAGAGAAGGGAAAAGGAGGAGAAAAACCAATGGAAGAAATTATCACTGAAAATTTCCCAACTCTTATGAAAGACCTAAAATTACAGATCCAAGAAGTGCAGCGCACCCCAAAGAGATTAGACCTAAATAGGCGTTCCCCAAGACACTTACTAGTTAGAATGTCAGAGGTCAAAGAGAAAGAGAGGATCTTGAAAGCAGCGAGAGAGAAGCAATCCATCACATAAAAGGGAAACCTAATAAGACTATGTGTAGATTTCTCAGCAGAAACCATGGAAGCTAGAAGACAGTGGGATGATATATTTAAGTTACTACAAGAGAAAAACTGCCAACCAAGACTCCTATATCCAGCAAAATTGTCCTTCAAAAACGAGGGAGAAATTAAAACATTCTCAGACAAAAAGTCACTGAGAGAATTTGTGACCAAGAGACCAGCTCTGCAAGAAATACTAAAAGGAGCACTAGAGTCAGATACAAAAAGACAGAAGAGAGAGGCATGGAGAAGAGTGTAGAAAGAAGGAAAGTCAGATATGATATATATAATACAAAAGGTAAAATGTTAGAGGAAAATATTATCCAAACAGTAATAACTCTAAATATTAATGGACTGAATTCCCTAATCAAAAGACATAGACTGGCAGAATGGATTAAAAAACAGGATCCTTCTATATGCTGTCTACAGGAAACACATCTTAGACCCAAAGATAAATATAGGTTGAAAGTGAAAGGTTGGGAAAAGATATTTCATGCAAATAACAACCAGAAAAGAGCAGGAGTGGCTATACTAATATCCAACAAATTAGAGTTCAAATGTAAAACAGTTAAAAGAGACAAAGAAGGACACTATATACTAATAAAAGGAATAATTAAACAAGAAGATATAACAATCATAAATATTTACGCACCGAACCAGAATGCTCCAAAATACGTGAGGAATACACTGCAAACACTGAAAAGGGAAATAGACACATATACCATAATAGTTGGAGATTTCAATTCCCCACTCTCATCAATGGACAGAACATCTAGACAGAGGATCAATAAAGAAATAGAGAATCTGAATATTACTATAAAGGAGCTAGACTTAACAGACATTTATAGGACATTAAATCCCACAACAGCAGGATACACCTTTTTCTCAAGTGCTCATGGATCATTCTCAAAGATAGACCATATGCTGGGTCACAAAGCAAGCCTCAACAAATTTAAAAAGATTGAAATCATACACAACACTTTCTCGGATCATAAAGGAATGAAGTTGGAAATCAATAATAGGTGGAGTGCCAGAAAATTCACAAACACATGGAGGCTCAACAACACACTCTTAAACAACAAGTGGGTCAAAGAAGAAATTGCAAGAGAAATTAGCAAATACCTAGAGGCGAATGAAAATGAAAACACAACATATCAAAACTTATGGGACGCAGCAAAGGCAGTGCTAAGAGGGAAACTTATTGCCCTAAATGCCTTTATCAGAAAAGAAGAAAAGGCAAAAATGCAGGAATTAACTGTCCACTTGGAAGAACTGGAGAAAGAACAGCAAACTAATCCCAAAGTAAGCAAAAGGAAAGAAATAACAAAGATTAGAGCAGAAATAAATGAAATTGAAAACATGAAAACAATAGAGAAAATCAATAAGACCAGAAGTTGGTTCTATGAGAAAATCAATAAGATTGATGGGCCCTTAGCAAGATTGACAAAAAGCAGAAGAGAGAGGATGCAAATAAATAAGATCAGAAATGGAAGAGGAGACATAACTACTGACCTCACAGAAATAAAGGAGGTAATAACAGGATACTATGAACAACTTTATGCTAATAAATACAACAATTTAGATGAAATGGACGGGTTCCTGGAAAGACATGAACAACCAACTTTGACTCAAAAAGAAATAGATGACCTCAACAAACCAATCACAAGTAGAGATTGAATTAGTCATTCAAAAGCTCCCTAAAAAGAAAAGTCCAGGACCAGACGGCTTCACATGTGAATTCTATCAAACATTCCAGAAAGAATTAGTACCAACTCTCCTCAAACTCTTCAAACTAATCATAGTGGAGGGAAAACTACCTAATTCATTCTATGAAGCCAACATCACCCTCATACCAAAACCAGGCAAAGATATTACAAAAAAAGAAAACTACAGACCAATCTCTCTAATGAATATAGATGCAAAACTCCTCAATAAAATTCTAGCAAATCGTATCCAACAACACATTAAAAGAATTATACATCATGACCAAGTAGGATTCATCCCAGGTATGCAAGGATGGTTCAACATAAGAAAATCAATTAATGTAATACACCACATCAGCAAATCAAAGCAGAAAAATCAACAAGATCATCTCAATTGATGCAGAGAAGGCATTCGACAAGATTCAACATCCTTTCCTGTTGAAAACACTTCAAAAGATAGGAATACAAGGGAACTTCCTTAAAATGATAGAGGGAATATATGAAAAACCTACAGCTAATATCATCCTCAATGGGGAAAAATTGAAAACTTTCCCCCTAAGATCAGGAACAAGACAAGGATGTCCACTATCACCACTATTATTCAACATTGTGTTGGAAGTTCTAGCCAAAGCAATTAGACAAGAAAAAGAAATACAAGGCATCAAAATTGGAAAGGAAGAAGTAAAACTATCACTGTTTGCAGACGATATGATTCTATACGTAGAAAACCCAGAAAAATCCACAACAAAATTACTAGAGCTAATAAATGAGTACAGCAAAGTAGCAGGCTACAAGAGCAACATTCAAAAATCTGTAGCTTTTCTATACACTAGTAATGAAGAAGCTGAGGGGGAAATCAAGAAACGAATCCCATTTACAATCACAACTAAAAGAATAAAATGCCTAGGAATAAATTTAACGAAAGAGACAAAATACCTATATAAAGAAAACTACAAAAAACTGCTAAAAGAAATCACAGAAGACCTAAATAGATGGAAGGGCATACCGTGTTCATGGATTGGAAGACTAAATATAATTAAGATGTCAATCCTACCTAAACTGATCTACAGATTCAATGCAATACCAATCAAAATCCCAACAACTTATTTTTCAGAATTAGAAAAACCAATAAGCAAATTTATCTTGAAGGGCAGGTTGCCCCGAATTGCTAAAAACATCTTGAGGAAAAAAAACGAAGCTGGAGGTCTCGCGCTGCTGGACTTTAAGGCATATTATGAAGCCACAGTGGTCAAAACAGCATGGTATTGGCATAAAGATAGATATATCGACCAATGGAATCGAATAGAGTGCTCAGATATAGACCCTCTCATCTATGGACATTTGATCTTTGATAAGGCAGTCAAGCCAACTCACCTGGGACAGAACCGTCTCTTCAATAAATGGTGCCTAGAGAACTGGATGTCCATATGTAAAAGAATGAAAGAAGACCCGTATCTCACACTTTTTACAAAAGTTAACTCAAAATGGATCAAAGATCTAAACATTAGGTCTAAGACCATAAAACAGTTAGAGGAAAATGTAGGGAGATATCTTATGAATCTTACAACTGGAGGCGGTTTTATGGACCTTAAACCTAAAGCAAGAGCACTGAAGAAAGAAATAAATAAATGGGAGCTCCTCAAAATTAAACACTTTTGTGCATCAAAGAACTTCATCAAGAAAGTAGAAAGACAGCCTACACAATGGGAGATAATATTTGGAAATGACATATCAGATAACGGTCTAGTATCCAGAATTTACAAAGAGATTGTTCAACTCAACAACAAAAAGACAGCCAACCCAATTACAAAATGGGAAAAAGACTTGAACAGACACCTACCAGAAGAGGAAATACGGATGGCCAAGAGGCACATGAAGAGATGCTCAATGTCCCTGGCCATTAGAGAAATGCAAATCAAAACCACAATGAGATATCATCTCACACCCACCAGAATGGCCATTATCAACAAAACAGAAAATGACAAGTGCTGGAGAAGATGCGGAGAAAGAGGCACACTTATCCACTGTTGGTGGGAATGTCAAATGGTGAAACCACTGTGGAAGGCAGTTTGACGGTTCCTCAAAAAGCTGAATATAGAATTGCCATACGACCCAGCAATACCATTGCTAGGTATCTACTCAAAGGACTTAAGGGCAAAGACACAAACGGACATTTGCACACCAATGTTTATAGCTGCGTTATTTACAATTGCAAAGAGATGGAAACAGCCAAAATGTCCATCAACAGAAGAATGGCTAAACAAACTGTGGTATATACATACGATGGAATATTATGCAGCTTTAAGACAAGATAAACTTATGAAGCATGTAATAACATGGATGGACCTAGAGAATATTATGCTGAGTGAGTCCAGCCAAAAACTAAAGGACAAATACTGTATGGTCCCACAGATGTGAACAGACATTCGAGAATAAACTTGAAATATGTCATTGGTAACAGAGTCCAGCAGGAGTTAGAAACAGGGTAAGATAATGGGTAATTGAAGCCGAAGGGATACAGACTGTGCAACAGGACTAGATACAAAAACTCAAAAATGGACAGCACAATAATACCTAATTGTAAAGTAATCATGTTAAAACACTGAATGAAGCTGCATCTGAGCTTTAGGGTTTTTTTTGTTTTTTTTTTTACTATTATTACTACTTTTATTTCTTTTCTCTATATTAACATCTTATATCTTTTTCTGTTGTGTTGCTAGTTCCTCTTAACCGATGCAAATGTACTAAGAAACAATGATCATGCATCTATGTGATGATGTTAAGAATTACTGAGTGCATATGTGGAATGGTATGATTTCTAAATGTTGTGTTAATTTCTTTTTTTCTTTCCATTAATAAAAAAAAAAAAGCTGCAGTCACAGCCAACTCGATGGGACAAAAATATATGGAAATCACACATCCTGGATAAAGGTTTGATATCCTATACACAAAAAGAAATCATACAACTCAACAACAAAAGAACAAACAACTCAATTATAAAATGGGCTAAAGACACAAATAGGCATTTTTCTGAAGAGCAAATACAGATGGCTAAAAAGCACATGAAGAAATGCTCACTTTCAGTAGCAGATCAAGACTACAATGAGGTATCATCTCACACCCATAAGAATGGCTGCTATTAAACAGGAAACTATAAATGTTGGAGAGGATGTGGAAAAACTGGGACACTTATGGACTGCTGGTGGGAATGTACAATGGTACAGAAGCTATTGAAGACAGTTTGGTGGTCCTTTAGGAAACTACCTACCATGTTATCCTATGACCCAGCAATACCACTACTTGCTATATACCCAGAAGAGCTTAAAGTAGTGACACAAACAGAGCTGAAAGTAGTGACACAAACAGATATTTGCATACCAATGTTCATATCAGCATTATTTACAACTGCTAAAAGATGGAAACAATCCAAGTGCTCATCAACTGACGAGTGGATTAACAAAATGTGGTATATACATACAATGGAATATTACGCAACATTAAGATGAAACAATATCCTGAAACACATGACAAGATAAATGAGCTTTGAGGACATAAGGCTGAATTGTAATAAGCCAGACCAAAAAGGATAGATACTGTATGATTCCACTTCTATGACCATGGTAAAGGTAAAATTAGAGATGTACAATACAGAATATTTGGGACCTAGAGGTACATGGACGCTAGATGAGTCTACAGTTAGCTAATGAGGCTAAACATAAATGTAATGGAATAGATAGAAGTGAAGGTGGTTCACTAGTGGGTGTATAAGGAATATTACCTTATTGAAGGTGAACACGATTGAAAGGGGTTGTAACAGCCCATGTGCTCCACTGATCAACACTACAAATATAAGTTCTTGCATGAATTACTAGAAAAGTATGAACCTTGTACAAAGAGTGTATAAGTTCAGGGCATGGGGGAATACTGCTATTTATGCTATGGGCTATGTTTAATAGGAAAACATGAATAGTACTACAGCAACACCAGGGGTTAATAACGGGGGAAGGGTCACGAGTTAAGAGGAGGTTTAGATTTTCTATTTGGTGAGAATGTGTCCCCCGTATTTTTTTTAGCTTAATGAGACTTGTTCTGTGACTTCAAATATGGGCTATCCTGGAGAATGACACACATGCATCTGAGAACAGATGGCACTCTGCTGTTGACTGGTGAAGTGTCCTATCTATGCCTATTATATTAGTTGGTTAAAGCTATAGCTCAAGTTTTGTACTTCTTTATTCATCTTCTGCCTAGATGCTCTATCCATTATTGAAAGTGGTTTATTAAAGTCAAACCATCTGTTTTTCTTACAAATCTTCAACATTTGTTTCATACGTTTTGGGACTCGGCTATTTATTACACGCACATATATTTCCAATTGTTATCTTTTCTTGTTGAACTGATCCCTTTATCAGTATATAATTACTGTCTTTCCCCCTCTTTATAGGTTTTGACTTAAACCCTATTTTATCCAATATTAGTATAACTACTTGCATGGTATAATTTTTTTCTATCTTTCCACTTTCAATCTACTCATGTCTGAATTTAAATTGAGTCTCTTACAGAAAGGATATAATTAGATCATGTTCTTTAATCTACTTTGCCAATTTCTGCCTTTTGAATGGAGAGTTTAATTCACTTATATTACAGTAATTACTGATAATGTAGGATTTTCTTCTGCCATTTTGCTATTTAGTCTTTGGAAGTTTTACGTCTTTTTATCCCCTCAATTCTTTCATTAATGCCTACTTTCATATTTATTTGAATTTTTTCATATTGTACCGTATCAAATCCATTCTCATTTCTACCGCAAAATATTTTACATATATTTTCATTTGGTTACAATGGGGTACAAATTTTAGACTAAATATATAACATTCATATATGGTTTGATACCAACTTTTAGTAGCATACACATATACTTGTCCTAATTCCCTCTGTCTCCCCACAATTTTCTTTGTACTTGTTACCACTAATAGCTTTGTACACTGTACAACCAAAAACTTAGATTTATTAATTTTATGCATTTGCATTTTAGCACCTGTAGGAAGTAAGAAGTGGAGCTACATACTAACTAATAAAATAAAAATACTGGCATTTATAATCACACAAATGGTTACCTCTACCACATGTCTTTATTTCTTTATGTTGCTTTGAACCACTGTCTAACATCCTTTCTTTTCAGTCTGAAGAACTACCTTTAGTATTGCTTGGAATTAGGACAAGTATATGTGCATGCTACTAAAAGTTGGTATCAAACCATATATGAATGTTATATATTTAGTCTAAAATTTGTACCCCATTGTAACCAAATGAAAATATATGTAAAATATTTTGAGGTAGAAATGAGAATGGATTTGATATGGTACAATATGAAAAAAATCAAATAAATATGAAAGTAGGTCAGGTGGTGATGAATTCTCTCAGATTTTGTTTATCAGAAAATGTCTTAATCTCTCCTTCATAAAATTGGAAAGAAGGTCTCACCTTCCCTAGGTTGAATTCTTGATATTCTCACAAGCAGTGTGGACAACCAAAGCTATAGGCTAAGCCCCCAGTCTTGGGGTTTGTTCATATGAAACTTAACCCCACAAAGGATAGGTCAAGCCTATTTACAATTTAGGCCTAAGAGTCACCCCCGAGAGAGCCTCTTTTGTTGCTCAGATGTGGCCTCTCTCTCCAGCCAACACAACAAGCAAACTCGCCACCCTCCCCCTGCCTACGTGGAACATGACTCCCAGGGGTGTGGACCTTCCTGGCAACATGGGACAGAAATTCTAGAATGAGCTCAGACCCAGCATCAAGGATTGAGAAAATCCTCTCGACCGAAAGGGGGAAGAGTGAAATGAGACAAAGTGTCAATGGCTGAGAGAGACCAAACAGAGTCAAGAGGTTATCCTGGAGGATATTTTTACGCATTAAGTAGATATCACCTTGTTATTCAAGATGTAATGGAGAGGCTGGAGGGAACTGCCTGAAAATGTAGAGCTGTGTTCCAGTAGCCATGTTTATTGATGATGATTGATAATGATATAGTTTTCACAATGTGACTGTGTGATTGTGGAAACCTTGTGTCTGATGCTCCTTTTATCTACCTTGTCAACAGACGAGTAGAACATATGGAATAAAAATAAATAATAGGGGAACAAATGTTAAAATAATTTAGTTTGAAATGCTAGTGATAAATGAAAGTGGGGGGTAAGGGGTACGGTATGTATAATCTTTTTTTTTCTGTTTTCGTTTTATTTCTTTTCCTGTTGTCTCTTTATTTCTTTTTCTGAATTGATGCAAATGTTCTAAGAAATGATGAATATGCAACTATGCGATGATATTGTGAATCACCGATTATATATGTAGAATGGAATGATCATGTTAATGTTTTAGTTCATTTGTTGTTAAATTTTTTTAATTAATAAATTAAAAAAATTGAAAGAAAAAAAAAGAATGTTTCACCAGATATAAAACGTTTGGTTGTCAATTATTTTCTTTTGGAACACGCTGTATTTCAACCCATTGTCTTCTTCCCTACATGATTTCTGATAAGAAATCAGCACTAACTCTAGATACTCCCTTGTACACAACACACTGTTTTCAGAATTCTCTCCTTTTTCTTTGCATTTTACACTTGATAATTATGTGAAGGGGCATATTTTTCTAAGTTTATCCTGTTTGTTGTCCTCTGGGCTTCTTTCTTCATCTTCTGGGAATCCCATAATGCATATATTGATATATACCGATATGCTTGATGTTATCTCAGAGGACTCTGAGGCTATTTTTAGTTTTTATAACTCTTTTTCTCTCTCTCTCTTTAGCCTAGCTTATTTATGCTGTCTGGTCTTCAAGTTCACTGATTCTTCTTTCTGCCAGCATCAGTATACTAGTGAAATCCTCCTGGAAAATTTTCATTTCAATATTGTGGTCTTCAACTTCAGTTGAAGTTCTGTTTGGTTCCTTTTAAAAATTTCTATTTCTTTATTGAGATTCTCATATTGATCATACATTCTTTTCCTGATATCCTTCAGTGCTTCTCTAAATTTTCCTTCATTTCCTTGAGCATGTAGAAGATGATTTTCTTAAAGGCCTTTTCTGGAATGTCTACAGCCTGGACTTCCTCATGGATGTTTTTTGGATTTTACTTCTCCCTCTGGATGAGCCACTATATCCTGTTTCTTTATTTTTCTGGTAATCTTTTGCTGTACACTGTATATTTTAATATTTTAAAATGTTAACTCTGGGATTGTGCTGGTTTGAAATGATGTTTGTAACCTAGAAAAACCATGTTTTAATCCTAATCCCACTTTGTAAAGGCAGCCATTTCTTCTAATCCCTATTCAGTACAGTATGTTTGAAACTGTAATGAGATCACCTCCCTAGAGATGTGATTTAATCAAGAGTGGTTGTTAAACTCGTTTGGGTAGAGGCGTGTCTCCACCCATTTGGGTGGGTCTTGATTAGTTTCTGAAGTCCTATAAAAGAGGAAACATTTTGGAGAATGAGAGATTCAGAGAGAGCAAAGCACAATGACATAGCCACGAGAAGCAGAGTCCATCAGTCAGCGACCTTTGGGGATGAAGAAGGCAAATGCCTCCCGGGGAGCTTCATGAAACCTAAGCCAGGAGAAGAAGCTAGCAGATGATGCTGTGTTCACCATGTGCCCCTCCAGATGACAGAGGACCCCTGACCGTGTTCACTGTGTGCCCTTCCAGATGAGAGAGAAACTCTGATTGTGTTCGCCATGTGCCGTTCTACTTGAGAGAGAAATCCTGAACTTCATCAGCCTTCTTGAACCAAGGTATCTTTCCATGGATGCCTTAGATTGGACATTTCTATAGACTTGTTTTAATCGGGACATTTTCTTGGCCTGAAAACTGTAAACTAGCAACTTATTAAATTTCCCTTTTTAAAAGCCATTCTGTTTCTGCTATATTGCATTCCGGCAGCTAGCAAGCTAGAACAGGGATGTATTCCCTGAGATGTTCGTTTCCCGAATTTGTAATCAGCTTGTGTTATGACAGATTTTCTTCAGCACTAGGAGCTAACAAAACCAAGCAGACCTTAGCTCAAGGACTGGTGGTCTGGGAAGGCTAGTAACTGGTATCTGCTGGTCCTTGTTCCCGGTTCCATTGCTTCCAGCGTCTGAAGCCAGTGGCTTCTTCTCTAAGCATCTGTGGGCCTTCACTTAGCTGCTCTAGAACAAAACTCTGGGTCTCAACTCTTAGCTGAGTATCTGCCAGGGCTGAAGATTTCTTCTCTTCAGTTTCTGGTTATTTCTGTATCAATCTCCAAACATCTACATTGGCTCTGCCTGTCATCTTTGTTCTCTCCAAAATGTTTCCTCTTTTAAGTTAAGGGGAGGTTTAGATTTCTTATTTGGTGAGGGTGTGTTTACTGGTTATCTTTCTCTTGGGAACAATGAAATTATCTAAAATTAAGAGTGTTGACGGACTGTGGACTTTGAGCATTATAGATGATGCCTAATGAATGCAGGTAGCTGAAAGATGCACTGAGTAGATTGGTGAAAGATAGTGCATACATATGATCGAATACTGTGCTCCTACAAAAAAAGAATGAAGTCGTGAGGCATGGAACGATGTGAATGAACCAGTGGGACATTTGGTGAGGCAAAATAAGCCAGAAACGAAAGAATAATTATTGTATGGTCTCCTTTAGAAAATACTTATAAGAAAACAGGGGCCTAGATTGCAAGCTCTTAGAGCAGACACATTTAGCCCAGAGTGGTAATTATTATCTCTGGATTTTGAGAGGCTGTTTTATATATCTATTAACCTGGTATTTAGAGATAAGAAAGAAGTCAATCAAGTCAGGATTAAAGTAATTCAGAACACAGGGGTAAGGAAGACATTGTCTATACTTTAGAATCACACCTACTCTTTGAGACCAAAGGAAGAATGGTTTATTTCGTCTGGAACCTAAATTTTCTGAGGCACATAATCTAACTCAACCTATCTGGATAGTTCATTTGAACAACTGAAACACAGGGAGCCCAGAATAAGAATGAGGGCTTTTACTTCTGTATAGTTTAAATTAATGCCTGGATATATCCTAGAATATAGTAAGCAGATAATCAAAAGTATTGGCAAAGTCCCTTCAGGGATGGGAGAAAAAATACGGAACTATTAAACTTTATCATCAGGGAATACCTGATACTATGTTAAACATCAGGGACACCCAAATCAATAGGCCAAGCACTTGATCTTAAGGTTTGCTCTTGTGAAGCTTATGTATGTAGCCTAATAAAGGTATGCCTAAGAGTTACTTCTGGAGTACCTCTTTTGTTGCTCAGATGTGCCTCACTTTCTCTAAGCCCAACTCTGTAAAGTGAAACCATTACCCTCCCCCCCTTAATGGGGCGTAACATCTAGGGGTGAAAGTCCCCCTCGCAGTATGGGAGATGACTCCCAGGGATGAATCTGGCCCTGTCACCATGGAATCAACAATTTCTTCCTGACCAAAAGGGGGAAAAGAAGTGAAACTAATAAAGTAGCAGTGGAAGAGAGAGAGTTCACATAGAGTTGAGAGGCTACTATGGAGGTTGCTCTTAGGTAAACTTCAGTTAGACACTGCTACCTATCATAACCTGCCAAACCCCAACCACGACCATTCCAGCCAATCCTAAAAGAACACCTAGGACAACATATAAGATTCCACAACCTCCAGATGGGTCCCTGGTCCAGATAATCCTGAAACCAAAAGGGCCCAGCCTCTCCAGAACTCAGATAATTCCACGTCCCTACCCCATAAAAGTGACAGATCCTTCCAACCTGAAAAGGTTAGAACGACCATAGCCCAAATACCCCTAAAGAGAGGGAAAGAAAGATCGAAGGTGTTGGCGGAGTTATACAGAGAAGACAGGATTTAACAAATGAATAGGAATGCTAAATCATTAAACTGATATCTCTTTTAGTCTCCAGTATCTTAGAGCAAATAGAAGTAAAAACTTAAAATTGTGGAACTGTAACCCATGTCAAACTCTGAAACATGTTTTACAACTAATTGTGGTGCTGTGCTTTGAAATTTATTGATTTTCTTGTATAAATGTTACTTTTCACAAAAAAGAAAGAAAAGTTGATTGTGATGATAAAAAAATATTTAAGCCTTCTAGCCTCCTATATTCTGGAGCAGCTAGAAGGAAAAAATGTGAGGGGATGGTAACGTAGCCCATGACAAACTCTGGGATCTGTCCTATAACTACTTGTTGAAGAGTACTTTGAAAACTATGGCTTTTTTATTTCTTTGCTTTGTATATATGTTATACTATACAATAAAAAAGTTAAAAAAAAAAAAGTATTGGCAAAGTCCTTTGAGGGATGGCAGGGAAAAAAAGGAACTATTAAACTTCATCAGGGAATCCCCTGATACCGTGTCAAACGTTAGAGACACCCAAATCAACAGGCCAAGCCCTTGATCTTCAGGCTTACTCTAGTGAAGCTTACGTATATAGTAGAGAAGCTTAGCTTCCTCTAGGGTATGCCTAAGAGTTACTTCTGGAATAGCTCTGTTGTTGCTCAACTGTGGCCTCACCCTCTCTAAGCCCAACTCTGTAAATGAAATCACTGCCCTACCCCCTACGTGGACATGACATCCAGAGGTGAAAGTCCCCTAGGAGGCACTGTGGGATCAACAATGTCATCCTGACCAAAAGTGGGAAAAGAAGTGAAACTAATAAAATATCAGTGACTAAGAGAGTTCAAATAGAGTCAAGAGGCTACGCTGGAGGTCCCCTCTTACGCAAGCTTTAGTAAGACACTGCAATCTATCATAACCTGCCAAACCCCAACCAGGACCATTCCAGCTAATCCTAAAGAACACCTAAGGCAATACATAATATTCTACAAAGGTTCCATGCATTAGAGTAACTTTCCTGAAACCTACAACCTTCCACATGGGTTGCTGGACCAGATAAGTCCTGAAACCTAGAGGGCCCAGTCTCTCCAGATCATCAGCTAGTTCCATCTCCCTACTCCATATTATTGACAGCCCTTTCAACATGAAAAATTAAAATGGCCATAGCCCAAATCCCTAAAGAGTGGGGCAGACAGATCAAAGGTGATGGTGGATTTATACAGAAAAGATAGGATTTAATGAATATGAGTATGACTGCTGAATCATTAAGTTGATATCTCTTTTAGTCTTCAGTATCTTAGAGCAGCTAGAAGTAAAAACCTAAAATTGTGGAATTGTAACCCATGTCAAACTCGGAAATATGTTCTACAACTAATTGTGGTGCTGTGCTTTGAAATTTATTGGTTTTTTTTTTTTTTTTGTATATATGTTACTCTTCACAAAAAAGAAAAATGAAGTCGATTGTGATAATAAATATTTATGCCTTCTAGCCTCCTACATTCTGGAGCAGCTAGAAGGAAAAATCTGAGAGGACAGTATGGTAGCTAATGACAAACTCTGGGATCTGTTCTGCAACTACTTGTTGAAGAGTGCTCTGAAAATTAATGCTTTTTTCTTTCTTTGCTTTATATATATATTATACAATAAGAAAAGTTTTTTTTAAAGTTTCCTCTTTTAAAGGACTCCAATAAACTAATCAAGACCCACCTGGAATGGGTGGAGTCACATCTCCATATAATCAAAAGGCCACCCCACACTGGGCACACCATGTCTCTGTGGATATAATATAATCAAGAGTTCCTGTCCTACAATACTGAATCAGGCTTAAAAGAAATGGCTGACCCCCACAAGATTGGATCAGGATTAAAACATGGCTTTTCTGGGTTTCGCCCCTCTATCTTTTCCCTTTTTCACCTTCTAATTTCAGTCACTAGTATTTATGTTAGCATTAATATTTACATTACATGAGCTCTGATATTTAATTAATAGCTTCAAGGTATATCCTTAATCTCAGTGTATATCTATGAGGTAATAAGTGAATTTATTCTCCTTTCCAATTACTGTAACTCATCTCATTTTCTGTTGCGCATATTATTTCTACATTGGCGGAGCACATGATATTTAAATATATTTGTGTCCATCTTATCTCCACGTTTTGGATCTAGCTGTACAAATAAATATATTCCTGTATTTCATGCTTTATCCTAGACATGTCAAAATTTGCCCATCATTATGATCATTCTCAAGTAGATTCATGAAAAAAGAACTTATAGGACAATATTCCTAAGATTCTTAACATGTTTACAAATATTTGCTCATGGCCTTTATACATGAAGACAGTTTAAAGTTCTGGTTCATGTTTTAGTTCCTTGAGTATATTAAAAATATTCTTCCAGTGAGGTCATCAACATGGCAACAAAGACATCCCCTGGAAACATCTCCCCTCAGAAACAACTAATAAATGGATAAATCCCATTGGTCTGGATGTTGGGAATACAATAGAGAAGGATTCTAGAGAAGGATTCCACATATGCTGAACCTTTGTAGTTCTCCATTCCCAGCCATCACCTATCTGCTATTAATGTTTAATGATTTCTGCACAGTACTGCAGGAATGCTTGCTCCCATTAGGACTTATCCTCTTTCATGTTAAATGATAATGTATGTCAAGAACTGTACTACCACTGTTAAGACTCTAATTCATTTTTCCTAAAGCTCTATCTCATTCTTTTCAACTATTCAACAACTATACAAACCACCAGCTAAATATTTATAACTTTAGAAGTATAATAGAATATAGATATTGAGTATGTGTTCATGAAATTACTTTTTTCCCTAATGACAGCAGACAATATTTTAAATTAGAATATAATTAAATACAGCATAATTTAAAGATAATGTAAATTATACAGTGAATCATGAATATAAGGGTACTTTTTTTATACGTTTAATAACTGAGTGAATTCCTCAAAATAATCTCACCTTATACATGCTGATTCACTTCAGCTATAAAACCATTTCTTTATATTTATTGTTTTGCTTTTAATTCTCTCTAGTCCAAATTCTACTTCAAATATTATTTAATTGTTGCTTAATCTCATCTTTATCCCCCTTTGTATCCATAATCGTTCTTTTAGCACACAGACGGCATTCTACAAAACTTTGCTTTGCAATACCATCTCTAGCTCTTACAGTTCAGAGTCACGCTGGGGAAAAAAAATAGATGAGATACACACAAACACCCATACACATTTAAACATACATGTAGTCATTCACACATACATACGTATCTGCACATCAGTTATAGAGCAATTAGGGTGAACTAAATATTTCAATTTGCAAACATAGCAAATTTCTCCCCAGCTTTCTATAATTATTTCATTTGCATGCTAAACTGCTTCTTAACCTTTTTTTTAATTGAGCACTGAATAGAAATTGATATTTCCTTAACCTGTTTCTAGCATGTTCCTTTTTGGTGAGTTTTTCCTTCCTTTTTAAACATAGGGATCTGTTGTTCATAAAGCTTTTTCCTTTGTTCTCTTGGAAATGAGGGCATCATAAAAAACTTGGACAGGATTTTAAAATGCCAGCAATTTTAATCTAGCAGTGTCAAAACCCAGGTATTTTTGGCACAGTTTGCTACCATGTAGTCCCATGGGTTTTGAGTCCAGACAAAAGTGTGAATCTTTGTGATTTTTTAAATGACTGTTACAGGAAAGTTTGTTTTTTTCCTTTGAATTTGGTGGGGAGTATTCTGTTGGGGAGATCTGCCCTGGTATTTAATACTTATTGTGGGAAATGTAACCACAAAAGCATAGAGCATGTGAAGTGTGACATAAATAAAACATAAGCCTAAAAAAAGAAAAAAGAACTGTATTAACTTGTTAAATCTTCACAGCAGTTCTATGAGGCTATATGTTCTCTAATTTACAGATGAGGCATTTGAGACAAGATAAAGTCTGAGGGTATATTTAATAAGTTTCATAGCGGTCAAGATCGAGGGCTCAGCCTATTGAATTGGTTATGCCCACTGCTTGCAAGAATATCAGGAATTTCCCAGATGAGGAAGTTTGATATGTCTTCCTTTCTTTCTTGTTTACCAAGGGGACTTTGCAAGTACTTTTTTATTCTATGTCCAAATTATTCTGGGATGTATCAGGGCATCAGACTAATCTGAACAAACCAACAAGATCTCATGCCCTATTCAAGATCCTATGTAATTATAGTGTCCATACAATATATGTGCTACCCAAAATGGAATGTTAGTGATATGCTTTTGCATCAACAATACTTCTAGCATACTAACAATACTATTAGTTTCCAAGAACTAGCTCTTAAATACATAAATGTTTTAGTTCAAATATCAATCATCTACAGTTTCATGGTCAAAACAGATGTGTTCCTAATTTACTCCCAAAAGTGCTTAGGCAAGGATATTTTATCAACAAAACAAAGTTCTTTTGCTACTGAAAAAGTAATGGTGGGGGTGGGGGGTAAATGGGTCAGAACAGCATGTGTTAAAAAAAAAAGTATTAAAATAGTCAAAGTGGTTCTAAAAATCAAACAATGTATACAAATATACCCTAAGATGTCCTACTCCCACTACTTATACCATCTACTCAGTTACCAACCACTGCCTAACAGGTATAACATTTTAGGTTTCATGTGCATCCTTGGGAGTTTCTTTGTGTATACTGCAAATAAGCAAACATGAACGTATGTTCTTATCTTTCCCTCTTTTTTTTCCTCCTTTCCCTCTTTTTCTTTCTTTCTTTTTTTTTTGCATGGGCAAACACCAGGAATCGAACCCGGGTCTCTGGCATGGCAGGCAAGAACTGTGCCTACTGAGCCACAGTGACCCGCCCTCTCCCTTCCCTCTTAATACAAAAGATATCCATTATACATACTGTTCTGTATTTTCTTCTTTAACATTAACATATCTTAGAAATCTTTTCATATTGGCACAGAGATCTTTATTCCTTTTTAAAAGCTACATAATTTTCTATTATATAAATACTTTATACTTTAAGTAGTCTCTTGATGAATGTTTGGGTTATTTTCAGCCTTTGTTGTTACAATGAAAAACCCTGCATATACATCACTTATATAGCATAAAGTTCAGAAAGGATTTAGTGATTAGAAGGTATATGCATTTGTAATTCTGATAAACAATGATTCTTAACTTTTTTGAGGTTCTGGACCTCTTTGAGAATCTGATAAAAACTGTGGACGTAGCCCCCGAAAATAATGAAAAGATAAGCATTTGACAAATTTACATATTCTAAACCTTCCTATGGACCAATCTCTACAGATACTGAAAGAGCTGGATTACTTCAGGAAGATATCTCAGTGATATAATCTCAAAGTTCTGAAAACTTGGAGACTTTACCTTGGTTGATTTCAGCTGCAGAAGGCCCCAAACTCAAGCTCTTCTTCTGCTGAGCATTTTTGGCAAGAAGTGTGTGCTTGTCATCATTCCCTGTATCCATCTCTGAAATGGTGACAGCCAGAATCCGGCAGAAATTAGCAAGTTGCTGCTGATCAAAATTGGATACTAATGAACTCAGATTGGGAACTTCATCTAGTCGGATCATTTCCTACAAAAGACACAAATAACATAATTCTCATGCTCAGGTCATTCAAGAAACTGAGCGTGCCTATCTTTTGCATTCTCCTAAAAGTGGGGCCTGGTAGTCAAACCCTCTAGGTTCAAATTCCATCTCTGCAATTTGCTGCTATGTGAAGTATACCTCTTAGTCTTGGCTCATTTGTGAAATGGGACTAAGGATAGCACCTACCTTGTACGACTGGTCTGAGGATTAATCCTTTGAGCACCACTGTCCCTCACTTTCAACCTTTGCTAAGATGACTCAGTTTGCCTACTGAAAAAAAAAAAGAAATGCCTTCCACTTAAGTTTTACCTAATTACAAATGGCCATTTTTGCTACAGGTTTTTTCTGTAAGTAATAAAATATTTCAAATATAGCTGAAGGCTCCTGTATGCATCTCTACCCAATCACATTCCCTTCTCTCCTCTATCTTGAACTTTTACATTCTCATATGTGGCTTTATACTTATGACTATTTCCATACAAAATATACAGTATTGTCCTGAACACTTTAGATTAATGTAAAACAGTATACTGTAAGTGCTGGTTTGAATTTGTTATGTACCCCAGAAAAGCCATGTTTTAATCATGACTCAATCTTGTAGGGGCAGCCATTTCTTTTAATCCTGATTAAATATTGTAGTTTGGAATCTTTTGATTAGATTTTCTCCAGGGAGATATGATACACCCAAATGTGGGTATTAACTTTCTTTAAAAATTTTTTAATTGCACAATATAACATATATACAAAGTGAAGAAAGAAAAAAGCAATAATTTTCAAAAAACTCTTCAACAAGTAGTTACAGGATAGATCCGAGTCTGTCAAGGGCTACCATTCCATCATCTCAGATTTTTCCTTCTAGCTGCTCCAGAACACTGGAGACTAGGAGGAATATATATATATTTTTTTTTTCATCACAACCCTCAGCCACTGATAGCTTATTTGTTACATTTCTTGCCCCACTTTTGGTCAGGATGGAATTGTCATCTCCCACGCCACCAGGGAGACCTACACCTTTGGATGTCATGTCCCATGCAGGGGTGAGGGCTTAGAGAGAGTGAGGCTACACGTGAGCACAAAAGTGGTCCTCCAGAAGTAACTCTTAGGCAAACCTATAGTAGGCTAACCTCTGCTACATACATACACTTCACAAGAGTTAAGACTCATGGTCAAGGGCTTGGCCTACTGATTTGGTATGCTTAATGTCAGACACGATATCAGTGGTTTCCCTGGTGGCAAAGTTTAATAATTCCCTATTTTTTCTCCCATCCCCAAGGGACTTTGCCAATACTTTTTGATTATCTGCCTAATATATTCTGGGATGTAGTCAGGCATTACATTAAGCTACACAGATTAAAGGTCCTCATTCTTATTCTGGGCTCTCTGTGTTTCAATTGTTTAAATGAGCTATACCGATAGGTTGAGCTGGATTATGTGCTACAGAAAATTTAGGTTCTGGACAAAATAAACCTTTCTTCCTTTGGTCTCAAACAGTAGGTGAGGTTCTAAATATATAGATAATGTCTTCCTTACCTCTGTGTTCTTTAAACCTTAATCCTGACCTGACTAGTTCGTTCTTATCTCTAAATATCAGGTTATACAAATATAAACAGCTTCCCAAAATCCAGAAATAATATGTACCATTCCAGATTAAATGTGACTGCTGTAAGAACTTACAATCTAGGTTGGTATTAACTTTTAATTAGATGGAGGTATGACTTCACCCATTCCAGGTAGGTCTTGATTGGTTTACAGAGGTTTATTTATTGGTTATAAAAGAGGAAACATTTTGGAGAAACCTCAGGAAGGACAGAGCCTACAGAAATGCCAGAGCTGACAAAAAATGACAGAAGCCTGAGACCACTGCCCTTCCCCCTACATGGGACATGACATCTAAGGGTAAAAGTCCCCCTCGCAGTATGAGAGATGAATCTGGCCCTGGAACTGTGGAATCAACAACTCCTTCCTGACCAAAAGGGGGGAAAAGAAGTGAAACTAATAAAGTAGCAATAGAAGTAAGTTCAAATCTCTCAGCCACTGATAGCTTATTTGCTACACTTCTTTCTCCTCTTTTGGTCAGGATGAAATTGTCATTTTCCATGTGGCACAAAAGAGGTCCTCCAGAAGTAACTCTTAGGCATACCTATAGAACAGAGATAAGGATGTCTGGAGATGCTTAGAGCCCAGCAGACATTGCCATGAGATGTCAAGCAAGGCAGAACCAGGAGAGTCAAGGAAAGCCAAGAGATGAAAGTCAGGCTCAGAGAAGCAAAGTGAGGAACTTCCACACAGACAGAAAATGAAAGCAATGGAGCCCAGGAGCAAGGGACCAGCAGACGTCAACCATGTGACTTCCCAGCTGACAGAGGCCTTCCAGACATATCAGCTTTCCTTGGGTTAAGGTAATCACTTGATGGTGCCTTAATTTGGACACTATGACTTCCTTAGAAGTGTAAAGTTGTAACTTATTAAATTCCCCTTTTAAAAGCTGTTCTAGTTCTGATAAATCACATTCCAGTAGCGAGCAAACTAACACACTGTATTAATCATTCGGTAACTGACTTCTGATTAAATATCAGGTATATCTACATTAATGCAAGTAGCTCTAATTCATTCATTCTTCACCATTTTTCTCCATAATTTATTCATGATTTACAAATATTTTTAGGTGACATATCTTTTCACTATCAAACAATATTGCAATGAACATTCCTGTTACGTCTCCTTGTGAACATGTACATATGACCATTTATCTAGAGTAAGTGACAGCAGACATTCTTGTAATTTTCCAGACTTTTATAGAAATATTTTCAAAGTTTCAACATTATATTTAATGTCTGCTACAATTTTAAGAGGTATCCTATTGCAAGCTAAGAAATTTCTTTTCTAATCTTTGCTTTCATCATGAATGAGTATGAATTTTATGAAATACCTTTTCTCATTTGCTTATATTTTCATTTTCCCTCATTAAGATGTGGAAATGTCATATACTACATCAGCTTTTCTGTTTTTGAACCATTTTTATATTCCTCAGGTCCCTGCTATCTTTTACCCTGCTAATATACTTAACTTCCACTAGACTGAGTATTTCTGTCAGTGCACACATCTGGCCTTGTAACTACCTATTCCTGAATCTATTTCACAATTAATTTGGATCTACCTTGAGGGAGGAGCCTGTCTTACCTTCTCTCCAGAACCAAAAGACATATAACCTGAATAAATCAATAAATGTGCACTGAATAAGTGAAATTTCCTAGAAGCCCTCATGAATCCAACTCTCCTTTATTTTTGGTGATGGAAGAGTTTGTTGTAGAGGGAAGGTTCTTCCAACTTTGCTGCTTCTTCCCCAGGACACAACAAATGTTAGCTAGTAATAGAAATTGTGACTTTCAGCTCATCAATTCCTCTAATCCTCTCTAACTCAATGTATGAGTGCCAAACCAGGGCCGACAACTCCCCAAAACCATTTCTTCTGTTGTTTTTATTTTATTTTATTTATTTATTTTTTTGTATGAGCAGGCACCAGGAATCAAACCTGGGTCTCTGGCACGGCTAGTGAGAACTCGGACTGCTGAGCCACCATGACCCACCCAATTTTAATTTTTGATACATGCAACATGTTATGATGCGCAACAAAATAGCTGTGCATGCCTTCCCTATAACATCTCCCTGCCTCTGTCAGAGATAACCACTGTTCTGAATTTTATTATTGCTTTGCCATTAAAATAAAAAGCTTTATCATCTTTGTGATTTGGTTTTGCTTATTTTTGAGCTTTATAAAAATGATATGCTTGTCCATAATTTAAAACTTTCACTTCTGTTTAAGACTAAAGGGAGAGATGTTTATTTGGTGCAAAATTTATATTTTGGGTAGTGTATTTCCTAATTTAACTTGTATGGTCAGTATAGCTGAACATCATTAAGTACACGGAATCTTGAATAGGGCATGAGATTGTGTTGGTTTGTCCAAGTTAGGGTGATCCCCTGATAAATACTAGAGCAATTTCGACAGTGAATAAAGAAAGTATTTGCAAAGTCCCCTTCGGGGAATGGGAAGAAAGGGAGAAATACTCAACTTCCCTATTTGGAGAATTTTTGATACTCTTGCAATCAGTGGGAACAACCAAATCAATAGGTCAATCCCTTGATCTTGGGGTTTGCCCATATGAAACTTATTCCTGCAAAGGATAGGCTAAGCCTACTTAAAATTAGGCCTTAAAAAAAACATTAGGCCTAAGAGTCACCCTCAGGGAACCTCTTTTGTTGCTTATATGTGGCCTTTCTCTCTAAGCCAACACCGGAAGTGGACTCACTGCCTTCCCACTACGTGGGACATGATTCCAAGGGGTGTAAATCTTTCTGGCAACGCAGGACACAAACCCTGGGATGAAAGGTTATCCTGGAGGTTACTGTTATACATTATATACATTATATAGACATAGATATATATAGATATCCCACTTTTAGATTAGTTTATGGTGTATCAGAGAGGCTAGAGAGAAGTACCTGAAACTGCAGAGTTATGTTCCAATAGCCTTGTTTCTTGAACATGATGATACAATGATACAGCTTTTACAACGTGACTGTGTGATTGTGAAAACATTGTGTCTGATGCTTCTTTTATCTAGGATATGGACAGATGGATAAAAAAATAAACAAATGGGGGAACAAAGGTTAAAATAAATTGGGTAGATGGAATGCTGGTGGTCAATGAGAGGGAGGGGTGGAGGAGTATGGTATGTATGAGTTTCTTCTTTTTTCTGGAGTGATGCAAATGTTCTAAAAAATTATCATGGTGATGAATACACAAATATGTGATAATATTGTGAGCCACTGATTGTACACCAGGTATGGAATGTTTGTATGTTAAGAATGTTTGTATGCTTGTATATTAAGCTTTATTAATAAAATAAAATTAAAAAGTGATTTATTGTATACAGTCTTCTGCAGCTGGCTTCTATCAATAATACTTTCCATCATCAGTCATGATGTTGCTAATAGCAACAGTTCATTAATTTTCACTATCTTATAATACTGCATTATGTGACAAGAGTACATTTATCCATTCTTTTATTGATGGATCAAAAAAATTGGTTTCAGGTTTTTTGCTCTGAAACAATGAGCATGAAGATGAAGAATATGTTTGCTGGCGTGATGTCATCAACACGGTGATGTAAACAGGTACTGGAAATCACTCCCCAGAGATTCAAAGGAGAAAAGGACAATTCTCACTTGTTCAGAACTCTGAGTTCTGAAGGATCTCAGAACTTTGTAGGGGAAGTGTTGCTGGTTTGAAAGGAGGTATGCCCCCTAGAAAAGCCATGTTTTAATCAAAATCCCATTTCATAAAGTTAGACTAGAATAATCCTAATTCAATACTGTATGTTTGAAACTAATCAGATCGTCTCCCTGGATGATGTGATTTAGTCAAGAGTGGCTGTTAAACTGGATTAGGTGATGACATGTCTCCACCCATGTCATCACATTTCTGTGGGGATAACCTAATTAAGTTTCCAAACTGTAGTACTGAATAGGGATTAGAAGAAACGATTGCTCTCACAAGACTGGTTAGGATCAAAACATGGTTTTTCTAGGGTACATAAATCCTTCCTAACTGGCACAGGCTGCCTGCCATGTGTTTAAAAAGCCAACATAGTAAAAAAGACTAGACTTTTTAAACAGTAGAGAAAGTTACTGTCATGATCAGGTTCATGTGTCAACTTGGCCAGGTGGTTTGGGCAAGTGCTGGCCTGTCTGTTGCTATGAGGACATTTCACAGAATTATATCATGATCACATTGACTGCATCCACAGCTGATTCCATTTGTAATGAGCCAAGGGGAGTGTCTTCTGCAATGAGTGATGCTTTATCTAATTATTGGAGGCCTTTTAAGGAGGATTCAGAAGAGACAGGCTCTCTTTCTGCTTCGGCCAGCGAGCTCCTGTATGGAGTTTATCTAGACCCTCTACCGGAGTCCTCAGTTTCACGGCCTGCCCTACATAAAGATTTTGGACTTTATGTTCCCACAGTTATATGAGAAACTTTTATAAATTTTATATTTACAGATATTTCCTATTGATTCTGTTTCTCTAGAGAACCCCAACTAATACAGCTACTACTTAAATATTACTAAACCTTGTTCAAACCACTTTAGCATGTCTGAACAAAAAAATGCCACTAAAGAATGAATGCTTGTACTATCATTTAAATGTCAACTTAAAAACTCTAAAATTTAATAAACAATAAAATCAGATTAAATTCGGAGTAATCTTCTGAAAAATCTCCTATTGAAATTTTTACAGCAAGAGAATCAACGCTACCCTAACCTTTATTTAAGATCTACGAGTTCATGAGTTAAGCATTCAAATTAGTTTTATGTAATAAATCAAAAAGGAATTTTGCATGGTTCCCTATGCTTCACTTTAAAAATTATTTTTTTGGGCCTTCACTTATAGGAAATAAAACTTAGAAGGTTAAACATTTCTATTAGATTAAAATGAATTAAAATAAAATAATACTAAGTTACGAACTGTCGTTACATTTAAAAATCTAAGTTTCTAAAAATTTTATTTTTCTGTATAAAAATGATCAGGTTCACATTAACTGCCAGCCAAACTTCATGTTTATAAGACTAAATATTCTTCATTGAAGAGATCACAAGAAATGTTTTCCATGATCTTATTTTTAAAATTTGAATATTAATAATGACTCTAAATAAAAATTCACAAATGGAGGCTGAAATTCTGTCAACTTTCAGCCCAACACAACTTAAATTCACAATTATGCATAAATAATTCAAAATTAAAGTTTACAATCAAAATGTCAAATCATAAGTACTACATCACCACAAAATGTCAAATCATAACTACTACATCACTACTGATGGGTTCCACTAGACTTTCAATCAATCACAGGAGATGTGCACATTTGTTAGACTGTTGAGAAAAGTAGAGCTATCTAAGCTATAAATAAGAAATAGATAAATATGAACACGGCAATGGCAAAGCATTAGGGTCTTTTAAAAAATGAATAAGATGTTAAGTAAACACATGATAGATTTCTCTTAAGCCACTTTCCACTTTCCACAACCTTTCCTGTGGCTCAACCACACCCCTACCAGGGAGAGTCTGCTGAAGTTTAAGGTTCTGTATCACTTTATGCTGGTGGGACCCACAGGCAGACAAGTGCCACATACCAGGCAGTATAGGAAAAACACCAAGTCTAGAGGCTTCATAGGAAAGTCTGTCAACCTGCTGGGTCTCACCCTCAAGGAAAACTGAGACAGGTGACTCTTTCCTCCTGAGAGGAAGTGACTCTGGTCAGGGAAAATCTGACTAGCATCTACAATACCTAAGAAGACTCTCCTAAGGGGGAAAAAAACAAACAAAAGGCATCATACAGGCACAGGAAGACACAAGAAAACAAGAACTGAACAATTCTGATCTAAACAAAACCAGGATAATGTGAACTGAATGTCAAAAAACAGACAGACAACAAAGTCATCCAGCAAGAAAATCCTAGGTAAGAAACTGAAAACAATCTCCAAAAAAACCTAATTAAGGAAATTAAAAGTCTAGACGCTAGCAAAAAATAATGAATCATACTAGTAAAACTGAAGATATGGCCCAGTCAAAGGAACAAACCAACAATTCAAATGTGATACAGGAGTTGAAACAATTAACTCAGGATGTTCGAACAGACATGGAAAAATCTCACCAACAAACAAATCAATGAATTGAGGGAGGATATAAAGAAGGCAAGGACAAACAAAAAGAAGAAATTGAAAGATGGAAAAAATAAATCATAGAATTTATGGGAATGAAAGGCACAGAAGAGATGAAAAAAATGATGGAAACCTACAATGTTAGATTTCAACACGGAGAAGACAGGATTAGTGAACTGGAGGACAGGACATCTGAAATCTGACAAGCAAAAGAAAGTATAGGGAAAAGAACGGAAAAATATGAGCAGACACTCAGGGAACTGCATGACAACATGAAGCACATGAATATACGCATTGCTGATGTCCCAGGAGGAGAAGAGAAGGGAAAAGGAGGAGAAAAACTAATGGAGGAAAATATCACTGAAAATTTCCCAACTCTTACGAAAGGCTTAAAATTACAGATCCAAGAAGTGCAGAGTACCCCAAACAAAATAGATCCAAACAGACACTCTCCAAGACACTAATCAGAACGTCAGATGTCAAAGAGAAAGAGAATTTTGAAAGCAGCAAGAGAAAAGCAATCCATCACATACAAGGGAAGCCTAAGACTATGTGTAGATTTCTCATCAGAAATCATGGAGGTGAGAACACAGTGGTGTGATATATTTAAGATACGAAAAGAGAAAAATTGCCAACCAAGAATTCTATATCCAGCAAAACTGTTCCTCAAAAATGAGAAGATTAAAACATTTTCAGACAAAAAACCACTGAGAGAATTTGTGACTAAACCAGCTCTGCAAGAAATATTAAAGGGAGCACTAGAGACACATAGGAAAAGACAGGAGAGAGATGTGTGGAGAAGAGTGTAAAAATGAAGACTATCAGTAAAGGTAAAAAGAAGGAAAATTAGAAATAACATATAAAATCCAAAAGGCAAAATGGTAGAAGAAAGTTCTGCCCATACAGTAATAACACTAAATGTTAATGGATAAAATTCCCCAATCAAAGGACACAGACTGGCAGAATGAATTTAAAAACTGGACCCATCTATTTGCTGTCTACAGGAGAGATATTTTAGACCAAAGGATAAATACTGCCCATACATTAATAACACTAAATGTTAATGGATAAAATTCCCCAATCAAAGGACACAGACTGGCAGAATGAATTTAAAAACTGGACCCATCTATTTGCTGTCTACAGGAGAGATATTTTAGACCAAAGGATAAATACAGGTTGAAAGTGACAGGTTGGGAAAAGATATCTCATACAAACAACAATCAGAAAAGAGCAGGAGTAGCTATACTGATATTCAACAAATTAGACTTCAAATATAGAACAATTAAAAGAGACAAAGAAGGACACTGTGTATTAGTAAAGGAGCAATTCAACAACAAGACATAACAATCATAAATATTTATGTCCTGAGCCAGAGTGCTCTAAAATACAAGAGGTAAACACTGAAAAGAGAAATAAACACATTTACCATAATAGTTGAAGACTTCAATTTACTATTCTCATCAACAGACAGAACATTTAGGCAGAGGATCAATTAAGAAACAGAATTTGAATAATTTGAACTAGATTTAACAGACATTTATAGAATATTACACCCCACAAGAGCAGGAGGCACTTTTTTCTGAAGTACTCATAGATCATTCTCAAGGATAGACCATATGCTGGGTCACAAAGCAAGTCTCAATAAATTTAAAACATTGAAATCATACAAAACACTTTTCTCAGATCATAAAGGAATGAAGCTGAAAATCAATAATAGACAGAGCGCCAGAAAATTCAC
The DNA here is from genome assembly GCF_023851605.1 of Tamandua tetradactyla. Classification (NCBI taxonomy): domain Eukaryota; kingdom Metazoa; phylum Chordata; class Mammalia; order Pilosa; family Myrmecophagidae; genus Tamandua; species Tamandua tetradactyla. The sequence continues at coordinate 17,553,385 of NC_135327.1, read as the reverse complement.
AAATATATGGAGGCTCAGCAACACAGTCTTAAACAACTAGGGGGTCAAGGAAGAAACTACAAGAGAAATCAGTAAACATCTCAAGGCAAATGAAAATGAAAACACAACATATCAAAATTTATGGGATGCAGTAAAGGTAGTACTAAGAGGGAAATTTATTGCCCTAAATGCCTATATCAAAAAAGAAGAAGGAGCAAAAATCGAGGAATTAACTGTCCACTTGAAAGAACTAGAGCAAACTAACCCCAAAACAAGCAAAAAGGAAAGAAATACAAAGATTAGAGCAGAAATAAATGATATTGAGAACATGAAAACAATTGAGAAAATCAACAAAACCAGAGTCAGTTTTATAAGAAAATCAGTAAGATTGATGGACCTTTAGCAACTCTGAGAAAAGAAGAGAGAGGTTGCAAATAAATAAAATCAGAACCGGAAGAGAAGACACAACCACGGACCTCACAGAAATAAAGGTGGTTATGATAGGATAGTAGGAACAACTTTATGCTATTAAACCAGACAATGTAGATGAAATGTACAACTTCCTAGAAAGGAATGAACAACCAACATGGACTCGAGAAGAAATAGATGACCTCAACAAAGAAATCACACGTAAAGAAACTGAATTGCTCATTAAGACACTCCCTAAAAAGAAAAGTCCAGGACCAGATTGCTTCACATGTGAATTCTATGGAACATTAAAGAAAGAATTAGAACAAATCCCACTCAAACTCTTCAAAAAAACTGAAGAAGAGGGATGGCTACCTAATTCATTCTATGAAGTCAACATCACCCTCATACCAAAACCAGACAAAGATATTACAAGAAAAGAAAATTACGAATAATCTCTCTATAGAATAGAGATGTGAAAATCCTCAACAAAATTCTTGCAAATCAAATCCAACAGCATATTAAAAGAATTATACACCATGACCAAGTAGGATTCATCCCAGGTATGCAAGGATGACAACATAAGAAAATCAATTAATGCTATATACCATATCAACAACTCAAAGCAGAAAAAACACATGATCATCTCGATTGATGCAGAAAAAGCATTTGACAAAATTCAACATCCTTTCCTGTAGAAAACACTTCAAAGGATAGGAATAGAAGGGAACATCCTCAACATGATAAAAGGGAATATATGAAAAATCATCTAACATCATCCTCAATGGGGAAAAACTGAAAACCTTCCCCCTAAGATCAGGAACAAGACAAGGATTTTTCCACTATCACCACTAGTGATAGTGTTCACATTCAACATTGTGTTGGAAGTTCTAGCCAGAGCAATAAGACAACAAAAAGGAATATAAAGCATCCAAATTGGAAAGGAAGAAGTAAAACTCTCACTGTTTGCAGATGATATGATACTACATGTCGAAAACCCTGAAAAATCCACAGCAAAACTACCAGAGCTAATAAATGAGTACAGCAAAGTGGCAGATTACAAAATCAACACTCAAAAATCTGTACTGCTTCTATATACTAGTAATCAACAATCTGAGGGGGAAATCATGAAAAAAATTCCATTTACAATTGCAACCAAAAGAATAAAATATTTAGGAATAAATTTATCTAAAGAGACAGAAGACCTATAGAGAAAACCATAACAAATTGTTAAAAAAAAAAGAAAAAGAAAGAAATCACAGAAGACCTAAATAAATGGAAGGGCATACCGTGTTCATGGACTGGAAGGCTAAATACAGTTAAGATGTCAATTATACCTAAAATGATTTACAGATTTTAATTTACAATTAAAATCCCAAAAACTTACTTCTCAGAAACAGGAAAACCCAATAACCAAATTTATGTGGCAGGGCAGGGTGCCCCCAATACCTAAAAGTATCCTGAGAAAGAAAAATGAAGTCGTAGGTGTCACGCTACCTGACTTTGAGGTGTGTTACAAAGCTACAGAAGTCAAAACAGCATGGTACAGGCATAAAGATAGATATACTGACCAATGGAATCGAACAGAGTATTCAGATATAGACCCTTTCATCTATGGACAATCGATCTTTGATAAGGCAGTCAAGCCAATTCACCTGGGACCAACAGTCTCTTCAATAAATAGCGCCTAGCGAACTGGATATCCACACGCAAAAGAATGAAAGAGGATCTATTATCTCACACCTTATATAAAAATTAACTCAAAATGGAGTCCAGCCAAAAACTAAAGGACAAATACTGTATGGTCCCACTGATGTGAACGGACATTTGAGAATAAACTTGAAATATGTCATTGGTAACAGAGTCCAGCAGGAGTTAGAAACAGGGTAAGATAATGGATAATTGGAGTGGAAGGGATACAGACTGTGCAACAGGACTAGATACAAAAACTCAAAAATGGACAGCACAATAATACCTAATTGTAAAGTAATCATGTTAAAACACTGAATGAAGCTGCATATGAGCTATAGGGTTTTTTTTTTACTATTATTACTACTTTTATTTCTTTTCTCTATATTAATATTTTATATCTTTTTCTGTTGTGTTGCTAGTTCCTCTAAACCGGTGCAAATGTACTAAGAAACGATGATCATGCATCTATGTGATGATGTTAAGAATTGCTGAGTGCATATGTAGAACGGTATGATTTCTAAATGTTGTTAATTTCTTTTTTTTTCTTTCTTTCCGTTAATAAAAAAATTTAAAAAAAATAAAAATAAATTAACTTAAAATGGATAAAAAATCTAAATATTAGATATAAGACCAAAAAATGTTAGAATAAAATTTAGGGAAATATCTTATAAACCTTATAATAGGAGGCAGTTTCCTAGACCTTACACCCAAAGCACAAGCATTGAAGAAAGAAAGAAAGAAAGAAATTGGAACTCCTAAAAATTAAACACTTTTGTGCATCAAAGAGCTTTGTCAAGAAATTTAAAGACAGCCTACACAATGGGAGACAATATTTGGAAATGATGTATCAGATAAAGGTCTAGTATCCAGAATATATAAAGAGACTGCTCAAGTCAACAACAAAAACACAGACAACCCAATTACAAAATGGGCAAAAGACTTGAACAGACACTTCTCAGAAGAGGAAATACAAATGGCCAAAAGGCACATGAAAAGATGCTCAACTTCCCCAACTATTAGAGAAATGCAAATCAAAACCACAATGAGATATCATCTCACACCCAACAGAATGGCCATTATCAATAAAACAGAAAACAACAAGTGCTGGAGAGTACAAGGAGAAAGAGGCACATTTATCCACTGTTGGTGGGAATGTCAAATGGTACAACTGCTGTGGAAGGCAGTTTGGTGGTTCCTCAGGAAGCTAAGTATAGAATTGCCATATAACCCAGCAATACCATTGTTAGGTATCTACTCAGAGGACATGAGGACAAGGATACAAACAGACTTTTGCACACCAATGTTTATAACAGCATTATTTACAACTGCAAAGAGATGGAAAGAACCCAAATGTCCATCAACAGACGAGTGGCTAAACAAACTGTGGTATATACATACAATGGAATATTATGCAGCTGTAAAACAGAATAAAGTTATGAAGTATGTAACAACATGGACAGACCTTAAGGACATTATGCTAAGTGAGACTAGCCAGAAACAAAAGGACAAATACTGTATGGACTAACTGACATGAACTAACATTAATGAATGAACTTGGATAATTTCAGTTAAGATAATTTCTATCAGGAGATAGAAATAGGGTAGATATTTCGTAATTGGAGCTGCAGGGATACAGACTGTGCAACAGGACTGAATATAAAAATTCAGAAATGGACAGTACAATACTAACTGGCTGTAGTACAATAATGTTAGTACACTGAATAAAACTGAATGTGAGAATGATAGAGGGTGGAGGCCTGGAGGCACAAAGGAAATCAAAGGAAAGATACACAATAAAGACTGAGATGGTATAATCTAGGAATGCCTAGAGTGTACAATGACAGTGACTAAATGTACAAATTAAAAAATGTTTTTGTATGAAGAACAAAGGAATATCAATAATGCAGGGTGTTGAAAACAGATGGTTATATTTTAAAACTTTAACTATGCATGAGACTAAAGCAAAAAATGTTTATTTGGTACTAAATTTATGTTTCGACTAGTGCATTTCCTAATATAATTTATGTGGACAGCGTAACTGAACACCACAAATACATGGAACACTGAGTAGGGCATGAGATTTTGTAAGTTGTCCAGAGTGATGACTTGATGAATCCCAGGAGGATTCGAACAGTGAATAAAAAAGTATTTGCAAAGTCCCCTTGAGGGAATGGTGAGAAAAGGGGAAAATTCAACTTTCCCAAGTGCAGAACTCTTGATATTCGCACAAGTAGTGGGGACAACCAAAGCAATAGGCTGAGCCCCCAATCCTGGGGTGTGTTCATATGAAACTTAGGATAGGCTAAGTTTACTTAAAATTAGATTAGGCCTAAGAGTAATCTTCCCGGACAACCTCCTTTGTTGCTCAGATGTGGTCTCTCTCTTTCAGCCACCACAACAAGCAAACTCATTGCCCTTCCCCTCTCTACATGGAACATGACTCCCAGGAGTGTAAACCTTCCAGGCAATGTGGGACAGAAGTCCTAGAATGAGCTGGGACTCAGCATCAAGGGACTGAGAAAATCTTCTCGACCAAAATGCGGAAGAGAGAAAGCAGACAAAATAAAGAGTCAATGGCTGAGAGATTTCAAATAGAGTTGAGAGGTTATCCTGGAGGTTATTCTTATGCATTAAATAGATATCACCTTTCTACAGTTAAGGTATATTGTAGAGGCTGGAGGGAAGTGCCTGAAAATATAGAGCTGTGTTCCAGTAGCCATGTTTCTTGAAGATGATTGTATAATGATATAGCTTTCATAATGTGACTGTATGATTGTGAGAACCTGGTGTTTGATGCTCCTTTTATCTACGGTGTGGACAGATGAGGAAAACATATGGGTTAAAAATAAATAAATAATGGGGGGAACAAATGTTAAAATAAATTTGCTAGACTGAAATGCTAGTGATCAAGGAAAGGGAGAGGTAAGGGGTATAGAAAAAAAATGGGGAAACAAAGAGGCTAAAATATATTGGGTAGATGGAAATACTAGCAGTCAATGAGAGGGTGGGGTAAGGAGTATGGTACATATGAATTTTTTCTTTTTTCTTTTTATTTCTTTTTCTGAATTGATGCAAATGTTCTAAGAATGATCATGGTGATGAATATATAACTACGTGATGACACGGTGAATTACTGATTATATACCAAGAATGGGATGATCATATGGTAAGAATGTTCGTGTCTGTATGTTGCTATGTTTTAAAAATAAAATTAAAAAAAAGAAATATCACATTCAAAAAAAAAGTATGGAATGATCATATGGTAATAATGTTTGTGCTTGTATGTTTTATGTTTTAAAAAATTTAATTTAAATAAATAAATAAGAGGGAACCAATGTTGAAATAAATTTGGTAGAGGGTAATACTAGCGGTCAATGAGAGGGAGGGGTGAAGGGTATGGTATGTACGAGTTTTTTATTTCTTTATCTGGAGTGATATAAATGTTCTGAGAAATGATCACGGTGATGAATACACAACTATGTGAGGATATTGTGAGCCATTCATTACACATCAAGTATGGAATGTTCATACGTTAAGAATGTTGGTGCTGTATTTTTATTGGTTTTATTAATAAAAACAAATAAATAAATAAAAATACAAAATAATATGTCACCTTCCCCCTAACACAGAAGCTTGGGCAATGTCTGGGGAAGTAAGCTCCAGGTCCTACCAAATATTTCACCAAAAATCTAGCATTAGATGTATCAGAGGTGGGTGGTGGGGTGAGATTTTAGTGAGAAATTTTTAATTTAGTGCTTTCATTTCAATCATGGTGTAAAAACAAAAGTAGCAGCAGCATGTTCCGGATCACTTAAATATCCATCTTATAACCAATTGGCAGGATTTCAGTGCTGTTATTTGTATCTTGCTGTGTGTGTGCCAATTAACCAACTTTAACTGTTGAAGACTAGTGGGAAAAAAAAAAGGCAGACTTAATAAGTGAAGGTCAAACATCACCATTAAGGGAAACATATCCTAATGAATAAAGGTTATTAAAGCAGTCCAAATAACAGAAAAGTGACAGGAGAATGGAGTCGCCACACATTCTACAGCAGCATAGGTACACTAAAAAGAACTTGCACCATATTAATTTGCAAAGGACAATTTGACTTCACCAAATGAACAGCAGTCATCACATTAAATACCTGAAGTCAATCAATAATTTGAACTTTTGAGAGTTATAATTAGATTACTTTCAATTTATAAATTTGTTTAGGTTTTATAGTCATTAAAATGACTAAAGTCATTTCCCTTTAGTATAAGAAATGTAATCTTAATTTTATACTTGAATATATTAAGTAACACTATTAAGATAACATAAGATAATAATAAGAGTATTGAAGATTCTCTCTTTTAAAAGAGCTCTGTACAGTGCTTGCTTCAGCAGCACGTATACTAAAATTGGAACAATACAGAGATTAGCATGGCCCCTGCGCAAGGATGATAAGCAAATTTGTGACGTGTTCCATATTAAAAAAAAAAGAGCTCTGTACACCATTCAAGTTTCAGAATCCAATCATGGGAAACTTCCTGCCCGCATTTGTATATCCACCTGCCTGAGGATGCAGCTCACCTTTTTAACACCCAAGATATCCTCAATAAGGGTTGCTGTTTGTAAGAATGTCTTCTTACTTGTCATTAGTGTAAACAGGAAGATCACAAAGTCATTCTTTTCTGCCAAGCGTTTTGTAACTCCTTCCGTCTATCATAAGGAAAAAGGGGAGAAAAGGCAGAATAGGTTATAACCCACAAAAGCAGCAACATCCCTTCTAGACATTGGAAAAACAATCTCACCTTGAAAACTCAAACATGCTAACAAAGCTAAGAAGGCATAAGTTAACTGTGGAAACACTTGTAAACCTCCCACCAATGGAACTGTTTCCTGGCAGTCAGGCTACACAAACAGAAGCCTGTTTTGTAGCTGGGAAAAAGAGAAAAGCAGAGACAGTTGTCTCAGTTGGCCTTTAAGTCCAAATTCCAACTGTCTTTGGAAAAGAAACCAAAGTCATTCAGAACAGAGACTTGTGATTTAAGTAAATGATTCCACTTAGAGTTAAATCAAGGTATTTAATGCTACAGTGTTTTCAAAGAGGGCTTACTTATGTAAGGGCTCTGAAGGCCAAGTCCAAATTTAAAATCCATTAGTCTTTGGAATATGGACTCTAATGGTCAGAACCAAACTGTAATTCCAGCTGTGCAATCCTAGGTAACTTGTATCTCCTCTTTATATCTCTATTTCTTCATCTAAAAAAATGGTGTGCTGGTTTGAATCTGTCATGCACCCCAGAAAAGGCCATGTTCTTTGAATCCATTCTTGAGGAGGCAGACATATTGAGGGTGTGACCATTTGATTAGGTTGTTTATACAGAGATGTAACCGAGCCCACTAAAGGTAGGTCTTAATTCCCTTGCTGGAGTCCTCTATGAGAGGATAAAAGACAGATGAAATTAAGAGAGTTCAGAGAAACTGGGAGAGGAACACCCAGAGACACTTGGAGGCAGCTTCCAAAACCAGAAGCCAGGTGAGAAGGACTAGCAGACATTGCCATGAGCTTTCCCATGTGACAGAGGAAACCTGGATGGCATCAGTCTTTCTTCAGAGAAGGTATCATCCTGCTGATGCCCTAACTGGGAGATTTTCATGGCCTCAGAACCATAAATTTGCAACCTAATAAAATCCCATTGAAAAAGTCAGCCCATTTACAGTATATTGCATTCCAGGAGATTAAGCAAACTGCAACAGTCATCTTAAAAGATTGTGAGAGGATTCAATTAAGCAATATATATAAAGGTGCCCTCCTATGCCCAATAAGTCTTCTCTTATCTAAACTCTATTTTATAGCCAAAGTGATCTTCTTGGAATACTCCAAGTCTTCTAAAGTCTCCTTTCCTACTCAATTAAGTCCCACTCTTTTGCCTGATATTCAAGATCCTTCAAACAGGTCACAAGATACCTGTCTAGGACACTTCCCTGAGATTTACTTTATGCTGGGGTAAGGCTGAACAACTTGCTATTACACCTATGAACACAGAGCCTCTTCCTACTTTGAATACACCGTTCTTCTCTTTGGGAAATCCCTTATCTAATTGTTAAAACTATAAATGCCAATATTTAACCCAGGACCATTTACAAGACAGAAACATATGAAATAATATAAATCTCCTTAAGAATGGAACAAGCAAATCAAACATGTCAGGCTGTTGACTACATACCCTTCTACTCTCCTCTATCAGTTAAAGTCTTATTCCTCTTTTAGGTCTGGGTAAAATGCCCCCTCCTCTGTTAAGCGATTCCTCATCTTCCCAAATCAGGATTAGTCGTATACAATTATTTCTTTCCTGTACACCAGGAGATCTTACCTGGGGCCTCAGATTCCTGCAACTATAATCAAAGTTTATCTGTCCAGATAGGATGATGTAACAAATGTGGCAAAATGCTATGAGTTGATAAATCTCCCTATCTGGATGGGGGTATACTGGAGTTTTCTCTGCAATGTTTCTGTATTATTTTTTAAGCATCCTATAAGTTTGAAATAGTTTCAAAACAAAAGTTAAAAAGTTAATTTCATGTATTTCTTTTTTTTTCCCATCTGTTTTTTTTTTTTCACATGGGCAGGCACTGGGAACCGAACCCAGGTCTCCAGCATGGCAAGCGAGAACTCTGCCACTGGAGCCACCGTGGCCGACCCCATCTGTTTTTTTTAAATTTATTTCTTAATTTAAAAAAAAATTTAACAACAAACAAACAAAAACATGAACCTATGATCATTCCGTTCCATGTATTTATTTCTTCTTACTTTTAAAAAAGATACGGTTACAAGGAAATTTAAAATAACCTAAGTGGCTTGTCTTATACTTCTACTGAATAGCACTGTTAGACACTGAATTGTGTTAAGTGTTCAACCATATTTCCCCATTTGTGGTGGCTCCTAAGAAGCTCAGGTTCAAATTTGTGCCCCATCCACAGAACAAATGATTTTATCGTTTGCGTTTTTATATCAGTTCATTCCTTGATATATCTTATGTCCCTAACCCTGATTTTTACCTGCTTCTAAAGTATGAGATCTAGGTAGATTGTATATACTTCTATAAGATGCCAGAAATCCTTTTTTGAATGAGGCAAGAAATGATAAAGAATTAAACATTCCTTTTGTATTTCTACAGCATATGAATGTTAGTTCTATAGCAGCACTTGTTTCATTCTGCTTACTATTATGGCTGACTGTTTACAACACCATAAACGCCTAAAAGACAAGTACTGCGTCTTATTAAAAACTAGCATATTGATCCTGCAACCCAGTTGGCTCAGTATATACCTGGAGGAACTGAGTGTGGGGACACAAATGGACATTTGCACACTGGTGTTTATGGCAGCAGCATTCGTGATTCCACAACGAATGGAGGTGGCCTACAGGTAGAATGACTGAGGAATGGAAGGGGGAAATGTGGTATATATATACAACAGACTACTGAGTGGCTGCAAGAAGGAATGAAGTTGTGAAGCATGCAACTAGGTGAATGAACATTAAGGACTATATGTTGAATGAGACATCAGAAACAAAAAGACAAATATTATCATGCCTCATTCACATGACTAACTATAATATAAAGACCCAGTGAACTGAAGTTGCAATAACTAGGTTATCAGGTTGGAGTCTAGAGTAAAGGGTCCTAGATTGTAAGCTCTTATAGCAGCCGCATATATTCAGGAGCTGTAACTGTTATTTATAAATTCTGATATACTAAGATGTTAGCATATAACCTGATCATTCCCAGAAACTTTGGGTATTTATATGACACCTGAGACTCAGAGATATGAAGCTATGAAAGTTAGAAGTACTCCATACAGGAACTGTTTAAAAAGTTGAAAAATGGATTAGACTTCAACTAGATATATGAAAGAAGCTGATCTGGATAGGACTGGAGTAGATCAGAATACAGGGTAAAGGATGATATCATCCATATTTTAAAACTTCAACTTCTGTGCAAGACGAAAAGGAGAAATGCATAACTGCTGCAAAATTTATACTTTGGGTAGCACATTATCTAGCTTAACTTGTATGGTCAGTTTAGTTGAACACCATAAGTACATGGAATCTTTTTTTTTTAAATTAAAAAAATTTTTTAAATATAACAACCTACAAGCATGAACATTCTTACCAACGATCATTCCATTCTTGGTATATAATCAAAAGCTCACAATATCATCACCATGAGCATTTCTTAGAAAATTTGCATCGATTCAGAAAAAGAAAAAAATTCATATGTACCATACTCCTTACCCCTTCCTCTCATTGACTGCTAGTATTTCCATCTACCCAATTATTTTAGCCTGTTTCCCCATTTTTTTCTATACCCCTTACCACTCCCTTTCCTTGATCACTAGCATTTCAGTCTAGCAAATTTATTTTAATATTTGTTCCCCCCATTATTTATTTATTTTTAACCCATATGTTTTCCTCATCTGTCCACACCGTAGATAAAAGGAGCATCAAACACAAAGTTTTCACAATCACAATCACATTACGAAAGCTATATTATTATACAATCATTTTCAAGAAACATGGCTACTGGAACACAGCTCTATATTTTCAGTCACTTCCCTCCAGCCTCTACAATATACTTTAATTAAAAAGGTGATATCTATGTAACACATTTAAGGATAACCTCCAGGATAACCTCTCGACTCTATTTGAAATCTCTCAGCCATTGACCCTTTATTTTGTCTCATTTCTCTCTTTCCCCTTTTGGTCAAGTTTTTCTCAATTCCTTGATGCTGAGTCCCAGCACATTCTCGGATTTCTGTCTCGCCTTGCTAGGAAGGTTTACACTCTGGGAGTCATGTACCACATAGAGAGGGGGAAGGTGGTAAGTTTGCTTGTCATGGTGGCTGAACGAGAGAGGCCACATCTGAGCAACAAAAGAGGTTCTCTGCGGATGACTCTTGAGCCTACTTTTAAGTAGGCTTAGCTATCCTTTGCAGGGATAAGTTTCATACGAATAAACACCAAAATTGAGGCTCAGCCTATTGCTTTGGCTATCCCCACTGCTTGTGAGAATATCAGGAATTCTCCACTTGGGAAAGTTGAATTTCTTCTCCTTTCTCGCCATTCCCCCAAGGGGACACTGCAAATACTTTTTTATTTACTGTTCAAATCACTCTGGGATTTATTAGGCCATCTTGAATGTACATGGGCTCTTGTACATGGAATCTTGAATAGGGTGTGAGATCTTGTTGATTTGTTCAGGTTAGTGTGATACCCTGATATATCCCAGAGTAATTTGGGCAGTGAATAAAGAAGTATTTGCAAAGTCCCCTTGGGGGACTGGGGAGAAAATAGAAGAAATTCAACTTCCCCATTTGGAGAATTCCTGAGATTCTCATAAGCAGTGAGGACAACCAAATCAATAAGCTTCTGGTTCTTATTTTCTAACAAGGAAAATGAAGGCGCCCTCAACCTTGGGGTTTGCCCCTATGAAACTTATTCCTGGAAGGATAGGCTGAGCCTACTTAGAATTATGCCTGAGAATCAACCCCAGAGAATATCTTTCATTGCTCAGATGTGGCCTCTCTTTCAAAGCCAACTTGGTAGGTGAGCTCACTGCACCCCCCCCCCCCCACCACAAGTGGGACATGCCTCTCAGGGGTATAAATCTCCCTGGTGATGTGGGACAGAACTCCCAGGATTTGTGGGACCTGGCATCATGGGATTGAGAAAGCTTTCTTGACCTAAAGGGGGATGATGTATGCCTCCTAGAAAAGCCATGTTTTAATCAAAATCCCATTTCATAAAGGTAGAATAATCCCTATTCAATACTGTATGTTTGAAACTGTAATCAGATCATCTCCCTGGATGATGTGATTTAGTCAAGAGTGGTTGCTAAGCTGGATTAGGTGACGACATGTCTCCTTCCATTTGGGTGGGTCTTGATAAGTTTCTGGAGTCCTATAAAAAAGGAAACATTTTGGAGAATGAAGAAGAGATTCAGAGAGAGCAGATCAGAACATAGCCACAAGAAGCAGAGTTCACCAATCAGTGATCTTTGGAGATGAAGAAGGAACATGCCTCCCAGGAACCAGGAAGCCAGGAGAGAAAGCTAGCAGATGATGCCTTGCTCGCCATGTGCCCTTCCAGCCGAGAAAGAAACTGTGACCGTGTTCACCATGTGCCTTCTCAGATGCGAGAGAGACCCTGAACTTCAAGGGCCTTCTTGAACCAAGGTATCTTTCCCTGGATACCTTTGATTGGACATTTCTATAGACTTGTTGTAATTGGAACATTATCTCAGCCTTAGAACTATAAACTAGCAACTCATTAAATTTCCCTTCTTAAAAGTCATTCTGTTTCTGGTATATTGCATTCCAGCAGCTAGCAAACTAGAACAGGAGAAGAGAGAAATGAGACAAAATAAAGCTTCAGTAGCTGAGAGACATCTAACAAGAGGTTGTCTTACAGGTTATTCTTATGCATTATATAGTTTTAGTTTATGATGTATTGGAGTGTCTGGAAGAAAGTATCTGAAATTGTTGAGCTGTGTTCCAGTAGCCTTGATTCTTAAAGACAATTGTGTAAAGATATAACTTTTACAATGTGGCTGTGTGATTGTGAAAACCTTGTGTCTGATGCTCCTTTTATCCAGGATATAGATAGATGAGTGAAAAAACATGGATTAAAAAATAAATAACAGGATAAGAGGTAAAATAAATTGGGTAGATTGAAATACTAGTGGTCAGTGAGAAGGAGGGGTTAGGTGCATAGGATGTATGAGTTTTTCCTAATTCTTTTTCTGGCAAATGTTCTGAAAATGATCATGGTGTTGAATATACAACTATGTGGTGACACTGTGAGCCAATGAATGCACCCCATGTATGAACTGTATATGTGTAAAGATTTGTCAATAAAAATATTTTTTAAAAAAACTAGCATGCTGTATACAGCTTTACAAAGTGTCTTCAATTCTATCATCTCATTTAGTTCTTATGATGTTAGTATGTCTACTAAGTAAACCTTATTTATAAGAAACTAAGGTTCATGGAGTTAAGTTTAGTGCCTATTAGGCACAAGGGGCTTCTGGTTTTTGTTTTGTTTTCTAACAGGGAAAATGAAGGAATAAGCAGAATCTTAGAATCTTGGCACTGGAAGGACTCTTAAATGTCCTAGACACCCTTTCAATGTCTGTATCCCTTTGACAAGTAATTGTTGAGTCTTTGCCTGGACACCTCCAGAGGTAAAGAAGTTTAGTCCTGTTGAGGCAGCCCTGGCTGTTAATAATTTTACTATGAAATTCTGCCTCCTCATAATTTCTACCTGTTAGTCCTGGTTCTCAGGCACACCTAAAGTAAATCTAATTTCCCCATTCTCACAATAGCTCTCACATCTACTACTTCCATTCCAATCTTAAGAACTGCAGATGTGGTGCGGAGACAAACAAGGATGCAATGGCAAGGGTACTTACACAGACACAGGTATTATACAGGATGCTCAAGCAGTCCTTAGACATTTCATCACTTACTGAAAGTGAAAGAGGAGTAATTGGTTATTTTTCTCATTGAAAAGATAGTGTAACAATATATGTTTGAACATACTATTACTCACAAGCCCCTCTAAGATTATTTCTTTTTGACATACCTCTTTCCAGTCCTTATCCACCACCAAAGATTTTTATAGGGACCATTAGAACGTATACACCAATTTTATACTGCTTTTTGGTTTGATGTAGTAGCCATTTTCCTATTAGCTCCATAGTATTAATTTCAACCTGTGGTAGTGCCATCATTTAATAAAGCCATTTTTCTCATGGTGGCTTGGTTAAGCCATACCTCCAAGGATTTTTCAGTTTGTTTGGTTTCTTGCTATTAATACAGACTATAAATAAACAATTTAGTACATATGTGTACACTTTTTATGCTTTTGTTGCACTGGATCCTCACAATGTATTTCCAAAAATAGAACTATGGAGGCTGAAGTATGAGCATCTTGACTACTCATCATAAATTTCCACTGGAAGTTCTACCAGCAGCAAACAAGGATACCATTTTTACTACACACTCACCAGATATTAGTGTTTTTTTGTTTTATTTTGTTTTGCTTTTGTTACTGTGCTGGGCCACTGGCTTTTAATGTCTGATCTACTAATTCCAATGAGAAAGCTACTTCTCTGTGAGCATGAACTAGAAAACAGCACCAAAAGGATTTTTTTTTCAATAAAATAAGACATTTTTATTATACGTTTTCAGATACACAGAAAATAGAAAAAACAGCACAATGAACAGCCACATACACACCACTTAGATGTAATAATTAACGTTTTGCCATATATGCTTCAGGGACACACACACATGTACATTTCTTTTTGATATTCTTATTGAAAAATACACACACACAGAGTCCAACCATATTATACAATCAATGGCTCACAATGATCATTTTTAGAACATTTGTATCACTCCAGAAAAATAAAAAGAATGAAAAGAACTCATACATTCCACACCCCTTACCCCTTCCTCTCATTGACCTACAGCATATTCAATCTATCCAATTACCAAAGGAACCTTAACTTTCATGACCTAAAATCCAAGAGATGATGAAACTGATCATGAACCACGGAACAAGTGTTTTGTTTGGTATTGCTTTTATTTCTAAAAACGGTTTCCATCCATTGTCATGCCATTACCATAAACTTTAAAACGTTAGGTTTCCCTCTGAGATCCCAATGGGTAGTCTGTTGAAGCTAGCTTGACCACACAATCATGAAACCAAGCAGATGTCCTGTTTCCTTCATCATTACCTTGCAACCTATTGAATTTATTTACTTATTCATTCACTTATTCAGTGATTCAGGGCATGGCTAAACACCAGAGCAGTATATCTCAATATTTCTAGACCTTCCTTTCTCAAAGGGAATTGGGATTCAAGCACTCCTCACATATTTGTTTACCACCTGCTCTAGGTCAGATAGAGAATATAGAGCAGTGAGCAAAAACATAAGTCTCAACCCTCAGGAAATTTATACATTTAGTGGGAGGAAGAGAGAATAAACAACTATGTTGATAAGTAATTACAAGATGCTACTTGCTATAGGGATAGATAGAGAATATGAAGAACCAATTTAAACTAGAAAGCTGGGCCCTCAAAGATGAGTAAGAATCCTTTTAATCAATCACTCTGTACATACAAATGAAGCTTATATAGTAATGTCCTATTGGTATTAGGAAAAAATATGCTCATGATTGTGGAAGGGCATTCATCAAATTCTAATTGGCATGGTCAGTAAAGTGCTTTTACTCTTTTTTTTTAAGCTAAAAATTGAGTATCTAGAAAGATTTTTAACAAATGTAAGTTATAAATAATAATACCCATATACCCACAAGCTAGTTTAAGAAATAATGTACTTCCAGAACACATTTACTTTTCATTGAAGGTACTTGGGTAGTAACTGAACTTTTTACATAGAGCATATATCACTTTTTAACAAAAAACAAATAGCTGTTTCTTTAAAAAAAAAATAAAGTGAATTTACCAGATTATTCCTTACTCCCTCAGTTAATTATATACAAGAAATGAGAATTTCCAGAGAAGACAAAAAAGTTGAACACAATGACTATTAGAAAATACAAAGATGCAATTCTTTTTGCCCAAAAACTTTTTCTTTTAAAAAAGCAGATCTGTATTTTCACACAATATAGAATGAATAAAGAGAATGCCTTAGTTGGGAGGGACAGAAGAACATACCAGTAGTTTGGGAAAAGACGACAAGTGGCTGATAGGCATACTTACTTTTCAGTTTTTGTCCCCGGATAGAGATTGTAGGCCTCATGAGAATTTCTACAAGGAGCTATAAAAAAAAAAAAAAAAAGGGGTAAACTCTTCAAAATCAATTCAAAATACAACTTATAAAACAATAGTCATGATAATTCCTAGCCTGAATATTTGTCACAGTATTCAAGACGCTCCCACCTCCAGGAAAGGCAGAAGGCATGGAGGTTCAAATTTGTTTAAAGGAACACTGTACCAACAAGAGTCAAGAAACCTGGATTCTAATACCAACTCAGCCATCTCTTCCCCATGTGAACTTAGGCAAGTCACTGCATCTCCTCAGCTTTCTCATTTTAAAAAATAACTGTGTTAGACTAGATACTCTTTGGGACCCAATGTGGCTTTAAATTTCTTAAAGCTGCAGAACATTACCAACAGTACGTTCCTCTTTTGCTTTAAAGAAAATTTATGTATGTAACTTTATAAAAGGTTCTCAAAAGACACAACATAAACTGTTTAAATATACTGACTTCTATAGGGGCTGGGGATGATATAACATTCACTTTTCACTTTATATAATTTTAATACAAAACTTTATTTTAATAAAATAATATAAAACTGTTTACAAAAGGCAAGTATTTTTTAAAACTATTCTGTCTAGACAAAGGAAATTTTATCATAATATAAGGGTCAATTTATTAAGAAGACATAATTATAAAACACATATGCACATAACAAGAGTCCCAAAATACACGAAGCAAAAACTGAAGGGAGAAACAGAGGATTCAACAAAAACAGATGTTTCAATTCCTATTTTCAATAATGATTCAACAATTAGACAGATCAATCAGAAAACAGAACACTTCAAGACTATAAACCAACTAGACTTTACAGACATCTACAGAATACTCCAACCCAAAACTGCAGAATAGACATGCTCATGTAACATTTTCCAGGATAAAAACAACTTAAAATAATAAATCAAATAATGTTTTAAAGGACTGAAGTCATATAAAGAATGTTCTCTGATCAAAATGAGATGAAACGAAAAACAGAATAACAGAAATGTGGAAAATTAATAAATATGTGGATAAGAAGAAAACTCTAAATAAACAATGGGTCAAAGAAAAAACCACCAGGGAAATTAGAGAAGACTGTGAGATGACAGAAATACTAAAACCCATGGGTACAGCTAAATCAATGCTTAGGGGGAAATTTATAGCTGTAAATGCCCCTATAAAAAAAGAGAAATATTTCAAATCAAATCTAATCTTCCACCTTAAGACACTGGGAAGAGAAGAGCAAATAAACCCACAATAAGCAGAAAGAAGGGAATAATAAGGATTAGAGAGAAAATTAGTGAAACGGAATAGAAAACAGAGAAATCAAAATCAAAAGTTAGTTCCATGAAAAGATCACCGTATTACCCAAAAAACCAAAGATACCACAAAAAAAAGAAAACTCCAGATCAATATCTGTTGATTATAGAAGCAACCCCTCAACAAAAATACTAGCAAACCAAATCTAACAAATACAAAAAAAGATTATACACCATAATAAAATGAGATTAATGCAAGAAATGCATGGTTTATTCAAATATGAAAATCAATTAATATACCATACTAACAGAATAAAGGACAAAAACCACCTGATATCTCAATAGACCCACAATAAAAGCATCTGACCAAAGTTCAACACACCTTCAAGATAAAAATACTCAAAAAAAGGAATAAAACTTCCTCAACTTGAGGAAGAAAATTTACATAAAATCCATAAGTAACATCATTTAATAGTGAAAACCTGAAAACTTTACCCTAAAGATCATAAACAGGAAAGGATGTCCACTTTTGCCACTTTGACTCAACACTGCACTGGAGGTTCTAGCCAGGAAAATTAGGCAAGAAAATGAAATAAACATCTAAATTGGAAGAGATAAAACCATTGCTCTTTGCAGATAACATGATCTAGTATAAGAAAATCCAAAAGAATCCACTGAAAAACTTTTGGCGCCAATAAACAAATTCAGTAGGGCTGCAGGACAGATGATGAAAATACCTGAATCAATTGTATTTCTACCCAGCTACAATGAAATAAATTGCCAATTAAATTAAGAAAATAATTCAACTTACAGTAACATTAAAAATAATAGAATACTTAGGAATAAAGTTAACAAAAGAAGTGCAAGACTTGTAAATGAAAATGACAAAACATTATTGAAATAAATTAAAGACAATCTAAATAAATGTTAAGATGGCAATACTACCCAAATTGATGTACAGATTCAATACAATCTCTGATTAAAATTCCAACTTCATTATAGAAACTGACAAGCTGATCCTAAAATTCATATGAAAATACAAGGGAACCAGAACAGCCAATAATTTTGAAAAAGTACTAAATTGGAGGACTCATACTTATCAATTTTAAAACTTAATACAAACCAAAGTAATCAAGACAGTGTACTACTGGCATAAGGTTAGACATTTAGATCAATGAAACAGAACTTATCAGAGTTCAGAAATAAACCCATGTGTCTATGGTAAACTGATTCTTGACAGGGGTACCAATACCATTCAATGGAGAGAGAACAGTCTTTTCAACAAATGGTGGGTGGTGGGACAACTGGATATCCATATGCAAAAACATGAAGTTGAACCCTTACCTCATAACATATAGAAAAATTAACTAAAAATAGATCAAAGACATATATTTAAGATTTAAAACTATAAAATTCTTAAAAACATAGGGAGACCTTATAATCAGCAAAGATTTCTTAGATATACACCAAAAGCACAAGTTACAAAAGAAAAAAACATAAATTGGACTTCATCAAAATTAAAACATTTTTGTGCTTCAAAGGATACTATCAAGAAAGTAAAAAAGGCAACACACTGAATGGGAAAAAATATTTGTAAATCACAGATCTTCTAAGGAACTATTACCCAGAATATATAAAGAATACTATCACCTTAACAATAAAAAGACAAACAGCCTAATTAAAAACTGGACAAAGGACTTGAACAGACATTTCCCCAAAGATGGACAAATGGCCAAAAACACATATAAAGATGCATGACATCATTAGAGATATGTAAACCAAAACCACAGTGAGACAACACCACATATCCACTAGGGTATAAAATCAAATGACAGATAATAACAATATGCTGACAAGGGTGTAGAGAAATTGGAGCTTGCATACAATGCCAGTGGGAATGTAAAATGTTACAGCAGCTTTGGATATGGTATACAAACAAACATAGAGCTACCATATGACCCATGAATTCCACTCCTAGACATACACCCAAGAGAACTGAAAACACATGTTGTTCTGGTTTGAAAGGAAGTATGCCCCCTAAGAAAAGCCATGTTTTAATATAAATCCCATTTCTTAAAGGTAGAATAATCCCTATTCAATACTGTATATTTGAAACTGTAATGAGATCATCTCCCTGGTTGATGTGATTTAGTTAAGAATGGTTGTTAAACTGGATTAGGGGATGACATGTCTCCACCCATTTGGGTGGGTCTTGATTGGTTTACTGGACTCCTATAAAAGAGGAAATATTTTGGAGAATGAGAGATTCAGAGAGAGCAGAACAATGTAGCCATGAGATGCAGAGAGTCCACGAGCCAGCAACCTTTGGAGATGAAGAAGGGAAACGCCTCCCGGGGAGCTTCATGAAACCAGAAGCCAGGAGAGTAAGTTAGCAGATGATGCCGTGTCTGCCATATGCCCTTCCAGCTCAGAGAGAAGCCCTGACTGCGTTCACCATGTGCCTTTCCAGATGAGAGAGAAACCCTGAACTTCATCAGCCCTCTTGAGCCAAGGTATCTTTCCCCGGATGCCTTTGATTGGACATTTCTATAGACTTGTTTTAATCGGGACATTTTCTCGGCCTTAGATCTGTAAACTAGCAACTCATTAAATTCCCCTTGTTAAAAGCCATTCCTTTTCTGGTATATTGCATTCTAGCAGCTAGCAAACTAGAACACATGTCCACACGAAACTCAAACAAATTTCCATAGCAACAATATTTTCTAATAGCCAAAAAGTGAAAACAACCCAAATGCCCATTATATGGCAAATGAAAATATAAAATGCGGTATATGCGTATGGAATATTATTTATCAATAACAAGGAATAAAGTACTGATACATACTATAACACTGATGAGCCTCAAAAACATGCTAAATGAAAGAAGCCAACTGCAAAAGTCTGCATATTATGATTCCATTTATATGAAATGTTAAGAAAAGAGAAACTTATAGAGATAAAAAGCAGATTAGTGATTACCTAGGGCTGTGGGACTTGAGGGGGTGAGGTTTTTTTGGAATGATGAAAATGCTTTCAAATTAACGCTGTGGCTATGGTTGCACAATTCTTTGACTATATTAAAAAAACAACAACAATGAATTGCACACTTTGGGTGAACTGTAGGTATGTGAATTCGAACTCAATAAAGTTAGTTTTTAAAAATAAACATTATGCTAAGAAGCCAGACTAAAAAAGCCACAAATTATATGACTCTGTTGATATGAAATGTCCACAAAGGACAAATCCATAGAGACAAAAATCAGATTAGTGGTTACAAGCTGCTGGGGAGAGGGAAGAATGGGGAATAACTGCTAATTGGTATAGAATTTCTTTCTGGGAAGATGAAACATTCTGGAATTAGACAGTGATTGATATACAATTTTGAAACCGAGAGGTTAGAATTCAGGGGATAATTATTATTACTGAATCATTATACAGATATTACTTTTTACTTTCTGGTATATGAGAACAGACAAAGAGTAATACCTGAAATTCCTGAACTGTAATCCAGCTGCCTTGATCTCTAATAGTGATTGTATAGCCTATTCCTTGTGCCCTTGTGTAGTGTTTGGAGCTGTTATGCATCCCAGAAAAGGCTATGTTCTTTTATTATTATTATCACTTTTATTAGAAAAGTTGTGGGTTTATAGAACAATCATAAATAAAATACAGGATGCCCAAACACCTCCCCACCACCAACACTTGCACTGGTGAGGAAACTTTGTTACAATTCAAGAAAGCATTTTTTTTTTGTAATTTTACTATTCTTTTTTCGCGTGTGTGCATAGGCAGGCACAGGGAATCAAACCCGGGTCTCCTGCATGACAGGTGAGAACTCTGCCTGCTGACCCACCGTGGCCTGCCCCCTATTCTTTTTAATAGTAGTTATGTTTGCAACAATTGATAAAAGATTATTAAAGTAGAACTATTAACTACTATCCACAGTTTAGTTAGGCGTATTTTCCCTCACATTCCCAACCTATTATTTTTTCATGCATGTCTTTATTTTATTACTCATCTACCTCTACAGTGGATAAAGGGATAACAGTCACAGGTTTTTACAATCACATGGTCACAAGAATGGAAGCTATACAGTTATATAATCACTATCAAAGATCGAGGCTACCGGATTTTAGTTAAACAGTTTCAGGTATTTCCTTCCAGCTATTCTAATACACTAGAAACTAAAAAGACATTTATATAATGAATCAGTAGCCATAATCATTTGTTAAATCCTAACTTCTCAGTTACAACTTCTCCCTTTCATTTGATCATTCTCTCAGTCTTCAGGGATATATGTACAACAACCATTTTAACTTCTTCGTGTTGAAAAGGGGTGACAACCTTAAGGGGTAGAGGAATAAAACTGGTTGATGTTCCTGGAGAGACTGGTAACTTTGGGTTTCAGGGCTTATCTGGCATAGGAGCCATCTGGACGCTTTAAGCTTCTGAAAAAATAAACTTATGTAAAATTTTATAGAGTCTTAGGGTATTCTTTAGGGTTTTCAGGAATACGATTGGTTGGGGAGGCCCTATTTTTTTAATCCATTTCTGTGAATGCAGATCCACTGTGGGTGATTAGTTATTTGGAGACGTGACCCAGCCCATCCAAAGTGGGTCTCAAGCCTTTTACTGGAGTCCTTTATGAGAGAATAAAGGACAGAAAAATCTCAGAGAGAGTTTAGAGAAAAAAAGCCCCCAGAAGGAGCCGAGAGAGGAAGCCACTGAAGCCGGAAGCTGAAAGCAATGAAACCTGGGACAGAAGGACAAGCAGATGTTGGTCATGTGCCTTCCCATGTGACAGATGTGTCCCAGATGCCAGTAACCTTCCTTCAGAGAACATATCCTCCTTAATATGGACATTCATGGCCTGATAATTTTAACTTGTAAGCTAATAAATCCCCATTTTCAAAAGCCAGTCCATTTCTGGTATATTGCATTCCAGCAGCTTTAGCAAATCAAAACACCCTGTAATTGTAAGAACCTTGTGACTGACCCTCACTTGTTCCCATTTTATCTGCCTTTTCAACTTTGGAGTCTTATGAGCACTAAAGATAGCCCTTAATGTTTATTAACGAAGGGTTATAAGTCAGCTCAGAACTAACCCATCCCAATTCCAAAGTTATCTTGATAAACGAAGCTGGATCTAAACAAAATGGGCCCACCTAACATGCACAGTAGATCAAACTTTAACCTGTCAGTGACCTATACCTCATTATAATACTAAAAAGCACACCCATCATATTAAAGCCATCATTATCTTACATACGTTCTGTGACTAAACATGTAATCAATATGAACATATGCAATAACTAGATTGTGGTAGCTAGGTTCAGGTGTCAACTTGACCAGGTGAAGGTATCTAGTTCTATTGCTGTGGACATGAGCCAATGGCATGTGAACCACACCTGTTGCTGATTACATCTGCAGTCGGCTAGGAGACGTGCCTGCTGCAATGAATGATGTTTGATTTAATTGGCTGGAAGCTTAAATGAGAGAGGTCAATGTAGCACAGCAAAAGCAGCTCAGCATACCTCATCTCAGCACTCGCAGCTCAGCCCAGGCCTTTGGAGATGCAGAAAGGAATCACCTCAGGGAAAGTTTTTGGAACCCAGAGGCCTGGAGGGAAGGCCAGCAGAGATCACCCTGTGCTTTCCTGACTAAGAAAGAACCTCAGTTGAACATTAGCTGCCTTTCCTCTGAAGAACTATACATTTTGAACTAAATAAATCCCCTTTCATTAAAAGCCAATCCATCTCTGGTGTGTTGTATTCCAGCAGCTAGCAAACTAGAACATAGATCCCTCTAATTCCATCATCTAGAGCCACTGTGTTCATTATTCTACAACCTGCCCATCTTTTGATACCATAAAACTATCATAATTACTGTTGTTTGAGGAGACTGACTTTTAGGCCAGTAAGCCATCTGATCTCCTGCTTGATGCCTAGCAATAAACTCTTTTTGAAATCCCAGTGTCTCAGGAATTGATCATTTGAGCTCATCAAGCAGAGAACCTACCACTTTTGATCAGTATCACTTTGGTGAATATACTAAAAACCCCTGAATTGGGGTTAAAAGGTTTAACTGTATAGTATATAAATATCTCAATAATAAAGCTATTAAAAAATCTATTACACAGAGGAGAGCCCAGGAAGACAGTGGAATAAGACAGGCTGAGTTCACCCTGCTCCGTGGAACAAGGAAAGAAGGGACAGAGAAAAAAGACTGGGGACTGCAGTTCCAGGGTATGAGTGATCAGAGAAGATCTTCCATGTTTTATAGGGAAGTCCTAGATGAAAAAGTGGAGAAACTGAGAGTGAGAGAACAGGGTGAGTGAGTTTGGGCATGATCCTACCGGGGGCACATGGTAGCATGCAGGGAATTGCAGGTCTCCAGCCTACGCCCACAGCTATCCTGGGAGATCACACAAAGTTCTGCAGCTGGGATCTCCCATGGGGAACCCAGAAGCATGCCCAACTACCCACTGTACACACCTGCCCCATTGTGCACTGGGACCAGCGACCTGTCACACTCTGGGACCAGCTCTCAAGCATTTCCAGGCTGGCTGTGGGCAGAAATACCTAGCCCCACAGCCCAAGGTCATCCCAAGTGGGAGTCTGGGAACTTACCAGACACATCAGGCCCACAAGTGGAGGCTTCACTGAGGAGCACACCGCTCATCACCCAGCCCCAGGGTAGGTAGTTTTCAGCACCTTTGGTCTTGAGACCAGAGGCCCTGGCTGGAATTAAATCAGGTCTTCATCTTGTTCAGACAGCTGCCACAGTCCAGGAGAGGCAGGCCTGAGGGGAAAAGCTGGCTCAAGAAAGGCATCTACTGAGAAGCCTCAAGTAGAATTCTGTCACTTCCATGAGATCTGGGCACTGGTTTGGGAGGGAATTATTGACAAACCAAGTGCAAAAGGGGACCTTTAAAACAAACCTAAGCAAATACAAAACCTGAGACAAGTGAAGGAAGCAGAACCTGCAAAACACCCTCATCAAAATGATCAAATGCCCCAAACTCAACAAAAAAAATCACAAAGTACGTGAAGACTCAGGCAGATACGGCCCAGCCAAATGATCAAATTAAAACACCAGAGTGGACACATGAATTCGGAACAACTATTTAAGATGTTCATAAAGACATGATTTAGCACTTCCATGAGCACCCCACTGACTATTTCATAACTTAAAAATAATCTGCATCTGTATGCTGAAAATAGTATTTGTTAATAAAACCAACAGTATTTATTCATATAAATAATACAAAAATAACCAAGATTTAGAACAAAAAACTTTAAACTTAAAGTTCAAATTTTATGGTTTGTTTACCCAAGTATTTAGAATTGCAAATTATTATTCAGCATTCCTACTGCTGTCAGTTTTACAGATATTCTGAAGCACAAGTATCTAAATACAACTGTCTGTATACAGAGGATCATACACTTCTATTAAAAGCCTGCATTTGAAGATATAGTCTAATCTTGAACAAGGTGTTCATGTTGGGCTTTTATATTACCTAAAGAATGTTTAGCCAATTTTATGCATCGTATCATGTTTAAAGTTACCTTGACTGACCAAATGATCCTAACCAACACCAAAACTGTTCCTTAAATTTAATTTTTGAAAAACTCTCATCTATAAATTGTAGTCACCTACATTTTTAGTTATATTAATTTTTAAAACTTAAGAATTATGTGGCTATCTTTACCTTCCAGGTATCAAACAATTAAAAACCTAAAAACAATTATTATAATCATCTATAAGCCACAGTAATGTGAAATTTAAAGAGTTCATGAAGTAAATTTGAAGTTAAATTTGGTGTTTTAGTTGTAAAAGACTGTACTTAAACCTATAATAGGTATATTTCTAAGACTACCTCTGTAAATTCTGAATATAATTCTAGATTCGTTTGCTGTAGTCAATAATAGACAGTTTAAATTCACAAAGGCCTTGA
This sequence comes from Tamandua tetradactyla, assembly GCF_023851605.1. NCBI lineage: Eukaryota > Metazoa > Chordata > Mammalia > Pilosa > Myrmecophagidae > Tamandua > Tamandua tetradactyla. Next base: position 17,528,275 of record NC_135327.1, on the reverse strand, counting down.
GGCCTTGATGAATAATTAGGCTCTACAAAAGAGAGATTAGAAATGTGATCCTTCTTTAGATAACTATTTATTCATAGCTAGCATTATTTTCTCAAACAAATGGTAAATGTAAAAACTTAAGTTGTTGAAGAAAAATTTTTTATAACACCAACATTCAGTAATGGACATGAAGAATGATGAAAGGCATTGCATAAGTTTTAGAAATTTCATTAAACTCTAGATGAGATCAATAAACATGAGAGTTAACTATGCAAGCATTTTTCCCTATTACTATATTAAAAGAATACATTTACTACTGTACTTTTGACCTAAATGCTTGCAAGAAACAAAACTTACATTCACTAGATCCAAATGTGCTGCTTAATATGATTTAAAATTTGCTGTGTGAAATAAAAGTTTATGTTTTTAAAAAGTCCTAAAATAAATGTACTTCTAATAAAGACTACAGAAAAAAAAGATAGCAAGAAGATCTGGAAGAGCATACAGAAGAATCTGAAAGAATAAAGAGAAAAACAGATCTCACAGAAATGAAAGATGTTGTAGACCAAATTAAAAATATACTAGAGGGACATACAGTGCACACCAGTCTGGACCAGGTGAAACAGCTGAAATCCTACAAAGGAACTGTAACTCCCCCAAGCCCCAGAGGTGGGCATCCCTCCCTCAAGGGCACAGCAGGCTGGTTCCCCCGAAGGGAAAGGAAACAGACTTTACTAGTAGCTTAACTCAACCAAGCTCCAACTGTGGAATTAATTAACAAATTCTACAACTGAAAACAGGCCCCAGCACAGATAAACCTGGAATAAACAATAACCAAACTAGGAGTTTCTGCCCTGGCAGAGAGGGGTCAGGGTTGATGCGAAAAAAACAAAAACAGAGTTTTGAGTTGGACAGCACAAAAGACTTAAAAGGGCTAGATCCCAAGAAAAGGGGGGACACAGAGTCTGCAGATACACAGAGCCACATACCAACTCAAGCTCTAGATTGACAAACCTGAGGAGCAGAGGTCCTCCCCTGTCTGAAAAGGCACTTTCGCTTTTTTTTTTTTAACTTCTTAAACAGCTCATTAAAAGGAAAGGAGTTAATTCCCTAAATGGTGCATTTTCCCCAAGAGAAGAGAAGGGGCCACAACTCAAGCAGAATTCCTCCTTCAAGGAATTCAGGCCCCAGGGGCTGGAAAACAGAAGCAATCAAAGCCATCCTACTACCTCACCTCTGTCTCAAAGACGCCCCATGCAGGGAAAGTCTGCTGAAATTAAAGCACCACCACCACTTTATGTTGGTGGGAAGCCATGGGCAGACAAATGCCATATGCTGGGCAGGACAGGAAAAGCAGAGTCTAAAGGCTTCAAGCAAAGTCTGACAACCTGCTGGGTCTCACCCTCAGGGAAAACTCATGCTGGCTACTCTTTTCTGTGATGTGGGCCTGTCTGGTCTGGGAAAATCTGACTGGGGTCTATGATATCTGGGGAGTTCCTCCTCAAAAAGAAAGAAATAAATTTTTTAAAGGTTCCACATAGGCAGGGCAAGAAACAGAAAAATAAGAACTGAAAAATCCTGATCAGTTAAACAGAACCTATGCTGGAGGTCTAGAACGGGCTGAACTGAATGTCGAAGAAGAGATAAAGAACAAACCCGCCCAGCAAGAAACCCCAGGTAAAAGGTGAAAACCACCTCCAGAACAAACTAATTAAGAAATTAAGGCCTAACTCCAGCAAAAATAATCATACTAGAAAAATTGAAGACATGCCCCAATCAAAGAAACAAACTGACATGTTACATGAGATACAGGAGTTGAAACAACTAATTCAGGATGTTCAAACAGACATGGAAAACTTCATCAAAAACCAAATCAACAAGCTAAGGGAGGATATAAAGACGACACTGGGTGAACAAAAAGAACTCAAAAGTTTGAAAACACAAACTGCAGAACTTATGGGAATGAAAGGTACAAAGGAAAAGATAAAAAAAAAAAAAAAGGAGACTTTCAGAAAGATGGCGGAGCAGACTGCAGTGAATTCACTCCTGCTCTGTGCAAGAAGATAGGCGATGGGGAGAAAATACCCAGGACTGCAGGTCCCAGGATTTGAGTAGTCTAGGAAGGTCTTTAGGCAGATTTGGGAGGAGGATCAGGGGAGAGTGAGTGGTGCGATAGGAAGGAACTGACCTTCCTTGGCTCCAGCCTGCACAGCTGCTGGCTGGGCAGACAGCTCCCACAGAGAATCTGAAGGCTAGCAATCATTCACCACCGGGCGGGCCTCAGGATGGGGAGAGTGATCACAGGGATGGATGCAGAAATAGCCAACCTACAGTTATGGTGTCTGGCAGACTCACCAGTGCTGCTGATCAGCTGATTCCCCACATGTTTGTCGGCTCCCCAGTCCCACTGGCAGAGACCCACCGAATGGCTACCACTCAGATCAGCCCTCGAGCTCAAGGAGCCCACTGCCAAGCACGCTGACCTCAGCAGCTGTGGCAAGGAGAGGCGGGGCTGAGGTAAGAGGAGACTGAAGCATGCCATCTGCTGGTCAAACGCAGTAAGTGCATGTCGGCTGCACCAGACAGGGAGGGGAGAACTTAAGGGAGGAGGACCCTCCTCATCGCCACCTGCTGGCGGGAAGGGGTAAGTGCAGGCAAGTAAACTCTGCGTAGGTTTTCACTTTTTTAATTTTTTTTCCTTCTTAATATTCTTTTTAAACTTCCCCCCTTTTAAAATATATCCTTTCCACACATTTTTATTAGTAATATAATAATCCTTTTCATTATTTTTAAAATTGTTATAGATATTTTATATTTTTATTCATTTTCTATTTCTTACTTCACATATTTTTTATTATTTCATTTCATTTATATTATTACTATTATTATTTTTCTCCTAAATTTTCTATCCCTCTGGTGGGCACCAGCCTGACTTTACTCCAAGTATATCCTGGGGTGTCTTTTGATTCTGGTGTTTATTACTGTTGAGGTATATTTTGTTGTGGTTCTTGTTTTCGTGTTTCATATTTTTATTGTATTATTATTTTACTTTATTATTATTATAATCTCCTTTTTCTTCTTGTTTTTTTTTTGTGTGTGTGTGCATAAGCTGGGGGTCAAGCCTGGGTCTCCTGCATGGTGGGCAGCCATTCTGCCACTTGAGTACCTGTGCACCCTGGCTTAGCTTATAATAGACCCTTATGTCGAACTGTACCCCCTACATGAGATCCGGACTTTGATTTGGTGAAGAATAAACAACAAAGTACAAAAGGAAACATTCAGCAAAAACTAAGTAAATACAAAACTTCAGAAAGGTGAAGGAAACCAACTTGCAAAATAACCGTATCAAGATAATCAAATGCCAAAAACACAAAAGAAAATCACAACACACACAAAGATTCAAGCAGAAATGGCCCACCCAAACAACCAAATCAAAACTTCAGAGGTGACAGAATACGAACAACTACTCAAGGATATTGATAAAGAAATAAAGGACATTAGGAAGACACTAGAAGAGCATAAAGAAAGAATTCAGGGGATTAAATAGAAAAATGACAGCTCACAGAAATGAAAGATACAGTAGACCAAATAAAAAATATATACTGGAGATACACGATAAATGTGAACAAATAGAAGGAAGAATAAGTGAGCTAGAAGACAGAACAATAGAACTAGAGCACACAAAAGAGCAAACAGCAAGAAAGATGGAAAAAATGCAACAGGATCTTAGGGAAATGATGGACAAGAGGCATGCAAACATAAGAATTATTGGTTTCCCAGAAGGAGAAGAGAAGGGTAGAGGATTGAGAAAGTTAGTTGAAGATATAATCAGAGAAAACTTCCCAACCCTTATAAAAGACACGAATATGCAAATCAAAGAGGCCCAGCAAACTCCAAATAGAATAAATTCAAATAGGCCCACTCTAAGACACACACTAATAAGACTGTCAGGTGTTAAAGGGAAACAGACAGTCCTGAAAGCAGCACAAGTAAAGCAATCTACCACACACAAGGGGAAAAAAACATAAGACTGATTTTAGACTACTCAACAGGAACCATAGAAGCAAGAAGGCAGTGGTATGTATTTTTAAGATCCTGAATGAGAAAGGCTTTCAACCAAGAATTCTTTATCCGACAAGTTATTCTTCAAAATTGAGGGAGAGATGAAAATCTTTAAAGACAAAGAAAGACTGAGAGAACTAGTCAACAAGAGACCAGCCCTACAAGAAATACTAAAGGGAGACCTGTTAGCTGATAAAAAAAGACAGGAGTGGGAGGTCTGGAGGAGGGCTCAGAAATGCAGAATATGAGTAAAGAAATCTGAAGGAAAATAATATACACATGTGACAGAAAAAACTAAAGGACAAGATAGGAGAATCAAGAACTGCCTTTGCAGTAATTACTTTGAATGCTAATGGATTAAACTCACCAATTAAAAGATACACACTGACAGAATGGATAAAAAAACAATCCATCTATATGCTGTTTATTAGATATACATCTCAGACTCAAGGACACAGTTAGATTGAAAGTGAAAGGACGGAAAAAGATCTCTATGCAAATTCTAACCAAAAGAAAGCAGGAGTAGCAGTACTAATATCAGACAAAATAGACTTTAAATGCAAAGATGTCATAAGAGACAAAGAAGGACACTACATATTAATAAAAGGGACAATTCACCAGGAAGAAATAACGATCACAAATGTGTATGCTTCTAATCAAGGAGCTCCAAAGTACTTGAGGCACATACTGGAAAAACTGAAGGGAGATATAGACATGTCAACAGTAATAGTGGGTGACCTCAATACAACACTCTCCACTATAGACAGAACAACCACATAGAGAATTAACAAGGAAACAGAGACACTAAACAGTAAGATAAACGAATTAGAATTAATAGACATATACATATTACATCCCAAAACACCAGGATACACATTTTTCTCTAGCACACATGGAAATTTCTCCAGGATAGATCATATACTGGGACATAAACTGAGTCTCATAAGATTTAAATTATCCAAGGAACTTTCTCTGATCACAATGGAATAAAGTTGGAAATTAATAATCATCAAAGAACTAGAGTTTCACAAATATATGCAACACACTCAAATAATCAGTGGGTTAATGAAGAAATTGCTAGAGAAACTGGTAAATATCTGGAGATGAATGACAATGAGAATATAACATATCAAAATTTGTAGTATGTGGTAAAGGCAGTACTGAGAGGAAAATTTATTGCCCTAAATGCCTATATTAAAAAACCAGAATGAGGGTGGGCAACAGTGGTTCAGTGGCAGAGTTCCTGCCTGCCATGCTGGAGACCCGGGTTCAATTCCTGGTGCCTGACTAGGAAAGAGAAAGAAAGAGCAAAAGCTGAGGATCTAACTGCTCACCTGGAGAATTTAGAGAAAGAACAGCAAATTAACCTCAAAGCAAATAAAAGAAGAGAAATGATAAAGACTAAAGCAGAAATAAACTGGAGAACAATAAAACAATAGAAAGAATCAGCAAAACTAAAAGTTGGTTCTTTGAGAAAATTAATAAAATTGATGGTCCCCTAGCTAGACCAAAAAGAAGAAAAGAGAGATGACACAAATAAATAAAATCAGAAACAAGGAGGTGGGTTGTTACCACAAATCATGAAGAAATTCAAAAAACCATAAGAGAATGTTATGAACAACTATATGCCAACAAACTAGACAACTTAGATGAAACAAATTCCTAGAAACACACGAATTAACCTATACCGTCTCAAGAAGAAAGAGAAGATCTCAACAAACCGATTATAAGTAAAGAGATCCAATCAGTCATCAAAAATCTTCCCACCAAAAAAAAAAGCTCAGGACCAGATGGCTTCATGGGAGAATTTTATCACACATTTCAAAAAGAACTAATGCAGGGTGTGCTATGGTGGCACAGTGGCAGAGTTCTCACCTGCCATGAGGAGATCAAGGTTCGATTTCCAGTAGCTGCCCATGCAAAAACAAACAAATAAAAAAACAAAATAACACCAATCCTGCTCAAGCTCTTCCAAAACACTGAAGAAAAAGAAATGCTACCTAACTCATTTTATGAGGTTATCATCACTCTAAACCAAAATTGGACAAAGACGATACAAGAAAAGAAAACTACAGACCGATCTCCCTTAACATAAATGCGAAAGTTTTTAACAAAATACTAGCAAATCACATCCAACAGCCACATTAAAAGAATTATACATCATAATCAAGTGAGATTCATATGGAATGAATGCAAAGGTGGTTCAACATAAGAAACTCAAGCAATGTAATACAGCACATCAACAAATCGAAAGGTAAAAATTATATAATCATATTGATTGATGTTGAAAAAGCTTTCACAAAATTCAGCATCCTTTCCTGATAAAAACATTTCAAAAGTTAGGTATCGAAGGAAACTTTCTCAGTGTCATAAAGGGCATATATGAAAACCCATAGCCAGCATCATACTTAATGGTGAGAAATTGAAAGCATTCCCCTTGAGATTAGGGATGAGAAAAAGATGCCCATTGTCGCCACTATTACATTGTGTTAGAATCACTAGCTGGAGTGATTAGACAGGAGAAAGAAATAAAAGTCATCCAAATAGGAAAGGAAAAAGCAAAACTTTCATTATTTGCAGATGACATGATCCTATGCTTAGAAAACCCTGAGAAATCTTCAGTAAAACTACTTGAGCTAATAAGCAAATTCGGCAAAGTGGCAGGATACAAGATTAATGTACGAAAATCAGTAATGTTTCTATATATATAAGCAATGACCTATCTGAGGTGACAATTAAGGAAAAAAATTCCATTCAGAATAGTGACTGGAAGAATTAGGTATCCAAGAATAAGCCTAACCAGGGATGTCAAGGACTTATATAGAGAAAATTACAAAAAATTGCTAAAAGAAATAAAAAATGACCTAAATAGACGGAACGACATTCCATGACATGGATAGGGAGGTAGAATATCATCAAGATGTCAATTCTGCCCAAACTGATCTAAAGATTCAATGCAATATCAATAAAAATCCCAACAATCCACTTTGAAGACTTGGAAAAACTGGTTTCAAATTTATATGGAAGTGAAACAGACCTTAAATAGCTCAAGATATCCTAAAAAAGAAGAGTGAACTGGGAGGTCTATCACTTTCTGACTTTAAAGCTTACTATAAAGATACAATAGTCAAAACAGCATAGTACTGGCCCAAAGACAGAAGGACTGACCAGGGGAATAGAATCTAGAGTGCAGAGTTTGACTACCAAATTTATGGACATTTGATCTTTGATAAGGTTCCCAAATCCATTGAATTGGGACAGTCTTTTCAATAACTGGGCATGGGAGAACTGGATTTCAATAGTCAAAAAAATGAAAGAAGGGCGGGCCGCGGTGGCTCAGCGGGCAAAGTGCTTGCCTGCTATGCCGGAGGACCTCGGTTCGATTCCCGGCCCCAGCCCATGTAACAAAAACGGAGAAACAGAATACAATAAAACAAGAAAATGTTTAAAGATGTTTCCCTTTCTTCCTTCCTTCCTTCCTTCTATCCTTCCTTCCTTCTCTCTGTCTTTCCTTTAAAAAAAAAAAAAAAAAAAATGAAAGAAGACCCCTACCTATTACCCTATACAAAAATTAATTCAGAATGGACGAAAGACCTCAATTGAAGAGCCAGTACCATAAAACTTCTAGAAAAAAATACAGGGAAACATCTTCAAGATCTAATAATAGGAGGTAGCTTCTTAAACGTCACACCTAAAGTACAATCTGTGAAAGAAAAAATAGACAAATGGGAACTCCTTAACATCAAGAGCTTCTGTGCCTCAAAGGACTTTGTTAAATAGGTGAAGAGGCAGCCCACTCTATGGGAGGAAATATTTGGAATCACATATCGGATAAAGGCTTGATATCCTACATACATTAAGAAATTACACAGCTCACCAACAAAAGAACAAAGAACCCCATTACAAAATGGGCAGAGGAAATGAATAGGCATTTTCTGAAGAGCTAATACAGATGGCTAAAAAGCACATGAAGAGCTGCTCATTTTCATTGGCTATAAGGGAAAAGCAAATTAAGATGACAATGAGATATCATCTCACACCTATAAGACTGGCTGCTATTAAACAAACAGAAAACTACAAATGTTGGAGAGGATGCAGAGAAACTAGAACACTTATTCACAACTGCGAATGTAAAATGGCTTAGCCACTGTGGAAGTGAATTCGGGGATTACTCAGAAAACTATATATTGAGCTGCCCTATGACCCGGCAATACCAATACTCAGTATATACCCAGAAGATTTGAAGGCAGTGACACGAACAAACATTTGCAAACCGATGTTCATAGGGGCACTATTCACAATTTACAAGAGATGGAAACAATCCAGGTACCCATCAACAGATGAGCAGATCAACAAAATGTGGTATGCACATGCAGTGGAATATTATGCAGCATTTAGACAAAATGAGGTCCCAAAACACATGGCAAGGTGGATGAACCTTGAGGACTTAATGCTGCATGAAATAAGTGAGACAAAAGGACAGAACTGTATGATTCTGTTATGATGACTCTAATAAAGCCACCAGTGTTTTGGAGCAGCTAGAAAGAAAAATCTGAGATGAGGGCACAGCAGCTCAGGACAAACTCTTGGAACTGTTCTGTAGCTGCTTGTTGAAATGTGCTTGAAAAATTATTGTTTTCTTCTTTCTTTTCTTTGTGTGTGTGTGTGTATATAAATATGTTATATTTTACAACAAAAAAATGGTTTAAAAAAAACCTATAGGCAGTTATAGTAATATTAGAATCAAATAAATTCCTAAAAAAATGTGAAACTACTTAGTAACATAGCTCACTAATAAGGCAAAGTTGATATATGTAACATTTTACTTAATATTTTGAGAACACAGTTTTGATAGTTAATCAAATGGTATTTAAGATAGTGTTTAATATTTAGAATTTAAGAAACTCTGATATCTGTTATCTATAGATTTCTTTCCTTTCTTGCTTTAATTTTAAATTGGTTTATGAAACATATTGTATAAACCGGCTTTATGATGATTACTTAGATTTATATGTTTTAAATATGTATATGGTTAAGCTAACTAAGAAACCCATTTTAGGTGGTTAAGATTTCCATATGTCAACTGTTAAAATATTTGTATCTTCATATTTTCCTGAAATAAGGAAAACATTTAGTAATAGGTCATTACTATAGCAATGCAGATATTTCTAAGAACTTTCTACTTGATATTCTGAGAAGATCCACAGTTTTGACAACTGATCAAATGGTGTCTAAGTTAGCATTTAATACTTAGAGTTTAATAACTTTGCTATCTGTAGATTTTTTCCTTGTTACCTTAACTTTAAATTGGCTTATGAAACTTACCGCACAAACAGGTTTTATAATGATTATATAGATACTTTATTTAAGGATGCCTGTGGTTAAGCTAACTAAGAGAGCCCTTTTCGGCGGTTCTAAGTGTATTGTTTGTTTTCTTAACTAAAAATAAAATAAAATTAAAAAAACAGGGCAGTGTGATGGTGGCTCAGTGACAGAGTTCTCGTCTGCCATGCTGGAGACCTAAGTTTGATTATTGGTGCCTGTCCATACAAAAAAAGAAAAAAGAAAAAAAAAAGCACAATGGAAACCTACAACAAGAGATTCTATACCCATCAAAACTGTCCTTCAAAAATGAATGAGAGCCCCCTTCGGGGAATGGTGAGAGCGGGGAGAAATCCAACTTTCCCAAGTTATCTTTTATCCCCAAAGATAAAATGACAGAAGAAAGTACTCCCTTTACAATAATAACACTAAATATTAATAGATTCAATTCTGCAATCAAAAGGCACAGACTAGCAGAATGGATTAAAAAACAGGATCCACCTTTATGCTCTCTACAGGAGACTCACTTTAGAACCAAGGACAAAAACAGCTGAAAGTGAAAGGTTGGGAAAAGGTATTTTATGCAAACAAAAACCAGAAAAGAGCAGGAGAAGCTATACTAATACCCAGCAAATTAGACTTCAAATACAAAACAGTTCAAAGAGACAAAGAAGGACACTATGTATTAATAAAAGGAGCAATTCAACAAGAAGACATAACAATCTTAAATATTTGTGCACCGAGCCAGAGAGCTACAAAATACATGAGACAAACACTAACAACACTGAAGGGAGAAGTGGACACCTTTACCATAATAGCTGGAGACTTATATTCCCGGCTCTCATGAATATGCTCTATCTATTGACATAGGATGTTCTATATATGTTCTATCTATTGATACAGGATCAATAAGGAAACAGAGAATGTGAATAATATGATAAATGAACTGGACTCAACAGACTAGACATTTATAGAACATCACACCCCACAACAGAAGAATACACATTTTTCTCAAGTGCTCATGAATCATTCTCAAGGATAGACCAATGCTGGGTCACAAAGCAAGTCTAAATAAATTTAAAAAGATTGAAATCACAGAAAACATTTTCTCAGATCATAATGGAATGAAGTTGGAAATCAATAACAGGTAAAGGGCCAGAAAATTCACAAATATATGGAGACTAAACAACACACTCTTAAACAACCAGTGGGTCAAGGGAAATTCCAAGAGAAATCAGTAAATATCTTGAGGCAAATGGAAACGAAAACACAATATATCAAAATGTATGTGATGCAGCAAAGGCAGTGCTAAGAGGGAAATATATTGCTTTAAATGCTTATGTTAAAAAAAGAAGAGGAAAAATGGAGGACTTAACTGTTCATTTGGAAGAACTAGAGAAAGAACAGCAAACTAACCCCAAACTGAACAAAAGGAAAGAAATAATGAAGATTAAAGCAGAAATGAAACTGAGAATATGAAAACAATCAAGAAAATCAACAAAACAAGAAATTGGTTCTTTCAGAAAAAATCAATGAATCAAGAGAGAGAGCAAATAAATAAAATCAGAAATAGAAAAGGAGACATAACCACTGACGCTGCAGAAGTAAGGGAGGTAATGGGAGGATTCTATTAGCAACTATGTGCTAATAAACTAGAAAACACAGATAAAATGGACAACTTCCTAGAAAGGCATGAACAACCAACAACAACTCGAGAAGAAATAGATGACTTCAACAAACCAATCAGAAGTAAAGACATTGACTCAGTTATCAAGAAGCTCCTAAAAAAGAAAAGTCTAGGACCAGATGGTTTCACATGTGAATTCTATCAAGCATTCAAGAAACAATTAGTACAGATGGTAGAGTTAGACAGACAAGGTAGGATTTAACAAACAAGTATGACTGCTGAATTATTACACTGATATTGCTTTTAGTCTCTAGTATCTTAGAGCAGCTAGAAGTAAAAACTTAAAATTGTGGAACTGTAAACCATATCAAACTCTGAACTCTCTTCTACAACTAACTCCTGTGATGTGCTTTGAAATTTATTGCTTTTTTGAATACATGCTATTTTTCACAAAAAAAGTCAATTGTGACGATAAAAAAAAGTTTTTATTCCTTCTAGCCTCCAATGTTCTAGAGCTGCTAGAAGGAAAAATCTGAGATGATGGTATGGTAGCCCATGGCAAACTCTAGGATCATTTAACTACCCAGGAATAAATTTAACTAAGAATACAAAAGACACATACACAGAAAACTACCAGAAATTGCTTAAAGAAGTCATGGAAGACCAAATCAAATAGAAAGGCAGCGTGTTTATGGATTGGACGACAAAACATAGTCAAGATATCAACTCTACCCAAATTGACTTATAGATTCAATGCAATACAAACTAAAATCCGAACAACCAATCGATAGGAAAAACAGTCAGTAAATTTATTTGGAAGGGAAGGGTGCCCTGAATAGCTAAAAATTTCTTAAGAAAAATGAAGTTGGAATTCTGACACTATCTGATTTTAAGTATATTATGAAACTACAGTGGTCAAAATCGCATGATACTAAAAGACAGAGATTCTAACCAATGGAATGGAAATGAGTGCTCAGAAACAGACCCTATCATCTATGGACATCTGATCTTTGATAAAGCAGTCAAGCCCAACTGCCTGGGACACAATAGCCTCTTCGATGAATGGTGCTTGGCAAACTGGATAATCATATGCAAAAGAATGAAAGAGGAGTCATATCTCATACCCTATACAAAAATTAATTCAAAATAGATCAGAGACCTAAATGTTAGAACAAGACAATAAAACTTTTAGAAGGAAGTGTAGGGAATTATCTTAAAATCTTGTAATAGGAGGTGGTTTCCTAGACCTCACACCCAAAGCACAAGCATTGAAAAAAGAAATAGATAAATGGGAAATCCTCAAAATTAAACACTTTTGTGCATCAAACAACTCTGTCAGGAAAGTAAAAAGGCAGCCTAACCAATGGGACACAATATTTGGAAATAACATATCCGATATAGGCTTAGTATCCAGAATATATAAAGAGATACTACAATTCAACAACAAAAAAGACAAACAATGCAAGTAAAAATAGGCAAAAGACATGAAGAGACACTTCTCAGAAGAGGAAACACAAATGGCTAAAAGGCACATGAAAAGATGCTCAACTTCATTGGCTATTAGGGAAATGCAAATCAAAATCACAATGAAATATCATCTGACACCCACTAGAATGGCCATTAACAAAAAAACAGAAAATGAAAAGTGCTGGAAAAGATGTGGAGAAAGAGGCACCCTTATCCACTGTTGGTAGGAATGTAAAATGATACAACCAGGCAGTACAAGGGTAGCTCAGTGGGAGAATTCTCACCTGTCATACCAGAGATCCAGGTTTGCTTCCCAGAGCCTATATATGCCAAAAAAACGAAAAAACAGAGAGGGGCCAAGATGGCGGCTTAGCAAGGTGCGCATTTTAGTTTGTCCTCGAAATAACTACTAAATAACCAGAAACAGTGCAGAACAGCTCCCGGAGCCACAACGGTGACCAGACACACAGCGTACCCCAGTCTGGACCAGCTGAGAGGCCCCCCAGAACTGTGAGTTCCCCAAGCTGTGGTGGCCGGTGCCCGGCGCCCCTCCCCCACAGGCAGCTCCCAGAGGGAAAGGAAAGACACTCTAACAGTAGCAGGGACTGAGTCCAACCAAACACCAATTGTGGCATTAATTAACAAATTCTGACTACTAAAAATAGGCTCCCAATCAGGCGAACCTGGTCAAGGCAGAGGATGCTTATTGGGCTAACCGAAAAAGAGGAAAGGGGACGAAACAGGTTTTTGTGGCTGTCTCTATGGAGGCTTGGCTGCCTCTGGATTCAGCGGTGGGACTTCTCAGGCTGCAACTGCCCCAGGCATAGGCAAAAACGGACTGCTTTCAGGGCTGTCTACTGCCTGTGCCTTCCTTCCCCAGGGGAGAGGTGAAGCCCAACTCGGGTGGAATCCCTCTCTCAAGGAATTCAGAACCCAGGGCTTGGCAATTTGAAGCCATTAATACCAGCCTACAACCTCTCCTCTGTCTCCACCACGCCCCCAGCAGGGAGAGCCTTCCAAACTTAAAGGTGCCACAACATCTTTTGCTGGTGGGACCCGGAGGCAAACAAGCGCCACATACTGGGCAGGATAAGAAAAACAGAACCCAGAGACTTCACAGGAATGTCTTTTAACCTGCTGGGTCTCACCCTCAGGGAAAACTGACGCAGGTGACTCCTTCCCCCGATAGGAGGCCAGTTTAGTCCAGGAAAACCTGGATGGAGTCTATATTACCTATGTAGAACCCCTTAAGGGTGAGAGGGAAAAGGCACCTTACAAGCAGGGCAAGAAACAAGAAAACAAGAACTGAAAAATTACCCTCTGTTAAACAAAACCTAAGCTAGAGGCCCAGAAAAAGCTGAACTGAAGGTCAAAGAACAGACAGACAACAAACTCATCTAGCAAGAAAACCCTAGGTAAGATAAGTGAAAGCAATCTCCAGAATAAACTAGTTAAGGTAATTAAATGTCCAGACGCCAGCAAAAAAATAACAAATCACACCAGGAAGATTGAAGATACAGCCCAGTCAAAGGAACAAACCAATAGTTCAAATGAGATACAGGAGCTGAAACAATTAATTCAGAATATACGAACATACATGGGAAATCTCATCAAAAACCAAATCAATGAATTGAGGGAGGATATGAAGAAGGCAAGGAACGAACAAAAAGAAAAAATGGAAAGTCTGAAAAAACAAATCACAGAACTTATGGGAATGAAAGGTATAGAAGAAGAGATGAAAAAAAACAATGGAAACCTACAATGGTAGATTTCAAGAGACAGAGGTTAGGATTAGTGAACTAGAGGATGGAACATCTGAAATCCAACAAGAAACAGAAACTATAGGGAAAAGAATGGAAAAATATGAGCAGGGACTCAGGGAACTGAAGCACATAAATATACGTGTTGTGGGTGTCCCGGAAGGAGAAGAAAAGGGAAAAGGAGGAGAAAAACCAATGGAAGAAATTATCACTGAAAATTTCCCAACTCTTATGAAAGACCTAAAATTACAGATCCAAGAAGTGCAGCGCACCCCAAAGAGAATAGATCCAAATAGACGTTCTCCAAGACACTTACTAGTCAGAATGTCAGAGGTCAAAGAGAAAGAGAGGCTCTTGAAAGCAGCAAGAGAAAAGCAATCCATCACACCCAAGAGAAACCCAATAAGACTATATGTAGACTTCTCAGTAGAAACCATGGAGGCAAGAAGACAGTGGGATGATATATTTAAATTACTAAAAGAGAAAAACTGCCAACTGAGAATTCTATACCCAGCAAAATTATCCTTCAAAAGGCAGAAATGCAGGAATTAACTGTCCACTTGGAAGAACTGGAGAAAGAACAGCAAACTAATCCCAAAGCAAGCAAAAGGAAAGGAAAAACAAAGATTAGAGCAGAAATAAATGAAATTGAAAACATGAAAACAATAGAGAAAATCAATAAGACCAGAAGTTGGTTCTATGAGAAAATCAATAAGATTGATGGGCCCTTATCAAGATTGACAAAAAGAAGAGAGAGGATGCAAATAAATAAGATCAGAAATGGAAGAGGAGACATAACTACTGATCTCACAGAAATAAAGGAGGTAATAACAGGATACTATGAGCAACTTTACGCTAATAAATACAACAATGTAGATGAAATTGACAACTTCCTAGAAAGACATGAACAACCAACTTTGACTCAAGAAGACATAGATGACCTCAACAAACCAATCACAAGTAAAGAAAGTGAATCAGTCATTAAAAAGCTTCCCAAAAAGAAAAGTCCAGGACCAGACGGCTTCACATGTGAATCCTAGCAAACATTCCAGGAAGAATCAGTACCAACCCTGCTCAAACTCTTCAAAAAAATTGAAGTGGAGGGAAAGCTACCTAATTCATTCTATGAAGCCAACATCACCCTCATACCAAAACCAGACAAGACATTACAAGAAAAGAAAACTACAGAGCAATCTCTCTAATGAATATAGATGCAAAAATTCTCAACAAAATTCTAGCAAATCGAATCCAGCAACACATTAAAAGAATTATACATCATGACCAAGTAGGATTCATCCCAGGTATGCAAGGATGGTTCAACATAAGAAAATCAATTAATGTAATACACCATATCAACAAATCAAAGCAGAAAAATCACATGATCATCTCAATTGATGCAGAGAAGGCATTTGACAAGATTCAACATCCTTTCCTGTTGAAAACACTTCAAAGGATAGGAATACAAGGGAACGTCCTTTAAATGATAAAGGGAATATATGAAAAACCCACAGCTAATATCATCCTCAATGGGGAAAAACTGCAAACTTTCCCCCTAAGATCAGGAACAAGACAAGGATGTCCACTATCACCAATGTTATTCAACATTGTCTTGGAAGTTCTAGCCAGAGCAATTAGAAAAGAAAAAGAAATACAAGGCATCAAAATTGGAAAGGAAGAAGTAAAACGATCACTGTTTACAGATGATATGATACTATATGTCGAAAACCCCGAAAAATCCACAGCAAAACTACTAGAGGGTGGGTCACGGTGGCTCAGCAGGCAAGGATGCTTGCTTGCCATGCCAGAGGACCCAGGTTCGATTCCTGGTGCCTGCCCATGTTAAAAAAACAAACAACAACAAAAAACAAACAAACAAAAAAAACTACTAGAACTAATAAACAAATACAGCAAAGTGGCAGGTTACAAGACCAACATTCAAAAATCTGTAGTGTTTCTATACACTAGTAACGAACAATCTGAGGGGGAAATCAAGAAATGAATTCCATTTACAACTGCAACTAAAAGAATAAAATACTTAGGAATAAATTTAACTAAACAGACAAAAGACCTATGCAAAGAAAACTATAACAAACTGTTCAAAGAAATCACAGAAGACCTAAATAGATGGAAGGGCATACTGTGTTCATGGACTGGAAGACTAAATATAGTTAAGATGTCAATTTTACCTAAATTGATTTACAGATTCAACACAATATCAATCAAAATCCCAAAAACTTACTTTCCAGAAACAGAAAAACCAATAAGCAAATTTATTTGGAAGGCAGGGTGCCCCGAACTGCTAAAAGTATCTTGAGGAAAAAAACGAAGCTGGAGGTCTCTCGCTGCCTGACTTTAAGGCATATTATGAAACCACAGCGCTCAAAACAGCATGGTACTGGCATAAAGATAGATGTATTGACCAATGGAATCGAACAGAATGCTCAGATATAGACCCTTTCATCTATGGACATTTGATCTTTGATAAGGCAGTCAAGCCAACTCACCTGGGACAGAAGAGTCTCTTCAATAAATGGTGCCTAGAGAACTGGATATTCATATGCAAAAGAATGAAATAGGAGCTGTATCTCACACCCTACACGATAGTTAACTCAGAATGGATTAAGATCTAAACATTAGGTCTAAGACCATAAAACAGTTAGAGGAAAATGTACGGAGACATCTTATAAATCTTATAATTGGAGGCGGTTTTATAGACTTTACACCTAAAGCAAGAGCACTGAAGAAAGAAAGAAATGGGAGCGCCTCAAAATTAAACACTTTTGTGCATCAAAGAACTTCATCAAGAAAGTAAAGACAGCCTACACAATGGGAGACAATATGTGGAAACGACATATCAGATAAAGGTCCAGTATCCAGAATTTATAAAGAGATTGTTCAACTCAACAACAATAAGACAGCCAATCCAATTACAAAATGGGAAAAAGACTTGAACAGACACCTCTCAGAAGAAGAACTACAAATGGCCAAAAGGCACACGAAGAGATGCTCAACGTCCCAGGCCATTAGAAAAATGCAAATCAAAACCACAATGAGATATCATCTCACACCCACCAGAGTGGCCATTATCAACAAAACAGAAAATGACAAGTGCTGGAGAGGATGTGGAGAAAGAGGCACACTTATTCACTGTTGGTGGGAATGTCAAATGGTACAACCGCTGTGGAAGGCAGTTTGGCGGTTCCTCTAAAAGCTGAATATAGAATTGCCATACGACCCAGCAATACCACTGCTGGGTATCTACTCAGAAGACTTAAGGGCAGAGACACAAACGGACACTTGCACACCAATGTTTATAGCAGCATTATTCACAATTGCAAAGAGAGGGACACAGCCAAAATGTCCATCAACAGACGAGTGGCTAAACAAACTGTGGTATATACATACGATGGAATATTATGCAGCTTTAAGACAGAATAAACTTATGAAGTATGTAACAACATGGATGGACCTTAAGGACATTATGCTGAGTGAGACTAGCCAAAAACTAAAGGACAAATACTGTATGGTCTCACTGATATGAACTGACATTAGTGAATAAACTTGGAATATGTCGTTGGTAATAGAGACCATCAGGAGATAGAAATAGGGTAAGATATTGGGTAATTGGAACTGAAGGGATACAGACTGCAACAGGACTGGATACAAAAACTCAGAAATGGACAGCACAATACTACCTAACTGTAATATAATTATGTTAAAACACTGAATGAAGCTGCATGTGAGAATGATAAGAGGGAGGAGGGCTGGGGACATAAATGAAATCAGAAAGAAAGATAGATGTTAAAGATCGAGATGGTATAATCTAGGAATGTCTAGAGTGTATAACAATAGTGAAATGTACAATGTACAAATTTTAAAAATGCTTTTGCATGAGGAAGAATAAAGGAATGTCATTATTGCAGGATGCTGAAAATAGATGGTAATTAATATTTTAAAATGTCACCTTATGTGTGAGACTAAAGCAAAAACTGTTTGTTACAAAATTTATATTTTGACTAGAGCATTTCCTAATACAACTTATGTAGACAGTTTGATTGAACACCATAAGTACTTGGAATCTCAGGTAGGACATGAGATTTTGTTGGTTTGTCCAGAGTGATGCCCCAATGAATCCCAGAGTGATTTGATCAGTGAATGGAAAAGTATTTGCAAGCCCCCTTCGGGGAATGATGAGAGCGGGGAGAAATTCAACTTCCCCAAGTTGAGTTCTTGATATTCTCACAAGCCATGTGGACAACCAAAGCTACAGGCTGAGCCCCCAGTCTTGGGGTTTGTTCATATGAAACTTAACCCCACAAAGGATAGGTCAAGTCTACTTAAAATTTAGGCCTAAGAGTCACCCCCAAGAGAGCCTCTTTTGTTGCTCAGATGTGGCCTCTCCCTCCAGCCAACATGACAAGCAGTCTCAGCACCCTCCCCCTCTCTGCGTGGGACGTGACTCCCAGGGGTGTGGACCTTCCTGGCAACGTGGGACAGAGATCCTGGAATGAGCTCAGACTCAGCATCAAGGGACTGAGAAAAGCTCTCTCTCCGCCGGACCGCCGCGCGGCGCACGCGCCCCGCAGCAGCCGAGCCGCCCAACCTCCCTACCCCCTCTCTCTCTCCGCCGGACCGCCGCGCGGCGCACGCGCCCCGCAGCAGCCGAGCCGCCCGACCTCCCTACCCCCTCTCTCTCTCCGCCGGACCGCCGCGCGGCGCACGCGCCCCGCAGCAGCCGAGCCGCCCGACCTCCCTACCCCCTCTCTCTCTCCGCCGGACCGCCGCGCGGCGCACGCGCCCCGCAGCAGCCGAGCCGCCCGACCTCCCTACCCCCTCTCTACCCCCCTCCTCCCCCTCCTGCTCCGGCTGCTCTCCAACCAACACGGTGCCCTCTTCCCCCGCCTTCACCGTGCTCCTCCGCCACCAGCCTCGACAGCCTTGCCGCCCTCACCTTTCCTCCTCCAGAACAACTACTGGGGGAGTGGAGATAATACAGAGCAGCTCCCGGAGCCAGGAGGGAAATCAAAGGGACAGCGTACCCCATCCTGGAACGGCTGACTATCTGGGAGAACCAGCTCCGGTGAGATCACCAAGGGGCACGGGCTTTCCTGGGTGGGACAGCAAGCGACCGGAGTCCCTCCCTTCCACCTTCCCAGGCCAGCTGGTAGAATTGGACAGGCGGTCCCCTTAGGCCGCGGCGGCTGGTGCCCCCACCACACGAGGCCCCCCGGAACAACTGAGACAGTTGGGTCGGAAATCCCCAGACTGCGGAGAACAGTGACCGGGGGATCCCTTCCAAACACGTGACTCCCCCGTCGGCTGGGAGCAGTGCACTCTCCCGGGCTGCGACAGCTGGCGCCCTCCCGCCACGCTTGGTGCCCCGGGCCGACTAGCTAATTTGGCCGGACGCTCTCCTGTGCTGCGACAGCCGGCGACCCTCCCCGCGTTTGGAACCCCGGGCCGGCTGGCATTCTTCCAAGACGCTTCGGTTGCCGAACCTCCCCTACGGCGAGAGTTTTCCAGAGTTGAGGGACCCACAGCAACTTTCGCTGGTGGAACCCACAGACAGGCGTGTGCCACGTGTGCCACCTACTGGGCAGGATAGGAAGAACAGAACCCAGAGACTGCGCAGAAAAATCTTTCAACCTGTGGGGTCGAACACCCGGGGAAATCTGACTAAATGCCCAGACGCCAGCAGAAGATAACGGATCACGCTCAGAAAATTGAACATATGGCCCAGTCAAACGAAGAAACCAATAGTTCAAATGAGATACAGGAGCTGAAACAACTAATGCTGAATATACGAACAGAAATGGAAAACCTCTTCAAAAACGAAATCGATAAATTGAGGGAGGACATGAAGAAGACATGGGCTGAACATAAAGAAGAAATAGAAAAACTGAAAAAACAAATCACAGAACTTATGGAAGTGAAAGATAAAGTAGAAAAGATGGAAAAAACAATGGATACCTACAATGACAGATTCAAAGAAACAGAAGATAGAATTAGTGATTTGGAGGATGAAACATCTGAACTCCAAAAAGAAACAGAAACTATCCGGAAAAGAATGGAAAAATTTGAACAAGGTATCAGGGAACTCAAGGACAATGTGAACCGTACAAATATACGTGTAGTGGGTATCCCAGAAGGAGAAGAGAAGGGAAAAGGAGGAGAAAAACTAATGGAAGAAATTATCACTGAAAATTTCCCAACTCTTATGAAAGACCTAAAATTACAGATCCAAGAAGTGCAGCGCACCCCAAAGAGATTAGACACAAATAGGCGTTCCCCAAGACACTTACTAGTTAGAATGTCAGAGGTCAAAGAGAAAGAGAGGATCTTGAAGGCAGCGAGAGAAAAACAATCCGTCACATACAAGGGAAACCCAATAAGACTATGTGTAGATTTCTCAGCAGAAACCATGGAAGCTAGAAGACAGTGGGATGATATATTTAAGTTACTAAAAGAGAAAAACTGCCAGCCAAGACTCCTATATCCAGCAAAATTGTCCTTCAAAAATGAGGGAGAATTTAAAACATTCTCAGACAAAAAGTCACTAAGAGAATTTGTGACCAAGAGACCAGCTTTGCAAGAAATACTAAAGGAAGCACTAGAGTCAGATACAAAAAGACAGAAGAGAGAGACATGGAGAAAAGTGTAGAAAGAAGGAAAGACAGATATGATATATATAATACAAAAGGCAAAATGGTAGAGGAAAATATTATCCAAACAGTAATAACTCTAAATGTCAATGGACTGAATTCCCCAATTAAAAGACATAGACTGGCAGAATGGATTAAAAAACAGGATCCTTCTATATGCTGTCTACAGGAAACACATCTTAGACCCAAAGATAAATATAGGTTGAACGTGAAAGGTTGGGAAAAGATATTTCATGCAAACAACAACCAGAAAAGAGCAGGAGTGGCTATACTAATATCCAACAAATTAGACTTCAAATGTAAAACAGTTAAAAGAGACAAAGAAGGACACTATATACTAATAAAAGGAACAATTAAACAAGAAGACATAACAATCATAAATATTTACGCGCCGAACCAGAATGCCCCAAAATACGTGAGGAATACACTACAAACACTGAAAAGGGAAATAGACACATATACCATAATAGTTGGAGACTTCAATTCATCACTCTCATCAATGGACAGAACATCTACACAGAGGATCAATAAAGAAATAGCGAACCTGAATATTACTATAAATGAACTTGACTTAACAGACATTTATAGGACATTACATCCCACAACAGCAGGATACACCTTTTTTTCAAGTGCTCATGGATCATTCTCAAAGATAGACCATATGCTGGGTCACAAAGCAAGTCTTAACAAATTTAAAAAGATTGAAATCATACACAACACTTTCTCGGATCATAAAGGAATGAAGTTGGAAATCAATAATAGGCGGAGTGCCAGAAAATTCATAAATACATGGAGGCTCAACAACACACTCTTAAATAACAAGTGGGTCAAAGAAGAAATTGCAAGAGAAATTAGTAAATACCTAGAGGCAAATGAAAATGAAGACACAACATATCAAAACTTATGGGACGCAGCAAAGGCAGTGCTAAGAGGGAAATTTATTGCCCTAAATGCCTTTATCAGAAAAGAAGAAAAGGCAAAAATGCAGGAATTAACTGTCCACTTGGAAGAACTGGAGAAAGAACAGCAAACTAATCCCAAAGCAAGCAAAAGGAAAGAAATAACAAAGATTAGAGCAGAAATAAATGAAATTGAAAACATGAAAACAATAGAGAAAATCAATAAGACCAGAAGTTGGTTCTATGAGAAAATCAACAAGATTGATGGGCCCTTAGCAAGATTGACAAAAAGAAGAAGAGAGAGGATGCAAATAAATAAGATTAGAAATGAAAGAGGAGACATAACTACTGACCTCACAGAAATAAAGGAGGTAATAACAGGATACTATGAACAACTTTACGCTAATAAATACAACAATTTAGAAGAAATGGACAGGTTCCTGGAAAGACATGAACAACCAACTTTGACTCAAGAAGAAATAGACGACCTCAACAAACCAATCACAAGTAAAGAGATTGAATTAGTTATTCAAAACCTCCCTAAAAAGAAAAGTCCAGGACCAGACGGCTTCACATGTGAATTCTATCAAACATTCCAGAAAGAATTAGTACCTACTCTCCTCAAACTCTTCAACATAATCGAAGTGGAGGGAAAACTACCTAATTCATTCTATGAAGCCAACATCACCCTCATACCAAAACCAGGCAAAGATATTACAAAAAAAGAAAACTACAGACCAATCTCTCTAATGAATACAGATGCAAAAATCCTCAATAAAATTCTAGCAAATCGTATCCAGCAACACATTAAAAGAATTATACATCATGACCAAGTAGGATTCATCCCAGGTATGCAAGGATGGTTCAACATAAGAAAATCAATTAATGTAATACACCATATCAACAAATCAAAGCAGAAAAATCACATGATCATCTCAATTGATGCAGAGAAGGCATTTGACAAGATTCAACATCCTTTCCTGCTGAAAACACTTCAAAAGATAGGAATACAAGGGAACTTCCTTAAAATGATAGAGGGAATATATGAAAAACCCACAGCTAATATCATCCTCAATGGGGAAAAATTGAAAACTTTCCCCCTAAGATCAGGAACAAGACAAGGATGTCCACTATCACCACTATTATTCAACATTGTGTTGGAAGTTCTAGCCAGAGCAATTAGGCAAGAAAAAGAAATACAAGGCATCAAAATTGGAAAGGAAGAAGTAAAACTATCACTGTTTGCAGACGATATGATACTATATGTAGAAAACCCAGAAAAATCCACAACAAAATTACTAGAGCTAATAAATGAGTACAGCAAAGTAGCAGGCTACAAGATCAACATTCAAAAATCTGTAGCTTTTCTATACACTAGTAATGAACAAGCTGAGGTAGAAATCAAGAAACGAATCCCATTTACAATCGCAACTAAAAGAATAAAATACCTAGGAATAAATTTAACCAAAGAGACAAAAAAACCTATATAAAGAAAACTACAAAAAACTGTTAAAAGAAATCACAGAAGACCTAAATAGATGGAAGGGCGTACCGTGTTCATGGATTGGAAGACTAAATATAGTTAAGATGTCAATCCTACCTAAATTGATTTACAGATTCAATGCAATACCAATCAAAATCCCAACAACATATTTTTCAGAAATAGAAAAACCAATAAGCAAATT
Organism: Tamandua tetradactyla; assembly: GCF_023851605.1. NCBI lineage: Eukaryota > Metazoa > Chordata > Mammalia > Pilosa > Myrmecophagidae > Tamandua > Tamandua tetradactyla. The sequence goes on along the minus strand of NC_135327.1, from coordinate 17,504,812 downwards.
TATCTGGAAGGGCAGGGTACCCCGAATTGCTAAAAACATCTTGAGGAAAAAAAACGAAGCTGGAGGTCTCGCGCTGCCTGACTTTAAGGCATATTATGAAGCCACAGTGGTCAAAACAGCATGGTATTGGCATAAAGATAGATATATCGACCAATGGAATCGAATAGAGTGCTCAGATATAGACCCTCTCATCTATGGACATTTGATCTTTGATAAGGCAGTCAAGCCAACTCACCTGGGACAGAGCAGTCTCTTCAATAAATGGTGCCTAGAGAACTGGATATCCATATGCAAAAGAATGAAAGAAGACCCATCTCTCACACCCTATACAAAAGTTAACTCAAAATGGATCAAAGATCTAAACATTAGGTCTAAGACCATAAAACAGTTAGAGGAAAATGTTGGGAGATATCTTATGGATTTTACAACTGGAGGTGGTTTTATGGACCTTAAACCTAAAGCAAGAACACTGAAGAAGGAAATAAATAAATGGGAGCTTCTCAAAATTAAACACTTTTGTGCATCAGAGAACTTCATCAAGAAAGTAGAAAGACAGCCTACACAATGGGAGACAATATTTGGAAATGACATATCAGATAAGGGTCTAGTATCCAGAATTTATAAAGAGATTATTCAACTCAACAACAAAAAGACAGCCAACCCAATTACAAAATGGGAAAAAGACTTAAACAGACACCTACCAGAAGAAGAAATACGGATGGCCAAGAGGCACATGAAGAGATGCTCAATGTCCCTGGCCATTAGAGAAATGCAAATCAAAACCACAATGAGATATCATCTCACACCCACCAGAATGGCCATTATCAACAAAACAGAAAATGACAAGTGCTGGAGAGGATGCGGAGAAAGAGGCACACTTATTCACTGTTGGTGGGAATGTCAAAGGGTGCAACCACTGTGGAAGGCAGTTTGGCGGTTCCTCAAAAAGCTGAATATAGAATTGCCATACGACCCAGCAATACCATTGCTAGGTATCTACTCAAAGGACTTAAGGGCAAAGACACAAACGGACATTTGCACACCAATGTTTATAGCAGCGTTATTTACAATTGCAAAGAGATGGAAACAGCCAAAATCTCCATCAACAGAAGAGTGGCTAAACAAACTGTGGTATATACATACGATGGAATATTATGCAGCTTTAAGACAAGATAAACTTGTGAACCATGTAATAACATGGATGGACCTAGAGAATATTATGCTGAGTGAATCCAGCCAAAAACTAAAGGACAAATACTGTATGGTCCCACTGTTGTGAACGGACATTCGAGAATAAACTTGAAATATGTCATTGGTAACAGAGTTCAGCAGGAGTTAGAAACAGGGTAAGACAATGGGTAATTGAAGCTGAAGGGATACAGATTGTGCAACAGGACTAGATACAAAAACTCAAAAATGGACAGCACAATAATACCTAATTGTAAAGTAATCATGTTAAAATACTGAATGAAGCTGCATCTGAGCTATAGGGTTTTTTTTTGTTTTTGTTTGCTTGTTGGTTTGTTTGTTGTTGTTGTTTTTTACTATTACTACTACTTTTATTTCTTTTCTTTATATTGACATTTTATATCTTTTTCTGTTGTATTGCTAGTTCCTCTAAACTGATGCAAATGTACTAAGAAACAATGATCATGCATCTATGTGATGATGTTAAGAATTACTGAGTGCATATGTAGAATGGTATGATTTCTAAATGTTGTGTTAATTTCTTTTTTTTCTTTCCGTTAATAAAAAAAAAAAAAAAAAAAAAAGGGACTGAGAAAAAACCTAGAATGAGCTGATAATTAACATCAAGGGATTGAGAGAACCTTCTCGACCAAAAGGGGGAAGAGTGAAATGAGACTAAGTGTCAATGGCTGAGAAATTCCAAACAGAGTCGAGAGGTTATCCTGGAGGTTATTCTTACGCATTAAGTAGATATCACCTTGTTGTTCAAGATGTAGTGGAGAGGCTAGAGGGAACTGCCTGAAAATGTAGAGCTGTGTTCCAGTAGCCATGTTTCTTGATGATGACTGAACAATGATACAGCTTTCACAATGTGACTCTGTGAATGTGAAAACCTTGTGTGTGATGCTTTTATCTACCATATCAACAAAAGAGCAGAACATATGGAATAAAAATAAATAAACGGGGGAACAAATGTTAAAATAAATTTAGTTTGAAATGCTAGTGGTAAATGAAAGCAAGGGGTAACGGGTATGGTATGTATAACTTTTTTTTCTCTATTATCGTTTTATTTCTTTTTCTGTTGTCTTTTTATTTCTTTTTCAAAATCGATGCAAATGTTCTAAGAAATGATGAATATGCAACTATGTGATGACATTAACAACTACTGATTATATATGTAGAATGGAATGATATCTTATTGTTTTGTTTTTTGATCGTTAATTTTGTTTTAATTAAAAAAAAACCCAAAAAAACAAAAAACATTAAAAGAAAGAAAAAATGGCATAACTGCTCTGGAAGGCAGTTCCTTAGGAAACTAAGTATAAAACTGCCATATGATATGACAATCCCATTACTAGGTAAATATTCAGAGGAACTGAGGGCAAAGATATAAACAGACATTTGCACACCAATGTTTACAGCAGCATTATTTACAACTGCCAAGAGATGGAAACAGTACAAATGTCCACCAATGGATGAGTGGCTAAACTAGCTGTCGTATACACACACGATGGAATATTACACAGCTGTAAGACAGAATAAGGTCATGAAGCATGTAACAACATGGATGAAACTTGAGAACATTATGCTGAGTGAAATTAGCCAGAAACAAAAGAACAAATATTGTACGGTCTCACTAATACGAACTAATATTAATGAGTAAACTCTGAGAGTTGAAGTTAATAACACAGGTTAACAAGAGATAGAAAGAAGGCAGAGATTGCACATTTGGTGCTGAAACAATACATACTGCATAACAAGACTGATCGTAAAAATTCAGAAACAGGTAGCACAAAACTACCTGATTATAGCACAATAATATAAGTACACCGAAAGAAGGTGAATGTGAGTATGATTGAGGGAGAAGGACTGGGGCATGAATGAAGCCAGAAGGAAAGAAAGAGGATAAAGACTGAGATGGTTTAACTTAGAGTGCTTAGGGTGGGAAAAGATGGTGATTATAATGTACAAATATAAAAACAACTTTGGGGGTTCAAGGGTAGTTCAGTGGTAGAATTTTCACCTGCCATGTGGGAGACCTGGGTTCGATTCCTGGTCCATACACTTCCCCCCAAAAAAACAAACAAACAAAAAGTCAACAAATGGTGCTGCAATAATGGATACTCACAAGGAAAAATAATGAAATGTGACCCCGCCACATAGCATACAAAAAAAAATGTTTTTGCATGAGGGAAAACAAATGAATGTCAACACTGAAAGGTGTTGGAAATGGATGGTATACAGGAAAAAGTAAAATCAATGCAAGCTAGGGTCTATAGTCAACAGTAACACTGTAATATGTTTCCACTGAATGCAACAATGGCATTATGCCAAAACTAAATGTCAACAGGAGGGGGTCATGGGGGAGGGGTATGCATTATTTGTGGAAGAAAAGGAAATGCCTGCATATAAATATGTTGGAAAAGGCATGTTTATTTACTTCGGTTGGACTGCATGATGTGCGAATAAAACTGTTCAAAAATGAACAGAGAGAAACAAGAGCTCGAGAAAATGCAGAGAAAGAGTTGGCCCCATGGAATCAACAATGGCTTCCAGACTAAAAGGGGGAAAAGAAATGTAACAAAATAAGGTATCAGTGGCTAAGAGAGTTCAAATAGTCAAGAGGTTATTCTGGAGGCTACTCTTACGCAAGCTTCAGCTAGATATTGCTATCTACCACGATTTGCCAAACCCCAACCAAAACCATTCCTGTTAACCGTAAAGAACACCGAGGGGTTTATGCGAGAGATTCTACAGAAGTTTCACACACTAAGTTTACTTTCCAGAAACCTACAACCTCCAGATGGTTCCTAGGTCATATAAATCCTGAAACCCAGAGGTGCCAGCCTCTCCAAGAACATCAACCCTTTATCCCATTTTGTTGACAACCCTTTTCAACATGAAGAAGTTAGGTCATAACCCAAATACCCCTAAAGATTGGGAGAACGATCAAAGGAGGAGTTATAACAGAAAAGTGAGGATTTAACAAATGAGTATGACTGCTGAATTGTTACACTTGTAATTCCTTTAGTCTCCAGTATCTTGGAACAGCTAGAAGGAAGAATCTGAAATTGTGGAACTGTAACCCATACCAAACTTCAAAATCTGTTCTATAACTACTTATTAAAATGTACTTGGAAATTTATTGTTTTGCATAGATGTTATATTTCACAATAAAAAAACATTTAAAAAATTAAGAATCCTTAAATCAATAAGAAAAAATCCCAATAACTAATTAGAAAAAGATGTAAAAGATACAATTGGTAGAAAAGGAACTATTTATAAACACATGAAAAGACATTCAATCTGATTCTAAGGAGGTTTTATGAAGAAACCATCTGGAGGTTACATGAAGAAAATTTTCCTGTCTGCCTGGTAAATATTTAAAATACTTAAAACATACTATTTAGTGAAGGGGACTTCTGGACGCTTTGTAATGTTCTATTTCTTGATTTGGATGGTAGTGACAAAGACAAAACTATTTTGTGGGAATTACTGGTGTACTTTTCTGCATGCAAGCTATATATCAAAAGCAAGTCCATAAAAATATACACATATTGTGTTATTTAGATTCAGTTGTCAACTTGGTCAGGTGAGCATACCTAGTTCTCTTGCTGTGGACACAAGCCAATGGTATGTGAACCTCATCTGTTGCTAATTACATCTGCAGTTGGCTAGGTGGCGTCCGCTGCAACGAGTGACATTTGACTTAATTGGCTGGTGCTTAAATGAGAGATGGCAACGTAGCACAGCTAAGCAACTCGGCATTCCTCATCTCAGCACTTATAGCTCAGCCCAGGCCTTTGGAGATGCAGAAAGAAGTCACCCCGGGGAAAGTTGTTGGAACCCAGGGGCCTGGAGAGAAGACCAGCAGAGACCATCTTGTGCCTTCCACCTAAGAAAGAACCTCAGTGGAAAGTAAGTTGCCTTTCCTCTGAAGAACCAACAAAATAAATTCCCTTTTATTAAAAGCAATCCGTCTCTGGTGTGTTGCATTCCGGCAGCTAGCAAACTAGAACACATATACACACTGTGTTTGTGATGGCGTGGGTAAACACTCTTTACACTTTGTTGTTGGGGATGTAAATTGACAAAGCCTCTTAGGTATGTAAACTGGCAAGTTATAAACAAGAAGAGGATAATATATACTTTGATGTCAAAGGTATACACACATGTACACAAAAGTATATAACAAAAATCTTTACTGCAGCATTGTCTATAATAACAAAGGTGTGAAAAAAGTACAATTGTCCATCAACTGGGGCCTGGTAACTAAATCATAGTACATCACATCATGGAATACTATATAGTGGTTTAAAATAATGAGGCAGGGTGGGCCACGGTGGCTCAGCAGGTAAGAGTGCTTTCCTGCCATGCGCAGGACTCAGGTTCGATTCCCGGTGCCTGCCCATGTTTAAAATAATGAGGCAGATTTACTTATGCTGGAATGAAACTACTCCAAACCAAAGTGTTACATGGAAAAAGAAGGCAAACAACAGTGTATATCCAACTCTTCATGGGGAGAAAATAAACCTAAGGCTATAGTGGTGGGGGGACAGGGGGGTGCAGGTTTTTATACACACATACAGAGAACATCTCTGGAAGACATAAACTAGTAACCACAGATCCCTCTAAGCAGGGCTAACTGGAGAAGTGAGAGATACTTATCACTTTGTAGTCTTTTTTTAACTGGATATATTAGCAATTCAAATAAATTCTAAAGAAAAGCTATCTTGCTTCAATACAGGTGAACGCAACTGAGCTTCTAAAATAAATTCTGAAATGTTTGCTGTAAATTCTGTAATGCTTCCTGTTTATTTCAAGAGTTAAACTCTCAAACCATTAAGCTGTAGTAGTAATACTTGCAGAATGATAAACAAATACTTACATCAACACCTCCAAACAAGTCAAAAACATAAGTATTTGGGTAAGTGGTTTCTTGGGTAAGTTTCCTCTCTTCAGTAACAAACGCCATAGCCTCCATGGAGAGAAGAGGAGAAATTTCCTAGTTTAAAAACAGAGAGACATTCAGTTTCAATATTTAGCACAGACCAGACAACAAAACATGTTTGATTTTGAAGTCACAACCTGAATTCCCACAAGCACAAAGACAGCCACCAAATGACTTACACAGCCTGTGATCAGGTCCCTGTATAGTTCTGTCCCTCAGCCAGTTCTAACCTGCCAGCCAAGTGAGTTAGGCCATTTTGGACCTTCCAGATGTCTCAGTACCCGATACTACATGAAGAAGAAATATTAACCCAAAGAATTGTAAGAGATATGTGTTGATTATTATTTCAAATAACCAAGTTTTCGGGTGGTTGGTTCTATAGCAGTAGATAACCAAAACACTGCTCACATGGCACCTCCTGCAGGAAGTGTTCCCTGTTACCCCCGAGACCAAAGCAAACTGATGCTCTTCTGAATGCCCAAAGCAATCTGCAACTCATATTCAGCAATTTTACTTTGTAATTATTTACAAACTTATGGTGTTTCCCCTTCCTAGACAGAAATGCTCCATGAAGACAAGACTGAAATAGGTAAGATACCTCTTTGTATCACTCACAAGACTTAAGAGCCATGTAATACAGCACCTATAAAGAAAAATCCTACAGAAAAGGTGATATAAGAATAGTAGTAGCTGTATAGAGCTATGTGTCCCACTGACTAACACTAGAAATATAAATGGGTTCTTGCAGGAAAAAAAAACAGTAGTAGCAACCATTAATTTATTGAATGTTTATTATGTATCACACATGGTTCTAAGCAATTTCTGTATTACCTCTTTCAATCCTCACAATCCTATAAGACAAATTATTCCTATCCCCATTTTACTATTATCTCTCGGGTAAGGAAACAGAGGCACAAAGAGGCTGTTAATGTCACCAGTTGAAACATGGTAGAGCCAGGATTTAAACTCAGGCAGTACGGCTAAACAGTCCATGCCTACAGAAGAAAGCAGAGCTATTTTGAGTGTAGCAGAGGATGAAATTTGGAAAAATCTAGGACCTTACATATTATGCTCTCTCCTCAGGAGCCTCTAAGAGAAGATGGAACACAAAGGGCTAGAGCAGTAGTTCTTAAACTTGAGTATGCAATAGAATTACCTGAAGGGTTTGCTAAACTGACATTGCTGGGTCCCATCTCCAGAGTTTCTGCTTCAGTAAATCCAGAGTGCAGTTCTGAGAATGTACATTTCAAAAAAAGCTACTGGATGCTACAGATACTAATCCAGGAGCCATACATCAGGAGCCTGCTCTTACAAAGAGCCTGCTACGTGCCAGGCACTGGGCTGTTACACTTTAACACATCAGATTCCTAAAATAATTCAATCAAGTAAATAGTTTTATTCATTTCATAGGTAAAAAGCAAAATGAGAAAATAAAAGAGCCTTGCCCAACACAAAATTAGTAAGCGACTGAACCACTTTCTCTGGGTCCCTTTTTACTCAAATATAAAACCAGGATATAATTCCTGCTGGCAGCACAGCACGATGAGAGCTTGGTTTTTGGATTAAGACAAATCTGGACTCATGGTCTGTTCTAGTTTGCTAGCTGCCGGAATGCAACACACCAGAGACGGATTGGCTTTTAATAAAAGGGGATTTATTTTGTTGGTTCTTCAGAGGAAAGGCAGCTAACTTTCCACTGAGGTTCTTTCTTACGTGGAAGGCACAAGATGGTCTCTGCTGGTCTTCTCTCCAGGCCCCTGGGTTCCAACAACTTTCCCCAGGGTGACTTCTTTCTGCATCTCCAAAGGCCTGGGCTGAGCTGCTAGTGCTGAGATGACGAATGCCGAGCTACTTAGGCTGTGCTACATTGCGTTCTCTCATTTAAGCACCAGCCAATTAAGTCAAACATCACTCACTGCAGCAGACACGCCTCCTAGCTGACTGCAGATGTTAATTGGCAACAGATGAGGTTCACATACCGTTGGCTTATGTCCGCAGTAACAAGACTAGGTATGCTCACCTGACCAAGTTGACAACTGAATCTAACTAACACACCGTCTAACAGACACAAGGCTTTGCGTGGATTATTCTGAGTCCCAGTTCTCTTAACTGAAAAAAGGAGTGTGGAAGACCTCTGGGTTTCTTCATGTAACAACTCCATTTCTTTGGGGTAATGTTCCTTCCCCTAGCTAGACAATAATCTCTCATCCCCCTCGCCTCAGTGGCTGGCCCAAGTTGTGGAAATGTCATCCTACAGTTGTTATCACATGGAGGAACATGAAGCCACAAAGATGTGAAGGTAGGAGATAGAAGGCCTGTTTCTGTTTAGCCCCTGAATTCACACCTGTACTTTCCAATAAAGAACATTTTTTGCTTAAACTAATCTAAGTAGGTTTCTGTCATTTGTAATCAAGATATTCTTAACTAATGCGGGAAAACATACCACCTATTTTATAGAGTTACCATAAGAATCCAACATGACTGGTACACATAAGTTTCATATGAGTACTTGCTGATGATGAAAGAAATGACGATTTATTTTGTTGGTTCTTCAGAGGAAAGGCAGCACCACAAATGTTAAGTTTCCCTTCTCCTTCCACCTCCACATCTCAGAGATTTTGTAAGAATCAAATGAAATAATGTTTAATTCCTTGCAAAGTGTTTTTAAACGTGTGTGAGACTATATTTCTATCTTAATCAGACTGTGAGATCAAGAATACAAAGACTAAGCTTATTTAGAATCGATTTTATTTTACAATAATTTATGTGATAAAATAATCAAGACTTCACCACTAAAGAATACTGTATCATTCAGTTTCATTTTGACCATATATCACTCGCAAGGGTTTTACTACAATTAGAATTCAAATTTGGGCCCCCTCTCAAGCCTAGGGGTATATATAGTAATCCCAGACCTACTGAATTAGAAACCCTGGGTGGGGATGCTCACTCAGTGGTTTAACAAGCCCTCCAGGTGAGCTTCAATACAATCAAGCTGGAGAACAAATGCCTTAGCATAATGTCTCTGTGCCCATTCCACCCCCGGTCTAACCTCAAGCCCGACCCCTTCAATCTTCTCATGTTAGTCATATTTATCAATAACCAAAAAGGTCATTCCACTAGCTTTCAGCAATATGGGATCTTTTAAACCTTGTTCCAAATGAATGCCATCCAAATCCTGGTACCTGGTGTTGATCTCCCAAATTAATAAGGGCTGGAATCATTGCAAAACAAAAATGAATAAAGCCCAGGGGATACACACAAGAAACTTAATGATAATTACAATGGGTATGGAATTATAGGTGACTTTTATTTTCTTCTTTGTACTTTTTCTTTTTTTCCTTGTTTTTTGTTTTTTTTGTACCAAATAAACATTTTTTGCTTTAGTCTCATAAGTTAAAGCTTTAAGATATTAACTACCATCTATTTTCAACACCCTGCATTATTGACATTCCTTTGTTCTTCCTCATGCAAAACATTTTTAAATTTGTATATTTAGTCACTATCATTATACACTCTAGGCATTCCTAGATTATACCATTTCAGTCTTTATTGTCTATTTTCCTTCTGATTTCCTTTGTGCTCCCAGGCCTCCTCCCTCTATCATTCTCACATTTAGCTTCATTCAATGTTCTAACATTACTGTATTACAATTAGGTAGTATTGTGTTATCCATTTCTGAATTTTTACAATCAGTCCCATTGCACAATCTGTATCCCTTCAGTTCCAATTATCCAATATCTACCCTATTTCTATCTCCTGATGACCTCTATTCTTAACCGAAATTATCCAAGTTCATTCACTAATGCTACTTCATATCAGTGAGACCATACAGTATTTGTCCTTTTGTTTCTGCCTAAACTCACTCAGCATAATGTCCTTAAGGCTCATCCATTTGTTACATACTTCATAATTTTATTCTGTCTTACAGCTGCATAATATTTCATCATATGTATATGCCACAGTTTGTTTAGCCACCCATCTGTTGATGGACATTTTGGCTGTTTCCATCTCCTGGCAACTATAAATAATGCTGCTATAAACACTGATGTGTAAATGTTCATTTGTGTCTTTGCCTTCATGTCCTCTGAGCAGATACCTAGGAATGGTATTGCCAGGTCATAAGGCAATTCTATACTTAGCTTCCTGAGGAACTGCCAAACCGCCTTCCATGGCCTTTCTCCACATCCTCTCCAGCACTTGTCGTTTTGTTTTATTGATAATAGCCATTCTGGTGGGGGTGAGATGACATCTCATTGTGGGTTTTTTTTTTTCTTCTTTGTTTTTTTTATTAATAAAAAAAAAATTAACTAACACAACATTTAGAAATCATTCCATTCTACATATGCAATCTCATTGTGGTTTGCCTAATAGCCAGGGAAGCCGAGCATCTTTTCTTTTTTTTTTAATGATCATTTCGTTCTACATATATAATCAGTAATTCACAATATCATCACATCATCATGATCATTTCTTAGAACATTTACATAAATTCAGAAAAAATAAAAAGACAACAGAAAAAAATGCATACATACCATACTCCTTACCCCTCCCTTTCACTGATCATTAGCATTTCAATCTAAATTTATTTTAACATTTGTTCCTTCTATTATTTATTTTTATTCCATATGTTTTACTCATTTGTTGATAAGGTAGATAAAAGAGCATCAGACACAAGGTTTTCACAATCACACAGTCAAACTGTGAGAGCTGTATCATTATACAGTCATCTTCAAGAAACATGGCTACTGGAACACAGCTCCACATTTTCAGGCAGTTCCCTCCAGCCTCTCCATTACACCTTGAACAACAAGGTGATATCTATTTAATGCATAAGAACAACCTCCAGGATAACCTCTCGACTCTGTCTGGAATCTCTCAGTCATTGACACTTTGTCTCATTTCACTCTTCCCCGTTTTGGTTGAGAAGGTTTTCTCAATCCCCTGATGCTGAGTCTCAGCTCATTGTAGGGTTTTTCTCAATCCCTTGATGCTGAGTCTCGGCTCATTCTAGGATTTCTGTCCCATGTTGCCAGGAAGGTCCACACCCCTCATGTCCCACGTAGGTAGGGGGAGGGTGGTGAGTTTGCTTGTGTTGACTGGAGAGAGAGGCCACATCTGAGCAACAAAAGAGGTTCTCTTGGGGGTGACTCTTAGGCCTAATTTTAAGTAAGCTTGACCTATCCTCTGTTGGGTTAAGTTTCATATGAACAAACCCCAAGACTGGGGTCTCAGCCTGTAGCTTTGGTTGTCCACAGTGCTTGTGAGACTATCAAGAATTCAACTTGGGGAAGTTGAATTTTCCTCCTTACCATTCCCTGAGGGAACTTTGCAAATACTTTTTTATTCACTGTTCAAATCACTCTGGGATTTATCGGGGCATCACTCTGGACAAACCTACAAAATCTCATGCCCTACTCATGGTTCCATGTACTTATGGTGTTAATTAGGCTGTCTACATAAGTTATAGTAGGAAATGCACTAGTCAAAATATGAATTTTGTACCAAATAAACATTTTTTGCTTTAGTCTCACACATAGGTTAAAATTTTTAAATATTAATTACTATCAATTTTCAACACCATGAAGTAATGACATTTCTATGTTCTTCTTCATGCAAAAACATTTTTTTAATTTGTACATTTTGTCACTATCATTATACACTCTAGGCATTCCTAGATTATACCATCTCAGTCTTTATCGTCTTTCTTTCTGATTTCATTTGTGCCCCCAGCTCTCCTCCCTCTATCATTAAGTTGAGCATCTTCTCATGCGCCTTTTAGCCATTTGTATTTCCTCCTCTGACAAGTGTCTGTTCAAGTCTTTTGCCCATTTTGTAATTGGGTTGTCTGTGTTGTTGTTGTTGAATTGAACAATCTCTTTATATATTCTGGATATTAGATCTTTATCTGATATATCATTTCCAAATACAGTCTCCCATTGTGTAGGCTGTCTTTTTACTTTCTTGATGAAGTTCTTTGATGCACAAAAGTGTTTTATTTTAAGGTGTTCCCATTTCTTTCTTTCTTCAATGCTCATGCTTTGGGTGTAAGGTCTAGGAAACCGCCTCCTATTATAAGATTTATAAGATATTTCCCTACATTTTCTTCTAACAGTTTTATGGTCTTAGATCTAATGTTTAGGTCTTTGATCCATTTTGAGTTAATTTTTGTATAAGGTGTGAGATATGGATCCTCTTTCATTCTTTTGCATGTGAATATACAGTTTTCTAGGCACCATTTATTGAAGAGACTGTCCTGTCCCAGGTGAGTTGGCTTGACTGCCTTATCAAAGACCAACTGTCCGTGGATGAGAGGGTCAATATCTGAACACTCTATTCTACTCCATTGGTCAGTATATCTATCTTTATGCCAGTACCATGCTGTTTTGATCACTGTAGCTTCATAATACACCTTAAAATCAGGCAGCATGACACTTCCGACTTCATTTTTCTTTCTCAGGATACTTTTAACTATTCAGGGCACCCTGACCTGCCAGATAAATTTGGTTCTTGGTTTTTCTATTTCTGAAAAGTAAGCTGTTGGGATTTTAATTGGTAGTGCATTGAATCTGTAAATCAATTTAGGTACAACTGACAAAACTATATTTAGTCTTCCAATCCATGAACACGGTATGCCCTTCCATTTATTTAGGTCTTCTATGATTTCTTTTAATAATTTCTTATACTTTTCTCTGTACAGGTCTTTTGTCTTTTTAAATTTATTTCTAAAGATTTTATTCTTTTGGTTACAATTGTAATTGGAATTTTTTTCATGATTTCCCCCTCAGATTGTTCATTACTAGTGTATAGAAACATAACAGGTTTTTGAGTGTTGATCTTGTAACGTGCCACTCTGCTGTACTTATTTATTAGCTCTAGTAGTTCTGCTGTGGATTTTTCAGGGTTTTCGACATATAGTATCATATCATCTGCAAACAGTGAGCGTTTTACTTCTTCTTTTCCAATTTTGATGCCTTGTATTTCTTTTTCTTGTCTTATTGCTCTGGCTAGAACTGCCAACACAATGTTGAATAACAATGGTGACAGTGGACATCTTGTCTTGTTCCTGATCTTAGGGGGAAAGTTTTCAGTTTTGCATTTTTTCTTAACTTCACAAATTTTCTACAACCACACACTAAAAAGAAGCTATTTTTTTGTCTGAAAATGTTTTAATTTCTCCCTCATTTTTGAAGGATAATTTTGCTGGGTATAGAATTCTCGGTTGGCAGGTTGGCAGTTTTTCTCTTTTAGTAATTTAAATATATCATCCCACTGTCTTCTCACCTCCATGGTTTCTGCTGAGAAATCTACACATGGTCTTATTGGGTTTCCCTTGTATGTGATGGATTGTTTTTCTCTTGCTGCTTTCAAGATCCTCTCTTTCTCTTTGACCTCTGACATTCTGACTAGTAAGTGTCTTGGAGAACGTCTATTTGGATCTATTCTCTTTGGGGTGCGCTGCACTTCTTGGATCTGTAATTTTAGGTCTTTCATAAGAGTTGGGAAATTTTCAGTGATAATTTCTTCCATTAGTTTTTCTCCTCCTTTTCCCTTCTCTTCTCCTTCCGGGACACCTACAACATATATATTTGTGTGCTTCATATTATCATTCAATTCCCTGAGACCCTGCTCATATTTTTCCATTCTTTTCCCTATAGTTTCTGTTTCTTTTTGGATTTCAGATGTTTCATCCTCCAGTTCACTAATCCTAACCTCTGTCTCTTGAAATCTACCATTGTAGGTTTCCATTGTTTTCTTCATCTCTTCTACTGTATCTTTCATTCCCATAAGTTCTGTGATTTGTTTTTTTAGACTTTCCATTTCTTCTTTTTGTTCATTCCTTGCCTTCTTCATGTCCTCCCTCAATTCATTGATTTGGTTTTTGATGAGGTTTTCCATTTCTGTTCGTATATTCTGAATTAGTTGTTTCAGCTCCTGTATCTCATTTGAACTATTGGTTTGTTCCTTTGACTGGGCCATATCTTCAATTTTCCTGGTGTGATTTGTTATTTTTTGCTGGAGTCTAGACATTTAATTACCTTAATTAGTTTATTCTGGAGATTGCTTTCACTTATCTTACCTAGGGTTTTCTTGCTAGATGAGTTTGTTGTCTATCTGTTCTTTGACCTTTAGTTCAGCTTTTTCTAGGCCTCTAGCTTAAGTTTTGTTTAACAGAGGGTAATTTTTCAGTTCTTGTTTTCTTGTTTCTTGCCCTGCTTGTAAGGTGCCTTTTCCCTCCCCACCCTTTGGAGGGTCTACATAGGAATTATAGACTCCAGCCGGGTTTTCCCGGACTAACTGGTCTCCTATCAGGGGGAAGGAGTCACCTGCATCAGTTTTCCCTGAGGGTGAGACCCAGCAGGTTGAAAGACTTTCCTATGAAGTCTCTGGGCTCTGTTTTTCTTATCCTGCCCAGTATGTGGCACTTGTCTGTCTGCGGGTCCCAATAGCAAAAGATGTTGTGGCTCCTTTAACTTTGGAAGGCTCTCCCTGCTGGGGGCATGGTGGAGACAGAGGAGAGATTGTAGGCTGGTTTTAATGGCTTCAAATTGCCAAGCCCTGGGGTCTGAATTCCTTGAGAGAGGGATTCCTCCTGGGTGGGGCTTCACCCCTCCCCTGGGGAAGGCACACATGGGAGATAGCCCTGAAAGCAGTCTGTTTCTGCCTATTCCTGGGGCAGTTGCAGCCCGAGTAGTCCCACCACTGAATCCAGAGGCAGCTAAGCCTCCATAGAAACAGTCACAAAAACCTGTTATGTCCCCTTTCCTCTTCTTCAGTTAGCCCAATAAGCGACTTCCGCCTTGACCAGTTTCGCCTGAGCTGGGGGCCTATTTTTAGCAGTCAGAATTTGTTTATTAATGCCACAATTGGTGTTTGGTTGGACTCAGTCCCTGCTACTGTTAAAGTCTCTTTCCCTTCCCTCCGGGAAGCCGCCTGTGGGGGAGGGGCGCCGGCCGCCGGCCGCCGCAGCTTGGGGAACTCACGGCTCTGGAGACTCGCAGCCGGTCCAGATGGTCCAGACTGGGGTACGCTGCGTGTTCGGTCACTATCGTGGCTCCGGGAGCTGTTCTGTACTGTTTCTGGTTATTTAGTAGTTGTTCTGAGAACGAACTAAAACGCGCACATTGCTAAGGAGGCTATTTTTAAAAAGCAGACAGCTTGTGTCACCTACAGCCCCTGAATTACAGCCTTCCCTAACACTGACGGTTACCTTGAGGATGTTTTGGCCCTCAACGAAGTCACTATGGAGGTGGCTGGTTGTGTACAGCTTAAGGAGTAGCTGAGGAATTCCACTCCACTTGGACTGTTTGTTCCTCTCTGTCAAAAACGTCTCAGTGAACTGTAGATTAAAATAAAGGGGGAGAAAGAGAAACATTTTACCAGTGAGGAAAGAGCTACTAGTAGATATGGTAATGGAAAACAGATACCTCCCAAACCCACCCTAGGACAAACCACTCACAGGCCTCTTTCTAGAGATCTTCAAAAGTTCCCCAATAACCTATAAGATAAAAGTCCAACTCCCTCCATTTTTAATCAACACCCTTCATAATCTGTCACCTACTTTCCTTTCTAGCCTCTCCTTTTACCCAATGCACAGACTACATTCCAAATGTATATACAGTTTCTCTAGATACCCCCTGCGTGTGTTCTTCCCCCACCTAAAAGGACTTTTCCCTGTTTTTGCTATAAGTAAAGCGCCTCCTTCTTCTTCAAAACACAGAAATTTTCCTTGATTGGCCTTCCTCTTCCTCTTCCAAGGGATTAAGTACCCCCACTCAAGGGCCTTATCTAACATTTAACCTAGGTATCATAATCACTAGTTCACTTGTCTCCTGCCTCCTTTAGACCACAGTTCCTTCAAAGGAGGTCTGAGGCTGTGTCTCCCCTCTCCCCCAACAAAGTGTCTGGCCCAGAGAAGGGTCTAAGTAAAAATTTGAATACACAAGCAATGGCAACGACATAATAACATATACATTAATCAATTTGGTTTCCACTGTCATCATGGGCAAGATGTGAATTATTTTCATGTGCATTTGTCCCTCAGTCAGATCAAAATCTCCTTGTAACAGTACAGGACAGGCAGATCTTCAAGAAGTTTAAGTTGTACCATGACACATAGCACCTCTATGATTAGCCCCATTATCCTTCCTGAGCTTCTTTTCTTGGATTGTAAAAACGCAGAAATTACCAGGGTAATAGGAGGTACTGAGATGTTAGTGATAGTGATTCCTCTTAGGGAGAACCAAAGGAAATTACCATTTCTGTAGGCCAAAATGATTGATTCAGCAATTTCTTAACATTCAAGTGAGCCAAAACCAATGCAAACCCAAAACAATGGAAAACATCTTTAATTTCCTTGAAAGAAATGAAGGAAAAAACCCCAGTTTTTATGGGACTGGCTAAAGCAGTGCATATAGGGAAATTTACAGTTGTAAACATCTATAGTTTAAAAAGAATAGAGTTCAGATCAATAATCTAAATTTTCACCATGAGAAATTTTCACCACAAGAAACTAGAAAAAGGTGCAAACTGAACCAAAAACAAGAAAAATTTTTAGAAGATTATAGTAAAAATAAGCGAAACAGAGAATTGAAAAATAGTAGCTAAAAATCAATAAAACCAAAGATTGGTTCTTTGAAAATCAACAAATTGAAAATCTTAGCTAGACTAACCAAGAAAAAAAGAAGGCCCAAATTACTAAATTAAGGAATGAAAGAGAGGATGTTACTACCAAATTTACAGAAGTAAGACGAGTATAAGGGAATATTATGAACAACTATACGCTGGAATTACCTAGATGAAAAGGGCAGATTACTAGAAACACAGAAATAACCAAAACAGATAAGAAGAAATAGAAAATCTAAAAGCCTGGAACAAATAAACAGAATTAGTGATTTAAAAAATATATATATTTTATATATAGTATATATTTTACACATATATTTCTACATTATGCATTTCATATATTATATATATTATACATATGACTTTTTTGGGCGGTGCATTTTTTTAAGCTTTTTAATTGTATAATCTAACATATATACAAAGCAAACAAAGAAAAAAGCAAGTTTTCAAAGCCCTCTTCCAACAAGTAGTTACAGGACAGATCCCAGAGTTGTCATGGGTTACCATATGATCCTCTCATATTTCTCCTCCTAGCTGCTCCAGAATATAGGTGGCTAGAGGGTTTTAATATCTTTTTATCATCACAATCGACTTTTTTTTTCTTTTTTGTAAAAAATAACATATATACAAAAAAGTAATAAATTTAAAAGCACAGAGCAACAATTAGTTGCAGAACAGATTTCAGAGTTGGTATGGGTTACAATTCCAGAATTTTAGGGTTTTATCTCTAGCTGCTTTAAGATACTAGAGACTAAAAGAAATATCAGTATGATGATTCAGCAATCATACTCGTTTGTTAAACCCTATCGTCTCTGTATTAACTCCACCATCAGCCTTGATCTTTCAATCCCACCCTTTAGAGGTATTTGGCCTATGCCCATTCTAACTTTTTCACATTGGAAGGGGGCTGTTGATAATGTGGGGTAGGGAGATGAAACAAGTTGATGTTCTGGAGAAGCTGGCCCCTATAGGTTTCAGGATTTGTAGGGTCCTGGGACCCATCTGAAGGTTGTAGGTTTCTGGAAAGTTACCCTAGAGCATGGAACATTTGTAGAATCTCATATATTGCCCTAAGTGTTCTTTAGGATTGGCTGGAATGGTTTTGGTTAGGGTTTGGCATGTTATGATAAATAGGTAGCAATGTCTAACTGAAGCTTGTGTAAAGGTGATTTTCAAAGTATATATATGATTTTTTAAAATATAGATATGTATATTTCATATACATCTTCTAAAGGAAAGCCAAGGACTATGTGGCTACACTGATGAATTCTAACATTTAAAGAATTAACACTAATAATTCACAAACTTCTCCAAAAATAAAAAATAAAAAGGAGGGACCACTTCTCAACTCATTCCATGGGGCCAGTATTACCTTTGGTTTTGATACCAAAACCAGATAAACACATCACAAGAAAAGAAAACTACAGACCAATATCCTTCACAAATAGACACAAAAATCTTCAACAGGATACTAGGGAAAACCAAACTCAGCAATATATGAAAATGAATTAATGTAATATACCAAATCAATAGAAAAAAGAACAAAAGCAACATGATCATCTCAATAAACAGAAAAAAAGCTTTTAACAAAATTCAGCACCCCTTGATAATTAAAATTGCTCAACAACCTAAGAATAAAAAGTAATTTCTTCAACCTAATAAAGGATATTTATGAAAAACTCATAGCTAATATCATAATGGTTAAAGACTAAAAGCTTTTCTCCTAAGATAAGGAAGAATGCTAGATGTCCGCTCACGCCACTTCTACTCAACACTGTACTGCATATTGTAGCCAGAGAAATTAGGCAAGAAAAAGAAATAAAAGGTATCTAGATTATAGAGGAAAAAATAAAACTATCTCTATTTTCAGTTGAATTGATTTTATATATTGAAAACCCTAGCAAATATACTTTAAAAATATTAGAGGTAATAAGCAATTCAGCAAGATCGTAGGGTACAAGTTAGACAGGCAAAACATTATTGAAATAAATTAAAGACCTAAAAAATGGAAAGCCATTCTGTTTTCTTAGACTGAAATACTTAATATTGCTCAGAGGGCAATACCCCCATATTGATTTACAGATTCAACACAATTCCTATCAAAACACCAGGTGGCTTAATTGCAGAAACTGGCAAACTGATCCTACAAATCATATGGATCTCTTTGTGGCATCTATGGGAAGAAGGAAGACAATTCTCTCCAACTAGACTGTTAACATTGCAGAAAATGTCAATACCATGCTGCAGGGATGCACAGGCATGATGAAGGGCCCCTGAGGAATCTTGCACAGGGACTTCAAACATATCAATGTAGAACTCAATCTACTCAGGACGAAAAAGAGGCTTCAGGTTGACAAATGGTGGGGAAATAGAAAGGAGCTGGCTACAGTTTGCACTGTCTGTAATCATGTTCAGAAGATGACCAAGGGTATTACACTGGGCTTCTGCTACAAGATGAGTTTGTGCAATTGTATAAAGATATAACTTTTAGAATGTGACTGTATGATCATAAAAACCTTGTGTCTGATGCTCCTTTTATCCAGGGTATGGATAGATAAGTAAAAAAAAAAAAAAAAAGATAAAAAAAATAAATAATAGGGAGGGTAAGGGGTAAAATAAATTGGATTGATGAAAATACTAGTGGTCAATGAGAGGGAGGAGTAAGGGGAATGGTATGTATGAGTTTTTTCTTTTCATTTCATTTTCTGGAGTAATGCAAATGTCCTAAAAAATGATCATGGTGATAAATACACACCTATATTGTGCTACTGCGAGCCACTGATTGAACATCATGTATGGAATATATGTGTATGAAAATCTGTGAAAAAAATATTTAAGAAAAAAGAATATATGAAAAAACCATCCATAATCCCACCTAGGAATAACTAGTTAACTTTGTCACATATTTAATAAAAAAAAGATGGGGTCTATGCGTGCTCACTTTCCCATCAACATTCAGGAGAGGGGTCTCTGGTTGAAATCCAAAATTTCTTGGGTGAAAAATATATCTGCAGGGTTTGGATGAGGCCAGGTGTTGCCTATTCAGTATCTCAAGTCCAGAAAGATGAGTTAATTCATAAAGGAAATGATACTGAACCTGTATAAAATTCAATTGTTTTGATTCAGCAAGCCTAATGGTCAAAAATGAAGATATATGAAAACTTTAGATGGTATCTATGTCTCAAAAAAAGAAACAGTTCAGCAGGCTTATGAATAAGATCAAAGGAGTTGTACAGCAATGGAACAAGATACCAGATCTAACTGGTTTTAAAGATGCAATAAAGTTCATATGTTTAAAAAAAAAATCATGTTAAAAAAAAATCATATGGAAATACAAGGGAATCAGAATAGCCAAAATAATCATGAAATGGAAGAACTAAGTTAAGAGAACTAACTCTTCTCAATTTCAAAATTTATTACAAGGCTACAGTAATCAAGATTGTGTGGTACTGACATAAGAATAAAAATCTAGATATATGGAATAGGACTGAGGTGCCATGAAAAAAAAAACACCTTACATTTATGGTCAAGTAATTTTTGACATGTCTGCCAAAACAATTCAATGAGGAAACAGTGTTTTCAACAAATACGCCGGCACAACTGGACATCCACAACAATGAAAAACTTTTCCTCATACCACATATAAAAATTAACTCAAAATGGATTAAAGATCTAAGTATAAGAGCCAAAAGTATAAAACTCTAAGAAGACAATACAGGTATAAATCTTCGTGACAAATGATTTCTTTGATAAGATACCTAAAGCACAAGCAACCAAAAGAAAACGAGTTTTATGCTTCAAAGGACGCTATGAAGAAAAAGACAACCCACTGAATGGGAGAAAATATTTGTAAATCACACATCTGATACTTGTAAAGCACATATCACATATACAGGTATCCAGAATATATAAAGAACTCCTACAACTCAAGAACAAATAAACAGACAACCCAACTGAAAAATGCGCAAAGGATTTCAATAGACATTTCTCTCAAGATGATAAATAAATGGCCAACAAGCACATAAATAGATTCTCAGTATCATTAGCCATCAGGGAAATACAAAAAACATCTGCAATAACATACCACATCATACTCACTAGGACAGCTAGAATCAAAAAGTCAGATAATAACAAGTGTTGATGATAACAAGAAAAACAGAACACTCACACGCTGCTCTGGTGGGAAATGTAAAATGGTTTAGTCACTTTGAACAAAGTCTCACTGTTCCTCAAATGATTAAACATAGAACTACCACATGATCCAACAAATCCACTCCTCATTAAACACCCAAGAAAACTGAAAACATATGACCACACAAAAACATGTGCAAGAATGTTCACAACAACATTATTCAAAATAGTCAAAAGGTGGATAAACTCACGTGTCCATAAACAAGATGTGGTATAGCCTCATAATAGAAAATAATTCAACCACAAAAAAGAATGAAGCATTGATGCATGCTACAACATGGATAAACCTTGAAAACATTATGCTAAATGAAAGAAACTCATCACAAAAGGCCACATATTATATGACTTCATTCATATGAAATATTAAAAATAGGCAAATCAATAGTGACAGAGTAGATTAATGATTACCAGGGAAGGAGGCAGGTGAGAATTAGGGAATTACTGTTAATGGGTACAGGGTTTCTTTGTGGGGTAGTAAAACATTCTAAAATTGACTGATGATGGGTGCGTAACTGTGTATATACTAAAAACCACTGTCTTATATACTTTAAATGGGTCAATTGCATAGTATGTGATTGTATCTCAATAAAACTACTATACAATTTAAAATAAATACACTATGGACATAGGGGAACTTTTTGGACGGATGAGGAAATGTTCTAAAACTGGACTGTGGAGATGGTTGGATTCACTACAAATTTTTGAACTGTATACTTAACGATGGATGAATTTTATGGTAAAAAGCTCAAAAGAAGTATTTATAAAAAGAAAAGAAGGGAGAGAAGAAGAAACAGAGAACAAGTAGGACAAATTTTAAAAGTAAATACTGTATTAAGGGGCAGGCCACAGTGGCTCAGCAGGCAGAGTTCGAACCTGCCACGCTGGAAATCAGGTTCGATTTCCGATGCCTGCCCACGCAAAAAAAATTAAAATAAAAATACTGTATTAAGCATGTACTCCCAAATATCAACTGTTACGCTAAATTTAAACGAACTAAATGCTCCAATTAAAAGAAAAAGTTTGCTATGCTGCTTAAGAGAGACGAATCTTATAGAAAGGCTGGATATTAAGAATGGGAAACAATATACAAGGTAAACCCACAACAAAAGGTGGTATAACAATATTAAAATCAGCAAATTAGACTTAAGACAAAAAAGCATGACCAGTGATAAGCAGAAATACTTAAAAAGGATAAAAAGGTCAATGAGGACATCAAATTTAAATGTATCTAATAAAATAGCCTCAACGTATATATAAAGCAAAACCTGATAGGGCTAAAAGGAAAAATTGGCAAATCCACAATCATAGTGGGAGATTTTTATACTTCTCTCACAGAAACCAATACATGGAGATAAAAAAATAAGAATATAGAATATTTTAACACAAGGTACAAAATTGGATATATCTACAGCACTACATCTAGTAATTGCTCTCTACATATTCTTTGCAAGTACACAGAGAATATTTACAAAAATGACGACTTGGAAGGCTACAGAGCAAATGTCAACAGATCTAAAAGGACTGAAATCACAGAAAACATGTTCTCTGACTGCAGTGCAATCAACCTAAAATCAGTAATAGAATGGTAACTGTAAAATTCTTTTGGAAATTAAGAAATACGCTTTTTAAAATTGTGTAGGTCAAAGATGAAACTTCTAGTTATATACACAACAGATGTTGTGCACATATACACCAAGAGAGATGTACAAGAATATTCATATCAGCATTATTCATGATAGCTCAAAACTGGAAGAAATCAAATACTCATCAAAGTGGAATTAACTGTGGTATGTAAATACAGAATACTATATAGTAATTTCACCAACATCATGGATTAGCCTAATAAGCAATGTTTGTTAGATTCTATTTATATAAGGCATAAAAACTGGCACAAATAATATTGGGTTAGAAGTTAGGCTAGGCTAGTGATCAGTGAAAGCGCGGGGCAAGGGGTATGGTAGGTATAATCTTTTTTTTTTTTCTGTTTTCGTTTTATTTCTTTTTCTATTGTCTTTCCTTTTCTGAATGGATGCAAATGTTCTAAGAAATGATGAATATGCAACTAAGTGATGATACTGTGAATTACTGATTATCTATGTTAAATTTTTTTAATTAATAAATAAATTTTTAAAAAAAGATAGGCTAGTAATTTCATTTGGAGAAAAGGGAGAGTATAGTGGTTGGCGGGAATACAGAGGTGATCTGGTGGTTGCTAAATAGCTGAAGGTTGTTGTTCCATAAACTATACATTTATTTTGTGGGTGCATTTTTGTTTGGATGCTATCTTTTAATGCAAAATAATCTGTATGTACTGATATGGAAGGATTTCTAAGCTGCATTTTTTTTTCAAAAAACTCTTAATTGAAGTATAACAAATACCTAAATGTGTACATATTAGTGTACAGATCAATGAATTTATACAAAGTTAACATATCTATGTAATCACCACCCACACTAAAAAACAGAACTTTACCAATATTCAAGAAGCAAGTCCTTCTTATGTCCCTTTCCAATTAATACCCACGTAGGGATAATCCCTCTCCTGACTTCTAACAGTACAGGTTAGTTTTACTTGTTTAAACTTTATATAAATGGAATACTATAGAATGTACTATCATATGTCTGGCTTCAGCAGTTCAATCTTATGCATGTGAGATTTATCCATATTGTAATTCAGGTTTTATATTGATAGATTTATTTATAAAACATATTTGTAAGTAGAAAAAAGTTAATGCACAATAGTTTGTATAATATACCAACTGAGTAAGAAAAAAAGTATTCACACATTTGCTTTTCTAAATTTAGAATGTCTCCAAAGGAATACGCAAGAAACTATAGTTGCCTCTTGCAGTAGAACTAAAAGATGCTATAGTAGAGATAGTGTGTTATTTGCAAGGGAGACTTACTTTTCTCTGTAACCCTTCTCTATTTCAAAAAACATTACATCTGGCGGGAAGTGATAGCCTTAAAAAGGGGCTTTAACTGTACCAGTAATGTTTCATTTTTAAAGCTTGGTGGTGGATATATGGATGTTTGCGTTATTACTTACTATAGCTTTTTGTCGTTCAAATATTGAACAATGTCTTTTAAAATATGAAGATCCTAACTAAGAGAACATTTCGTCCAGTACTTTGCAGCAGGAGATAATGTCAGGTGACAAACCTGAGTTTTTAATCGTTATGGTCGTTTTTTAATATATACTTATATTAAGTACCCAGCACAATGAATAAAAACAAAGACCCTCATCAATGGATATCACAGTTAAATTTCAGAACCCCAGACATAGAGATGACCCTAAAAGCTCTCAGGGGTGTAGAATAGGAAAAGAGGTCATACACAAAGAACCAGAAATCAAAATGAAACCTCTTGACAGTTACATTGAATGCATAAAGACAATGGAACAACACCATTAAAAATTCGAGGGAAAATAACTTTCAACTTAGATTTCTATACCCTGCTAAACTAAACAAACAAGCGTCAGAGAGAATAAAGGCCATATTCTGATATGCAAAGTTTAAAAAAAAGTTATAGCCCATGTACTCTTTCTTGGAAGGCTACTACAGAATGTGCTTCCTCACAAAAAGGAAGACACAGGATTCAGGAGACAGAATAAAAAACATGAGAAAAGCAAATAAAATGCTCTGGAATAGGTGAAGGCAAGTCCTAGGAATTCAACTGTATAGAGTAACCAGTTAAAACTTGCATAGGACAATAGAAGGCTCCCAAGAAGGGGCCTTTATTATTCTTAAAAATAATAAAAATAAAAATAAAGAGGAATTTTAAAATTCAAGAATAAATTATAAGTATATAGAAAGCAAAGTAAATGTTTAAAGGCTGCATTATTGTGCCAGTGAAAGTAACCACATTCAAAAGGCTACATACAATATGATTCTATTTATATGACAGTCTAGAAAAGGATAAAAGAATAGGGACAGAAAATAGATACATGGCTTTCAGGGGCTAGGGGTGGGGGAACCGGGTGACTATTAGGAGGGAATTTTCAATATGTTAATTATAAAGGTGGTTACACGACCATATCCAAATGTCAAAACTCATAGAACTGCACATTAAAAGGGGTGAATTTTACCATGTGCATATTTTACCTCAATAAAAAATCATTGGAGAGAATGTGAAGAAAATAGAACCTTAATGTATTATTAGTAGAAATGCAAAATGGTGCGGCTGCTGTGGAAAACACTATGGTGGGTCCTCAAACAGTTAAACATAGAATTACCACATGACCTGGTAATTCTATTCTTAGCATATATCCAAAGAAATCAATAACAGGAATTTATATTTGTTCACCAATGTTTTGGCAGAATTGTTCACTATACCCAAAAGGTGGAAACAACCCAAGTACTCATCAAAAGATGAATAAATGAACAAAATGTGGTACATACCCACAATGGAATATTATTCAGCTGAAAAAAGAAATGAAGTTCTGAGACATGCTGCAACACAAATGAACTGTGAAAACATATGCTAAGTGATATAAGCAAGGACAAATGCTGTATGATTTCATTAATATGGAATTCCTAGAGACAGAAAAATTAGCAGTTACCTGAGGATGGGGGAATGGGGTAAGGGGAGTTGCTGCTTGGGGGGTAAAGAGTGTTAGGAAATGTCGGAAATTTTTAAATTAAATAAACATAGATATAAATATATATCATAAGAGCAAGTAAACAGCCATCTTAAAGGGTAATTAATGAAGATTAAAGAGGTTGTTTGGTTATTCTGATAACAAATGTTAAGCACAGCACATGTGTCCACCTCTTAATGAGATTTGTATTGTTTCAATAAAATTAGGAGTGACTTTTAGGACTTGTGAATACAAACTTTCTGTTGAAATTAATGGTATTTAGATTTTTAATTTACAAGACCAAATTCTAACAAAGGGGTTTTCAACACCAAACTGTATTTGACTTCAATTCCCAGGTTTCACAAATATCAATGCTGAGAATGAAGCTAAAACAAGTGCTGTCTATTAAAACAATAATTTTTAAAAGAGATGCTAAAAATATCAATCTTAAAAAAACTGAGTAACACTTGTGAAGAATTTAGAAATGCCAATAATTATGAAGGAAGCAACGACAGACATTTGGGAAATAGAACAGGAATCCCATAACCCAGTCTGTCACCAGACTGTCAAAACTGAAGGGGTATCTCTAGAGGTGGTGGCTCATAACTTGTAATACAAGTAATATTGGCCTAGAATCTACTGTTTACCTAATTTGTTCCTTTTCTCCCAACTACTGATGATGCAGGGCCTTGCATACCCATGGTAAGAAATCCAGATTTGGTTCTAACTTAAAATGGGTGCCACTGGGGGGTCTTAAGCAAAGGATTTATAAGATCTGATTTACTTTATGGGACTAATATGCTGATGAACATGAAAGCGTTCTGTAAACTGTGAAGCACTGTACTAACATATCTTATTACTACAACAGAGGGCAGAACTGCGACAGAAGAAAATAAAGCAAACTAAAATCCAACTAGGGCAGATTCATTCTAAATCATACGGTCAGTGGTCTTCTCCCAGACCTCTCTTAGGGAAATGCAGAAGACTTGGGGAAGATCAGGTTTGGTGGGAGAGAAATCAGGAGTTTAGCTTTCAGAATATTCAGTCAGATACCCAATAGACATTTAAGTAAGGATGCTGAGATGGCAGTTGGATATACCCATTGGGAGATATCAGGGATGCGAATACAGATTATAGAATACAGAATATAGAGTGTTTATTAATAGCAATATAAGTTCATCTGTGGCATGTGTTATGTTTCAGACACCATTTTAAGTACTTTGCAGGTATTAACTCACTTGGCCTTCACCCCAAGTCCTATTATTATTCCTATTTTACAAATGAAGAAACTGAGGCATAAAGAGATTAAATAATTTATCCAAAGACACACAGCAAGTATGTGGCAGAATTGGGATTCGAATTCAGGCAATCTGTCTCAGGATTAAAGACATGAGACTGCTGAGGGAGGGAGTACAGAGAGAGAGAGGAACACTGAGCCCCAAAGATACATAGTCCCTCAAGAAACCCAGTCTAATACAAGCTAATAGTGACTATTTACTGCACATCTACTACATGCAAAACATACTGGCTATCCGTTCCAGATATAGTTCACTTAATCCTCCTATCAGCCTTATGAAGCATATGTTACTATTACCATTTTAGAAATAAGGAAACTGAGGCTCAGAGAGGTTTACCTAGGTCACTCAGCTAGTGACAGAACTAGGATTCAATTCAGGTCCATCTTACTTCAAAATCTAGTCTTATTCTACATATTATGAAGCCATAGTGGATATGCTTATTATCCATTACATACAAAATATGGGTAGGGAAATATATTATGTGAGGGATCATGGAAAGGAAGAAATCAAGGAAAGTTCCCAGGAAGGGAGACATTTGAAAGACAAAAAGAACATCACTGCTTTATCCTCATTTCAGTTTTGGGCAGGTGACCCACTCTTAGCCATGGAAATAGCTCTCACACTTGTATACAATTACTGATTACCACAAACTATCTTAATCCAGGCTCAAGAACATTCCAGTAGCCTTCTATCTTGCTAGCCTCTCCAGTCTTCTCCTGTTTCAATCCTTCCAGCACTGGAAACAAATTAAGCTTCCTAACTAAGGAACTAAGAGAATTATCAAAATGGGTGTTTAAAAGCAAGTTAGCTAATCTCTCTGAGCTTCAGTTTCCTCATCTGTTACAAAAGTCCTAAAACCTAATTCAAAGATTAAGGATTAAAGATAGTGTATACCTTGCACTATGCTTGATCCAAAGTGTGTGCACAGTAAAGATTAGTTCCCTTTAGTCCCTACATATCCAACTCAATAAGGAATTCTGACGGTGGTAATGGGGAACGTGAAAATAGGTCTTATTCATCCTATTTTATCTTAAGGCAGTACCCTGCACTCATTAAACAAAAAATACTAATCATATATTGGGTACCTGTCATAAACTAGGTTAAACCAGATAAAGTATAACACTAATTGATTACCCGTCACCTCTTACTATGCACTAGAAATGTGGTTAACATTTTATACAATTGTCTCCTTTGATTCTCACAACAACCTTAAGAGGTAAGTTACTAATAATCATCTCCATTTTATAACTGAAGAAACCGAGGCACAGAAAGGAAACCTGCCCAAGCTAAAGGAGTGGGGGCAGACCTTTGAACCAAGGCCTTCCTGACTCCAGAGTCCTCATTCTTAATCATGACGTTCTACATTGGCAAAACACAGTCCCTGCATCTGCTATAGCGAAGCTTAATTTGGGAAACAGGTGAAGAAAGGGCAGACAACAAAAAAAATATGTAATTAAAGACTAAGGAAATAATGTGAACGAAACGAATTCTGGGTTGTGACAGAATGAATAACAATGGGGACTTACTTTAGAAGGTGTGTGTGGAGGAGCGATGTCAAGGAAAAGCCTCTGTGAGAAAATATCATTTATGACATTCGCTTGTGGAACCGTTTGGGGGCTGCAATGATGACCTCCCGCCCAACCTTTGAGGGGTAAACTCGAGGCCGGTAAAGGCTGAAGCAAACTTGCCCAGGGTCGCCAAGACGTGCAGACGTGGCGCAGAGAAGGGAGGATCCAGGCGCTGGGCCCGTAGCTCGTACACGCCATCAATGCCCACGGCATCCCAGCCCGGCTCGGCCCCTGACCCGGAGCCTCCAGCCGGCTGCTACCCAAGATCCCGCAAAGAATGACAGCGTCCAGGCTGCCCACAGTGAGGCCCTGCGGTCTGCCCCGTCTTGCGGCGGCCTGGAAAGGCCTTTTCCCCGGCTCCCCGCCAGCTCCCGCCCGGTCCGACCCGCCCCGCCCCTCCGGGCCAGTTCCGTACCTGCACAGCCCGGACCAGGCCCCGGCCTGTCAGCTGGCCCTGCCGCAACTGCAGCAGAATGTTCCCGGGCCGCGGCCGGCCGCCCCATCCTCCCCAGGCGGCCACAGTTGCCGCCGCCCGACGCCCTCGGCCGGCCCCAGACCGAGCCGCCGTCGGA
The DNA here is from genome assembly GCF_023851605.1 of Tamandua tetradactyla. Classification (NCBI taxonomy): domain Eukaryota; kingdom Metazoa; phylum Chordata; class Mammalia; order Pilosa; family Myrmecophagidae; genus Tamandua; species Tamandua tetradactyla. The sequence goes on along the minus strand of NC_135327.1, from coordinate 17,475,839 downwards.
GCCGCCGCCATGTCTCCTCGTCAGACAAACAGGAAGCAAGCGGCCCTGGGGCCGCGGAGATTTCTACGGAGCGGCAGGGGAGTCGCGGCAGCGCCCCCCAGCCGACCGACGAAGAAGGCGCAAGCCGCGTGGCAGGGGACGTGCAAGCCGCAAGAGCTGCTGGGAAATGTAGTCTCAGTCTGAGGTGGGGCGGATGGAAAGAGGGCTATGGTTTAGGGATGTGCTGTTGCCTGCATCCGGGGCCTCTCGTTCTTCCGGGCCCATCAGTCCCGCGTCTCAGCGACACCCGGAGGTCGAACACAGTTCCTGCGTGCGCACTCTCCCACTTCTTGCCCGTTTCGGGAGGTTGCAGCCACCTGGCCAGGAAAAGATCCAGATCTGGAGTCAGGACACCGGGTCGGATTCCTGCCTCCTCTCCGCCCCTGACTCATCGGACCTCGACCAAGCCACCACACTCCCCGTATGCGCCTTAATTTCCTCGTCAGTGAATTCCATCCATAGTTTCTGGGGACCTATCCAGTCGATCAGTAGTTCCTTTAGGCCTGCTCTGCGCGCCACATCGAACTAGTTAATGGGTACACACAGGGAGCAGAACCCCCTGGGTCCCTACTCTGCAAAGCATAGAAAAAGACAGCAAATCCATACCCACAGAAATGCACAATAACGAACTCGATGGGCCAGGAAGAAACGAAGCACGATGCTGTGAAAGTACTGAGGTTAAGAACAGGTGGTTGTTGTCCTATTAAATGAAGTAATAGGAGGCAAAGGGATTGGTATATTGTGATGCCATATTCTCTACCCTAATTTCTCCCTCAACAAGATAGTATCTTCTTTCTACTCTGAGCCGGCGTAATTTTTTTGTTGTTGTTTCTGTTTATTTTCCAAAAAATGCATTAAAATTTAAACACCAAGACTATCATAAACAGAACTACTCCTAGATCTTTTTTCAATTAAATCACAATAGTTACAGTATCTATTTCTAGAAGATCTAATGAAATGCAGTATATCAGGACAGATGTATTAAACATATATCTGTATGATATATATTATAATGATATCAAGTTCAATAAGAACATCAATGACAGCATTAATTAAACAATAACAGCTAGACTAAAGAGATTACTCAATATGACTGTTATAGAGCGAAGGCCTCAGCAATTTGTATTGAGTGCTGCGGAGCAGAGTCTGTAATGGCAGAGGACTGGCCTCCACCACACAGGACTCAGGGACTTCATAGGCTGGTGTCATCAGGCCAGACTTCTCGCAAACTTTATGATGTTCAACACAGGCAGAAATACTTGTGGCTGACTCTTTTTCCCCTCCTTATGACATGTGGGCACTTTAGAACAACCACCGAAGTTCATGCCAGGATGTCTTAGCGGAAACCAATCAGACCTAGGACTTCCCTCAGGCTTTCAAACATCAACCACAGTTTTTTTTTAGGGGCAAACTTCTGTGGCCGAATGGAGTTGTTCACCCTCTGCCCTTCCAGAGAGGAATCTTGTAACCTGAGAGAGGAGTGCTCGATGTGATACCATAGGGAATGGTGGAGACTGTGACTTACAACTAAGGTGACTGTAATTTGTTGCCCCAAACAGAATATTTTTTTAAATGAATGATGAATATGCAACTAAGTGATGATATTGTGAATTACTGATTATGTATGTTGATGTTTTATTATGTTTCTTAATTTTTTAATTAATAAATAAATTTTTTAAAAAATGAAAGGATGGTATTAATAGTTAATACCCGGACAGTAAGGCATATATGGGACAATAGGCACCATCCTCATGCCTCATCTGAAAGGAGTGGCCTCTACTTACCTCCAGCAGATTTTTGCTGGATTTTCTGATTTTTCCAAAAAAGCCAAAGGTCTGAGTTTTTATGTGAAATTCCCCAATTCTGAGAACTGCACAGGCCAAATAAAACAACTCTCCCTTTTTGTGACCCCTGGATTAGGTAAACCGGAAACAGATTCATGCATATGTGGAAGTTTAGCATGTGATAAGGGAGATACTTGAAATCAATGGGGGAAGAAAAAAAAAAGTTAGGTATTTAGCCTCATGTCAAAAGATAAAGCAAATCTCAGGTGTATGAAAAGCTAAAAATTAAAAACAGAAATTATAGTTCTAAAACTGGATTGGGTGACAATTGTACAACCCTGTAAATTTATTTAAAATCATTGGATTGTACACTCAAAATAGGTGAATTTTACAATACGTAAATTATACCTCAAGAAAGCTGTTTAATATCAAAGTACAAAAATATTAGAAATGAATGTATGAAAATAATTTTATGATTTGGAGATAGAAAAGGTCTTCTTAAGCATAAAACCCAGAAGCCATGAATAGAAAAAGGTAGATAAATTTAATTTCAACAATATAAAAGCTTTCTGTTCAAGATACTATAAACAACCATAAAAGGCAAGAGATATTTGGGAAAGAGTATGACTAATAATATTATTATTATTCTAATAGTTAAAAACAATTTTAAAGTTAAATTTTAAATGAAATTATCGGTCTATAGATGGAAAGCTGCTCACTGTAACAGTTGAAAGAAAAGTAAATCAAATTATAAATAAGTACATTACGATGCTGTTAATATAGAATTAGACATTTCTATTCTATATGTTTATATACATAGAATTATCTGAACGAAAATCACTGAAAATGTCAACTGTGGTTATCACAATGTAGATGGATTTCAGATTATTTTTCTTATTTTTTGCAGTGACCATGTATCTATTTATACTCAGAAAAGAAAATGACTTTTAAAGTTAGAAATTAAGGAAAAAAAACCTTCCTTCCATCTCTCTCAGGCCTTCATGTTCAGAGAAGGCAAAAAGGGAATGTATCCCTTTTGTTTGTCCAAAGGTTTTTAAGAGTCTCACTTCCAAATAAAACAATGCTATTAAAAAATAAAATAAAATAAATGAAAATGTGTTTCCAGGGATATCAAGCTAGGCACTGGTGAGTGATCCTACCAGATTCTGGTCTGGCCAGCAGCCAGCCGTCTGTGGGCAATCCACAGCCTGGGATTCTTCAGGGAGCTACTCCTAAGGAATATGACTGAGTATATGCTTATCCTTGTCAAAGTGAGGAGACAGGACCCTCTCAAATTTTACAGTCCAAATGGCCCTCTAGTTTTCCCTTGGCATTCATCATCCTGGGGACAATTCTTTCTACTTCAGCTTTGACACAACTACAAATGTCATTTTCCATTTCTAAACGTGTACCTTCCTCAGCCCAAGCATCCCCCAAAGCTAGTTCTTCTCTGAGTCAAAAATGATCACATCAAATTCAGTCCCAAATGACACTATGTGTCCAGGAAGTAAGAAGACAGGTTTCCCGAAACCTCTGAGAAGAGTCATTCTTTGCATTTCATCTGTTCTGCTCATCTTTTCCGTAGAAACCATCAGGGTATTTCACACCACCAGAGGGCGTGGTACCTCCCACCCTCACCTCCACAAAGGGCCAATTGATGTCAATTTGGGTCAGCACTAGAAAAAAAAAATGAGGCTCCTGAACTGGCTAGTTTTTGTTGTTGTTTTTTTTTCCCACAACAATCTTAAATTGTTTACCTAGACAGGGGATGTCTCAGAGAATATTTCCTCTTACAAATGAACTGCCAAATTCACTTCTGTGGGGTAGACAGATTTTCTGAGGCAATTTTTTTTTTAAGTCAGATATTTTTAATTATAAAAAAGTCATTTTAGGGGTGCAAGGATAGTTCAGTGGTAGAATTCTCACCTGCCATGCGGGAGACCCGGATTTGATTTCCAGCCCACACACTTCCCCAAACAAACAAGCAAACAAAGATTCAACAAATGGTGCTACAATAACAGGATACGTACATGGAAAAAGAATGAAATGTGACACCTGCCATACAGCATACAAAAAAAAAAGTCCTTTAATCATCGCAACTGGCATAGCTGTATTCAGGCCATAAAAAACAGTTGTCCCCACGTAACTACTCATCATCCTGTGGTGTTATTTTGGCAATGAGGTTTGCTCACATTGCATTTTTAATGTCCAGTCTTTTAATGATTTGTTTAAAAAATAGAAAATAAATTTGGTGATTACCAAATTATGGGCCAGCAGCAATTCTTGATGCCGGGAACATAGTGTTTAATAGAAAGAAACAAAGACCCTGCCCTCATGGGGCTTATATGCTTGTATAAGAGCTGCCTTTGTTGAGCCATACCATTGGCCAAGCACTTTATTTCCATTAGCTTATTTTCCCACAGCTTTTTTGGGGAAAAATTTCAAATCTACCAAAAAGTTGTGACACTAGAACTATGAACACTCAAACAACCTTTATTCAGATGAATCAATTGTTAATAATTTATATCTATCTGTCTACCATCTATTCTCTCTGTGTATATGTATATACATATACATATATATCTACATACACCTATACATATCATTTGTTTGCTGAACTATTTGAAAGTTAACTGCAGACACCATGACTCTTCACCTCAATATTTCAGCATGTATCTCCTAAGAACAAGGGCATGCTCCTGATAACCACGATACCAATACAACCAAGAAATTTAACATTTATACAATATTATCTAATATATGGCTCATATTCAAATATGTGAAATTGCCCCCAAAAAATGTCCCTTACAATTCCTCCACCTCCACTCGGAGGATCCAATCAAGGATCACACGTTGCATTTGAATGCCATGTCTCCTTAGCATCTTTTAATCTAGAAGAGTCGCTGTGGTGGTTTGAAACTGTGTGTACCCCAGAAAGCGTGTTCTTAAGGCTAATCCATTCCTGTGGGTGTGGATCCATTGTAAGTAGGATCTTGTGATGAGGCTGCTTCAGTTAAGGTGAGACCCACTTCATTCAGGATGGGTCCAAATCCTCTTACTTGAGTCCTCTATAAACAAGATGGAGAGAGAGAGAAAGAAAGAGAGAGAGAGAAAACCATGGAAGCAAGAAGACGAAAACCTGGAAGCAGATCTTGCCAGGTGACAGAGGAGTCCAGGAGCACCTGCAGCAGGTCTTCAGAAAGAAAGCATTGTCTTTGTGGTGCCTTTATTTGGACATTTTCACAGTCTCAAAGCTGTAATGGAATAAATTCCTCTTGTTAAAAACCAATCCTTTTAATGGTATCTGCTTTAAGCAGCCTAGGAAACTAAATCAGCCCCTTCAACATTTTTGTTTTTCAAGACATTGGTACCTTTTAAGGGTCCAAGCCAATTGCATGGTTGAATGTCTTCCATCTGGATCTGCTTTATTGTTTCCTCAAGACTAGATTTGGGTTAATTTTGAGGGGAAAGAATACTACATAGGCGATGGGATGTCTTTCCATTTTCTGGTTTGTGTTTAATAAGTGATCTGTGGAGTTATAATTCAAGACTGTGATAATATCTTGTTGCCCATCACCTTTCACCAAGTTATTTTAGCATACTTTGATAATCCCTGCCTAGATTTTTATGCTGGTGGTTGCAAAATGGTGATTTTCTATCATTTCATCACCATCCATTAGATGATATAGTCTCCTGAAAAAGGACTCCCCCCCACCTTCTTATCTGGCTTATCACTATGGACCCATTGACTTTGTTTTATTCAATGCATTATAATCTATTACTAGCATTATTCTATTTTCCTTTTGTTTTGTTGGGGTATAATTTACATTATTCTATTTCCTTTCTTTTATTGGAGTAAAATGCATGAATCTTGAATGCATAACTTGACAAATTTTGACATATGTATATACCCATGTAACCAACACCCCAATCAAGATGTAGAACGTTTTTATCGCTCCAGAAAGTTCCCTCATGCCCACTCTCACTCAACTTATGTCCTCCAGGCAACCACCGTTCTGATTTTTATTATCATAGATTAGTTTTGACCTTTCTACAACTTCGTTTAAATGGAATCATATAGTAAGTAGTCTTCTACATTTCACTGGTTTATTTCACTGAGCATATTTTTGAGATTCATCCACATTGTTTGGTGTGTCTGGTTTGCTCCTTTTTACTTCTGGGAATTATTTCATTGTATGAATAAACATAATTGGCATATCCATTATCATATTGATGTTTGGGTTATTTACAGATCGGAGCTAATATGAATAAAGCTATTTTGAACATTCTTATTCAGGTTTTTGGGGATATATGTTTTATTTCTCACTTATTATTCTTTTTAATGTTCAAATTTGGGAAAATTTGTTCTTCCATTCCATTCTTGTGAAACTTTGACATCTTCTGGGACAATCCTAATTTCAAATGGCTCCAGTAAGATTTGAACTTGTACAGACTGAAGCCAATCTAAATTTAGAAAGTACAGTCACTCTAAATTTCTGCTCCAATCCCCATGGAGATAGATTCTTTCACTTCTATTGCCAGTTACTTCTTCTTCTACAAAACAGTTGTTAACGCTTTTAAAATATATATATATATATGACTCAAAGCATAAACCAGTGCTGTTGACATCTGTCCCCTCTTTTTTTAATTAGAGAAGCTGTAAGTTTATAGAAAAGTCATGCAGAAAATACAGAGTGCCCTTATAAACCCTCTCAAACGTGCAGTTTTCCTGAATATTAACACTTTGCAGTATGGTGGTATCTCTGTTACATTTGATGAATGAATATTATTACAATTGTACTATTAACGATATTCAATAGTTTACATTAGGGTTCACTCTTTGTATTGTACAGTCCTATAGTTTTTTTATTCTAGTAACATAGAGACAACTTAAAATTTCCCCTTTCAACTACATTCAAACGTAATTCAGTGGTATTAATTACATTCACAATATTGGGCTACCATCACTATCATCCATAACCAAAACTTTTCTATTCTCAAACTGAAATTCTGTACCAATTAAGCATTAACTCCCTATTCCTACTCTACCCATACCCTGACAACCTGTACTATAATTTCTGACTCTATGATATGCTTATTCTAATTATTTTGTATCCATGAGATCATACAATATTCATCCTTTGGTATCTGGCTTATTTCACACACATGATGACTTCAAGGTTCATCCATGTTGTCACATGTATCAGAACTTCATCTCTTTTATGAAGATATCCCTCTTTAATTTTTAATGTACTAGAATAGCTAGAAGGAAATACCTGAAACTATTGAAGTGTATTCCAGTTAGATTTGATTCTTGAAGATGATAATACAACTATATAGCTTTTACAGTGTGACCACGGTAAAAAAAAAAAAAAGGAAAATAAACAATGGATGGGATAAGGGGTAAAAAACATTGGATAAAATGCAACATTAGTGGTAAATGAGAGGGAGAGGTAACAGGTATGGTATGTATGGGGTTTTTCTTTTTTCTTTTTATTTCTTTTTCTGGAGAAAGATGCAAATGTTCTAAAAATGACCATGGTGATGAATAAACAATTATGTGATGATATTATAAGCCACTGATTTAAAAATCAATTGTCTAAAAAAAAATCAATTGGTCTAAAAATTCCTTGAGGGATGGGAGAAAAAATATGGAACTATTAAACTTTACCACCAAAGAAACCCAAGATACTGTGCCAAACATTAGGGACACCCAAATCAAAAGACCAAGCCCTTGATCTTGAGGCTTACTCTTGTGAAGCTTATGTATGTAGCAGAGGAGCTTAGCCTACCTATATGTATGCCTAAGAGTCACCTCTGGAGGCCCTCTTTGGTTGCTCAGATGTGGCCTCTCAATCTCTCTTTAAGCACAACTCTGCAAGTGAAATCACTGCCCTCCCCCACTACATGGGACATGACATCCAGGGATGAAAGTTTCTCCGGTGGTGTGGGAGATGACCCCCATGGTTGAGCCTGGCCCTGACACTATGGGATCAACAATGCCATCCTGACCAAAAAGGGAGAAAAGAAGTGTAACAAATAAGGTATCAGTGGCCGAGTTGAAATAGAGTCGAGAGGCTATTCTGGAGGTCACTCTTACACATCATTCAGTTAGACATTACTACCTACCATGACTTGCCAAACCCCAATTAAAACCATTCCTGCCAGTCCTAAAGAAAGGTGGTATATGGGAATCCTCTATTTTATGCAAGATTGTTCCGTAAACCTATATCTTCTCTAATATAAAAAAATTGGTCTTACCACTAATAACAGAAATAAATTAAGTGCTGTGCAATTTTCAACTTGTCTTTCCCCAAATCCATACTAGATTATAACATCATAAAAAGCATTACTTCTAAAGTACTGCAACAGTTTCAACAAGAAATTACATTATCTCTAAGATATATTCTCTGCCAGTTTATGATAAAAACTACACACCCCAAAATGCATGCCAGAAAAATAAACTTTTTTCAGGAGCCATGTGAGCAGTTTTCTTTTTTGGCACAAATACAACAAGAGTAAGACTTTCTGGTTAACAGTCACATAATGATTAGGAAAATTTGCCTACTGCATTATGTATTTTTTTATTTCTTTGACAATATTAAAGAGACTAATTCAGCATGCCAGGTTTCCAAGTGTCTTTTTAATTTTGAAAGTTTTAAGCTTTCATTTGCAAAAATGTCATTACCATATACATTGGTGTATGTCATTTTTGTTGGTTCTGTACATTTCACAGAACCATATTTTTAAAGAATCTGTTTTACATTTACTCTTTTTAATGAGATTCAAATGAAGTCAAAGTTTGCTGATTGTGGTTGCTACTTTCCCCAATATCACTATTAACTTTGTCCATATTTTTCACTTATTGTTTTTTTCTAACATTAAAACTTTTTTTTATTTTTTAATTTTTTTTAATACCAAAAAACACCAAACAAACGCAAACATTCCTAGGTTTTGATCATTCCATTCTACATATATAATCAGTAATTCACAATATCATCACATAGTTGCATGTTCATCATCATGATCATTTCTTGGAACATTTGCATATATTCATAAAAAGAAAACAGAAAAAAATTTATACATACCATACCAACCACCCCTCTCCCTCATCAATCACCAGCATTTCAATCTAAATTTATTTTAACATTTGTTCCCCCTATTATTCATCTTTATTCCGTATGTTTTACTCGTCTGTTGATAAATTAGATAAAAGGAGCATCAGACACAAAGTTTTCACAATCACAGAGTCACATTGTAAATTCTGTATCATTATACAATCATCTTCAAAAAACACGGCTACTGGAACACAGCTGTACATTTTCAGGCAGTTTCCTCCAGCCTCTCCATTACATCTTGAATAACAAGGTGATGTTTATTTTGTGGGTAAGAATAATGTCCAGGATAACCTCTCGACTATATTTGAAATCTCTCAGCCATTGACACTTTATTTAGCCTCATTTCACTCCTCCCCCTTTTGGTTGAGAAGATTTTCTCAATCCCTTGATGATGAGTCTCAGCTCATTCCAGGATTTCTGTCCAACATTGCCAGGAAGGTCCACACCCCTGGGAGTCATGTCCCACGTAGAGAGGGGGAGGGTGGTGAGTTTGCTTGTTTTATTGGCTGGAGAGAGAGGCTACATCTGAGCAACAAAGGACGTTTTCCTGGAGGTGACTCGTAGGCCTAATTTTAAGTAGGCTTGACCTATTTTTTGTGGGGTTAAGTTTCATATGAACAAACCCCAAGATTGAGGGTTCAGCCTATAGTTTTGGTTGTCCACACTGCTTGTGAGAATATCAAGAATTCAACTTGGGGTAGTTGAATTTTCCCCTTTCTCACCATTCCCCAAAGGGGATTTGCAAATACTTTTTTATTCACTGTTCAAATCACTCTGGGATTTATCGGGGCATCACTCTGGGCAAACCTACAAAGTCTCATGTCCTATTCAAGGTTCCATGTACTTATGGTGTTCAATTAAGCTGTCTACATAAGTTATATTATGAAATGCACTAGTCAAAATATGAACTTTGTACCAAATAAAACATTTTTTGCTTTAGTCTCACACATAAGGTAAAATTTTTAAATATTATTCACCATCTATTTTCAGCACCCTGCAGTAATGACATTCCTTTGTTCTTCCTCATGCAAAAACATTTTTAAAATGTGTACCTTTAGTCCTTATCATTATACACTAGGCATTCCTAGATTATGCCATCTCAGTCTTTATCATCTATCTTTCTTTGTGATTTAATTTGTGCCCCCAGCTCTCCTACCTCTCTCATTCTCACATTCAGCTTCATTCAGCGTTCTAACATAATTGTATTACAGTTAGGCAGTATTGTGCTCTCCATTTCTGAGTTTTTATATTCAGTCCTGTTGCACAATCTGTATCCCTTCAGCTCTGATTACCCAATATCTTACCCTATTTCTATCTCCTGATGGGTTTTGTTACCAACAAAATATTCCAAGTTTATTCACTAATGTCAGTTCATATCAGTGAGACCATACAGTATTTGTCCTTCTGTTTCTGGCTAATCTCACTCAGCATAATGTCCTTAAGGTCTGTCCATGTTGTTACATACTTCATAACTTTATTCTGACTTATGGCTGCATAATATTCCATTGTATGTATATACCACAGTTTGTTTAGCCACTCATCTGTTGATGGACATTTTGGCTGTTTCCATCTCTTCGCAATAGTAAATAATGCTGCTATAAACATTGGTATGCAAATGTCTGTTTGTGTCCTTGCCCTCATGTCCTCTGAGTAGATACCTAGCAATGGTATTGCTGGGTCATATGGCAATTCAATATTTAGCTTTTTTTTTTTTTTTTTTACATGGGCAGGCACCGGGAATCGAACCCAGGTCCTCGGGCATGGCAGGCAAGTACTCTTACCTGCTGAGCCACCGTGGCCCGCCCTCTATATTTAGCATTTTGAGGAACCGCCAAACTGCCTTCCACAGCGGTTGTACCATTTGACATTCCCACCAACAGTGGATAAGTGTGTCTCTTTCTCCACATCCTCTCCAGCACTTGTCATTTTCTGTTTTATTGATAATGGCCATTCTGGTGGGTGTGAGATGATATCTCATTGTGGTTTTGATTTGCATTTCTCTAATAGCCAAGGAAGTTGAGCATTTTTTCATGTACCTTTTGGCCATTCGTATTTCCTCTTCTGAGAGGTGTCTGTTCAAGTCTTTTTCCCATTTTGTAATTGGATTGGCTGTCTTTTCGTTGTTGAGTTGAACAATCTCTTTATAAATTCTGGATACTAGACTTTATCTGATATGTCGTTTCCAAATATTGTTTCCCATTGTGTAGGCTGCCTTTTTACTTTCTTGACGAAGTTCTTTGATGTGCAAAAGTGTTTAATTTTGAGGAGCTCACATTTATTTATTTATTTCTTCAATGCTTGTGCTTTGGGTGTAAGGTTGAGGAAACCATCTCCTAGTATAAGATTTATAAGATGTTTCCCTACATTTTCTTCTAACAGTTTTATGGTCTTAGATCTAATGTTTAGGTCTTTGATCTATTTTGAGTTAATTTTTGTATGGGGTGTGAGATATGGGTCCTCTTTCATTCTTTTGCATATGGATAACCAGTTTTCTAGGCACCATTTATTGAAGAGACTGTTCTGTACCAGGTGAGTTGGCTTGACTGCCTTATCAAAGATCAATTGTCCATAGATGAGAGAGTCTATATCTGAATACTCTATTCTATTCCATTGGTCAGTATATCTATCTTTATGCCAGTACCATGCTGTTTTGATCACTGTAGCTTCATAATACGCCTTAAAGTCAGATAGCGTGAGATCTCCAACTTCCTTTTTTTTTTTTTCAGGATACTTTTAGCTATTCAGGGCACCCTGCCCTGCCAGATAAATTTGGTTATTGGTTTTTCTATTTCTGAAAAGTAAGATTTGGGATTTTAATTGGTATTGCATCGAATCTATAAATCAATTTAGGTAGAATTGACATCTTAAGTATATTTAGTCTTCCAATCCATGAACATGGTATGCCCTTCCATCTACTTAGGTCTTCTGTGATTTCTTTTAACAATTTATTGTAGTTTTCTTTTTATAGGTCTTTTGTCTCTTTAGTTAAATTTATTCCTAAATATTTTATTCTTTTGGTTGCAATTGTAAATGGAATTCTTTTCTTGATTTCCCCCCTCAGATTGTTCATTATTAGTGTATAGAAACACTACAGATTTTTAAGTATTGATCTTGTAACCTTCCACTTTGCTGTACTTGTTTGTTAGCTCTAGTAGTTTTGCTGTGGATTTTTCAGGGTTTTCGACATACAGTATTATATCATCTGCAAACAGTGAGACTTTTACTTCTTCCTTTCCAATTTTGATGCCTTGTATTTCTTTTTCTTGTGCAATTGCTCTGGCTAGAACTTCCAACACAATGTTGAATAAGAGTGGTGATCATGGACATCCTTGTCTTGTTCCTGATTTTAGGGGGAAAGTTTTCAGTTTTTCCCCATTGAGGATGATGTTAGCTGGTTTTTTTTTCATATATTCCCTTTATCATTTTGAGGAAGTTCCCTTCTATTCCTATCCTTTGAAGTGTTTTCAACAGGAAAGGATGTTGAATTTTGTCAAATGCCCTTTCTGCATCAATTGAGATGATCATGTGGTTTTTCTGCTTTGAGTTGTTGAGATTGTGTATCAACATTAATTGATTTTCTTATGTTGAACCATCCTTGCATACCTGGAATGAATCCTCCTTGGCCATGCTGTATAATTCTTTTAATGTGTCACTGGATTCGATGTGCTAGAATTTTGTTGAGGATTTTTGCATCTATATTCATTAGAGAGATTGGTCTGTAGTCTTCTTTTTTTGTAGCATCTTTGTCTGGCTTTGGTATGAGGGTGATGTTGGCTTCATAGAATGAGTTAGGTAGCTTTCCCTCCTCTTCAATTTTTTTGAAGAGTTTGAGCAGGATTGGCACTAATTCTTTCTGGAATGTTTGGTAGAATTCACCTGTGAAGCCATCTGGTCCTGGACTTTTCTTTTTGGGTAGCTTCTTAAAGACTGATTCAGTTTCTTTACTTGTGATTGGTTTGTTGAGGTCATCTATTTCTTCACGAGTCAAAGTTGGTTGTTCCTGCCTTCCTAGAAAGTTGTCCATTTCATCTACATTGTTGTGTTTATTAGCATAAAGTTGTTCATAGTCTCCTGTCATTACTTTCTTTATTTGTGTGGGGTCAGTGGTTATGTCTCCCCTTCCATTTCTGATCTTATTTATTTGCAACCTCTCTCTTCTTTTTGTCAATCATGCTAAGGGTCCATCAAACTTACTGATTTTCTCATAGAAACAGCTTCTGGTTTTGTTGATTTTCTCAACTGTTTTCATGTTCTCAATTTCATTTATTTCTGCTCTAATCTTCATTATTTCTTTCCTTTTGCTTGCTTTGGGGTTAGTTTGATGTTCTTTCTCTATTTCTTCCAAGTGGACAGTTAATTCCTTGATTTTTGCCCTTTCTTCTTTTTTGATATACGCATTTAGGGCAATAAATTTCCCTCTTAGCACTCCCTTTGCCACATTCCATAAGTTCTGATATGTTGTATTTTCATTTTCATTTGCCTCGAGATATTTACTGATTTCTCTTGTAATTTCTTCCTTGACCCACTGGGTGTTTAACAGTGTGTCATTGAACCTCCACATATTTGTGAATTTTTTTTGGCACTCTGCCTATTATTCATTTCCAATTTCATTCCTTTATGATCTGAGAAAGTGTTTTGTATGATTTCAATCTTTTCAAATTTATTGAGACTTGCTTTGTGACCCAGCATATGGTCTATCCTTGGGAATGATCCATGAGCACTTGAGAAAAAGGTGTATCCTGCTGTTGTGGAGTGTAATTGTTCTATAAATGTCTGTTAAGTCTAGCTCATTTATTGTAATATTCAAATTCTCTGTTTCTTTACTGATCCTCTGTCCAGATGTTCTGTCCATTGATTAGAGTGTGGAATTGAAGTCTCCAACTATTATGGTAGATATGTCTATTTCTCTTTTCAGTGTTTGCCTCATGTATTTTGGAGCATTCTCATTTGGTGCATAAATATTTATGATTGTTATGTCTTCTTGTTGAATTGTTCCTTTTATTAATACATAGTGTCCTTCTTTGTCTCTTTTTTTTTTTTTAAAGTTTTTAGTTTTATTAATCCTCTGGTGAAATATCTGCACAATCACGGATCAAGTCACTGAAGAATCTTTACTCTTTCTTTTCGCCAGCACCAACATTGGCCTTTGCAGTACCCCTGACGTTCTTCATTCTATTCTTGCATTCCTTTCACTGTTTTCTTGAGGTCTTTTTCTTCTCATATAGGCCATGTCTTGCAAGTCTGTGTTTGGGTTCATTTTTCTTTGCATAATCCAAGGAATCATAAATCATGCCAAAGCCAGTCATCTTGCCACCACCAAAATGGGTTCTGAATCCAAATACAAAGATGACATCTGGTGTAGTCTTGTACATTTTGGCTAGTTTTTCCCGAATTTCTGTCTTAGGTACCATTGCCTTTCCAGGATGAAGGACATCAATGACCATTTGTTTCCTCTGAAGTAGTCGGTTGGTTATGAACTTCCTGGTCCGGATAGTTACTGTGTCATTCATGATGGCGGGTGATCCTCAGGCAGCCAGGGAGAAAAAGAGCTCTTTGTCTCTTTTAATTTTTTTACATTTGAAGTCTAATTTGTTGGATATTAGTATACCTACTCCTGCTCTTTTCTGATTGTTATTTGCATGAGATATCTTTCCCCAACCTTTCACTTTCAATCTATGTTTATCCTTGGGTCTAAGATGTGTTTCCTGTAGACAGAATATAGATGTGTCCTGTTTTTTATTCCATTCTGCCAGTCTATGATTTGATTGGGGAGTTTAATCCATTAACATTTAGTGTTATTACTGTATGGGTAGTACTTTCTTCTACCATTTTGCCTTTTGGATTTTATATGTCATATCTAATTTTTCTTCTTTTTACCTTTACTCATAGTCTTCCTTTCTACACTCTTCTCCACACCTCTTTCTCCTGTCTTTTCATATCTGCCTCTAGTGCTCCCTTTAGTATTTCTTGCAGAGCCGGTCTCTTGGTCACAAATTGTCTCAATGATTTTTTGTCAGAAAATGTTTTAATTTCTTCCTCATTTTTGAAGGACAATTTTGCTGGATATAGAATTCTTGGTTGGCAGTTTTTCTCTTTTAACAATTTAAATATATCATCCCACTGTCTTCTTGTCTCCATGGTTTCTGCTGAGAAATCTATGCATAGTCTTATTGGGCTTCCCTTGTATGTGATGGATTGCTTTTCTCTTGCTGCTCTCAAGATTCTCTTTCTCTTTGACCTCTGACATTCTGATTAGTGTCTTAGAGTACGTCTATTTGGATCTATTCTCTTTGGGGTATGCTGTACTTCTTGGATCTGTCATTTTAAGTCTTTTATAAGAGTTGGGAAATTTTCAGTGATAATTTCCTCCATTAGTTTTTCTCCTCCTTTTCCCTTCTCTTCTTCTTCTGGGATACCCACAACATGTATATTCGTGCACTTCATATAGTCATTCAATTCCCTGAGTTCCTGCTCATAATTTTCCATTTTTTTCCCCTATATTTTCTTTTGCTTGTTGGATTTCAGATGTTCTATCCTCCAGTTCACTAATCCTATCTTCTGCCTCTCGAAATCTCTCATTGTGGGTTTCCATTGTTTTTTTCATCTCTTCTACTGTGCCTTCATTACCATAAGTTCTGTGATTTGTTTTTTCAGACTTTCGATTTCTTCTTTTTATTCATTCCTTGCCTTCTTTATATCCTCCCTCAATTCATTGATTTGATTCTTGATGAGGTTTTCCATGTCTGTTTGTACATTCTGAATTAATTGTTTCAACTCCTGTATCTCACTTGAATTGTTGGTTTGTTCCTTTGACTGGGCCATATCTTCAATTTTCCTAGTGTGATTTGTTATTTTTTGGTGGCGTCTAGGCATTAATTACCTTAATTAGTTTATTCTGGAGATTGTTTTCACATCTTTTACCTAGAGTTTTCTTGCTGGATAAATTTGTTGTCTGTCTATTCTTTGACATTCAGTTCAGCTTTTTCTGGACCACTAGCTTAGGTTTTGTTTAACAGAGGAGAATTTTTCAGTTCTTATTTTCTTGTTTCTTGCCCTGCCGGTATGGTGCCTTCCCCCCACCCCCCCCACCCCCCCCACCCCCCCCCACCCCCACCCTTAGGAGGATCTACTTAGGTATTATAGGCCCCAGCCGGATTTTCCCAGACTAAACTGACCTCCTATCAGGAAGAAAGAGTCACCTGCATCAGTTTTCCCTGAGGGTGAGACCCAGCAGATTGAAAGCCTTTCCTGTGAAGTCTCTGGACTCTGTTTTTCTTATTTTGCCTGGTATGTGGTGCTTGTCTGCCTGCAGGTCCCACCAGCATAGGATGATGTGGTACCTTTAACTGAGGCAGCCTCTCCCTGCTGGGGGCATGGTGGAGACAGAGGAGAGGATGTAGGCTGGTTTTAATGGCTTCAAATTACCAAACCCTGGGATGTGAATTCCTTAACAGAGGGATTCCACCTGAGTTGGGCCTCACCCCTCCTCTGGGGAAGGCACCGGCTCCTGATAAGCTCTCAAAGAAGCTTGTTTCTGCCTACGCCTTGGGCAGTTACAGCCTGAGAAGCCCTGCCACTGTATCTAAAGGCAGTCAAGTCTCTATAAAAACACAGCTACAAAAACCTGTTTCTTTTTTTTTTTTTTTTTTTTTTTTCCATCTGCCCTGCCCCCTTGGCGCCAGGGCAAAAATGAGCAACCTCCATTTTGACCAGGTTCACCTGAGCTGGGGGCCTATTTTTAGTAGTCGGAATTTGTGAATTAATTCCACACTTGAAGCTTAGTTGTGCTCAGCCCCTGCTGCTGGTAAAGTCCCTTTCCGTTCCCCTCTGAGAAGCAGCCTGTTGGGGGGGAGGGGGCGCCAGCCTCCACGGCTTGGGGAACTCTTGGTTCTTGGGGGGCTCATAGCCAGTCTGGCCCAGACTGGGGTACGCTCTGTGTCCAGTCACTGACATGGCCCCAGGAGCTGTTCTGTACTGTTCCTGGTTATTTAGTAGCTGTTCTGGAGGATGAACTAAATCCCACACCTTGCTAAGCCACCATCTTGACTCCACATTAAAACATTTTAAGGGCAATTAAAAATGCTACAATTGTTACAAATTCAAATTTTTTCTGATTATGTCCTTTCTAAAAAACCTCAGTGTTAATTTCTAACCAAAACTGAATTCAAAGTCATGACAACATTGTCAAAAGTGAATTAAAAGGGGGTACAAGGGTAGTTCAGAGGTAGAATTGTCACCTGCCAGGTGGGAGAACTAGGTTCGATTCCGGTCCATGCACTTCCCCCAAAAAACAAACAAGCAAAACGAACAAACAAAAAATTCAATAAATGGTGTTGCAATAATGTGATACTCACATGGAAAAATAATGAAATGTGACCCTGCCATACAGCATACCCCCAAAAAAGTGAATTAAATAAACTTTCCTACATTTTGACTTGCTACTAACTACAAATTATGTTGATATAAAACTACATAATTCTCGATTTCCCATTATAAGAAGATTGTCATATTGAGAATCATAAACCAGAAAATCAAGTGAGATTTCTATATGCAAAATAAAACAATTTGCTATTGGCCCATATGTTTATTTTTCACATGCCCTCCTCAGTCTCTCCCAGGGTGTTATGCAATTAGCCTTAGTATTATGTCAATGCCCTTGGGGTTCTTGCCAAGAACCCATATGATGTACTCTAATATTTTCTAATGTTAGTTGTGACACATTACATTTATTTCTTGACCCATGAATGGATCACGAGCCACACTGTTCTAAGGTACTAAAATGTTACTACAGTAAGAGCAAGAAAGCTTATTAAAAACATAAACAATGCAAATGTACTAAGAAACAATGATCATGCATCTATGTGATGATGTTAAGAATTACTGAGTGCATATGTAGAACGGTATGATTTCTAAATGTCGTGTTAATTTCTTTTTTTTTTTCTTTCCATTAATAATAAAAAAAAAAAAAACATAAACAGAATAGCTTACTGTTCTAGTTTGCTAGCTGCCGGAATGCAACACACCAGAGACGGATTGGCTTTTAATAAAAGGGGATTTATTTTGTTGGTTCTTCAGAGGAAAGGCAGCTAACTTTCCACTGAGGTTCTTTCTTATGTGGAAGGCACAGGATGGTCTCTGCTGGTCTTCTCTCCAGGCCCCTGGGTTCCAACAACTTTCCCCGGGGTGATTTCTTTCTCCATCTCCAAGGGCCCGGGCTGAGCTGCAAATGCTGAGATGAGGAATGCCAAGCTGCTAGGCTGTGCTACGTTGCGATCTCTCATTTAAGCACCAGCCAATTAAGTCAAACGTCACTCATTGCAGCAGACACGCCTCCTAGCCGACTGCAGATGTAATTGGCAACAGATGAGGTTCACGTACTGTTGGCTTATGTCCGCAGCAACAAGATTAGGTATGCTCACCTGGCCAAGTTGACAACTGAATCTAACTAACACACTTACCTCTCTGCATGCAGAATGTCTCCTTTGATAAATTTATTTCCCCCAATACAGATTTAAACTGTAAGTGCCTACAAACTATTGTTTCTTCTTGAGAGAATGTGTATTTTACCTTTTTTTTTCTTTCTCTTCTTATTCCCCTCCTCCAAATCCTTCTTCTGGCTTTTTTTAAAAATATTGAAATATAATTCATAAACAGTAAAATTCACCCTTTTAAAGTGTGGTTTTTTTTTAGTATATTCACAAAGCTGTGTAATCATCAGTACTAATTCCAGAACATTTTCATTACCCACCAATAATACTCCATATGCATTAGCATCATTCTCCATTCCTTCCTCTGCCCAGCCATTGGCAACCACTAAACTACTTTCTATCTCCATGGATTTGTCTATTCTGGGCATTTCATATAAACTGAATCATATAATATATGGCCTTTTGTATCTGGCTTCTTTCACTTAGCATATATTTTCAAGATTTATCCATGTTGTACTACATATCAGTACTGCATTGCTTTAAATGGCTAAATAATACTCCTTTGTTTGGATAGATCACATTTTATTTGTCCATTCGTCATTTGGGTTGTTTCCACTTTTTGGCTATTTGTTTATTAAGAATAATGCTCTATGAATACTCATGAACATGTTGTTGTGCGAAGATATCTTTTTTTTTATTTTCTTGCATATATACCTAGGAGTATAATTGCAAGATCATATGGTAACTCTATATTGAATTTTTTAGGACCTGCAAAACTGTTTTCCAAACAGTTGCCTCATTTGACATTCCCACTAGCGATGTATGAGGTTCTACATGTTCTACATCCTCACCAACATTTGTCTTTTTTCACATAGTCATCCTTGTGGGAAGTGGTATCTCATTGCATTTCCCTAATGACTAATGCTCAGCACCTTACAAGTGCTTATTGGCACCTGTGTATCTTCCTTGGATAAAAGTCTATCAAATCCTTTGACCATTTTTAATTGGATTGTCTTTTTATCGTTGAGTTCTAAGAGTTCTGTACATATTCTGATTCTAGACCCCTATCAGATATGTAGTTTGCTAATATTTTCTCCCATACTGTGGGTTATCTTTTCACTTTTTTGGGTGTGATTTGAAGCATACAAGTTCTAATTTTGATGAAGTCCAATTTATCTATTTTTTTTCTGGTTGCCTGTCCTTTAGATGTAATATCTAAAACACCAACATACACACACACACATACAGAAAAAAAAAAACATTGCTTAATCCAAAGTCACAAAGATTTATAGTTTTTTCTAAGAGTTTTACAGTTTTAGCTCTTGTACTTAGGTATCTGATCTATTTTTATTTAATTTTCATATATGGTGTGAGAGATGGGTCCAAAATCTTTCTTTTGCATACGGATATCCAGTTCTTCCAACAACATTTGTTAAAAAGACTCTTCTTTCCCCCACTGAATTGTCTTCACACCATAGTCAAAATCAATTTATCATCTGCCCCAATCAAGACAGTAGAGGGAGAAGCTTCAGGGCTCTGATCCCCACAGAAACTTTGAACAACCAGCTACAATTGGAAGAAACATCTTTCTCAAAACTCCAGAAAACAGTTAAAGGACTTAAGTAACAGATAAGTGATGTATCAAGAAAAAGGCTATTTAAAAGTGGTAAGATCTTCTGGCTCCTTGGCTCACCCCGGCCCATTCCTTGCTTGCTTGGTGTGGAGCCAGCCTATGCTCCCAGTGCAGAGTCATGCTTCCAAAGGAGCGAAGTCGCCCTCATGCACAAACTGGGAGTATGGACCAATCTGCCATCTCAGAAGTGCCCTGCACATAGAAGGTGGCTCACTAAGTTCTCTATAGAATGCTGTGGGACAGCAGTCAAGTGGATGCTTAGGGCAAGGTATTGCTGGCTATAGAACATACAGTTTAGTGTCTAGGACCCTGAGGACACTGTTTTCTAGGGAAGAGTGACATTCAGAACTGTGTAAAAAGGGGAATTCCCAGGGCCAACCACACATATCCAAGACAAGACACCTGTGCAGAAAAGTCCAAGGAGGCTCCTATGCTTTGGATTGGAGCAATTCTCTAAATTCATTGTATGGATAAGCTCTGAAGGTGAGCCCTTTATAGATTGAACAGGCCAATCTATAAAGACTGGGAAAGGTTTTTCACCTATTCTTTCTTTTATTTTTATTTTTGTTAGCTCCTGGCATTCAATCAAAGCTCTGTCATAACACTGGCTGGATATAAGCTTAAGGTACAGATGCCTTAGAGTCTATTATTTCAGCAATACTTCATTAAAATATCAAAATGTCCAGGTTTCAACAAAAGATTACAAAAGATAAAAAAAAAAAAGGAAGTGATGGCCCATGCAAGGGAGAAAATTAAAACATTAGAAACCATCAATGAGAAGGACCAGCCCTTAGGATATATCAGACATAAAAAAAAAAAAAAAGGTGTTAGATATGCTCAAAGAACGAGAAGAAAACATGGACAAAGAAATAAGGAACACAAAAGATGAACACACACAAAAAATATCAATAGAGAGATATAAATTATGAAAAACCAAACAGAGCTGAAGGTCACAACCTGGAAATTAAAAATTCCCTAGGAGTTCAACAACGGATTTGAGTTGGCAGCCAAAAATGGAAGCAAACCAAGGGTCATCTACCAAGAGATAAACTGATAAAGAAAATGTAATATATACATGCAATGGAATATTATACAGTTGTAAAAAAAGAATGACATTCTGATTCACACAACAGCATGGATGAACCCTGAAGTCATCATGTTGAGTGAAATAAATCACACAAAAGAACAAATATTGTATGATCCCACTGATATGAAATAATTAGAATAAGCAAACTCATATAGCCAGAAACGAGAATATCGTTATCAGGGTCTAAGCTGGAGGGAGGGAATGGGGAGTTAATGCTTAAGTCAAGCAGAGCTTTCGATTTTGGGTAATGGAAAAGTTTTGGTAATGGATGGTGGTGATAATAGCACAACACTGTGAGCAAAATCAATAGCACTAAATTATATATTCAAATGCAGTTAAAAGGAAGAAATTTTAGGTTGCATATATGTTACTAGAATAAAATTTTTTAAAAAAAAGTTGATGAGGAGAAGTCTTTCTTTAGGTAAGTTCTAAAATCAGATCATCACTATTTGTAACCCCTACTGAAATAATGGATCTAGAACATGATCAAGAAATGTCTGCTAGCAATAGACATCCAGACATTATGTGCCTCCTGAATGAAGTACACAACACCACTGATGAACCATTCTTGCAAAACAAAAATGAAACAAAATTGTAAACTTTAAATCTGATGAAACCCTTAGATCTTAAAAAAAAAAAGAAAGATCATAGATCTACTAAAAAAATCCTTAGAACTTACAAAAAATAGAGGTATATATTAAACACCACCACAGAAATGCAAATAACAAAATCCTTAATGTGGGAAACTGCATTGGACAAACAATTCAGTTTCTTCAGCAAGCAAACTGTAATAAAAACAAGAGAGAGAGAATACCTATAGATCAGAAGAAGCTTAAGATGTAGATGGTCCAGTTGCAAATATATGAACATTGTTTGGATTCTAATTGGAATAAACCATAATACAAATTACCACAACAATCAAACCAAATCAGCAATAGGATAATTGTAGATATTAAGGAATAATTGTTTATTTTTATAGGTGTGTTTTAAGGATGCATTCTAAAATATTTATGGATGGTATGATGTTTGGAATTGCCTCCAAAATAATCTTGTACAGAAATACATGAAATAAAGTTGGCTGAATCAACCCTCTTTGAAGCTAGGTTTGTTGAGTTTGGGTGGTGAGTACATGGGAGATTATTATCCTGTTCTAATTTTGTTTAAAATTCCAAAATTTAAATTTTCTTTAAATTTAAAAGCTCACCCCCTTGGAGAGCCCTTCCCCACCCATGCTATTTAAGGTATATTGCCTCTCCCCATTTCCTAGTACAGCATGCTACTTTCTTAACACTTATCACAATACTATTTTATATATTTAATACTTTATTTCTCTCCTCTAGATTTTAATTTCTGTGAAAATAAAAACGGTTTGTATAGTTCAGTACTGCATCTTTAGGGTCTGATAGGCACACAACAGTACTTAATAAACCTGTATTGCATAGAAGGATAGATGGATAGATGGATGGAGAGGCAAAAGAGCAGAAGCACAGGCTGGAGCATGAACTAACAAAGAAATACATTTATGACAACACCCTTCCCACAGATACCAGAAAAGGGGAACCTTGAAAGGTAGGGAGATTCAACTTTCAGTCCATTGAAGACTTTGGAGCCAGCCAACTTTGGGTTTGGCTGTTTCTCTAAGCATCTGAGAAAAATAAAATAAATTCACAATTGGTTTAACCACTCTTCCCTTGAATGAAATCTCATGAGAAAGCAAATACATAAAATGGAAAAACACAATAGCTCAAAGTAGAACTGTTTATTGCAATAGCTGAGCTTCAAAAAAATAAAATCATCCAGTGGTTATGTAGAATCTAGGAACACTTGTCCCAGTAATGCCAACTTAGAGGTAAAGGGCTGACTAGGGCAGCTGAGAAGGGGGATCTTCTGCTTGGCAGGCTTCTTCTCCCTTGCTCTGTCTTGGTTTTCAGAGAATATTCCTGCCCTTGCTGGAGGTTCCCATGGCCCAGAACTCAAAGTTTTTTTCTGAAATCTTGATTTCTTCCGTTTGAGAGAGTAGAATTCCCTCATCAAGTCTTCCACTTCCCACTGTTCTTCTTTCAGCCTCTGGCAACAATGCAGGGCAGCTGGGTCGATGGGGTGTGCTTCCGTGTTGAAGATGTAACCCCCAGCCCCCAGAATGCACTCCCCATAGGGGGTTATCACTGCATCGAAGGTGGAGCCATTGTTGTGGATGAAGTTGGTTGGGTCAAACAGAAGGTAGAGGTATTTCACAGTCTCAGCCAGGAAGAAAGACTCCATGCGGTTGTCAAGCTTGTGGTCTCGCAGGTCTTTGATCTGCCACATGGGAGAGGGAAACAAGTCAGAACAGCATCACAGCGCAGTAGGAAAGGCTGGGTGACCCACTATGAGTTCCAGCTCTGCCCCAAAGGCAGCTGAGGGCCTTGGGCAAGTCAGTTAACTTTTCAGAGCCTCACTCTTGTCTAAGCCACCATCATCTCTCACCTAGATTATTACATCTTCCACCCAGGCTTTTTGCTTCCTTCTTCAGCCCTTAGTATATTTATATCATAAGTCTTACTATCATTCCTCTTCTCAAAAACCCTTCTCTGACACTCAATTTCTATGCAAACTAAAAGGCAAAATCTTTACTTTAACAGGTCTTATGTGATCTGGCCCTGTTACCTCTCTAGCCTAATCTCTTACCACTCTCCCCCTTACTCCTGCAGCTCTAGGCACTCTGGTCTTTACTTGAGTGTGGCAAGCATATTCCCAGCTCAAGTTTTTTGCATGGTATTCTTCAGCCTGGAACACTCTTTCTCCAGAAGTCCTAATAGCTTGCTCTCATACTTCATTGAGGTCTCTGCTCAAATGTCACCTCATCAGAAAGGTCTTCCCTGACTTCTCTACATAACAGGACAATCTCTTTTCCCCCTTACCCTAGCTTTTTGTGACTATGAATATAGATCTAATCACACTTTTTAATGATGACATAGCATTCCATTGCCAAAACGTATCATCTTTTACTTAGCTAACCCCTCTCTTGATGGCCATTAAGGCCGAGTCTTTGTTATTTAAACAATCCAGAAAAGAGTCTTATGAAGTAAAATTCATCCTGAGTTTATATGCAGAGATGAGGAAAACTATTTTGCTCATATAAATAAATAAAATAAAATATTTATTTTAGCGTCTCAGAATTAGCAATATATTTTCTGAAACAAAACTAATCCTCACTGGACATTTATTTTATACAGAAGAAAATGTGACTCAAATATGGACTTGACATACGAAGAACTAGTATTCCCTTGCCCTGTTTGATAAAGGATAAGAAAGTCAGATGTCTGTTCCCACTACCCTTGGAAGACTTCCAAGGGGCATCATTTTCAAGGAAATAAATCTAATATTCCTAAGAAAGCCCCAGTGGGCTTATATATCTGACTTTCCACAGAAAACATATTAGAAACCAGAAAATAGCACTGCTTTATTTTCCCCTTATACCTATAGATCTTTACTTTAAAATACTTATCTGTGTTTTATTTATAGAATATATTTATATTAAAAATTTTTGAAAAAGGAAGAAGGTTTTATTTTTTTAATCCTATACTCTAACACAAGCTTCCTAGGTTTTTTGGAGAATTTTCTTCCAGACTATTTTCTTACACATCTGGTTTTAATATGTCTATGATGATTGTTTATTTATAGCTTGCCTGCTTGAGTCCTAGGGGATGTGACATGGCTCCCACTCTTGACTCTTTCAATCCATTCTTCACAGAGAAGCTAGAGTGATCTTTCCAAAACCGAAGTTGGATCGCCTCACTCCTTTGCTTTAGGTGACTTCGCTTTCCAGACAGAACAACATCCAATCCCTTTATTATTCCTTATGTGAAGCCCTACATAATCTGGCCCCTGTCAACCTTCCAGACCCTATCTCCTCCCACTTTCGTCCTGTTCACTCCACTGCAGCCACACTGGCCTTCTTTCTGTCTCCCAGATGTATGTTCATTGTCTGTTTTTCCTACCAAAATGAAAGCACCATGGAAGCAGGGCTTGGACTTTCTTCACTGTGTAGCCCACGGGCCTAGCACGGTGCCTGGGATTTGAAAGACATTGAATAAATATCTCTAAGACTGTTTGGACTATTCTGTGAAGGGTTCCCAGGTTTTAGTATAAGGCTATGGGACTTTGGATTTCCCTTCTCAAGACCCATTTCATACACCCGATTCAGACAAATAAAGGACCTCTGATGCAGGGGGCATGCCAAGGGCATGGAGTCAAGACATCTGGGCACTAATCCTAGCTCTAGCTCTACCAGTGATGTGGCCCTGTGCTTCTCTGTTCTTCAGTTTCCCCACCATGCTAATATGCCAGGACTTCCAATGGCTATATTTTTAAAGAGACCTCTATAGCAGCTGGAGGAGATACAATACCGTTCTTGAGCCTGAAGAAATACTTACTGTAGCAAATCCGCACTCCACCTTGCTGATTTTTTCAATGGATTCTACAGCATCTCTTCCAAGTTCTAATAGGGTGGGATCCCCCGTGGCACGGTAGAGATACATCGCACTCTCAATAAGTTCTGCAAAGTCCAAAGCAAACCCTCCTCATCCAGTGGCTGAGCAAGGATGGCTAAGGGCCCACTCAGGGGTGGTAAGAGACTGCCCCTCCCCATATTCATACTTAAGGGGAAGTAAAGGCCTTCAGAGGCCTCTAGGCTAAGTCCTGTGCTCCAACACTGCTGATCAGAGAGACCTATAAAGTATAAGGCACTGGCCACTTTAATTATAGAGTGGTATCTTATTTTCCATTTGATATTGTTTTTGAGTATATGGCGCCTTTGGAACCTCACAGAGGAAGGGTGACTGGACTAAGACATTCCTGGATTCCTGGAAGTGGGGCCCAATTTTCTACTGATGCCTTCCTGCCAGCCAGCCCTACAAATGGAACAGGTTGCCTCTTAAGTAATAAGGTAGTAAGTGAGCAAAGACTGGATAACCACTTGAAAGGGAATTACCAGCGGATTTCAACTAGAAGACCTCTCAGGTTCCCTCTAACCCCAAGATCGCACAAGCCAAAGTCTTACATTTAGTCTCAGACTTTGATCTTCATTTTTTTTCAACTGCTTATATTAGATATAATACTTTCTGATGGTCTACCCTTAAAAAAACAAGAAGCAGAACCAGTGCACGAGAAACACTAAGAAGAGCAGTCTCTAAGGTGTCTAAAGGGCTTAAACCACTCTTTATAGTTGCTGTTTTACTCCCTCTTTTGTTCCCTCTCCACAACTTCTACAATAATTACTTGGGTTAGAGAAGGAAAGAAACGGGGCAGAGAAGGCAGAAGGCAAAGACCCCACAACACTAGCAAGGCCAGGCCCACTGCTAAAAGTGATTCAGGTGGGAAGGTGTTAGAGTCAAAGACAATGGAAATATAACCTATTTTGGTGTAGGGTAGGACTGTGAGTGGTGATTAAGCTTCCTTCCTCAGTCCCCCTTACCCCTCCTCTCCTTAGAATTTTTAACCTTCCTGAAATGAATCAGAGGACATCAGGGCTGGAAAGGAACTCAAGACAGAATCTGGTGTGTAGTACCTTCCCTCTCAATCTTGATCTGAGCTGCATACAGGGGAGGTGGTTAAGACTAGATGATTCCTAATGTCCACTCCAAAGTTCTAACATTCCATACTACAGAAACGTAACATATCTAACCCACTGACTTACACAGTTTGCCTACGCC
Source organism: Tamandua tetradactyla (assembly GCF_023851605.1). Taxonomy (NCBI): domain Eukaryota; kingdom Metazoa; phylum Chordata; class Mammalia; order Pilosa; family Myrmecophagidae; genus Tamandua; species Tamandua tetradactyla. The sequence goes on along the minus strand of NC_135327.1, from coordinate 17,449,057 downwards.
TCTGAAATATTGATGGCCAGAGTGTAAAAGGAGTCAGCCTGGCTCTTCTTCCTACTCACTTTCCCAAGCTTGAAATAACACAAGATTTAGCTAAGAGACTTGGTTTCCAGTCTTAGCTCCTATACTTAACAGCCTTGGGCAAGCCATTTCAACTCACTATGTCTCCATTTCCTCATCTGAAAATAAGAGGATATACAATTCCTAGCAGGAAAACACCCACAGCCACTTAAAGGAGCAGGCTAAAAACAAAGGACTTGGAAGCACTTGTAAAGCATGGGGTCACGGAGAGACCTGGGGGTCTGGGGTTCGGAGAAACAAGCCTGTAGGAAGGCCATGAACCCCTAATTCGCAGCTCACCTGGCCGAAGTGGGTAGCCCTCTCGCTTCTCCACTGTGTATCCTTGGGGAATGTTGTAGAATTCCGGGAGCCCCCCAAACTGCTTCCAGACAGTGTAGTAGTTGAGGAAGGTCCTCATGGCATTGTCAATGTCCCCAATGAGGCTCTGTAGAGAACAAGTGGTTATCAGGCAGGGGCTACCATGTGTGAAAACCCACATTAAAAAACTCCAAACACATTCTCAGGAAAAGAGACAGCAAAGCCTTTGGAGTCAAAAGTCCTGGCAATCCAACCCTGAGTCTGCTGCTTTCTCATCACATGCCCTGAGCAAGACAGTTCGCTTCTTTGAGCCTGTTTCCTCACTTACAAGATGTAAAATACAACACCTATCTTGCATGTTGTTGTAAGGAACAGAGATTCTATACCAAGCGCTGGCTGACAGAAAGTGCTCAAGCTAGCTACTAATAGCTTTAAATAGGTAATTCAGTCATCTGGTTTAAAAATCTAAGAACAGAAAAGGCTACCTTTGCTAAGTTCCACTCCCACCATGGACCCCCCCAAAAGATAACCACTTTTCTTAGTTTCTTATATAATTTCCTAAGGTTTTTTTATGCAAATGGGCAAATATGAAAATTCATTATTTTCCCCACAATAAAAATAGCCTACTAGTATACGGTTCTTCACTTTCCTTTATCTACTTAACCATCTATCTTGATTTTTCCATATAAATACATAGAGCAGGTTTATATGGTTGCATAGTTTTTCCATTGCTTGGACCCTAATTTAATTAGTTCCTGATTAATGGCTTGGTTCCAACCTTTTGCTATTTGTTATTGTAATTACTGCTGCAATAAATAGCTGCACATACATCACTTCAAACATATGCCAAGTGTATCTGTAAGATAAATTTCCATAATTAGGATAGCTGGGTCAGAGATTACATATTTTTGCAATCTTAATAGCCACTGCCAAGTAGCAATCAATATTAATATACACTCACAGGGAAACAGGTGACCTTCTTGACATCTCCACTAACTATCTCATAGATAGAGAAAACATTTCCAAAACAAAATTTTTGTTCCTCTCACTTTCTCACAAAATTGCCTCTCTGCACTCGCCTCTCTTCTTAGTCAATGCACTGCCATCCACTCAGTTACTCTAGCCAAAAAAACTGGTGGTCATCCTTGACCCTCCCTTCTCTCCCACCCCAAGTTCATTTCATTAACAACTCCTGTCAATTTCATCTCCAAAACATCGAGATTTTACTCTCTTTATCTCCAGGGCCACCACCTGGTCACCAGAATCTTGGACAGCATGACTTTAAAGGTCTCCTCGCTGGCCCCAAGGCTGGCCCATTTATCCCTCTCCAATCCACTCTCGCCAAGGCAGCCAGAGTAACCATTTTCCAATATATACCAGACCTTCAGTGACTTCGTATGAACCCAGAAGAAAATCAAGATGCCTCACTGCTGCCCTCAAGGCCCTATTCAATCTGGTCGCTGCCGACCTTCCCACAACTGGCCTTTCCCTTCCCTGGACTTTTCTTTATTTCTGATAAACACTCACCTCCCCCTGTCTCAGGACCTTCATACATGATATGAATATTTTCATATCCTTAACATTTTCTAAGCTTATTTTTTTCCTTCATTGAAATTTATTTCCTGTATTTGTCTAATTTTCTCTTTGTGTCTACCTTTCTTGACTATAAACTTCATGAGGGACTATAAACTTCACCATAGGTGTTCAAATATTTGTTGAGTAAATGAATGAACAAATTTAACATCTCTAAGCCTCCCTTCCTCATTATGAAACAACACTTACCTCATAGAGTGTCGTGAACATTCTCTATAAAGTGCCTGGCATTTAAATTATTCCTTTAAATGCCACAGACTGAACAGATGGTCAGTAAATGTTAACTCTTAGTGTTGTTATAACCTCACGGAGAAATAACCCAGGGTCCCTTCTCAAACCAGCTAAGTAGCCATACAGAAAGCACAAACTGAGATGGATTCTTTACATTATTTTGCCTTCGCTCTTTTTTTAATTTTTATTTTAGGATTTTTGGAAAATAAGGGCAGAAAAGAGTCATCTTTAACCCTATCACCCAGATATAATAGTTCTGATACCTATATTTCCAATTTCCAGTCTACTCAAAGTTGTATAAGTATTTTTAAAAACAAACCGAGGGGCGGGCCGCGGTGGCTCAGCGGGCAAGAGTGCTTGCCTGCCATGCCGGAGGACCCCGGTTCGATTCCCGGCCCCAGCCCATGTAAAAAACAAACAAACAAACAAAATATAATAAAATAAGAAAATGTTTAAAGATGTTTCCCTTTCTTCCTCCCTTCCTTCCTTCTCTGTCTGTCTTTCTTTCCTTCCCTTCCTCCCTAAAAAAAAAAAAAAAAAAAAAAAAAAAAAACCGAAATAGAAATATCAGTATCTTCTTAATTGGAAAGTATCAGCAATTTACATCTTTGTTTTCTTCTATTCTCGAACACATAGGGACAGAATTTTACAGAGCTGTCATCCGTGTATACATGCAAATATGCTTTATTAAGTATTTTTGGCTGTTGTTAAATCAACTTAAGGAATCAAAATTTTAATAATTATTCCTAATTCCTCAATACAGTCTAACAAACAATTTTCATTCCTTCATGATTCCTTGATTCTTGTCCACCCCTTCTTTGTGTATGGAAGGCATTTGCACTTTAGTTAAAATTATATAATAGTCCATTGCCTTAAAATACAATCATTTCTTCATTCTTGTTAATGGATATTTAGATAATTTCCAGTGTTTCTTGTCATGGACTTGCTGCAAGGAATATATAAATAGGTGGCATCTTTCCCTGAAATTATTTTCCCAGGGAACAAGCACAAAAATGGGAATATGAAGGGTTAAAGGCTTGATCGTTCTATGGAGGGTTGTTCAAGAAAGTTTTCCAAAAGGAATATGATCACAAATCATTTTAAGGAAAGAGATTTCCAGATACTCACTTTTCCTAAAATGGGCCTGTCTGAAAACATGCTTCTAACACAATGACAGGCTCTCCATTCTCATTGTCACTTTCAAAATTGCCCTTCTGCCATTTTACAAAAGCAAGGTGAACCTATCAACAATCTTTACTCTTACTGTGGAACAATGTCCTGGAATATAAAAGCTTCCTGAGCACCAAACTAATTTAAATTTAAAATATTAGTTTAAGTGCTGAGAAAATGAATGCCTAACCACTAGGTAACAACAAATCCTTCTACAAATCAGATGGTTTCCAATTCTTTGCTTTCACCAAATGGAAGGAACTGGGGTCAAGTTGTTGCACAGAGATCATTAAAAGTAATTTTTGATGGCAGATCACTATGTGATTGTTTTACCATAGAAAAGTTGAACCATATATTGTCATTTTTGGTAGAATGCTGCCAATTTTATATGGTTCAATTTATTAACACTGAATGATTTTTTAAAACTTAATGACAAAAAAAAATTTAATGACATTACAATAAGCAAACTCCTTCCATTTCCATATACATATTTACATGACTAAGACTTCACAACATCCACATCTATAAAAATAAAAAGCAGGAAGAAAACTGATGCTTAACCATGTTACCTATTAGTAATAAGTAATATTCATGTGGAAATACATGAACTAATTAAAAACAAAGAAGCCCCAATTTCATTAAGAAATGCATTTCCAATAAAATTATTTTTAGGTTTTGTAATTATTTTCAAAAATTGAAAGATATTTATGTTATGTTAATCAAGTACATGCTAATACATTTAATGATAACTAAACTCAGGAGCAAACAAATTTAATACTTAGAGCTTATGGTCCCAGGAAATTTTAATATATCTTAAATTATATTTACATATGCATTTTGTTAGACATGTAGTAGGTAGGATGACCAATAAAACACATTCAAATATAAAATATATTTTATGATAACATATATAATAAATATTTTTTACTTATATATTTAATACATATAAAATAAAATATACTAAGTAGAAAAAATTCTGTGGAGGGAGTAGAATGGAAATAAAAGGTCAAGAAGAAAAAGGAATTAGTATGTAACTTTAAACTCATAAGATTAAAAACATGCAAGTATATTCCCAAGAGAAAGAGAGCCAATAAACACAGACCCCCCCCCCCCCAAAAAAAAACATGCAAGTGACTCAATATAAAATTTGATTCTAGAAGAACAGGACCAATACTCAATGTTTTCAACAAGTTCTTACTGAGACTGTTTCCCCATCTATAAAATAAGAGGTTGGCAAAATGTACATTAATGGGGGACTAGTTAAATAAATTACAATATATCTATTCAATGAGATATATGTAGATGTTAATAAAGTAAAACTGATCTATACATATTCCATCCCAAAACCTCCCCATCACAAAAAAGGGCACAGCAACTTTAGTATATCTTATTTGATTTATACATCAACATGAGCTTGCTCTGCCAGTTTCCATAGAAAAATGACCACCCTCTCTGACTGCTCCTACCTGAAGACCAGGCCAGTAAGCCTCCAAGGACTGGAAAACTGGCATGGATACAGTCCCCTTGTACATCTGCACCCACAGGTACCAGTCATCAAAGCGGGTATAATTCCTAATGGCTTCATTATACTCTGCAGTGGAGGAGATGGAATAAAGACGCATTAGGGATGCAAAAAGGCAGATCTTGTCAACAGAAACACCAACTTAACACTTCTATAAAATCGCATCACGGTCTAGCCTCAAGGCAGACTAGGATGCAATGAGGCATAGAAGAAGTGGCATGGGCTCTGGAGAGAAATTCCAGGCTCAAATCCAACTCCAGCTTTACCGCTTGCTAGCTATGACTTGGACAAATTTTTCCCTCTTGAGTTTCAGTATTATTACCCATAAACTGGGGAAAGTAACATTTCCTACCTTACGTTAAGTTCAATCATTCACCCAACAAATATTCACTGATCATCCTTCATGGAGCTCACATTCTAGTGGGAACTTGAACTTGTACCTCCTCCTAGATTTTAACTTTGCTTTTTTTTTGCATGGGCAGGCACCAGGAATTGAACCCATGTCTCCAGCATGGCAGGCAAGAACCCTGCCTGGTGAGCCACTGTGAGCCACCCTTCTCCTAGATTTTAAATCCATGAGACCTGGGACTATTGTTTGTTCATTGCTGAATCCCCAACACTTAAGACACAGTGTGCCTAGCCTTTAGTAGATGCTCAAGAAATATTATCTGAATGAATACACATGCAAATAAATAAACAAGATAAACTCAGTGTTGTAAAGATTAAATGAAATAATCCATATTCAACACTTGGCACAGTGCTTGGCACACAATAGTACTCAATAAATATTTGCTGAATAAATGAATGTTGGCTATAATAATATTATTAAGTGCCCCAGAGTTTCTCAATATTATTATTACTATCAGTATCTAAGAGCCTGGAGGGTCAAACGTATTTATTCAATAGATATTAATCGACTACCTATCTCATGCAAAGCACAGTGGGAAATAGGAATATTAATAAAGCATGGATTCTGCACTCAAATGAAAGAGCTGTAACTGTTGACAACAGCTGACTACAAGGAAGATGCTGAAGTCCCTAAATTCTGAGGAAGGATCAAGCCACTGCTTGGGCAAAGAAACATTTAAGTGGGCATTGAAAGGTAGCTAGAATTTGGACACATGAAGACAAGAAAAAAAGGTGTTCTAAGCAAAGGAAACACCATGTGCAATGGTCAAGAGATAAGAAACCCGGGGCCACATGCAGAGAATGCAGCATAGTACAGCTGGCTGTTGCAAGAAGGTGGTAAGAGGTATAGTAGCAATAAGTAAGCAGTATAAGTCCATGGTGACTTTGAATGAAGACTCAGGCATTCAGAATTTATTCTACAGGCACTTGGGAGCAACTGAAGTTTATAAACAAACTATACACATCACCAGGAAAAATCATAGGGAAAGCCCTTTTTCCCTGTTCTTCTTACCTAGGAACATGGCCATGAGCTTCTTATCCTGAAGCAGGATGGCTCCTTTCACCAGGTACTCAAAGTAGGAATCCACACCAGCCCCAATGCCTGCATCCTGGGCCACCCACTTGCCAGTGAGCACATCAATGTGGTTGCCAACCTGGGGAAGAGACAGGCGGTCAAGGGCCCAAAGCCAAACAAGGATCTCCCCAACCCCCTGACTGCCTAATGAGATGCCAGCCTGGCACATTGGTGCTTCTTAAACATGTAGGCTATAGGGGGAAAGGCTGGAGTTGAGCTGCTCAGGGTCATGGCCAGCCCTCCTTCACACTTGGAGATGCATCTCATGCACACTTAGATGAATTTAATTATACATATTTGGCAAAAAAAACAAAAAAGAGAAATAATTCAGAGTGTTTATGCCCAGCCCAGAGTGAACATGAGATGAAAACTTGCTATTCCCACAACCTGTCTCAGACTTCTCACTACTCTGCATAAGAGTGTAGTAACTAAAGATACAAAACATACTTTACATTTCCATAAATTAGCTCAAGAAGGACACCAAAAAAAACTGGTAAGAATGGCTGCTTCTGAGGAGAGAAACTGGGCAGCTGGGGAAAGGGATTAGAAGAGACTTCACAGATGTTACTGGTACATTTTTCTATCTTTTGTGAACCATGTGACTGGACACCATTTAAAAATTAAACCAAAAATTTAAATAGATTTATTTTTCATATACCTTAGGCTCTTGTGGAAGCTGCTAACTTTATCTGGTGCTCAATCAAAGAAACAACTATCTGTTCAGTGTTAGTTTGGGTTCCCCCACAGGCAGACCTTCAGCAAGAAAGAATACAAGAGTATAAGTAGTTGGTTTGGAAGAAAACAACGGTAGAGGAGTGGGAAAGTCAGACTGGGTAGAGCAGGCAGCCCATGAACACTATTCAGTCAAGCCAGTTACCACTACGGGCAACTGAGGCTCAGCCCCATTGGGGAGTTCTGCGAGTCAGTGTAGAGTACATGCCTCAGAGTTATACCATCCAAGGGGCGGGGGAATTGGAGTGTTTATTTATAAACTCCCATCAGTCACTGGTTGAGAACTTCTTCTGGGTATTTTTAAGTCCCTGCATTTCTAGGCAAACACAAGCAGAGAAGACTATAGGTATCAAAGAAAGCCCTTGGGCAAAGAGACCCAAGTGATGACAGGTGGAAGACAAGCCAGTGTGTATGGAGATGGTAAGGACTGAGGATGTGGGCAGGGCACCAACAGTATTTACTACATACAGTTCCAGGGCTGGAGAAAAACTGCCTTTGTTGGACTTACTAAGGGACATTGTATCAGTCTCCAGCGTGGCACCTTTACGGGATTTTCAAGGATATAACACACAAGTTTCGTTTTCCAATCTAATTTAGACCTAAACCCTGAATAAAATGATCCTGTACCTGAATCATTTTCCAAAAACAGTCTTTGAAAGTCATCATAACTTAAAATATCAGCTTTACCACAGAAGTAACAAAGGATCAGAAAGGTTCAGTGACTTGCTTTTGGTTACACAGTTTTTACATAGCAAGGCCAAGGTCCAGACTAAATCTGGACTTTGTCTAAATCCAGTGTTCTTTCCTAGATAGCATTGGTTCAATTATTCCTAGATTCATTGGATTATCCAGTTTAGGAGCTAAAACCTACCTTAGATATCATCTGGTCCAAAGTGTGTTAAATTTCCATGGGTTGTAAGGTAGGGTTTATAGTTAACAGTAACACTGTAATATGCTTCCACTGAATGTATCAAAGGCATTAAGCCAAAACTAAATGTCAAGAAGCTGGGGGGGGTGGGGAATGAAGGAAGGGTATGGATTCAATGTGGAAGAAAAGGAAATGTCTTTATATAGATTATGGTGGCGAAGGCATGTTATTTTCATAGGTTAGATTGTATGATGTGTGAATAAAATTGTTTAAAGATGGGGGTGGGCCACGGTGGCTCAGCAGGTAGAGTTCTCACCTGCCATGCCGGAGACCAGGGTTTGGTTCCCGGTGCTTGTCCATGTTAAAAAAAAAAAAAAAAAAGTTTAAAAATGAACAGAGAGAGAGCAGACAACAGTGGTTCAGTGGAAGAGCTCTTGTATGCCATGTCAGAGACCAGTTCTTGCCTGCCATTTTGGAGACCTGGGTTCAATTCCAGGCATCTGCACATGTAAAAAACAAAAAATGAACAAAGAGAGAAGTAAGAAGCTGAAAGCAAGACCCAGATGAGAAAGGAGAGACCAACAGGTGTTGCCATGTGCCATATGGCAGAGGAGCCAAGGAACACCAGGATGAAAGTATCACCTTGATTTGGACATTTTCTCAGCCTCAAAGCCTTATGGTCAAAACTCTTTAAAATTTCTGGTGCCAGACAAGATGGAGGAAGCTCACTGAAGCTTCTTTCTCTCAATGATTACAACTGAAAACTGTTGGACAAAATACCCGAGGACTCCAAAAAGTAAACAAGCAGAATTGGTGAGGGGAGTTAAAGCATGAAAAAGCAATACATAAATAATGAGTTTCCTTTAATTTTTTTCCCTCTTTTCTCTCAAAGCTTTGACCTAAGAGTAGGCCAAACCAGGCGGCTGCATGGTAGTACAGGCAGTACAAACACTGAGATAATCCCCAACGTTCTGACTAGCGGACTGGAGAAAAGGTCCCTCCAAGCCAGAGAGAGTGGGGAGAATTCCCTTAAAGATTTTTTCCCCTTTCTCTCCCGGACCTGATCTATAATCTCAGGCCTCATTTGTGGAGTAGAGGCAGCAGTACCATGGTGGCTAAAATTCCAGGAGAAACTCTGTTATTCTGGCTAATGGACTAGGAAAAGGAGGTCCTGTGAGCTAGCGAGTGCAGGAGGAATCCCAGAGAGGAGTGAGCTGGAGAAGAGAGTTTCCCAATTCTGTGCATGAACCAGCACATGTTTTGCAAAGCCTTTGAAAAACTGAACTGACACTGGAGGCAGAGTTCACAGAAGATGAAACAGAACTTGCAGTCTGCAGTCTGAACTTAACTGGGTTAATTCCTGTCAAAACCAAACTAAACAAAATCAGCATTTTCTAAACAGAGATCGGCAAAACTTTCCTGTAAAGTACCAGGGAACTAATATTTTACGCTTTGCAGGCTGTGCAGTCTCTATCACAACTATTCAGCTCTGTCACTACGGTATCAAAGCAGTGATAGACCATACGTAAATGAATAGGCTTGGCTGTGTGCCAATAAAACTTTTATTTACAAAAACAGAAAGAGGGCTTTATTTGGCTTGCAGGTTAGCTTACTGAGCCCTCCTCTAGAAGAATGAATAAGACCCAGAGTCTCACAGTATATATTTAAAATGTCCAGCATATAATCCAAAATTACTCAACATATAGAGAAGTGGGAAAATGTAACCAATTTTCATGGGAAGTATAATCAAAAGATGGCAATCCCAAGGTGACACATTTGTTAGAATTATCAGACAAAGACTTAAAAACAGGTATTATAACTATGCTCCATGAGGTAAAGGTAACACACTTGAAGGGAAAGGTGCACATTCCTGGTAGAAAAATAGAAACTACAGAAAGAACCTGATGCAAGTTTTAGAACTAAAAACAGGTATCTGAAATAAAGCTTCATGAGATGGGTTTAATAGCAGAATGGAGATGACGGAAGCAGTCATACACTTGTAGATCAAGATTAATGCAATCTAAAGAACAGAAAGAAAACTAAAAGATTGAAAAACTAATGAACAAAGCCTCAAATTCTACAGGTGTATTATTTATATTACTGGAGTTCCAGAAGAAGTGTAAGAAATTGGCACAAAAAAAATTTGAAGAAGTAATAGCTGAAAGTTTCTTAAATTTGGTAAAAGACATAGAATTGCAGATTCAAGAAGCTCTGCGAATCCTAAATAGGATAAACACAAAACAAAATAAAAAATAAACAACATACACACACAGATATACAAGTCTCTGAAAAAATCTTAAAAGTAGCCTGAGAAAAATGATGAATTAAATATAGAACAATGATTTCATCAGAAACCATGGAAACAAGAAGACAGTGTTATATCTTTAAAGTGATGAAATAACTATATTCAGAGAAAACATCTTCAGGAATGAAGGTAAAATAAGGACATTCCAGATGAAGAAAAACCAAGAGAATTCTTCAGTAGCAAACCTGTTCTAAAAGAAGTAGTAGAGGAAATTCTTCAGGTTAGAATTAATAACACTAGAGGGAAAATTGAGTATGAATGAATCCTGATTTTTAGCCAGGCATATGGTTGCCTGGAATAGACTATATCCTCAGCCTCCCTTGCAACTAAGTATGACCAAAACCATGGAACTAAGTCCTGGTCTGTGAGTTGTAAGTGGAAGAATTATGGGGCACTGTTCTAGTTTGCTAGCTGCCAGAATGCAATATACCAGAAATGGATGGCTTTTTAAAAGAGGAATTTAATAAGTTGCTAGTTTACAGTTCTAAGGTCAAGTAAATGTCCGAATTAAAGCAAGTCTATAGAAATGTCCAATTTAAGGCATCCAGGGAAAGATACCTTGGTTCAAGAAGGCCAATGAAGTTCAGGGTTTCTTTCTCAAGTGAGAAGGCACGTGGCAAACACAGAGTTTCTCTCTCATCTGGAAAGGCACATGGTGAACACAGCCAGGGTTCCTCTCTCATCTGGAAAGGCACATGGTGAGCATAGGCCGGCATCTGCTAGCTTCTTCTCCCGGCTTCCTGTTTCATGAAGCTCCCTGGGAGGGGTTTTCCTTCTTCATTTCCAAAGGTTGCTGACTGGTGGACTCTGCTTCTTGTGGCTATGTCATTCTGCTCTGCTCTCTCTGAATCTCCTTTATTCTACAAAATGTTTCCTCTTTTATAGAACTTCAGAAACTAACCAAGACCCACCCAAATGGGTGGAGACACATTTCCCCCAATCCAGCTTAACAACCCACTCTTGACTGGGTTACATCTCCAGGGAGATGATCTAATTACAATTCAAACATACAGTATTGAATAGGGATTATCCTGCCTTTATGAAATGGGATTTAGATTAAAACGTGGCTTTTCTAGGGGACATACATCTTTTCAAACCAGCACATTCCACCCTCTGGACCCTAAAAAAGACTGTTTTTCCCATATACAAAATACATTAATTCCATAACAATATCACAAATCCTTAAACCATTTCAGTAGCAATATAAATGAAATACAAAGTTAGAAACAGTACAAACTCCTATCAAAGTTAGTTACAGGCATAGACTGTTCTAAAGCAGAATTATCCTCTGGCTCTGGACCTGTAAAAACCCAAGAAAAGTCATTTGCTGCCAACATACAAAGGAGGAATATCCATAGGACACATATCCATAGGGAGGAAAGAACACAAGGGTCACCAGTCCCATGCAGGTTTGAAAACCCGAAGAGCAAAATCCATTAGATTTCAAAGTCTGAGAATCATCTATCTTTGGGACTTTGAAAGCGGCAGTCCTACCTTTTCCAAAGGCCTACAGAGGCCTGCCTCTCTCTGAACGCTACCTTAACGGACACTGGGGAGACCACCTTTTTCTCAGCTCCACCCTCTCCAACCAGTGGGGCTGCACCTGGGCTCTGCCATCTCCGGGGCACACACCCAACCCCACCACGTGGTGGCAGCCAGGCTCTCCCCAAACTCCAAGGAATGTGCTTCACCCTCTCCAAGGCCTGAGGCAGCATGACCCTTCCACTGCAAGGAGGTAGAAGGCCCATCCTCTGCCTTCGGGGCAAATTCACCCTCTTGACGGGCTTGGGTGGGTCTGCTCTCCTGGCTCGAGGCTTCTTGACTTCAGACCTCAGCCTCCATGGTTTTACCTCTGAAGTTATTTTTCCTCCAATGTGTCCCTTCTCTGAACTCCCCAGTCCAGACTGGCAACAGCTCTGTTTATACAGGTCCCACAGCACTCTCTCTGGCTTTCTATGCAGTAGCCTTGGATTATGCCCACCAGACATAAGGAGTTGCCACAAATCCTTCCTGGATAACTCCATCTCCAAGCCTGCTTTCTCTGAAGTGGCTGGGCTGTTTTCACATTTGGTTAAATACTCACATGGGGCATTTTTCTCTGGGGTCTCCCTTCCTGGAAGCCCAGAATTTTCGAGAATATCAATTTCTAGTTTCTTTGTACCCAACAGTTCAGTTCTCAGCTTATCTCTTTCCTGTCACATTTCACTATAAGCTGTGAGGAGAAACCAGGCTGCATTTCCGACATTTAATTTGGAGATGTCTTCTGCTAAATATTCAAGTTCATGGCTTTTAAAATCTGTCTTCCAGCCAAAGCCACTAGTCAATTTTGCCAGATTATCTGTCATTTTAAAACAAGGCTCACTTTCCTTCCAGTTTACAATAACATGTGCCTCATCTCTGCCTAAAGCCTGGTCAGAGGTATCTTTAGAGTCCACATTTCTACCAACAGTCTCGTCAAAGCATTCTAGGCCTTCTCTATCAAGCTTCTCACAGCTCCTCCAGATTCTTCTCCTTATCCATTTAAAAAGCCATTCTAACATGTTTGGTATTTGCAAACCGTAGCAGCACCCCACTCTCCAGTATCAAAATCTGTTCTGGTTTGCTAGATGCCAGAATGCAATATACCAGAAAGGGAATGGCTTTTAAAAGGGGAATTTAGTAAGCTGCTAGTTTACAGTTCTAAGGCCAAGAAAATGTCCAATTAAAACAAGTCTATAGAAATTTCCAATCAAAGGCATCCAGGGAAAGATACCCTGGCTCAAGAAGGCCGATGAAGTTTAAGGTTTCTCTCTCAAGTGAGAAGGCACATGGTGAACACAGTCACGGTTTCTCTCTCCGCTGCAAGGGCACATGGCAAGCATGGTGTCATCTGCTAGCTTTCTCTCCTGGCTTTCTGTTTCATGAAGCTCCCCCAGAGACATTTTCCTTCTTCATATCCAAAGGTCGCTGGCTTGTGGAGTCTGTGCTTCGTGATGCTGCAGCATTCTCTGCTCTCTCAGAATCTCCTTCATTCTCCAAAATGTTCCCTTTTTTATAGGACTAAAGAAACTTATCAAGACCCACCCAAATGGGTGGAGACATGTCATCACCTAATCAGCTTAACAAGCACTCTTGAGTAAATCACATCTCCAGGGAGATGATCTGATTACAGTTTCAAACACACAGTATTGAATAGGATTATTCTGCCTTTATGAAATGGGATTTTGATTAAAACATGGCTTTTCTAGGGGACATACGTCCTTTCAAACCAGCACAGGTACATTCCTGGAAACTTCCTTCAGACTATTGGCATTTTCTTCAATCTTTGTCCCTTCCTTAGGAAGTGGCATGCAACAACTGGAGATGTGTTGCTTGGGAAGTGGATTGTAATAGCTGGAGTGCTAGCTGCTGTCTTGGGCCATGAAGACCCAGGGAAGGAATCCTGGTTCCTATGGACTTTGTGAATAAAGCCATCATACAAGCCCTGGGCTGCCTACTTTTAGACTTTTATGTGAGGAAGAACTAAATTTCTTGTGTAAGCCAATGTTATTTTTGGTTTCTGTTACTTGCAGCTCATATAGTTAGTAATGATTGAAACCAAGAAACACTTTAAGATAAATTCAAGAAAGGAGTTACTAGATGGAGAAACCATTTCAATGAATCCTTTGTAGATCAAAAGTACAGTGAACAACCTTTCTTGAAACTTTTCACAGTAAAGCTGCCAAAAGAAAAATCCCCACCAACCAACCAACAAAAATCCTAATGGAGACCCTAAATGCAGGGCCAGTCTCTGAATACATTTCAGTTCTATATGTTTTTGGGGAAAAACACAGAACAGACAAGCCAGAAGGTCTGATTCTAGCAATCCATGCAAAATGCAGCTCACAGGGCTCAGCACATGACACGGTGCTCTCTAAACCAAGTCATCCATTTTTATAGTTCCCACGGTATCTTTCAGAGAGTAGGTGGTCTGTGAATGTTTGTTGATGCCCTTTCTCTGGTAATACCTTTTGACCTGTTGATTTTCTGCTTGCTTTACAGAAGGCTTGTGTCTCATACTAACCAGTATCAGCAAGGAAAGAAAAGGAGACTCCTTTGATTCCAGGTTACACAAATCCATGGGAGAAAAATCAGCAGATGGAGGAGGAAATACACTATTTATTTATAATTTTTTTCACTTAATCCACAATTTCCCATACAAACATAAAAACTAAAAAATAAAACCACCACTTTGGGAACACATACACACATAATGAACAGACAGAAACAAGTGCTAGAGAAAATGTGGAGAAAGAGATGTACCTATTCACTGTTGGTAAGGAAGCTGAGAGGTTCAGCCAGCTCAGAAGGGCAGTGTGATGGTTCCACAGGAGGCAAGGGGTGGTGTTGTCCTATGATCCTGAAACCCCACTAGTAGGTATATACCTGGAGGAACTAAGAGAGTGGACACAAATGGGCATCTGCATGTTGGTGTTTATGATGGCAGTGTTTGTGATTCCGCAATGGATGGAGGTGGTCTAAGGGTACAATGACTGAGGAATAGAAGTGGGAACTGTGGTATTTACATATAACAGACTACTGAGCAGTCACAAAAAGGAATGAAGTTGTGAGGTATGCAACAAGATGAATGGAGCTTAAGGACAGTATGTTGAACAAAACATCAGAAACAAAAAAGACAAATATTATCATGCCTCATTCATACGGATTAAATATAATATACAAACTCAGAGAACTGAAGTTGAGAGTATGGTTATCAGGTTGGGGCCTATAGTAAAACGTCCTCGATTGTAAGCTCTTACAGCAGTCACATATATTTAGGAGTTGTAACTGATATTTCTAAATTCTGAAATATTGAACTATTTGCATATAACCTGGTTGTTCCCTGACACTTTGGGTATTTATGTGACACCGGAGACTCAGAGTTAGAGCACTAAAGCCATGAATGTCACTATTACCCCATTCAGCAACTGTTTTAAAAGCTGAAAATGTGATCAGACGTCGTCTAGAGATATGAAAGATAGGAGTAAGGCAAGTCAGAAATCTGGGGAAAGGATGATATGGTCCATATTTTAAAACTTCAACCTCTTTGCAAGACCAAAAGGAGAGATGTTTATTTGGTGTGAAATTCATATTTTTGGTAGCACATTATCTAATTTAACTGGTATGTTCAGTTTATTTGAACACCATAATTACATGGAATCTTGAATAGGTGTGAGATCTTGTTGGTTTGCACAGGTTAATGTGATGCCACAATATACTCCAGAGTAATTTGGGCAAGGAATAAAAAAGTATTTCCAGAGTCCCCTTGGGGGATCAGGGAGAAAGAAGGAAATATTCAACTTCCCCACTGTTTGTGAGAATTCCTGATATTCTCACAAGCAATGAGGACAACAAATTCAATAGGCTGAGGTCTCTATCTTGGGACTTGCCCCACTGAAGCTTATTCTTGCAAAGGAGAAGCTAAATCTATTTATTATTATGCCTAAGAGTCACTACCAGAGAACCTCTTTTATTGCTCAGTTGTGGCCTCCTTCTCTAAGCCAACCAGGCAAGTGAACTCACTGCCTTCCCACCTACATGGAACATGACTCCTGGGGATGAGCTGGGACCCAGCATCATGGGATTGAGAAAACCTTCTTGACCAAAAGGGAGAAGAGAGAAATGAGTCAAAGTAAAGTCTAACTGGCTGACAGATTTCAAACAGTTGGCAGGTTATCCTGGAGGTTATCCTTATGCATTATACAGATATCCCTTTTTAGTTTATGGTGCACTGGAGTGGCTAGAGGGAATTATCTGAAACTGTTGAACTGTGTTGCAGTAGCCTTGATTCTTGAGGAAGATTGTATAACTATATAGCTTTTGCAGTGTGACAGTATGATTGTGAAAAACTTGTGTGTGATGCTCCTTTTGTGTCTGATGCTCCTTTTATCCAGGGTATGGACAGGTGAGTAAAAAAATTA
Source organism: Tamandua tetradactyla (assembly GCF_023851605.1). NCBI lineage: Eukaryota > Metazoa > Chordata > Mammalia > Pilosa > Myrmecophagidae > Tamandua > Tamandua tetradactyla. Next base: position 17,432,839 of record NC_135327.1, on the reverse strand, counting down.
ATAATAATAAGGATAAAAAACAAACAAATAATAGCAGGAGATAAAGGGTAAAAACTTGAAAAACTTGAAATACTGTGGGTCAATTAGAGGGAGGGATAAGGAGTATGGGTTATATGAGTTCTTTTTTTTTCTTTTTCTGGACTGATGCAAATGTTCTAAAAATGATCACAGTGAAGATTACTCAACTATGTGATCATACTGTGAGCCACAGACTGTATAATATGGTTGGACTATGTCTGTGGATACTTCTCAACAAAAACATTTTTTTTAATTTTCTTTTTTAATTTCCATGGGTTACAATTCTGCAAAAACCATTACCCTCCCCTCTATATGGGACATGACATCCTGGGATGAAAGTCTCCCTGGTATTATGGGATATGACTTGAAGGGATGATTCTGATTGACCCTGGCATTGTGGGATTGACAACAAAGGTGGAAAAGAATTGTAACTAATTAGGTATCAGTGGCTGAGAGAGTTCAAATAGAGTCCAGAGGCTATTCCGGAGGCTACTCTCATGCAAGCTTCAGCTAGATATTGCTATTCACCATGGTTTGCCAAACCCCAACCAAAACCACTCTGCCAACATTAAAGAACACCTGGGGCTTTAACTGAAATTCTACAAAGGTTCCATGCACTATGATCACTTTCCAGAAACCTACAACCTCTAGATGGGTTCCTAGGTCAGATAAGTCCTGCAACTCAGAGGGGCTGGCCTCTCCAGAACATCATCTAGCTCCATCCCCCAACCCACACTACTGACAGCCCTTTCAAACATGAAAATGTTAGAATGGGCATTGCCCAAATACCCCTCAAAATTAGGGAAAGCTCAAAGGAGAAGGTGGTGTTAAAACAGAAAAGATAGACTCTAACAATTGAGTATGACTGCTGAATTATTACATTGATTTTTTTTTTTAAGTCTCCAGTATCTTGGAGCAGCTAGAAGGAAAAATCTAAAATTGTGGAAGTGTAACCCACACCAAACTCTGAAATCTGTTCTATAACTAATTGTTTCAGTGTGTTTTGAAATTTATTGTTTTTGGTAATTTTTCATACATGTACAAAATATTTCCATGGGTTAATTGATATTATGAGGAGAAAGGGAAACTTAGATAAAATAGGTTTGGAAAATGTTGGGGTAAACAATACTAAATTGATTTCTTTACCATAGTATTTCATAACCTTTACTCTGCTCATGTTCATTGTAACTGTCCAAAAAAAAAAGATGCTGTATGTAGCATTTCCAAAGTTAACTGGCCAGGAATCATTTTTTCAGGAATAGCCATTCAACATCTTTCAGAACTAATGTTCTAAGAAACACTAAACATCTTTCAGACCTAGTGTTCTAAGAAATACCATAAATGAGAGCCAGACAAGCTGTTTTATTTAAACTCATGGAGGCATGAAGCATGTAATCCACTCCCTAGAGTCAGAAAAGATTGAGAAGTTAAGATGAACACAGACCTCTCTTCCCTGCCACATGATGTACTGTCGTGCTGTCTTCCCCTCTGTGTCAAAACTTTAACTGGGAGAGGCGAGGCAAGATGGTGGCTTAGTGAGATGCAGAATTTAGTTCATCCTCCAGAGCAGCTAGTAAATAGCCAGGAATGGTACAGAACAACTGCTGGGGGAACATCAGTGACTGGACTCACAGTGTATACCTGTCTGGACCAGGTGGCATGGCTGAGACCCTACACAGAACTGTAAGTCCCCTAAGCTATGGAGACCAGCACCCCTCCCCCACAGACACAGCAGGCTGGTTCCCTAAGGGGAAAGGAAACTGACTTTATTAGCAGCAAGGGTTAAGCTCAACCAAGCTCCAATTGCAGAATTAATCGACAAATTTTGACTACTGAAAATAGGCCCCAGCACAGATAAACCTGGATAAGCACTAAAGGTACTAGGAGGTTTTTGCCCTGGCAGAGAGGGGGCAGGGCTGATGGAAAAAAACAAATAAACAAAGGCTTTTTGAGTCTGACAGCACAAAATACTGGTAAAGGTCTGGACCCCAAGAAAAGGGGGCACACAGAGCCTAGAGATACATAGAACCTTGTACCAATTTAAGGTCCTGATTGACAAACCCAAAGAGCAGGGGTCTGGCTCTGAAAAGGCTTTTTTTTTTTTTTTCTACTCCTTAACAGCTCATTAGATAGAATTGGAGGCATTCTCAGGCTCCAGCCCTGCTGCAGGCAAGGGCGGAATTAAACCTATCTGAGAGACAAAGTACCTAGTCAGGTGAAAGGAGTTGATTCCCTAAAGGGTGTATCTTCCCCAAGAGAAGGGAAGGGGCTACAGCTCAAGTGGAATTCCTCCTTCAAGGAAGTCAGGCTCCAGGGGCTGGAAAACAGAAGCAATCAAAGCCTTCCTAATACCTCACTTCAGTCTCAACAATGCCCAAGCAGGGAAAGTCTGCTGAAATTAAAGGCACCGCCACCACCACCACTTTACACCGGTGGGAAGCCATGGCAGACAAGTGCCATATGCTGGGTAGGATAGGAAAAGCAGAGTCTTGAGGCTTCAAACAAAGTCTGTCAACCTGCTGGGTCTCACCCTCAGGGAAAACTGACGCTGGTTACTCTCTCCTCCTAAGACACAGGCCTGTCTGGTCTGGGAAAATCCTACTGGGGTCTATAATATCTGAAGAGACCCTCTTTAAAAAAAAAAAAGAGGGCTTCATATAGGCAGGGGAAGAAAAAGAAAAACAAGAACTAAAAAATTCTGATCAGTTAAACAGAACCTAAGCTAGAGGTCTAGAATAAGTCATACAGAATGTCAGAGAACAGACAGAGAGCAAAGCCATCCAGCAAGAAAATCTCACATCGAAGGGGGAAAACAACTTCCAGAATAAACTAATTAAGGAAATCAAATGCCTAGATGTCAGCAAAAAATAAAGACCCATACTAGGAAAATCGAAGATATGCCCCAATCAAAGGGACAAACCAACACTTCAAATGAGATACAGGAGTTAAAATAGCTAATTCAGGATGTTTGAACAGACATGGAAAATTTCTTCAAAAATCAAACCAACAAGTTGAGGGAGGAAATAAAGAAGACACTGGGCAAACAAAAAGAAGAAATCAAAAGTTTGAAAAAAACAAACCATAGAACTTATGGGAATGAAAGGCACAATAGAAGTGATGAAGAAAAAAAACAATGGAAACCTACAATAATAGATTGGAAGAAGCAGAAGAAAGGATTAGTGAACTAGAAGACTGGACATCTGAAATCCGACTCACACACACAAAAAATAAGGATAATGGAAAAATAATCAGTCATGACAACATGAAGCACACGAATATATGTGTTGTGGGTATCCCAGAAGAAGAAGATAGGGAAAAGGAGGAGAAAGACTAATGGAGGAAACACTCATGGAAAATTTCCCATCCCTTATGAAAGACATAAAATTACAGATCCAAGAAGTGCAACATACTGCAAACAGAACAGATCCAAATATACATACTTCAAGACACTTAATAACCAGATTGTCAAATGTCAAAGAGAAAGAGAGAATTTTGAAAACAGCAAGAGAAAAGCAATTCATCACATACAAGGGAAGCCCAACAAGACTATATATGGATTTCTCAGCAGAAACCACAGAGATGAAAAGGCAATGGAATGATATATTTAAGATTCTAAGAGAGAAAAACTGCCACCCAAGAATTCTATATCCAGTGAAACTGTCCTTCAAAAATGAAGGGGGGGGCGGGCCGCGGTGGCTCAGCGGGCAAAGTGCTTGCCTGCTATGCCGGAGGACCTCGGTTCGATTCCCGGCCCCAGCCCATGTAACAAAAACGGAGAAACAGAATACAATAAAACAAGAAAATGTTTAAAGATGTTTCCCTTTCTTCCTTCCTTCCTTCCTTCTATCCTTCCTTCCTTCTCTCTGTCTTTCCTTTAAAAAAAAAAAAAAAAAAAAAAAAAAAAAAAAATGAAGGGGGGCGGGCCGCGGTGGCTCAGCGGGCAAAGTGCTTGCCTGCTATGCCGGAGGACCTCGGTTCGATTCCCGGCCCAAGCCCATGTAACAAAAACGGAGAAACAAAATACAATAAAACAAGAAAATGTTTAAAAGATGTTTCCCTTTCTTCCTCCTTTCCTTCCTTCTATCCTTCCTTCCTTCTCTCTGTCTAAAAAAAAAAAAAAAAAAAAAAAAAAAAAAAATGAAGGGGAGATTAAAATATTTTCAGGCAATCACTGAGAGAATTTGTGACTAAGAGACCAACTCTGCAAGAAATACCAAAGTGGCACTACAGGCAGATAGGAAAAGACAGAAGAGAGATGTCTGGAGAAGAATGTAGAATCGAAGACTGTAAGTAAAGGTAGAAAGAGAAAAAAAATTTAGATATGACATATAAAATCCAAAAGACAAAATGGCAGAAGTACTGCCTTTACAGTAATAACATTAAATATTAATGGATTCAACTCCCCAGTCAAAAGACATAGACTGGCAGAATGAATTTAAAAAATAGGACCCACCTATATGCTGTCTACAGGAGACTCATTTTAGACCCAAGGACAAAAAAAAGGTTGAAGGTGAAAAGTTGGGAAAAGATATTTTATGCAAACAATAATCAGAAAAGAGCAGGACTAGCTATACTAATAATAAGACATTAAATATAAAGCAATTAAAAGAGACAAAGAAGGACATTACGTATTAATAAAAGGAACAATTCAACAAAGAAGACATAACAATCATAAATATTTACAACACCAAGCCAGAGTGCACCAAAGTGCACTGAGATGGCTTCACATGAGGCAAACACTGACAACAATGAAGGAAGAAACAGACACCTTTAACCTCATAGCTGAGGACTTCAATTTCCTGGTGTCATCAACAGATAGAATATCTAGACAGAGGATCAATTACGAAACAGAGAATTTGAATGATATGATAAATGAACTAGACTTACCAGACATTTACAGAACATTACACCCCAAAACAGCAGGATACACATTTTTCTCAAGTGCTCATGTATCATTCTCAAGGAGAGACCATGTACTGGGTCACAAAGCAAGTGTCAATTAATACAAAAAGATTAGATATTATACAAATATAAAGAGACTGATATCATACAAAAGACTTTCTCAGATCATAACAGAATGAAGTTGGAAACCAATAATAGGCAAAGGGCCATAAAATTCACAAATATATGGAAGCTAAACAACACACTTTTAAATAATCAGTGGGTCAAAGAAGAAATTACAAGATAAATCAGTAAATATCTCAAGGAAAATGAAAATGAAAACACAACATATCAAAATTTATGAGATGCAGCAAAGGCAGTGCTGAGAGGGAAAAGTATTGTCTTAAATGCCTATATTAAAAAAGAAGAAAGAGCAAAAATCAAGGAATTAACTGTTCACTTGGAAGAACTAAAGAAAGAACAGCAAACTAACCCCAAAGCAAACAGAAGGAAAGAAACAAGGATTGGAACAGAAATAAATGAAATTGAGAACATGAAAACAATCAAGAAAGTCAACAAAACCGGAAGATTTTTTTTGAGAAATTAATAAAATTGATAGACTCTTAGTTAGGTTGACCAAAAAAAAAAAAAAAAGAGAGAGACAGAGATGATGCAAATAAATAAAATCACAAATAGAAGAGGAGACATAACCACTGACCCTTCAGAAATAAAGCAGGTAATGGGAGGACACTATGAGTAACTATATGCTAATAAACTAGGCAACATAGACGAAATAGAGAACTTCCTAGGAAGGCATGAACAACCAACACTGACTCAAGAAGAAATAGACAACCTCAAAAAACCAATCACAAGTAAAAAGACTCAATCAGTCATCAAGAAGCTCCCAAAATAGAGAAGTTCAGGATGAGATGGCTTCACATGTGAATTTTACCAAGCATTCAAGAAAGAATTACTACCAATCCTGCTCAAACTCTTCAAAAAATTTGAAGAGGAGGGAAAGCTACCTAACTCATTCTATGAAGCCAACATCACCGTAACACCAAAGCCAGACAAAGATACTACAAGAAAAGGAAATTACAGACCAACCTCTGTAATGAATACAAATGCAAAAATCCTCAACAAAATATTTGCAAATCGAATCCAGCAGCACACTAAAAGAATTATACACCCTGACCAAGTGGGATTTATTCCAGTATGCAATGATTGTTCAACATAAGAAAATCAATTAATGCAATACACCATATCAACAAATCAAACCAGAAAAATCACACGATCATCTTGATTGATGCAGAAAAGGTATCTTTTCTGCAAAAGATACCTTTTCTGAAAAAATTTTCTGAAAAAATTCAACATCCTTTCTTGATGAAAACACTTCAAAGGATAGAATCAGAAGGGAACTTCCTCAACATGATTAAGGGAAGATTTGTAAAATCCACAGCTAACATCATCCTCAAAGGGAAAAGACTGAAGTTTTCCTTCTAGGATCATGAACAAGACCGGGACGTCCACTGTCACCACTGCTATTCAACATTGTGCTGGAAATTCTAGTCAGAGCAATTAGACAAGAAAAGAAATAAAAGGCATCCAAATTGGAAAGGAAGAAGTAAAACTCACTGTTTGCATATAATATAATACTATATGTCAAAAAATCACAAAAAATCTACAGCAAAGTTACTAGAGCTAATAAATGAGTACAGCAAAGTGGCAGGTTACAAGATCAACATTCCTGATCTTGTTTCTGCAAAGTAAGTTTTTTGGATTTTAATTTCTGAAAAAAAAAAAAAAAAAAAAAAAACTATTTGGGGCAGGGTGCCCCGAATAGTTAAAAATACCTTGAGAAAGAAAAACAAAGTGAGAGGTTTCACACTACCTGGCTTTAAAGAATATTATGAAGCTACAGTGGTCAAAACAGCATGGTACAGGCATAAAGACAGATATACTGACTAATGGAATCAAATAGAGCGTTCAGAAATAGACCCTCTCATCTGTAGACAACTGATCTTTGATAAGGCTGTCAAGCAAACCCAACTAGGACAGAGCAGTCTTTCAATAAATGATGTTTGGAGAACTCGATATCCATGTGCAAAAGAATGAAAGAGGATCCATATCTCACACCCTGTACAAAAATTAATTCAAATGGATCAAAGATCTAAACATCAGAGCTAAGACCAGAATAAGAGGCAGTTTCCTAGACCCTATACCCAAAGCACAAGCATTGAAAAAAGAAATAAATATATGGGAAATCCTTAAAATTAAACACTTTTGTGTATCAAAGAACTTTGTTCAGAAAGTAAAAAGACAGCCTATGCAATGGGAGACAATATTTGGAAACCACACATCAGATAAGGATTTAGTATTCAGAATATATAAAGAGATTCATCAACTCAACAACATAAAGACAAAAAAAAATGAAAAATTGGGCAAAAGACATGAACAGACACTTCTCAGAAGAGGAAATATAAATGGCTAAAAGGCACAGGAAAAGAATGTTCAACTTCACAGGCTATTAGGGAAATGCAAATCAAAACCACAATGAAATATCATCTGACACCCACTAGAATGGCCATTATCAAAAAACAGAAAACAAGTGCTGGAGAAGATGTGGAGAAAGAGGCACATTTATCCACTGTTGGTGGGAATGTAAAATGGTATAACTACTCTGGAAGGCAGTTTGGTGGTTCCTCAGGAAGCTAAGTATAGAATTGCCATATGATCCTGCAATCCCATTACTAGGTATATATTCAGAGGAATTGAAGGCAAGGACACAAATGGACATTTGCACAACAATGTTTATAGCAGCATTATTTACAACTGCCAAGAAATGGAAACAGCCCAAATGTCCATCAACAGAAGAATGGCTAGACAAGCTGTGGTATACACATACAATGGAATATTATGCAATTGTAAGACAAAATAAAGCCACGAAACATGTAACAACATGGATGAGCCTTGAGGACATTATGCTGAATTAAATTAGCCAGAAACAAAAGGACAAATACTGTATGGTCTTACTAATATGAACTAACATTAATGAGTGAACTTGAGAATTGAAGTTAAGAACACAGGTTATCTTTTGTTGCTCAGATGTGGCCTCTCTCTCTCAGCCAACAAAAGTAAACTCATTGCCCTCCCCTTCTCTATGTGGAACATGACTCCCAAGGGTGTAAACCTTCCTGGCAACATGGGACAGAAATCCTAGAATGAGCTGGGACTCAGCATAAAGGAAATGAGAAAACCTTCTAGACCAAAATGGGGAAGAGAGAAATGAGACAAAATAAAGTGTCAGTGGCTGAGAGATTTCAAACAGAGTCAAGAGGTTATCCTGGAGGTTATTCTTATGCATTATACAGATATCACCTTTTTAGTTAAGGTGTAATGGAGAGGCTGGAGGGAAGTGCCTGAAAATGTAGAGCTGTATTCCAGTAGCCAGGTTTCTTGAAGATAACTGTATAATGACATAGCTTTCACACTGTGACTGTGTAATTGTGAAAACCTTATGCCTGATGCTCCTTTTATCTACAGTATGGACAGATGAGTAAAACCTTTGGATTAAATATAAATAAACAACAGGGGAACAAATGTTAAAATGAATTTAGTAGATTGAAATGATAGTGATCAAGGAAAGGGAGTGATAAGGGGTATAGGAAAAAAATAGGGGAAACAAAGGCTAAAATATATTGGGTAGATGGAAATACTAGCAAGAATGAGAGGGAGGGTTAAGGGGTATGGTATATATGAGGTTTTTTTTTTCTTTTTCTGAACTGATGCAAATGTTCTAAGAAATGATCATGGTGGTAAATATACAACTATGTGATGATATTGTGAATTACCAATTATATACCAAGAATGGAATGATCATATGGTAAGAATGTTCATGTTTTTATGTTGTTATGTTTAAAAAAGAAAGAAAGAAAGAACACAGGTTATCAGGAGATAGAAAGAAGGCAGAGATTGGGCAACTGGTGCTGAAGAAATACAGATTATACAACAGGACTGACTGTAAAATTAGGAAATGGATAGCACAATACTACCTGATTGTAGCACACTAAATGAAGGTGATTGTGAGTATGATTGAGGGAGAAGGGCTGGGGGCACATACGAAACCAGGAGGAAAGGTAGAGGATAAAGACTGAGATGATATAATTTAGGAATGCCTAGAGTGGACAATGATGGTGATTAAATGTACAGATAAAAAGATATTTTTGCATGAGGGAGAACAAATAAATGTCAATGATGAAGGGTGTTGAAAATAGATGGTATACGGGAAAATTTACAATCAATGCAAGCTAGTGTCTACAGTTAACAGTAACACTGTAATATGCTTCCACTGAACACAACAAAACATTATGCCAAAACTAAACGTCAATAGATGGGGAGCATGGAAGAGGAGCATGGATTCTTTGTGGAAGAAAACGAAATGTCTTCATATAGATTATACTGGTGAAATCATGTCTATACACTTAGGTTGGATTGTATAATGTGTGAATAAAATTGTTTAAAAATGAACAGAGAAAAACAAGTGCTAGAGAAAATGAGGAGAAAGAGATTTATCTATTCACTGTCGGTGGGGAAACCGAGAGGTACAGTCCCTTGGAGGGCAGTGTGGTGGTTCCATAGAAGGCTAGGGGTGGGGTTGTCATATGATCCTGAAATCCCGTTGCTCAATATATACCTGGAGGAATTAAGTGTGGAAATTTGCACACTGGTGTTCATGGCAGCAGTGTTCATGATCCACAATGAATGGAGGTGGCCTAAGGGTACAATGACTGAGGAACGGAGGGGAACTGTAGTGTATACACACAACGGACTATTGAGAAGAGTAACGTTATTGAGTATGCAACTAGGTGCATGACTCTAAAGGACTGTATGTTGAATGAAACATCAGGAACAAAAAGAAAAATATTATCATGCCTAAATCATGTGGACTAATTATAATATAAAAACTTAGTGAACTGAAGTTGAGAACATGGGTTATCAGGTTGGAGCCTGTTGTAAAGGGTCCTGGATGATAAGCTCTTTCAGCAGTCATATACATACAGGAGTCTTAACTGTTATTTCTAAATTCTGAGATATTTACTGAGCTGTTTTGTTTATAAGGTGGTGATTCCCAGAAACTTCGGGTATTTACGTGACACCTGAGAATCAGAGTTAGAGTTCTGAAGCTATTAAGGTCAGCAGTACCAATACAGGAACTGTTTAAAAAGTTGAAAAAGTGATAAGACTTCAAGTAGAGATATGAATGAAGTTGATCTGGATAGGACTAAGGTAAATCAGAATACAGGGTAAAGGATGATATCATCCACACTTTAAAACTTCAACTTCTGTGTGAGACCAAAGGGAGAGATGTTTATTTAGCACAAAATTTATATTTGGGGTACTGCATTTCCTAATGTAACTTGGATGGTCAGTTTAGTTGAAAACTATAAGTATATGGAATCTTGAAAAGGGCATGAGATTTTGTTGGTTTGTCCAGGTTACTGTAATGCCCCGATATATCCCAGAGTAATCTAGGCAAGTGAATAAATAAGTATTTGCAAAGTCTCCTTGGAGAACTGGGGAGAAAAGAAGAAATATTCAAGTTTCCCATTTGGAGAATTTCTGATATTCTAGTAAGTAATGGGGACAACCAAACCAATAGGCCAAGCCCTTGATCTTGGGGTTTACCCCCATGAAACATTCTTGCAAAGGACAGGCTAAGCCTACTTAAAACTAGGCCTAAAAGTCACCCCCAGAAAACCTTTTTTTGTTGCTCAGATATGACCTCTCTCTCTAAGCCAACTTGGCAGGTGAACTCACTGCCCTTCCCTCCACATGGGACACGACTCCCAGGGGTGTAAATCTCCCTGGCAATGTGGGACAGAAATCCCGGGATGAGCCAGGACATATCATCATGGGATTGAGAAAGTCTTCCTGACCAAAAGGGGGAAGAGACAAATGAAACAAAGTAAAGTTTCAGTGGCTGAAAGATATCAGGTTATCAATCTGATAACCCATGTTCTCAACTTCAATTCACTAACTTTTTATATTAAAGTTAGCCCATATGATTTAGGGCTGAAAGATTTCAAACAGAGACAAGAGATTATCCTGGAGGTTATTCCTACACATTCTATAAATATCCCTTTTTAGTTTGTGGTATACTGGAGTGGCTGGAGGGAAGTACCTGAAACTGCTGAGCTGTGTTTCAGTAGCCTTGATTCTTGAAGACAATTGTATGAAGATACAACTTTTACAATGTGACTACGTGATTGTGAAAACCTTGTGACTGATGCTCCTTTTATCCAGGGTATGGATAGATGAGTAAAAAATTAAGGATAAAAATAAAAAAATAATAGGGGGGATAAGGGGTTAAATAAATTAGGTAGATGGAAATACTAGTGGTCAATGAGAGGGAGGGCTAAGGGGTATGGGATGTATGAGTTTTTCTTTTTTTTTTTATTTCCTTTTCTGGAGTGATACAAATGTTCTAAAAATGATCATGGTGATGAATACACAACTATGTGATGATATTGTGAGCCACTGATTGTACAGCATGTATGGAATATACATGTGTGAAGATTTGTCAATAAAAATATTTAAAAAACAAACAAAAGACCAACCTTAACTGGGAGCTTGATCTATTTTTGGTATCTGGGCACAAGTCCTGGTCCACTCCTGAGGTCACTCTGGATTGCAACCGCACATTCAGAGCCCTGGGCCCCTTAAGCAGGGGTAAGGGGCAGAAGTGACTCAAACAGGAAGGGCAGCTGCCACTTACCAGCCCTATATCTGACCGGCTCTCCCAGAGGCGCATTAGGGCCACTCTGGCAACGTCTTCAAACACCGGGTCACCAGTGAGGCTGCTCAGGGTGGCAAATTCCACAATGAAGGTCCCAATCCCTGCTGTACACGTGACAGGGGTCTCTCCTGGGTTCACGCCATGAAGCAGATTCACGGTTCCATATGGCATGCCAGTGGGGGTCTGAAAGGCTGAACAATTGCAAGATTACATTCCAGACAGATACGGACAGGTAAGGATGAGCCTGAGGCCTTAGCCTGCACTTACCTCTTTATCTCCTGAGTGACCAGTGGGTGACTGAGGCCCCAAACGGGGGGAAAGGTTCCCAGTCTGAGCCAGTGTAGGATAACCATCACAACTGGAGCACAGCTGGCACCCATATAACCCAGATGCTGTCAAACACTGTTCTGCACGGCTCTTGGGCTCTTGTTTATGATGTAGGGGCAGAGAACGGGCTTGCTCTTCATTCTCACTCCACACATCCTCACCTTCACTTGAGCAGCTCCACTTTACTGACTTTATACAATGCCTTCAGAGGCCAGGCAGGTAACAATGTGAAGCAAGCAAAATTTCAGCCATTGGGAGCGGTGGAGATTGCGGCATACTGATGAGAGCATGCCTCATATATTTTCTTCAAACATCTCTCTGACCAACGAAACCCATCTCCAGGCCTCAGAGAGTTCCCTAGGAACTAGTTTGAGATCCCTGCTTTAATTAAAAGAGTTTAGGGGCTGAATTTTTTGTTTTTTATATGCTGTGTGGCAGAGGTTACATTTCATTCTTTTCTATGTGAATATTCTGTTATTGCAGCACCGTTTGTTGAATGTTTTTTGTTTTATTTTGCTTTATGGAGTGCATGGGCCGAGAATCAAACCCCAGTCTCCTACATGGCAAGTAAGAATTCTATCACCGAACTACCAGTGCACCCTTCGAATATTTTTTTTTAAAAAGGTATTAACCGCTAATGTAGTCCAACCCTCAATGTGCAGGTAGGGAAAGTCCTGCCTATAAAGATGTGACTCAGCCAAAGGCGACATGGAGCTGGGATGGGAACACCTGCCTCTCCCACCCAGCCCAATACTTTGCCACCCCACCCTTGGGCTTTCCAATTCAAGGCAAGGAATTCAAAATCAGCCTGAGGCAGAGATTTCCTCTCCAGCAAAAGGTCAAATCACCCCACAGTGGCCTGTGTGTCACCAAACCATGAATAAAGTTGTCATAATTTCCAAGAACTACAAGATCCAGCAATTTTGTTGTAGAATAAAAACATGTTCTCTGGTAAGGCAAGTAACACGCAAAGAGAATGTGAGTCATGGCCAAGAAGGGCTCAGAGAAATGTTTCAGGAAAATCAAGACAGTGGCAAGATTCTATTTCCTGATCTGAAAGGTAGATACAGTGGTGTTTGCTTTATATCTATTTGAGATGTGCTTTTCAGTACACGTATTTCTCAATAAGCTTTTTTTAATTAAAAATTAAATGAATTAATGAACATCACCCCTAGGATAAAAAAAAAAAGGGGAGGGGGGAGCAACCAGGCAGTTTCCTCTAGGGATGAATCACACAGGATGTGATATTCACAAGGAGACACATAGGCCATAAGCTATGAGTGAGACCCAAGCCCAGCTTGCTCACTCTCCTCAGCTCTCCCCTGAGGATACAAGTACAGCCTGGCAAGGGATAAGTGAGATGGCCAAGATGCTGGAGGAAGTGCTTGGGTGTGAACAGCCCTCAGAGCTTCCACCACACCCTGAAGAAAACACAGTGTCCAGTTCATGCAGCCAAGCCCAGTGTTACTGCCCCACTTGGCCTCTAACCCTGGTCACGGCTTAGCCACAAAACATACCCCTCGCATTTTCAATTGTACTTGAGAGTTTGCAAGCACTCTCTCCTGACCTCATTTTAACCTCCCCACAACTCAGTGAGGCAGGGAGGCAGGAATTATGTTTCCCATTTGATAGATGGGGAAAGTGAACCGCAGAGAAGAAGAGTGACTTGTTTAAGATGTTGCCTGGCAGAGCTGAGTCCAGAACCTAGGGCTCCTAATGCTCAGTCCAAGGCAGCTCTTCCCTGGGATCTTTTTATTCCAATAGTGTGTGGGACAGGAAGGGGGCAAAAGGAGCCACTCAAAATAAAAGCAAGGGCCTTCGACCCACTAAGCTGGACTTCAGCCCTTTCTGCAAACAGAAATGAGGTCAATTCTTCCATCCTGTGCTATGGCCCCAGAAAGCTCTCAAAATGCCCAGGTCCTCCCGATTTCATGGTGGGCCTGGGAGTAAAATGCCAAGTGCTTGGGTAAGAAACATCAGGAAGTAATTGTGCATTGCCACTCTTGTCTCCAGTGAGAGAAGAGGGACTTACTTAAGTTTACCTCTCCGCTGTCTCTGTGTTAACTCTTACCTGGGAGGAGTTTTCGGGCTGCCTCCTCAGCCATCCTCAGGAGAGGTCCAGAGCAGGGCCATCCAGCCTCCACTTCCACCCCAGCTTTTTTTGACAGCAGATGAGCAGACAGGAGGCCTCCTACCACTACAGACAGTACAAAAAACAAGTATCACAGTTCCAAAAACCAAGAATCTTCCCTTGTGCAAAGTAAACGCAAATACTGTCAGGGAGGCTCACCTAGAAGGGGTAGAGCCAGCTAGTAAAAGGAATCCCTTACTCCCTTTCTCTTGGTGGGGTCACAAGAACAATGACTTTCATTTTTACCCTACTGAATACAAGGCTCTTAACTGAGTGCTTCACTTGTGTTATTTCCTTACCTTAAAACCTTATGTATGAGGTAGGTACTACTGTCCCCTCTTCAGATGATGATACTGAGGTTCAGAAAGGTAAAGAGACTTGCCCTGGGCCACTTCCCTAGTAGGTGGCAGAGACTCTATTTTGTCATTCTGTCTCCCGATCCCCCACCTACCCCCAAGACCTGAGATGGAGGAGGCGGGGGGCAGAGTAGTTATTACCTTCATTTTATAAATTTATGTATTTCAATTTATTATTCAATATTTAGGACTTATAAAAAGACATGAAGGTTCTGTATCTTGAAACATGGTTAGTCAGATATCCTGAATGGCTCACCCATCGAAAAAGAACAGTGGCCTTGAGCTTCAGTTTCACTTCCTCCAGGTCAAGGGGGAACAGGCGAGAAAGGCAGGACCTGTTCAAAGCGGGGAGTCTGATAAGAGATGCCTATATAAAGTTGGAACCTCAAAAAACCATAGATACTGTGTACGGATAAATTAAAAATGAATCCCAGTATACAGTAAGGAAAAACGGCTGTCTAGGTGTCAAATAGAGGGAAGGAAAAAAAATCTCCTCAAAGAATTAGTAACTATAAACTGATCCTCGCTCATATTTACAGCCTGAATTCTTACTGACTGAGTAACTTAAAAAAATTTCAAACCTTTAACATAAAATTGTTCTTGGCAGATAACGTTTCTAGCCACAGGGGGTAAACAAAAACTATCTCTGAAAATCCACTTCAAAGTATCGCACAGATAAAGATCTAGGGAATTAAATCACATTAAAGAAGAAAAAGAAATAAAACCTTATGAGTAAGATTCAGCAGAAACAATCCGGCCTTATGAGTAAGATCCAGAAGACTTACAAACACTTTGGATATTGCTGGAAATTGGAATTAGGAGGCACAGACTATAAAATAATTATGTGTAATACAGTTAAAGAAATAGAGAGGTTTGAATGTATGTGTAAGTAGCAAGAAACTGTAAAACTGGCCATGCATATTTATAAAAGAACCAAGCAGGATTTCTAAAAATTAATAATGTAATAATTGAAATAAATTATTTAAAATGCAATATAAAGAAACAAAACTATTAAAAAGAAGTACAGAAAAGATTTGGAGGATACAGTGAGAAGGTATAACATATATCTAGTTGAAGTTCTATAAATAGAGGAAAGTCAATATTTGAAAACAGTTGAGAAAAAGAATGATAGGAATCCTTAGCTCCAAGAATCCCAAGCAAGATAATAAAAAGAAATCCACATCTATACACATTACAGTAAAACTGTAGTATACTAAAAAAAAAAAAGATGTTAAAAGTATCCAGATATTAAATAACAATAAAGATGAATGACAGATACATCTATTAAACTATTTTCTCTTCTTTTGTTTGTTTGAAAAGTTCCATAATAAACAGTAAGGGAGGTGGGACAGCTAGAATGAAAAAACAAATTATAAAGGAATAACAATTAGATTGGCAGAGGATTTTTTAACAACAACATAACCAGAAGACAGTGGAAAATAATTTCTTCAATGTAAAAGAGAAAATATCCATCAACATAGAACCATTTGCCCAACAAAAATATCCTCCAAAGACCAAAGACAGTGAGATTTTCATACAAATAAAACATTTTCATATTAAAAAATAAAACAGAAAGTCTGCCAAAATACACCTGCACTAAAGGAAATTCTAAAACAAGCACTTCAAATAGAAGGAAAATGATCATCAAGGTAAAGCCTGAAACACAAGAATGATGGTCAAAGAAAGCAGTAAATATATGAATAAATTTAAAACTTCAACTGTATAAAACAACAACAATGACTTGACATTTTAAAACAAAGAACTTAAATAAATAACTATAACAAATAGGTCAGGATGTCCTGAGGGTCAGGCTGTGTATTATTCAGGAGGAGAATAAAGATTTTCAGTAATTTTAGACTTGACAAATTAAGTTTGATAAATTTGCTAAGAAAACTATTTTAAAATCTAGAAATAGTGCATATAATTTTTAAATTGAAAGAAGGAAAATGGAATGAGGAAAAAAATAAATAAAAAAGAAGGCATGAAGTGGGGTGGGCAACAATGAATCAGTGGCACAATTCTCGCCTGCCATGCCAGAGTCCTGGGTTCGATTCCCTGAGCCTGCCCAAGCCGAAATAAATAAATAAATAAAAGAAAGAAGGCATAAAAAAGGAGAGAAAAAAGAGCATAAAGATGGGACAAACAGCACAAAGTAAGGAAGCAGAAACAAGCCCCAATATATCAGTAATTACAAAAACTGTAAGGGGATCAAATGCTTTGTTAAAATAATAAGGTTGGGGCCCAGGGACCCTCTGCCACTACCTCAGCGAGAAAGTCATGTAGGAGCTGCCAAGCTGTCCCCTGCCCTGCCCAGCCTGAGCCCCATGGGCAGCTGCAGCCCCCGCCGCCATGAAAAAGCAGTTCAACTGCAGGAAGCAGCTGGCCACCCAGACGGTGGGCAGGTTCAAGCTGCCCTTAATGAAGCTTATGTTAGTGAACTGAAAGTGAAGCCAGAAGATCAGAAGGCAGAGAAGGAAGCTGATTGCCTTAAAATCAAGAAAGCGCAACCAAGGACCATGACTTCCACAGATTATGTAAATTAATAAACTGAAAATAAGTACTTCTTGGGTATCTTTTCTCAAATCTGATTTTAGATTAGAAGACATGATTGCAAGGTTTTGTTCTCAGATTTTCAAACTTTGAAATATGTCCCCAGTAACTGGCACACATGAAACTATTTTGTACAAGGGATTAACATCTACAATTAACTGACTGTCAGTAAGGGAGATTACCTTCAGTAATGCGGTAGATCTCATCCAATCAGTTGCAGGCCTTCAAAGTAAAAAGCTCAGTTTACTGGAGAAGAAAAAATTCTGCCTCAAGACTGCAAAATCACTCCTGATAAGTTTCTAGCCTGTTGGCCTTCCTTATGGATTTTAAATTCACCAGCCCAACAATTTCAGAAATTGGTGGATCCCAGGATGGAATGCAGGTCATAACTAAAACCATTCATCTCTATTGAAAATAATAATAATTTTTAAAAAATCTATCTGCAAGTGATGGGGGCAATGAGAGAAATCTGCAAGACTAAAGCTAAAACAAGTTGTACCTTAGCACTGAATTTTAGTTGATACAGTTATTTCCCCCCAGGGAGATGGATTAACAATTCTCAAACCATTATATATGTAAACAATTGAGTTAAACATGAATATATGGAAGGCAGGTGGTGAAACTGGAGAGGGCTACAGTGGAGGAGAAGGGGTACAGTGAACCATATAATAATGGATTAGGCTGGAAGATATTATTATAAACCCATGTTTAGCATTCATGATTCCAGTTATAAAAAGTAGTTGTTAAATCCGTATACACAATTTAATATACATTCACACATTTCCTCGTACTGGCTCCTGAGAGGTTCGAAAACAAGGACAGGACACCCCACTAGTAATGAGCACACCTAGTTCCCAGATGTAGGTTTTTGATACTACTGTCCAATAAAAAGAATCAGGGCCCTTTGAAAAAATGGCTGATTCCAGAACCATGGCAAGAAACGTACATAATGAGCATGCAGAATCTTACTGTTTCAGAAATAAGATAGTCCTACAAAACAGCAAAGGAAAACACAATGATTAGAACAAGTTAAGTGGGGCACAGCAGTAAAAGGAAAGCGCTCCCAATGGCCAAGCTGGAGCAATTTGAGAAAAAAAAATTTAAGTACTATTGCATTATTATAAACCAAAGTATAAAATATATATCCATGACTGTAAGCTCTTACAGGAGTCACATTTATTTCTGAGCTTTAAATGTTATATCCTGGTCATTTTCCTGGAACTTTGTGTATCTGTGTGACACCTAAGACTCAGAGCTGGAGTTCTGTAGCTCTGAAAATCAGCATTCCTACATACAGCAACTATTAAAGAAAACAAAAAAGAGACAAGCTTCAATTAGAGATAAGAATGAAGCAGAAGATCTGGAAGAATGAAGCAGATCTGGTTGGGACTAAGGTAAATCAGAATACAGGGTAAAGGATGATATTTTCTGTATTTTAGAACTTCACCTATTGTCTGACACCAAAGGAAGAGAGCTTTATTTTGTCCAAAACTTAAATTTTCTGTAGTACAAAATCTAACAATGTCAAGCCAGTTCAGTTAAATAACCTAAACACATGGAGCCTAGTACTGGGAATAAGGACCTGCTTTCTGTATAGCTTAATGTAATACCCAAATACAATCCAGAGTATGTTGGGAAGATAATTAAAAAGTACTAGCAAAGTCCTATATACATACGATGGAATATTATGCAGCTGTAAGACAGAATAAACTTATGAAGTATGTAACAACATGGATGGACCTTAAGGACATTATGCTGAGTGAGATTAGCCAGAAACAAAAGGACAAATACTGTATGGTCTCACTGATATGAACTGACATTAGTGAACAAACTTGGAGAATTTCAGTTAGTAACAGAGACCATCAGGAGATAGAAATAGGGTAAGATATTGGGTGATTAGAGCTGAAGGGATACAGATTGTGCAACAGGACTGATTGTAAAAATTCAGAAATGGAGAGCACAATACTACCTAACTGTAATACAACAGCATTAGAACACTGAATGAAGCTGAATGTGAGAATGATAGAGGGAGGAGGGCTAGGGGCACAAATGAAATCAGAAAGAAAGATAGACGATAACGACTGAGATGGTATAATATGGGAATGCCTAAAGTGTATAATGATAGGAAATAAATGTACAAATTTAAAACTGTTTTTGCGTGAGGAAGAACAAAGGAATGTCAATATAGCAGGGTGTTGAAAATGGATGGTAATTAATATTTAAAATTTTTAACTTATGTGTGAGACTAAAGCAAAAAATGTTTATTTGGTACAAAATTAATATCTTGACTAGTGCAGTTCCTAATATAACTTATGTGGGCAGCTTATTGAACACTATAAGTACATGGAACTTTGAGTAGGGCATAAGATTTTGTAGGTCTGTCCAGAGTGATCTGAACAGTGAGTAAAAAAGTATTTGCAAAGTCCCCTTCAGGGAATGGTGAGAAAGAGGGAAAATTCAACTACCCCAAGTGGAAAATTCTTGATATTCTCACAAGTAGTGGGGACAACCAAAAGCAATAGGCTGAGCCCCTATTCCTGGGGTTTGTTCATATGAAACTTAACCCTGCAAAGGATAGGTCAAGCCTTCTTAAAATTAGGCCTAAGAGTCACCCCCAAGAGAACGTCTGTTGCTCAGATGTGGCCTCTCTCTCCAGACAACAAAACAAGCAATCTCACCACCCTCCCCCTCTCTACTTGGGACATGACTCCCAGGGGTGTGGACCTTCCTGGCCACGTGGGACAGAAATCCTAGAATGAGCTGAGGCTCAGCATCAAGGCAATGAGAAAACCTTCTCACCAAAAGGGGGAAGAGCGAAATGAGACAAAATAAAGCGTCAATGGTTGAGAGATTCCAAATAGAGTTGAGAGGTTATTCTGGAGTTATTCTTACACATTAAACAAATTATCACCTTGTTAGTCAAGATGTAATAGAGAGGCTGGAGGGAACTGCCTGAAAATGTAGAGCTGTGTTCCAGTAGCCATGTTTCTTGAAGATGATTGTATAACGATACAGCTTTCACAAAGTGACTGTGTGATTGTGAAAATCTTGTGTCTGAGGCTCCTTTAATCTACCTTATTGACAAACGAGTAAAACATACAGAATAAAAATTAATAATAGGGGGAACAAATGTTAAAATAAATTTAGTAGATTGAAATGCTAACAAACAATGAAAGGGAGGGGTAAGGGGTATGGTATGTGTGAATTTTTTTCTCTTGTCTTTATATTTCTTTTTCTGAATTGATACAAATGTTCTAAGAAATGATCATGATGATGAATATGCAACTATGTGATGAAAAAAAGAATATTCATATTGTATGTTGATTGGTTTTATTAATACAAATTTAAAAAAGAATGTTTGTGTTTGTTAGATTTTTTAAAAATTTAAAAATTAAT
This sequence comes from Tamandua tetradactyla, assembly GCF_023851605.1. Classification (NCBI taxonomy): domain Eukaryota; kingdom Metazoa; phylum Chordata; class Mammalia; order Pilosa; family Myrmecophagidae; genus Tamandua; species Tamandua tetradactyla. The sequence goes on along the minus strand of NC_135327.1, from coordinate 17,412,384 downwards.
TAAAAAAAAAAACAGTATTGGCAAAGTCCCTTGAGGGCCTGGAGAAAAAATACGAAACTACTGAACTTTCCCACATGGAAAATCCCTGATATTTTCACAAACATTTGAGACTCCCAAATTAATAAGCCAAGCCCTTGAACTTGAGGCTTGCTCATATGAAACTTTTATCTATAACAAAAAAGCTAAGCCTACCTATAATGCCTAAAAGTTACTTCCAGTAAACCTCTTTTGTTGCTCAGATGTGGCCTCACTCTCAAAGCCCAATTCTGCAAGGAAAATCATTACTCTTCCCTGTATGTGGGACATAACATCCAGGGGTAAAAGTCTTCCTGGCAACATGTAACATGACTCCCAGGGATGAATCTGGCCCTGACACTATGACATCAATATTGCCTACCTGACCAATAGGGGGAAAAGAAATGTAACAAAATAAGGTATCAGTGGCTAAGAGAGTTCAAATAGAGTTGAGAGGCTATTCTGGAGGCTACTCTTATGCAAACTTCAGCTAGATATAGCTTTGCCAGGTTATGCCAGGCTCCAACCAACAGTATTCTTGTATACCCTAAATAATACCCAGGGCACTGTCTGAGACTCTATAAAAGTTTCACTCACTGTTTATTTTCCAGAAACCTATAACCTCCAGATGGTTCCTAGGCCAGATAAGCCCTAAAACCAAGTTACCAGTCTCTCCAAGAGTATCAACCAGTTGCATCCCCCCTTTCCATAATTTTGACACCCCTTCTCAACATGAAGAAGTTAGAACCGTCAATGCCCAAATATCCCTAAAGACTGAGACAAGGAAAAAGAAGGCATGGTAAAAAAGATAGGATTTAATAAATGAGTATGACTGCTGAATTATTATATTGATATTTCCTTTTTTAATCTCCAATATCTTAGAGCAGCTAGAAGGAAAGAACCTGAAATGGTGGACAGTAACCCATACCATACTTTGAAATTTGTTCTAAAACTATTTGCTAAAATGTACTTTGAAATTTATCACTTTTTTTATATGTTATATTCACAACAAAAAAATTTTTTAATGTATCTATGATTCCATACTGAATAAATGATTAAATAAATATATAAATGGGCAAAATAATAATTTTTCCTGTAGGAGATTTCCAAATAATTTTTCTGGATACTCAGGCTTCAAGGAGGTGGAATATAATACCCCACTCTTTAAATGCCGGGACATACAGTGACTTCATCCAAAGAGTCCCTACACTACGGATTGGGGAAAAGAGTAATTTTGCAGCGGAGAAACCTGACAAATACTCTCTCAGCCAGGTGTTGGAAATTAATATAAACGGTGAGAAGTCATACTGAGAGCATGGGACTTGGATGTGAAGTGATAAGGATGGAATTTTTCCTCCAAGGTCTTCCTCTCAAAAACACATGACCCCAGTGCAATCATTAGAAAAACATATCCGATATCCTGGCTGCGAAATGCTGTACCATATGCCTGATAACTACTTCTCCAAATAGTCAAGGTAATCTAAAATAAAGACATTCTGAGAAAACAAAAGAAGCCAAGTGGAGCCCAAAGAGACAGGGAGACTAAATGTAACGTGACATTTTAAATGGGACGCAGGCATAGAAAACATTAATGTAACAAGTGGGATTAGATCTTAGTACTGAAAATAATCTGAGATATACGGAAACTCTGTACTATTCTTCACAATTTTTTATAACTCTAAAACTATTCTATGAAAAAAAGTTTATCAAAAAGTTTTTATAGAATCCATAAAAGTTTTAGGAAGTGTATTTTTTTCAGAATCTTAAGGCCTTTGGATTGTTCCTATGCCAGATAAGCCCTGAAACCCAGACATACCAGCCTCTCCTAGAACATCAACAAGTCTCATTCCTTTGCCCCTTAAGGTCAATACTCCTTTCCAACACAGAGCAAGTTAAAATGGTCATTGCCGAGATAACCCTAAAAATTGAGAGAATGATCAAATGAAATGGAGGAGGTGCAACTGTGAAGTTAGGATTTAACAAATGGTTACGAACACTGACTCATTATATAGACATTTCTTTGTACTTACTAGTGTACTCAAATAGCCAGAAGGAAATACCTGAAATTGTTGCACTAAATCCAGCAACTTTGATCTTTGATAATGATTGTGCAACTATAGAGTTTTTATCATATGACCGTGTGACTGTAAAAACCCTGCGACTGACATTCCCTTCATCCATTATATAGATACATGAGTAATAAAATAAAGACAGGCATGAAAAAAGAATAATAATAATAGGTCAGGAATATGGGGGATAAAACCCCTATGTAAACTATGAATATTACTTATAACACTACTTTAATAATATTTAGAATTACAAGAATATAACAGAATTACAAGAAAAGTGTTATCATCAACTGTAACAAACTTTCCACACCAATACAAGTGTTGGTGGCAGGTAGTATATGGGAATCTGTATTTTAGGCATGATTGTTTTGTAAACCCTCAAATTCTCTAATAAAAATGTTTTTTAATTAAAAAAATAATAAGATTGTCACTATGGATAGGGAAACAAAATATAATATGCTATTTACAAAAATATACATAAACATAAAAAATATACAAAGATTGAAAGCAAAAGGACAGACAAAGATATACTGGGTAAATACCAACCAAAAGAAAGCTAGTAGCATAATTAGAGCCTTACAAGGAACAAAGATATAAGGATGTTCTTCATTTTATAGATGACGAATTGGTCTCAGAAGTTGTGTGACACAGCAGCAAGTATGGCCTCAAATTCTTATTCCTAAACCAGGATTTTGTGCTACACTGCTTCTCTGCTCCCTTCTCTTTTTAAACTTTTATTTGTCATATATCTGTAATACAAATTTCATCAAAGAAAAAATAAAAAAGAACAAAATAAGAGGATAAAACCATAACCCTGGCGTTCAAAGGTAACAGCTGGTAAGCCACTGGTCTAGAGGTTCATTACAAATAAGGGCTATGCCGGTTTCATAAGAATCATCAGAAGTCTGCCAAAAATATTAATTCTAGGATCCAACCCGGATTCGCTAGGTTTAGGGTGGAGCCTGGACATTTGAACATTTTAAAAGGCCAAGTAGTTCTGATGGGCAGCCAGGTTTGGAAACTAATGTCTTAAACTCACACTTCTAAAAAAGTAATCACTAACCACATGTGACTATATAAATTTAAATTCATTAAAATTAAATAATATTTCCATCATCATAGGAAGTTCTATTGAATGACATTGTGTAGACAATACACTCCAAGAAGACAGAGATTATATCTTTCTTATCCATAGCTATTTGACTAGTATCAAATATGTGTTAATATATGATTAAATTTGGCATATTTCTTTCCAGTTTTTTCTCTATCCCGTTTGCTTTCAGGTCTGAAACTAATGGATCCTGAGCCCTCCCCAATCCATGCTGCATGGAGAAAGAGCTCTGTCAGTCACTAGCCTTGGCTAAGCATCCTGGCACAGTCAGCCCTTGAAGGCATATTTATCACCTGTCAGTTCACCAGAGGAAAGTCCACACCCTCTTTCCTTTCAAAGACTTTAGAAGGCAGCCCTCACCTCGGATGTTGGTTTCAAACACAGACGCGTTCACATCAATATCAAAGTCCACGTTGTCCTGGAGCACTTCGACCACTCTTTGGAATTCTGAGACATTCCCCAAAATCTAGAAGGAAAGTCAGACCTAACAGTAAGACTCTCTCATGCTCGGATGCTTTGAAGATCCTGGATTTTCAGAGTTTGGGGTCCTGAGTTGGTGTGTCTCTCACTTGTTCAACTTAAGACCTCCAGATCTTGTCCCACGACTAGTGACAAGGGAAGAAAACAGAGAGCTAGAAATTACCCAGAGACTCAACATGAAGAGACTAGTTAAGCAAAATTTAGGTACCAATTCAAGAACCATTTTGGACCCATTTAAATGGATACAATACATAGAGATTTTAGAACATGTAAGAATGACTTTGTTTGGCATTTGCCGTGAATGTGTGCTGTTTTTAACCCTCTCTTGTCACAGATATCTTTGACTGGCCCAATACTGATTCTCAATCTTCCTTATCCTTGCAGCTTCTCACCATTGAGGTTAGAAACCCAGATACTTGTTTCCTGAGCCTCTTTTGCAACTAGAAGTAATTCTATTGCCCAGTTCCGACCCTAGAGAAGTCAACTTCTGCTTTTCTAATAAAAAGGGACCAAAACAATGGCATGGTTTTTATCCTTCCTCCTTCTTTCTGTCCTGAAAGTAGATTCGAATTCTGGAGCTATGGTAGCCATCTTGCAACCATGAAGGGCCAAGTATGAGAAGGATGGTAGAATGGAAACATACAAAGAACTTGGGTCTCTGATGGTTGAGCAGTTAACTCAGTGCCAGAAATTATCTCTAGGCTTTCCATCACTTAAGAAAATTAAAGCCTCTTTCTTTTAAGCCAACATGAGTCTGGCAAGCCTCTTTGTTTAAGCCGGCATCGGTCTGGCATTTTGTTACTTGCAGCCAAACATAATCCTGATACCTTCTCTTCTGTTAACAGCACCCCAATTTTCTTTTGGGGAATCTCCTCTCTCCCACAGTCTTTACTCCTGGATAATGCTTACCCAGTATTACCCTGGGTAACGCTGACTCCTAGCTGCAGAGTGAGCACTTAACCTAAACCAAAAGCAGATCAATGAGACTCAATCCTGGAATGTTTTCAGGAACTAGAGGAAACGGAATGCTTCTTTTCACACACAAGTTACTAAATGAGTGGGATTTAAGCTTGGAGCTATTTTGACTATCCTGTCAACTTACAGAGAGCTTGAATACAGAGCAATCAAAGAAAATAGAAATAAGAGATGGAGAAAGAAATTCCTGATGGCATTGTTTGTAGGTCTGAAACTAGCCAGGTCTAAAGCTAGCCTTCCAGCTAGACTATTTAGTTATCTGACCAACACATTTCCTTCTTGTGTAAATCAATTTGAATTGGGTCTTCATCATTTGTAACCAAAACAATTCTGACTGTCCCAGCATTCAAGGCCCTCTGTGATTTGGACTCAACCTACCTTTCTGACAATATCCCTTCATCTATCCTACCTTCAACTACTTCAATAAAACTGTAACCACTACTCCGAGATATCCTGCCTTCAAACATATTTTCCTTCTGCCAAAATTCCCTTCCTTCTCCGCTTTACCATTTCCAAATCCAGCCTATCTTCAATCATCTAAATGTCACCTTCTCTAGAAAGCCTTGGATTCTTTCAACTGAAATTAACCTCTTCTTCCTTTAAAAGACATAAGAGTTTTATCCACGCAACTCTTAGGGCATCTATTTCTTTCTTCATTAAGGAAATCTCTGCTTTTCCCCACAGCCAAGCACGGAATGAAGCAATCACTCAATAAATGTTTATTGATTGATTACATGAATCTTTGTCCACATTGCAGCCCGTAATCTTTTCAAAACAGACATATCATCATTTCCTGCCCTCTACTTAAGAAATTTCAGTAGCTTTCCATTACTCTCAAAGATCGAAATCGCTGGCAAACAAAGAATTGCGTCATCTCATCCCCATTTAATCCTTCCAGCCTCACTTTACTCCCTCCTCCTGGTGCTCCACACCCCCGCCACCTTGGTCTTCCTTCAGTGCACTGACCTTGTCATGCTCGATTCTGTTATATGGCCTTTGCACAGGCTGTTTCCTTTATCGGGAACAATTCTTTCCTCTCCCATCCTAGTCAACATCTGCTTGTCCTTCAGAGGCCAACTCAATTGTCATTTCACTCTCAGGGAAGCCCTCCCTGACCTCCTCAGTCTAGGTCAGGCTCATGTTATAACCACTCACAGAAACATGTTTCTTTACGAAAGATGATTTACCCCAAATTGCAATTATACATTCTTTAGGGTTATTCTTTAACTGATGCTTATCTTCCTCGCTAAAATCATAAACTCCAGGGGAACAGGATCCATGTTTGTTTAAACTCACCATTATAACCCAGAGCTTAGCACTGTGCCTGGTATTCAATAAATACTTGATGAATGGGCAAGCACATATGCACATATGAATTAACATTTAGGCTAAAAAAAAAAAAGGCTAAATTATATCTAAATTGCATTACAATTATGTAATTATCACTATATAACAATGAAGAGGGGTGACAGAGAATCAGACACAGAGAAATAAAGGGGGAAAGTGGTTGAAACCTCTTTTGTAGCCTTTTTAAGGATAATGGTTAAAGCTTGGAGTCATGCAGAACTGAATTTAAGGCCCTGCTCTGCCACTTAATAGGTGTGTGACCCTGGCCAAGTTATTTTACTTTTCTAAGTAGCAGATTTCTCCATTGTAACAAGGAGTGTAGGTATTTACTTTATGGGATTGTTGAAAGGATAAACAAAATAATACATGTAAAGTGCTTAGTACAAACCCTACCTATAAGATGCTAACTAACTACTGTTTTTAGTTTATCTTTATTGAACATGTCTACTAGAATGTAAGATCCTTAAAAATGAGGAGGGTATCGGGTGGACCATGCTGGCTTTCCCTGCAATGCCGGAGACCAAGGTTCAATTCCTGGTGCCTGCCCATGCAAAAGTTTCTGAATCCTCCACAGAGTCATACAGGCCTATCACTGTTCCAGGTATATAAAGGTCCTCTACAAATGTCTGCTGAATGAATGAACCTGGATAAGAAATTAATCATTTCTCCCTTTTCAGCTGGGTAACCAGAGCCAGATGGTTTGGAATCATGAGATGAAAATAAAAAACCATTTCTCATCCACAGTCAAGCTGCCAAAAGGGAGACAGATGCCAGCTACGAAATGGTAAAGAGGACAAGGAACAGGTAAATCACTTACCAGCAAGGTGTCCAGAGCGTCAATCAGAGTCAGAGAAAAACTGTAAAAGGACAGAAATCCCAGCTGCTTATTAAGAAAATAAAACATCAGATATGAAGGTTGCCCCAGAAAGCATTCCCCAAATACTTATAAGTGAGGCACAGCCACACCTCAGCCCACCCTACTTTCAGTCACAATAGAAAAACCACAGTGAAAATTGACAGGAACTTCTGAACTACTTAATGTGTATGGAAGGTGGGCTGATGAATTTCAGTCGTAATTAAACATATCACCTATATTCTCTGGAATCCTTTTCTGCCATGAGGAGGTAATATAAAATTGTAGGGAAGCACACAAGCTTTTCAGCAATTCCACATCTAGGAATTTATCCCACAGTGCACAGTTATACATTTGAGGATGCGCATGGCAGTATTGCTTAGAACAGCAAAAGGCTAGACATACCTAAATGCTCAGCAGTTGAAGAGTATTTAACTAAACTGTGGTACAAACAGTACAAAACTCTGTAGCTTTCGAAAAGATTGCTATCAAAAGTTCTACATGTACTCACATGGAAAAAGAATGAAATGTGACCCCGCCATACAGCATACCAAAAAAAGTGCTATATGCTGATGGGAAGATATTCAAATTATGTTTTATAATGGAAACAAGGTATACAAAGGCTAGGCAGTATAGTATGTTTCCATCTACGTTTTCAAAAAGGTGCAAACAAAAGGCAGATCAGTGGTTGTTGGGGGTAGTTGTGGTGGAGACATTAACCACAGGGGGCACAAGGGAACTTTTTAGGATGATACTCATTTGTAAAATGGGGTTAATGAATGACCCTTAACTCCTAGGGATGTTAAGAGAAATAAAGTAAAATACTTAGCACAGAGTTCAGTCAATGTCACTTCAGTTAATGTAATGATTCTTCACTTACTCAGCAAAGAACAAGACAGAATTCCAGCTCTCAAAGATTCTGTCTAATAGAAGTTAAAAGGTAAAAAGATAAGGGGAAAAGGTAGTATCAGAGAATGAGAAGCACTACAAAGAAAAAGAAAGCAGGTGACATGAGAGTGACTTGGCAGGTGGTCAGGGAAACTGATGCTGAAGTGAATATTTTGAACTGAGATCTGAATGACAAGAAGCAGTAAGTGATGGGAGAATAATGGGTGAAATGTGTTTCAGTTACAAAGAAAACCAACTGCAAAAGCTCTTAAGTTTTGATGCTTGGAAAAGTTACATCACTTCATGGGCCTCAGTTTGCCCAAGCAAAATGAAGGGGTTTGGTTATCTGACTTCTTGGAGTCCTTCCACGATATCCTATGGCTTTAGAGATGTGTCCAAGTCCCCACAGTTGGTGCCTATTATGGCTGGAATTGGAGCCCAGGGGTCCAACCCACCGGGCTAACCCAGAGCTTTGTTCCTTGAGGGTTCTAACTTCTCAGGAGGCTCTGTGGATCCTGGCGTTGTTGGCCTGAATTGGGGTGAGCGTGGCCTGGCTCCGGGTGGAGCTTTACTGGAACCGGTGAGGAGCTCACGACGCCACCAGCCCCAAGCAATCCATTCACCTGGAGGCGGACCGCGACAACCCGGCCGCCCTCTTGCCTCTCAGCTCGCACTACCTGCCCCAAGTGTCGTGCCCGTCACAGGTGAGAGGTCGCAGCTCGTCGTAGGGAAAGGCATTCTCCAGGTAGCTGTCGTAGGCGTGGTAGAACATAGCCTTGACTCTCTCTCTGGTGTAGGGAACGAGAAATAAGGCGGGAGGGTCAGAACATGAAACTAGGCGGGGGGAATAACAAGAAATACGGCGGAGAGTAGGAATCGCCACCTGATTTCTGCCGCCCGCTGCCGGGAGCCCAGCGGCGAGGTCCGAGCAGGTCAGGGAGGGGGTTCCTGGGACGGAGGGAAAGGTAAGGGTTATCGGGTCCGGGCTCCCCACTTTTTCTAAGGAGGGGTAGAAAGCCTGGCCCCCTTCACCTGTAGTAGGCGGGGTCGGGCGCGGTGCCATCCGGGCCCGGCACACCATGGTGCAGGGGCAGCAGCGCGAATAGGAGGCCGAACGGGATCAGCAGCTGGAAAGGCATAGAGTTCGCGTCCTGTCAGGGCCGCCCGCGCAGCAGCAGCCACCGCCACCCGGTCATCCTCCGAGCGGCTGCCGGTTCTTCCGGGGAGCCACTCCACTGCGCCTGCGTACTGAGCAACCATCCTCACTTCCAGACTACAAGTCCCAGAATGCAATGGGTGGCTGAGCCCGGGCAAAGAGCATGTTGGGATATGCAGGCTTTATGCGGAGATCAACGTGTCTTAAAGACAGTGGCTGTTTTCACCTTTATGAATTAATGTCTTATAAAAGTTAGCATTTATGCAGCGTTTATTGTGTGGTAAGACTTATAGAGGACTTTAAATACATTTTTCCAACATCTTACTGAGTACGAGAGCAGAGACTGAAAGGGGCATAATAATATTTGCTGAATGGTCAGAAAGTAGATAGGTGAAGAATGTTCGGCTTTACCACCCTTAGGGATTTTGAGTTTCCCAAACCCGTTCATGCTGATTATTTGAGGTTCAGTTACTTTGATTCATTTGCCCAAAGCTGCCACTCTTGAGATTTCTAGAAATTCTTTTCAGTTCTAGGAATTCATGAATTCCTGATGTTCCTCTCTTCCCACTTTCGGATATGGTCATAGTATCATGGCCTGTTCAGTCTCCACCCCAACCTAGGAGCCTCCACCCTCCCAATTCCCTGAACCTCTTCAGTGGCTGCCGCCCTGTGGCATGTCCCAAGTGAGAATAAAGACCCTGAGGCACTATAGCTTTGAGAAGGCTTGGGAACCGTTTTTTCCATTTTTCCTTCTTGAAGTTTCCAGAGTTTGGTCAGTACCTTAGTCCACGGCAACTCCCGTGACTCTGGGCAGTGTTCTATGGAATAGAATAACCCCGGATTGAAGTCAGACAGATCTGGGCTTCAATTCCAACTTCACTGCTTACTTCCTGACTATGTGACCCCCCACCCCCACCCTAGCCTCCTTCTAATCACATCTGAAAAGATCCTTTTTTCAAATAAGGTAGCATTTACAGGGTCCAGGGATTAGGACCTGATATCTGTGGGGGAAGGCAGAGCATTTTTCAACCTGCCACAGGCACTATGCATTTTTCAGATCTGGCTTTCAGATCATATCAATACTTGAGCTCAGTGTCCTTGGAGCACGCCTTAGGCTAATGGTCAGAACACTGCTTTTCCCACTGTCTCTGTGATATTAGGCAAGTCACTTTCCTTTTTGGGGACTCAATTGCCATGTCTGGAAAATAAGAGTGTGAGACCACCTCTTAGCATAAGAAAAAAATTAAAAGATCCAGAATTATTGCACAAAATCAGAAAAAGAAATTCTACACACATCAACCAAAGAAATTTCTCCCCAGAAAGCAATCATCAAGCCAAATAAAACTGTAGGACAGCACTCTAAACAGAAAATGACCATTTGCTAACTGAATAATAATGATGCTAATTAGAAAATGGCCAAGAAGTATTAATAATAGCAAGCATTTATGTAGCACATACTATGTTCCAGCACTGGTCTTAGCACTTTACATGTACCAGCACCATTAATCCTTACATCACAACCCTCTGAGACAGTATTATTTTTATTACCATCTTACAGATTAAAAAATTGAAGTATAGATTTAAAAATGAAGAGAGGTTTAGTAACATAACTTGTGCCTCACAACTTAATTCACTCTCCTGAATTAAGGAACTTAAATAGGGTATAAATAAAAGAACCATAAGGGAATTAAAAAGTGAGGATCTGATCAAGCTGACTTCAGCAGTGTCCTCTAGCTTTAATTTCCCATGATTCTATGGTCAACATTCTTTTCTTTTTTGCTGAGAAAGTCAGCTAGAAGGAAAAGTTTAATTCCCTGAAGTTGGAAGCCAAGACACTTGAGACTCCCTCTGGCCCAGTCCTCTTGATTACTTTTACAGGGAAGTATCTGGGAATCCCTTTTCTAACATATGGAGGTTATGTGGTTCAACTGAGTTCTCCCAACTCCCAGGGCAGAGCTTGTACACTACATACTTTTAGACTGCCAAGAAATAACTAGTTCAATCCTGGGAAATTTCCCATCTGCTGCTTTGTAGAAATACTTGAATTTTTCCCGTGCCCAGCATGTCCATACATTTAGACCCATGACTCCCTAGTCAGAGTCCCAAACCACATTTTATCATGTTCACATTCCAAGTGAACTTAGACCTGTAGCTAAATCTGCCTAGAGAAACCAGCCATCCTGATTGGGCAAAAGTACAGAATCCAGATGTGACTGATGACCTCATAGTCTGGTCAGCCCCATGCCCTGAGCCAGAATATAATCATTGAGATCTCGAGCCCTGAAAATGGTGCTCACTTGGCCATGTGCAATTCAAAATAAAAAACAGTCCTATCCTATAAAATAAATGGAAGGTTGTGCCAGTTTGAAAGTATTATGTACCCAGAAAAGTCACGTTTTAATCCTATTCCATTTTATGGAGGTAGCTGTTTCTTTTAATCCTGATTCAATAATGCAGGATGGAATGTTTTGATTAGATTATCTCCACAAAGATGTGACACACCCAACTGTGGGTGTTAACTTTTGATTAGACTCCACCCATTCCAGGTGGGTGTCGATTAGTTTACTGGAATCCTTTAAAAGAGGAAACATTTTGGAGAAATCCAAGAAATGACATAGCTGATGGAAAAGACAGTAGCCTCAGAGTCGACATAAACTTTACAGCAGAGCTGACACAGATGTGAACACGTGGAGAGCAGAGACACAGATGTTGGGAGATGCGTGGAGCCCAGCAGACCCTGCCATGAGATGGTAAGCAACCCAGATCCTGGAGAAGGTCAAAGGAAACCAAGAAATGAAAGCCCGCCCCACAGAAGCAAAGTGAGGAAACCCCACACGGCAGAGACTGAAAGCAACGGAGCCCAGGAGAAAAAGACCAGCAGATACAAGCCACGTGACTTCCCAACTGACAGAGCTGTTCCGGACAGTATCAACCTTTCTTGAGTGAAGGTAACCTCTGCTGGCACCTTAATGTGTACGGTTTCACTTCCCTAGAACTGTAAACTTGTAACTTATCAAATTCCCCTTTTGTAAAAGCCGTTCGAGTTCTGATATATCGCATTCCAGTGGTTTGCAAACTAGAACAAAGGTGGTCCAACAGAAATCTGACTTTTCCCATAATGCCTATTTCACTGCCTTTCTTGGAAATATCCAATTCTTTCAAAGAAAATATGTTCTTACTGGATGGGAGGGGCGGGTGCTGCTTTGCTGATGCCCTTGGGGTGGGGTAGAGCTAGCTCTGCCTATTTAGCTCTACCCCACCCCATGCTGAGGGAGGGAAGATGGTAGTTTCCTAGGGCTGCCATAACAAACTATCATAAACTGGATGACTTAAAACAACAGAAAGTTATTCACTCACATTTCTGGAGGCTGAAAGTCCAAAAGCAAGATGTTAGCAGGGCCATGTTCCGTCCGAAGCCTCTAGGGCAGGATCCTTTTTTGCCTCTTCCAGTTTCTGGTAGCCTCTGGCATTACTTGATTTGTTGCACTATAACTCCAGTCCCTATCTTCACACGGCTGTCCTCCCTCTGGGCCTCTGTCTATGTCTCCATGTCCAAATTTCTCTCTTATAAGGACACCAGTCATACTGGATTAATAGCCCATCATAATCCAGTATGACCTCTTCTTAAGTAATTACATCTGCAAAGATGGTATTTCCAACTAAGGTCACATTCTGAGGTTCCCGGTGGACATGAATTTTCAGTGCAGCCCTTCCTCCGCCTAAAGTCATGTCCTCCCCACATACAAAATACATTCATCATATCGTGACATTCTAAAAAGTCTTAACCCATTCCAGCATCAACCCTAAGCCCTAAATTTCATCTAAATATCAACTGAAAAAGTCCCAAATTTCATCATCGAGATTACGTGTAAGTAAGACTCTTGGTATGGTCCACCCTGGAGCAAAATTTGTCTCTATTCACAGACTTGTGAAACTTGAAAACAAGTTATCTGCTTCCAAAATACAGAGGTGGAATGGACATTCCCATTCCCAAAGGGAGAAGTTGGAAAGCCAAAAAGGATCACTGGTCTCAAGCAACTCTGAAACTCGGCAAGACAGATTCCATTAGATTTCAAGACCTGGGACTAATTATTTGTGGCTCAATGCTCTCTCCTCTGGGCCTGGGGGACAGTGGCTCTGCCCTCTCAGCCCAGGCCAACCCACCCTCTCTGGCCCCTGCTTTCATGGCTCAGCCGTCAGAGTCATTCTTCCTTTATTTCCTCCCATCTCTGTCCCTTTCCTTCCAGGTTGACAGTATTTCTGCTGATATAAAATTCTCAAAAAACTTGCCCTGTTCTATGGTTGTCAAGGGGATCCACACTATCAGATATGAAGCTCCTCCTCAGATCCTTCCTGGGTAACACCATCTCTCTCCCTGGCTTCTGCTGAGATGGTTAGTTGGATCCATGTCACATGCCTAATCTCTTTAGGAAAGGTTATTCAACCACACTCTTGGTTCTGTCCCCAGAGTGCGCTATTTGGACAGGCTGACAATTTTCCAAATCATCAAGTATGGGTTCCTTTTTGCCTAGCAGTTTTGTCCTCAATTTATCTCTTTCCTCACATTTTACTGTAAGCAGCAAAGAGAAACTAGGCCATACCTTCCATACTTTGCTGGGGAATCTCCTCAGCCAAATATCCAGATTCATTGCTTACAAGTTCTACTTTCCACCCAAATGCAGAATATAATTCAGCCAAAATCTCTACCACTTTTTAACAAGGATCACCTTTCCTCCAGTGCCCAATAACACATTTATCATTTCCTTCTAAGGCCTCATGGGAAGCACCTTTAACATTCCTATTTCCACCAACCATCTCCTTGAGGCAGTCTAGCTTTTTTCTATCAAGTACCTCAAAATTCTTTCAGCCTTTACCCATTACCCAATTCCAAAGCCACTTCCACATTCTTAGGTGTTTGTTATATTATTTTAGGTATTTGTATTTGTTATGGAAGCACCCTGCTTCCCAGTACCAGAGTTCTCCAGAGAAATAAAACCAATAGTTGATTATTTTAAGAAATTGCTTCAAATGATTGTGGGGCAGGCTAGAAGGCTGCAAACTCAGGAGGGAATTGGCGTTGCAATCTTGAATCCAAAATCCACAGGACAGGCAGGATTCTCCCCTCAGCCCTACCTGCCCCATAGCCCCTTAACTCTACTTTTAGCCAATTGTTCTGGTCAGGAGGAAAGAAGCTAGGACAGAAAAAGTCTAATAGGATGAAAACCTCTTTGGTAAACACATATTTTAAGATCCTGTAATAATAATTAGTACCTATTGAATTAAGCTTACTACAGTAGTAGTAAGTAAAATTACCCAAAACTTGTTACTAAGGTAAAAAGATGGCTGTGTGATAATCATATATCTCTATATTTCTTTTTTTTCCCATTGACTATAAAATCCAAGTTTTTATCATCTATTTTAAACTGGCTCTGTCATTCTGCTAGTCCTCTTATTAATGACTTAAATGAAACTTTGACTTGTGGTCACTGTCTATTTATATGAGAATTATATGGGTTTTTTTGAGGAGTCAAACTCATTATATTCTAAGCAGAAACAGTAGGGTTTATTTAATAATGTGGATTTATTGAGGCTTGGCATTTTAGTATTCCTTTTTAGAAAAAAGAAAATTTACAAGTTGAAGAGGTCTCACGCAATATATTATGAATGAGTATTCTCATTACACATTCACCTGGGCCTGGCTTATGAACCAATGTTGCAAAGACCACAGGCAGCATGAATGTGTTTGAGACTCATCTTGGACACACAGAAACACATAGTGTGAGAGGACGACTCAGTGACAAGTGATGTTGGGTCAGTGTTTTAGTTTGCTAGCTGCCAGAATGCAATATACCAAAAACAGAATGGCTTTTAAAAGGGAGAATTTAATAAATTGCTACTTTACAGTTCTAAGGCCGAGAAAATGTCCCAGTTAAAGCAAGTCTATAGAAATGTCCAATGTAAGGTATCCAGGGAAAGATACCTTGATTGAAGAAGGCCGATGAAGTTCACGGTTTCTCTCTCAGGCGGAAGGGCACACAATGAACACAATCAGAGTTTCTCTCTCATCTAGAAAGGCACATGTTGAACACAGTCAGGGTTCCTCTCTCATCTGGAAGGGCACATGGCAAACACGGAGTCATCTGCTAGCTTCTTCTCCTGGTTTCCTGTTGCATGAAGCTCCTTGGGAGGCATGTTCCTTCTTCATCTCCAAAGGTCGCTGATTGGTGAACTCTGCTTCTCGTGGCTATGTTGTTCTGATCTGCTCTCTCTGAATCTCTTCTTCATTCTCCAAAATGTTTTCTCTTTTATAGGACTCCAGAAACTTATCAAGACCCACCCAAATGGGAAGAGACATGTCGTCACCTAATCCAGTTTAACAGCCACTCGTGATTAAATCACATCTCCAGGGAGATGATCTAATTACATATTCAAACATACAGTATTGAATAGGGATTATTCTGCCATTTTATGAAATGGGACTTTGATTAAAACATGGCTTTTCTAGGGTCCATACATCCTTTCAAACCAGCACAGTCAGCCTGTTCCAAAAACAAGCTAAGACATTTTAGGAACCCACAAAGTCTTTATTTGGGAAAAGGCGACATGTGTGCACCCTGCTGCCATGTGCACTTCTCCTGTTTGGAAGTGGGAGAAACCAAATGCAGTGCACTGTCTGGGACAGGCAGGACCGCTTCCTCTATCAGAGCAGGACGACTACAGAAAATGATAATGCTCCTTTTTGCTTTTGTTTTGGTGGTGTTGTTTGCAGGATTGCTTAGGCTCTCAATTTCTTATTCCTGTCTACCTTTTCATGTTTCTGTTCCAAATCCTTAACGCAGTGTAGGTACTTAGCATCTTTCAAGAAATTTTCAGGATCCAGTTCTAACCAATGATAATGCCTGTAGCCTCGGTCTCCAAGGCTTCAGCTCCAGCTCAGAAGATGGATTCCCCTCAGCCTGTAGCTGGCACTGCTCTCCTCTATGCAAGGAGCATTTCATTCTTTTCTTGATTCAGATGACCACTTGGCTATGCTCTCCTTTCCTTTGCCACAGTCTTTCAAGCTTTGATAGCTGACTTGGATTGTAGGTGATCGGCAACCGGGGATTCTAGTTCTATATAAGTCACAGGCCCATCGTTCTAAATGTGGAACTGCATGTGGGCGCCAAACTTGCCAGTTTAGACGAGCTAGGGCCTCTGCACCTTTGCAGCTGCTCTAGGAAGCTGTAGTGGAAGCCCTCGGCCTGCTCCGTGGGCATGGTTAGGTGGAAGTAGGACTTGTTCCTCTTGAGGGTGCACTGGAGTGTGAACTGGCTGTACACAACACCTCGTATTGTTTCTCCATCACCCTGTTCAACCAGCGCTTACCGCTCTCATCCCTGAACACACTCAAGTCTAATATCTTCTGGATCAGGTGCTCCAATTCTTTCTGGGGATCTTCCAGAAGAATAGCCAGCAGCACACAGATGCCCTGTCCAATGGCACTAAATCTGCTGTCTGCCAACTGTCACGCTGGCCTGGGTGATGGCTTTCAGTGATGGCAGCTGGACCCCTCTGCGGCTGGCACCCTCTAGGGGTGACACCCAGAAGTGTACGCAGGTCTATCTGACCTAGATTGGCTGTAGCCCGGAAAATATGTCAACATGCTGAGGTTTATCCTTAACACTAGGTATCAGACCCTGGCTTCAGCAGTTTACAGACACATGATACCCCTTTGAGAGAATTTCTATTCCATCCCCATTTTCCAGATGAGAAAACTAAAGCCCAAAGAAGTAAATAATTTTCTCAGTGCCAGGTATGTGCCAGGCACTTTGTTAGTCACAATTCTCTCTCCTTCCCTGGAAATTCTATGTTTTTGTTCACTCGTCCAATAAACATCTATTGAGCACTTTCTATGTGTCAGGTACTCTGCTAGGCTTGTGATACCAAAACATTAAAACACATTTGTCTCCTCTTGCAGATTTTGGTAGGGAAAAGACATGAAAACAATTGCCATATAAAGAAGTAAGGACTGTGATGGGGAAAAGTGGGCCCTTTAGTAGAACAGAGAGGATATCTAAATCAGACTTGTGGACATGAGGTCAGAGAAGTCTTCCTAGAGTAGGTGATGCCCAAGTATTCGAATAGGAATTAGGTGGGCCAAAGAAGGGAGTGGAAATCACCTCGAGAGAGAGTGTGAATTCCTAGTGCAGTATGAACGCTCTTCATCTGACCCTGCTTACTTCTTCACATCACTCCCCCTTTCCACCACCCATAATGTTTTGGACATACTTAGGTACTACCAATTTCTCAAGCATGTTATATACTTCTCTTACATTATAGTCTTTTGAACCTTCTTGTCCCTCTACCTGAAGCAACTCCACTTTCTACTCCACCCTCCTCCCACCTCCACTTGTCCTTCAGGACCCAGCTTAGGCATCGCCTCTTCTGAGAAGTCTTCTCTTATCCCCAAGCTGAGTTAAAGGACTCTTCTCTACTCTTTCCAACTACCCCTCACCCAGTCACCATGCCCCCAGACCCAGTCCTGCACCCTCACGGCTTCCATCTTAATATTTATCACACTGGATTATCACTGTCTGTCTATATGTCTTTCTCTCCTACTTGACTGTCTGCTTCTTGAAGAGGGATCTTGTCTGCTTCAGGACCTAGCATATAGTAAGTGCTCAATAATTGCCCAGTGAATAAAAAAAAATGAAGCAGCATATAAAAGCCTTAAAGTAATAAGAGAAATGGCTCTCAGAAGCTCTTAGAAATAACTCCTGAGCAGTTCAGATTAGCAGAAGCATAGAATGTAATGGCAATTAGCATGGACTAATCCAACAATAAAAATGTATGCCCAGAGCTATACTAAGAGCGTCCCTTACATGATCTCGTTTCATCCTCAAAACTTTATAAGGCATGTGCTCTTATTCCTCCCATTTTACTTATGGGCTCAAAGAGGCCAAATGATATGCCCTAAATCAAACAGGTAGCAAGTGGCGGAGCTGAGGTGTGAACCCAGGCAACTTCACTCCAGAGCCTCTTCTTTACAGTTCATACCAACTGTGCTTTGAAGATCCTGGGGAGTGAAGGTGTGCAGAGAAGAGAGCACAAAGATGTCCTCAAGGAGTTTACAGTCTAGGATACTAATCAAGGGGATAGACTATGTCAATGCAGCTACACTAGAAGGCAAAATTTATTGGTTTCATGAGAAGAGTAAGAATTCACTTCTACCTGGGGACATCTGGGAAGGCTTTCAGGAGGGGGTGGCATCTAAGCTAGGCTTAGAAGAAATGAAGATTTGGAGAAGTCTAGAGAAGAATGTCAGAGGAGTAGTGAAACAACAAGAAACAAAAATAACTATAAAAAGGATGATACCTCATGAAGAAGTAGCTTTATCCCTGCAATGCAAGGTTAAATTAGCTTAGCATTAAAAAATTAATCACATGCTACTTTAACAAATTAAAGATGGAAAATCATATGATCATCTCATTAGATAATGATAAAGAGTTTGAAAAATTAAAAACATTTATGATAAAAATTCTTAGCAAATTAGGAATAAAAGGAATCTGCCTTACTCCAATAAAGGGAATTTATAAAAAATCCACAACAAACACAATATTTAATGGTAAAAATGGAAAGCTTCCCTTTTTATATTAGAAAAAAGCAAGAATACTCTGTTATAGTTTCTACTACCACTTCTATTCAACATTGTACCAGAGGTCCTAGCCAGAGTAATAAGTTAAGAAAAAGAAATAAACAACATACAGATTAAAAAGGAAGAAATAAAACTGTCATTATCTACTTATGATATGATTATGAAGAGAGAAAATTCCAAAGAATCTACAAATGATTATCAAAATAAGTAAAAGAGGTTTTTTTTGTTTTGTTTTTTAAAAATTTTTTATTAATTAAAAAAAAATTACAAGAAACACAAACATTCCCAACACATACACTCAGCAATTCACAATATCATCACATAGTTGCATATTCACCATCATGATCATTTCCCAGACATTAGCATCAATTCAGAAAAAGAAATAAAAAGACAACAGAAAAATATAACAAACATAAAAAAAAAATTTTACATGCCATATCCTTTACTGATCCCTTTCATTGATCACTAGCATTTCAAACTAAATCTATTTTAACATTTGTTCCCCCATTATTTATTTTTATTCCATATGTTCTTCTCATCTGTTGACAAGGTAGATAAAAGAAGCATCAGACACAAGGTTTTCACAATCACACAGTCACATTGTGAAAGCTATATCGTTATACAATCATCATCAAGAAACATGGTACTGGAACACAGCTCTACATTTTTCAGGCAATTCCCTCCAGCTCCTCCATTACATCTTGGATAACAAGGTGATATCTACTTAATGCATAAGAATAACCTCCAGGATAGCCTCTCAACTCTGTTTGGAATCTCTCAGCCATTGGCACGTTGTCTCATTTCACTCTTCCCCAACTTGGTCAAGAAGGTTTTCTCAATCCCTCAATGCTGGGTCTCAGCTCATTCTAGACTTTTTTATCAATCCCTTGATGCTGAATCTCAGCTCATTCTAGGATTTCTGTCCCACGCTGCCAGGAAGATCCACACCCCTGGTAGTCATGTCCCACGTAGACGGGGGAGGGTGGTGAGTCTGCTTGCTGTGTTGGCTGGAGAGAGGGGCCACATCCGAGCAACAAAAGAGGTTCTCTTGGGGGTGACTCTTAGGCTTAATTTTAAGTAGGCTTGACCTATCCCCTGTAGGGTTAAGTTTCATATGAACAAACCCCAAGACTGGGGGCTCAGCCTATAGCTTTGGTTGTCCACACTGCTTGTGAGAATATCAAGAATTCAACTTGAGGAAGTTGAGTTTTCCCCCGTTCTCACCATTCCCCGAAGGGGACTTTGCAAATACTTTTCCACTCACTGATCAAATCACTCTGGGATTCATCAGGGCATCACCTGGACAAACCAACAAAATCTCATGTCCTAAACAAAGTTCCGTGTACTTAAGTTGTTCAATCAACTATCCACATAAGTTATATTAGGGGATGCACTAGTCAAAGTATAGATTTGTACCAAATAAACATTTTTTGCTTTAGTCTCACACAGTAGTTGAAAATTTTAAAATATTAAGTACCATCTATTTTCAGCACACTGCAGTAATGACATTCTTTTGTTCCTCCTCATGCAAAAACATTTTTTAAATTTTTACATTTAGTCACTATTATTATACACTCTAGGCATTCCTAGATTACATCATCTCAATCTTTATCATCTATCTTTCTTTTGGATTTCATTTATGCCCCAGCCCTCCTCCCTCTATCATTCTCATATGCAGCTTCATTCAGTGTTTTAACATAATTGTATTACAGTTAGGTAATATTGTGCTGTCCATTTCTGAGTTTTTATATTCAGTCCTGTTGCACAGTCTGTATCCCTTCAGCTCCAATTACCCAATATCTTACCCTATTTCTATCTCCTGATGGTCTGTTACCAAGGAAATATTCCAAATTTATTCACTAATGTCAGTTCATATTAGTGAGACCATACAGTATTTGTCCTTTTGTTTCTGGCTAATCACACTCAGCATAATGTCCTTAAGGTCCATTCATGTTGTTACATACTTCATAACTTTATTCTGTCTAACAGCTGCATAATATTCTATCTTATGTAAATGTCACAGTTTGTTTAGCCAACTGTCTGTTGATGGACATTTTGGCTGTTTCCATCTCTTGGTAATTATAAATAATGCTGCTATAAACATTGGTGTGTAAATGTCCATTTGTGTCCTTGGCCTCGTGTCCTTTGAGTAGAGACAGCATATAGATGGGTCCTGTTTTTTAATCCATTCTGCCAGACTATGTCTTTTGATTGGAGAGTTTAATCCATTAACATTCAGTGTTATTACTGCATGGGTAGTACTTTCTTCTACTATTTTGCCTTCTGGATTTTATATGTCATATCTACTTTTCCTTCTTTTTACCTTTACTCATAATCTTCCTTTCTACACTCTTCTCCACACTTCTCTCTTCTGTCTTCATATCTGTTTCTAGTGTTCCCTTTAGTATTTCTTGCAGAGCTGGTTTCTTGGTCACAAATTCTCTCAGTGATTTTTTGTCTGAAAATGTTTTAATTTCTCCCTCATTTTTGAAGGACAATTTTGCTGGATATAGAATTCTTGGTTGGCACTTTTTCTCTTTTAATAATTTAAATATATTATCCCACGTTCTTCTACCTCCATGGTTTCTGCTGAGAGATCTGCACATAGTCTTATTGGGCTCCCCTTGTATGTGATGGATTGCTTTTCTTTTGCTGCTTTCAAGATCCTCTCTTTCTCTTTGACCTCTGACATTCTGATTATTAAATGTCTTGGAGTATGTCTATTTGGATCTATTCTCTTTGGGGTATGCTGCACTTCTTGGATCTGTAATTTTAAGTCTTTCATAAGAGTTGGGAAATTTTCAGTGATAGTTTCCTCCATTAGTTTTTCTCCTCCTTTTCCCTTCTCTTCTCCTTCTGGGACACCCACAACACATATATTCGTGCGCTTCATATTGTCTTTCAATTCCCTGAGTCCCTGCTCATATTTTTCCATTTTTTTTCCCTATAGTTTCTGTTTCTTGTTGGATTTCAGATGTTCCATCTTCCAGTTCAGAAATCCTATGTTCTGTCTCTCAAAATCTACCATTGTAGGTTTCCATTGTTTTTTTCATCTCTTCTACTGTGTCTTTCATTCCCATAAGTTCTGTAATTTGTTTTTTCAGACTTTCAGTTTCTTCTTTTTGTTCTTTCCTTGACTTCTTTATATCCTCCATCAAATTCACTGATTTGGTTTTTGATGAGGTTTTACATGTCTGTTTGTATATTCTGAATTATTTGTTTCAGCTCCTGTATGTCATTTGAACTGTTGATTTGTTCCTTTGACTGGGCCTATCTTCAGTTTTCCTAGTGTGATTTGTTATTTTTTGCTGGTGTCTAGGCATTTAATTACCCTAATTAGTTTATTCTGGATATTGCTTTCACTTCTTTTATCTAGGGTTTTCTTGCTGGATGAATTTGTTGTCTATCTGTTCTTTGACATTCCGTTCAGCTTTATCTGGACCTTTAGCTTAAGTTTTGTTTAACAGAGGAGAATTTTACAGTTCTTGTTTTCTTGTTTCTTGCCCTGCTTGTGTGGTGCCTTTCCCCCCACACACACTTAGGAGGGTCTATTTAGATATTATAGACCCCAGCCAGATTTTCCCAGACCAAACTGGCCTCCTATCAGGAAGAAAGAGTCACCTGCGTCAGTTTTCCCTGAGGGTGAGACCCAGCAGGTTGAAAGACTTTCCTGTGAAGTCTCTGGGCTCTGTTTTTCTTATCCTGCCCAGTATGTGGCGCTTGTCTGACTGCAGGTTCCACCAGCATAAGATGATGCGGTACCTTAGCGGTACCTTTAACTTTGGCAGACTCTCCCTGCTGGGGGTGTGGTGGAGACAGAGGAGAGGTTGTAGGCTGGTTTTAATGGCTTCAAATTACCAAGCCCTGGTGTCTGAATTCCTTGATGGAGGGATTCCACCTGGGTGAGGCTTCACCCCTCCCCTGGGGAAGGCACAAGCTCCAGATAAGCCCCCAAAAGAGCTCACTTCTGCCTATGCCTGGGGCAGTTGCAGCCTGAAAAGTCCTGCCACTGTATCCAGAGGCAGTCAAGCCTTTGTAGATACACAGCCACAAAAACCTCTGTTTCCTTCTTTTTTTTCCCGCCTTTTTCTGTCAGTCCTGCCCCTTGGCACTGGGGCAAAAATGAGCAACCTCCACTTTGATCAGGTCCACCTAAGCTGGGGGCCTATTTTTAGTAGTCAGAATTTGTTAATTAGTTCCACAATTGGTGTTTGATTGTGCCCAGTCCCTGCTGCTGGTAAAGTCCTCTCCTTTCTCCTCTGGGAAGCGGCCTGTGGGGGAGAGGGGCTGGCCGCCGCAGCTTTGGGATCTCACGTTTCTGGGGGATGCTCGAAGCCGGTCCAGCTGGTCCAGACTGGGGTATGCTGTGTGTCTGGTTACTGACGTGGCCCCAGGAGCTGTTCTGTACTGTTTCTGGTTATTTAGTAGTTGTTCTGGAGGACGAACTAAAATGCTCACGTTGTTAAGCCGCCATCTTGACCCGGAAACTCAGTAAAAGAGTTTAATAAGGTTGCTAGATACAAAGTCAATGCAACAAAATTATCAGTATTTCTATAACCAAGAATGAGACATTGGAACATTAAATTTTTAAAATACCATTTTTAGTAACATTTAAAGTATGAAGGACCTAAGAAAAACATTTAACAAAGGATGGGCAAAACCTCTATGGAAAAAATTATGAAACTGTTAGAGACATCAAAGAAGACCAAAATAAATGAAGACATATACCATATCTTGGATTGGATGGTTTACTATTGTAAAGATGTCAATTCTCTACAAAGTGACTTACACATTGCACTGGTTTGAAAGGATGTATGTCCCCTAGAAAAGCCATGTTTTAATCAAAATCCCATTTCATAAAGGCAGAATAATCCCTATTCAATACTGCATGCTAGAAACTATAATTAGATCATATCCCTGGAGATGTGATTTAATCAAGTGTGGTTGTTAAGCTGGATTAGATGAGAACATGTCTCCACCCATTTAGGTGAGTCTTGAGAAGTTTCTGGAGTCCTATAAAAGAGGAAACATTTTGGAGAATGAGAACGATTCAGAGAGAGCCAGAGAAGAATGACATAGCCATGGGAGCCCACAAGCCAGCGACCTTTGGAGATGAAGAAGGAAAACGCCTCCCAGGGAACTTCATGAAACAGGAAGCCAGGAGAGAAAGCTAGCAGATGATGCCTTGCTCCCCATGTGCCCTTCCAGCCAAGAGAAACCATGACTGTGTTCACCATTTGCCTTCTCAGATGAGAGAGAGACCCTGAACTTCATCGGCCTTCTTGAACCAAGGTATCTTTCCCTGGATACTTTTGATTGGACATTTCCATAGACTTGTTTTAATTGGGACATTATCTCAGCCTTAGAACTGTAAACTAGGAACTTATTAAATTCCCCTTTTTAAAAGCCATTCCATTTTTGGTATATTGCATTCCAGCAGCTAGCAAACTAGAACACACATTAAATGCAATACCAATGCATTTTTGTTTCCAGCTGCTAAAATGATGGCATCTTCTCCTTTATCTTCTGGGTTTCATTAACTTCCAGCTTCTTGCTTCTCCCATGGTTTCCTTTTCCATTTGACTTTCACTCTGCTTATAAAGAACTCCAGTAATCCAGATTAAAGCCCAAACTGGTTCAGTTGGGCTGTACCTTAACTGAAGTAGCATCATGAAGAGAATTTGTTTATAATGGATTCACACCCAACCAAATGTGGACCAAGACAAAGAACAGGTCCAACCTGGGGTATATAATTCAATCCATCACTCTAACCAAAATTCAACAACCCAATAACATGATTCAAAAATGTATATACGGGGGCGGGGATGGTGCAAGGGTAGTTCAGTGGTAGAATTCTTGTCTGCCATGTGGGAGACCCAGGTTAAATTCCTGGCCCATGCAATTCCCCAAAACAAAACAAACAAGCAAAGAAAGAAAGAAAAACTAAACAAAAATTCAACAAATGGTGTTGCAATAACAGGATATTCACATGGAAAAAGAATGAAATATGACACCCCACCATACAACATATCAAAATAAAACGCATATATGAAAGTTCGGTATACAAAAATAGCCAAGACACTCTTGAAGAACAAAGTGAGAAAACATTTTCTACAAGATATGGAAGCTTATTATTAAACTATATTAATTGAGATGATGTGGCATTGGTGAAGGGAGAGCAAATAGGTCACTGAAGCAGAAAAGACACATTTACTATAAGTCAGAGATGTCACTGCAGATTAGTAAGGAAGGGCAGATTTTTCAGTAAGTGGTGCTGGAACAAGTGGATATCCATTTGGAAAAAAAAAAAACTAATCTCGACTTCTAGATCACACCATACACCTAAAGGTAAAAGACAAAACTAATCTTTTAGAAGATGGTAAGAGAATATCTTTATGATCTCAGGGCAGGGAAGGATTTCTTAAACAATTCACAAAAGGCACTAACAGTAAAGGAAAAGATTAATATATTTTACCACATTAAAATAAGGAACTTCTGTTTCTCTAAAGTCATCATAAAAAAAAAAGTGAAAAGATAATATTTGTGTCCTCTGTGCTTAGGAAACCAGGAGGAACAGGTTTGGATGAGACTGAAATACATGGAAAGATAAGGCTGGAGAAATGGACAGGCGCCAAGTCCAGAATTCCAGTCTCCTAATACTTGCTGGGTAGATGACAGCTGAAATCATATTATGTTTATGGGACTTCTTAACTCATTCCTTAAACTGGGATGTGTTAGGGTTAATGTCTACAGAAGAATATCCTGACCAAGGCTCACATCTGTGCCTCCCCTTCAGGAAATCATACTTAATATCCACCTTCCATTCCTTCTGCTTGTGGGGCAGCTATGTTTGCTGCCCCCAAAGCCAAAGGCCTTCCTTATAGCTTCCAACTCCTAAATACAGATTAGGTGCCACGGACATCGTAGGTGTCATCTTTATTCTCATAGGATGGTCTAGCAGTTTAGTAAGCATGTTTTGGAGTCCAACTCACCTGGATTTGAGTCCCAGCTCTGATTTTATTAGCTGGATATCTTCAAGCAGGTCACTTCACTCCTCTGTGCCTCTGCGTCCTCATCTGTAAAGTTGGAATGATCATTGTTTCTTCATATTTTTCATAGATCTCTAGTGAGAATGAAATGCATGTGGCTCATTTAATACAGCACGGGGGCACTGTAAGTTCTTAACATAGGTCATTGTTATTATTCCAACGCCTAAGGAGGGGAGGTGGTCTCTGAAGGGACCACACTCCTTTGTGATCAGAGTTGGCCTGGGTTGGCTAAACTGCCTCTCTTCAGTAGCTAATGGGAGGGACGGCCTGGTCCTCTGAAGTCCAGCTGGGCACCTGCCAGCCCCTGGCTCAGCTGCTCCTGTGGCCCTGGTGGCGCCTCTTCTCGCCCACTGGAGCTGCACCAGCACTGGCCCCGCACAGCTTCCTGCTGCCCTTATCTTTCCCCGGCATGTGCTACTCTACAGTGAAAAATGCTACCACTTGCTTCCTTCACTTCCCTTTGCTCAATGGGGCCCTCATTCTTTAAGCCTCAGTCAAATCCCAGCTTTTGGCCTGGTGCCACTTTGCTCTGTGGGTTTCTGCCCCGTGGTCACCCAGAGCAGACGCAGCTCAGGCTCTGGCTCCAGCCACAGCATTTCTCTCCTCCTCCCCACCTCCAGCCCTGGATTTGGAAGAGGAAAAGAGGGCACCTCTTAAGCTGTCCCCACTCACCAGCTTCCCTACCCCCAATACTCTCTCCACATTTGCTGTGTCTAACCCATACTCTCATCCTCTTTGTGTTCAAATCCCTATTCTGCTCTTCCGAGCTATGTGACCCTGGGCAAGTTACTTAATCTTTCTGGGCTTTAATATTTTTATCTGTATCATGAGACAGTAAGCCTGGTTCTGTCTGCCCCCAGAGAAAGTGACAGCACACAGTATGAATACTGGACACATTCTATAATGTATATAATATGGTAAACATTCAAGGATGCTAGGGGTGTATGTTCAAAAATGTATTGAAGAGTGATCAAAAAATTTGTTGAGATACTACATGATGGTTAAATTCACAAGCTTTGATATCAGAGACATGGTGTTCTGGTTTGCTAGCTGCCAGAATGCAATATACCAGAAACTGAATGACTTTTTAAAAGGGGAATTTAATAGGCTGTTAGTTTACAGTTCTAAGGTTGAGAAAATATCAGTTAAAGCAAGTCTATAGAAATGTCCAATCTAAGGCATCCAGGGAAAGACACCTTGATTCAAGAAGGCCAATTGAAGTTCAGGGTTTCTCTCTCAAGTGAATGGGCACATGGCAAACACAGAGTTTCTCTCTCATCTGGAAAGGCACATGGTGAACACAGCCAGGGTTCCTCTCTCATCTGGAAGGACACATGGTGAACACAGTGTCATCTGCTAGCTTCTTCTCCTGGCTTCCTGTTTCATGAAGCTCCCTGGGAGGCATTTTCCTTCTTCATCTCCAAAGGTCTGTGGCTGGCCGACTCTGCTTCTGGTGGCTATGTTGTTCTGCTTTGCGCTCTCTGATTCTCCTTCATTCTCCAAAATGTTTCCTCTTTTATAGGACTTCAGAAACTAATCAAGACCCATCCAAATGGGTGGAGACACACCTCTATCTAATCCAGTTTAACAGCCACTCTTGATTAAATCACATCTCCGGGGAGATGATCTAATTACAGTTTCAGGCATACAATGCTGAATATGGACTAGAAGAAGTGGCTGCCTTTACAAAAGGGGAATAGGAATAAAATATGGCTTTTCTAGGGTACATACATCATTTCAAACCAGCACATATGGGTTCAAATGATAACTTTTGCTGTGCGAACTTAGATGTCACTTAACTTCTCTGAGCCTATTTCTTCATCAGTACAATGATAATGAAAATGATACCCATCTCACAGGGCTGGCAGAAGGATAAAGTGAGGTAAATTATGTAAAGAGTTTAATGTTGTGCCTGGCCCATGACAGGTGTTACCCATAATTGTTCTTGTCTTTGCTGTTTAATTTTCAGGGCTCTGTTGTGTGAGGAGGGACCTGGTAAACAGTTGCTGTAGCCACCTCTGTCCATTTGGTTTGGTGGGAAAGACCTTTCTGTAATTCAGCTCTATAGAGGGTATGATGGATTTAAGTGTGTACCCAGCTTGGACACATTCTTGGTTTTTGATCCACATTCTGGCGGATGTAGACCCATTGTAAATAAGACCTCTTCAAGATGTTACTTCAGTTAAAGGGTGGACTAAATGAGTCAGGTTGGGTTTTCATTTGGATTACCGAAGTCCAATTTAAGCAGAATGAAAGACAGACCAAGAAACCATGGGGAGCAGCCAGGAGCTGGAAGTCACTGGGATGCAGAAGGAAAAGAAGACAACATCATGTGCACTGCCTTGTGACAGAAAAGCCAAGGAACCCCAGAGATTGCTGGTCAACCAAAAGATATCCACCCTGGTAGGAAGCCAAAACATTCATGTTGTTAGACCAACTCACTGTTTGGTATTAGTTTTATCAGCTAGGAAAAGATAATGTAAATCCACTTTAGCCCAAGTGACCCAGGCCCTACCTGCTACGATCAAAGACTCACATCACTCAATTCCAAGTTGCTTCAATCATATAATGTATTGCTTCCAACCCAAAGCATCCTTCAAGCCCTCAAGGGAGAAAAAAGGCAAAGCAAAAAGATGCAAAACCTTACTAAGAATAAAAGAAACGCAAAGTAAAACAGAAATGAAGTGTTATTTTACATGCAACTTCATCTGTCAATTCCAAGAGCACAATTACAATTCCACTGATGGAAGTGTAAATTAGCACAACCTGTTTGGAAAGCAGTTTGGCTACATCTAGTAAAACTGAAGATATATAAATGCTATGACCAGCAATTCCATTCACAGGTTTGTACCTACAGAAACTATGTGCACAAAGAAACATGCATAAGAATGTTCATAAGCACAATGCTGGTCATAGCAAAAAACTGGAAACAATTTAAATGTCTAACAAGAGGAAAACACGAATAAATTGTGGCATTTTCATGAAATGCAATATTATAAAGCAGTGAAAATGAATGGGTCTACATGTAGCAACATGGACGAATCTTTTTCATACGTCAAGTGAAAAAAGCTGCAGAGGAATATGTACACTTTAATATCGTTTATATAAATATAAAAATATATTAAATGTCACAATTATTTAGGGACATCTGCCTATGTAGTATAAGTATATAGAAGTGTAAGGAAATGAAAAAATGGCAAATTCTAATTACTTTGCGGATATAGAAGTGTAAGGAAATGAAAAAATGGCAAATTCTAATTACTTTGCGGGGGCAGGAGATGCAACTGGTGAGGAGTACATGGAGAGTTTCAGTTATATTGGTAATGTCTTATTTCTTATGCTGGGTGATAGGGACATTAGTATTTGTAATATAATTCTTTGAGCATGAAATCATATTTCTTCAAATATGAAATATTTCATCATCTTTTTCATAAAAGGCAAGATAATATATTGGCAGAAATTTAAATCCTTTTGCTATTCTAGGAAAGCAAGGCCTCTATTCTTCTTCTGACTAGACCTTTTTAGTGAGCTGGAAAATAAAACTTTGATGTTATTTCTTAGCTAGTTTGCGATTGAGGGGGAGAGTGGAAGCTCTCACATAGATTCAGTTCTTGGTTTGCCTCAGATTCCACTATGACAGCAATTCATCTCCAAA
Source organism: Tamandua tetradactyla (assembly GCF_023851605.1). NCBI lineage: Eukaryota > Metazoa > Chordata > Mammalia > Pilosa > Myrmecophagidae > Tamandua > Tamandua tetradactyla. Next base: position 17,383,152 of record NC_135327.1, on the reverse strand, counting down.
GAGAAGTATACAAACTAAAAAGTTACAATCACCACCCCAGCCCTTTACCCAATCCCATTTATAGAAGTAATCTGTTTACAATTGGTTGCGTCCCCCTCTAGATATTTTTCCTATACATATACAAATATACAGATGGATACATGAATTTTTAAAAAAACATGAGCATGGAATTATACATGTATTATATGAACAAATATAAAGCTTTTTTATTTTATTTTTTTGTTGTTATTTTCTTTTTGAGGCAAAAAGTTTTTAAATTAAAAAATAGATAAAATTATATGATATATATTGTTTCACACTTTTTTTTCACTTATCAATGTATATAGCCATCCTTCCATGTCAGAACATCAGCCCATAATGATTTGCCACCCTCCTCCACAGCTGCAGAGTATACCATTATATGGATGTACCTTAATTTATATTTAGAATTTTATTGTTAGTTAAATATATTAGCATTCTAGATGCATAGAACATCCTTATTAAGGATGATTTTTTTAGGGTAGTGATACCATTAAGGTATCATTAAGGTAGATACATGATGTCACCCATTTGTCAAAACCCATAGACCTGCATAATACAGAAAGAACCTTAATGTAAACTACAGAATGTAGTTACTAATAAAATGTATCAATATTGGTACATCCATTGTAACAAATATACCACCTGGCAAGATGTTAACATTATGGGAAATTATGTTAGGGGTTATATGGAAATTCTCCTTGTACTTTCTGCACAATCTTTCTGTAAAACTAAAACTGCTCTAAAAATAAAGCTAATCATTAAAAAAAAAAAAAACTCCAAACAATACAGCTAGAGTAATATAAACTTCAAAATACTGAGAAGACTCTCCAAAGAATAGTGATAAAACCCTTCACAAGACCACCTCTCACATATAGATACTTAATCCCAGGCCCCTCCCTGGAGATAAACTACTGCTATGTTTGAAGTACATCCTCCCAAATTCATTTGCCCCCATAAAGAAATAGATCACTTGATTGTTGTGTGTGTGGTTTACATGTGAACAGTTCTAAACTGTACAGATATTCTGCAACTTACTCTTGAAGATATGCACACATCTTACTTAGCTTATTTGGTCATCCATTCAGCAACTATTTATTGATCTGTGTACTGGTGTAAGCACAGCAGCAAGGAGGATGGAGCTTACATTCAGACAATGAAGCATGTAAATCAACGAGCAATATAATTTCAGGTAGTCCTAAGTAGTATAATGAAAATCAAGTAGGAACTGGGTGACACTACTTATTTTTATTATTTTTTTTGCATGGGCAGGACCAAGAATAGAACTCGGGTCTCCGGCATGGCAGGCGAGAACTCTGCCTGCTGAGCCACCGTGGCCTGCCTGATACTATTCTTTTCAACAATTGTAGAACATTCCACCGTATGGCTTATCATAGTTTGGGGGCATGACTTCCAAACTTTCCTACTTGCTTCCTGGAGTAAGAAATACTTTTCCCACTGAAATCCAGAACCCACATATAGAAACATTCATCCACAAAACTAAAACACACATAGGCACAACTGAAGAAACGTTTCATCTCCTTTTTTCTAGGGGCTGAACTATTATCTCTTCTTATACCACTTATTAAGGATGACACAATGACATTTTCTATTCTATTTCATTTTTTAAAAAACAGGCTAATCATAACTTGCTAAATTTATTTCATTATCCACTAATAAAGAGATCATGACCTCAGTTTGAATAATATTGCTTATGTGCCCAATCCTCTATTGAAATTTATATATATTCTTAATAATTCTCCCCTATTACAAACTGTGCAGCAGTGAGCTGTTTTATACTCATTTCATGAGTATCACTGACAGCAAGATCCCTGGTTGTGTAATGGCTATTTACTTAGAATTTTGGTAAAATGTAGCCAGTCTGATGGGAAACCGAAGGCTAATTCTGTATCTGTTACCACCATGATGTGTAAACTTGGGGCAAGTTCCTGCACCTCTCTGGGCTCAGTTTCCCCATCGGTAACCTGCTATACCCTGGATCTATCCTAAATTGAAAGCAGATGCCCCACCCCCTGACTCAGCGTGGGTAGGATTTCTCACCAAGCCCTTCTCCTCTTTTCCAGTTCCCTGTTCCCTGGGGGTGGCCCAGGGAGGAGGGAAAAGGCAGGTCTGGGCAGGAGGGCGTGATGCAGGGCGGGATAGGGGGAGGGCAGTAGGGAGGCCGGCCCCCTAGTAGGAAATGAGACAAAGTAAGAATAACATTTTGTGAGTCTGACGCCCTCTTCCTTCTCCCATCCTCTGGCCTCTTTCCAGCCTCCTCCACTCAGCTTCCACCCTTCCCAGACGATCCTCACTTCTCTTTCTCTACGCTGCAGCCAGCCGGAGCCCCCAGCCTGCCTGAGCCGGGAGTACAAGTGGGGTCAGGAACTTCAGTCTCAGGATGTTGACAACACTGCTGCCACTGCTACCTCTTCTGCTCCTGCCTGGCTGGGCCCTTTGTAGCCAGGAGACCTCGGATGGTGAGTGAGGAGCACGTCTCCTGCCTCAGGATGGCTCTGGGGACTCTCTGCTTACCTGGGTGTGTTAGCAAGACCAGAGGGAGAGCTTATCCCACAGAGTCTGTGTTTGCAGCCACTTGGGTCTCTCTCTAGGGCAGGCAAGGCCCTGGGGGTGGGGGGGGGGGCGCTGCTTTGCATCCCGAAGCCAAGGTGAGGAGGTACAGTTTAGTCCCTAGGAAAAAAGAGATAGAGAAGGCTAAGGGAAAACAGGGAAATGGAAAAGGGATGGGCAGATAGGGTGAAGAATCAGCCTAGGGGATAAAGGAAACTCAGGACAAAATCTGGAGAGGGAGAGATGGGGTGCTAGTGGGTAGCGGTGAGTCTAGGAAAGTTGGGGAGAGACTCAAAGATGAGAAGAGAGATGGAGGGAATGGGGGACTCTGGGAGAACTGATGGAAGGTATGGGGGAAAGATGGGGCTGAGACAGTTGAGGCAAGAGGGGAGGATAGGGAAGACGGAGGAAGACTGGAAGCAGCTGGTGAGATGAAATTGTGTGTGGAGGGGAGAAGAGTGTGGGCAATAGAACTCAAGGGGGAGCTGGCTGCCTGAAGTGACCCCATTTGAGTGGGAAAAGGGAGCTATTGCCCTGCATTATAATTGCACAGAGCCCTCCTCAACCTTACCCCACAATCCCCATAGCTTCAGTCTCCCCTTCAGAGAGGGAGCAAATAGGCAATATTCAATGATTGCTCACTATGGTTAATACATATACTGACTCATTTAATTGACATAAAACCCCTACAAGGGAGGTTATTCTATTTTCTCCTTTCTACAGAGAACACTCGTTCACAGAGCCATTAAGAATCGTGCCTGGGGTTACCTATACTGACATACTCATTCACAACTACAGACCCACAACACAACTTCCCAAATGCACCTGGAGGAGCTCAGTGTAGCCTGTGTGTTTGGGGTGGCAGAGGAGACAGTCATTTAGAAGCCAGTGAGATTTGCACTAATACAAAATGATCTGGGATCTCTGAAACAGAGACTGTGTCTGGGAGGGCAAAGAGGAAGAAGGGCATCAGGAAAACCCTATGGAGAGAGAAACTGAGCTTGGTCTTGAAGCACAAATAGCCATTTGCCAGACAGAAAAAGGAAGGCAGGGTAACCACAACATGCTATTCACATGTGAGCCACAAGGTATCATGAGGAAGCCTGACTAGTTTGATATCCTAAACATGGGGAAGAGGCTAGAAAAAGTAGGTAGGCCAGGTCACCGATGGCTCAGAATGCCAAGCTGAAGACTTTGGCTTCCACCCTGTGGACAGATATTCTAAGGCGAGTTTGTGTAGCAGAATGGCTAGGAGTGCCAGAACTCAGACTGCTTGCATTCAAACCTTGACCTTGCTATTTACCACCTTAGCCTCAGTGTCCCATATAGACTGGGGTTAATAACAGTAGCCAGTGCATTAAGCTGTTGGGAGGAAGGCACAAATAAGATGATAATGTGTGTTTAGCATGGTGCCCAGGTCATAATAAGCACTTAATAAATATTTCTATTATTATTTTTGAAGGGGGGCACTGGAGGATTTTAAGCAAGAGAAGGACATAATCTTATCCCTGGGTCAGGTGGAGAAAAGATTAGAAGGGGCGAAACTAGCGAGGGGGGGTGAGGTAAGAAGTTAATCCCAGTCCAGGCTAGAACCAGTGAGGCCTGAACTAGGACACTGGCAGAGAAGATAGAGGAGATGGGCTTGAGATTTTATTGTAGGTCAGATTTGTTGGCCAACCAGTCATGGGGAAGCGGGAAAGAAAAAGACCGAGTGGCTCTTTTACCGACTGGCTCTCTTACCCCTGGGCAAGTGACTTCTGCTCTTTGGGCCTCAGTTTCCTCATCTGTAAAACGAAGATAATAATCCCTGTTTTACCCTCTTGGCTGAGTTACCATGCGCATCAAATGGGAGGAAGGGTGGGAGGGCACTTTGTAGTTTGTGAAGGACCGAGAGGGTGGGCGGCGGCCTCTGGCCAGGGGATTATTATCTCGGCTGCCTGCCGCCCGGCCCCGACGCGCTAACTCCTGCCTTCCAGGCCCGCGGAGCTTTCACATGCTCCAGATCTCCTACTTGCCGGACCCCGCTCACGTGTGGTACCAGGGCAACGCGACGCTGGGGGGCCGTGTGACGCACATGCTAGAAGGCCCGGACACCAACGTCACGATCCGCCAGCTGGAACCCTGGGAGGAGCCAGAGAAGTGGGAGGGCACCCAGAAACGCCTGAACCTCTACCTGCAGCAGTTTCACGGCCTCGTGCGGCTAGTGCACCAGGAGCGGCGCTTGGCCTGTGAGTGGGGCGGGGCCTGGGATGACAGGCGTTTGTGGATGAGAGTCGTGGCCTATGGGCGTGATGCGACGGGGCGGAGTTGTGGGGAAGGGGGCGGGACCTTATGGGGCGGAGTTTTGTGGGTGGGCGTGGTGCTGTGGGCGGGGTCCGTGGAGCGGGCGAACCTGCTCTGAGCCCAAAGTTGGAGGCCGTGGCAGAGCGAGCGTCCTAGCTGCCTCGGCCTTTCGTCAGGCCCTCTTCCCGCTGGGGCCAAGCCCCCAACAGACCGACTTGCGTCCCTGACACACCCTGAACCCCGAAAATTCACTGAAGCCTCCCTACCCTTCACTTCACAGTCCGACTCCTTTCCTCACAGACCCCTCCTTTCCTTCACACACCCTACTGTCCCCAGCCCTGTTCCCTCAACCCCCCACCCGTCTCTCCTCATAGAAGCTGACTCCTCTCAGAGCTCCCGGCTCCTTCCCTCACAACTGTCAACTCCTTTCACCCAAAGACCCAATTTCTCTCAAAGGCCCCACTCCATCCCCACATAGCCTCGCAGCTCCTTCTCCTCATCCTCCCCCATTTTCTTCATAGGCCCTGGCCTCTCCTCACATAAAGCTCAACAGTCTCTAACCCGACCCACTCCTCACAGCCCCCATCCTTCTCCCCAGAATTCCCTGACCCGGAGTCTCTTCCAGCCACTGACCCTCACCCCACAGCTGCCTGTCTTCCCTATCGCATTCACCCCCCACACCCGGCCCCCTCACCACACAGCCCCCTGACCCTGAATCCCACATCCGCAGTTCCTCTGATGATTCGCTGTTTCCTGGGCTGTGAGCTGCCTCCTGAGGGCTCCAAAGCCCATGTCTTCTTCGAGGTGGCCGTGAATGGGAGCTCCTTTGTAAGTTTTCGTCCAGAGACAGCTTTATGGGTGGCAGGGCCCCAGGCACACTCCCAAGTGGCCATCTACACCCTGAAGCAGCTCAACACCTACAATCGTACTCGGTATGAGCTACTGGATTTCCTGCAGGACACCTGTGTGCAGTATGTGCAGGAGCTCTTCACCACGACCAACCTGAAAGGTATGATGGAGCTAGTCAGGGACCTCGGTATTGGGCTAAAGGGATGGACCTTGAGCAAAAGAAGGCTCATGATTGGGGGGTTGGGACAAAGCAAAGCCTTAGTCACTTGGTGAATTGGCTCCCTTCCCTTGGAGGGCAGATATTCCTTGGGCTTTGACTCAAACCGTGGACTCCTTGGGGGACACGTCCTATAGGCTAATTCTCTGCATGTTCTACAGGGAGCCAAACAGGCCACTCCTACACATCGCTAGTCCTGGGCATCCTGGTGGGCAGTTTCGTCATCACTGGTGTGGCTGTAGGCATCTTCCTGTGCACAGGTGGACGGCGGCGGTGTTAATTATTCTCCAGCCCCCTCTGAGAAAGGGCTGGACTGATGAGGGCTGGCAAGAAAAGATCTCCACTCAATGCAAAGATAAACAGATTCCCCAGCAGGGACACATTATTCCAAAGGTTTGGAGAAGCAGCTCCTTTCTTCTCCAGCTCCACCCATCAAGGCGTTTGAGGGATGGTCAAGGCTAGGTGGAGAGAGTTTGCTAAGAACCTAAGTATTCACATTTCTTTTTAAATTGGACTGAGAAGTGAATGCTTATCTATCTTTGTGGAAGGCAGAGGATGGACTTGGGGCAGAGGACGCTATGGTTCATCCTCTAAAGACAAACAGAGGTACCTGAAGCATTGGAAGCACATAGCCAAATAAACAAATCATTCACAGCCAAAATAAGAAATATAAATGTTTCCAGGTATGTCAGACTTGGGAAGGGACATTGGTGTACTTAGGGGCAGAAAGAAATATCCAGGGAAATGGTGGAAGTGTAAAATCCAAGTAATATGGAAGTAAGAGGTTATTAACCAATTAATAATATTAATAAATTCCTTATGTGTAAAACATCGTTATTTCCTCTCCTTTGTAAGCTTCTGTAAAAATAGACTATACTCCTTGCTTCCATTTCCTCATCTCCCACTCACTCTTTAAACCACTGCATAAGATCACCAATGCACTCTAATTGTCAAACGCTCATACCATGATATCCACAACATTTAACTTTGTAGACTAGAACTTTCTTTTTACCCTAACCTCTGAGATACCATTCTTCTAATTTTTAAAAACTGTTCTGGCCATTCTTTTTTAGGCTCTTTGACTTATACCATCTTAACTACCCTGGCAATTACTGGCTTACATTTTTTGCCTCTTTTGTTCCCCCTTAAATTATACCCTTTCTGGGTGACCTACTCACTTCCATGGCTTCAAATACCACGTGTATGTTGTGGTTTCCATGGGGAAGCAATATAATCTTGTCTTTCAGAGCATACATTTTGTCGCCAAACAGAGCCAATTTTACTTAAGTTTCCTCCTTGAGAAAGGCATTACATTTCTTAGTCTCAGTTTTTTCATCTACAAAGGATATAATAAAATATACAACACAAACATAATCAAAACAATACCTACCTCATAGAGGTATTATGAGCATTAAATAAGATATACATAATACATGTAGAGGCACACTTTTCTTTATTGTGCTTTGCTTTATTACACTTCACAGGTATTGCATTTTTACAAATTGAAGGTCTGTGGCCACCCTACATTGAGCAAGTCTGTCATCGCCATTTTTCCAACAGCATGTGCTCATTTCTTGTCTCTGTGTCACATTTTGATAATTCTTACAATATTTCAAACCTTTTCATTATTATTATGTCTGTTATAGTGATCTGTGATCAGTGACCTTTGATGTTACTATTGTAATTATTTGGGGGCGTCATAAACGATCCCCATGTAAGACAGTGAACCTAATCGATAAATGTTCTGTGTGTTCTGACTGCTCCACTGACCAGCTGTCCCCTGTCTCTCTCGCTTTCCTCAAGCCTCCCTATTCCCTGAGACACAACAATATTAAAATTAGGCCAATTAATAACCCTAAAAATGGTCTCTAAGTGTTCTAGTGAGAGAAAGAATTGCATGTCTCTCACTTTAAATCAAAAGCTAGAAATGATTAAGCTTAGTAAGGAAGGCATGTGGAAAGCCGAGCTAGGCCAAAAAGCTAGGCCTTTTGTGTCAGCCAGCCAAATTGTGACTGCAAAGGAAAAGTTTAAAATGCTACACCAGTGAACACACACAAATGATAAGAAAACAAAACAGCCCATTGCTGATACGGAGAAAGTTTTAGTGGTCTGGATAGATGATCAAACCAGCCACAACATTCCCTTAAACCAAAGTCTAATTCAGAGCAAGGCCCTAACTCTTAAATTCCATGATGTCTGAGAGAAGTGAGAAAGCTGCCGAAGAAAAGTTTGAAGCCAGCAGAGGCTGGTACATAAGGTTTAAGAAAAGAAGCTGAATCCATAACATCAAAGCACAAGGTGAAGCAGCAAGTGTTGATGTAGAAGGTGCCACAAGTTATCCAGAATATCTAATTGATGAAAAGCTAGTTAATTGATGAAGGTGGCTACACTAAACAATAGATTTTCAGTGTAGATGAAACGGCCATCTATTGGAAGTCAATGCCATCTAGGACTTTCATAGCGAGAGAAGAGAAGTTCATGACTGGCTTCAAACCTTCAAAGAACACCCTAGCTATTGCAGGTGGTGACTTCAATGCTCATTTATTATTCTGAAGATCCTAAAGTCCTTAAGAATTATGCTAAATCTATTCTGCCTGTGCTGTATAAATGGAACAAACCTGTATGACAGCACATCTGTTTACAACATGGTTTACTGAAGATGTTCAGACCTACTGCTCAGAAAAAAAAGATTCCTTTCAAAATATTACTGATCATTTACAATGCACCTGGTCACCCAAGAGCTCTGGTGGAGACGTACAATTAGATTAATGTTGTTTTCATACCTGCTACCACAACATCCATTCTATAGCCCATGGATCAAGGAGTAATTTCAATTTTCAAGTCTTATTCTTAAGAAATACACGTTGTAAGGCTATAGCTGTTATACTGATTCCTCTGATGGGTCTGGGCAAAGTAAATTGAAAACTTTCTGAAAGGATTCATCATTCTAAATGCCATTAAGAATATTCATGATTCATAGAAAGAGGTCAAATATCAACATTAACAGGTGTTTGGAAGAAGTTGATTTCAACATGTATGGATGACTTTGAGAGAGTCAAGACTTCAATGAAGGAAGTAACTGCAGATGTGGTGGAAATAGCTAAAGGACCAGAATTAGAAGTGCAGCCTGAAGATATGGCTGAATTGCTTGATAAAACTTGAAAGATAAGGAGTTGCTTCTTATGGATGAGGAGAGTGGTTTCTTGAGATGGAATCCATTCCTGGTGAAAATGCTGTGAACGTGGTTGAAATGACAACAAAGGATTTAGAATATTACATAAACTTAGTTGACAAAGCAGTGGCAGGATTTGAGAGGAATGACTTCAGTTTTGAAAGAAGTTCCACTGTGGCTAAATGCTATCAAACAGCATCACATACCAGAGAAATCTTTTGTGAAAGAAAGAGTCAATTGGCACAGCAAACTTCATTGTTTCTTATTTTAAGAAATTGCCACAGCCATCACCCTGATCAGTCAGTAGTGATCAACACCAAGGCAAGACTCTCCGCCAAGAAAAAGATTACAAGTTGCCAAAGGCTCAAAAGATGGTTAGCATTTTTTTAGCAATAAAATATTTTTAATCAAGGCATATAGATTGTTTTATAGAATGATGTTATTGCACACTTAATAGACCAGTATAATGTAAATATAACTTTTGTATGCACTAGGAAAAAAATGCATGTGTCTCACTTTATTGTGATATCTACTTTATTGCAGTGGTCTGGGATAGAACCCACAATATCTCTGGTATGTGCCTGCTCTTATATGTATGTATGTGACTCTAAAGCAAGGAAGCTTTTGTTTTCTAGCATTACTAAATCATTTGATTCAGTAAACATTGACTGTCCCTCAGGTTTTAAATCACTAAGTACAATAAGAGTTATAAGGACTAACTACATCCTTGCTTGTTTTCTACCATCACTAAATGATTTGATTCAGCAAACACATCAAATGTCCCTCAGGCTTAAATTCCTAAGTGCAATACAAGTTAGAAGGACTGACTGTATCCATGCCATGAAGAGTACTAGGATGAGTTAAACAAGTAAAAAACAAATGGCAAGACACCATGAAATGCTGCAAGAGCGTATGTAAATATGAGAATGTTGCAGAAGCATAGAGGGAGGAACAGTTTAGCTTCTTGGGTCTAAAGCAGCAGTCAACTGAAGGTAAGGAGGCATTTGTCTCTCAAGTAAGAAGTAGGATTTTATTGGGTGGGAAAGGAAGAAGGAACATTCTGAGTGAAGGGAGCAGCATGTGTAGTGGCATGGAAGTGCATGGCACCTGTGAGGGAAAGCAAACGACAAAGGGTGGTTGAAGAACAGGGGTCTGGGTGAGATTGAGAAGAAACTGAAAAGTCAGTTTTGCTACCTAGTAAATGATGTAAAATGCCCTGTAAGAGTTTAAACTTTATTTTGTAGGCAAGAGAGAATCACTGAAATGGAATGACATGATCACATCTATTTGGGGAAATTATTTTGGTAGCTGTCAGGGGAAAGTGAGAGTAAAAATTGATGACTATTAGAGGTCTCTTATGGTAGGTCAGATGACAGATGATACTGATATTTTTCTCATCTTTTTCTTCCAGTTTATATTTTACAATTTTTTATTCCTTTTAATTTACTACGGGAATTTAAATTTTAGAAAGTAGTGCTTTGATTTTACTTTATAACATTTATAATATTAGGACATAACGACAGTTTTGTACAATCTGAATTTTGAGATTTGAACACTTTAAGTAATTTCTCCTATTCAGTCTTTGTACTTTGACTATTAGACAGATTTTTTTAATTCCACTGAGCTTGTCTTTTTTTTTTTTTTTTTTTTGGTCACAGGTGGTCTGGTTCCCACTTGAGTATTTTCTATTCTGAAAAATATTTCCCAATTCATGTTTCTATTCAGATGTTTTACACATATCTCAAATTTCATACATTCAATATAGAGCTCTTGATTTCTCTGCCCATGCTATCCTCCTCAAGATTGTTCTTTCCCAGATTTTTCCCATCTTCCACCCAGTTATTCATGCCAGAAACCTGGGAGTTATCCTTCTTTTCCCCCTCAACTTCCTCATGCAATCTAATCTTATTGGTTCACTTTCCAAAATATTTATTCCTATCCATATGTATCTTTACCACCCTACTCCAAATTGCTATCATCACTTGATGGGGTAACTTCAGTAACCTCTTAGCACCTACCTTTGTGCCTCTTTCAGTTTATTCTTCTTATAGCAGTAGAGTATCTTCTAGTGCAAATTGGATCATTGCTATATCCCCAGAATCCAAAACGATACATGATATGTGTAGTAGGTGCCAGTAAATTTGCTGGATATCAACCTTTTGCTTAAAAATCTTCAGTGGCTCCTTACTGCCTCTTTCTCTACTCTTATCTCTTGTAACTGCTTTTTTCTTGCTTTGACATATTTTTAAAATATAATTCATATGTGCGCCTTTTATCCAGGGTATAGACAAATGAGTAAAAAAATAAGGATAAAAGATACATAAATCATAGATAAAGGGTAAAAATTGGGTAGATTGAAATACTGTGGGTCAATGAGAGGGAGGAGTAAAGGGTAATGAGAGGGAGGGGTAAGGGGTATGGGATGTATGAGTTCTTTTTTCTTTTTCTTTTTTTTTTTGGAGTGATGCAAATGTTCTAAAAGTGATCATGGTGAAGAATACACAACTATGTGATGATATTGTGAGCCATTGATTGTATAATATAATTGGACTGTATGTGTGTGGATATTTCTCAATAAAAATATTAAAATACATATATATTTATAATTCATATGGATTTCAAAACTATTCAACTTTTTTAAGTATTTCAACATAATGATCAAGCTCTAATTTATAGAATATGCATACATTTGAAACAGTCACCCTGCAGCTGGCTTAGATTTTACTAAAAAGGCACCATAGCTATAAAAGGACAGAAGTATTTGATATATGAGAAATCAGAGACTTTTTTCTTTTTGCCCTGATCCTAACCTCGTACCCGTAGTTCCCCTTTATGTTTCACTTTAGAAATTTCCCTCCCTGTTTTTCCATCTCTTCTTCTCTTTATCTTCTGCTGTTTAGGAAGTGATGTCATCACTATTGCCATTAACCAAAAGCTGGGAGAGCCCATGATCATGGGCCTAGAATAACTCTTAGCAGCCCTTTCTTAACCTTAGGTGAGCTTAACCTATGAGTAGCTCACTTTATTTTTTAACTTAATTTTTGGTGGCTCTGAATCAGTCCTAACTCCTATTGCACCTAGTGATTTAAGTCTAAGGGACATTCAATATGTTTGCTGAATCAAACGATAAGTGATGATAGAAAACAAATATTTCCCCATTTTAGTGTAATGGGGAATATATATATATATATATATATATACTACTCAATAAATGCAGTTGCTATGCTGCTGACATCCAGACCCCCATTTACAATTGATTCTTGAATATCATCTCTCCTTTAATATTTTGCAGATATTTCATACTCAACATGTTCAAAATTAAATTCATTACCTTCTCTCCAAATTGGATCTCGTTCTCCTATTGTTTATTACCAGTTAAACAGAATTACCATCAAAGCATATTACTCTAGAGACCTCAGTGTTAACATTTGATTTTCTCTCCTTCATCCCTACCTATAAAATACAATATCTTAGAAACCATTCCCTCCTTTCCACACCGTGGTTTTTGTTCAAGATGTAATTCCTCTTTCTCTATGGTAGGCATGGAGGTGCACCACCCAGCTCCTCCTTCAAGAAAATGCTTGCCATTCAGCTACACAGTCATCAAATAGCCTCCTCCAGTGGTTGATTTTTATGTGTCTGCCTCAGCTGTGGAAAACAGTCCTGCACAAAGTTATTCCTTTCTTGGAGTTACTCTCATCTGGTGATAGAGTGAGATAGAGGTCCAACTATTTTTGCCCAATGCAGAACAACACTGATGAGTGGTATTCACTGCAGAGCTCCCTGCCAGATTGGCTGAGTCTTTGTCATATCTGCACTGCAGGTTGCCTTCTCCTTCCACTCCATGCTGCTTCCGCCTCCTAATAAACATCTTGTATTTCAAACTCTGTTTCATCTGCTTCCAAAAAGCCCAACTTGTGACACTTTTTTTTTTTACAGTTGAGAAATTTTCTCAATCTTTTGTCTAGACAATAGCAATAACCTTCTCTTGTCTTCTCTTTATCTCTAATTTCACCCTATTCTCATCCATCTTCTTCAAGGCAATTAAAATACACAGATTTGATCATGCCATTGTTCTATTTTTTAAATTTCCCATACTTACGGAGTTAAAAACATAAACCTCAAAATAACATTCAGGCCTTTCACAATTTGGCCCCAGCCTATTTTTCAAATTTTGTTGCTTGCTACTTCTCAGCCAACTGGATTTTAGTTTATTTGTAGTGATTAGGTAATGCAACAATGGTAACAACACAGAAGTGTACAAAGGCAATTTACAAAGAAAAAAGCAAAAATACCCCTACTTTGTCCTTCTACCCAGAGACCCTTACCTCAGAAACATGTCAAGATTCTTTAGTTGCCAGAAGGAAAGACAGACAATAAAGACTGAGATGGTATAATCTAGGAATGCCTAGAATGTATAATGAAAGTGACTAAATGTGCAAATTACAAAATGTTTTTTGCGTGAGGAAGAACAAAGGAATGTCAATTTTGCTGGGTGTTGAAAATAGATGGTAATTCATATTTTCAAGCTTCAACTTACGTGTGAGACTAAAGCAAAAAATGTTTATTTGGTACAGAATTTATATTTTGGCTAGTGCGTTTCCTAATATAACTTATATAGACTGGTTAATTGAACACCATAAGTACATGGAACCTTGAATAGGGCATGGGATTTTGTAGGTTTGTCCAGTGTGATGCCCCAATAAATTCCAGAGTGATTTGAACAGTGAATAAAGAACTATTTGCAAAGTCCCTGTGGGGGAATGGTGAGAAAGGGGGAAAATTCAACTTCCCCATTTGGAGAATTCCTGATATTCTCACTAGCAGTGGAAACAACCAAATCAATAGGCTGAGCTCTCAATCTTGGGGTTTGTTCCTATGAAACAGCAAAGGATAGTCTAAGCCTACTTAAAATTAGGCCTAAGAGTCACCCCCAGAGAACCTCTTTAGTTGCTCAAATGTGGCCTCTCTCTGTCTCTCAGTCAACACCACAAGCAAACTCACTGCCCTCCCCATCTCTATGTGGGACCTGACTCCTAAGGGTGTAACCCTCCCTCGCAACATGGGACAGAAATCCTAGAATGAGCTGGGATTCAGCATCAAGGGATTGAGAAAACCTTCTTGACCACAAGAGGGAAGAGAGAAATGAGACAAAATAAAGTGTCAGTGGCTGAGAGATTTCAAACAGAGTCAAGAGGTTATCCTGGAGGTTATTCTTACACATTATACAGATATTACCTTTTTAGTTTATGGTATATTAGAGAGGCTAGAGGGAAGTGCCTGAAACTGTAGAGGTGTGGTGCGTTCCAGTAGCCATGTTTCTTGAAGATGATTGTATAATGATATAGCCTTTGCAGTGTGACTGTGTGACTGTGAAAATCTTGTGTCTTATGTTCCTTTTATCTGTGGTATGGATGGATGAGTAAAAAATATGGATTAAAAATAAATAAATAATAGGGGGAACAAATGTTAAAAAGAGAAAGAAAGGTTCTTTAGTTGCAAGCAACAGAAACCAATTCTGCCAGCTTAAGGAGGAAATAAACACACTGGAAGATTATCAGGTTATCCTCAAGATTGGTAGGAAGGTCAGCTAATCAGTGGGAGCATCCAAATGACCAAGCCTCACACATGTTGCCTTTGCTTTAGCTGCAGTGGAAGGAAAAGGAAAATTTAGATACTTTTGGCTTCACTTATGGGTGGTGGGATCCTGTCTCCCATTAAAACTCCATTCTTATGCCCAGAATTCTTTAGTTTTTCCATTGTCCATACGATGAAATCCAGACCACTTAGCATGGAGTGTAAGTCCCTCCACAAACTAGAAAAAAAAATTTTCTTTTTTCTAGCTTCCTCTTCAAGCCCTGCCCCTTTCTCAATCTGCTTTCTAGTCCTTCCAAACCACTTTTGCTTTCCCAAGCTTATCATGTCCTTTTTGGTCATCCTTTTAATGTCATGCTCTTTCTTCTCCCTGGAAAACTCCTATTCATCTTTTGAAACCTAGACTGAATGTCATCTCTCTGAAGCCATTCATGATTCTCCCACGCATAGTTATTTATTTCCTCCTCTGGCTCCTGGGGCATTTTTTTTTTGAAGGGAAAAAATATGTTTATTTACTCATATAACTGATGAATAATGTTTCATAAAGCAACTCAAACAATACAGGGGAAAATAGCCCCTCATCACTATCTGTGGTAATGGATGATGGGGAGGTTAACACAACACTGTGAAAGTGATTAACACCATTAAATTGTATACTACAAAGTGGTTAAAGTAGGAAATTTTATGCTGTATATATGTTACCACAATAATTTTTTATAATTTTTTATTAATTAAAAAGAAATTACAAGAAAGAAACACAAACATTCGTAATATATGCTCATTCCGTTCTACATATATAATCAGTAATTCACAATATCATCACATAATTGTATATACGTCATGTGATAATTTCTTAGAATATTTGCATCAATTCAGAAAAAGAAATAAAAAGACAACAGAAAAATAAAACGAAAACAGAAAAAAAAATTATACATACCATACCCCTTACCCCTCCCTTTCATTGGTCACTAGCATTTCAAACTAAACTTATTTTAACATTTGTTCCCCCTATTATTTATTTTTATTCCATATGTTCTACTTGTCTGTTGACAAAGTAGATAAAAGAAGCATCAGACACAAGGTTTTCACAATCACACAGTCACATTGTGAAAGCTATATCATTTTTCAATCATCTTCAAGAAACATGACTACTGGAACACAGCTCTACATTTTCAGGCAGTTCCCTCCAGCCTCTCCATTACATCTTGAATAACAAGGTGATATCTATTTAATGCATAAGAATACCCTCCAGGATAACCTCTCAACTCTGTTTGGAAGCTCTCAGCCATTGACACTTTATTTTGTCTCATTTCACTCTTCCCCCTTTTGGTCGAGAAGGTTTTCTCAATCCTTTTCCCCCTTTTGGTCGAGAAGGTTTTCTCAATCCTTTGATGCTGGGTCTCAGCTCATTCTAGAGTTTTTCTCAATCCCTTGATGTTGAGTCTCAGCTCATTCTAGGATTTCTCTGGGGCATGTTTTAAGATTCCCTAATATAACACTGTCACTCTGTATTGTAATATTTGTGTTTTCTCTTCTGGATTATGAGCTCTCCAAAAGTCATCACCTTGGAAAAGTATATGCAAAGTCCCCGAATGATGAGAACGGGGAGAAACTCAACTTCCCCAAGTTGAATTGTTGATATTCTCACAACCAGTGTGGACAATCAAAGCTATAGGCTGAGCCCCCAGTCTTGGGGTTTATTCATATGAAACTTAACCCCACAAAGGGTAGGTCAAGTCTACTTATAATTTAGGCCTAAGAGTCACCCCCAAGAGAGTCTCTTTTGTGCTCAGATGTGGCCTCTCTCTCCAGCCAACACAAGCAAACTCACCACCCTCCCCCTGTCTATGTGGGACATGACTCCCAGGGGTGCGGACCTTCCTGGCAATGTGGGACAGAAATCCTAGAATGAGCTGAGACTCAGCATCAAGGGATGAGAAAACCTTCTCGACCAAAATGGGGAAGAGTGAAATGAGACAAAGTGTGAATGACTGAGAGATTCCAAACAGAGTCAAGAGGTTATCCTGGAAGTTATTCTTATGCATTAAATAGATATCACCTTGTTATTCAAGATGTAATGGAGAGGCTGGAGGGAACTGCCTGAAAATGTAGAGCTGTGTTCCAGTAGCCATGTTTCTTGAAGATGATTGAAAAATGATATAGCTTTCACAATGTGACTGTGTGATTGTGAAAACCTTATGTCTGATGCTTCTTTTATCTACCTTGTCAACAGACGAGTAGAATATATGGAATAAAAATAAATAGTATGGGGAACATATGTTAAAATAAATTTAGTTTGAAATGCTAGTGATCAATGAAAGGGAGGGGTAAAGGGTATGGTATGATAATCTTTTTTTTCTGTTTTTGTTTTATTTCTTTTTCTGTTGTCTTTTTATCTCTTTTTTATTTCTTTTTCTGAATTGATGCAAATGTTCTAAGAAATGATGAATATGCAACCAAGTGATGATATTGTGAATTACTGATTATATATGTAGAATGGAATGATCACATGTTAATATTTTAGTTCGTTTGTTAAAATATTTTTAAATAAATAAATAAATAAATGAAAAAGAACAAGTCATCACCTTGCCCAGGACTGGTACACAAAAGCTGCTTAATACAAGTGGAATGAATGAGTGTGTTGGGAATTGCTGGAGTGTTCTCTCTAACCAGTGTATGTACTCTACAAATACATTTGACAATGAATTAATATATTCATGAATAAATGTGAATGTAAACTAAATTTTAGTTCTTTTACTGATGACACCTAGCAGTGTGACTGTGTACAAGTCACTTCACCTCACTAACTCTGTTTTCTCATCTATAAAGAGGAAATAGTTTTATGCTTTTGTAAGTATATTGCTTTTGTAAGTTTAACATAAATAATGTGAAAGAAATTCATAACTTCAAAGACTGTAGACATGTAAGAGTAATTTCTATTTCTAGTACAACCTTATGACTATATCCAGCAGTACTGAAATATATATATTTGAATGTGGTTAAAAGGGAAAATGTTAAGTGTATGTGTGATGATAGAATAAAGATTTTTTTTAAATCCATGAAGTTGTACTATACAGTGAACCCTAAATTAAACCATGGACTATAGTTAAAGTTCAGTCATAAAAATATGCTTTCATCAATTGCAACAAATGTACCACATCAACACAAGGTGTTAATAACAGGATGGCACATGGCAATCCTGTATTTTATGCTTGATTTTTCTGTAAACCCACAACTTCACTTAAAAAAGAACAAAAATCAAAAGATAAAGGTACAGCTGAATTATGGAATTGTCAACTTATATATGTGTGAAACTGGTTGTTTTAGTAACTGTTCCAGTTTGCTAGCTGCCGGAATGCAATATACCAGAAACAGAATGGCTTTGTAAAAGGGAATTTAATAAGTTGCTAGTTTAGAGTTCAAAGGCCAAGCAAATGTCCCAATTAAAACAAGTCTATAGAAATGTCCAATCAAAGGCACCCAGGGAAAGTTACCTTGGTTCAAGAAGGCCGATGAAGTTCAGGGATTCTCTCTCAAGTGGAAAGGCACATGGTGAACACAGTCAGAGTTTCTCTCTCATCTGGAAAGGCACATGGTGAAAACAGTCAGGGTTCCTCTCTCATCTGGAAGGGCACATGGCAAACACAGCGTCATCTGCTGGCTTCTTCTCTGGCTTCCTGTTTCATGAAGCTCCCTGGGATGTATTTTCCTTCTTCATCTTCAAAGCACTGGCTGATGGACTCTCTGCTTCATGGTGCTGCAGCATTCTCTACTGTCTCTGAATCGCTTTCATTCTCCAAAATGTTCTCTTTTATAGGACTCCAGAAACTTATCAAGACCCACCCAAATGGGTGAAGACATGTCATCACCTAATCCAGCTTAACAACCACTCTTGATTAAATCACATCTCCAGGGAGATGATCTGATTACAGTTTCAAACAAAGAGTATTGAATAGGGATTATTCTGTCTTTATGAAATGGGATTTAGATTAAAACATGGCTTTTCTAGGGGACATACATCCTTTCAAACCAGCACAATAACAGTCATAGCAAAAAGGCTGGCCATGAAGTTGTGAGGCAGAGTATAAGTAACTGACAAATTGATGAAAGTAGGTTTTGATTATGAGGTTAACTATCAGTCCACTACTAAGGACCTGATGAAAAGGAGCAAGTGGCATTAAACACAATCAAATGTGAAAGAACAGGCAGGCCCTACTTTGTGAATTGGCTGCTTACTAAAGTAAAAGGGCAGAGCAGATACCAGTGAATATGACTTATTAATAGCAATAATAAACTTGATTCTATGTGGGATTTATTAAATCATCAGAGTACAAAGAAGTAGCAAAAGCTTCATATTGGAGTTCTTCTAATAAGCTTGGCATTGAAATACTAGGATATGACATGAAGAATATGCATTTGAGATCTTTAAACAGCTCTGATTGGCCCAACAACTTCAAATCTAAGTTAAAACATAGAAAGAAAAATATATACCAGCTAAAAAATAACTTTATTTACAACCTGATATCCTCTATGTCCCTGATCAAAATGATCCAGTTGCAGAAATAGTACCTACCACTAAAATTAAAATAATCAAGAAAGGAGCTTGAGTCTAGCAAGGTGTCATAATCACACTATAGTGCATCCCTCCCTCTGATTAAAACTAAAAAATATGGACAAAACACACACATACATACACAAGCAATATGCAACTATGAACAATTGTACACCAAAAATTAGATAACCTGATGAAATGGACAAGTTTTTACAAATGTACAAACTGTCAAACTGATTCAAGAAGAAACAGAAGATCTGACGATCTTCTATTACTGATATGAATCAGTAATCAAAAACTTCCCAACAAAGAAAAGCCCAGGACCAGATGACTTCATAGACACATTTTACCAAACATTCCAAGAAAAATTAACACCATTTCTGCTCAAACTCTTCCAAAAATTGAATAGAAGGCAACACTCCATAACTCATTTTATGAGGCCAACATCACCCTAATACCAAAGTCAGGAAAATTACAGACCAATGTCCTGTATTAATATAGATGGAAAGATCCTCAACAAAATGCTAGTAAACTGAATTCAATAGCAGACTAAAAGAATTATATACCACAATCAACTGAGATTTATCCTAGGTATGCAAATGTGGTTCAACTTATGAAAATCAATTAATATAAAACCTTATATTAAAGGAATAAAGGAAAAAGCCATATGATCATATTAATTGATGCAGAAAAGCATTTGCTAAACTCCAACATTCCTTCTTGAAAAAAATTAGAAAACTAGGACTAGAAGGAAATGCCCTCAACATGATAAAGGGCATACATGAAAAACCCAAGCTAAACATCATACTCAACAGCAAAAGAAAGGCTATAATGAGAATTGGTAATGGGGTAGAGAAATTGGAACCCTCCTACATTGTTGGTGGGTATGTAAAATGGTGTAGCAGTTTGGAAAACAGTTTGGCAGTTCCTCAGAAAGTTAAACATAGAGTTACCATATGATAGCTCTTCCACTCCTAGTATATGTTAGGTCGGGGGACTAAGGGAGGGCTCTATGGCTGGAATCATGAAGTCACTCTGGAATGGGAGTGAACCGTTACAATCAAGGTGTTTGCACAGCAAACATCTATTCACTCATTGTTCAACAGACATCTAACCACCCGCTGCTCAACCCACTAGCATAATAATCCTTTGTTTAATGTGCTGCCCCTTTCATATCATCACCTAACCCATGCCCCTAAAAACTGCACTCACCAAAGCCCGTGCATGGACTCACCTCCCTCCATCTTGGGTTCGGTGAGCTCTGCCTGGGAGCGCAGCCAATAAAGCACACTCACTTAAAATCATTTTGTCTACTTTCCTTTCTCTCAAATACCTCATATCTTAAAACCTTTCATCTTGGTGCCGAAACCTGGGAGAGGAGCGTGGGTGCTGCCTGCCTGGCCAGGAGCACCCCAACTCCCTCTCGCTCTTCCTCCACATAGCCAGAGACCAGGGATCCTTCGGCCTGCCACTATATCCATCACTCATTGGGTAAGTCCCTCCCCTCCTAGCCCACCTGCCGGGTCTCACAGTTCCGAGAAGGAGAGAGCCTGTCCATAACTTACTCTCTGAAAATCATGAATTCACATCAGGTTCTCTCCCGAGGGCTGAGGTGAACAGGGACGCCTGCAAGCCTCATACCCTTTTTCTGGCACTCGAAAAGTTGTGGGGATGCCCCGCTTCTTGTTTCCCTCCCAAACTCGGGTCCAAGACCTGAATGAGACTTTAAACCCACTCATAAGAGCTTTATGGACTCTCTCAGAGCGTTGGGATGCTAACGCCCCTGGGCCAGTCCTTTGTTCTTAGAGCCATTCCTTTGTTCTGGGAGACCTCTCAGCATGGGCAATAAATCTTCTAAAACCCAACCCCTTACTCCTTTAAGTTGCCTATTGGCAAACTTATCCACACTCAATTTGCTTCCAGACATTTGGCCAAAGCACCTCTCTTGCTTTTATAAAAAGACTTGGGCACAACACCAATTGGATGACGGTTCTCATTGGCCTGAGGGGGAACTTTCAATTTTAAGGTCCTTAACGACCTCCGTAATTTCTGCCAAAAAAAAACAGACAAGTGGGCCGAAATTCCTTATGTCCAGGTTTTTTTTCTCCTGCGCTCCCATCCCTCTCTTTATACTTCTTGCTCTACGGCTCACGTTCTCCTAGCCAAAAAAACTCCCAAACCCTCCCTCTCCTCTAACAAGACTTTCTCCTTTTCTGAACCCCTGACTCATCTTTTTTCAAGCAACCACTGTCTCCTCAAAATCCTTACACACGATCCCCTCCTCCCTCACTCTATCTCTCTCTCTCTCCGATGGCGCCTCAGACACCATCTTGCCCCATACCCTTCTCTCCTGCTCTGATAGTACCTCACCTGCCATCTTATCCCTCACTTTCCCCACCTATCTCAACAGCACTCCAGCCGCCATCTTATTCATCTCCTTTTCCACCTGCACCCTCACCGCCATCTTATCTGTCCCCATCCTCACTTCCCACCGCCCCGGCAGCACTCCTGCTGCCATCTTATCCTCCCCTTCCATCTCCATCCAGTCCCCCACTGTTCTCAACAGCCTTGCCCTCCTCACATATAAGCTCTCATACCTACTCAAAGGACTCTTTACCCTGTCCACTATGGGAAGTTGTGGGACCTGAGGGGTTAGTTCGAGTACACACCCCTTTCTCCCAAACTAACCTCTCTAATATTGAGAGACGGCTAAGTTCATTCTCCAGCAACCTGACCGCCTATACTAAAGAATTTCAATATCTAGCTAATGCCTACGATCCAACCTAGCATGACATTCATATAATCTGTTCTTTTTCCCTAACCCCAAATAAAAGAGACTGTATTTTCAGTGCAGCCAGAGCCCATGCTGACCAGGTCCATATAACTGACCACACCATGCTGGTAGGAGCCAAGGCAGTGCCAGACCAAAAGCCAGGGTAGGAATATCAGGTTGACACTCCAGCAGGGAGAAATGGGCAAACTAGGCAGGATAAAATGCTTACATGTCTCATGGTGGGTATGCAGAAAGCTTCACATAAAATAGTAAACTTCCATAAACTAAGGGAAATCACCCAAGGTCCTGAAGAAAACCCGGCAGCATTTCTACACCGACTCACAGAAGCCTCTCTTAATACACCCGCTTAGACCCTGACTCAGAGGCTGGTAAAACCATGTTAGCCACACATTTTATATCCCAGTCAGCCCCAAACATAAGGCGCAAACTTAAAAAAACTGAGGACAGTCCTCAGGCCCCTATTCTCGACCTGGTAAACCTGGCCTTTAAAGTTTTCAATACACATAATAAGTTGAAAAGGGCAGAAAAGGAGTCCCAAGACCTCCGAAAGGCGAATTCACAAACCCAACCCCTGATTGCGGCCCTGCGGCCTACCACAATGAAGAAGAAGCCAGCTATGACTAATCCACCACCAGGAAAGTGCTTCAAATGTGGCCTTGACAGACACTGGTCCCGCCAGTGCCCCAATCCTCGACCGCCAAAGGAACCATGGCCTCTCTGTGGAAAAAAGGGACACTGGAAAAATGACTACCCCTCAGCACCTGGCTGTGGGGGGGGGCCGTCCTTCCAACCCCTAATCCACCACTGGCAGTCCTGGGTTTGGCCACCGGTGACTGATGACGCCTGGCCTCAGCGACCCCAATCACCCTCGCAGAGCCCAGGGTAACAATCAAAGTAGCGGATGAGTCCACATCATTTTTAGTGGACACAGGGGCTACCTTTTCCATCCTCCCCTCCTATTCAGGTCAACTCTGTCCTTCCTGGGTCACAGTTACAAGCATAGATGGCCGTCCTTCATGCCCCTTTACCACTAAGCCACTCAAGTGTTTAATAGAGGAACATCCTATTACACATTCCTTCTTAATAATGCCTTCATGCCCTAGCCCTCTACTGGGGCAGAATATTCTCGCCAAGTAGGGGTATCACTACACTGAACAAAAACTCCTCCCGCAAATCTACTCCTGCCTCTATGTGTAGCCTCTGCCTCCGCCCAGGACCCTATCCTTCCCGCTCACCCCTAACCACCCCACCTAGTCAACCCAAAAGTGTGGGATACCTCCACCCCATCATAGCTTCCCATCATAAGCCAGTTCTCATCCAACTAAAAAACCCATCCTCATTCCCCTCCCGGCCACAATTTCCCATTTCCATAACCCATCAAAAGGGACTGCAACCCATCATCAACCGGCTCAAAGGGAAAGGACGCCTTATACCTACTAATTCATCATGTAATACTCCTATTTTACTTGTTAAAAAACCTAATGGTTCTTACCATTTAGTCCAGGACCTCAAATTAATTAATGAAGCTGTCATTCCTAGCCACCCGGTGGTCCCCAACCCATATACTCTTCTCTCGCACATACCTCCTCACACTACTCACTACACTACTCAAAATGCCTTTTTACTATACCTCTGGACCCTGCCTGTTATAATCTATTCGCTTTTACCTGGGAAAACACAGACTTTTTAGCTGCCCAGCAACTTACGTGGACGGTATTACCTCAGGGGTTTTGCAATAGCCCCCACATCCTTAGCCAAGCCTTAGCCAAAGACCTAACACAATGCAATCTAACTCCCAGCATTATTCTCCAATATGTAGATGACTTATTCATTTGCAGCCCTTCTAAAGACACCTCCACAAAAGCCATGGCCACCCTATTAAATTTCTTGGTGGAGAAAGGATACCAGGTTTCACCAACCAAGGCCCAAGTTTCCTGTTCCACTGTTACTTATCTGGACCTCCTCCTTACTCCCACCTCCCGACACCTCACACTTGACAGGCAGCAAGCACTCCGTGAACTCCAGCCTCCAGAAAATGCTAAGCAAATTTTATCCTTTCTAGGTTTCGTGGAATTTTTCTGGCACTAGGTTTCTAATTTTTCTGTTCTCGCAAAGCCCCTCTATGATGCAGCCAAAGCAACACCTGCAGGTCCACTGGACAACCCCTCTGCCATATCCAAAGCCTTCTCGGTCCTCCGCCATGCCTTACTTCAGTCACCTCCTCTTGCCCTCCCAAATCCTCACAAACCGTTATTTTATTTACCAATGAAAAGCGGGGAATGGCGGTGGGGGTTCTAACCCAACCTCTGGGGCCAAC